>NC_087362.1:74793841-76061006 GCF_030014295.1 Loxodonta africana
CTTTTCTCAAATTCCTTGGTATCTCTGAGGTTTGGCTTCCTTATCTGTAAAATGGGGTAATAATAATTTCTGTCTTACAAGGCTGTTGTGGGTTTTGTATGATGTAACACAAAGTGTTTAAAACACAAAGCGCTGAGCCTGGTGTGTGTAATTCATTCCCTGGTGTTGGTTGGCTGTTGACACTAGCCACACCCTGAGATGTGGAGGTAGAAGGCTGGTTTCATCTTGCTAAAGCCTGTTGTTACACAGCACTGTTGTTCCCTCGCCAAATTATATATGCTGTAATATGCTACATATATATATGTATGCTGCCAAAGACCTCTTTACAGTGTTAAAAAGCAAAGGTGTTAACCTTGAGCACTAAGGTACGCCTGACCCAAGCCATGGTGTTTTAAATCGCCTCATACGCACGTGTCACGGATTGAATTGGGTCCCCCCAAAATATCTGGCTAGGTCATGATTCCCAGTATTGTGTGATTGCCTACCATTATGTCATCTGATGTGATTTCCCGATGTGTTGTAAATCCTATCACTGTGACACAATGAGCTGGATTATTGGCAGCTATATATTGATGAGATCTACAAGATTAGATAGTGTCTGAAGCCAGTCTCTTTTGAGATATAAAAGAGAGAAGCCAGCAGAGACAGGGGGACCTCATACCGCCAAGAAATCAGTGCTGGGAGCAGAACACGTCCTTTGGATCTGAGGTTCCTGCACAGAGAAGCTCCTTGACCAGGGCAAGATTGATGACAAGGACCTTCCTCCAGAGCCAACAGAGAAAGAAAGCCTTACCCTGGAGCTGATGCCCTGAATTTGGACTTTTAGCCTACTAGACTTTGAGAGAATGAATTTCTCTTTGTTAAAACCATCCACTTGCGGTATTTCTGTTAAAGCAGCACTAGGTAACTAAGACAGCATGCAAAAGCCTGATGAAAAATGAGGAAGACAGAAGAAGAATTGACGCCTTTGAATTGTGTTGCTGGTGAAGAATACTGAATAAGCTGTAGACTGCCAAAAGAAGGGACAAATCTGTCTTGGAAGAAGTTCAGCCAGAATGCTCCTTAGAAGGGAGGATGGTGAGACTTTGTCTCATGTACTTGGGACATATTGTCAGGAGGGGACCAGTCCCTGAAGAAGGACATCATTCTTGGTTGAGGGTCAGCAAAAAAGAGGAAGATAGTCAACGAGATGGATTGACACAGCGGCTGCAACAGTGGGCTCATATATCGCAATGATTGTGAGGATGGGGCAGGACTGAGCAGTGTTTCATTCTGTTGTACATTAGGTCGCTATGAGTTGGAACCAACTTGATGGCACCTAATACACACACATATATACGTATGTGTATGCATATAATTTTTTTTAAAATGAGGCATCGCCAGATGGCCACTATCAAAAAAACCAAAACCAAACCCTTTGCTGTCCAGTCGATTCTGACTCATAGTGACCCTGTAGAACAGAATAGAACTGCCCCATAGGGTTTCCAAGGAGCACCTGGTAGATCTGAACTGCCAACCATTTGGTTAGCAGCTGAACTCTTAAACACTACACCACAAGGGTTTCCAGTTGGAGACTACACACCTAGGTTTTCTGGGAATTGATTTCAAATATTCTGTCCTGCTGATGGAAAATAAGTTGCAGTTTCTAGTCAAGGGAATACAGTTTCTGTCCATATAGGCCGAGCATGGGCCTGAGCCATGTTCTGCACGTCCGTGTTAAGCCATTTCAGGAGAAAGGTAGATCTGAACTGGTTGCAAATGACAGAATGCCCAGCTTAAACTGGCTCAGGCCAAAGAGGAGCTAACTAGCTGATGAGTTACAAGGATAGTTCTGAGTCACAAGGACTGAGCATCAGGAAGGGACTGGTGCCCTACAACACAGGTAAGCCAGCTTTTCCTATAAAAGGCCAAATCCATTTCTGTTGAGGCAATTCCGAATAATAGCAATCCTATAGGGCAGAGCAGAACTGCCAACTGCCACATCTTTTGCCCACTGTGGGTTCGAACTATTGACCTTTTGATTAGCAGCCGAATGCTTAACCACTGCACCAGATAGTAAATATTTTGGGTTTTGCAGACCAGTCTCTTGTTGCAACTACTCAATGCTGCCATTGTAGCAGAAAAGCAGCCATAGATATGTAACAGGGTGGGCGTGGCTGTGTTTCAATAAATCTTTATTTACAAAAACAGCTGGTAGGCTTGATTTGGAGCCCTGGTGGCACAGTAAAGAGCTCGGCTGCTAACCAAAAGGTCGGCTGCTAACCAAAAGGTTGGCCGTTTGAATCCACCAGCTGCTCCTTGGAAACTCTGTGGGGCTGTTCTGCTCTGTCCTCTAGGGTCTCTATGAGTCAGAACTGGCTCAACAGAATAGATTTGGTTTTTTGGTTTTGGCTTGATTTGGCCCGTTGGCTGTAGTTTGCTGACCCCTGGTTCTAGAGTAAAACCAGAGTTTAATTACCCAAAAAGATTGCATGAAGGTGAGCAGGAAAAAAAAAAAAAAAAAAATTCATTATAAGCTCCAAACTCTCCTGGCATAGTCTGCCTTTTCTGTCCTTCTCAAGCAAACAGAGGGAAATGAGGTGACCCGACTGGGCTGGGAACCCCTCTACGAGAAGGAGCAGAGGCTCTTTCTCTTTGTGGACCCACTTCATTTACAGGGTTTCAAACCCTTAAAGAAGGGCGCAGTGCAAGCTAGAAAGCTTGTGTACTGTTTTACTTCTTCACATTGCTGATTTCCTTGTGCTCATTCTTATTTCATAGGCAGACTTCTGGGTCCATGACTCCTGATAGATCAAACTCTTGGACCTTCAGTGACACAATGTACTAGGAGTATTCACCCTCCAGATGTGCCTCACTGCTTGTTGCAATTGTTTTTATTAACGGGAATTGCGTCTTAGAGGTAAGTATGCATTGAGCAGTGTCAGCAGGACGTCAGCCAACCAACCTATACTCAAGCTTTGGAATGTCTTGGCCAGATGCAGACATACATCATAGGCAAAGGCATTCTGAAGACGTTGTGCTGACCAACTGTTAAATAGTTGGAGGACTCTTGCGTTGAGCAAATGTAGTCTAAGTATGGGGAAGGACAAGAAAACCTGTAAGTGAACTCTTTTAGGGCGAAGCTATAGTTGGAGGGTTTCCAAAAGGAGTGACGGCAGGGCTGTTCATTAGAGCTCCGCTTCTCCATCCTCGAGGTCCTGGAGCTTTCCCACCTCTGAAGCATCGGTACAGCAAGGACCCAGCCATGGTTGAATCTTCTCTCCTCCACAGCATGAAATGAAGCATCGGAAGGAAGCTTATGTTCTTGTATAGGGTCATTTCAGCAGACATCTCTAGGCTGTCAGGAGACACAAGGCAGATTCAACCCTGCTTGTCTCTTTCTTGGGATGATTCTTGGTGTCCAACTACTGACTGATGTACAGCATCAAGCCAGAGAGAACTTAGAAGCGAAGGAGCTTCAGCTGTAAGACATATCCCTGGACCAAGAGGGTAAGAGAATGGATTGGGATGTCACTATGTTGTCCTGTCATGCCAGTGCTACCCACAGTAACAAGCTTGGACAGCTTGGGAGTCCAGAGGGCTGGGGACAAGGGACCAGCTATGCCTTCCAAATAGCCTAGCCCTCCTGTGAACTCCACGGAATCCGTCTTCAGATGCCTGGGCAAGGCCAGAACCTTGGAGACTCAGTTCAGGTGCAATCCACTGCCCATAGAGGAAGCCTAGTTCCCAGTGACACCAGGATTAGTACATAAGGCTTGGTACTGGGCTGTCTTTAGTTGATGTGTCAATGAGCGTTGCAGCGTCTTAGGAAACAGTCTTATGCAGGGGCTATAATTGACTGAAACGTCTGTCCTCTGAGTAACCAGCTGCCATTGAGTCCATTTCAAGGCATGGTGGCCCTATGTATGTCGGAGCAGAATCGTGCTCCACGGGATTTTCAATGGCTGATTTTTTGAAGTATATTGCCAGGCCTTCATGCCGAGGTGCCTCTGGGTGGGCTCAAACAGCCAACTTTTCTATTAACAGCCAAGTGTGCTAACCATTTGCACTACTGACTCAAGTAGAGCTCTTAAGAATATTACAGGTTTGGATATATTGTGAGTTACATCATGACTTACAGGATTTAAAAGTGTGTCTTAATAAACATGTAAGTAATCATTGTTTGGCAAGCCAAAACAGGAAGTCTAGGTTTCTGAACCTAACCTACTCTGTGCAGCACAAATAACTGGGTTGGCAGGGAGAGGCAAGAAAACAAACGGGGTACAATCAGCACTTGCTGGGGCAAAAAACACAGGGACCTAATTGATACAGCTGTTGAATTGCAATTTCACATGGGTTTCCCAAGTAAATTATCATTCACAAGACAGGATCTGCAATGCTCCAGCCCGCCCGCAGAGCCAGATGACCATTGTACGTGAAAAAGCAGCTATGATACCACAGTGAACACTGAAGGTCACCTCTAGCCCAGTGTTGGACATTGTGGTTAAAATCCTTTGTACGATATGAAAACTACAAGTGAAAAAAGAAAAAAAAATAGCAAGCTGGACTTAAAATTAAAAACTTTTGTACTTCAAGTACACTATCCATAGAAGTGAAAAGACAACCCACAGAATGGGAGAAAGCATTTGCAAATCAAGTATCTGTACACCCACACAATTCAAGAGCCATAAAAAGAAATGAGTTACCAAGCCACAGAAAGACACAGACAAACCTTAAACACATATCGCTAAGTGAAAGCAGCAGCCCTGGTGGAACAGTGGTTAAGAGCGCAGGCTGCTAACCAAAAAGTCGGCAGTTCGAATCCAACTGTACCTTGGAAACCCTATAGGGCAAATCTACTCTGTCCTGTAGGGTCACTATGAGTCAGATTCAACTCAATGACATACAAGTGAAAGATGCCAGTCTGAAAAGGCTAGGTACAAGATGATTTCAATTATGTGAAATTCTGGAAAAAGCAAAAGTTAGAAGTGGTTGCCAGGGATTGGAGGGGACAGGGAGGAACTGAGTAGGTGAAAGAGGTTTTTTCAGGGGGTGAAATGTAAGACAGCCGGAGTCCATACTGAACAAATGAGGGAGAAGAGAAACATCATCTGTCCAGAATTTCAAGTAATTTATGTAGATACTCCATCCTCAAGGGGGCAGAACATAACGTCCTCACTCCACAAATATGGGCTGTGCATAGTAACTTCCTTCCAAAGCGTTCAGTAAGGAAAGGAGGAAAAGAGTAATTTTACAGCGCAGAAACCTGACAAATATGACCTCAGCCAGGTGATCAGGATAAATATCAATATCAGTAATAAATCATGTGGATAAGTAGCCTGACAACGTGATGGAAATGGCATTCTACATCCCTGGTCTTACTCCTTAGAACACGTTAACACCTCAAGTCTTGTAAGGAAAACATCAGACAAATCTCAACAGAGGGACATTCTACAAAATGCCCAGCCTATAAGCCTCACAACTGTCCAAGTCATCAAAACCCAGGGAAGTCCGAGAATGTTCCAGCCAAATCGAGCCTAGAAAGATACAATGATTAAATGTAATGTGGTATCCTGGATGGATGGGATCCTGGAACAGAATAATAATATTAGGTAAAAACTAAGAAAATCTGAATAAAGTATAGATTTACGTAAATAGAGTAAAAAAGTAAATAAACACACATGGGATTTATACCCAGAATATAAAGAACTCTCACAACTCAACAACAAAGACAACCCAGTTAAAAAATGGGCAAAGATTTGAACAGACTTTTCTCTAAAGATACACCAATGGTTAATAAGCACACGAAGACACTTAACATCTTTAGTCATTCAGGAAATGCAAATCAAAACCAGATTAATATACTACTTTAGGTCACAACCCCCAGGATGGCTATAATCACATGGATAGATAACAAGTAATGGTGAGCATGCGGAAAAACTGGAACCCTCACACACTGTGGTAAACCCCTTGCCATTGAGTAGATTCCAACTCACAGGGACCCTATAGGACAGAGAACTGCCCCCTAGGGTTTCCAAGGAACAGGTGGTAAATTCGAATTGCTGACCTTTTGGTTAGCAGCCCAAAACACCTAACCACTACGCCACCAGGGCCTCCCCATACACTGCAGTATGACTATAAAACGTTTTAGCACTTTGAACTTTGGCAGTTCTTCAGAAGGTTAAAGACAGAGTTACCATGACCCAGGAATTTCACTTCTAGGTATACACCCAAGAGTTGTAAACATATGGCCGCACAAGAACTTAACGTGAATGCCCATAGCAGCATTGCTAGTAATAACCTCACAAATGGAAAAACCAAAATGTCTATCAACTGATGAATGGGGTGAACAAGATGGGGTCTATCCATACAACGGAATATTATTTGTAAACAAAAATGAAGCAGGATACACGCTACACTTGAAAACATTATGCGACATGAACATCCAGCCACAAACACCTTCTCTAGATTCCGTTTATGTAAAACGTCTTGAACACGCAAATCCTTAGAAAGCACATCAGTGATTGCACAAGGGCTGGCTAGAGGGAACGGATGGTGACCACTAATGGCTCTGGCTTCTTCAGGGGCCACAAAAATGTTCTGATATCACAGCGGGGACAACTGCATGACTCACTGAAGACACTGAAAACCACTGGACTGTACACTCTTAAAAGGGCCCTTTTTTGGTATGTAAATTGTTTGTCAAAAAGCTGTTATAAAGCTGTGGGCTGGTGGTGATATGTGTATTCTGCAGACAGGTGCCCTACAAAGCAGAACAGACACAAACAACAGGTCTTAAGTTTTTCTTTTTCCCTCCAAATGGTTCTTCGCTGTAGTCAGGTGGAAGCAGCGAAATAAAGACTACACTGAACAACTATAATGTTTTATAAACCTTTATTGGAAAGGCTACAAACTTCGTATCGCCACTGCCTCTTGCCTTTACAGTGGTTGTGGGGAAGCAACCTTGGACACAAAACCGCTCCGCTGCTGCATCTTGCCCAGGCTGGCTGTGAAGTATGTTTGTACAATGGAGGTAGAGTGGCGGGGCAGTAATTCAAATTTCACAGGCCTCCGTTAGTGTCAGGATACCTTTTTTTTTTTTTTTTAAATTCAGGTTCCAACAGATGTAGAAATAAACTAGAAGTCCTATATTTAGGCTCGAGGATGGCACAATACAATTTAAAATTTTAGTTTTCCGTTTCCCCCATCTGCCCCTTTACAAATGTAGAATGTACAGCTGCCTTCTCTTTTTCCCTCAGGTAAGTGTGTTCTAAGAATATCTACTCTGGGAGTGAAAAGAAGGTCATAATCAGAAGGCGGAAAAGAAAGGGAACATTCTTTTCATAGTCATTTTACCTGATTTTTCTCATACCAGCCCAAGAGTCTTAACTTTTCTCAAATATTAGTAACAATCACTGCTTCCCCCAATTTCAAATATTCAACCTAATGGAGAGAGAGAATCTTTAACTTAACATTTAATGAACACAGAGCATTTTTAACAGGTTTGATGTAGACATGGTTCTACTGATTGGCTGTTACCTTATTTTTAGAAAGGGGGTGGTGGGGGGAGACACAGAGGCCTAGGTTAGCCTGGCCCCAAAGCTCAGGGTCATTCAGGAGTTACATAACTTAGCATCAACTGAAGCCAACAGAGCCTGTTTATACCAACGTATCAAACCTTCCTTTGTCTTTTAAAACTATAAAATGGGCAAGTGCCTGAGACATAAGCTGCAGGCCAATGGGTCTTTAAGGGCTGTTTAAAAACCAAGACTAAGGACATAGTCTCTGGTTTTGAAGGATACATCTGACAGTTCAAAAATCTGTTCTTCCTTCTAGAGATGTGACACAAAAAATAATTTACACCAACTGCTTTTTATTATCGAGTTCCAGAAACCTTTCACAAGATGGTTTAAAAAAAAAAAAAAAAAAACTTTACAACCACAGCTAACGTAATTTCTCCCCATTGTTCCCAGTCAGCTCCAAACCCACTGTGCAGAGCCCGTTTTCCATGCATCTAAATGGCAGATTCGGGCTATGAAATTCTTTATTCTATTTGTAGCAGCTTATGCAGTGCAGCCAAACACAAAGCTTCAGGACAAATTGTACACAAACTTTACAATGTGGGATTTGACTTCAAAATATGAAACATAAATTCTACACAAAACTGATAAAAATCAAGCACAGATATCAGGACTGAAACTTATAACCCAGGTGTGAAAGGGAGTCTTGTTTTCTTTCAAGTGCTTTATTCTGCTACAGAACAGTCGAAATGAAGATGTAAAGCTTTGTGGTTAGTTTAAATTATACACTCTGTAGATACTATACCAATTTTAAAAGTTACACATAGACCAACAGCTGTCCATCAGTTCATCTGGATTGATCAGATACTCCAGCTGAATCGCTGAAAACAAATCAGGCAAACGTGGAAAGAAAATCCACCTGTGCGTTCATCCGCAGCGTTTACTGATGGGCACACTGCACTCCAGGTCCATGGTGGCTGCTGCTTTCCTCATCAGAGCTATCGTTATAGGCTTCGCGCCTCTGGCCACCTCCCGAGCCCCGAGTGCTATCAAATTCCTGAAGCTCTACCTCCTCTGTGTCTCCAATTACATTAGGAACTTCTGGTCTGGATGGCAGAAGATCTTCTAGTTCCTTCATTGAAACAAACACAAATCAGATTAGCTGTAAGATATTTTCATCAGCTTCTCTCCTAACACAATCCAGGCATAAGCATCTCTGATAGTTAAAATAGGCAATGGACAAGTCTTTGCACTTCAATTCAGGTCACAAACTGGTGGCTCACCGTCCAGATCTGCAGGCATCTTTTGTGCAGCTCACCTACTGCTTAAAAACCAAACGAGCAAGTACGAGCAGTAATAGACAAAACCGATTAACTGGACTTCATCAAAATTACAAACTTTTCTGCATCAATGGATTTTATCAACAGAACGAAGAGACAATCTACAGATGTGGAGAAAATTTTTGGGACCCAAACATCTTTTAAGAGTTTAGTATCCAAAATATATAAAAAAACTCCTACAATTCAATAACAAAAAGACCAACAACCCAATTTAAAATTGGACAGAGGATTGAATAGACAGTTCATAAGAGAAGAAATATGAATGGCCGATAAACACAGGAAATGATGCTCGAAGTGATTAGCGAAATGCAAGTCAAACCACAACAAGGTATCATTTTTCACCCCCAGTATGATTATCAGAAAAACAAAAAATAACCAGTGTTGGTGAAGAAGTGGAGAAATTGGAACTCTTATCCATTGCTGGTGGGATTGTAAAATGGTGCAGCGGCTGTGGAAAACAGGGTGGTGGTTCCTCAAAAAGTTAAACAAAGAATTACCATAACCACTCCTAAGTATATACAAAAAAAACCTGAAAGTAAAGACTCAGATACCTGGATATCAATGTTCACTGTAGCATTACTTACAACAGCCAAAAGGGGAAAACACCCCAAGTGTCCATCAACAGATAAACGTACAAATAAAATGTGCTATATACACACAGGAAACCCTGGTGGCGCAGTGGTTAAGTGCTACGGCTGCTAACCAAAAGGCCAGCAGTTCTAATCCGGCACGTGCTCCTTGGAACTCTATGGGGCAGTTCTACTCTGTCCTATAGGGTCGCTATGAGTAGGCATTGACTCGACAGCAATGGGTTTTTTTTTTTTAATACACTCACAGTGGGCTATGACTCAACCATGAAGAGAAAAGAATTCCTGATACCTGCTACAACATGCACAGACCCTGCCAACATTGTTAAGTCTGACACAAAAGAAACAAGTACTGTATGAGCCCACTTATATGAGCCATGTAGAGTAGGGAAACGGCTAGACACTAAAGTTTATCAGTGATCACCAGGGGCAGGTGGCGGCAGGAAACCTGGGAGCACTGCTTAAGGGACACGGAGTTTCTGCTGCTGCTGATGGAAGATTCAGAAATGGGTCGTGGTGATGGCCGTACAACCCAGTGAATGGAGTTAATGTCACTCGATGTACACACAGAAACGGTTGAAATGACAAGTGTTCTGTTTAACACGTTTTACCACAGTTAAAATTAAAAACAAACAAACACAATGAATTAGCTGTCAACATTTAAACACTGAAGATTTCCAAAAACAAAACACATCCATCAAGCCTTCCTGGAGTCTGCACTGAACCACCAGCTGATGGTAGGCGGGCAGCTGCCTTCTTCAGGGGAGGGATCTGCTTCTAGGAGCTCAAGTCCTCCCACCACAACCTCACAACACCCAGTCCGCCTGACACCTTTCCTGTTATCTGCTTGCCCCCATAAGCACTCACACTCACAACCTCACCTTAATAATAACCAGGACAACTCATCAATCACTCAAATATTTAAAAAGTAACATTTTAAATTGTGTGATCTGATCTTGGCACCAAAAACAAATTCAAGGCGACAGAGAAACACAATTACTAAACAGTCATTTGTTGCTTAAATTTAGAGAACACTTACAGAAAGCTTGTCTGGGTTGATCCAGTTGTTTTCAGGGAACTGTACATCGAACTTTATGTAGAGATCACCCTTTTCAAAGGGATTACGATACTGTGGCATCCCTTCACCTCGAACTACACGAACACATCCTGTTATTTGAGTTAAATAAAGAAGGAGCTGTTGAGAATTTTACCCAACAATGAAGGTGTTCGGTAATATTCTTTTAAAAGTAACACACTGCAAAAAGCTGCCAATTTTAAAAGAACACATGGGAACCTGGATTACATGAAAGTAAGTTTTTAACATCAAGATTTACCTGGTTCAATTACTTTGCCAGGGGGATACTTCACCACAATCTGACGGGCATCAAGGTGCTTAAATGTGAACTGAAATCCACACAGAGCTTCAACAAGTCCTATTTTATAGGTCATGTGCAAATCATTCCCATCTCGCTGGAACACCTGTAGAGGATGAACACAAGGAACACATTTAAAAAAAAAATTACAGAGCCACAGCCTGTTAAGCTGTGTAGTCGGAATCAATTTCAAACCCTTAATTCTATCAGTCACTGAAAAAGCCAAACTGCCACCATCCCTAGCCCCCTAGGAACTTCTATCAGGAAGACACTGGAATTGGGAAAACAGGGACAGAGCTAGGAGTCCAAAAGCAGCACCAGGTAGTATGTTGTGATTACGGTCCACTTGCTGACCCTGCCTCTCGGCAAAAAGGTACACAAGGCCCAGTGGGCTTCTGGGGGAACAGGCTGACAGCGGAATGCTCCCCAGAAGGGATCCCAACATAGAAACGGGAGGGTCCAAGTTTAGCATAAAAAGCTTAGCCAGTAAAACACTCAACCAGTGAAGTCAAGGAGCTCAAGTCTAGGTTCACACAAGAAAAATCACAGAAGTTTTTTCTCATTTAAAATTCAAAACTTGCTTAGATGGATATAAATTATACACAGAAAACGCTAAAGTTAGCTTATTCAGTAATATGCAATAAGCCTGTGGACTAGATAATACAATTACTGAATAAGCACTGAGAATATCTGAGCTTTCAACGTGTAGAATACAAATTTCACACATGCCTAACTTGTAATTTTCACTTTTTAGAATTTACAAATTCCTGTTTTTTTTATACTTAAATTCTGAAATTTTAAATGAAAAAAAAAAAAAAATTAGCTGCAGTGAAAGGTCATCTGGATTTTACCAATAGCCACTCTGCTAAAGGACAATGCTGGCCAGTTCAGAGAAAAGAGGAAATCTGAACAGCATGCTCTTTTCCCAAGTTTATTCTTCTAAATTCACCCATTGAAGAAAGCTAAGCTGAGCCCAGGCTCTTGACCAGTGGTTCCCAGCATGTGGTCTTAGATGAGCAACCTTGGCAGCACCAGGAAACTTGTTAGGAATGTACCCTCTTGGGCCCCACCCCATACCCAGAGTATCAGGAACTCTGGAGGCCCATGCGGCCCAGCAACTTGCTGCTGTAACAAGGTCTCCAGAGGAGTATCCTGTGTGCTACAGTTCGAGAAGCACAGAATGTGTGTATCTATGCACATCTTAAGGGTTTCTAACAATGCATGGAAACATTAAATTCAATAAGGTTTCTTTCATGTGGGACTTAATGCTTATGTAATACTGCAAAATGCCATATAAATATTCAGTGTTTCCGAAATAGAACATCTTATACTATTAGAGCTCCAAGAAACATCTTTATCCATATATCCTTTGGTTAAAGCCTTATGACAAGTAGGGAGCAGGAAGGCATACCATGGTCTTGGATAGAAGGGCTCAATTTAAAGGGATTCCAATAAAAAACAGTATCAGAGTTTTGGTTTTTTGGGGGCGAGGGAGGGGACTGGGCGCTAGATAATTTGATACTAAAGTTCAAACAGAGAAGCAGCAAGCAAGAACAGTCAGGGGATTTTTGAAAACCAAGATTACTCACAGACTACCCGCCGCAGATAGTACGTCTAGAACATTTATAAACATTTGAAAAACTATGATTTCTGAAAATCAAGAATATAGAGAATGAAGGAGGAACTGGTATCACCAGCTACCGTGTTCTGTGCTGTACAAATGTCCTAGAACTATTTTCATTTTCTTCAGAAGACTCCGAACTTTTTCAGTGGTACAGATGAAACAAGATGCCTAAATCTCACCTTTGGCTCAAATTTACTGCACTGCTCCTAACAGAACACCAGGAAGGGACAACCTTTGACCTCTTGCCAGATGGACATGCATTCTCATCTAATGGAGCTGCCATTCCATTCTAATCTTCACCATCTTTGTTTTCTACTTTATGCAGCCAGTTACATCTGCTTTCTGTTGGATATTCCATGAAATTCCAGCTGCCAACAATTTAAGAGGCGACATGCTTCCAAATCCCTGACCACCCCCCCCCCACCCCGCCCCAGCTTATTCATTACTGCATCTGATTTGACAATATCCTTCTGAGGGAGGAATACGTTTCTAAGAAGCAAGTTAAAGGCCAGGGAGGCTGCAGTTAGTAAATGCAGTCAGAACCAATGTTCCAAATCCAGTGCTCTCTACTCTGAAAATTCCAAGTACATCGCGATATTAAAAGCTAAACTTAGGAGTAAGAATAGACTTTACTGTCAGTCTGACATGCCCAAAACCCAAAACGTCATCTCTGTTCTCCTCCAAATAAGCGTAACTTCTTAATTTCCTCGCTACTAAACATCGTTCAACAACTGTCTACCCCACCCCCTAGACTGCTCAAATGATTCTGACTGACAGTACCCACGTGCGGTTTGTACCGTCTTACAGTTTAACTATACCCCAAAGCAGACTGTAAATTCTTCAATCCCTTGGCTGTCTCTCTTTCTGCCCCTCAAAACGTCTTGTGGTGTGGTGCGCAGCAGGCAAGACTGAACAAATGAATTAACCAAATGCCAGGAAACAGGGAATCTTGTTTAAAAAAAAGTTACAATTATTTCAAACTACAAGACTTTTAATGCAGAATTCTAGAAACTACCCTTTTATTTTTTTAGCAGTTTAGGAGACTCTTGCCATTTGTAGATTCAGCAATATGCACGAAGAGCCAAGATACAGTGATTTACAGCTTTGCTAGGTGTTAGATCTGACTAGTATACCTTGAAAGGCTAGGCCAGGGTAGGTATTCAGAACCTAGTGAGGAAATCCAATCAAACACCAGAATCCACATCTTAATACGGCCTTGGAATTCTTGAAGTGATTTTAAAATTTATTTAGAAATGGTCATCAAACAGGAGAAAATTTTAGTGTAAACTGAAAAGATATTTTGGGAGCAACTCAAATAAATTAGGTACAAAGCCAGAACCCTGTCAGGTGTCTCTGTATTAAAAAAATGTGGGTGATTACTGAATGGGTGTTTCAGAATAGCTCCAGATACATTCCTCCTGAACAGAGGTCTACAGCACACTGGGAAATACCAGCACAAAGGTGTAACCAAAACAACACACCCTGGACCACACTGTTGGACACCTGGTGACGGAGTGGTTAAGAGCTATGGCTGCTAACCAAAAATAGGTCAGCAGTTCGAATCCACAAGGCACTCCTTGGAAATCATATGGGGCAGTCCTACTCTGTCCTACAGGGTCACTATGAGTCAAAATCAAATCGACAGCAATGCGTTTTTTTGGGGGGTGGGGGGTAGACCACTTTGTTAGAAAATTCATTTTGCCTTATATGTAGCAAATACAATACACAGAAATTTAAAAAAAAAAAAAAATTTTTTTTAACTGCAGAATCTTTTCTTTCGAGGCAAGCTCACCTGGATACCCAGTGTGTAAAACAAATGAAGAGGGCAGCCCAGGAGGGCCCAGGGGACTGAAGCCTGCACACTCACCGCACATCAGAGGGGCCCTGGGTGTGAAATAAGCTGTCTTACCCTATCTGATTTAACCCCCTTGTTATGGATAAGACCGTGTCCACCCAAAAGTCACGCTGAAGCTCTAACCCCTGGTACCTATGTGCATGACCTCGTTTGGAAACAGGATCTCTGAAGATGTTATCAGTTAACCGGAGGTCATTTCAGAGTAGGGCGTGTTCATAACCCATCTGAATGGTGTCGTTATAAAACAGAAGAGACCCAGAGAGACAGACAAAGAAAGGACAGCCATATGAAGACCCATCTACAGGCCGAGGAATGCATGGGCTACTAGAAGGTGGAAAAGACTAGAAAGAACTCCCCTGGAGGCTCTGAAGGAAGCAGGGCCCTGATGACATGCTGATTTGGACTTCTAACCTCAGAACTCTGAGACAATAAATTTGTTTTTATAAGCCGCCCCCTGTTGTGGTATTCTCTATCAGCAAAACTAGGAAAGGAATACAGCCCTTATTTTGAAGTAAAAGACCAGAGACAACAAGGTTACTTAAGGTTACAACAATTCGCTTGTAAACGACGGAGCCAGGACTAAAACCCACTCCCTCTACAGCGCCTGTGACTGCACCTGCTTTCTTGGTCCACTGCACAAGTCAGCTATGAACCCAGCCGTGGGCCCTCAACAACACGATCGTATGTTCCAAGTTGCTCCAGGGAACCCAAGGAAATCTAAGACAGACCCATTTCCGAATAATAAAAAAAAGAAATTACCTCATGTTCCTTCTCCTGTAGCAAAAGAACAATATCTCCCGGTTCCACTCCGGGGGCCTGGTCTGCTTCACCAGTGAACGTAATCTTCTGTCCATGTTTCATGCCTTTGTCTACGTGGACTTCAAGAATCTTGACTTCTTTAATCACTTTTTTCCCTTCACATTTTTTACAGCGGTCCTTTTCGTTAATTACCTCTCCTGGGAAGAGAGGTCATTCAAACTTCCAGCAAGAGTGCACTACTGTACCCTTAAGTAAGATCACTCTTGATAATGCCCTTACTCATTAAACGAATTTCCTGAACTTCTCTATTATCCACCTAAATGTTTTATTTGAAGTACCATGAACAAAATGAGTAACAAAAACTTACTTATAAATTGTAGGTTACTGAAGGACCCAGCTACCCTACCATATTTCACAGTGTACTGTATCTATTATATCCTAAATGACACCTTCTTACTCCTGATGCTACTTCATGAATTAAAACAAAGCCTAAGGATTAGAGAAACAAAATAGATGGTCAGGGGCTGGCGCTTCTATAAATGCTTCAGCATTTTTTCCCCCTAGTTTCAAGTAAGTTTAACAATGGACAGAGATAATCGAAATAAAAATTTAAATATCCTTTATGGCTATCATGGTTAAATTACATAGCTAACACTGATTTTATCTGTATCAAAAACTAAACTCTGATAAGGTGTTTATGGATCATACTATGAATCTTCCTTTAATTTACGTATCGTATCGTTAAGAATCTCCACAGTCAATTAGAGATGGCTGTATTCTAGCTGGCTGTCGCAGGTTTAAGACAGCACAGCTTTTTTTCTACGTGTTCTCCTGAAACATTTAATTAGTGCTATAATAAAATTAAAATGAAGAGTTTCAGTCCCAATATCCACCCTCAAAAACTACTAAAGCTGATAGTAAAATCCTCCACTCATCCAAATGTTAACTCAACAATTTTTGCTGTCTCCCTCTTTACTCAAATATAACTTTTTAAGATACAAAAGGGGCACCTTGTCTATCTTTCTGCAATTAAAAAAAGCTAAGCACTCAATGTGCAAATTTACTATTTATCTGTGTTCACTGGGCCTGTGCTTAGTGGAATAATTATTTCCACACTTCTTTCATTTTCAGAACTCTTTGTATCTTGTCTGTAATAGACCAACATAAACACACTTTTAAAAAGGTAAACTTTAAGCCTCTCCCCTTTCTGCGTTTCCAGTCCACGCCGACATCCGCACGGAGGAGGGCTGGTGCGCACGCATACCTTCTCCATTGCAATCGGAGCACACAGACTGCATCTGCTGCACCATCCCTGGAGCCAGCTGTCTGATCATGATGCGCACACCTCGACCCCGACAGGCGCTACACTTCTGAACAGCTCCAGACTTTCCGCCTTGACTGAAGCAAGGAAAATTAGACGTGAGATTTCTGTACAGAGACCGTTATAGTTAAGCCATGACAAACAGGAACCGTGCTTTCCACGTTCATCTTCAACTCTTAATAGTTAAGATTTAAATTAACTTTTGGAGGTACAGAAAACGTTCTGCGCTGGGTAAATCATGAACAACTTCTACTGGTACAGGCTTTCACCGTGCCAGTGAGGGAACAGGAAAAACTTATTTCAAACACCAGAACACACACTTACCCATTGCAGGCACTACAGAGTACATTCTTGCTAAGTTGTAGCTTGGTTGTCTTGCCATTATACAAATCTTCTAAAGATACTCTGGGGGAAAAAACAATCAGGTTCAATCAAATTTTGCCAAGTTCTCTTGAACACAAGATAAAATGACAGATGATATGACCAATTTTACCATAACCTTTTAAAACAAAGAATTTGAAAACACCTCACATTAAATCAGCTCAACTGACAGGTTTTCTTTTAAAGCAGTGGCTCAATTTGGGTAAGAGTTTATGATTGTGGGTGGCATATATGGAGCTCAAAGCCAGATGCCAGGGCATCAGGCCAACAACTTGCTGTGCTGCATTTTCTGACAAGCTGATGACAGCACAAACTCAAACATCACAACCTTGTTCTGGCCTCAGGCAGAAGCCTTTGACCTAAGTAATGCCTAATCACAACCCTCTGAAAGGTTTAACTATCCCCATTTTATGTGATAACTCAGAGAGGTTAAGTAACTTGCCTAAGATCACATAGGCAGTCTGGATCCAGGCTCCATGCTCTTTTCACAAGGCTCCTCCCTCTCCAAGGACAAATTAGAAGGGTACAAAGTTGTATTATAGCTTAAAGAAGGTATTTAGACCATATCGTATGTCTCAAAAAAACAGCCTTATCTAGACTGGGCAAGAAAGGAGGGAAAGAACAGGTTTTCAACAGAAAGCCAACAATGTTTAGAGGTTCTGAAGAACCCACTGGAAACCCTGGTGGCATAGTGGTTAAGTGCTACAGCTGCCAACCAATGGGTTGGCAATTCGAATCCGCCAGGCAATCCTTGGAAACTCTACGGGGCAGTTGTACTCTGTCCTATAGGGTCGCTATGAGTCGGAATCGACTCAACGGCACCGGGTTTGGGAAGAATCCACTGAATCTTAAGGTAAACTGCAGGTTTGACCGATTTTTATCAAATTTGCCAAAAGCTCTATGACTCAAAAAAAGTCAAGTAAAAGGCCTACTGAAAATAAATATACAACTGGTAAAATCTAAAAGTCACCTTTATCTATACATAGCACATCTGAATTACAAGGCCATTCCTTTTCAAACTAACTTCAAAGAATCTCTATGTCCATCAAAAGCCTCAAAAATACTACCCACTTAGAATCTGGCAGCAATGCGTTTAATAATTCCGGTTTTCCCTTCTCATTGGTATTTTTAAGTCTCCTTTAGTAGTATGGGAAGCCCTGGTGGCGTAGTGATTAAGTGCTACAGCTGCTAACCAAAAGGTCGGCAGTTCAAATCCACCAGCCCCTCCTTGGAAACTCTATCAGGCAGTTCTACTCTGTCCTGTAGGGTCGCTATGCGTCGGAATCGACTCGTTGGCAGCGGGGTTTTTTGGATTTAGTAGTGTGATCCGTTTGATTACTACTTTAAAATCCCAGGAGTTAGAAGAATAGAAAAAAATATTTACTTTACAAAGCATCTGTACTAACTTGAGATATTCAAACGTTCTCGAAATTGTTATACATTCTAGGCAGTGTAAGAATCACACACGTATGGACAAAGCATGACTAGCATACTTCCAAATACGGTATATCTATGGCTTAGCCTTCGACGAAAGCACTTAGTTGCAAGTATCTTTTGTATTCCTCATAAGAACTTTCAGCCCCATCATTTAAAGGAGACAAATAGGTAAGTCAGCTTTTTTCTACAGATTAAACCACCACCCAAGTGGCCAGAAAAATCCTCATTTTAATGAGCATGACCAAGAAAGGGACAATGCAGGTGAGGATCTGGCAAAGCTGACCCCCTCCACTGCCAGTGGGGCCCAACCTGGCGCAATCCCACTACAAGGCAATTTAGTAACATTTACCAGCTTCACAACACTGATGCCAGCCCAGAAATCCAAGCCAAGGACAAAGCTGCAGATAAAGGTACTCACAGCAGCACTAGTTATTAAAGCAGAAACTAGCAACATCCTATCTCAAAGGTGAACAATTAGCTAAATCGGGGAATAGATTATAAAGCCATCCCAAATACATACGTGAAATGTTTGTAATAACTAGGAATACCTACATAACGTTAAAGCAACAAGAAACACGACATTCACAGGAGAGAAAAAAAAGAATTTAAAAGCACATGAAGAACCATAAGGTGTGACAAGCACTCTCTCAATCCTACTGGCTTTCTAGACCTTTCGTTTATCAAACAAAAACATGAAAGAACCTACACTGCTTGAGTATTACTCTTGGAATGTTATCTAAAAGATTTCTAAGAGTAAAATTCCTTTAAAATCCAAACAGTTTTAAGGATGAGCCTCAAACAAGGAACCAGGGTAGGCACGACTTCTTCTAATTGACTCAAATGTACCGATTAGGTAATATGAAATCTTTTCAATAAGCACTTCAACTTCGACATCTGGCATTTTCTAGTAACACCATTATCGGTTCATCAAAAATACCAAGAGGATAAAACGTCTCAGGAATTTTGCAGTCAAACAGTGATTATCATTTTGTACGGAGCTTGTGGGTTTGCAGTCTAAAATCAAGGTCGGACACCATTTATACACTGGCAGGTTAACGCTGAGCTGGAAGCCGGCAAGCTCCATGGAAACCAGTTTAGGAGAGCTCGCTCTGAGAGTCAAGTAATGAGTGACTGCAACATGTAAACAAACTAGCCAGCCACTCGCTTTGCCAGTTTTTAACTAAAAAGCAATGTGAAGATTTACCTGTTTCAAAGAAAATAACATTTGCTCTTAGAATTTTAAGTCATATAATAACAAGCAGCCTCAGAAACATAACAAAACCATCTTTCTACTCAGTAAAAAAAGAACAACTATCCTTTAAAATCTGTACCAAATATACGGTTTACCAAATTCAATTTAGTCACCAAACGAGACATTACGACACACCGAAGACTGAAGAAAAAAAGTACTCGACATTAAAGAAAGAGCAGACACTCACTTAAGGGGATGCATCATGTCTTCCCCTCGTCTCCTGCCGTTGCGACTCCTGCTCTGGTTGCCCATGAAGCCAAACAACCCCCCGCCAAAGATGTGCGAGAAAATGTCATCCATGCCGCCACCTCCTCCGCTGCCTTCCCGGAGCCCCTGCTCTCCGTATCTGTCATACAGCTCACGCTTCTCGGGATTGGAGAGGACTTCATATGCAAAACTTATTTCTTTGAACTATAAAGAAAAAATGAAAATGAAAACAAATGGATTTTCAAACACAAGATGCGGGGAAAGGTTACAGGAAACCAGCAGTCAACTCCCCAAAGTAATATTTCATTCTGTTCAAGGCTACAAGCTACCTTTGGTTTAATTCTGGTCCTATTTACCACCTGCTCCTGCTCAGCATTAACAGGCCCTTTATAAAACCAGAATACTCTGGACATAAAAATCTGGCTCCATGGGTATGGATGGACTTTTTCTACAACATTCCTTTATATATTTATTAGTTTTTTCATGGACAGCAATTTAAAACTAAAAACGCAGAAAAAAAAATCCCAACTCTCTTAACTTACTTTGTCTCCAGCATTTGGATTCTTATCGGGATGATATTCCTTGGCTAGTTTTCTGTATGCCTTCAAGAAAGGATAAAAAAAGTTACATACAACAGCCAGTTGAAAAGCTGGGATTTACTAACTTAATATCCACTTTTCTGGGAAGCAATTTTTCCATTATCAAAAGTTTCCCAAACTCGTAACCTTCTAATGAATCTTCTACTCACTGAAATTACTGCTCGCCATTTTCCACCTCAATATTGTTTGGTCACTAAGGTAATTTTACAAAAAAACTGACAGCTACCCTTGAAAAGAGGTTATACTGGAGTAAAAGTCAGACACAAACAATGAAACGATGCCACAGAGCAAAACAGAGTGCTGAAACATTATTTCGTATTTTCATTACTGTCAAATATCTTTGATGGCCAGTCGCCAAACCAAGCAGACCCCCATCAGTCCGAGAAGTGACCATGAAGCCCTGCAGACGGTCCAGCACTATCAGCGCACATCACGAGGAGACTGGCTCCGGCCTCCCCCGTAACGTCAGGAACATCCCGCAGCGGCTCGGGCCCGGGTCGCACAGGCGGTGTCCGCGAGGCTGCGCACCCTGCCCGGGCAGAGCCTGGGATCCCCGCACTTGAGCCTCAGACACACGAATTATGTAACGCAGACGGGCATTTCCGGGAAGGTAACAGGAAGTCCACTCTGCTCCCAACTGCTCCACCGCCGCTGCCGGGGCAGGAGCCTCGCTGTCCTCAGTTTACCAACGCGGACGCTCTCAGCCCCCCGAGGGTGCGGTGGGCCTTAATTAAACGCCTCCAGGGCTTCGGCACCGCAGGGAGACCCGTTTGGCAGCGCCGCACGGGGCCGTAAGAGGGCCTCCCCGGGATTTCCAGGCAGCGCACTCAGACGGCTGGCAGGGACGCACGGCGTCTCCCAGTAGCCGGCTCGCACCACCGCGATGACCCGTCCACAGGGCAAAGCAGACCCACGCTCCTCGGGCCAGAGAGCAGGGGCCGGGCGGAGCGCCTGCCGCCCGGGGAGCACCCCCGACCCTCCCCGGGCCCGGCCCGGCGTCCGGGGCAGGAGCCGCAGGCCGCCTCGGTCCAACCTGTTCTACCAGGGTGGCGACCTCGGCGCGGGGAGCGGCCGGCCGGCGGCCCCTGGGAGGAGGAAGGAAGAGTGTTCGGCGTGTTTGCGCAGGGCAGGCTCTCTGTGGTGCATCCGCCGGCCGGCGGGCGGGGCGCCGGCCCAAGGTCAGCTAAGGCTCGAGCGCGGGCCGCGGCGAGGCGGGTCCCGGCGCCCGGCCCCAGCCCAGGACCCCGGCGGCCGGCGCCGGCTCGTGGGCGGCCCCCAGCGCGGCCCGGACGCCCCGCCGCGCAGGCCCCGCGCCCCACACTCCCGGCCGGCCCGCTCCCCGCTACCTTCTTCAGTTCGTTCTCGCTGGCGCCGGGCGGGACGCCCAGGATGTCGTACAGCTTCGTGTCGGCCACGTTCGCCATGGCGGGGGGCCGGGCAGCACGCAGGAAGGAACGCGGCGGAGCGGGCGGAGCGGAGCCGGGCCCACAGGCGGCGGCAGCGCAGGCCGAGCGAGACAGCGAGGGAGCGGGGCGGGGCTGAACTTTGACCCGACGCACAGCGCGCCGTGACGTCTCCGCGCGGGCCCCGCCCCAGCCCGGGCCGCGGCCGTTGGGTGCGGAGGCGGAGTCGCGGGGTGCGCGCGTGTCCGCGCGGTGCGCGCGTGTCCGCGCGGTGCGCGCGTGTCCGCGCGGTGCGCGCGTGTCCGCGCGGTGCGGGCCTTCCGGCGGGCTTGTTGGGAAGAACTCGGGCCGGCGCTTTCCAGGAATTGGGCCCACCTTGAGAGTCGTGTGCCGAGGCCGTCGCGCGGGTGACGCCACTCTGGGCGCCGGGGGCGAAGACACCGCCCCTCGATGAACCTCGAGTCCGGCGGGAGCAGATTCGGGCCGGCGCCCGCGGTGGCTCGTCGGCCCCGGAGACCGTCCTCTACCGGCCGGACGCCGGCGGACCCTCGGAGTCAGGGACCCTCGGGACTTAGATGAAGAGCAGCGTGTGTGTCTGCGTGTGTCTGTGTGTGTCTGTGTGTGATGGGGATTTTCAGACATCCACGGAGAGATTAGTGTTACTGACCCCCATGTACCCATCTTCCGGCTTCAGGGATTGCCTGTATTTTACCAGTTTTGTTCCATCTATTCCCCACTCCGGTAATCCCCAAGCCCCAGTGTTTTAAGGGAAGCCGTTTACTGGTCAATACGGTAAGCCTATTAACAGAGGACTTTTAAAGGCATAATCACATTTAATGAAACTAACAAGTCCTTAATCCAATCCCCAGCCCGTGTTCAGATGTTCCCAGTTGCCTCATGACACAAATGGTTTCTGGTATCCAGATTCAAATCAGGCTCCAGGCGTTGCATCTGGATCTTGTGTTGAAGTCTCTCCATGGCTTTAAAATCAGTCAACACCAGGGGGTCCAGATGCCGTAAGGCTGGCGGGGCACAGTCACTTCGTGATTGATCCCCGCTGGTTTATATTCATTTGTTTAGTTTAGCTCAGAAAACATTTACTTGGCTCCGACCATTCCTGGGCCGAAGCCTGAGCTGGAGGAGGAGAATGATACAAAAGAACACGCCATGGTGCCTGCCTTCAGCAGCTTATGGAGACAGAACGTAAGATGCACTGCTCCCTTGGAGCCTGAACTGGTAGCAAAGACTCCATACGCGTCTCACTCAGGGTAATCTTTCTTCCCCCAGACCTGCCTGTGGAGGGCCTTGAGTACCCTGCCAGGGAGTTTGAAATTTATCTTGAAAACCCTGGTGAGTCATTGATGAGAAGTCATGCTGTTCCTTCCACCAAAATCTCCCTTTTCTGAAATGCCACTTATGTGTGATCTCTATTCCACCACCTGGGGAGGACTGCTGTCTCCTTTGAGTTCCCTCTACCCTTGATTTGTGCCTTTTGTGGACAGGTATGATACATGACTTGTACTTCGTATGTTGAGTCTGAACTCCATTCATAGGCTGTAGGTTCCTTATGGGAAATTCATTCTGTGCTGCACAAGGTCTGGCTTTGAATGCAGTAAACCAAAACCTGTTGCGGTTGAGTGGATTCTGACTCATGACAACCCTACAGGATAGAGTGGAACTGGCCCATAGGGTTACCAATGATTCAAACTGCCGACCTTTTGGTTAGCAGCCGAATACTTAATTGGGTGCAGTGAAGGCCTCTGTAAATCAGTGTGTGCATGCCACAACCATGTCAAGGCTGACCTTTGTCTTCCCTCACACAGTGCTATGACGTACCATTTCCCCCCTTCTCACATTTCCAGATGTCCGTAAGAGGCAGTATGAAGTCGCATGGAGTAGATTATCTCGGTTAGCAGCCTGGTTCTGCTGTTTGTTACCCATTTGACTTTGGGCAAGTTACTTAACTTTTTGAGCCTTAGTTTCCTCTTGTGTAAAATGGAGTTTAACAATGGTATTTGTACCACTGGCTTGTGAGGATTAAAGGAGTTAATGCATATAGAGTACTTAGAGCAGTATTAGCTGTGGTTTTTTGCCCATTTGGCTACATCTGTATTCATTATATTTATTCATTTAAAGTCCTGGCTTCCATCATGGGATTCCCTGACTTCCTCCATTATCTGGAATTGCCCTCAGTCACATTTCATGATCTTACCTCCCTATATCTCTCTGCTTGGTGCTTAGGATTCTTTTCTTCCTCCCTTAGTTCCTGCTCCACAGGAGAATATGGGCTGAAGACTGTCTTTACTGTAACCCAAATAGCTTATTATAATGTTTTTATCTTATTTTCTTTCTGCTGTGAAGAGTTTAAAAGAGCTAGATTTTTATGTTCGTTTCAGTTTTACTCAGTATTTTTTGCAAGGGGAAAACAACCCTCACTTGGTTCAATTTTCGCTGCTGCTAAAAAAAAAATACCAAAAAAACCCAAACCTATTGCTGTGGAGTCGATTCTGACTCATAGCAACCCTATAGGTCAGAGTAGAACTGCCTTTTAGGGTTTCCAAGGCTGTAAATCTTTACAGAAGCTGACTGCCACATCTTTTTCTCCGTGGAGCGGCTAGTGGGTTCCACCCGCCCACCTCTCAGTTACCAACCAAGCACTTAACCACAGCACCACCAGGGCTCCTTTAGTGAAGAGTAACTGGGTAAATTCCCTCCCCAGCTCTTTTAAACCAGTCACCACCATTCATGTCTTTAAATTTTGTTTGCTCGCTTTATAGGTTAACCAGCTACTTCAGTACAGCTCTGTGTTTCAGCTGTCGTCATACACTGAGTCAGACCTCTGTGGGCTTTGGGCACTGTAACACTTCAGCCACCAACTCAGTTTCTGAGATAGCTCATTTATGTTAGCTCCAAATTTAGCTAATACCAGGAAGGGAACAAGATCTTTATCTCCTTTCAAGTCTCCATGGCACTGTAAAATGCTGAGTCACGGTGCATCTGAGGCTGCTCCCACGAGGCAAATGATTTAAAGTTGGGGCTGGAGATTCAGACTGCTTGCCAATTAGAGATTAGTGCTTATTAGAGATTCTGTCTTGGAAGAAGTTGTTCAATCGCTTTCTTTGTTTGACTTGGTGTGCTTCCGTGAGCACCTATGCGGGTGGGGGTGGGGAGGAGGTGGCCAGGGAGGTGCAGTGGGTATATGAACTACACTGTTTTTGAAGACCAGCCATGCTCTTCACAGCTAATTGAGCATAGAAACCTGGAAGCCATTACTTGAGAGAACCCTGTGTATGTAACTCAGTTCAGGGAGTTTTGCTTTCTGCCTTTCATCTCACTAGTTTTGAAAGTACAGAGCAGGTGGTGAAAGTTAAAATATTTTTCAGGCTATACCAAAGCAAAACCCACTGCTGTAGAGTGGATTCCGACTCATAGCAACCCTGTAGGACAGAGCAGAACCACCCCATAGGATTTCCAAGGCTGTAATCTTTATGGAAGCAGACTGCCACGTCACTCCCACAGAGCTGCTGGTGGATTCGAACTGCTGACCTTTCAGTTAGCAGCCAAGCACTTAACCACTGTGCCACCAGGGCTCCTTATATTAGAGATGCTTATTAGAGATTCTGTCTTGGAAGAAGTACAACCAGAATGCTTCTTAGAAGCAAGGATGGCGAGACTACATCTCACATACTTTGGACATGTTACGAGAAGGACATCACGCTTGGTAAAGTAGAAGGTCAGCGAAAAAGAGGAAGACCCTCAACGAGATGGATTGACATGGTGGCTGCAGCAGTGGGCACAAGCATAAATTGTGAGGATGGCACAGGACCAGGCAGTATTTCGTTCTGTTGTGTGTAGGGTCGCTATGAGCTGGAATCAACTCGATGGCACTTGACAACATTAGACATTCAAGGAGAGGTGTTGAGGAAGGTACTGAGCTTATAAGAATGGCGTTCAGGAGGATGGGGGAGGTTCAGACTGAAGGTATAAATTTGGGTCCCCCTCAACCTTTTGATAGTATAGAGAGATGAGACTTGGTGAGTTCACCTAGGATAGGTCACTCTGGCTGCACTTTAGAGTCCCTGGAGGAGCTTTTTAAAATGCCAGTGACTGGTCCTCTTCTCTTAGAGGTCCTGACTGAATCGATCTAAGGTAGGGCTGAAAAAAAAACCCAAACCCATGGCCCTCAGCCGATTCCAACTCATAATGACCCTGTACTACAGAGTAGAACTGCTGCGTAGGGTTTCCAACGAGTGGCTGGTGGATTCGAACCACCAACCTTTTTGTTATCAGCCAAGCTCTTAACCACTGTGCCACCAGGTATCTGAGGTAAGGCTAGGGCATAGTAAACTTTTTAATGTAATATTTTATTGTATTTTCGGTGGAAGTGTACATAGCAAAACAGTTCCCATTCAACAATTTCCGCACATACTGTTCAGTGATATTGGCTACACTCTTCACGTCGTATCAACAGTCTATTTCCATTCTAGTTGTTCTTTCCCATTGAGCTAGTCTCACAGCCCCCCAGGCTTCTCATCTATGCTTTAGAGTATTGACCATTTGGTTTCATATAGGTTGTTTTTTAAAAGAGCACAGTATTAAAGGTGATATTTACTGCATTATGAACTAACCTTCTGTATAGCTAAAAGGTGACTTGAAAGGATAGTTTTCGGTTCAAGACTTGAAGAATATCTACGGGAAATAGTCTCAGGGATTCTTTGTCTCAGTGGGTTGGTCCACAAAGTCTGGATTTTTTTTAAATTTGAAGTTCTGTCCCACATTTTCCTCCCTTTCCATCAGGATCCATCTATTGTGATCCTGATCAGAACATCGAGTAGTGGTAGCCAGGTACCATCTAGTTCTTCTGGTCTCAGGGTATGGATGAGCCCATGGTTCATGTAAACAGTCCTGTAGATTTGTTTCTTCTCTGAGTCTTGAGTTTCCCTCTTTCTCTTTTACTCCAGATGAGTAGAGACCAATAGTTGTATCTTAGGTGGCTGCGCATAAGCTTTTAAGACCCTAGACTGTACTCACTGGACTAGGATGTAGAACATAAACTTAATGAACTGTATTATGCCAGTTGACTGAGTTCTGTCATGAGACTATGACCTTAAGACTTCAAGAAAACTAATCCCATGAGATGACTGGTTATCTCTAAGAAGTATTAGTTTCTGTGACCCATATTTGTTTTATTATAGATATTATATATATATGTATAAACACACATACATGTATTTTGGTGATTGCTGCAAAGTTGTATGTTTACCTAACTATCCTTTTTTCCCATAGTTTCATCATCTCAACTTGAATTCTTAGACCAAGTCTATAAGTCCAGACATCTTGCTTATAAAGGAAATTAAGATTTTAAAGATTATTTTTCATTAGTACATTTAGGTAATTTAAAAGTCTGAACTAGACCTAGCAATTCCACTCTTGGGTATATATCCAAAATAATTGAAAACAGGTATTCAAACAGGTACTTGTATGGGAATGTGTATAGCAGCACATTTTGAATAAAATAGCTAAAAGGTGGAAACAACCCAAATGTCTATTAATGGAAGAATAGATAAACAAAATGTGGTATACTCATACAAAGGAATGTTATTCAGGCATAAAAAGGAATAAAGTACCAATACATACTATCATGTGGATGAACCTCAAAAATATTATGCTAAGTGAAAGAAGCCAAACACAAAAGGTCACATATTACATGATTTCATGTATGTAAAATATCCAGAATAGGTAAATGCATAAAAGCAAAAAGCGGATCAGTGATAGCCAGGGGCTGCAGGGAGGATGGTGTGGAGACTGACAGCTTAGTGGGTAAGGGGCTTCCCTTTGGCATGATGAAAATGTGTTTGGACTAGATAGGGGGGTGGCTGTATAACACTGTGAATTACTAAATGCCACTGAACTGTACACTTTCAAATGGTTAATTTTATGTTATATAAACTTTACCTCAAAAAAAAAATTCAATGCCTTAGATGAGTATCGGTCAGGTGCTGGATTAAAAAAATAGTTAAATTCTGTAAAAATTATAGGAAAAGAAGTCTTGCTCTCACCCTTGTTCTCTCCACCTGCAGTGCAATGGGTTGGTTTTACACAGCCTTTCTAGCCATGGTCTTGTAACACCCACCAAAAGACTGGGTGGGACTATGCAAATACGGTGCTTGTGGCCCACCAAGGGGATTGGACAGCGTGCTAATAATACAAATAAGGTGCCTGGAACCCTTGTGAGGGGTGGGACCATGCAAATAATGTATATGAAACCCTAACGAGGGAATTGATCACTTCTGCCATTCTGCTAGGCTTAAAATGAGCCATCCCAGTGGCGGAAAGGTAGAACCTTAGAACCACCAAGAAGAAGAGATGGCAGTGGAGTGTGTGTCCTTTGGATCCAGGGTCCCTGTGCTGAGAACCTCCTAGACCCAGGCGACAGAGAGAGCTGTAACATTGGAGATGGTGCAAGACAGCAAGAAGTGGCAGCAGAACCAGGAAACTGGTGAGAGACAACATTGGGCTTCCTGGCCCACTAAGCAAGGTGGCTACAGTGGGCGTGCCAACCCATGGAGTGAGAGAGCTGAGTGCCTTTCAACAGGAGGCTTCCTGGCGGAGTGGAGTACCTCTGGGCAGTTGGCAGAGCTAGGCTTACCAACCTATGGAGCAGGGGAGCTAAGTGCCTCCAGGCAAAGGCTTACTGGCAGAGTGGGGTGCCACTGGCACTTATTGGCAAAGCTAAAGAGCTTTGTAACACTTTCCTGAGTAGGGCAGAGGCAGGGCCAACCCAAGAGGCTCTAGGTGCAGAAAGCTGAGAGGCTGAGGGCCAGGAAGAGGCCTGCTTGTGGGCACAGCCGAGAAGCTGTCCTGACTGAAGAACTGTATCCTGAGTCATTCCTGATCCTAACTTGTAACCTGTTACTTCCCTAATAAATCTTATAACTCTGAGTGTGGTCTGTGAGCTGTGTGTGGTTGTTGCAATGAACTATGGAACCCAGCAGAGAAGTATAGTGTCGTGGGAGGGACAGCTGGGGTCGGAATTGGTCAAAAAGCTGGAAAGAAGAGGTATGTCTGACCTGGGCCTCCTAAGAATCGGCCTTGGGCTGTTGATCTTGACTTTCCTTCCTCTTTTTGAAGTTAGAGGAGGTCAGACACTCCCTCCACGCCAGTTTACCGCCACCCCCATTTAACTCACCCTCTGTGTTTGTGACTTACCCTTCTATCGTTTATATAAGTTCAAGCTAATACCAATTTATAACCTATTCCCCCTTTTCTAAAAAATACTGTACCCACTGCCTGCACTTCCTGTGTTCACTTAAAAAATCCTGGAAGCCTTTTCACGGCAGTGCCTGCAGATTCTCCTTGTCCTTTTTTATAGCCACATACTTTATGAGGATGCAGCATAATTTATTTAACTAGTTTCTTTAATTGATGGACACCAGACTTGTCTGATATTTAAAATATCTGTGCTTTAGAAATTATTCTTTATCTCCCAACTTTTAGAAAAAAAGACCTAATTCTTTGGAGGCATTCTGCAAGTCTGCATCAAGTTTTTGATTCATTTTTGATATTTTAATTTTTAAAGGAAGTTGCTTTAGTAAAAAAATTTTTACATTTTCTTTAGAACAGTAGGAATTGATTTTAAAATACTTCGCAATTAAAAAGCTCCCAGCAGTCTATCTAAAGCCATCTGCATCAGCGTTTTGTCATTTGAGCTCAAGGTTATTAGCACTCTCCTATGATTGGGAGAAAGATACCTCAAAATCGTAAGAACAAAACCAAAAAAACCAAACCCAGTGCCGTCAAGTCGATTCCGACTCATAGCGACCCTATACGGTAGCTTTGAATTACAGTTTCTAGGCCAAAGCAATAGAGACATAAGCTGTGGTTTAGCTGTGGACTTGCCTGGCAGATTTTCCCTATGAAAGAAATAAGTTATTTGGGTCCAGTTGGAAAAATACACATCAGAAATCCAGAGAAGTGTTGGCCTTGGTGACAGAAACCCTTTAGAGAGATCTCTATGAGGGACCGACTCCACGACACCCAAAGACAATCATGACAGATGCACGGCACTAAAATGACTGTAGTTTAAGTCTTGCCTCTCCGTGGAAAGAGGGTCTCTTTATGAAATTTCTTTAAACAAACCAAAGATAGGCTGTTCAAATGCTCGGCTCTTTCCCTGGCAGATTAGTGAATGGGCAGGCTAAGAACGGATCAGGGATGAATAGCACCCCCTTATCTAGAAACACATCCTTCAATGGTGGCCTTACTGAAGTGCCCGCCTCAACTCCTGCAAGGATTCATAAGAGTTCTTTTATCTTGCTTCTCAGCAGGATTACTAGGCTTTGGTGAAGTTCTAAGCTTTAGTTTGCAACCATATTCTCACCTGTGTCCACATTCCTCTAAAGGCCACTTTGCTGAGGTGGTCATCAGGACCAACAGCTAATGTTTATTGAATACTCTGTCAATGCCAGGCATTGTAGAAAGGACATGGCCACTTTCTTCAAAGACCATACACCGTGAAGAAAGCTTAAAACACTATTTTCTCCAGCCATTGTGTTCCAGAAATGGAAGGACATTGAGAAGTGAATGTGGCTTACCAGCAATATGAAGGATTCCATTGCTCTTTGGAGATGGGAGATAAACGACACCGTAATTATTGGGTTCTGGATGGTTTATAAGGGAAAAGGAAATGCCATCTGTTGATCTGTGCACAGATTGAACCCTGGTCCTTAGGTCCTGCTGTGCAGGAAGTTTTCTGAGTATGCAAAAATGGTTTAAAGATTGATTCCCACTATTCTCTGAGTTTCACGGAAACAGGAACTATATCTTTCTTGCTTTATTTCCTCTACTAAAAGAGCACTTTATACATAGTTGTTGGGTGCCGTCAAGTCAGTTCCTACTTACAGCGACCACATCTGACAGGGGAATGGCTCCATAGGGTTTCCTAGGCTATTATCTTTACAAAGCAGATCACCAGGTCTTTCCCCCAGAGAGCTGCTGGATGGGTTCAAACTGCCAACATTTCAGTTAGCAGCCCAATGCTTAACCATTGCCCACCCAGGGCTCCTTTTTATACCTAGTAAGCAGTCAATAAATATCTGGAATGAATGAATGAATTCCTTGTATAAAATATTCATGTGTTTGTTCATTTGCTCATTGACTCATTCCACAGATATTTATTGCCACTTGTTCTGGGCACTTTGAAAAAAATCAATGAAGAACACCCAGATTTGATCCCTGCCCTCGTGGAGCTTCTGTTGTAGTTGGTAAACAAGATAAGTAAGTAAAATACATAAGTGAGATAAGTTAGTAATTTCAGTTAGTGCTCGAGTGCTTAACCGTTTGCGCCACCCAAAAACCAAAACCAAACCCTTTGCTGTTGAGTGGAATCCAAGTCATAGTGACTCTATAGGACACAGTAGAACTGCCCCATGGGGTTTCCAATGAGCAGCTGGTGGATTCAAACAGCTGATCTTTTGGTGAGCAGCTCTTAACCACTGCACCACCAGGGCTCCTGTTTGTACCACCAGGGCTGCCTAAAGCACAGTTATTGCCTGAATGTTCCCGCTCAAAGCTCTCTAAGGAGTCCTGTCTTTAACAGCAAAGTTTCCTAAACTCCATTCATCCACCTCCGGCATCTCTGCCACACCTGTAACCACCTGTGTTACTATTTATTACACACTTTTCTTTAAATTAACTCACAGCTTTACTTAAAATAATTCATTTTAAAAGGAAACTTTATGTCACCACCCAAAATGGAAACCCAGTGCTATCTGCCATAAATTAAAGGTAGCTGTTAAAAAAAAAAAAAAAAAGATAAATACTGGGAAAGCAAAGCAAGGTTATTACATTCCAATCAGATACCATTGCCTGCTGAAGGTTCTGAGCCTGAGGCTCACACTTACTTTATTAAAAGACAGGAATGAAAAGTTGGACAGGAAGTGTAAAGACACATTAACACCAAATGGAGACTTCCTTCTTGACTTAATAATAGTTAACACTGTTAAGGAGCCCTGGTGACATAGTGGTTAAGAGGTTGGCTGCTAACCAAGAGGTTGGCGGTTCAAATTTACCAGCAACCCCTTGAAAACCCTATGGGGCAGTTCTACCCTGTCCTACAGGTTCACTATGAGTCAGAACCAACTTGACAGCACCTAACAACAATAACAACACTGTTAGAAGCACTTTAAATAAACTAATCTTCATAACAACCCAATAAGGTAGGTACCATTGTTATCCTCAATTTAATGGTGGGAAAACTGAGGCTCAGAGAGGTTAGGTAACTTGCCTGAGGACACGAAGCCAGTCAATCAGTCAATCACAGAGTCAGGATTCAAACCCAGACAGTCTGGCTCCAGGGTCATAACTACCATGTTATACTTAATGAGAAGGGTCCGGATAGATTGAAAATGGAACCTGTTTCTGATGAGGAGGTTCAGAGTTATTTGGCACTGGGTTCAAAAAAGAGGAAGACCCTCAACAAGATGGATGGACACAATGGCTACAACAACGTGGGTAAGCATAACAACTGTGAGGATGGCGTAGGACTGGGCAGTGTTTCGTTCTGTGTTGTACAGGGAGTTACTGTGAGTTGGAATCGACCTGATGGCACCTAACAACAACAACAACCTTGTACCCCTACAATCATCTCCCAAATAACCAGAAATTAGTGTGGAGACAATTAAGGGTAAACCCTAAACTCCCTTCACAACTGTAGGATTTGAATGGCATCCCCCCAAAGGGTATGTTTATATTCTAACCCTGGAACCTGTGAATGTGACCTTGTTTGGTAAAAGGGTCTCTGTAGAAGTAATTCAGGATCTTGAGAAGACATCATCATGGGTTATGCAGGTGGGCCCTAAAGCCAATGACAAGTGCCTTTTTAAGAAGGAATATGGCCGTGTGAACATGGAGGCAGTGATTGGAGTCATGTGGCCACAAGCCAAGGAATACCCAGAAGCTGGAACCACCAGAGACTGTAAGAGGCAAGGGAGGATTTTCCCCGAGAGGTTTTGGAGAGCGATTGGCCCTGCCAACACCTTGATTTTGAACTTCTGGCCTTCAGAACTGTGAAAGAATACATTTCTGTTATTTTCAGCCACCATGTTTATGGTAATTATTTGCAGCAGCCACAGAAAACTAGTCCCTAGTACCACAGTTAACCTCCCCAGGTCCTTTGGGTGGTCGTCTTCTCTCACCTACTCTCAGAAAGGCCATCTGCTTCCTGCGCCCACTCTCTTGCTCACCTTCTTTCTCCTGCGAGCCTTGCTTGCTTTCCCCAGTTCTGTCCAATCCAGATTCAACTGGACTCCCGGCTGCCCCTCTTGAAAGGCTCTGAGGCAATTCAGAGAGGAAGGAGATGGGACTTCTCACAGAGCTCATTCTGGTGGTGGCTTCAGATGTATAAAGACTTGACTTCAGAGAGGGAATCAATACCCATTTTCCAGATGAGGTCACTAAGTATACAAGAGGCAAAAAATGAGATGCAGAATGACAATGACAGGAAAGAGAAATAACCTGCTTGGTGGAGCTTCTAAATCTTGAGAACAATTTGTCACCCTAGTTAACTGGTAAAACCAAAACTAATTGCCATTGAGTCAACTCCCACTCACAGCGACCCCAACTCATGGCGACCCCATGTCTGTCAGAGTAGAACTGTGCTCCACAGAGTTTTCAATGGCTGATTTTTTCAAAGTAGGTCGCCAGGTTTTTCTTCCCAGGTACCTCTGGGTGGACTCAAACCTTCAAGCACTTAACCATTTGCATCCCCCAGGGACTCTAAGTACTATGCAGAGAATTTTAAAACAAGTCATTTGGAGCAGAAAGGTTTATAAAATTTTACCTTAACCATGGTCGTGGAGTTGATTTCAACTTATAGAGACCCTATAGGACAGAGTAGAACTGCCCCACAGGGTTTCCAAGGCTGTTATCTTTACCGAAGCAGACTGCCACATCTTCCTCCCAAAGATTGGCTGGTGGGTTAGCAGACCACTGTTCCACCAAACCAAAAAAAAAAAAAAAAACCCAGGCCCACTGTCATCAGGTCAATTCTGACTCATAGCGACCCCATAGGGTTTCCAAGGCTGTAAGTCTCTACAGAAGCAGTCTGCCAAAATTTCTCTGACCTTTTGATGAGCAGTCAGTTGCTTTAACCTCTGTGTCACCAGGGATCCTTAAAAACAGGTCACTCTGACCAGACAGGTTCATAAAATTTTACAAGCATTATCTTAATCTTTACGTCATCAGCCTCGCTGTAAAGACTACTAACCACTCTTAGCTCTAAAGGGTGAATAAGAAATATGCCCAAAGTCATTTAGCATGTGGGAATTCAAATCTGGTCTAAGAATAGAGAGCCCTTGTGGCTAATAACACTGCATCAGTGGGACCGCAGATACTGCTGAATAAAAGGGCGAAATCTGTGCTCTGCAAACCTAGTACTGCTCCTAGCAGACAGAGCTGGGATCGCCTTTGGAGATGTCGTCCACCTGTAGACAAGAGCATTCGCCTCAGACGGACGGGAGGGAGTCTGTGGGGAGATGTTCTGCCATTTTATGTGTCCTCTTTTCAAAATCCACTCACTGTGATTCCGTTCAAAATCTTTCCAGCAGGGCTTCGAGTGGGTTTGTTCCAGTTTGAACCCCTGCTAAGAATTTGCATTCCTACCCCAGGTATACTGAATCAGAAACTACATTTTAACCAGATCACCAGATGATTCTTACCTATAATAAATTTGGAGACCCAGTAGTCTACTAGTGGTTCTCAGAATTGGTTCCTAACCAGCAACATTAGCATCGCCTGGGAACTTGTTAGAAATGCAAATTCTCAGCAGGAGTTCGAACCCAGAAGTAAATGGTTTGAAGCCCTGCTTTTCACACATTTTTGTTGAGCACTTACTATGTGCCAGGCACTGGGCTGGTGATTAAGATGAATAAAACTACAGCCATGAATAGAACAGTAAACTCCACGCTTTCATAGAGCTTCCACTCCAATTCAGGGTGGGGGAAAGACAGAGAAAACAAACGTAAAGAATATCCAAGAGCTACAGGAAAAAATTAAGCAGGAAAAGGGCTAGGGAGTGCTGGGAAGGTATGGGACTGAAAGTGGGAGAAACTATTGTAAAGAGACTGGCCAAGGAAAAACCCAAACCAAACCCACTGCCATCAAGTTGATTCCAACGCGTAGCGGCCCTGTAGGGCAGAGTGGAACTGCCCCACAGAGTTTCCGGAAGGGCAGTTAGTGGATTCGGACTCTCAATCTTTAGGTTAGCAGCCAAGCTCTTAACCACTGTCCCACCAGGCCCCTAACCCCAGAGGTTGTTGGGGGAAGCCTCACTAATAAGAGGGCAACTGAGCAGAGACCAGAAGAAGGTAACGGCAGGGCCATGCTGCTCTTTGAGGAAAGAAGCCTAAGGGCTGAGAGAACAGCAGGTGCAAAGGCCTTGAAGCAAGAATGTGTTTTGTGTGCTTTGCATAGTCCGACCCCTGCCCTCAAAAAAAGCAGCTTCTCTGACAAGCCTCCTGGAAAGAAGACATTTGCTATTTCAGAAGGTCCTTTTCCATTCAGTTACCATCTGCATTCTACCTTCTTTTAACTTTGAGAAGATTAAGTAGATCACCAAGATAAGAAAATCCACTTTTAACACAGGAGCTCTTCATTGTAAGCAAAGACTGTACCAGTCAAAAGTCCTCAGGAGCACCGTTCGCTGATTATCAAATGTCTCCATTCAAACACACCCAGGCTTGGGGCGTGTGCCCGGGGTTGGGGCGTCAAAGACACCCAGGCTTGGCGCGTGTGCCCGGGGTTGGGCGTCAAAGACACCCAGGCTTGGGGCGTGCGCCCGGGGTTGGGGCGTCAAAGACACCCAGGCTTGGCGCGTGTGCCCGGGGTTGGGCGTCAAAGACCCCCAGGCTTGGGGCGTGTGCCCGGGGTTGGGGCGTCAAAGACACCCGGGCTTGGGGCGTGTGACCTGGGTTGAGGCGTGTGCTCGGGGTTGGGGCGTGAAAGATACCCAGGCTTGGGGCGTGCGCCCGGGGTTGGGGCGTGCGCCCGGGGTTGGGACGTGCGGCCAGGGTTGGGGCGTGCGCCCGCGGTTGGGGCGTGTGCCGGGGATTGGGGCGTCAAAGACACCCAGGCTGGGGCGTGTGCCCGGGGTTGGGGCGTGCGCCCAGGGTTGAGGTGTGCGGGGGCGCTGCCTCACCCATGCGCAGCGAGCATTGCCGAATGTGCAATTCAGACAGGCCTCTCTTTCCCTTATTTAATTTCTTCTTAAAACTCTCCTTTTTAACACTTTGTTCTAAAATCTTCTTAATTATACTGAAAAACAAAATGGAAAATTTTGTTCTCTTTCTTGAGTTAATTTTTACTCGCTAATTTTTTTTTTTTTTTTAACCCTGGTGGTGTAGTGGTTAAGTGCTAGGGGCTGCTAACCAAAGGGTCGTCAGTTCAAATCCTCCAGGTGCTCCTTGGAAACTCTGTGGGGCAGTTCTACTCTGTCCTATCAGGTCGCTATGAGTCGGAATCGATTCGAGGGCACTGGGTTTGCCTTTTGTTTGTTTGAATCATACTTAACGGAAACACTGGTGGTGTAGTGGTTAAGTTCTAAGGTGGTGTAGTTGTTCTAAGTTCTAAGTGGTTAAGTTCTATGTGTCGGAGTTGACTCGAAGGCAACGGGTTTGCTTTTTTATTCAGTCATACTCACATGCGTTTATATTCCTTCGATCTTTTCTTTTTTAAATGGCCTTTGTATTTGAAGATCTTCAGGCACACATGTTAAAATAGCATGCAAATTGATCATTTAAACCATGATAAAAAGGTTGTAATGGATCTTATTGTCTTCAGGTTAGATTGTTATTTACGTCATGGTAGTGTTGAATGCTTACAGTTCAGGTGTAATACGTGCCTCCTAATACCTGTTAAAACGGTTTTTTCTGAACTGTGATCACAGGAAGGCAGATTTTTTTTTTATCAGAAAATAATGCAGATTTCTTTGAACCTACCATTCCCTTCCCACATCTCTTTTTTAATAACTTATTTTATTTTTGTTGTTGTTGAAAATACACGTAGCAGAACAAACACTAATTCAACAGTTTCTACCTGTACAATTCAGTGACTACACTGATTACATTTTTCAAGCTGTGCAACCATTCTCACCCTCCTTTTCTGAGTTATTCCTGTCCCATTAACATAAACTCACTGCTCCCTAAGCTTTTTATTTAACCTTTCAATTTGCTGTTGTCAATTTGATTCCATACAGACAATTTTTTAAAAGTGCACAAAAGCCCAAAACAGACATTCTTTACTAGTTAAGCTAAACTACTGTTCGGTTTAAAGAAGGCTTCAGGGAATATTTTTTGGTTTAAGGTTTAAAGATCTCAGGGCAATAGTTTTGGGAGTTCATTGAGCCTCAGTGGTTCCAGAAAGCCTAGATTCCATTAGAATTTGAAATTTTGTTCTACATTTTCCCTTTTTTGATCAGGATTTTTCTATAGAATCTTTGATCCAAACGTTCAGTAGTGGTAGCTATGCACTATCCAGTTTTTCTGGTCTCATGGCAAAGAAGGCAGTTGTTTGTGGAAGCAATTAGCCACACATTCCATTTCCTCCTCCTATTCCTGACCCTCCTTCTTCCTCTGTTGCTCCAGGTTAATAGAGACCAATTGTTGTGTGGTTGGATGGCTGCTTGCAAGCTTCAAAGACCCCAGGCACCATGCAGCTAACTGAGAGGTAGAACAGAAGCACTAAACACGGTATTAGGCCAATCAACATCTTTAATCTCTTGACATTGGATTTCTTCCTATTTCAAAAGGAAAAATCTCTATTGGAGGACTTGTATCCAAATATATAAAGAACTCTCAAACCTTAACAAATAAGAAGGCAAATAACCCAATTTAAAAAATGGGCAAAAGATTTAAACAGACATTTAACCAGGGAGGATATATGGATATCATCTAAGCACATGAAAAGATGCTCAACATCGTTCGTTAGTCATGAGAAAAACGAAAATAAAACCACATGAGATGCCAGTACACTCCCAGACAACCAAACACCAACAAACAAAGAACCTCCCCCCAAAATAACAATACCACATGCTGGCCAGACTGCAGAGCAATCGGGACTCTTGTACATGGCTAGTGACAGTGCAAAATGGCACAAACCTCCTGGAAAACAGTTTGCTAGTTTCTGATAAAGTTACACCACACTTCCTATGAAAAAAACAAAACCCATTGCCGTCAAGTCAATTCCGACTCACAGTGACTCTATACGGCCCAGTTATTCCACTCCTGGGTATTTACCCTGGAGAAGTGAGAACTTATGCTCACTTGAAAACCTGTACACAAATGTTTATAGTAGCTTTATTCATAATTGCCAAAAGCTGGCAATAACCCAAAAGTCTCTCAATGAGTCAATGTACAAAAAAGCTGTCGTAGATCTACAAGATGCAATTCTGCTCGACAGTGAAGAGGAACACACGGCTGAACCACAACAGCCCAAGGGAATCCAAAACGCGTGATGGAGGTAAAAACACTGGTTTCTTTGCTGTCGCCTCCGAGGGCTGTGTGCTGTATAATCCCATCACATGTCATTCTGGAAGACAGAACTGTAGGGTCGGAGGGCTGTGTACTGTATAATCCCATCACATGTCATTCTGGAAGACAGAACTGTAGGGTCGGAGGGCTGTGTACTGTATAATCCCATCACATGTCATTCTGGAAGACAGAACTGTAGGGTCGGAGGGCTTTGTGCTGTATAATCCCATCACATGTCATTCTGGAAGACAGAACTGTAGGGTCGGAGGGCTGTGTGCTGTATAATCCCATCACATGTCATTCTGGAAGACAGAACTGTAGGGTCGGAGGGCTGTGTGCTGTATAATCCCATCACATGTCATTCTGGAAGACAGAACTGTAGGGTCGGAGGGCTGTGTGCTGTATAATCCCATCACATGTCATTCTGGAACACAGAACTGTAGGGTCGGAGGGCTGTGTACTGTATAATCCCATCACATGTCATTCTGGAAGACAGAACTGTAGGGTCGGAGGGCTGTGTGCTGTATAATCCCATCAAATGTCATTCTGGAAGACAGAACTGTAGGGTCGGAGGGCTGTGTGCTGTATAATCCCATCACATGTCATTCTGGAAGACAGAACTGTAGGGGCGGAGGGCTGTGTGCTGTATAATCCCATCACATGTCATTCTGGAAGACAGAACTGTAGGGTCGGAGAGCTGTGTGCTGTATAATCCCATCACATGTCATTCTGGAAGACAGAACTGTAGGGTCGGAGGGCTGTGTGCTGTATAATCCCATCACATGTCATTCTGGAAGACAGAACTGTAGGGTCGGAGGGCTGTGTGCTGTATAATCCCATCACATGTCATTCTGGAAGACAGAACTGTAGGGTCGGAGGGCTGTGTGCTGTATAATCCCATCACATGTCATTCTGGAAGACAGAACTGTAGGGTCGGAGGGCTGTGTGCTGTATAATCCCATCACATGTCATTCTGGAAGACAGAACTGTAGGGTCGGAGGGCTGTGTGCTGTATAATCCCATCACATGTCATTCTGGAAGACAGAACTGTAGGGTCGGAGGGCTGTGTGCTGTATAATCCCATCAAATGTCATTCTGGAAGACAGAACTGTAGGGTCGGAGGGCTGTGTGCTGTATAATCCCATCACATGTCATTCTGGAAGACAGAACTGTAGGGGCGGAGGGCTGTGTGCTGTATAATCCCATCACATGTCATTCTGGAAGACAGAACTGTAGGGTCGGAGAGCTGTGTGCTGTATAATCCCATCACATGTCATTCTGGAAGACAGAACTGTAGGGTCGGAGGGCTGTGTGCTGTATAATCCCATCACATGTCATTCTGGAAGACAGAACTGTAGGGTCGGAGGGCTGTGTGCTGTATAATCCCATCACATGTCATTCTGGAAGACAGAACTGTAGGGTCGGAGGGCTGTGTGCTGTATAATCCCATCACATGTCATTCTGGAAGACAGAACTGTAGGGTCGGAGGGCTGTGTGCTGTATAATCCCATCACATGTCATTCTGGAAGACAGAACTGTAGGGTCGGAGGGCTGTGTGCTGTATAATCCCATCACATGTCATTCTGGAAGACAGAACTGTAGGGTCGGAGGGCTGTGTACTGTATAATCCCATTACATGTCATTCTGGAAGATAGAACTGTAGGGTCGGAGGGGTGTGTACTGTATAATCCCATTACATGTCATTCTGGAAGACAGAACTGTAGGGTCGGAGGGCTGTGTACTGTATAATCCCATTACATGTCATTCTGGAAGACAGAACTGTAGGGTCGGAGGGCTGTGTGCTGTATAATCCCATCACATGTCATTCTGGAAGACAGAACTGTAGGGTCGGAGGGCTGTGTGCTGTATAATCCCATCACATGTCATTCTGGAAGACAGAACTGTAGGGTCGGAGGGCTGTGTGCTGTATAATCCCATCACATGTCATTCTGGAAGACAGAACTGTAGGGTCGGAGGGCTGTGTGCTGTATAATCCCATCACATGTCATTCTGGAAGACAGAACTGTAGGGTCGGAGGGCTGTGTACTGTATAATCCCATCACATGTCATTCTGGAAGATAGAACTGTAGGGTCGGAGGGGTGTGTACTGTATAATCCCATTACATGTCATTCTGGAAGACAGAACTGTAGGGTCGGAGGGCTGTGTACTGTATAATCCCATTACATGTCATTCTGGAAGACAGAACTGTAGGGTCGGAGGGCTGTGTACTGTATAATCCCATCACATGTCATTCTGGAAGACAGAACTGTAGGGTCGGAGGGCTGTGTGCTGTATAATCCCATCACATGTCATTCTGGAAGACAGAACTGTAGGGTCGGAGGGCTGTGTGCTGTATAATCCCATTACATGTCATTCTGGAAGACAGAACTGTAGGGTCGGAGGCCTGTGTACTGTATAATCCCATTACATGTCATTCTGGAAGACAGAACTGTAGGGTCGGAGGGCTGTGTACTGTATAATCCCATCACATGTCATTCTGGAAGACAGAACTGTAGGGTCGGAGGGCTGTGTGCTGTATAATCCCATCACATGTCATTCTGGAAGACAGAACTGTAGGGTCGGAGGGCTGTGTACTGTATAATCCCATCACATGTCATTCTGCAAGACAGAACTGTAGGGTCGGAGGGCTGTGTACTGTATAATCCCATCACATGTCATTCTGGAAGACAGAACTGTAGGGTCGGAGGGCTGTGTGCTGTATAATCCCATCACATGTCATTCTGGAAGACAGAACTGTAGGGTCGGAGGGCTGTGTGCTGTATAATCCCATCACATGTCATTCTGGAAGACAGAACTGTAGGGTCGGAGGGCTGTGTGCTGTATAATCCCATCACATGTCATTCTGGAAGACAGAACTGTAGGGTCGGAGGGCTGTGTGCTGTATAATCCCATGACATGTCATTCTGGAAGACAGAACTGTAGGGTCGGAGGGCTGTGTGCTGTATAATCCCATCACATGTCATTCTGGAAGACAGAACTGTAGGGTCGGAGGGCTGTGTGCTGTATAATCCCATCACATGTCATTCTGGAAGACAGAACTGTAGGGTCAGAGGGCTGTGTGCTGTATAATCCCATCACATGTCATTCTGGAAGACAGAACTGTAGGGTCGGAGGGCTGTGTGCTGTATAATCCCATGACATGTCATTCTGGAAGACAGAACTGTAGGGTCGGAGGGCTGTGTGCTGTATAATCCCATCACATGTCATTCTGGAAGACAGAACTGTAGGGTCGGAGGGCTGTGTGCTGTATAATCCCATCACATGTCATTCTGGAAGACAGAACTGTAGGGTCAGAGGGCTGTGTGCTGTATAATCCCATTACATGTCATTCTGGAAGACAGAACTGTAGGGTCGGAGGCCTGTGTACTGTATAATCCCATTACATTTCATTCTGGAAGACAGAACTGTAGGGTCGGAGGGCTGTGTACTGTATAATCCCATTACATGTCATTCTGGAAGACAGAACTGTAGGGTCGGAGGGCTGTGTACTGTATAATCCCATCACATGTCATTCTGCAAGACAGAACTGTAGGGTCGGAGGGCTGTGTACTGTATAATCCCATCACATGTCATTCTGGAAGACAGAACTGTAGGGTCGGAGGGCTGTGTGCTGTATAATCCCATCACATGTCATTCTGGAAGACAGAACTGTAGGGTCGGAGGGCTGTGTGCTGTATAATCCCATCACATGTCATTCTGGAAGACAGAACTGTAGGGTCGGAGGGCTGTGTACTGTATAATCCCATCACATGTCATTCTGGAAGACAGAACTGTAGGGTCGGAGGGCTGTGTACTGTATAATCCCATTACATGTCATTCTGGAAGACAGAACTGTAGGGTCGGAGGGCTGTGTGCTGTATAATCCCATCACATGTCATTCTGGAAGACAGAACTGTAGGGTCGGAGGGCTGTGTGCTGTATAATCCCATCACATGTCATTCTGGAAGACAGAACTGTAGGGTCGGAGGGCTGTGTACTGTATAATCCCATTACATGTCATTCTGGAAGACAGAACTGTAGGGTCGGAGGCCTGTGTACTGTATAATCCCATTACATGTCATTCTGGAAGACAGAACTGTAGGGTGGGAGGGCTGTGTACTTTATAATCCCATCACATGTCATTCTGGAAGACAGAACTGTAGGGTCGGAGGGCTGTGTACTGTATAATCCCATTACATGTCATTCTGGAAGACAGAACTGTAGGGTCGGAGGGCTGTGTACTGTATAATCCCATTACATGTCATTCTGGAAGACAGAACTGTAGGGTCGGAGGGCTGTGTGCTGTATAATCCCATCACATGTCATTCTGGAAGACAGAACTGTAGGGTCGGAGGGCTGTGTACTGTATAATCCCATTACATGTGATTCTGGAAGACAGAACTGTAGGGTCGGAGGCCTGTGTACTGTATAATCCCATTACATGTCATTCTGGAAGACAGAACTGTAGGGTGGGAGGGCTGTGTACTTTATAATCCCATCACATGTCATTCTGGAAGACAGAACTGTAGGGTCGGAGGGCTGTGTACTGTATAATCCCATTACATGTCATTCTGGAAGACAGAACTGTAGGGTCGGAGGGCTGTGTACTGTATAATCCCATTACATGTCATTCTGGAAGACAGAACTGTAGGGTCGGAGGGCTGTGTGCTGTATAATCCCATCACATGTCATTCTGGAAGACAGAACTGTAGGGTCGGAGGGCTGTGTACTGTATAATCCCATTACATGTCATTCTGGAAGACAGAACTGTAGGGTCGGAGGGCTGTGTGCTGTATAATCCCATTACATGTCATTCTGGAAGACAGAACTGTAGGGTCGGAGGCCTGTGTACTGTATAATCCCATTACATGTCATTCTGGAAGACAGAACTGTAGGGTCGGAGGGCTGTGTACTGTATAATCCCATCACATGTCATTCTGGAAGACAGAACTGTAGGGTCGGAGGCCTGTGTACTGTATAATCCCATTACATGTCATTCTGGAAGACAGAACTGTAGGGTCGGAGGCCTGTGTACTGTATAATCCTATTACATGTCATTCTGGAAGACAGAACTGTAGGGTCGGAGGGCTGTGTACTGTATAATCCCATCACATGTCATTCTGGAAGACAGAACTGTAGGGTGGGAGGGCTGTGTACTGTATAATCCCATTACATGTCATTCTGGAAGACAGAACTGTAGGGTCGGAGGGCTGTGTACTGTATAATCCCATCACATGTCATTCTGGAAGACAGAACTGTAGGGTCGGAGGGCCGTGTACTGTATAATCCCATTACATGTCATTCTGGAAGACAGAACTGTAGGGTCGGAGGGCCGTGTACTGTATAATCCCATTACATGTCATTCTGGAAGACAGAACTGTAGGGTCGGAGGGCCGTGTGCTGTATAATCCCATTACATGTCATTCTGGAAGACAGAACTGTAGGGTCGGAGGGCTGTGTGCTGTATAATCCCATTACATGTCATTCTGGAAGACAGAACTGTAGGGTCGGAAGGCTGTGTACTGTATAATCCCATTACATGTCATTCTGGAAGACAGAACTGTAGGGTCGGAGGGGTGTGTACTGTATAATCCCATTACATGTCATTCTGGAAGACAGAACTGTAGGGTCGGAGGCCTGTGTACTGTATAATCCCATTACATGTCATTCTGTAAGACAGAACTGTAGGGTCGGAGGGCTGTGTACTGTATAATCCCATTACATGTCATTCTGGAAGACAGAACTGTAGGGTCGGAGGGCTGTGTACTGTATAATCCCATTACATGTCATTCTGGAAGACAGAACTGTAGGGTCGGAGGGTCGTGTACTGTATAATCCCATTACATGTCATTCTGGAAGCCAGAAGTGTAGGGTCGGAGGGCTGTGTACTGTATAATCCCATCACATGTCATTCTGGAAGACAGAACTGTAGGGTCGGAGGGCTGTGTACTGTATAATCCCATCACATGTCATTCTGGAAGACAGAACTGTAGGGTCGGAGGGCTGTGTACTGTATAATCCCATCACATGTCATTCTGGAAGACAGAACTGTAGGGTCGGAGGGCTGTGTACTGTATAATCCCATCACATGTCATTCTGGAAGACAGAACTGTAGGGTCGGAGGGCTGTGTACTGTATAATCCCATCACATGTCATTCTGGAAGACAGAACTGTAGGGTCGGAGGGCTGTGTACTGTATAATCCCATCACATGTCATTCTGGAAGACAGAACTGTAGGGTCGGAGGGCTGTGTACTGTATAATCCCATCACATGTCATTCTGGAAGACAGAACTGTAGCGTCGGAGGGCTGTGTGCTGTATAATCCCATCACATGTCATTCTGGAAGACAGAACTGTAGGGTCGGAGGGCTGTGTGCTGTATAATCCCATCACATGTCATTCTGGAAGACAGAACTGTAGGGTCGGAGGGCTGTGTGCTGTATAATCCCATCACATGTCACTCTGGAAGACAGAACTGTAGGGTCGGAGGGCTGTGTACTTTATAATCCCATCACATGTCATTCTGGAAGACAGAACTGTAGGGTCGGAGGGCTGTGTGCTGTATAATCCCATCACATGTCACTCTGGAAGACAGAACTGTAGGGTCGGAGGGCTGTGTACTTTATAATCCCATCACATGTCATTCTGGAAGACAGAACTGTAGGGTCGGAGGGCTGTGTACTGTATAATCCCATCACATGTCATTCTGGAAGACAGAACTGTAGGGTCGGAGGGCTGTGTACTGTATAATCCCATCACATGTCATTCTGGAAGACAGAACTGTAGGGTCGGAGGGCTGTGTACTGTATAATCCCATCACATGTCATTCTGGAAGACAGAACTGTAGGGTCGGAGGGCTGTGTACTGTATAATCCCATCACATGTCATTCTGGAAGACAGAACTGTAGGGTCGGAGGGCTGTGTACTGTATAATCCCATCACATGTCATTCTGGAAGACAGAACTGTAGGGTCGGAGGGCTGTGTACTGTATAATCCCATCACATGTCATTCTGGAAGACAGAACTGTAGGGTCGGAGGGCTGTGTACTGTATAATCCCATCACATGTCATTCTGGAAGACAGAACTGTAGGGTCGGAGGGCTGTGTACTGTATAATCCCATCACATGTCATTCTGGAAGACAGAACTGTAGGGTCGGAGGGCTGTGTACTGTATAATCCCATCACATGTCATTCTGGAAGACAGAACTGTAGCGTCGGAGGGCTGTGTGCTGTATAATCCCATCACATGTCATTCTGGAAGACAGAACTGTAGGGTCGGAGGGCTGTGTGCTGTATAATCCCATCACATGTCATTCTGGAAGACAGAACTGTAGGGTCGGAGGGCTGTGTGCTGTATAATCCCATCACATGTCACTCTGGAAGACAGAACTGTAGGGTCGGAGGGCTGTGTACTTTATAATCCCATCACATGTCATTCTGGAAGACAGAACTGTAGGGTCGGAGGGCTGTGTACTGTATAATCCCATCACATGTCATTCTGGAAGACAGAACTGTAGGGTCGGAGGGCTGTGTACTGTATAATCCCATCACATGTCATTCTGGAAGACAGAACTGTAGCGTCGGAGGGCTGTGTGCTGTATAATCCCATCACATGTCATTCTGGAAGACAGAACTGTAGGGTCGGAGGGCTGTGTGCTGTATAATCCCATCACATGTCATTCTGGAAGACAGAACTGTAGGGTCGGAGGGCTGTGTGCTGTATAATCCCATCACATGTCATTCTGGAAGACAGAACTGTAGGGTCGGAGGGCTGTGTACTTTATAATCCCATCACATGTCATTCTGGAAGACAGAACTGTAGGGTCGGAGGGCTGTGTACTGTATAATCCCATTACATGTCATTCTGGAAGACAGAACTGTAGGGTCGGAGGGCTGTGTACTGTATAATCCCATTACATGTCATTGTGGAAGACAGAACTGTAGGGTCGGAGGCCTGTGTACTGTATAATCCCATTACATGTCATTCTGGAAGACAGGACTGTAGGGTCGGAGGGCTGTGTACTGTATAATCCCATCACATGTCATTCTGGAAGACAGAACTGTAGGGTCGGAGGCCTGTGTACTGTATAATCCCATTACATGTCATTCTGGAAGACAGAACTGTAGGGTCGGAGGCCTGTGTACTGTATAATCCCATCACATGTCACTCTGGAAGACAGAACTGTAGGGTCGGAGGGCTGTGTACTGTATAATCCCATCACATGTCATTCTGGAAGACAGAACTGTAGGGTCGGAGGGCTGTGTACTGTATAATCCCATTACATGTCATTCTGGAAGACAGAACTGTAGGGTCGGAGGGCTGTGTACTGTATAATCCCATTATATGTCATTCTGGAAGACAGAACTGTAGGGTCGGAGGGCCGTGTACTGTATAATCCCATTACATGTCATTCTGGAAGACAGAACTGTAGGGTCGGAGGGCCGTGTACTGTATAATCCCATTACATGTCATTCTGGAAGACAGAACTGTAGGGTCGGAGGGCTGTGTGCTGTATAATCCCATTACATGTCATTCTGGAAGACAGAACTGTAGGGTCGGAGGGCTGTGTACTGTATAATCCCATTACATGTCATTCTGGAAGACAGAACTGTAGGGTCGGAGGCCTGTGTACTGTATAATCCCATTACATGTCATTCTGGAAGACAGAACTGTAGGGTCGGAGGGCTGTGTACTGTATAATCCCATTACATGTCATTCTGGAAGACAGAACTGTAGGGTCGGAGGCCTGTGTACTGTATAATCCCATTACATGTCATTCTGGAAGACAGAACTGTAGGGTCGGAGGGCTGTGTACTGTATAATCCCATTACATGTCATTCTGGAAGACAGAACTGTAGGGTCGGAGGGCTGTGTGCTGTATAATCCCATCACATGTCATTCTGGAAGACAGAACTGTAGGGGCGGAGGGCTGTGTGCTGTATAATCCCATCACATGTCATTCTGGAAGACAGAACTGTAGGGTCGGAGGGCTGTGTGCTGTATAATCCCATCACATGTCATTCTGGAAGACAGAACTGTAGGGTCGGAGGGCTGTGTGCTGTATAATCCCATCACATGTCATTCTGGAAGACAGAACTGTAGGGTCGGAGGGCTGTGTGCTGTATAATCCCATCACATGTCATTCTGGAAGACAGAACTGTAGGGTTGGAGGGCTGTGTACTGTATAATCCCATCACATGTCATTCTGGAAGACAGAACTGTAGGGTCGGAGGGCTGTGTGCTGTATAATCCCATCACATGTCATTCTGGAAGACAGAACTGTAGGGTCGGAGGGCTGTGTGCTGTATAATCCCATTACATGTCATTCTGGAAGACAGAACTGTAGGGTCGGAGGGCTGTGTGCTGTATAATCCCATCACATGTCATTCTGGAAGACAGAACTGTAGGGTCGGAGGGCTGTGTGCTGTATAATCCCATCACATGTCATTCTGGAAGACAGAACTGTAGGGTCGGAGGGCTGTGTGCTGTATAATTCCATCACATGTCATTCTGGAAGACAGAACTGTAGGGTCGGAGGGCTGTGTGCTGTATAATCCCATCACATGTCATTCTGGAAGACAGAACTGTAGGGTCGGAGGGCTGTGTGCTGTATAATCCCATCACATGTCATTCTGGAAGACAGAACTGTAGGGTCGGAGGGCTGTGTGCTGTATAATCCCATCACATGTCATTCTGGAAGACAGAACTGTAGGGTCGGAGGGCTGTGTACTGTATAATCCCATTACATGTCATTCTGGAAGACAGAACTGTAGGGTCGGAGGGCTGTGTGCTGTATAATCCCATCACATGTCATTCTGGAAGACAGAACTGTAGGGTGGGAGGGCTGTGTGCTGTATAATCCCATCACATGTCATTCTGGAAGACAGAACTGTAGGGTCGGAGGGCTGTGTACTGTATAATCCCATCACATGTCATTCTGGAAGACAGAACTGTAGGGTCGGAGGGCTGTGTGCTGTATAATCCCATCACATGTCATTCTGGAAGACAGAACTGTAGGGTCGGAGGGCTGTGTGCTGTATAATCCCATCACATGTCATTCTGGAAGACAGAACTGTAGGGTCGGAGGGCTGTGTGCTGTATAATCCCATCACATGTCATTCTGGAAGACAGAACTGTAGGGTCGGAGGGCTGTGTGCTGTATAATCCCATCACGTCATTCTGCAAGACAGAACTGTAGGGTCGGAGGGCTGTGTACTGTATAATCCCATCACATGTCATTCTGGAAGACAGAACTGTAGGGTCGGAGGGCTGTGTACTGTATAATCCCATTACATGTCATTCTGGAAGACAGAACTGTAGGGTCGGAGAACAGATAAGAAGTTGCCAGAGGCTAGGGGTAGGAAAGGATTTGGCTACAAAGCATGAGGGAATTTTTATGGGTGATGATCTCTTCTGTATCCTTATTGTGGTGGTGTTTACATGAATGTATGCCTGTTTTCAAAGGCAGACAACTGTACACTAAAAAAAAAAAGTGAATTGTACTATATTGAAATTAAAAAAAAAATAGCCTTGAAATATGTTGAAGCCACACCACAGAGGCAGATGGATCCAAAATTTGGTTCAGAAGTCATGATTGATATCATACACACGCATACCCACCCACATGCGCGAGTGCGCACACACACACACCAAGAAGGTATAAAAACTCTATTACTCACATAATGAGACTTTCTGGGGAGAGCAGAGCAGACTTTGCAAGCTGGTCCAAGAATAGCTTCAGAGAGAAGAGAAAGGAGACTGGCCTGGGGTATTTACAGCTGCTGGAGGGTGAGGCTGGTTTGAGGGCTCCTCTGAGTGGTTTGGACTTCCCGCCAGCACCAAAGGAGGGAGCACCTGGATTCCTTGTCAGCTTGCTCTGACGTGGGACAAAAAGGGGAGAGGGAGAGGTGAGGCTTAAATGGTGCCCGCAGTCAAACATCAAAAATGGAGTCAGGCTCTTTATTACAAAACAAAACCGGCAACTTAAAAAGTTACAAATCCGCATAGTTTCAATTCAACACCTGATTAGAAGAAGCAGATAGGTTTCAAAAAGAGGAACTTAGAGTAGAAAGAATTTTTTTTTGTTGTTCAAAGGATTATAAAAGACAGATATGATTTACGATTAAAAAAACTTTTTTTTAACATAATACACAAATATATGCTTATTGTAAATAATTAAAAAACAGCATAAAATTTTAAAGCCTCGAGAGTGGATAGTTCCCCTTCCCCCTTCTTGGCCTCCACCTCCAACTTCTTACCAAAACTGTGACTAATTCCCAGAGGTAACGTCTATGAACAGTTTGGTGTGTACCCTTCAGACCTTTCACAGTGCACAAAGAGTGGTTACGCAGAAACAGATGTACACACAACTTTTGTCCCTTGTTCGAGGCATTATATGCACTTTCCATCACTTGCAGTTCTGTTACTAAAGTCTTTAAAGGCCTTTAAAAGCTCAGGGGCACAGTTTGATGTCTATTGTTTGCATGTAATCCTCTCAGATTCTCGGAGCCCCAGCACACGGGCTACACACAGTCACTGACTCTGGGTGTTGTCACCAAGTCTGAAATTGAATTAATGTGGTAACACAGCCAACTCAGAGACACTGAAAAAAAAATCATTTTTAAAAATAGTTTCATGAATGTTTGTCAAAATCTAAATCATTCCTTAAAGACATATCAACATGGTATACACCAAACAAAACCCAGTGCCATCGAGTAGATTTCGACTCATAGCGACTCTATATGATAGCGTAGAACTGCCCCCCATAGAGTTTCCAAGGAGTGCCTGGCAGATTTGAACTGCTGACCCTTTGGCTAGCAGCCATAGCACTTAACCACTACGCTACCGGGGTTTCCTCAACACTGTATATAAAGTAATAAAATGAATGTTTTAAACAAGCACACTAGAACACAGACCTCGGGTGGGTGCCGGCTTCTTGAGTCTGGGAGGGCCCGGCATTTATTTCAGTGGCGCTGATGCTGTTTTTATGTAAAAACATCTTCTTGTATCTTTTAAAATTTCCTGAAGTGGCAGTTATTCATGAAAATCAGAATTTAGACTCAGATTTTTTTTTAACTGAAAACAGTATTGATCAACTACATTGCACTTGTTCCAGATTGTAAAAACTGCAGCAATTCTCCACACCTCCTGTGTTCATGCTTCTTTGCCTGTGACTTTGCAGCTCCACCCATCAAGTGGTGGAATCTAATTCTTTCAGCCCTTGAATTTGGGCTGATCTTGTACTCTGCTTTGGCCAATAGAATATGGCAGACTGACGTTCCATTTCCAAGTGTAGGCCATAAGAGACCTTGGTACACATCTTAGGCTGGATTCACCAGAGAAGCAAAACCAGTGAAATATGTAAAGTTAGATAGATAGATGTATAGGTGTATAGATAGATAGATAGACAGACAGGTAGGTAGATAGATGGATAGGTAGGTAGGTAGGTAGGTAGACAGACAGACAGACAGGTAGGTAGGTGGATATAGATAGATGGATAGGTAGGTTGGTAGATTTATATCAGGGAAATGGTTCACATGTTTGTAGAGGCTGGGAAGTCCCCAGTCCGCTGGTCAGACTCATGTAGCTGCAGGGGCTGCTGAACCCAAGGTCTGCAAGTCAGACGGCAGGCTGCTGGCCCAAGTCCCAAGAACTGGAGGTCAGAAACTGACAAGCCAAATGCAGGGTTCAGAGCAGAACAAAAGCCAGACAGCTTTATCAGAAAATCCACATATATTGGATATAGCCCACACCTCCAAGGGAACCCCCTTTCAACTGATTGGCTACTCATAGCAGATATCATCATGGAAGTGATTACATTGTTATACAACTGCCAAACTACATCCTAACTGCCAAACCACTGAGAATCACGGCCCAGCCAAGTTAATACACAACCTTAGTGATTACAGTACGCTTCTGATTTATCGTTTGGAGCCTGCTGAGACAGGAACAATACCAGGCTAGTCTACTGAACGATACCTGTCATTCCAGCCAAAAGTTGAGCCAACTGCAAGGCACGTGAATGAGACCAGCCCTCAGGCGACCTGCCAACTGACCAGCAGCTGACCGCAGATTCATGTGTGAGCCCAGACAAAACCAGAAGAACCACCCAGCTTAGCCCTGGTCAACTTGCAAATCCGAAGAATCGTGCGCTAAATAAATAGGTGTTGTTTTGGGATGCGTTGCTACACATCCATAGATAATCTGGTCACCACCGTGCACCCCAGGCTTGGCACTGGACAAATTTTACTGTTTACAAAAGTCATCTTTCTCTTTAAAGGTGTGAAAACTTACCACTATTAAAGATATTAAAAATAGATAAATAAAGCTGCAGGCTCTCGAGGCATTTCCAAATTGTTTTGTGCAAGAAGAGCATTGCTGGAATAAGTGAATAGTCTCCTAAAGTGATTACAGTGGTTACTTCAGAGAGGAAGATAATCACTGGTGCATTGGAACTCTTGTCTGCTCATTAAAAATGTATTTGCTTTATAGGAATACTTTGTGCTTCCACAAAATTATCTATCCCTGCAATAGGGAAAATGAGCTCTGGGGAAGTTGCTGGAAATGACAGGCTTCACTCACGCCTCCACCTCAGTAGTGTCATGGGGGGTGGGGAGCGACCACACCAGGTGACACTGTTTCTGGAGATGACAGGCTTCACTCACGCCTCCACCTCAGTAGTGTCATGGGGGGTGGGGAGCGACCACACCAGGTGACACTGTTGCTGGAGATGACAGGCTTCACTCACGCCTCCACCTCAGTAGTGTCATGGGGGGTGGGGAGCGACCACACCAGGTGACACTGTTGCTGGAGATGACAGGCTTCACTCACGCCTCCACCTCAGTAGTGTCATGGGGAGTGGGGAGCGACCACACCAGGTGACACTGTTGCTGGAAATGACAGGCTTCACTCACGCCTCCACCTCAGTAGTGTCATGGGGAGTGGGGAGCGACCACACCAGGTGACACTTGCTGGAAATGACAGGCTTCACTCACGCCTCCACCTCAGTAGTGTCATGGGGAGTGGGGAGCGACCACACCAGGTGACACTGTTGCTGGAAATGACAGGCTTCACTCACGCCTCCACCTCAGTAGTGTCATGGGGAGTGGGGAGCGACCACACCAGGTGACACTGTTGCTGGAAATGACAGGCTTCACTCACGCCTCCACCTCAGTAGTGTCATGGGGGGTGGGGAGCGACCACACCAGGTGACACTGTTGCTGGAGATGACAGGCTTCACTCACGCCTCCACCTCAGTAGTGTCATGGGGAGCGGGGAGCGACCACACCAGGTGACACTGTTGCTGGAAATGACAGGCTTCACTCACGCCTCCACCTCAGTAGTGTCATGGGGGGTGGGGAGCGACCACACCAGGTGACACTGTTGCTGGAGATGACAGGCTTCACTCACGCCTCCACCTCAGTAGTGTCATGGGGAGTGGGGAGCGACCACACCAGGTGACACTGTTGCTGGAAATGACAGGCTTCACTCACGCCTCTACCTCAGTAGTGTCATGGGGAGTGGGGAGCGACCACACCAGGTGACACTGTTGCTGGAAATGACAGGCTTCACTCACGCCTCTACCTCAGTAGTGTCATGGGGAGTGGGGAGCGACCACACCAGGTGACACTGTTGCTGGAGATGACAGGTTTCACTCACGCCTCCACCTCAGTAGTGTCATGGGGGGTGGGGAGCGACCACACCAGGTGACACTGTTGCTGGAAATGACAGGCTTCACTCACGCCTCTACCTCAGTAGTGTCATGGGGAGTGGGGAGCGACTACACCAGGTGACACTGTTGCTGGAGATGACAGGCTTCACTCACGCCTCCACCTCAGTAGTGTCATGGGGGGTGGGGAGCGACCACACCAGGTGACACTGTTGCTGGAAATGACAGGCTTCACTCACGCCTCCACCTCAGTAGTGTCATGGGGGGTGGGGAGCGACCACACCAGGTGACACTGTCAGAGGAGGTGGCACCAAAATGACCTCCTGTAAAACTTTTGTCCAGTGTTTCAGCAGAAATTTATTATTTTTAATAAAACTATCCATGTAGTCAGTTATAGCAACAAAAACATTTTTTCATAAGCCCAGCTTACATGTATCAATATACCTACAAGACTAAACTCTATGCTAATTTACCCTCTGAACCTTCCAATGGACCCCGGTCAGAGCTGTCATTATGACCCAATTACAATGATGCTTCGAATCATGTGTTTTCGTCTGCATGTGCTACAGCATGCTGTTGTTTTTGTTGTTGCCAGTGTTTTCATAGTTGCCGATTTTGCCAAATTTTCTGATGTTTTAGCTACAATCTTGTGGTAATTACTATTTATGAAACTCTATCAATAACTTTTTTGAGAATGAAATAGTAATTAAAGGAAAGGAAGGGGAAAGATAAAAAAGACTTCTGCTGAGTTACTAACGATGTTGTAACTAACAAAGTTGTACACCCTGTCTTCACTTGTCGACATCGTTAGGTTCCAAAGACCAGGTCGTTATGTGAAATTGGTGTTAGGCAAAGATAGAGGACGACCACGTCAAATCACAAAATGGAGGATGACTACATCATTACATAACTGCGAAATCACATCATTACATAACTGTCAAACCACTGAGAATGACGGGCCAGCCAAGTTGACACATAACCTTAACCATCAAAGCTGGTGTTACTCTTGCCTCATACCTCGGTTTTCATTACTGCCAGATATATTTAGTTTTGCACAAAATAGTTGGATAGTAGATTTTTTACTATTGTCCTAAATGCAAAATGTCAGGTAATGAGATCGTCAGTAAGTGAGGAGAGGGTGTAATTCAATGTAGAAATATTTTACAAAATGATTTTGTTGCTAGTATTCATGTAATCTAAGAAATATTATATTTAAGCAATTTTCAGCTATATTTATCACATTATCCTATGATTAAAATTGATAATAAACATTACTAAGGGTTCTGTATGACCTGCTATGGGAGGAGGTCCATGCGGGGGGGATGACACCAGCCCTAGTGATGCCACTGCTCCACCGGTCCCACCCTGCCCTCCTCCTTCACCCTCATCCTGCCTTCTTTAAATAGAGCTCACCTCAAAGAGCCCTTTCTATCTGGCAGTGGGGTCTCCTGCAAGGAGAAGGAAGGTCAGCTAAGCTATTTGTCATCTCCAGCCAATCTCTTAGTGTCTTCATCCCTAGTTTCCTCTTTTGCACTGTGAGACAAGGCTATTTTGCATTTGTTTTCTCAGAGGGTGATAAAAATTAGCTCCTTAGAAGCCTGTATGTTAAAACTTGCAATAACCTAACCTAGCAATAGATAGATAGGTTGATAGATAAATAGGTAGGTTGTTATTAGTTGCTACTGAGTTGGCTCTGATTTATGGTGACCCTATGTACAAAAGAACAAAACACTACTCAGTCCTTCGCCATCTTCAAAATTGTTGGTGTGCTCGAGTCCATTGTTGTGACCACTGGTATTTTGAGTGCCTTTCAACCTCATCTTCCCACACTGTATGGGACAATATTCTGATGTGATCCATAGGGTTTTCATTAGCTAATTTTCAGAAGCAGATCACCAGGCCTTTCTTCTCAGTCTCCTGAAACCTGTCCACCATGAGTGATCCTGCTGGTGTGTGAAATACTGGTGGCACAGTTTCCAGCATCACAGCAACATGCAAGCCACCACCGCAGGACAAACTGACAGGTGGGTGGTAGATAAACACACACACACACACACACATGCATGCTGCAAGCCACTGCTATAGGACAAACTGACAGGTGGATGGTAGATAAACACACACACACACACACACACATGCTGCAAGCCCCCACTGTAGGACAAACTGACAGGTGGGTGGTAGATAAACACACACACACACACACACACACATGCTGCAAGCCCCTACTGTAGGGCAAACTGACAGGTGGGTGGTAGATAAGCACACACACACACACACACACACACACATGCTGCAAGCCACCACTGTAGGACAAACTGACAGGTGGGTGGTAGATAAACACACACACACACGCTGCAAGCCACCACTGTAGGACAAACTGACAGGTGGGTGGTAGATAAACACACACACACACACACACACGCTGCAAGCCACCACTGTAGGACAAACTGACAGGTGGGTGGTAGATAAACACACACACACACACACACACACATGCTACAAGCCACCACTGTAGGACTTACTAACTGACAGGTGGGTGGTAGATAAACACACACACATACACATACTGCAGGCCACCGCTGTAGGACAAGTGACAGATGGGTGGTAGATAAACACACACACTCGCACACATGCTGCAAGCCACCACTGTAGGACTAACTGACAGGTGGGTGGTAGATAAACACACACACATACACATACTGCAGCCCACCGCTGTAGGACAAGTGACAGATGGGTGGTAGATAAACACACACACACACACATGCTGCAAGCCACCACTGTAGGACAAACTGATAGGTGGGTGGTAGATAAACACACACACACCCACACACACACACATGCTGCAAGCCCCCACTGTAGGACAAACTGACAGATGGGTGGTAGATAAACACACACACACACACACATGCTGCAAGCCACCACTGTAGGACAAACTGACAGATGGGTGGTAGATAAACACACACACACACAAGTTATCTTTTTCTATAAATAATATTTGTTGCAGAAAATTAGGAAATACAAATACGTTTAAAGAAAACACAAATTACATCCTCATACTCTTTTGTACTTATATTTCATAACCTGAATTTTTACTTAACATGTTTTGGATTTTTTTCTGTATTAATAAATATATGCCTATTATTTTAAACAGGCAGTACATTTACATGGTTTAAAATTTGAGATCTTTGAAAAGGTCCTACCAGCATGGCATCAGCCCCCCTCCAGCTCCCGCCCCAGCCCACTTTCACACCATTGTGTTCCTTTTGAGCTCCTTTATGTCTAGACAAGCAAACATACATATATGTTACGATTTTTCTCCTTTTCTTTTTTTACATGAAAGGTAAAACATACATAATGTTTTAAACTTTCCTTTTTTAACTTAGCAATATATTTTGGAGCTCTTCCCATATTGGAACATAGGCTATTTCCTCATTGTTTTTTATAATTGGATTATGTTTCATTATACAGATAATCCCAAAATGTATCTGACAAGTCGCCTATTACATTTGTGTCTGTTTTGCTATTATAATTATTGTTACATGTATCATTGCATTTAAATATCTGTCCACATACATGATTATTTCATTAGGACAAATTCTGAGTAATGACTCAAAGGTTTGGAATAGGTTCTAACTTATAAAAAAAAAGGTATCACCAAGTGGTTAATTAGCAGTGGGTTGGTTTACGTTACTCTCGGTGAAGGAAGGTGTCACACCAGAACCTCAGAAGTACGACGAGAGCATACATGTCTTTCAAATCGTTATCAATTTGGTAAGTGAAAATGGCGTTGCATTATTGTTTTAATTTACTGGTGGTGAAATTTTGAAAAAAAATTGTTTATTAGCTATTTTAAAAATAGCTTATCCCTGTCTTCTGCCCGTTTTTCTATTGGGTAATGTGTTTTTTCTTATGGACTTATAAGAGGTTTTTATATATTGAAGAAAGTCCCTGGGTGGCGCAAACAATTAAGCATTCAACTACTACCTGAAAAGTTGTCAATTCAGACCCATCCAGACGTGGTCTTGGAAGACAAGCCTGGAGCACTGCTTTTGAAAAGTCAATATCTTTGATAACTCTATGGGGCAGTTCTACTCTGCACGCATGGGATCGCCGTGAGGCAGAATCGACTCGAGGGCACCTGACAACAACGGCAGGAGTGTATTAAAGTTATGAAGCCTTTTTCCTGTATAACCAACTCTTTTCCTGGTTTATTGCTGCTCTCCTTATTTATTTATTTTTCACACGTAGAAGTTTTTAGGTAGCAAACTCCTTTTATCTTTTCCTTTATGGCTTTTGCCTTTAGTGTCTTGCATGCCGTTTTGAGTTTTAGGCACACCGGCAGAGCGAGCCTGAGCTTACAGGTCTGTGGACTGTTGATTTGATTGGCCAAAGCAGAGAAGCTGCCAAGACGTGAGCTTTGCTTTTACTTATGCCCACTACAGTGTAAGTTTTAATTTGGAGGAATCTAACCAGGAGGGTCTGAAAACAAAATGATAAGACAGTCATCTAATATTGCAGGGAGCACCTGTTTGACTTCCCACAAAGGAATTTCCCTGAATCTTTTTTTTTTTAATTTCTGGTTCAGTTCCAGGTCCTTGTAATTATTTGATAAATATCTGCTGCATGTTTAATGAATGAACGGAGTGAAGGAGTGAAGGGAGGGAGCAGGTAGGGGCAGAGTTTCAAGCCGCTCAGTGCTAAGGCGCGGGGAGGACCCAGTGGTGTTTTGGAGGAGCCGACCTGCAATGGGTGCCTATCACTGAAATCAGAGTCAGTAACATCAATCTATCTGTAAAAAGTGTGTAGGGGTTTCTCCATGTTCAACTGGGCATGTCTCCTTCTTTTTAGGGCTCGTCTGATTAGATCAGGCCTACCCAGAGCAACCTCAGCCTTAAACTCACAAGCATCCAGTAAGCCCATAAAAGCTGTCTGTGTTAGTCTGACAGAGACTGGAGAAACCTCAAGAGTATGGCCCCAGACACCCTTTCAGTTCAGTAATAACGTCACTTCTGAGGTTCACCCTTTGGCCAAAGATTAGACAGGCCCATAAAACAAAACGAGATTAAAGGGGCACTTTTTTTTTTTTTTTCCAGTCCAGGGGCAAGGACAAGAAGGGAGCAGGGGACAGGAAAGCTGGTAACAGGGAACCCAAGGTGGAGAAGGGGAGAGTGTTGACATGAAGTGGGATTGGCAACCAATGTCACAAAACAGTATATGTACTAATTGTTTAATGAGAAGCTATTCTGTAAACCTTCATCTAAAGTCCAATAACCTCCCCCAAAAAGATCCATGTTATTTTACCAGTGTTGACACTGAAGTAGTAATTCAGCATCTATACCTCTAAGCTGTCACCGTCTCTTTCCAGCTTTCTATGCTTCCCCATAGTTAGGACCCTCTAAGACCTTCAACTGACATATGGCTTTCTATGCCATCCTGTAGAGATGTTCTGTTAAAGAGTATGCATTTCTGAGGGTGTCTTTTACTTAAAAGTTAAAAAAAAAAAGCTTTTAAAAATTAAACCTAGAATTTCTGTATATATCATCTTTTGTAAACTTAATATATGTATTAAATTTCTATTGCTGCATAACAAATGACCACAACCTTAAAAGCTTTAAAAAAAGTCCCACCTATTTACTAAGTCACAGACTGTAGGTCAGAAGTCCACGCACGCACAGCACAGCTGGGTTGTCTGCTCAGCGTCTCTCAAGGCTGAAATCAGGGGGCTAGCCAGCTGTGTCTTCATCTAGAGGCTCCGCTGGTGAAATACCTGCTTCCAAGGTCCCTCATGTGCTGACAGAATTCACATTCTTGCAATTGTAGGACGGAAGTCCCTGTCGTCCTGCTACCTGTCAGCCAGGGACCACTCTCAAGTCACAGAGGTTCCTCTGAAGCCTTCCTGTGTGGCCCTCTTTCACAATGTGAATCTCTTATTTTAAGAAGGATTCAGTCCTTTTAAGGAATCACCTGATCAGGTCAGGCCCACCTAGGAAAAGTTCCCTTTTGACTGACTCAAAGTCCACTGATGAAGAACCTTCATTATATCTGCAAAACCTCTCCTGCTACATAAAGACACATAATCATGAGAGTGAGAGCCCACAATATGCACAAGTCTCACATACACTCAAGGGGATTACGTGAGGCATGTACAACAGGGGCGAGGATCTCAGGAGCCATCCTAGAATTCTGCCTACCACGCAGCAGATACAGTGTGGCAGAACAGAGGCAGCAGAGTGTAGTTGTCAAGAGCAGGAGCTCTGGAGCCAGGCTGCTTCAGTTCAAAACCCTGCATCATTTACTAGCTGTGGGACCTAGCCTCTCTCCATGCCTGTGAAATCGGGGAATTATGTAGGGTGACTCTGTGAGCCAACGCAGGTAAATCCTTTGGAATAGTTTCTGGTGCTGAACAGGCGTTGACTACTGTTAATACAGCTGATGAAAGCATTTACAGGAATCATATGGTTTGAGATTTTATTTATCAACGATTTTACAGTTTTAAGAGGTGCAAAAATGCAGAGTGGCATGTAACAACTCTGAGAAACTGTGGAAGAAATTAAATACCTGGAGGTGTCAAAGGGTCTGGAAACCCTGGTAGCATAGTGGTTAAGAGCTATGGCTGCTAACCAAAAGGTCAGCAGTTTGAATCCACCAGGTGCTCCTTGGAAACCGTATGGGATAGTTCTACTCTGTCCTACAGGGTTGCTATGAGTTGGATTCGACTCGACTGCAAACGGTTTTTTTTTTTTTTTGGTCAAAGGGTCTATGAGACTCATTGAAAAACTACAATTACAAAGAGAAAGAACGCTGAAGGAGAGGAACAACCAGAAAAAGAGAGTGAAATGTCCTGAGATAGAAATGTTGTTGTGTTGTGTCAAGTCAGTTCTGGTTCATAGTGACCCTACAGGGCAGAGAAGAACTGCCCCATGGGGTTTCCAAGAAGTGGGTAGTGGATTTGAACTGCCGACCTTTTGGTTAGCAGCTGAGCTCTTAACCACTGCGCCACCAGGGCTCCAGGTAGAAATAGCTGATGCAAATAGTCCACGTGCTATCACCAACATGGAAACAAGGTACCTACTTTCATTACAAATTATAGAAATCTGCCCTTCTTGTTCAAAAGAGAAATGTTTCTATACATTTAAGCATTTCAATGACCATCCAAAAGGGATGGATTTTTTGAGAAAACCTGCTTTTATTTCCCAAAGCTTGTGTTTGACTATCAACAATATATGTAGTTCTCTCAGGAATTTGATTCTTGCTCTCAAAAAGTAGGATTGTTAATTGTGTTTACAAGAAAATACATCAAGGATCTGTGAACTCTGCCTGTTTTTATAAATAAAGTTTTATTGGAACACAGCCATGCCTATTAATTTGCATATTGTTCATGGCCCTACCTTCTTTGGCCAAAGCAGACTTCAGTTTCTACTTTTTCTACAATTTTATTCACTCTAGTTTTTCTTTGTAGTTCTCCAAATCAGATGAGCCCTGGAAAGGCGTATTAAAGGGTTTAAAATTTAGATCATAAAATAAATCACTCCTTCCCAACAAATGGTACAGCAGCATGAATTATTCATTTTCAGACCACGCTGACTGTGGCTGTGTGTGGCCAGAGTGTTTTATTATTTCAGCTTCAGAGTGCTGTCGTCCTTGGCAAAAACCAGAGCAATTTATATTTTTGCAGAGGGAACAAGTCTCAGTTCACAACTGAGGTGTGCAAGAAATATAATTTTCTGTATTGTTGTATGACTCAGCCTGGGACACCCATTTGACTGAGGTTGTGGAAACTGAATCACAGTTGACGTGGAGTTCCTCCCTCTCCTGGGTTTGTGTCTAAGCTCTAGGGCTGTTATAATACCAGGAAGTTGGGGTTAGTCCTCAGTTTTGTCTAACAGGTGTCCACGGAGCTGTCCCTCCTCCAGTTCCCTCCTCCTGCCTGATCCCTTCAGGTCTGGTGGCTTGCTCCACATAGTCATAAATGACGTCATTCGTCTGCTACTTGTATTAGTGGGCTTGGGCTTGGGCATAGCCCTCACTCCCCTGACTACATCTTTGTAGACTCCTATGCAGCCATTTCTTCTCTGGGGTTTTGCAATTTGCCTATGCAGGGGAACACAAACCTACTTGGCTTTCAGGTCCCTGGATTTTAGTACTTCTGTATTGTCCAGGGGACAGTGTCAGGCCCCCTTTTTCCAGGATCCACCTGCCTCTAAATTTTCATCCCTTCCCCTTCATTTCTCAGTTCTCCCCCAACCCAGCCTACTAGCCCCGATCAAGGGGTCTTTTTCAGTCTGGGATAGCTGGAGGCAGGTGGTGAAATGCAAAAGGGGAACTTATGCTGCAGCATTGTCAGCCTCTTAGTGCCCTTCTAGGGTTATGCTCTGGGAAGCCACCCAGCCTCCCTCCCTCACCTACATCTGGCCCCAGTCAGTTAGCCCCCTCCTTTACATCAAGTGAAGGAGAATCCATTAAAAATCTCCAACTGGTCTTCATCTAACATTCCAGAGGGCTCTATTTGCCAAAGTTTGGTCTTCCTCTTTCTCTCCCACTGAATAGGGTTAAAAGGGGAGCAATGTCTGCTCCTGAGAAGGCCTAAGGGAGACAGCTCAGAGGGTCTAGGAAGGAGACTGAGCTGCCAGGTCCAGAACAAGTCCTTGGTGCTGGGATACCGAACAGTTCAAGGAGGTGGGCGCTAGAGGGAGGTGAGGGCATTTACATCTCCCCTTCTGAACAACTGCCTTTGCGGTGTCCTACCTTCAACCCCACCTTCCAGATACCTTCTTACCCAACTCCTGCTGACTTTAGACAGAGGGCTACAAAGCATCCTGCTTCCCAGACCTGGGTATTTACATCCCTGTGTCTTCATCTAGGGCTCTACAATGTGTTGGGTAATTTAGAAATACTTAAAACAAATGAATTTTATTATCATAAAAGGCACGATATGCATTCTATTAGGTTAAAAAAAAGTCAGTCATGTCCTTTTTTGCTGTATTGTATTATCATAAATTAAGCTTTTAGGAATAAAGTGAGAATACGTAGAGTTTTGTTCATGACATAGACATTAAGAAGTCAACGCCCACTGTAGTTCGAGCAGTCGGAGCTGTGAATGACCACCATGAGCTCTGGGGCCATCTGTTACAGGAACTCAGTGTTGTGTTTGCAACGCTCTGCTCCGGGCAGGCTCTGTAATCTTAGCTGCAAAGGCTCTCATCTATCTAGCTGGGCTGTCACCGTGGGAAAGGATGCCGCAAAGGCACTGATCCTGCGTCATCAGCTAAGAACTGACGTCTCCCAGTCACCCAACCAAATCCATTGCCCTCGAGACAATTCCAACTCAGAGGGACCCTATAGGTCAGAGTAGAACTGCCCCACATGGCTTACCAAGGTCTACCTTTCTCCTGCACAGTGGCTGGTGGGTTTTGCACGGCCAGACTTTTGGTTAGCAACACAGCCCGTAACCACTGCACCACCAGGGCTCCTCAGGAAATACAGGCACACAGCATGTAATCTCAAGTCACTAGGGCTAAATTAGAATCTTATGGCAACTGGGAAGGTCAGTACTGGTTGGGAGTGCATTGTACCAAGAACCCCAAGTTTTGGCTGGCAGTTTCAAGTATTATTCCAACAATATTTTAACAATATATTTTTTTTATTATTTTATTCTAAAAACATGTAAAGTGATTGCTTTAAGCTGGGTTTATACAATGTTTATTTTGCCTCATTATCTTTAGTTATTTTCTCTTTCTCTTTATGACACTTCGAATAAAATAATGTAGACCAAGAGGTGTTATATTCTAGATCAAAAGCCAAAGCAAACAAACAAACTCACTGCCCTCAAGCCAGTTTCAGCTTACAGCAACCCCGTAGGGTTTCCAAGGCCCTAAACCCTTCCGGAAGCAGACTGCCACATCCTTCTCCCGTGGAGCAGTGGCAGGTTCCAACCGCTGACCTTTTGGCCTGCAGCCGAGTGCTTTAGCCGCTGCACTGCCAGGACTCGGGAATTCAGTTACTGCAGAGAGCATGAATGGGGTAAACTGGGCGTGACAGCTGTGAGCTGGTGAGGATCACAGCGTTCTAGAGGACCCATAGGTCAGCTAACCAAGGGGGCCTGTTTTCAGTTCCTGCTGACTGTAGCCACGTGGAAATGTGAGCCCAGTGTGGCCAGAAATGCTGTTTTAAGAGAATATGGAAATCCAGGTCTTCAGGTGAAACGACTCGACTTTTAGAGCTGTATGTTGCTGTTAGTTGCTGTGGTGGCAGCTCTGACTCACGGTGACCTCATGTACAGCAGAACAAAACGTTGACTGGTCCTGTGCCATCTTCATTACCGCTGGTAAGTTTGAGACCGCTGTGTGGGGCCTACCAAAACAAGGCTGTGCGCCAGATTTGGCCTATGGTCGGCAGTTTGCAACTTCCCCTCTAGACTTTCTGGCTTATATTCCTTTCGTTATGAAAAGAAAGCCATGAAACACTATAAGGCAAGATTTTACAGCATATGTCAAATAGACACAGACAGTGGAGAAATTATTTTTGATCCAGGAAATAGAGCAAGAAATTAAAACTCCTTCCAAAATGGTGGCAATGTTGACACCTTTTTTCAAAGAATAAGAATAAAGCAAAAATTGGCACGAAAAGAATTACCTTGTGGGGGGATGTTGAGGAGGCATGCCTTTTTAAAAAGGATGCGGCAGCTAAAGGAGCTTTTAAAATCTGAATGAATTCCAGCCACTAAGTCAGCGAAAAAGAGGAAGATCCTCAACGAGATGGACTGACACAGTGCTACAACAATGGGCCCAAGCATAGCAAGGATTGCGAGGACGGCGGAGGGCCGGGCAGTGTTCCGTTCTGTTGTGCAGAGGGTCGTTATGGGTCGGAATCAACTCAACGGCACCTAACAACAACAAGAAGTCCAGAGGAAAGGCCTTCAAGGCTACTAATGGGAATTTTTTTTTTCCTTTTTCTCTATAATTTCCATTTAATTAAAAAAATATCTAACCCAAATCTTGGCAAATTAGCAAACGTAGTGTTTCCATCGTACCTCAAACTTGGGGCTTGCTTCACGATCATTTCTATGGTTCCTCAAGAACAGATAAATGAGAGATTCAAGATTCTACTTTGCAATTTTTTAATAATAAAATAAAAAATCAAGTGCAGAAGTCTGGAAGACAACGGAATTGTGAGTAGCAAACGTTAGTACTGCGTGGCTCTGAATCACTTGACAAGAAAACTATGATTGTTTCCATCAGAGTTATAACATAAATTTATGAAAGAAACAAAGTAGGTGACTGCATCTAAGCATTTGTCAAATGTTTCAGAAATTATTTACAAAATTATTTCAATATAACATAGATAAAAATGCTTGCGGGAATTGAAAAATGGTTGAAAGGGCATAAGTGGAAGGACATTGGTAAGAGATGAAACACCAAGTACGTTCAGGATTGATTAATCCTACCATAAAAAACAAAAACACAAAAAGCCAAACCAGCGGCTGTCTAGTCAGGTCCAACTGGTGTCGACCCCATGTGTTTCAGAGTACAACTGCGTTCCAGTGGGTTTTCAATGGCTGCGACCTTTTGGAAGTAGATCACCAGGCCTTTCTTTTGAAGTAGCTCTGGGTAGATTCAGACTGCCAGCGTTTCAATTAGTACCCAAGTGCTTAACCCTTTGTGCCATCGAGGAACTCTGTAATCCTACCGTCAGACCCAGACACTCATAGTAGGAGCTGATTATGGTGTGATTGGGTGTCTAATTGAGCAGAGAGCCAAAAGGAAACAAATATTTAGCCATCCTTTTTAGGGAGAAGAGTGGGGTTAATAAACTCTTAATTTCAGAATAGGTTTAGATTTACAAAAAAGCTGCAAAGATAGTACAGAGAGTTGCTGTATACCCCTCACCCAGGCTCCACCATTATTAACTTCTTGCATTGTTGTTGGGTGCTACCAAGTCCATCTTGACTCATAGTGACCCCATGTGACACAGTAGAACTTCCCTATAGGATTTTCTTGACTGTGATCTTTATGGAAGCAGATTGCCAGGTCTTTCTTCTGCAGAGCCTCTAGGTGGGTTCAAACTGCCTGCCTTTAGGTTAGCAGCTGAGCACTTATACATTGCACCACCAAGGCTCCTTAACGTCTTACATTATCATGGTACATTTGTTGCAACTAAGAGACCAACCTTGTTGTTGTTGTTAGGTGCCGTCGAGTTGGTTCCAACTCATAGTGACCCCATGTACAACAGAAGAAAACACTGCCTGGTCCTGTACCATCCTTACAATTGTTATGCTTGAGCCCATTGTTGCAGCCACTGTGTCAATCCATTTCATTGAGGGTCTTTTGAATTTCCGGCAGTTCCCTTTCAACTGCTTTGGAATGGTCTTCAGCAAAATTTTACTTGTGTGTGATATTAATAAGTGTCTGATAATTTCCACATTACTTGGCACATTACTGTTAACTAAGCTCTAGATTGTTCTCTGATTTCACTCATTTTTCTGCTAATGTCCTTTTTCCCTTCCAGGATCCCATCCAGAATGCCACATTACATTTAGTTGTCATGAGCCTTAGTCTCCTCTGGTCTACAACAGTTCTCAGTCTTTTTTGTTTTTCATGACCTTGTCAGTTTTGGAAAGCACCAGTCAGTTATTTTGTAGAATGTCCTTTAATCTGGGTTGGTCTGATAGCTTTCTCACGGATAGACTGGAGTTGTGAGTCTTTGGGAAAAACATCACAGAAGTGAAGTACCCTTCTCATCACATCACATCAGGTTACATGCTGTCAACATGACTTACCATCAACAATTTTAACTTTAATTACCTGGCACAGGTCATGTTTGCCAGGTGTCTACACTGTAAAGTTACTCCTCCTCCTCCTTCATATCCTATTCTTTGGAAGCAAGTTACTAAGTATAGCCTACCCTGGAGATGGGAGAAGGTTAAGTTCTACCTCCTGGAGAAGAGGGGCTACCTACATAAATTCTTCTGTAAGAAAGAGTTGTCTCTTCCATTTATTAATGTAGTCATTTGTTTATATCAATATGGATTCATATACACTTATTTTATATTTTTTAATACAATCCAATATGATCATTACTTCATTGTTCCAGCTTTGGCCATTGGGAGCTCTTTCAGGTTGGCTCCTATGTCCCTTTGCATGCTTCCACTCTTTTTTTTTTTTTTTGAGCACTTCTTTCCTTTCCACCATTACAGGATACTCCAGACTCATCTTGTATTTTTCCTCCTCCAACCCTAGAATCAGCTGTTTTTCCAAGGAGCTTTGTTCCTGTTGTTGGAGAATGGTGTTTAGATACCAAGATCTGGGTGCTGGGTGTGCTTATTGTTACCGGGGTGTCACTCCTTCTAAGCCTTCTCAGCCAGCAGAGACAGGACATAAAAAAAAAAAAAAAAAGGACATAGAGGCATTCATATTAACCCACATATACACACATAATATACACACATATCTGTAATTAATTCTGTATCTATCTGTCTGTGTCTGCTTTAAGCTAAACGTGAGTTCATATTGATGTTAGTCATCCTTTCTAATGTATGCCTCTACAACACCAAGTACAATAAACTTCCTGTTATCTGGCGTGATCAAGGAAGGCAGTGTCCTAGTTAATTAACTTGTCTAGATAAATGAGAGTTACCAAATGTGACTTCAGTGTATTATCAATCTTTCAAGACTGTAGTATAACAAAATGCTCAACATTAAAATGATTTCTATGAATAAAAAAATATTTAAATAGCACCTATTGTATGTTTATTGTAGCACTTATTTTATATTTATTAACTCATATACCCTTTACATTCCTTCAAGTGGGTATCATTAGTTTCGTAATTTTACAGATGAGTAAACAGAGGCATGGGGAGGTTAACTTGCCTAGAGTTACACAGTAAGAGGCAGAGCAGCCTGATGCCAGAGTCCACTATACTATAATTATGCTGTGTAGTTATAGTACACTATAACTCTACACTATAATTCCTTACAAACTTTAGTCTTCTGTTTAAGAATTCAGGTGACACTTTGAGTCATAATTTTGTGTACCAGTTCTAAGTGTTCTGCAGATGGGTGGATATGCCACAAATGAGGGTTATGATCCACTGAATATCAAATATCAAGAATATTTGGTTATCTGAATTTGCTATATTTTCAACAATGAACACACATTAATTAAGAAAAAAACTGTAAACATATTTAGAATAACAGGAGCTGACTATTCCCCCCATCCCCCTAGAAATTCTCCTTTCATTTCCATTCTTGGAATATCAAGGTTTAATTTTATTCAGGGAGAAGGTAAGTTTCTCGTAACGTATTTTCTTCTTTTTTGATAATAAGCACCTTGTATGTCTTCCACCTCACTGTGGCTGTCAGAAAGCTCAATATAGCACAGGTCCTTAGAGCCTGCTATAATTTTCTTTTTTGGTTGTAATTTCCCTTAGGATGGGGATTCCAGAACTCTTAATTGTGGTCATAAGAAACCTGCACATAGATCAAGAAGCAGTTGTTTGAACAGAACAAGGGGATGCTGTGTGGTTTAAAGTCAGCAAAGATGTGTGTCATGATTGTATCCTTTCACCATATTTATTCAGTCTGTATGCTGAGCAAATAATCTGAGAAGTGGACTATATGAAGAATGGGGCATCAAGATAGGAAGAAGACTCATTAACAACCTGCATTATGCAGAAGACACAACCTTACTCGCTAAAAGCGAAGAAGACTTAAGCACTTACTGATAAAGATCAAAGCCCACAGCCTTCAGTGTGGATTACACCTCAACATAAAGAAAACAAAAATCCTCACAACTGGACCAATAAGCAACATCATGATAAACGAGGAAAAGACTGAAATTATCAACTATTTCATTTTACTTAGATCCTCAATGGACACCCACGGAAGCAGCAGTCAAGAAATCAAAAGACGCATTGCATTGGGCAAATCTGCAGCAAAAGGCCTCTTTAAAGTGTTAAAAAGCAAAGATATCACCTTGAAGACTAAGATGCGCCTGACCCAAGCCATGGTGTTTTCAATTGCCTCCTACGCATGTGAAAGTTGGACAATGAATAAAGAAGACCAAAGAATTGGCACCTTTGAATTGTGGTGACGGAGAAGAATACTGAATATACCATGGAGAGCCAAAAGAATGAACAAATCTGTCTTGGAAGAAGCACAACCAGGATACACCTTAGAAGCAAGGATGGCAAGACTACGTCTCACGTACTTTGGACGTGTTATGAGGAGGGATCAGTCCCTGGAGAAGGACATCATGCTTGGTAAAGTAGAGGGTCAGAGAAAAGGAAGAAGACTCTCAGTGAGATCGCACCTAACAATAATAACAATTTCCTGTACTTTTTTAAAATATTAATCCTAGTTCCAGGAGCCCTGGTGACACAGCAGTTAAGCACTCAGCTGGTAACCTAAAGATCAGCGGTTGGAACCCATCAGTGGGTCTGCGGGAGAAAGACCTGGCCATCTGCTCTCAGAAAGATTACAGCCTAGCAAACTCTAGGGGCAGTTTTACCTTGTCACATTGGGTCACTGTGAGCAGAACCAACTCAACGGCACACAACAACAGTTTAGATTTCACAGTGAGCAAATATGGAGCCTCTTTCTTTCTATAAACAGTATATATGGACTGGGAGCTTGCACCACAGTGGTGCCCACACAGCTGGTGCCATAACAGCCCAGGGAGACCGGTACCTCATTAGAGGCCCCAACAGCTTATAGACCACAGTGAGATAGGGGACTAAGGCCTGCAGTCCACAAGCGATGCGGTGCTGGGATCAATCGATGCATAAATCTGGGATCCATAATGGCTGCACCTCTCTGTCTGACTGATCAAAAACCATTGCCCACATGGCTAAGGAAGCGGCATGGGAGGGGAAGAAAGAAGCCCCCCTGAGAAACTGAAACCCTGAACCTGTACCACAGATGGGTGTGGAATTCAAATGCACGCCTCCTGCTCATTGTGGGAATACAGAGCCAATAAATTAACATAAAAATTAGTCACCAAAAACCCCCTAGAAACCAAACCCATTGTCATGGAGTCGACTCCAGCTCATAGCAACCTGGGTCCTCAGGAGAGGCAAACTCAGACCTGCCCTGTAGGGCCATCTCCACAAGCCAGCACACACAGGGCATACACGTGTGTGCGCACCTGCGCGTGCATGCACACACACATGCACGCACATGCCCCGGAAAGATGAGCTCACATGAGACATTGGTACACCATTAAATGGTATCAGCAGACACAGCATCAAAAGGATTAGTGCTATACGCTGCTGGTGGGAATGTCAGATGGTACAACCACTTTGGACATCGATTTGGCGCTTCCTTAAAAGGCTAGAAATAGAACTACCATATGATCCAGCAATCCCACTGCTTGGAATATATTCTAGAGAAATAAGAGCCTTTACATGAACAGATATATATGCACACCCATGTTTATTGCAGCACTGTTTACAATAGCAAAAAGATGGAAGCAACCAAGGTGCCCATCAACGGATGAATGGATAAATAAATTATGGTATATTCACACAATGGAATACCAAGCATCGATAAAGAACAGTGAGTTATCTGTGAAACATTTCATAATATGGAGGAACCTGAAAGGCATTATGCTGAATGAAATTAGTTGCAAAAGGACAAATATTGTATAAGACCACTACTATAAGAACTTGAGAAATAGTTTAAACTGAGAAGAAAACATTCTTTTGTGGTTATGAGAGGGGGGAGGGAAGGAGGCATTCACTAATTAGACAGTAGATAGGAACTACTTTAGGTAAAGGGAAAGAGAGCACACGAGACAGGGGAGGTCAGCACAACCAGACTAAACCAAAAGGAAAGAAGTGTCCTTAATAAACTGAATGCTTCGAAGGCCAGCGTAGCAGGGGCAGGGCTCTGGGGACCATGGTTTCAGGGGACATCTAAGTCGATCGGCATAATAAAATCTATTAAGAAAACATTCTGCATCCCACTTTGAAGAGTGGCACCTGGGGTCTTAAAACGCTAGTAAGCAGCCATCTAAGATGCATCAATTGGTCTCAACCCACTTGGATCAAAGGAGAATGAAGAACACCAAGGACATGAGGCAATTACAAGCCCAAGAGACAGAAAGGGCCACATGAATCAGAGACTACATCACCCTGAGACCAGAAGAACTAGATGGTGCCCGGCTACAACCGATGACAGCCCTGATAGGGAACACAACAGAGAACCCCTGAGGGAGCAGGAGAGTGGTGGGACGCAGACCCCAAATTCTCATAAGACCAGACTTAATGGTCTAACTGAGGCTGGAAGGACCCCAGTGGTCATGATCCCCAGACCTCCTGTTGGCCCAGGACAGAAACCATTCCTGAAGCCAACTCTTCAGACATGGATTGGACTGGACAATGGGCTGGAGAGAGATGCTGGTGAGGAGTGAGCTTCTTGGATCAGGTGGACACTTGAGACTATGTTGGCATCTCCTGCCTGGAGGGGAGATAAGAGGGTGGAGGGGGTTAGAAGCTGGTGAAATGGACACGAAAAGAGAGAGTGGAGGGAGAGAGCGGGCTGTCTCATTAGGGGGAGAGTAATTGGGAGTGTGTAGCAAAGGGTACATGGGTTTTTGTGTGAGAGACTAACTTGAGTTGTAAACTTTCACTTAAAGCACAATAAAAATTATTAAAAAAAAAAAAAGGATTAGTGCCCCTGAGAGCTTGAGATAATTGAACAACCTGAAAAATGGTCCTATGGAAAAAGAAGAGTCAGATTTGATGAAATATACAACTCTCCAGATGGAAGAAGCTCTCTGAATCCTGAGCAGAAAGAGTAAAACCTGACATGCCCAGAGGCATTCTTTTTGTCATTTCAGGTTTTCGTAAACTGAGTATTCTTAAAGTGAGGCCCGCCATGCCAGAACAGCTACCTCTGGAAGGATTTGGGGACACGTTTGGGCAAAAATTAAAATAAACTAAAAATTTTTTTTTTTGGGCAGCCTCGAAAGAAGAGGGTGACTGCTTTCCAGAACGCCTGGACAAGGACTCCGCCACGGAAACTCCTTTCACCATGAGGACCCCCACAGTGCCCTGGCCCCCGGCTTCGTGGCCCGCTGGCGGTCTCCTCACCCTGGCCTGGCAGGACAGGACTGAAAAGCTGGAGGGCTGACAGAGGAGGAAAGGTTAAAGGACCTCAGCCAAGTTACAGGTCTGAGCAGATGGCGGCCTGCAGAATCCTGCGGCTGACAACTGGGGTCATCCTAGTGAGGCAGGAGGGAAGCACCCTGTCCCACAGCCACGGACCTGTTGCAGAGACTGTCTACTGGGCTCACAAAGGCAACCGCTGACCCCGAGAGACAGAAGGTACAGGAAGCGTGCCAGGGACTCCCCTGCCAGTCCACGATGAAGTGGCTGGTTAATTGGTCCTTGGGGACAATATGACCTGCCACTTGGTGTTCTCTCAGTCATTCCTCAAGACCTGGTGAAACTACTCTGTATGCCCCCATGCCACGCTCGGTTTACCTTTGGTTCACGTCCATAATAGTAGCCCTAACAAAAAGGCCACCGTGGTTAAATTGTTGGGCAGCAACCTGGCTTGTCTTTGGGGCTGGGCCCAGAGCAGGGGCTCAGGAAAGGCTGAATGATGGGACGTCACTTAATGCTGCTTAACCCCACACGTTTTCCAACCAGTGCCATGTGCACAGGGATTGAGTCAATGTGCTAAGACACAGTCTTGAAACCCATCAGGCAAATCAAATCAGCTTATTAAGAAAAACCAGTTCAGTGGGAATCATCAAACAAGTTGCTCGACATGGTTTTGCCACTGAGTCGATTTGAACTCGTGGTGACCCCATGTGTGTCAGAGCAGAACTGTGCTCCACAGAGTTTTCAGTGGCTGATTTTTCAGAAGTCAGTCACCAGGCCTTTCTTCCAAGCCCCTCTGGGGGACCAGATCAACCTATTGGTTAGCAGCTGAACGCTTAATATTTTCTCCACCTGGGACTCCATGGACTAAAATACCAAAAACCAAACAAAACCTATCGCTGTCAAGTCAATTCCGACTACTATCAACCCTACAGGTCAGAGTAGAACTGCCGCATAGGGTTGCCAAGGCTGTAATCTTTATGGATGGAAGCGGATCGCCACGCCTTTCTCCCAGTGGACTAAAATAGGACCCTACTCTTTCAGGGCACCAATCAGCCTCCCTCCTGGTGAAAAGCCTTTCATCACACTTAGTAATTTCTGGACTGAGATATAATTCTCAAGCAGCACAGTAATACCAGTCCAGGTGTCCTCTGTTTCTCTGTCTCTTAATGTCAGAGGAGGCATTTGTTCACAGAAAAGATTATTTGCTTTTTATAGTTTTTCATGTTTTAAATAAATGCTTGGGATTTTCTCCTAGCAAAACAAAGTCTGTGACCATTGCTATATTCCTGCCTCAGGGATTGATGGGAAAGAGGCCCAGAGTTCAGAGCCGAGCAGGTAACCTGCCTGAGGTGTTCCAAGGGCTTCCAACCACAGTGCCCACTACCACTGAGTCAGTCCTGACTCACGCCGACCCCGTGTGTGTCAGACGAGAACTGTGCTCCGCAGGGTTTTCAGTGGCTGACTTTTCACAAGTAGATCACCAGGGCTTTCTCTGAAGGTGCCTCTAGGTGGACTCAAGCCTCCAACCTTTTGGTGAGCAGCCGAGTGCGTTCAGGACCTGCACCCCCAGGGCCTCCCTGACACAGTGTGGACGGGAGTTAACTGACCGAAAGCTCTGCTCTCCGTTCAGATGTCTTGGCATCACTTATGCTGTCACGTCATTTGACAGTTCTGCCCTAGAAAGTTCTGACATGATTCCAGTCTATCAATGCCTCGGAAGGCACAAAGCTGTGTCTTTAATGCGGCTCTTGGCCTAATCTTCCTGCCAGGAAGGAGCCAACAGAACTCCAGGAGCCAAAATTGTTGCTGTGAAATTGGAGCATGACGAGGAAAATGCCTTCTCTTATCAAGGCACGTGTGGTGGGCTGAGGCAGTATTAAACGTCTTTCTGTGCAGAGTGAGGTGAGAAACGCTCATTTCAGCCTTCTCAGAGGTCACGGTTTGAGAAGGGGCACTGGGTCCGAGGGACCTACCATGCACACTGCCAACGGAATAGATGCTATCCAGGAATAGGGATTTAGTCAATAGGTATGGGACTTTAGGTACTGGATTTGAAATAAGTTAAGATCAGGAATGATTTAAAATAGTTAAACTCGGGCTGGTTAGCTCCTTGTTTAAAGCCAGTGGTTAATTAAACTGGGCCAAGACCATAAATATTAGGCCTCGTGGGGCCATTGTGTTTGGATTTGGGAAAGCAGAGTGGTTCCCTAAAAATGGTTTACAAACCTAGCTTATCTTTAGAGTCACCCAGGAAACTTTTAAAACACAAATTCCTGGGCCCACCCCCCAGATTTATAAGTCAAGGGTATGAGGATGGGATCCAGGAATTCTGAGTTTGGGAACCACTGACCTTGAAGAAAGAGTTCAGTCTTAGAGCCTGGCAGATCTTGTTTTGAATCTTGGATGTGTGGCCTTGAGTAGGCTTCTTGACTCTCTGAGCCTCAGAACCTCACAGGAAGAGTGGCTTTGGGGTTAATCAATGAGAGAGCAGATGCCAAGGGCCTCAAATGGTTAGCACAGAGGCTGGCACTAACAGGCATTCAGTAACTGTGGCTGTCCTCCCCTTCCTGACTCCAGCACACAGTGCCCCTGAAACCACCCCCCTTCGGGGTTTCTGTGGACATGATGGCACCCAATTAAACCATCATCAGATTGTCACGCAAGTCAAGAAGCTGGCTGAATCTCAGAGAGGAAGTGTTTGACATGCTGGTTAATTCTGATAACCTCAGGTTGAACCTGATTAAATGTGTGGGCGTCCTATTAAAAACTAGCCACAGTTGGATGGAACCAGTTGAACAGGCTGGTATAGGCTTGGAGCTTCTGATTCATTGAGGGACACCCCTTGACCTGGCTCCCCCAAGCATGTGATAATCATGCTTCATGTGTGTAAGCTCTCGATATCTTCAAGGTTCACTTGATTTTCACTGTAACTGGGTGGGGGTTCGGCTGCAGGCACTGTCCCCCAGACTACACCTGGCTGGCCTGAGGGCAGACCTAGGTCAGTGCTCTTCCATTCACTACAAGGGCAGAAACTGAGGGAACTCAGGGGCAATTGAAGCCACAGGATAAACATGGTGGGTCTTCCTGGATTGTTAACTTTATTCGAAGACTGGAGGGAACAGCATAATTTCTACACTGCTGTTGTTGTTGGTGTTGCCGTTGAGTTGGTTCCAAGTCTTGGCGACCCCAGGTACAACAAAACGAAACATTGCCCAGTCCTGTGTCATCTTCACCATCGCTGGTCTGCTCAAGTTCACTGCTGCAGCCACTGCGTACTTTGAGTGCCTTCCAACCTAGGGGCTGTCTTCCAGCACTGTATCAGACAATATTCTGTTGTGACCCAAAGGGTTTTCATTGGCTAATTTTCGGAAATAGATTGCCAGGCCTTTCTCCCTACTCTGTCTTAGTCTGGAGGCACCAGTGGAACCTGTCCACCATGGGTGACCCTGCTGGTATTTGAAATACCAGTGGCATAGCCTCCAGCATTACAGCAATGCACAAGCCACCAAAGTATGACAAACTGACAGACAGGTGGTGAACGTTAACATTAAATCAAAAAATCACTACAAATCGAGTCGATTCTGACCCATAGTGACCCTATAGGACAGAGTAGAACTGCCCCATACTGTTTCCAAGGAGCAGCTGGTGGATTAGAATCGCTGACCTTTTGGTTAGCAGCAGAGCTCTTAATCACTACACCGCCAGGCCTCCAGTGTTCATTGGGTGCTTGCGTCATGCCAGGCACTTTTCTTTATGTATATTACCCTCTTTTATTCTACAAGAAAGCCCTGTGAGATAAGTACTATTATTACCCTTGTTTTACAGGTGAGAAAAAACCAAGAGAGAAACAGAGAGGTTAAATAACTATGCAAGGAGGTATTGGCGGAGAGTGAGGGCAAAGGTTCTAAGGCAGAAAGAAACACAGTGCTTTTGTGGAAGAGAAAGGATGGCGTAGCTGACTTGCAGAGAGCAAGAAAGCATAGGCCATCAGACCGTGCAGGGCCTCATGGACCATCTTCATTTTGCCTGTCATCATAAGAGAAATGGAAACCAACTTTTTTTATAAATTGATCTTTTATTTTGGAATTTAAAAAACACTGTACACACAAAAAGTAGGAAGAAGATTATAACTATGAGCGATCATCCAGGTTCAGCAGTCAGCCATTGCAATGTTTTCAGCAGCAAAGTGACAGGATCAGATTTTTGTTACGAAACCAACAGCCTTAGTCATCTAGTGCTGCTATGACGGAAATACCACAAGTGGATGACTTTAACAAACAAAAGTTTATTCTCTCACAGTTTAGGAGGCTAGACATCCAAATTCAGGGCATCAGCTCCAGGGAAAGTCTTTCTCTCTCTCTTGGCTCTGAGGAAGGTCCTTATCATCAACCCTCCCCTGGGTCTAGGAGCTTCTCAGCACAGGGACCCAGATCCCAAAGGACGTGCTCTGCTCCTGGCTCTTCTAACTTGGTAATAATAAGGTCCCTCCTTCTCTCTGCTGGCCTATCTCTTTTATATCTCAAAAGAGACTGGCTCAAAATGCAACCTAATTCTGTAGACTGTGTCCTGCCTCATTAACATAACTGCCTCCAATCCTGCCTCATTAACATTATAAACGTGATTCCAACTCATAGTGACCCTACGGGATAGAGTAGAACTGCCCCATAGTGTTTCCAAGGAGCGGCTGGTGGATTCGAACTGCTGACTTTTTGGTTAGCAGCGAGCTCTTAACTACCGTGCCATCAGGGCTCCATTAACATCATAGAGGTTAGAATTTACCACACATAGGAAAATTATATCAGATCACAAAATGGTGGACAACCACACAAGACTGGGAATCGTGGCCTAGCCAAGTTGAAACACATTTTTCCGGGACTCAGTTCAATCCATGACACCAAACAAACAAATCACTGGCTACTGAGGAGAAGGAGTTGGAGGGAGCAGGGTGGATGTGGAGAGATGGGCTAGGAGGCCACTCTGTGGTGCGGTAAGAGTGAGCCCCAGGGCGAGGTGAGGAGACGCTGAGGGAAGCAGACAGACTGCAGAGAAATGGATGGGGGGGTCTTGGTTTGGCTCCCCCAGAAGCAGACTCCAAGACAAGGATTTGAGTGCAAGAGGTTTATTTGGGGGTCAGGAAATACTGAGAGGGAAGCAGGGAAGAGAGACCTGGAAGGAAGGAGGAAAGGCAGCCAATAAAGGGTGCCTTGTTGAGCCAGCTACCCCTTAGGCAGGACCAGCTACATAATTTGCAAACCCCAGTACAAAGTAAACATTTGAGGCCCTTCATTTGTAAAGTATTAAAAGTTTTATGCTGATGGCAGCAGAGCCTTCAGCCCTGCACAGGGCCCTTCTGAGCCCAGCCTATGTGACTGTACAGCTCCAACACCCACAAAGCCGGCCCTGCCCTTGGGCCCTTGAGAAACCGAATCCTGGGGAAGCTCTGTGAAATGGTAGAAACCTACATCTCAGAATTACCCCACCCATGGTTGTGGAGTCAAATGCACCCCCAATCGCGGCCCTCTGGACAAGCGGCGGACCCTGCATTCATGAGGCCCTTGGTAGCATTGCCCTGCCTGACCTGCGCCCACCAATAAATTGGCCTTCTTGTCTCTATGTTGCCCACCAATAAATTGAACTTCCCATGGAAAAAAAATTATCCCACTCAAGGGACGAAAGCACTCTCAGTGTTGAAGGCTGCTCCTGGAGAGTTCTAGTCTCCTGCTCGCTTAAGAAGAACGGCCTTCCCGGGCTTCCTCACAGATCCTGGCAGCTGGAAGCCTGTCAGCCTCCTCCAGTGACAGGTTAATCCTGAGGGACACGGGCCGGGCACCAACAGCGTCTGCCCTAGGGTTATCTCAGAGGAGACCCAGGCGGCTTCTAGGTTTCTGGCTGATGCACTGGAGGGATGGAGGTCCTTCCTTGGGATGGAGCGCTGGAAGAGGAGCCGGTGCGGGCAGGTGGAGAAACCCCCAAGCCTGGTTTCGATGTGCTGAGCTTGGCTCATTCAAGTGGAGATTGTCGAGGAGGTGGTTGGGGTTTTGGATCTTAGTCTCAGAGCCAATGTCTGGCTAATGTCTGTCCTGGAGACACACATTGGGGCAACATCAAAGACACAGGAGAGTGGCAGCACCCAGGGAGAGAGTGCAGAGGGCTTGGTGAAGCCTGGCACCCTGCTCTCAGGCCAGAATCGTGCAGCCAGCCATGGGTCTCTCTGAGGGTACTGAGTCAACTGAAGCAGAAAGCTGCTCCCCAGAAGCCCCTGCTCCTCAGGCCCTGGCCCCAGGACAACATGAGCCAGGTGGGCACACAGCCTCCACTACCCTCAAGGTTTGGGCCATCAGTCAGGAGGAGCCTGGAGCCATCATCGTTCCCACCCCCATGGCAGGCTGATGGCTGCAAACTGCCTCCTGGTTCAACACTGCCCCTAGTCCTGGTGGAAGCAGAAAGCAGAAGGCTTAGAGCCACGAATGTCGGGCTGCTCTCCTGCCACCTCCCTACCAGCCAGAGGAGCGGCGGAAAGAGAGGCGGATGGAGGCAGTAAAATGGCTTGTACATGCAAGTGGAAGATTAGTCCAAAGGACTAATGGACCACACCTACCGCAGCATCCACCAGACTAAATCCAGAAAGAGATAGTGCCCGGCTACCATTGCCAACTGCTCTGACAGGGATCACATTACAGGGTCCCAGACAGAGCTGGAGAAAAATGTAGAACAAAATTCTAACTCAAAAAGAAAGACCAGACTTGCTGACCTGACAGAGACTGGAGAAGCCCTGAGAGTATAGCCCCTGGACACCCTTTCAGCTCAGTAATGAGGTCACTCTTGAGGTTCACCCTTCAGCCATAGATTGAACAGGCCCATGGAACAAAACAAGACTAAAGGGGCTTGCCAGCCCTGGGGCAGGGACTGGAAAGCAGGAAGGAACAGGAAAGCTGGTAATAGGGAACCCACGGTTGAGAAGAGAGAGTGTTGACATGTCGTGGGGTTGTTAACCAATGTCATACGTCAACATGTGTGCTAATTGATGAGAAACTAGTCTGTTTTGTAAAACTTCATCTAAAGTATAAAAAAAAAAAAGGAAAAATAAAATAAAATGGCTTGTACAAACATGGAAAACGCTTTATCCTCCTTATCACCAGCTTGTTTCATAGGTTTTCTCTGCGGAAATAAAACCCTAAATTCACCGTCGGATATTAAAACAATGAATTTTCCCCAAATGGAGAAAAGTTTTAAGGAGTCTAATTACTAGGAGCAGTTAAAGTATCCAAAATCTAGTGAGTGGGTGTCCAGATCCCCTGGGTGTTTTTGCATAGTTCACTGTCTATTTAAAAAAAGGGCCCAGGCTCCTTAGTGTCCTGAGAGGCTCCTGGAAGCCACCTTATTTCCCATCATTAAGGCCAATCTGAGTTAAGAGGAGGCTAAATGGATTGGACCTGCCAGGCCCAGGCAGCCCCGGGCTCTTTGGCCAGGTAATTGCTTCCTTCTTGTTCTTTCTTATTAAAACGGACATCAGCGGAATCACAGGGGTTCCAGCTGTGCCTACTTTCAGAGAGAGGAATCTGCTGCTTTGGGGCAGGAGGGGGGACCCTGGAGACAACAGGAGACCTAGGAGGCCACGCAGGGCCATGGGTCAAGCTTGCGCTTCACGACCTTGCTTCAGATCTTACTGGGCAGACCTTTCACTTCTGTTCTGCTCATAAACACGTGCACATAGAACTCTTGCCTAGGGTTTGCTGTGGGCAGGTTGAAGTGATCTGAAAAGGAGCTAGAGTGCGTATCTACGTAACTCTAAAATATTTAGAGGAAAAGCGGAAAAATTACAGAGGAATGCATTCTATGTGTCACTGTGGAAAATGAAACTTCTGGCCGGTTCATTAATTTCCCACGTTTTAATCCAGCTTTTTTGGCGTGGCAAAGACACAGCTTGAGAGATCTTTATTGCTTATAATTTCATGGCTGTTTTACTCAGGGATGATATTCAGACACTGAACGTTTGGCCTGAGCACAGGTCCGTGGAATGGAGGCCAGCCCCGAGCAGCCCGCACGTGGTATTGTGAGTGCTGGCCGATGGTGGCCCTGGTGATCCATCGTGTTCCCTCAGCGAGTGAAGGGGAGCATGGGTGTGTTGGCAGGACTTTCCAGCGGCATTTCCCTTTGTCCTAGGGCTCGCTGTAAACAGGTGAAGTGATGCTGGTGGAAACACTGAGGGTTCAGTGATCCTTGTGTGGCTACCGGGTCCCGGGGGACGGCTTACTGCTGCTGGCTGGTCTCCTCACACCAGGGATGTGAGCACAGATACCCACGACTTGGAATCCCAAGACGAATAATCTGTGATATCAAAACTGACACTCCAGATTGGTTCCAAATGCAAGGATGCTTCGTAGCGGTGCTGGCGCTGATTGCCTGATACAGCTTCAAGCTTCAGATGTTTTTCAGCCCAATAAAGTGGCCTAAAAGTCATCAAACTCTCGTCCTGTGTGATTACCATAAATCATTATAAATGGCTTCTGGTGTTCCCGGGGAACACAGATGCACCGCCAGGGTCACAGGAGGTGGGGCTGAGAGATTGTCTCCTTGAGCGATGTGGTATCACAGCTTTCACCGGACCAGCCTGCACCTTTGCTCGGGAAGTGAAGAGAACCTCCTGAAAATGTCTTGTGGTTGTTACGGGTACCATCAAGGGCGGAAAAGAGCCGGAATGCAGTACCATCCTGGAAGAAAAGTCAGTGGTGATACCCTGTAAGCAGCGTTTAAACAGCAACAATAATAGTAAGAGCTAATATTTCTTGAGCACCTACTATGTGGCATACTCTGTTGTAAGCATTTGACAGGTGCAACTTAAAAGGTGGCTTGGTTGTTATTTCCATTTGACAGAGGAGGAAACTGAAGCTCAGAGAGGTTGCAGAACTTGGCCCAAACTTACACAGCTGGTCAGTGGCCCAGGCAGGCACTCCCTGGTGATGACTTTTCCTCTTTAGATCAGACCGTCTAGGGGCTGTGATGAGGGTGATTAACACGCCAGCCCTTGCAGATATTCACACTTGGAGAAGACTGTTCCAGGTGCTGGGTGTATCCTGCACACAAGTTTGAAGATGCTGGAGCGGGGGGCCCCTGCAGTTGGAGGAGTCAGGGAAGACCGGGGAAGGGGGAAACCTAAGCAGAGCCTTGAGGAACAGGTAAGACTCCCTAACCCCACAGAAGGTGTGGATGTAAAGTTCCAGGTAAAATGCGAAGCTTACGTTAATCCTCTCCTCTCTCTGGCCCCAAACTGCATTTAGATTCAGCTCCTCTGCCCTACCCCAGCTTCTCTGGGGGCTGTCCACTCCCCCTGACTTTGCCCCTCACCTTACCCAGATGGAACCCTATGGCCGTTACCCCTCCCAGCTAGGGGTCCAGATTTAGTAAATAAAAATTCAGGACCGCCAGTTAAATTTCAATTTCAGATAAACAACAAAAACTTTTTTAGTGTAAGTATACCCAAACAGTATTTAGGGCATACCCATTGCCGCTGAGTCAATGCCAGCTGACTCCAACTCAAAGGAGACTGACACATTTTTATCCTGTGGAGCAGCTAGTGGGTTCGAACCACCGGCCTTTTAGTTAGCACCTGAGTGCTTAACCACTGTGCTACACAGGCTTGTTGTGGGACATACTTACACTAAAAATTATTTGTTATTTATCTAAAATTCAGTTTTAACTGGCAGTCCTGTATTTTGTCTGGCAAACTTACACCCACTCAGGCCTCTAGGGAGACCGCCCTCGGTCCCGTCTCCCCGCATCCCCCACCCGCCAGTCCATAAGCCCAGGCCAGTGACAGCTCCTCTGTTTTCTTTAAAATTCATTCGTTCATTTCTCAGAAATGGCTGAGCAGCCACTATGAAGGAAGGCGTGTGCCAGACTCTTTGGGGAGGGGACGACCAGGAGGCTCTGCCTCAGAGCTTTCTGCTCAGTGGGAGAGAGAGGACATGGTCATTAGCAACATTGTTACAAAGTAGAGGGGCAGCACCATCCAGGACAGGGAGGGGGCGACTAGCAGGGCCTGCCCCAGAGCCTCCTGCTCAGCAGGAGAGAGGAGGGGGTCATTAGCAACATGGTTCCAAGTTGGAGGGGCGGCACCCCCCAGGACAGGGAGTGGGTAAGGGCTGGGCACAGAAGCTTCCAGGAGGAGTGGTCTTGGAAGGGGCCTGCAGGGGTGGGGGGCTGTACCTGGTGGCCAGAGAAAGCAAGGGGCAGAGCCATGTTCTGAGACGGGGCCTGAGGGGTTATAAAGACTCCGGAAATGGCCTCCTGAGCATGGTTCCTTGTCCACGCTGGAAGGGAAAAGACACTTTCTCAGTTTCGCCCTGGGTTTTGAGATTGGGAGTGGAGCCCTGGTGTCACAGTGGTTAAGTGCTGTGGGCTGCTAACCAAAAGGTCAGAGGTTCTAACCCACCAGAAGAAAGATGTGGCAGTCTGCTTCCATAAAGACTGGAACACCTGTGGGGCAGCTCTGCTCTGTCCTACAGGGTCGCTCTGAGTCAGAATCCACTTGACAGCAGTGGGCTTGGTTTTTTGTGACTGGAAAGAAGTGGCTCTGGCCACCAGAGGGCGGGCTCGCCTGTGAAATGATTTTCCTCCACCATTGGAAGAACAGGAGCTGAGTTTCACACTGGACGGGGATTCCCTTTTCTTTTCTCTAAACCAAGTCAAAGAGGAGAGAAAACGGAAGGCACCTGCCCTCCTCTCTGACAGCAGAGGGTCTTCATGAAAGTCCCATGAGAGCAGGGACTGAAACTTTCTCGTCAATGGCGAGTCCCCAGCACCCAGTGGGAGGAAGGAAAGGAGGGAAGGAAGGAAGACGGGAGGGAAGAAGGAAGGAAAGGAGGAAGGGAGGGAAAGAGGAAGGGTTGAGTCGATTCCTACCCATAGTGACCCTATAGGGCAGAGTAGAACTGCCCCATGGGGTTTCCAAGGAGTGGCTGGTGGATTACAACTACTGACCTTTTGGTTAGAAGCTAAGCTCTTAAGCACTGCGCCACCAGGGCTCCAAATAGTATAATCCTATGGATTAAGCAGGGGCCCTGGTAGCACAATGGTTAAGTGCTCTACTGCTAATGGAAAGGTTGGTGGTTTGAACCCACCTAGAAAATCTGCAGGAGAAAGACCTGGCCATCTGCCTCCATAAGGATTCGAACTGCTGACCTTTTGGTTAGCAGCTGTAGCTCTTAACCACCATGCCACCAGGGGTCCTTCCTTGGAAGGGCATATTCCAGTGTGGCCACAGCCCTGGACACCACACAATCCCACGGCTCTGGACACCACACGATCCCATCAGGTATCTACAGCACCTGAGTTTACAAAGCTCCATTACAGCGACTTTCTCCTTTGTCCTCTGGGCAACCTAGGGACAGGAGCACAGACAGGATTAGCTGTTCTCCCCGTTTTTAAGACAAGGAAGCAAGGCTCAGAGGCACCAAGTGGCTGCCTCAGGTGATTTAATGAATGGGTCAGCACAGTTTCCTTTCAAACCAATACTTGAAAAGTAACGATTTGAAAAACACAACAGAAGAAAGCAATCTTGTTTGCTGAATAAACGGCAGAGCTGTGGAAAAGTGGAGACATGTGACAGGTTCTTCAACAGAGTGAAAGACACCTCAGACCTTGGAAGGCCATGCAGCTGTTCGCACTGCTCATTTATTTTGAGGTCATGGTCATGGCTGCCGTTAGTTTAAGGACCTCTATGAGCCTGGTGGAGCAGTAGTTAAGAGCTTAGCTGTTAACCAAAAGGTTGGCAGTTCAAATCCACCAGCTGCTCCTTGGAAACCCTATGGGGCAATTCTACTCTGTCCTATGCAGTCGCGATGAGTTGGAATTGACCTCAACGAGTTTGGTTTGGTTTATGAGCTGAGCGCTCTGCCAAGCTTCCACACAGATTATCCTTAGACATCACAACACCATGACAAGGGGGGTTAGGTGGCCTCTCCAAGGTCACTCAACTGGAGCGAGGTGGAGGTGGGCTCTCAGCCCAGGTCTCTGTGACCCTGAAACCTGCCTTCTCAGTTCACTGCTGGTGAGCAGCACCTGGCACTCATTAATGTTCACAAACACTTGGGGAAGAATTGAACGGATTCTCACCAAGTTATATCCCACTGATTTAGTTCTACTTGCCAAAAGTTGATGAAGACTTCAAGCTGGTGAAGAGATCTGAGTGTAAACGATTGCAGTGCAATGGGTTTCTCTTTATAGAAGGCCTTTCTGGCCCTAGATTCGTAGTTCTGCCAAGATGATTTGCTAGGCCACAGTCTTGCAAAGGGATTGGACAGTTTACTATGCAAATAAAGTGCATAAAACCCTCGCAGTGATTGGGCAGTTGACTAGGCAAATAAGGTGCCTGTGGCCTACCAAGGGGATTAGTCAGTTTTGCCCTCCTGCTAGGCTTGTAAGAACTAATCCCACAGAGGCTGGGGGGGACCTCACTAGCATCAAGAAGAAGAACCTGCATTGAGCTCTTTCAAGATCTATCTGTACAGGATCAAACCGACAACAACTTGAAAGTCTAGATAGAAAACTTAGGGGACCAGTGAGCTTATGTTAATGGGGGAGGAACAATTCAGAAAAGGAGGGTGAGAACGGTTACATAACTTGAAGAATGTAATCAATGTTACTGAATTGTATATGTATACACTGTGGAATTGGTGTTTGTTTTGCTGTGTATATTTTTAACAACAACAAAATAAGTAAAATTTAAAAGAAGAGGAACTTGGAGAGGACATTGTTCACTGAGAACTTTCTAGACCCAGGAGACAGAGAGAGCTGTAACACTGGAGAGGGCATGAGGCAGCATGAGATGGTGATAGCAATACAACCAGCAAGAACCGGAAGACCAGTGCGAGACAGCTGCAGTGGGCTTCTTGGCCATGGAGCGAGGTGGCTGCAGTGGGGTGCCTGGACCATGGAGCGAGAGAGCTGAGCACCTTCGGGCAGGAGGCTTGTTGGTAGAGTAGGGCGCCCCCAGGCACTTGATGGTGAAGGAAAAAGAGCTGTAACACTTGCCTGAGCGGGGGCTGGCGGCAAAGGGCTGAGCACGGCCTGCCAGCTAGCATGGCTGAGAAGAAGCTGAGAGCTGTTTTAGTTGGAAATTGTCCTGAGTTGTTCTTGTTGTTTCCAAATTGATCCTTATCCGGATCAATCAATCTGGCGTTGTAACCTGTTACTTCCCTAATAAACCACATAATCGTGAGTATCGTTTGTGAGTTCTGCATCCCCGCTGCAATCAATGACTGAACCCAGAAGAGAAGTAGAGAGTGCCGTGGGAGGGCCAGCTGGTGTCAGAATTGGTAAAAGGTAAGAGAGTGGAGATATGTCTGACCTCCACCTCATGGGAATCAGTTTTAGGCCAATGAAGGTTCTCGTTCCCCCTCCTGATGTCAGGTGAGGTCTGTTGCTACTACTAGGTTACAGTGGTCGAGGGAGGGTGGGAAGAAAGTCATTTGGTCGTGTCTCTTAAAGACAGTCCACTCCCAGGGAGATACCCAACAGAAACATACCTATATGTGCGTCAAAAACATGTACTAGAATGTTCAAAGCAGTCCTAGTCATAATAGCCCCAAACTGGATACTGCCTGTCATGGATTGAATTGTGTCCCCCCAAAATATGTGTCAGCTTGGTTAGGCCATGATCCCCAGTATTGTGTGATTGTCCTCCATTTCGTAATTGATGCAATTTTCCCATGTGTCGTAAACCCTAATCTCTGCCTATGGTTAATGAGGCAATATTGGGTTATGTAAAAGAGGATTAGACACCCTTACTCAGGTCACATCCCTGATCCAACGTAAAGGGAGTTTCCCTGGGGTGTAGCCTGCACCACCTTTTATCTTACAAGAGATAAAACGAAAGAGAAGTGAGTGGAGAGTGAGGGATCTCATACCACCAAGAAAGAAGCACCAGGAGCAGCGCATGTCCTTTGGATCCAGGGTTCCCGCATGGAGAATCTCCTAGTCCAGGGGAATATTGATGACAAGGGCCTTCCTCCAGAGCCGACAGAGAGAGAAAGCCTTTCCCTGAAGCTGACACCCTGAATTTGAACTTCTAGCCTCCTGGACTGCCAGAAAATAAACTTCTGTTTGTTGAAGCCACCCACTTGTGGAACTTCTGTTATAGCAGCACTAGATAACCAAGACACTTCCCAAATGTCCACCCATAGCAGTCGTGGTGTTTCATGTGATACAATACTATGCAGCAAGGAGAACAATAATCTACAAGTACTTGCAACCGTATGGATGAATCCACAACCATGGTGTGGAGTAGAAGAAGCCAGAAGCAGATTATGTACGGGGTGATCTCACTCACAAAATCCAAGAGCAGGCACAGTCATCTGTGCTGTTGGAGGTCAGGATGGTGGTGACCCTTTGGGGACAGAGGCTGGAAGGGGCAGGAAGCAGCACCCAGGACTGGCCATGTTCTGTTTCTTGCCCTGGGTGCTGGTTACACAGGTGTGAAATTTGATGATATATCTTTCTGTATGCAAATTGTATTCCAATAAAATGTTTAAGAGGTGGGAGGGGATGGGCGGGGTTGATTTGTTTAATTCCAGATAATGGGATTGGGTTTCTCTAGCACCTGAAAAGAGTTATTTCACAAAATCCACAGGATTCCATACTTTTTACAAAATGAAGCAAACCTTGGAACTCAAAGAGATGGACACTTACGACGCATGCTAAGAGAAGTTTAGATGCGTTCAGGGAAGCTTTGTCCATAATGGGCTACCACGACAGACAGGCTTAATAACCTTTCGTGTGTGGGCTGCACTTTGTGGTTTTCAAAGCGCTTTCACACTTATCTGATCTTCATGCATGAACATTAGAAAAGAATTATTTTAATTGCTGACCCTTCTTCTTTGATAAACCAGTTTGGGGTGGAAGGTAAATTCCTGGCTTGGAAGGTGGCAGTGAAGCAAAGAGAGCATCTGAGTGCTTTACACAGGAAATGCAAGGAGATTTGGGGTGGGGCTGGGGCCGAGTGGAGAAGGGCAGAGATATGGCAGGCAGTGTGTGAATGATGGCAGAAGGCTGATTTCTTAACAAGAATAAGCAAACCTTACACACACTTAATGAGCCCTGGTGGCGCAGTGGTTAAGAGCTTGGCAGTTCAAATCTAGCAGCCGCTCCTTGGAAACCCTTTGAGTCTTATAGGGTTGCTATGAGTCAGAACCGACTTGGCCGCACTTAACAACAACAACACAGTGACATGAGCTTAAGGAGTCCCTGGGTGGCGCAAACGGTTAAGCGCTCAGTTAGTAATCGAAAGATTAGTGGTTGGAATCCACTCAGAGGTGCTTCGGAAGAAAAGCCTAGAGATCTAATTTTGAAAAATCAGCCATTGAAAACCCTAAGAAGCACAGTTCTGCTCTGACCTACATGGGTCAGGGTCAACTCAACCACAACTGGTGTGTACACCGACTGATTCCCTACTAGGCACTGCCCTGAATTCTGTCACGTGTACACATGCACACACCTGCAAAATGTATCTAATCCTCCGTTTTGCAGGAAAGTAATGGTAAGCAGTTTGTTCCAAGGCATGTGTCCAGCTAGTGGTATGGCTGGGATTTGCCTAGCAGCCTGTCTTTTAGAGTCTGAGCTCTTAACCACCAGGTTACACTGCCTCCCTGCGTTTTCTGAGAACAGAGTCTTATATGCCATATAAAGCTGTTTGTGTTTTGCACTGTAAATCTCCTCTTCCCCCAGCCCCAATTTCAGTGCTGATTCTTCACACACAAATGCCTAGTGAAGTGTTTACGGGAGACCAGGGAGGGGAGCTGAGCCGCACACCTGGGTACAGCCTCGGAGATGCCCCTGAGCACAACCATCCCCAGGGACTCAGAGAAATGTTGGGGGATGATATTGGATTTCCCATCAGACAAGGGATCAAGGGTTCCAGTGAATTAATTCACATTCCAAAGGACAGCAAGACCCTGGGTGCCCTCAGGGTTATACCACAACCATGGAGGCAGGGAGGAAAGGCTTTGTGATTCCTAGTTCACAGAAGAAATTATACCCAGAGATGTTAAGACAGTTGTCCAAGGCCACACAGCAAATGTGATACGGTGCAGAGGGATACGCAGTCGCTTGGAGAAGATTTTCCCTGACAGCAGTTCCCTGTAAGTACATCCATGGCTCCTGCCCCCCGGGGCCCCCAGGCTGCCTGGGCTCCCAGCCCTTCCAGGGCTGGGCTGTTCAGTCTTTTGACCTGTGGGCTGCCTGATCCTTCTGGTAACTTACCTTCTTTGGCCTAAGTTAGCCAGAGGTGGTTTCTTAGCTTGCTACAGAATAACCCCAACGAGCAGACCTGTGTGAAGTCTGCCCTGTGCCCTACCTAGGCGTGGCCTGGGGTGCAGACCCATCTGTCCCTCTCCAGGAGGTGCTCACAGCAGGGGTGGGGGAGGAAGGGAGCCTGCCCTCAGAGCAGGGCTGAGGGGAGGGTGTGGAAACACCAAGCAGGGCACTGGCCGGCCCAGGTGGGCTGCCTGGTGCCCAGGTCTGATCCTGAATGTCCCCGAATGACCGTCATCCTCAAGGGGCTGGGGCAGGAGTAGTGCAATGATAGGCTTTGATCCATAAATAGCCATCAGCAATGGCACAGAGAGAAAAGAAGTCATTTGAGGTCTTACATTTAATTCTTCCTTCTGACACAACCCATTTGATTCTATTCAAACTGGAAAAAATAGAAAATACTGCCACCTTGAACTACCAAAGAATCTCTTCAGCCCCCTTGAGGCCTCTGGGGGCTGAGAATTCATATCTCACGGCCCTTGTCCAGGGGGTGTGCAGGCGGGTGTCTAGGGGCATAGAGGAACCACAGCCAACACCCAGGCCCCTTCCCTCCCTCTCCCCCAGAAACATCCACAAAACTAATCAGCGCCAGCAGGAGCACTTCATTAGCAGATCTGGTTTTGCATAATTTAGTAGTTGGCATTAGCAAATTAAGTCTGCTTGGCTTCCCTCATCGTAATGGCCATTAGAGAAAACGTGAGGAAAATACAGCCTTCTCATCCCAGTGGCTCTGAGATGATAATTATAGCAGCACTAATAAACCGCTAATAGGACTTCACCAGCTCTCCTTCTACTCACATTTCCTTGCTTGTTCCTCACAACTGTGGGAGAGGAAGGCAAGTCGGGATTATTCTTCCATTTGATAGACAACGAAACTGAGACCTGGGGAGGCGTATACAGCTAGGGATGGGGCTGCTTGGCTCAGACAGCAGACCGGTGGGTGGTCCCAGGTGGAGCTGAAGTAAGGCCTGCTCTCCCCAGAGCCTTCTCAGTGGCAACAGTGGTCCTCGCTTGGTGTCTAAGTCTCCTAGGACTGCCGAAACAGAAACACCACGAGTGAGTGGCTTTGAAGAATAGAGATTTATTTTCTCTCAACCCAAATTCAGGGCATGGCTCTAGGGTGAAGTACTTCCTTGTGTATTTCTGCTTCTAGTAGCTGCCAGTAACCCTTGGTGTTTCTGGACTTGTAGATGCAGCTGTCTGTAGCCTGTTCTCCTCTTTTCCCTGTGTGTGTCTGTGCCTACTCTGCTCTTTTTACAATTCAGAATTGATTAGATTTAGAACCTACCCTACTCTGGAATGACCTTAATAACATAACAAAAGGAAACCCCTATTGCCAAACAGGGTCATATTTATAGTGATCCTTTAATGGGAGTTTACAAATTCCCGTTCTTCAAAATGTTACCCATAATTTGTTATGATCTACACAGTCGAATGCCTTTTCATAGTCGATAAAACACACCTAAATGTCTTTCTGGTATTCTCTGCCTTCAGCCAGTATCGGTCTGACATCAGCCATGATATCCCTGGTTCCACGTCCCCTTCTGAATCCGGCTTGAATTTCTGGCAGTTCCCTGTCCATGTGCTGCTACAACTGCTTTTGAATGATTTTCAGCATAATTTTACTTGTGTGTGATAATTTCCATATTCTGTTGGATCACCTTTCTTTGGAATAGGCATAAATAGAGATCTCTTCCAGTCAGTTGGCCAGATAACTGTCTTCCAAATTTCTTGGCATAGACAAGTGAGCGCTTCCAGCACTGCATCCATTTGTTGAGACATCTCAACTGGTATTCCCTCAGTTCCCGTTAGCAGCCAAGTTCTTGACACTGCGCAGCCAGGGCTTCTGAAACAGACTGCACATAGATGATTCTTCAAAACAGCCCAGCGACCAGGAAAAAAGGTCTCCACTAAGCTACCTTTTAAGTTATTGTCTGACCCAAAGGTGACTTTAGGAAACCAGTTTTCTCAAGGCTCAAGGTTCAAAAGAGGATTTCAAGCGTAATGCTCTGGGTAGGTTACCCCAACTCCATGGACCCCAGAAATCTGGATTTTAGGAGAATTAAAATTGTTTCTCAACAGATAATGCCAAAAACCAAACCCATTGTTATCAAGTTGATTCCTATAGCAACCCTATAGGACAGAGTAGAACTGCCCCATAGGGCTTCCAAGGAGTAGCTGGTGGATTCGAACTGCCGACCTTTCGGTTAGTAGCCATAGCTCTTAACCACTGCACCACCAGGGCTCCTATCAACAGATACATGGGTTAGGATTTCAACACGTATTTTTGGAGGACACAATTCAATCCATAACACTTGGCTAGAGCAAATTCTTTTATTAACAATAGCAACGATAGTAAAAGCTAATATTTGTCCAGTACTTTCCCAGGTGGTGCAGTGGTTAAGAGCTCAGCTGCTAACCAAAAGATCTCCAGTTTGAACCCACAAGCCACTCCTTGGAAACCCTATGGGGCAGTTCTATTCTGTCCTGTAGGGTCAATGTGAGTTAGAATTGACTCAACGGCAATGGATTTGGTCTTGGTTTCCAGGCACCAAGCTCTCTTTCTACAGGCAGTATCTCATCGATAACTTACAGTCCCAATTTACAGATGAGGAAATTAAGGCTCAGACAGGTGTACCAGACATCAGTTGGAGAGGCTTCATGGTCCCCATCAGTCCCCTTTTCTGGGAATGATCTGGACATACAGAAGTGAGCCCTGCTAACCCTGTCTTTACCCTGCATCTCTACCCGCCGGCCAAAGATGATTGGGCCAGGAATGGGCTACTGGCCCAAGCTGAGCCAATCAGAGTTTCTCTCTGGGACTTGTCAGGCTGGAACTAAGGCACTTGAGGCGATAGCCCTTTGGTGACTGGAGCCGTGGTAGCCATGTTGCTCCCACGTGGGGGAAGCCAGCCTGCAGCAGGAGCAGAGGCGGTCACAAGGGTGGGAGCTAAGGGTAGGACTAGGGCTTAGGGCTAGGGTTAGGGTTTAGGGCTAGGGCTTAGGGCTTAGGGCTTAGGGCTTAGGGTTTAGGGCTAGGGCTAGGGCTTAGGGTTTAGGGCTTAGGGCTTAGGGCTAGGGCTAGGGCTAGGGCTGTGGTATCTGAGTCCTTCATTCTGGTTGTTCCTGAGGCACCTGGGTGGTAAGAAGCCTCAGTATCCTCCCAATAAATTCTTTTTCTTGAGCTGTTTGGATTCAGGCCTCTGTCTCTTGAAACGAGGAGTTCTGAGCTAGCATCTTATTTTTGAGGAAGTGCGTCGGGACTCTGTTGGTGCCGTGGTTAAGCGCTCGGCTGCTAACCAAAAAAACTGGCATTTCAAATCCACCATCCGCTCCTTGGCACCCCTAAGCGGCAGTTCCCTTTGTCCTGTAGGGTTGCTGTGAGTCGGAATTGACTCGACAGCAACATGTATAAAGTGTGTAAGGAGTCCTGGTGGCGCAGTGGTTAAGCACTCAGCTGCTAACCAAAACGTCGACAGTTCAAACCCACTAGCTGCTCTGCGGGAGAAAGATGTGGCAGTCTGCTTCTGTAAAGATTACAGCCTTGGAAACCCTACGGGACAGTTCTACTCTGTCCTGCATGTTGGTTATGAGTCAGGATCAACAGCCATGTAACAAGACGGAATTGTATGGTAGGGCAGGAAGTGGAGTCTGTGCCCCTCTTCATCAGACCATGCCAGGCCACCGGGCCCTCTTCCTCTCTCAGGAGACATGTCTGGGTGGGCCCAGGGGATGGCCCGCAAGCCACTAGTTCTTGATGCTCTCTGGCAGCGTGGGCCCCCTGCCCTGCAAGGAAGCCGAGTGAAGGGCTTCGCTGAACCCCAGTCTCTGCCCTTGTGGGGCACAGGGCTCTCTCACAGTGCTGACAGAGTGTCAGCCCTGTGACCTTAGGTAGGTTATTTGACCTCTCCAAGCCTCAGGTTCTAAAGCCATAACAAAAATACGGCAACAGTACTAAGTAGCTTCCTCATGGGGTGATTGTTAGGACTCAGACACAGCACAAATAGCTCAGTGAATTCAGTACATGGTGATTAGTAAAAAAAGGGGAAACTGAGGAAAAGAGGGAAAGAGATTTGCCCAGGGCCATGATGTAAAGTTGGTGGCTGCCACCAGAAGCCAGGCCTTCTGACTTGGGTCACTTCCCAGAAAGACCCAGAGGACAGAGCATTCACCTCCCACCCCACCCCCATGTGCTGGAGAACTGATAGATGCATGGGATGCCGGGAGCCTGGGTTTTAGATTTGGCAGCTTCGATGGGAAGGGAATCATGCCAGGTGGGTGGTGCAGTTCTGAGGATTAGCATTTACGAAGTGGCCAGATCTATTCTGGTGGTTCAGGCAGAGATCTGGGAGTTACTGGCGTTTCAGAAAAATCTGTCAGCCCACTGGGTCTGCTCCTTCCCTCCCCAGCAGCAGCCAGCAGGAGGCCTCGAGCCCACCCTGAGCCAATGCCAGCACTGGCAGGATGTGGACGGCAGCTTCAGCCTCGGGGTTAATCTAATTGTCCACAGACGACCACGGGGGATTCCAGGTACCGTCCACAGGTGACCACAGGGATTCCAAGTACCGTCCACAGGTGACCACAGGGATTCCAAGTACCATCCACAGGTGACCACAGGGATTCCAAGTACCGTCCACAGGTGACCACAGGGATTCCAAGTACCATCCACAGGTGACCATGGGGGATTCCAAGTACTGTCCACAAGTGACCACAGAGGATTCAAAGTACCGTCCACAGGTGACCACGGGGGATTCCAAGTACTGTCCACAAGTTAACACAGAGGATTCAAAGTACTGTCCACAGGTGACCAAGGGGATTCCAAGTACTGTCCACAGGTGACCACGGGAGATTCGAAGTCATTTGCTAAGGGGTGTGCGGTGCAAACCCCCCTCTTCCCTACAAACATCTCGGTCAAGTCCACAACACTCCTCACTAGTGGGCGTGTGCAAGTTGATTCCTGAGGTGGTGGGGGAGTCTCTGTTTCCTGCCCTGGGCTGCTTGTAGAGAACAAGGAGCTAGCTTCTCGGGTGCAGGGGCTGAAGTGGAGACGGAGGGAACCCCTGGCTGCCATCTGCAGGGTGGGCCCGAGGGGCCTGGGGAGAAAAACTCCTTTTTGACTTCTAGCCCAAAAAGCAGTTTGATCTTTTTTTTTTCACCAAGACTGTTAATGATTCTTATAATAATTAAAAAAAAAAAAAAATCACTTAGAGGCCACTGAGCCTCTGCTTGGGGGTGATGAAAACCTTTGGAAATGGACAGTGAAACCTGTGTGTAGTGTTGCTATGAGTCAAAACCAACTCGACAGCACCTAAGAGCAACAACAATAGATTTTACAATTTTAAAAATAAACTAAAAAATTTAGTGACCTGAGCAGATACTGTGAAGGGGCAATGAAGGAATGAGCAAGGACAGATGGAACTGGCACGTCCTAGGGGAGGCACCAGGATGGGGGCTCTAGCAGGCAGGTCAGGGTGTGCCATTGGAGAGCCTGGTAGTAACACCTTCCCCAAATGGGCAAAAGTCTCTCTGGTTCACAAAGCCCCGTTGGGTCCTACATGTTGCAGACCCACACAGCATACCTGCAAAGTGGGTAGTACAAATATCACTATTACCCCCATTTTACAGGTGAGGAAACTGAGGCTTTGGAGACAATGCCATGACTTTCCAAATTCACACAGCTGAGTATGGCAGGAGATTGATCAGGGCCTCCCTGGTCTGTCTGACACTTTTGGGTGAATTCAGTCCTGCAGGCACACAGCTGGCAGCAGTACCTCATCGCCAGGTATTTTGGGCACAAGGCACAGCTGTACCCAGCAGCCCTGGCCTGGACTCAAACCATGGTCTCTGAGCTCCAAAGGCCCAGTCCTTCCACACCACAGAGCAGTCACAGTGAAGAGGGAGCAGGAAGGGTCCAGAATACCATGAGGTGAGAGGCCCCTTGGCAGGGCATGACAGTGAACATGGTCCTGGGATGCCAGGCTTTGCTTCAAGCGAGGGGTCAAGGCACACACTGAGATCAGCCACAGGTAAGGATGGCTCGAAGGTGTGTGTCCATCCTGACTGTGAGGGGCCGTCAAGGCACACACTCAGATTGGCCACAGGCAGGGACAGCTTGCAGGTGTGTGTCCATCCTTACTGCAAGGGACCATCAAGGCACACACTGAGATTGGCCACAGGTAGGGATGGCTTGCAGATGTGTATCTATCCTGACTGTGAGGGGCCGTCAAGGCACACACTGAGATTGGCCACAGGTAGAAATGGCTTGCATGTGTGTGCCCATCCTGACCGTGAGGGGCCCTCGAGGCACACACTGAGATCAGCCACAGGTAGAAATGGCTTGCAGGTGTGTGTCCATCCTGACTGTGAGGGGCCATCAAGACACACACCGAGATTGGCCACAGCTAAGGACGGCTTGGAGTTGTGCACCCATCCTGAATGACAGGTGACTAACCAATACCTAGAGCTTGGTAGAGACTTCTTCATGCTGTTTATGAAAACAACCAACCAAAAAATGCCCCAAATATTCCCATTTCCTGGTATCACAAAGCCACAGGCAGCACCCAAAGAGGGCAGCACCCAAAAAGGGCAGCCTGTGGAAGGTGGCTTTTGGTCGGGCATGGTCATGAGGGACTTGTCCCACCCTACCCCCTCCTACTTTACCCAGGCTCACAGTGGGGAGCACAGGAGCCCCTTCTCTGTAGCATGAAGTTCATCTGACCCATCCCTGCTGATGGGCTCCAGTTCAAACCATGAGTGAGGACTTGGTGAGAAGCCCCTGAGGGCCAGCCCTGGGCCATGCTCAGCCACAAGAGAAAAGAATGAAGACATAACCCAAGAGTAGGTCTGACATGGCGGGCATGGTTCAGTTCTAGAGGCTTCATTGTGCCGTAATGGTTCTGTTCACTTGCTTGTCCATCTGTCCACTCATCCATACAAGTGTCCACCTGAGGTAAAAGTTTCTAGTGGAAAGTATGTGCAAACATTGAAGTCCGTGTGTCACTGGGGAGAGGCTGAACCCACAAGCCATCCCTTCCCCTAGTGGATTCACCATCGTCTCTGGTCCAGCCCTCAGGCCCCCAGGTTCATCGCCTCTGCCTGGTGAGCATCTCAGAGCACATAAGACTTAGGGATGCTGACTCACACCTCAAAGCCCTCAGACACGGAGGCAGAATCACATGTTGTTAGTTGCCGTTGACTCTGAATCATGGCAACCTCATTTACAATACGCTCTCTCTTCATTTATTGACATGGTTAGAGTTCCATACACTAAGTCATTATGTAAATTTGGTGTTATGAGAAAATAGAGGATGACCACAAAATTGAGGATAACCACATCATTACATAGCTGCCAAATTACATCATTATATAACTGCCAAACCACTGGAAACCACGGCCCAGCCAAGTTGACACATAATCTTAACCATCAAAGCCAGCATTACTCTTGCCTTGTATCTTGGCTTCTGGCAGAGGGAAAGCTAGGCTTCTCTCTGATTTAGGAAGGCAGTGGCTGGAGAAAGGGGTCAACTCCCAATACCCCCAAAAAGTGAGGTTAGAGTTCCAATAATGTCCCTCCCTCCCTGGTTGTTTCGGCCTCAGGTCCCAGCGGCACTGGCGTAAGAAAGAGAGCATTTGGCAGGTGATGAGGCAGTGTTAACAGCTGAGGCTGGCTGCTGCTGGATGTGCTGGGCTGGCCACATGTTCAGGGGCACCCAGAACTCTGTCTACGGCCACAGCCATGTCCTGTTTTCAATTTCACCTGGTTGTTGGTGTGGGGAGAACTCATAAGAATTGCTCTGAGTTATAGCTAAAGCTGAATTTTTCACCCTTCTCGAGTGTCATCATATTATATCTGTCAGTTCTCACATTTTTGTAACTTTTTCATTTTAACCTTTTCCCCTATAGCATTGCTTCCAGTCTGAGAGGTTTCTCAGCAATATCGAGTTTAATGGGGGGATTACATTAAACACATCCAGTGGGAGCCTGGGGCAGAGGAGGACAGAAGCCCTTCCTCAGAGACCCCCTCATTGGCCGAGGCCCAGTTGGAGGATGCAGGTGAACAGGAGGGTGGCACTACGCTTCAGGGTGGGACTCAGGAGGCCAGGGCTGAGTCTTACAGGGGCTTTTAGGGAGCCAGGGGGATGGACAGTCAGAGTCGAGTTAAGAGAGCAAAAAGCCTGTTTCCTGACGGAGGACAAGTGGGAAGAAACTAGCAAAATTTCTGGCAAAGACAAAGCCAGATCAGAGGAAGAGATTGAAGAAGGATGACTCTCTGGTTGAGCAGAGCGTGGTGTGTCCCCTGGGCGTACCTGTCTGTTCCACCTCTCTCTGCCTAGGCCTCTCACCCATTTCTTTGGACCCTCACCCATGCTTGAGGGCCGGCATGCCTTATGTTAAGCCTGCCTGTTGGGATACCTTGTTTTTGTGGCCCAGTCCTGAGAACAATCATCAATCCCCAAATATTTGTTGTTATGTGCAGCCCTGGTGGCGCAGTGGATAAAGCACTTGGCTGCTTACCAGAGGCTGGTGTTTCAAACCCACCAGCCACTCTGTGGGAGAAAGACGTAGCAGTCTGTTTCCATAAAGATTTACAGCCTAGGAAGCCCCGTGCGGCAGCTCTACCCTGTGTTATGGGGTCACTAGGAGTAGGAATTGACTCCTTTCCAAAGGGTTTGGTTTTTTGTTGTTGTCGTTGTTGTGTGCCATTGAGTTGATTCCAGCTCATAGCGCCCCTGTAGGACAGAGTAGAACCATCTCATAGGGCTTCCTAGGCTGTAATCTTTTTTTTTTTTTAATTGTACTTCAGGTGAAAGTTTACAGCTCAATTTCTCATACAAAAATTTATACCTATATTGTCATGTGACACTAGTTGCAAATCTCACAATGAGACAGCACACTTTCCCCTTCCACTCCTGGTTCCCTGTGCCCATTCAACCAGTTTCTGTCCCCTCCTGCCTTCTCATTCTGCCTGCAGATGGGAGCTGTCCATTTGGTCTCGTGTATCTGCTTGAACTAAGAAGCACACTCACATGTATTGTTTTTTGTTTTATAGTCTTGTCTAATCTTTGCCTGAAGAGTGTGAATGGCTTCAGTTCTGCATTAATAGAGCATCTGGGGGCCATAGCTTTGGGGGTTCCTCCAGTCTCTGTCAGACCATTAAGTCTGGTCTTTTTAAGTGAATTTGAGTTCTGCTCCGCACTTTTCTCCCGCTCTGTCAGGGATTCTCTGTTGTGTTTCCTCTCAGGGTGGTCATTGGTGGTAGCCGGGTACCATCTAGTTCTTCTTGCCTCAGGCTTGTGGAGTCTTTGGTTGTGTGGTCCTTTAGTCTCTTAGGCTAATATTTTCCTTGTGTCTTTAGTGTTCATTCTCCTTTGCTCCAAGTGGGATGGGACCAATTGATGCATCTTAGATGGCTGCTTGCAGATGCCACTCACCAAAGTGGGATGCAGAATATTTTCTTAATAAACTTTGTAATGCCAATTGACCTAGATGTCTCCCAAAACTATGGTCCCCGAGGCCTCAGTGCCAGCTAATCTGTCCCTCAAAGTGTCTGGATATCTCCAGGAAACTCCTTAGCTTTTGTTTTGGTCCAGTTGTGTAGACTCTCCCGGTATCGTGTGTTGTCCTTTCCTTCACTGAAATTGATCCTTGTCTACTACCTAGTGAATTCCCCTCCCCCACCCCATACCCCGTAACCATCAAAGAATGCTTTTTTCCATGTTTAAACATTTTCTTTAATTTTTTAAAAATAATTTTTACTGTGCTTTAAGTGAAAGTTTACAAATCAAGTATCAAGCTTATATATACACCTTATTCCATACTCCCACTTACTCTCCCCCTAATGAGTCAGCCCGCTCCCTCCTTCCAGTCTCTTCTTTCGTGACAATTTTGCCAGTTTCTAACCCTCTCTACCCTCCTATCTCCCCTCCAGACAGGAGATGCCAACACAGTCTCAAGTGTCCACCTGATACAAGTAGCTCACTCTTCGTCAGCATCTCTCTCCAACCCATCGTCCAGTCCCTTCCATGTCTGATGAGTTGTCTTCGGGAATGGTTCCTGTCCTGGGCCAACAGAAGGTTTGGGGACCATGACCTCCGGGATTCCTCTAGTCTCAGTCAGACCATTAAGTCGGGTCATTTTATGAGAATTTGGGGTCTGCATCCCACTGTTCTCCTCCTCCCTCAGGGGTTCTCTGTTGTGCTCCCTGTCAGGGCAGTCATCGGTTGTGGTCGGGCACATCTAGTTCTTCTGGTCTCAGGATGATGTAAGTCACTGGTTCATGTGGCCCATTCTGACTCTTGGGCTCTTAGTTATCGTGTGACCTTGGTGTTCTTCATTCTCCTCTGATCCAAGTGGGTTGAGACCAATTGATGCATCTTAGATGGCCGCTTGTTAGCATTTAAGACCCCAGACGCCACATTTCAAAGTGGGATGCAGAATGTTTTCATAATAGAATTATTTTGCCAATTGACTTAGAAGTCCCTTTAAGCCATAGTCCCCAAACCCCGGCCCTTGCTCCGCTGACCTTTGAAGCAGTTTATCCCAGAAACTTCTTTGCTTTTGGTCCAGTCCATTTGAGCTGACCTTCTGTGTATTGAGTATTGTCCTTCCCTTCATCTCCCGCCCTCCCTCCCTCCCCTCCTCGTAACCACAAAAGTATGTGTTCTTCTCAGTTTATAGTATTTCTCAAGATCTTATAATAGTGGTCTTATACAATATTTGTCCTTTTGCCTCTGACTAATTTCACTCAGCATAATGCCTTCCAGGTTCTTCCATGTTATGAAATGTTTCACAGATTCGTCATTGTTCTTTACCGATGTGTAGTATTCCATTGTGTGAATATGCCATAATTTATTTAACCATTCATCCGTTGATGGACACCTTGCTTTTTGCTATTGTAAACAGATCTGCAATAAACATGGGTGTGCATATATCCGTTCGTGTAAAGGCTCTTATTTCTCTAGGGTATATTCCGAGGAGTGGGATTTCTGGGTTGTATGGTAGTTCTATTTCTAACTTAAGAAAACGCCAGATTTCCAAAGTGGTCGTACCATTTTACATTCCCCAAGCAGTGTATTAGAGTTCCAATCTCTCCGCAGCCTCTCCAACATTTATTCTTTTGTGTTTTTTGGATTAATGCCAGCCTTGTTGGAGTGAGATGGAATCTCATCGTAGTTTTAATTTGCATTTCTCTAATGGCTAATGATCGAGAGCATTTTCTCATGTATCTGTTAGCTGCCTGAATATCTTCTTTAGTGAAGTGCGTGTTCATATCCTTTGCCCACTTTTTGATTGGTTGTCTTTTTGTGGTTGAGTTTTGACAGAATCATGTAGATTTTAGAGATCAGGCGCTGCTTGGAGATGTCATAGCTGAAAATTCTTTCCCAATCTGTAGGTGGTCTTTTTACTCTTTTGGTGAAGTCTTTAGATGAGCATAGGTGTTTGATTTTTAGGAGCTCCCAGTTACCTGGTTTCTCTTCGTCATTTTTGGTAATGTTTTGTATTCTGTTTATGCCTTGTATTAGGGCTCCTAATGTTGTCCCAATTTTTTCTTCCATGATCTTTATTGTTTTAGTCTTTATGTTTAGGTCTTTGATCCACTTGGAGTTAGTTTTTGTGCATGGTGTGAGGTATGGGTCCTGTTTCATTTTTTTGTAAATAGATATCCAGTTATGCCAGCACCATTTGTTAAAAAGACTATCTTTTCCCCAATTAACTGACACTGGGCCTTTGTCAAATATCAGCTGCTCATATGTCGATGGATTTATATCTGGGTTCTCAATTCTGTTCCATTGGTCTGTGTGTCTGTTGTTGTACCAGTACCAGGCTGTTTTGACTACTGTGGCTGTATAATAGCTTCTGAAATCAGGTAGAGTGAGGCCTCCCACTTTCTTCTTCTTTTTCAGCAATGCTTTGCTTATCCGGGGCTTCTTTCCCTTCCATATGAAATTGGTGATTTCTCTATCACATTAAAAAATGTCATTGGAATTTGGATCGGAAGTGCATTGTATGTGTAGATGGCTTTTGGTAGAATAGACATTTTTACTATGTTGTCTTCCTATCCATGAGCAAGCTATGTTTTTCCACTTATGTAGGTCCTTTTTAGTTTCTTGCACTAGTACTTTGTGGTTTTCTTTGTATAGGTCTTTTACATCTTTGGTAAGGTTTATTCCTTTAATTCTTACAATAGTGGTCTCATACAATATTTGTCCTTTTGTGACTGATTAATTTCACTCAGCGTAATGCCCTCTAGTTTCATCCATGTTGTGAGATGTTTCGCGGATTCGTCATTGTTCTGTATCATTACATAGTATTCCATTGTGTGTATATACCAAATTTGTTTATCCATTTGTCTGTTGATGGGCACCTAGGTTGTTTCCATCTTTTTGTTATTGCGAATATGAATGTGTGTGTGACGGCTCTTACTTCTCTAGGATATATTCCTAGCAGTAAATGCTGAATTGTATGGCACTATTTTTGGAAACCCTGGTAGCGTAGTGGTTAAGTGCTATGGCTGCTAACCAAAAGGTCGCCAGTTCGAATCCACCAGGTGCTCCTTGGAAACTCTATAGGGCAGTTCTACTCTATCCTATAGGATGGCTATGAGTCGGAATTGACTTGACAGCAATGGGTTTTTTTTTTTTAATGGTTTTTTTTCCAGATTTTTAAAGAAGTACCAAACCGATTTCCGAAGTGGTTGTACCTTTTTACATTCCACCAGCAGTGCATAAGTGCCCCAGTCTTTCCACGACCTCTCCAACATTTCTTATTTTGTGTTTTTTTAATTAGCGCCAGCCTTGTTGGGGTGAGATGGGATCTCATTGTAGTTTTGATTTGCATTTCTCTAATTTGGAAACTGGTGGCGTAGTGGTTAAGCACTATGGCTGCTAATCAAAGGGTCAGCAGTTCGAATCCGCCAGGCACTCCTTGGAAACTCTATGGGGCAGTTCTACTCTGTCCTATAGGGTCGCTATGAGTCGTGATCAACTCGACGGCACTGGGTTTGGTTTTGGGTTTTTAATGGCTAATGATTGTGAGCATTTCCTCAGGTGTCTGTTAGCTGCCTAGGCTATAATCTTCATGGGAGGAGATTGCCAGATCTTTTCTCCCAGGGAGCATCTGGTGTGGTCAAATCTCTGACTCTTCATCTGAGCCCTTTAACTGTTGTGCCACCAGGGCTCCTTGTAACAGATATTTACTACCCCCTTATTATTTGCTGGAGTCCCTGGGTGGTGCCAATGGTTGGATTCTTGGCTGCTAACCGAAAGGCTTGGCTGTCCAAGTCCACCCAGAGGCACTTAGAAAGAAAGGCCTGGCAATCTACTTCTGAAAAACCATTGAAAATGCTATGGAGCAGTTCTACTCTGACGCACGAGGTCACCAAGAGTTGGGTCAACTAGATGGCAACTTTTTTTTTTTTTTTGGCTAGGTGCTGGAATGAAGCCTGGCCAAGTGCGTGTGACCCTCCCTAACACCCTGAGGCATCATGGGGACAGCATGTGGTTATCTGTTCCTGTAACTTTTCTTGTTTCACAGGGGCCACTCTGTTGCGTTAGCTAACCTGGGATGTTCTAGATGGCAAACCTGCCTGTATGTGTCTACTCCACATTCAAGGTGAGCTCAGTGAGATAGGGCCCTGAAGCCTGTGTGGGCTGGGATCCTGAGCACCGGGTTGGGTTTGGGTGGTTCTTTGCCCAGAGTAGCAGAAGCCCCACAATCAAAGTGCAAGATAGTCTCCTGGATATAACCCAGGTCCTGAAAGCTCAGTGTGTTCCACTCTGAATTTATCATTTGTTCTTCAAGTTAACTGCTGTTCATTGAGGCCTTCCCTGAGTGCCTGGATAGGTTCAGTAACGGGCATGTGACCTCAGCCAGGTCCATCAGATTTCTTGATGGGACTTTGGAATCAAGGTGCTGGAAAGATGTAAACATGTACTTGTTACGTGGAAGAAGCCTGCTTGCAAAGAGAGAGAATGAGATCAACACCAAAAACAGCGGACAGCATGCAGAGGTGAACCTGGGAGTATCGACTTCCAGCTTCCAGTCTCTGAAGCCCTGGTTCATGCACAACGTCCAAATTACATGAGTTTTCCTATACTCTTCCCAGAAACGAGCCACACAAACGCCCATTTTTTTGTTTAAACGGCATCATGTTAGGCTATTTCCTAGCACAAATTCTTTGTAAAGGAAAGAATGGTGATTGTGTGACCACTTGCAATTTTACCCACCCTATCTCTGATGAGAAGCACTATCCCTGAGGGGCAGCACCACCATCACGCTGACCAAGATCAAGGGAACCCCAATCTTTGGGGGCTAGGGCTTGTTCTTTCTTACCCAGGGCTCTCTCTGGAGTTCCACTCTGTCTTACTGATGGCTGGTACGATCTGCAGCATTCACTCCATCAAGCAGAATTTGGGTCTCTCAAGACTTTGGAGTTAGTTGAAGAAACTGTGATCCTTTCATCTCTTCCGGTTTCCTTGGAGCTTGTTCTATTTTCTTTCATCTCCAGCTCAGCACTTCGAAAGGTGTAATGGTGTGAGATCCTGGGTTGTATGTGTATAAAGCGTGCAGACATATTCTGAGCAGTCAGAATTAATGATACAGCACCTATACCCTGCTCCCTTTATCATCGCAGGCTTTATTTTAAATAAGCTGCACGGCTTGTGCAGCCCTCCCTGTCTGGTGGTCACGTTTAGTCAGAGACCCAACAGGCTCCCAGTTTATTGCCAGCTCGAGGAATCCCTTCCGAGTCATCTCATTGTTTGGGAAGTCTGTCCACCTTCTCAACAGGCTGTCCCTCTCTCCCTTTGGAAAAGTGCTCAGAACGCTTCAGAAAGTCTTCATGCTTGATTCCGTTCAGTGCCAGCCAACCCAGCATGTTTCTTACACATGCCCTTTTATTTCCTTGAACTCAGGTTCCTCAATGGACTATGAGTTACTTGGGGGCAAACACAGTACATTCTGAAATTTTTTTAAGAACATCATACAAAGAACAAGGAATAAGGGGCTCAGGGGCAGGGCCATGCAAATAGAGGAGCTTAATGGATGATGAAGCACATCGTTTTGTATCATCAATGCGAGGAAACAGAATTGGAAGGAGTGTACTCTGTGGTACGTACATTCTAGGACAAAAAGACTGGCAGAGCTGTGACCCATTCTGGTTCGTCAGTCCCAAAGAATTCATGAGAAAGGATTTTTTGTACATTTATATAAACACACATACATGTGCAAGTGCCCGCACAGTCCTTGGCTTGCCTTGTTGGCATTGACAAATACAAATTCTACTGAGATAAGTTCACTACAAACTCATCAGTCAGTTATATTTGAATAAAAAACCAGCAAAGATCTCCACCCAAAGCCCTCCTGGGCCTTTCTAGAGCCCTAGGGGCCAGCAGAGGTTGTCGACCCCGTCAGAATGTAGGATCAAAGCGGAGCTCTTGGAGGACCCTGTCATACTTGTCACTGTTCCTGGCCTGAAGCACTCTTCTGGGAGACCAAGAGGCTCCTTGATTGCATCCCTGATTTGACGAAAAATAAAAAATTTAAAAAAGATTTTAAGGATGAAGAACAGATTCAGATTAACAGATATTAAAGAAACATGATAATGCATGATCTGGGATTTTCTTTTGCTAAAAAGGAGACAGCTGGCAAAGTCTGAATAAGAGCCGTAGAAGAAGGCAGTATTGTTAGTTGACTAATGCTGATTATTGTATTGTACAGCAGCTATGTAATTGATTGTTCTTTTTTTGGAACTACGTATTGGAGTATTTTGGGGTGAAGGACACTAGGCTGTGACTTACTTCCTAAAGGTAAATGTATATACAGACATACATGCATATATATACACACAGACATATATATATCACTAGTCATAAAGAGTGAGTCTTAAAAGCAGTAAAGGAGAAGGAAGATGCATCATGTACAAGGAAAAAAAAAAAAAAAAAAGGCTACTGATGTCCTGTCAGAAACTATGCAAGAATAATCCACCTTCAAAATCCTCAGACAAGAAAAACCCGTCAACTCATAATTCTGTAACCAGCCAACATTTTTCAAACAAAACCCATGAAATTCATTACTAGCAGAAATGTACCAAAGTAACGGAACAGAAAGTTCTTCATGCAGAAACAAAATGCGCCCAGATGGAGTAATGGATCTTCACAAAGAAAAAGTGTGCAAGAAATGGTAAATATGTGGGTAAATGTAAGACAGTGCTCATTTTTAATTAAAAAATTTAACTACTTAGAACTGAAGTAACAATCGATTTTGGCCTTTACAGCACAAGTAGAAGTTAAAATGTACGACAGCAGTGCTAAGGATGGAAGAAGGAAAGGAAGGTTATTGTCGTAAGGTTCTTATATTACATGTGCGGTGAAAAAAATTATTTGAATGTAGAATGAATAAGTTATAGAAGTGTATTGCAAACCCTAGAGAAACTTTTTTTTTTTTTTAAAAAGCAAGCTAATAGCTAATAAGCCACTAAACGAAGATAAAATGGAATCATGAAAAAAAGCCCCAAAGAAGACAGAAAAAGAATAACAACAACAAAAACAGAGTACACGGAACAAACAGAAAAGAGCAAAATGGTAGATTTAAACCTAGACATATAAGGTTGCTATGAGTCAGAATCGACTCGACAGCAATGGATATATCAATAATTATATTAAACATAGTCTAAACACTCCAACGAAAAGGTAGAGAAAGTGTCAGATACTCACTTTAAATATTAAAACATAGCCAGTTTTTTTACTGGGTAGTTTATAGCGTTGACCATTACCACTTCCTTGGTTTTGACAATGTGTTAGTTATGTAAGATGCTTTTAGAGGACAAAGCTGGGTGAAGCGTCCATGGAACTTAAAATTTCTGTGGTAAAATACATATAACAAAAAATTTGCCTTTTTAACCATTTTTTAAGATGTCATTAAAAATTTTTTTCCTAAATTTTTTGTTGTTGAGAACATACACATCAAAACATATACCAATTCAACAGCTTCTACCTGTACAATTTTGTGACACCGCTTACATTCTTGGAGTTGTGCCACGATTTTCACCCTCCTTTTCTGAGTTTTTCTTCCTTCATTAACATAAACTCACTGCCCCCTAACATTCTTATCTAATCTTTTGAGTTACTGTTGTCAATCTGATCCCATATAGTTCTTAAAAGAGCATAATAATGCTCAAGGCAGGCCTTTTTTACTAGTTAAGCTAAACTATCATTCAGTTCTAAGATGACTTCAGGGGATAATCCACCCTTCATTGCTCCAGAAGTCTAGAGTCCATGAAAATTTGAATTCTGTTCTACATCTTCTCCCTTTTGATCAGGATTCTTCTATAGAATCTTTGATCAAAATGCATTTTATGGGAGGATAGAGAGAGTTGGAAGCTGGCAAAATTGTCACGGAAGGAGAGACTGGAAGGGCTGACTCATTAGGGGGAGAGCAAGTGGGAGTATGGAGTAAGGTGTATATAAACTTATATGTGACAAACTGACTTGATTTGTAAACGTTTACTTGAAGCTCAATAAAAGTTAAAAAAAAATTGTGAAAAATCCTATCACCAAAAATTTGCTGTTCCAATCAGTCTTAAGTGTAGGATTCAGTGACATTAATCATATTCACCAAGCTATACAATCATCACCATTATTTTCAAAAGTTTTTCATCACCCAAACAAAAATTCAGTACCCCTTAAGCATTAACTGTCTACTTCCACCCCCCACCTCAGCCCCTGGTAACCACTAATATACTTGTCTGTTTGCACTTGCCTATTCTAGATATTCATGTTAAGTGGGATCATACAATGTTTGTTGTTTTGTGTGTGGTTTATCACACTTAGCATGTTTTCAAGGTTCATCTACATTGTAGCATGTATCAAAACTTAATTTCTCTTTATGGATAATATTCCATTGTATGTATATACCACATTTTGTTTATTCATTCATCTGTTAATGAACAATTACATGTAGATTTCTTTCCCACTTTTTGGCTACTGTGAATAATACTGCGATGAACATTCCTGTACAAGTATCTGTTTGAGTCCCCGCTTTCAAGTCTTTGGGTTATCTATCTAGGAGTGGAATTGATGGGTCATATGGTAATTCTATGTTTAACTTTCTGAGGAACCATAAACGTTTCCATAGTGGCTGTACCATTTTACATTCTCATCAGCAATGCATGAGGGTTCTAATTTTTCCACAACTTTGCCAACACTTGTTATTTTCTGGTAACAGCCATCCTAGTGGGTGTGAGGTGGTATCATTATGGTTTTGATTTGGATTTTGCTAATGACATTGAGCATCTCTGATATGCTTATTGGCTACTTGTATATATATTTTTGGAGAAATGCCTACTCAAGTGCCTTGCCCATTTTTAAATTGGGTTGTTTGTCCTTTTGTTGAGTTGTAGTTTTTATACACTCTGGATATTAAACCTTCTTTAGATATATGGTTAGCAAATTTTTTTCTTGTTCTGTAAATTATCTTTTCACTTTCTTAATAAAGTCCCTTGTGCACACAAGTTTTTAATTTTGATGAAGTCCAACTGATTTATTTTTGTGTTTGTTGTCTGTGTTTTTGGTGTTGTATCTAAGGCTACACTGCCAAAAACAAAATCCTAAAGCTTTATCCCTGTATTCTTCAAAGAGCTTTATGGTTTTAGTTCTCATATTTTAGGTCACTGATCCATTATTACTTAATTTTGTGTATGGTATGAGGCGTGGGTTCAACTTCAATCTTTTGCACATGGAGATCCAGTTGACCAAGCACCATTTGCTGAATAGACTATTCTTTATTATTTTTGAAATTTCTCGTGAATCTATAATTATTTCAAAATAAAATCAAATAAAGTAACACAGATATAAAGGATGTGCAATTTAATACTCAAATGGATTAAAGGGGCTAAAGATTTCTTCAAGTATAAAAAAAGGACAAAGGTTGGTCAAAAGTACAAAGATGGAAATACATACCATGAAAACACTAATATAAAAAAGCTGTACTTACTCTATTAATATCAGACAAAGCAGACTTCAAAGAACATCGTTAGGGATAAAGTGTGTAACATTATAATGATAAAGGTGTTGATTCAACAAGAAGACATGGCAATCATAAATGAGTATGCATATAAACAGAACTTCAATATACAGGAAGTGAAAACTGACAAATGAAAAAAGAACTTGGCAAATCTATAATTATAATTTGAGATTTCAGAACACTTAATATATTTATTGAAAAGCAATAGGTATACAGAAGACTTAAATAACACAATAAACATTATAAACCAACTGGATCTAATTAATATTCATAGAGCTATACCCCATAACTGCAGAAGCACACATTATTTAAATTGCACATAAAATATTTACCAAGAGAGACTACATGGCTGGGTCATAAAACAAGTTTTAATAAATTTAAAAGGCTAGAAGTCATACTGAGTGTGTTTTCTAGCCATGAAATAAATTAGAAATCAATAACAGAAAAGATTATACGTAACAGAAAAAAACATCTAAAGCTTCCACCTTAAGAAGCTAAACAAAGAACAAGTTAAACCCAGATCAAGTAGGAAGAAAACAAAACTTAAGAGTAGAAATCAATAAAATAGAAAATGGACAAACAATAGAGGAAAACCTATTAAACCACATGCTGGCCTTTGGTAAAGATTAATGAAATTGCAAACCTTTATTTGCACTGATAAGTGAAAAGGAGAGAATCTACAAATTACTAGTGTCAAGAACGAAAGAAGAGACATCATTACAGATTCAACAGCTATTTAAAGAATAATAAGGCTGAAACCATCCCCTGAAGTCATCTGTAAACTACAGTTTAACTTAATTAGTAAAGAAAATCTGCCTTGAGCCCTGTCCTCTCTTAAAGAATTATCTATACGTGATCAAATTGACAACAGCAACTCGAAAAGTTAGATGAGAAGTTTAGGGGGGGCACTGAGTTTATGTTAATGGTGGTAGAATAATGTGGAAAAGGATAGCAAGAATGGCTGCACAACTTGAATATAATCAATGTCACTGAATTGTACATGTAGAAATAGTTGAATCGGTGTATGTTTTACTGTGTATATTTTCACACACACAAAAAAAGCGTATTTTAAAAAAAAGACAAGTGGCTATTTTAACCAACTTTATGTCAATAAAAACAACCTAAATGAAACATATAAACTCCTTAGAAGACATATATTACCAAAACTGACTCAAGAAGAAATATAAAAGCTGAATGCCCTGTATCAATTTTTTTAAAGTGAATTTTACATTAAAAATCTTTACACCAATAAAATGGCCTCAGTGGTAAATTCTATCAAACACTTAAGGATGAAATAACACCAATACTATATAAAATCAGAAAAGCCGGAGGTGAAACATGTTCCAGCTCATTTTATGAGGTCAGCATTGCCCTTACATCAAAATCAAAGACAAAACACACACACACAAAAACCATACAAATGTCCCTCATAAACATAGATGCAAAAAAAAAAAAAAAAAAAAACCCAAAAAACAAAAAGCCCTAACCATGTATTAGAAGTAAAATCTAGCAGTTCATACAAAGTATAACACACCATGACCAAGTAAGTTTATCCCAGGAAAGTAAGACTGGTTTAACATTTGAACATCAATGTAATTTTCCACTTAAAAGAGGAAAAGCACATGATCATCTCAACAGATGCAGAAAAGTCATTTGATAAAATTCAATACCTATACATAATAAAAATCAGCAAACCAGAAATAGAGGGGAGTTTCCTCAGCCTGACAGCCTGTATCTACATCATACTAACTGGTAAAAGAGTGAATGCTTTTCCTCTCATATCAGGAACAATAAAATGACTTCATCTCCCACCACTTCCTATTCAACATTACACTGATGGTCCTATCCAGTGCAACAAGGGGAAAAAGAAATGCATACATAATGTATCACAGAAATCATGACTGTATACATAGGAAATACAAAAGAATCAGTAAAAAAGCTACTAGAATCAATTAAGTGTGTTTAGCAAGCTTGCGTGCAGAGACAGTATACAAAAATCCATTATATTTGTGCGTATCAGCAACAGACAACTGGAAACTGAAATTAAAAAACAGTACTTAAATAGTATTTACAAAAACAAAAATATGAAATATGTAGGGATAAACATAACAAAATATGTTCAAGGTCTGTACATTGAAAACTAAATACATTATGGGAGAAAATAATCTAAATAGATGGAGAAATATACTACGCTCACGGATCAGAAGATTAGGTACCATTAAGATATTCTTTGTCACCAAATCGATCTACGGATTCAATGCAATTCCAAACAAAATTCCAGCAACCTTTTTTGTAGAAATTGATAGATTCTAAAATTTACATGGCAATGCAAACAACCTCAAATTGTCAGGTAATTTTGGAAAAGGACAAATTTGTAGGGCTTACATGACTTGACTTGAATAGACTCACATATATTTTTATGTAGGTAAGCTAGTATTTCTCAAAAGTGCCAAAGTAATTCAACAGCTGAAAGAATAGTCTTTTCAACAATATGTAGTGGAACATACAGGCTCAAATCATTCTCCCAAACTCAAGAGATGTAGCAAGCAAATGTTTAATTTCTAGTGTACAACGTTCCCTTCAGACTCAACAGAGATCACAGAAGCAAAAACACTGAAGCTCCACCTAGCGTTAAGCCTACAAAGGGTTAACGAACACTGTTTATTACGAATTCACAGTAATTGTTTGCAGAGCTTGCAGGTGCTAGGAAATCACTGCAGCAAAACTGCGGGATAACAAGGTGTTACGTACATTTTTTAAAAAGGCTAATATAATGCTGTGAAGGAGGAATCATTGTGAAAAAACTCCACTTTAAATCTGAATGACTGACAGTCTGCATGGAACATCTGGGCTGCTGCTTAGAACCGCTCGGCTTTGGAAACTTACAGCCAGCTAAAGCAACGAGACAGCAGAAAGCAGGGCTCGGGGTGCCGAGACCTGGGGACCCACTTCACTTCTCTGGGCTTCCATCTTCTCATAGTAAAACTGGACTTCATTGCATCTTAAAAAGAAAAAAAGCACAACAAAGGTTCCTTCTGTGTCTAATCCCTCTGATCCAAGGCATGTTCTTTTTAGTATTTGAAATAAAGTAACGTGAACACCAAAGGAGGTTCTGTTTTCTAACAGCAGCAGATCCTACTTTGAGAATTATTCATAGAACGACACCCAGGCTTTTCCCATCCTGTCTCATCAGCTCTCAAACAAGGAGGCACCCTTCTCATCAGACAATGCCAAAGCGTAAAAATCTGCAGCATCATTTAGGAGGTTCTTTGTCATGCCTAATAATTATTTAAAATAAAGACATACAAGAGATACTAACAAGTCAACGTTAAAGGAGTCTTTTAGGTCTGTTTTGTGGTGTGAAATGGGAAAAATCCTTTACTTTTTGCTCATCTTTAGATTGACTATTTCTCCCTGCTGGAAAAATGTCTCACTTTATTCCTAACGAGATGTTCAGATTAGTAAATCTCCTGTAATTTGGAGGCGCTTGGGGTTGATACCTTGTGTTAGTGTGGCATCACCTGTCACAGGTGGAAGAAAATGACAGTGCTGGAGAGCTGTACAGACCTTCTCCTTAATGCTGCTCCTGAGCTGGAGACAACGCACCCCCCGGACTTAGGTTTCTGTTAGGACACAGGGTTAATATTGGGGTACGTATGGTGTAGTAACTTTCGTATGGCTGAATTTCATATTTTCTTGCTAAAATTATGAATTTCACCGTACTGAAGTTTGTAAAGTTTTCCCACTGACCTCAAAGATGGAAGACTATAAAAAACTTGTTCTGTCAAGTCGATTCCTACTCACTGCTACTCCAAAAGACAGAGCTGCCCCAACGGTTTAATGGTTTCTATGGAAACAGACTGTCACATCTTTCTCCCACGGAGCGGCCACCGGGTTCCAATAACCGACCTTTCGGTTACCAGCTGAATGCTTTCACCACTGCACCACTTGGGTTGCTTTTTAAAAGTATAGCATTATGCTGGTAAAAATGCCTAAAACTTATTAGTTCTAGTCCCTTTTCTTCCTATAGTATACTGGTAAAATGTCTAATAAATGAGACCCAATATTCATCTGGACTACCTGCGGCTGTGAGGTGCCGTCAAGTCAGTTCCCACTCACAGCAACCCTACGGGCAACAGAATGAAACACTGCCCGGTCCTGCGCCATCCTCACAATCCTTGTTATGCTTGAGCCCATTGTTGTAGCCACTGTGTCAATCTATCTTGTTGAGGGTCTTCCTCTTTTTTGCTGACCCTCTGCTTTACTAAGCATGATGTCCTTCTCCAGGGACTGATTCCTCCTGATAACATGTCCAAACTATGTGAGATGTAGTCTCACCACCCTTGCTTCTAAGGAGCATTCTGGCCGCACTTCTTCCAAGACAGATTTGTTCGTTCTTTTGGCAGTCCATGGTATATTCAATATTCTTCACCACCACAATTCAAAGGCGTCAATTCTTCTTTACTCTTTCTTATTCATCATCTAGCTTTCACATGCGTATGAGGCGATTTTGAAACACCATGGCTTGGTTCCAGTGCACCTTAGTCTTCAAGGTGACATCTTTGCTTTTCAACACTTTAAAAAGGTCTCTTGTGGCCGATTTGCCCGATGCAATGTCTTTTTTTGTGTGTGTGTGTGTGCTTTAAATGGAAGTTTACAGCTCAAGTTAGTTTCTCATGAAAAAACTTATATGCACATCATTATGTGGCCCTAGTTGCTCTCCCTACAATGTGACAGCACACTCCTCCTTTCCATCCTGGATTTCCTGTGTCCATTCAACCAGTTCCTGTTCCTTTCTGCCTTCTCATTTCACCTCTGGACAGGGGCTGCCCATTTAGTCTCATGTACCTACTTGAGCTAAACAGCACACTCTTCACGAGTATCATCTTACATCTTATAGTCCAGTCTAATCTTTGTCTGAAAAGCCAGCTTTGGAAATGATTTTAGTTCCGGGTTAGCAGGGTGCAAAGCGTCTTTTGGACTGCTGCTTCCACGGGTTTTGATTGTGGATTCAAGTAAAACTAAATCTTGACAACTTCAATCTTTTCTCCCTTTATCGTGATGGTGCTTACTGGTCCAGTTGTGAGGATTTTTGTTTATGTTGAGGTGTAATCCATACTAAAGACTGTGGTCTTTGATCTTCATCAGTGAGTGCTGTAACTTCTCTTCACTTTCAGCAAGCAAGGCTGTGCCATCTGCACACTGCAGGTTGTTAATGGGCCTTCCTCCAATCCTGATGCCCTGTTCTTCTTCATACAGTCCAGCTTCTCAGATTATTTGCTCAGCATGCGGATCAAATAAATACGGTGAAAGGATACAACCCCGACGCACACCTTTCCTGACATAAGCCACCCAATATGTCCCTGTCCTGTCTGAATGATGGCCTCTTGATCTATGTACAGGTTCCTTATGAGCACAATTAAGTGTTCTGGAATTTCCACTCTTCACAATGTTATCCATAATTTCTTATGATCTACACAGTCCAATGCCTCTGCACAGTCAATAAAACACAGGTAAACATCTTTCTGGTATTCTCTGCTTTCAGCCAGGATCCATCTGACAGTAGCAATGATATCCCTGGTTCCAAGTCTTCTTCTGAATCCAGCTTGAATTTCTGGCAGTTCCCTGTTGTTATACTGCTGCAGCCGCTTTTGAATGATCTTCAGCAAGATTTTACTTGCAAGTGACATTAATGATACTGTTCAACAACTTCTCCATCTGGTGGGATCACCTTTCTTGGGAATAGGCATAAATATGGATCTCTTCCAGTCAGCGGGCCAGGTAACCATCTTCCAAATTTCTTGGCATAGATAAGTGAGCACTTCCAGGGCTGCATTCATTCGCCGAAACATCTCATTTGGTATTCCGTCAATTCCTGAAGCCTTGTTTTTTGCCATCGCCTTCTGTGCAGCTTGGACTTCTTCCTTCAGCACCATTGGTTCCTGATCATATGCTACCTTCTGAAATGTTTGAACACTGACCAATTCTTTTTGGTATAATGACTCTTTGTACTCCTTCGATCTTCTTGTAATGCTTCCTCCATTGTATAATATTTTCCCCGGAGAATCCTTCAATATTGCAACTCGAGGTTTGGATTTTTTCTTTAGTTCTTTCATTTTGAGAAATGCCGAGCATGTTCTTCTGTTTTGGTTTTCTACCTCAAAGTCATTATGCAAATGGTTAACATGCCTGGCTGCTAACCAAAAGGTATGAGGTTTGAGTCTACCAAGACGTCTTGGAAGAAAGGCTTGGCAATCTGCTTTTGAAAAATCAGCCAGCGGATACTCTACAGAGCACAGTTCTACTCTGACATGCATGGGGTTGCCATGACTCAGAACTGACTCAAGAGCAACTAGTTTTTTTTTTTAGACTTGACAACGCAACAAGTGAACCTTGATGGATCATCTCTGTGGCAACTGGTTAATACCCATCTGAAACCCTGGTGGCACAGTTAAGGACTACAGCTGCTAACCAGAGGCCAGTAGTTCAAATCTGCCAGGCGCTCCCTGGGAACTCTATGGGGCAGTTCTACTCTGTCGTATAGGGTTGCTGAGTCGGAATCGGCTTGACAGTAGTTGGTTTTCTGGGTGGGTATATACGACCAGCTAGGGCTGGCTTAGCTATTTCCTGTCGAGTTCTCTGGTTCCACCCCTACAGACTGATGAAAAATCAGTGTTGTTAAACTACGTTAGGCTGTGCCTTCCCTTCGTTAAGATTTACCATTACCATCTCTTTCCTATTTTGTATCTTTCTTAAATCCTAAAGAAGCGTCATCCCACCTAAAGACTCTCTCTTTGCTTTAGTTCAAGAAAAAATGAACCTCTACAGATAAGCTTGTGTTTTCTATTGCAAAAAGCAAAAATTGTTGCATTTGTTTTAGCAGGCAGAAAATTTAGAACCAAATTTGTCTTCCAAGCTTTACTTGCTAACCTGATGGGTCTGAAACCAGGTGCTTCTGTGCTATTTTAACTGTAGTGTCTTCATTAAAGGCTCTGTATTCTGTAAGCCTCTTCAAGCCCTTTAAAAAGAAGACAGGACATAAATTCCAAGAGTAAAAATACAGTTACAACTGACTCTAGATAATGTAGTTAAGGATACTGTATTTGTTTTCCTAATATAAAAAAGAGATTAAAGATGAATTTTACAGCTACTTTTACAATGGATTTAATTCTACATAGAAAATAATGCTAATTTCCCTTTCATAATCATGATGAATGAGATCACAGTTAAATTATTAAGTATTTACTATGCCAGTCAAATGTTTGTTGGTATAAGTCACCTACTAGAAAGCCTATTCAACATAGCGAAAGGACTTAGCCATCTAACCTGGCTCTGGTGTCAGTTCATTGAATACTACATTGTGTTTTTACCTTTCGAAGTTATATTTTTAAGACAGGAATTTTTTTTTTTTTAATTAAGTCATGGGTATACTGTTGTAGGTTTTCATATTTCCTTGGTATTATACTTTTTTTTTTTTTAAAGTGATCTAAGCTCATTTTGAGAGAGTATTTTATATTTGTCACAATTTTCACTAATCTGAGAATATATCTATGTAATATTTAAAATAATAAAATTCAGCGAAACTGAGAATTTACTATCAAAAATATAGAAAACAATCACTGTCCTCTTTTAAATGGCATGACTGTATCAGTTATAATTTTAAACATGGATTCTTTGCCATACATATCTTAAGATCCAAAATCTCAGTGCTATAAATACCATGATTGAAGGATCGTGTAACAATGTGTATTTTAATATAGGACTTGTGATTTAGAGCAATAAATATCATAGTGAAAAATTTCTCACAAACTAAATACAATACTAAAAGGCAACAAAAGGCTCATGTACACATTACCAAGTCTTTACAATAAATTATAGTCTACAGTTCCATCACAGCATGACCTGTACACAAAGCTGCTAACGTGAACAATGACAGAAATCCGTCATGTAGGTCTTCAATCTTGATTTAATAAAGTTTGTACAGTATCAAATAATATCAAAAGTCTAAAAAAACACAATGAGCTTTTATATTATGTTTATAAATTATTGTTTTAGATACCATAAAAAAACAAGGTCAAAAGTGCTGCTTAAAAAAAAGTGAAAGTTGTTATTCTTGATAAGAGCTAGAAAAATGTCCGTCCCAAGTAAGAAGCAATCTGAAGGCTTACACAGCTTTTCAAGAATTTCCTTTTAATTCTCATACAAATCTTGGTTACCATATACTATGAGATAAGCCAACACTAAACGGAGCTAAGTGATCTCTTTTTACAAAACTTAATAAGCAACACAGATCTGAAGATGATAAAATTGCAAATAAACATCATCACAGGCCTCTCTCCAAGCGAACTGGATGACTCTCTGCTTTACTGGAGGCAGCCATGGTGGCATAGTGTTTAAAGCACCTGGCTGCTAACCAAAAAGTTGGCGATTCAAACCCACCAGCCACTCCATGGGAGAAAGATGTGGCAGTCTGCTTCCATAAGGATTACTGCGTCAGAAACCCTATGGGGTGGTTCTGCTCTGTCGTACAGGGTCGCTAAGATGAGTCAGGCTGGACTGAACTCGGTGGCAGTGGGCTGCTTGCTGAAGTCAATGACATTGCATGTGGGAAATTTCAGAAACTTGCTAAAAGTTTCTCTCTTATGCTTCTACTTATAACTGGCAATGGTGCACACATTCCAAGGTTATGAAAATTTTCAGTATAATATAACTAGGACAAAACACGATTAAAAGGTGATAAATCATATCATCTTCTCAGACAAAACAAAGACCAAGAATTTGGTGATTAAGAGGCAGCAGAATAGAAATTGGTGAAGACAGGACAGACAGATGAAATATAACTCTGGACCTTAACTGACACCACAATAACTAGCCATAATTTGATAAATTCAAGAACAAATGTGTATATTGAAATATGCATGGTGCAGCAACCACTTGTATTTATGTAAGAAACACAAATGGTAAAATTACTGGTCTGTACAACAAATTTAGAGGAAAAAAAAAATAAAAGGAATGTAAAATGTAAAGAAAACCCTTCGTTTTAAGTTTACTGTGGATCGCATGGATAGAACTGTATTGATTAGGAACAATACTCCTGCTGCTGAAACTAACAGGCTGCCTGAGAGCCTGCTTACCACCACTGCTCTCCTCCTGAAAAACTATTCAACTACCGCTTGGTTATATGACACCACGCACTAGGTGATGTTTTTACTGCACGAAGGAAGTGCCTTGGTCGGTTTAACATATACAGACTGCCAGAGATCATTAAAACTTCACCATTACAACAGGTTAACAGTAAATGCACATCTTATCCTGACGGGAGAAAAGGACTGGCTGCTGCGAGCAGCATGGTGGGTGTGGCTGCACACATACACACCTCAGAGCAACATCACTTTTAGCAGAAGACTAGAAATCGATGGATATAGAGGCCTGTGCAGAATCTTCTCGTCCCCTGACGTAAATTTCACAGGGAATCTCCTCCATTACTCTGTCTTCTAGGGCCTGTTCAGGGCACTCGTGTGCCTGTTTGAAAGTGTAGCTACTCTTTTTGAATGTGCTATTAAACGTCTTCATCGGCTGTGGTTGTGCAAAATCATTGCGGAAAGGAAGCTCCATGGAACTGAGGTTGGTCCTGCTCTGTTTGGTGCTGGACGCTTGCGACCCACAGTGATGGTCGTGAATGCATCGCGAGGCAGTGGACGAGCGTCGCATCTTCTGGTAGCTGTCCAGCTCTTCCGACAGGTCAGCCAGGTCTGCAGACATCTCCTTGTCCCTTAGTGAAAACAGCTCGTAATGAGGAGGATCAAACACCTCTTGGAAGCCAGTTTTATTAAAAGCAGTTTTGCAAGCCATGACCTTTTTTCGAGGCTGTTTCACTTGTACTAAAATAGAAATAATGAGGAGGACCAAGACAATCCCTGATGTAATGCCAATAATTGTCCCATGAGTTTTAGTGATTTGTTCAAATAGTCCTGCTTTTTTCTTCTCTGTAGAAAGAAATAAAGAAATCATTGAGGTTTTCAAAATTCCTTAATGTAAGTCCTGTCACAAATCTGTAAGGTATTTTAAGTAGAACAATTGGGTCAAATACATCACTGATGATGCTTTTTGTGTTTTTAAGCAAAGAAACCCTTTCACTACTAGGATTTCTGATTAAAACGACCAGTCAGTTCTATACAGCTAAAGAGAACACAAAAAGATAAAGGGCTTGGTTCCTCTACCGAGCACTGCACGAAAGCATATAATTTGCAATCCAGTTAAATACACGAATACAGAAAATGCCAAAATACTCTCGTTCTGTCAAGTCTAGTTTTTTGATCTATGGCAGGTTTGACCAACCATCCCTTTTGAGTCCAAACAAACCTAACCCACTGCCGTCGAGTCGATTCTGACTCATAGTGACCCTACAGGACAAAGTAGATCTGTACCATAGAGTTTCCAAGGAGCTCCTGGTGGATTCGAACTGCCGACCTCTTGGTTAGCAGCCGTAGTACCTAACCACTATACCACCAGGGTTTCCCCTTTTTAAGTAGAGTCACAATATTTCTACTCTGGCCATAAAATAAGACTAATCCAACCCACTCAGGTATATTATCATGGTCGACTGTTCTTGAATGATTACCTGAAAATATGTCATGGCATATACTCAAGATAACTATACCAGATTACATTACCTTTTTAACTCTTAGAGGAAAAAAGGTAGACAAACTTTAGTTCTGAGACAATGATGTGACAACTACCTTACAGGCATGTGACTGCTCCCATGAGCCATCTTTATCCTTCAGAAAGTATATACTAGAATATAGCATAGGAAATTTTATGAAATGAAAATAAGCATTGCTTAGAGTCAGTCTACTTTTAAGTTGTAATGTTGAATCCATCGGCTAATTTTTAGTAAATATGTAAATTTACTAGTATTTCCATATAACGGAAAAAAGAAAAATGCTCCAGGCTATTTTTTTAAAATTATTTTGAGAACTAAATTAGTTATCTTTGCAATACAAATGACTAACTTGAACAACAATAAAAAAATACAATAAGGCCAAGAAATAGCAAGATGCATTTCTGAACAATTGAGGAGAAAAAAATACTTTGTACACCAAAAATGCTTTTGTGGAGAACAAGTACATTTCTTTGCTTTTACCAATGGCCCAGAGAAGGTCTACGATCTGCTTAGGAGAACATCTAGATTATCCGTCCCCATTTCTGCCCAAACAGTTACGCTAAGCATAACTGCAGCTATGCTAAGTGTAACTGCAGAAAAAGACACAGTAAGTCTTCAATGAAAAGCAGCAGCTACTTTTCTATCCAAGACGTTGGCCTTTGGCTGAGCTCACCTTTACAGTGGTTTTCATCCCAAGGGTATGCGCAGTTCTGGACACCGTTGCAGACTAAAGAATTATTGATGCACATGTTACTGTGGCAGAAAAAAGTGGTGCCTGTGCAGGGAGCTGCAGGAAGAAAGGAGAGAGGACACACAGGTGAGGGACCCGCCTCTGCGCTGCTAAGGTGAGAGGACACACAGGTGAGGGACCCGCCACTGAGCTGCTACGGAGAGAGGGCACACAGGTGAGGGGCCCATCTCTATTTGTTATACTCACTCTTACCTGAAAATGCCTTTCCATGACTACGTGATGAACGACAGGACAAAGGCCGATACTCTCTGATCCCGACCCACGTGAGGTTCTACTTACACTGGACACTGAAAGGCCTTTTTTAATAATTTTTTTTGAGCTTTAAGTGAACGTTTACAAGTCAAGTCAGTCTGTCACATATAACCTTATATACACCTTACTCCATACTCCCACTTACTCTCCCCCTAATGAGTCAGCCCTTCCAGCCTCTCCTTTTGTGACAATTTTGCCAGTTTCTAACCCTTTCTACCCTCCCCATCTCCCCTCCAGACAGGAGATGCCAACACAGTCTCAAGTGTCCACCTGATACAAGTAGCTCACTCTTCATCAGCATCTTTCTCCTACCCATTGTCCAGTCCCTTCCATGTCTGATGAGTTGTCTTCAGGAATGGTTCCTGTCCTGGGCCAACAGAAGGTTTGGGGACCATGACCTCCGGGATTCCTCTAGTCTCAGTCAGACCATTAAGTCTGGTCTTTTTATGAGAATTTGGGGTCTGCATCCCACTGATCTCCTGCTCCCTCAGGGGCTCTCTGTTGTGCTCCCTGTCAGGGCAATCATTGGTTGTGGCCGGGCACCATCTAGTTCTTCTGGTCTCAGGATGATGTAAGTCTCTGGTTCCTATGGCCCTTTCTGTCTCTTGGGCTCATAGTTATTGCGTGACCTTGGTGTTCTTCATTCCTGAAAGGCCATTTTTACACAGTGACATTATGAACATATTTCCCAAGGTTCTTATGGAACTAATATGTAGCCTGGTAAATATTTTCAAAAGTTCAAAAGACAATAAAGGTATATGTATCTGCCATGTAATTTCAAGTTTTGTATAAGCTGTTCTTTCAGCCTGGAATATCTTCTCCTTGCCATTCCTGGAGGCCACCTGGTCATCCCTCAAGGCATCTCCAGTGTTGATCTCTGTGAAGACTCCCTCAGTTTCCCTTGGGTGGCCAGTCACTCCTGTGTGTTCCTGTCATAGCCTACACACTCCTCTATCTGGCACTTCTCACCGTATCTGTAAATGTCTGTCATACAGATTATGGCTCAGCGTATCGACTTCTGTTAAGAAATAAAGCTATACACCAGAAACACAAGTACAGAGTAGTATAAAGTATCTCAGTGTAAAGATATACAACAAGTCTGACAGTTAAGAAGTAGGGCAGCTTACTTCTCCCTCCACTTAAACAAGATTGTAGGGGTACAACAAAAACCCTAAAAAACTAACCATTTCAACTTTTAAAATTATAATCAAACAAAATGTATTTTCTGCCTAAAAATTCTACATATTTTTCATTTTCAGAAAATACATGTTTGAGTGTCACTCTGTATCAGAGAGAACTTCAAGGATTTTTGATATTTTCTTTTTAAAGGTTCTTTTCAAAATGAAAGAAACCCCTAAAATTTTGCTGGACTGATATAAATAACCTTTTCTTCCCTCAAGATGGGGTTGAGTGGGCCCCCGGCCCTTAAATATTATCTTTTAATGAATATACAAAATAAGCATCATTAGAATAACAGCAAACATTTACCCAAAAGCAAAGCTGAGATGGCAAGGGGGGAAAGGGAAGCTACATCAATGGGAACAGAAAAAACAAAACAGAAATAAATGAGAATGCTGACAAGCTGTAAAAATTGTCACCAATGTCACAGAATAATTTCCATAAGAATTGTTAAACAGGAACCTAATTTGCTGTGTAAACTTTCACCTAAAACACAAAATATTATTTAAAAAATGAAATAACAGCCACGAATTTATTATTTCTTTCCATCTGAAGAGAAGGCACTCTCTCTAGAGTAACGTTCCTGGGCTTTTGTTTGCTCCTTGTTCTTTCCTGGGGGAAAAGAGTGAATTATTGACAAATTTAGGAGCAGGAGCTGGTGATTCACAGCTCAGCCCCTCATCTGTTTACTTTGGGGGGCAGCAGCCTCCAGGAAGCTGAAGTGCAGCTCTGAACTTCTGTGCTATTAACCCCACAGGTCTGGCCGCCACCTGACAGTCTAGCTCCTTGCCCATGTCTAGCTCTGCAGTCACTTCCGGAAAACCTGAAACCTAGGGTGTAGTCTTACAATGCTTGGGAATATCTAACCATGTTTTCCAATTACGTTATCTGTAATCAAACTGACAGTTTGGTATTCATCTTCCTGATCTCTTTTGTCTGTATCTCAATTGGCTCTGAACATGGCCTGGAAAAATGAGTATTACTTATTGGACCACCAGAAAACTCCAAAACATAATCTGATAAATACAGGTTAATTACAAAACACTCAAAACTGCTTTGTCATAACAGTGTTAACAAAACTTCTCTTTAAGGAAGAAACCTCCTGTAAGTTGTAAAAACAAAACCAAAACCAAACTCACTGCCCGCAAGTTGATTCCAACTCATAGTGACCCTACAGGACATAGCAGAACTAGCCCATACCATTTCCAAGGAGCAGCTGGTGTATTTGAACTGCTGACCTTTTGATTCCCCCCCCCCCCCCCCACTGTAAGCCAATGTGAGTTTGGCCATGACTTTTTTATTTACATACAATTTAAACAGTCCCCACATTAAACTTTTAAGCTTGGTTGTTTGCTTAAAACTTAATCTCTACAGTTTAATGACCCTAGGTGACTCTTGTGACTGGAAAGTCTGAAATAGCTAGGAACTATAAATAACTTGGGGTGCAGCTCTGTGCAGCCCTAAGTGGAAAAACAAACAAAAAGCAATAAACTAGTGATCAACAGAAACTGTTATCGGTTCACCTGTATATTTTAAGACATTTAACCTCACTGGGCCTCAGTTTCCTCTAAATAAATAGGATAGATTACAGCATATCTCAGAATTCCAGTTCTAAAATTTGCTAAGACTACAGAATGACTGGTCCCAATTGTATGGATACTTCTCAATCTGAGTGCAAAAATATTTATATAACTAAAGACTAATTCATTCAGAGACTGTTAATCTGCCAAAATGGTATCATTTAATCTACGAAAACAAGTATTTTATGATTCTTAAAAAAATGAATGACTCCCCCCCTCCCCGAGAACATGAACAAGACAAGGATGCCCCTCATCACCACTCCTATTTAACACTGTGCAGGAAGTCCTAGCCAGAGTAATGAAATAAGAAAAAGAAATAAAGGTCATCCAGATTAGAAAGGAAGAAGTAAAATTATGCCTATTTGCACATGATATGATCCTATACATAGAAAACATCAAAAATTCCACTAGAAAACTACTGGAACTAACAGATTCAGCAGAGTAGCAGGATACAAGATCAAAAATCAGTTGATTCCTATACACCAACAAAGAGAACTTTCAAGAGCAGATCAGGAAAACATTACCATTTATAATAGCCCCTAAAAAGATAAAATACTTAGGAATAAATCTAACTGGAGATATAAAAGACCTATACAAAGAAAACTGTAAGACACTACTGCAAGAAACCAAAACAGACCTACATAAATGGAAAAACATACCAGGCTCACAGATAGGAACACTCAACATTGTGAAAATGTCAGTTCTACCCAAAGCAATCTACAAATACAATGCAATCCAAATCTAAATATCAACACCATTTTTTAACAAGATGCAAATACTAATCGCCAACTTTATATGGGAACGAAAGAGGCCCCAGATAACCACAGCATTTCTGAAAAAAAGGACAAAGTAGGAGGTCTCACACCACCTGATCTCAGAACCTATTATATAGCCATGGTAGTCAGAACAGCCCGGCACTGGTACAACGACAGACACACAGATGTAAATCCACCCACCTGTGGTCGGCTGATCTTTGACAAAGGACTGTATCTTATACAATACACAAAAACGAACTCAAACTGGATCAAAGACCTACATATAAAACCTAAAACGACAAAGATCATGGAAGAAAAAATAGAGACAATGCTAGGGGCCCTAATACACGGCATAAGTACAATACAAACCATAACTAACAAAGCACAAACACCTGAAGAGAAACTGGTAACTGGGAGCTCCTAAAAATTAAACACTTACACGCTCATCAAAAGACTTTGCCAAAAGGGTAAAGAGAGAACCTACAAACTGAGAAAAAACTTTTGGCTAGAACATATCTGACAAGGGTCTAATCTCTAAAATCTACAAAATACTTCAACACCTCAACAAGAAAAAGACAAATAATCCAGTTAAAAAACGGGCAATGGGTATCAACAGACACTTCACCAAAGAAGACATTCAGGCGGCTAACAGACACATAGAAATCATTAGCCATTAAACCCACTGCCGTCGAGTCGATTCTGACTCATAGCGACCCTATAGGATAGAGTAGAACTGCCCCATAGAGTTTCCAAGGAGTACCTGGTGGATTCGAACTGCCGACCTCTTGGTTAGCAGCTGTAGTACTTAACCACTACGCCACCAGGGTTTCCCATTAGCCATTAGAGAAATGCAAATCAAAACTACAATGAGATATCAAAGACATCTCACTCTGACATTACTCGCACAAATCAAAACACAGTAAATAACAAATGTTGGAGAGGTTACAAGGAGACTGGAACACTTATGCACTGCTGGTGGGAACGTAAAATGGTACAACCACTGTGGAAAACGGTATGGCGCCTCCTTAAAAAGCTAGAAACAGAAATACCACAAGATCCAGCAATTCCACTCATAGGAACATATCCTGGAGAAATAAGAGCCATCACGTGATAGACATATGCACACCTACATTCACTGCAGCATTATTCACAATAGCAAAAAGATGGAAACCACCTAAGTGCCCATTAGCAGATGAATGGATAAACAAATTATGGTACATACATACAACAAAATACAATGATGAATTCGAGAAATATCTTACAACATGGATAAATCTGGGGGGCATTATGCTGAGTGAAATAAGTCAATCACAAAAGAACAAATACTGTATGAGACAACTATTATAAAAACCTAAGAAAAGGTTTACACACAGAAAAAAGTCTTTGATGGTTACGAGGGACGAGAGTGGTGGTAAGGGGAAAATGCTAACTAGATAGTAGGCAAGCATTGACCTTGGTGAAGGGAAATACAATACACAATATAGGGGAAGTCAGCACAACCTGACTAAAGCAAAGTCATAAAAGCTCCCTAGACACATCCAAACACCTTGAGGGCACACCAAGTTACTGGGCCTGAGGACTGGGGACCACAGTCTTGGGGGACATCTAGGTCAATTGGCATAACATAGTTCATAATGAAAATGTTCTACATCCTACTTTGGCAAGTAGTGTCTGGGGTCTTAAAGGCTTTCAAGTGGCCATTTAAGATACATCTATTGGTCCCATCCCATTTGGAGCAAAGCAGAATGAAGAAAACCAAAGACACAGGAAAATACTAGTCCAAAGGACTAAAGGACCACATGAACCACAACCTCCAGCAGCCTGAGCCCAGAAGAACTAGATGGTGTCCAGTCACCACCACTGAGTGCTCTGACAGGGATCACAATAGAGGGTCCCAGGCAGAGTGGGAAAAAAATGCAGAAGAAAATTCAAATTCACACTACTGCTCACTGCAGGGAAAGAGGACCTGAGGACTCTCTACCTCCCCATGTGCACACTACTGGTCACTGCAGGGAAAGAAGAGCACCTGAGGACTCTCTACCTCCCCATGTACACACTACTGGTCACTGCAGGGAAAGAGGACCTAAGGGCTCTCTATCTCCCCATGTGCTCACTAATGGTCACCACAGGGAAAGAAGACCTGAGGGCTCTCTACCTCCCTGTGTGCTCACTACTGCTCACTGCAGGGAAAGAGGACCTGAGGACTCTCTACCTCCCCAGGTACTTGCTCCTGGATCACTGATGGGAAAGAAGAGGCAGCACCCCTCCACGTCTGATGGGATGTGGCGATGATGCTGAAAGATGGTTCTGTCTTCCAACTAAGCCTATGGGGAGACTTAGGCAATATATGTCACTAAAAATCAAATTATGGATTTATTCTAACAAAAATATCTCCTGCTGCTTTCAAAATTCTAGTCCTAGAAATTATTTTCCTAAAGTTATATCCTTTCTTATGGAGTCTGGTGTTTGTAAGTATCTACCGCATGGGAAGAAGTCAAACATATTCCGAGTGCTATTCTACACTGGCCCTTTAAGTCAAGTTACAGACTACTTCAGTCACACCTGCAGGCTATAATAGTGTGTGGGCATGAAGTGACTCTCTCATGAAGGATTAGCCCATAAACCTCTTCTGAAACACTGATTTCATGCATTCCTAACAATTACAGATCATTAACAGTTCAGAGAAGAACAAAATAAATATTTCAATACTTTGGATTAATGATACGCATGTAAAAATTTACTATTTTGAGCTCTTAAGTGTACTGATCACAGGGAGATTTTCAAAGGGCACTCTTGTTTTATGAAAATCAAGGAAATCCCTTATTTTTATCATACACCATTTTTTCTAGAGGGTAATACACTAAGTCTGGAACATGAAGCAATGTCTATGGCAGCCTACGACCAAGTCTTACATTTACTATAAAGACAGCATTAAGGGAGACTCTTCACTGTTTAATTATCAGAACTACACCGATGGAGAAATCCTGAGTATACAGAAGAAATACCTTAACTAATATATCAGAGAACTTCTCACGTAACATTTACCCCAGGCCTTCCAAAATAAATATAATGTGAGCCAAAAATGGTAGCTAGTAGCCACAATGGAGCCCTGGTGGTAGGTACAGTGGTAAACAGCTCAGCTACTAACCAAAAGGTCAGCAGTAGCCACAATAAAAGGTAAAAAGAAACAGGAGAAACTAATTTTATTAATATATTTTATTTAACCCGATATGTTCATGCAGACTAAAGTTAACACAGCAGGCCTGCAGCTGCTATCTTTATAATGTCTTGCTTACCAATCTGGCGTTTGGCTGGCACCTAGGAATCTGGGCTTGCCTCTGTCCCCTAACTGACCAGAGTGTTTCACTGGGCTCAGGTGGTCTGTGCAAATGTTATTTATGCTGAACACTTACTTTCCTGCTGGGAATCTGGCGTTTTGGTGCATGCCAGGCTGAGGGTGTCTTCATGATCATTCCTCAATAAAAACCTTGGCTGCCGAGTCCTTAATAAGCTTGTCTGGGCAGAAAAACTGCACACATTGTTGTACTTTTCATTGCTGGAGACACGGCATGCTCAGTGTGCCCCTCATGGGAGGAGGAAGGATGAAGAGGCCTGTGTAAGCATTTCTCCAGACTCTGCTGTCTTTTGGCCTTGCCGAACCTGTCTTACATCCTTTTGCTGTAATGAATCTTATGCTGAATGCAAATCACCTAATGTGTGCATGGTCTTGGGGAGCCCTGGAGTAACATCCAAAATATCCTCATTTCAACATGTAATCAACATAAAGCATTATTAATGAGATACTTCACATTTTTTATTTTGTATTAAGTCTTTGAAATCTGGAATGTATTTTTATATTTACGACGTACTTCAATTAGGACTGGCCACATTTCAGGTGGTGCTCAATAGCAACACATGGCTTATGGACACCATATTGGACACCACAGATGCAGACGCTGGTAACAATTTGAGGGAAAAAAGTAAGAAGGCTAAAACGGCTTTCTCACCAAGTATGTCTTTTGTATAAAACACCGATTTGGAGTTATTGGAAATAGTGAAACAGCCTTTGTGTAGATAATTTTTATTTTTCAATTTTGGAAAGTTCTCCAAAAAAAAAAAAAGTTTTAGAAACAAGCTCAACAGCAGCAGTACAAGTTACTCACGGCAAATATCACGCTGAGCTTCTGACATTTCCAACGCCTGAAGAACCTGCTAAGTCCAAAACAACTCAACACTCCCTATCACACCTGTGTCATTTCCATTTCCCAAACTGGTCAGACTCAAGACTGCAGGTATTCTTGACTCATTCCTCCTTACCTTCCATTCCTGATTAGTCACAATCCTGTTGATTCTGCATCTTCTTTATCCTCACTGGCAATACTTTGATTCAAACCTTCTTGTCTAAGGAAGCAGCCTCCTAACTGGCCTCTCTGTCTCATCTAAAGCACAGCTCTCATTAGGTCATTTTGTAGTAAAAAACCCTTCAGAACTCCCCACAGTCTATAAATTAAAGTCCTGCGCATTCTGGCTTTAATCTACCTTTCTGGACTCACTTCTTCCTGCTCCCTCTACCACTACTTGTGGCCCAAATTTGCTCTAGCTCGACGCCTTTGCTCTGTTTGGAATGAGAATGAATGCGTCTACCTTCTAAAACCTATCTACTCTCCAGGACCAACTCAAAGGACCCACCTTCAAGGACCACTTGCTCCACGATTGATGCTGTCTGCCAGAAGCAAGCTGGACATTTAACAGGAAAGCACTTTAAGTCTCAAATGGTATTTATCACAGTCAATCCCGTAAAGGTCACCTAAGTGATCTTTAGTCCTTTAGGACAAGGATGGTTTCATCCACTTTTCTATCTTCAGAGTGTCAGACATAGTACCTTGCACGGTAAGTGTTAAATGCATGGAGGGCAGGCAGGAAGGCTGGTTGGCTAAACTGGCTTTAAAATTGTAAATAGAAGAGTTTAGCCGTAATATAGCCTGTGTGTGGTCATACAGTTATAATTTCAACATATAATCCATGGAATAACAATACAGTCTCTTGTTATCAGTGAAGGAAAAAACTATTAATCCCCAAATTTCTCAACAAAAAAATCTGACAATATCTCACTGTTGACACCTTTGTATTTACAAACTTTCAATCTGTACAAATCATATATATAGCTTGCCGTTATATCATCTTCATCAGTCTGGGTATGAGAACTAAAATTCTGTTTCTCTCATGACAACAGATAAGATACGCCACTTAGTTTTAGAATATACGTGATGTGAACATTCACACACTCAGCAGGATCCGGGCAATAACTTTCTTCATATAGGAGACAAATCTGACTAAAGGCCAGTCAGAGAGGCTCATCAGCCTTGTCCAAATGTAGATTAAAGTTAGAGGCCATTCAAAACCAAGTCAAAAAAAGTGGTAATTTTGAAAGCAGTCTCTTGTCAAAGCTAATGTAATATGATCTGTATTTATGATAAGCACAACACACAAAACAAACATTAGGAGGGACTGACAAGTCATTTGGGCTTTCAGGAGAGAAAAGGGCAAAAGAAAGACAGGAGAACCCATTTTTCCCTGTGAGGGTTTGTTCATCCTAATTATTGGGAGTCTAAGGAAAGAATCCTAAAATCTGTCCTCAAAGTTTCTCTACTTTCAAGCTGGGTCAGTGTCTGTATTTGAGCTGCAACATCCTTTAATACGAAGAAGTTCCCACGTGCTCACAAAAAAGTAAAGATGACTCTTAATAAAGTAAAAAAAACAAGAAAACCCCCCCAGTTCATTAAAAAACACACAACCCTTCTGGAGGGGTATCAGGCAATACTGAACTACTTACTCATTTCCTTTTTGACCCAGCAATCCCACTCCTAGGAATCCACCTTGAGGAAAACCTAAGTGCAATGCAGGACCCTAGGTTGGATCCTGGAGTAGAAAAAGGACATTTGTGGAAAAAACTGGTTCAATTTAAAAAAGGTCTATAGATTAGTTAACAGTATTGTATCAATGGAACGGCACGGGAGCTCTGTACTGTTTTTACAAGTTTCCATATCTTCTAAAATTATTTCAAAATAAAGTTGAAAAAGAATGTAACAGGACCTAGTCTTATAAGTCGGCCTATCTAAATCTTTGATTACCACCCTTCAGTGGATTCCTGTATTAGTCACTGAGCTGAATTAACACTGCTGATAATTATTTTTCATTCAGAAAATCTCGAGGGAAAACACTTCACACCCTTATAAGAGGTTAGTGTTGCAGTTTATGTGTTAACATGCTTCTTTTCACCCCTGAAGGTCAGTTCCTTGAGAACAGGAACCAAGTCTTAGTTACTTCTTTATTCTGTGATGACCATAGTCTTTGGCAAAAATAAGCGCTCAATAAATGTATTCTGAGTGAACGAAAATTATGTAAAACATCTCGATGCTATGGGAATTATTTACTTACGTTCCACAAAGGATGTAAACAGCATCCTAAACCTGCTGAGCCGGCTGCCCTCGTCTGCCCACATCCGGATTACTCCAACTCCTGTTTTAAGCATCACATCATTGGCCACGGTGCTGCAAAACTTGGCTTTCAGGTTTTCAATAGAACTGCTTCCATCATAGACTGCCACGAAGTTTCTTTTGCATTCATTTGAGTGCTCCATTTGGTAATCTAGGAACCTCAAATAAATCTGGAACATTAAAACAAAAAAATTTTAAATAATTTGAATTTCTCTATTTCTCTTATCCAGTCAACAAGGTAGGCTGAGTTGAGTCATGACAGCTGACAGATAAACGTTAATAGCTAAAAGGCTGAATGAACCCTAAATGCCTCAGATGAATGGTCCATTTCTCCGGTTGTCTTAATAGTGGAACCAAGCATTAAGGAACGTAAAGTTTTTGTTTTGTGTATAAAGAGAAGAAAATTTTTGCTCCATGAGGGATAACTGTCTTAAACATTTTCCTTATCATAGAAGCAATCTCATGGTACTGACAAACTGGGAAAAGAATCGTAATTCCGTTATTTTAACAATCACTGAGACTATTTGCTAAGTTTCAGATTTTGTTCACTTTTTAAAAAACCTTTTCAATGGTAAGATACAAAAAATACCTACATCCTGCTTTTCCTGGAACCCATCAAAAATATGTTTTCATCTTCCCCATACTCTTCATAACCATTCATATGATGTCCTACCATTTAATCACCCACTACCCTACTGCTGCTCATTTAAGCTGTTTAAAGATCTCACCTCACAGGTAAGGAATTCAATATTTTCAGAAAGATTTGAACTGTAGTATCAAAGTAAACATTCTTAGTATTCTATTTGTGTTTTGTATCCTTTCTTCAAATTTTATAGGCGGCCTGCTATCTGGCACAAACGAAGTATTTCTTAAAATATACTTGGCCCATTCCTGTTTGAAGATTTTCCTATTTGTTTTCTTTAGACTGCAGGCTTGGAAAGACTGTACAAATCTTTACAAGAATCCAGTGAAGTAGGTATCACCATTCTTTACAGGTAGGGAGGCTGGTGGTGCAACGATTAAGTGCTCAGCTGCTAACTGAAAGGTCAGCAGTGGCTCCACAGGGGAAAGACCTGGTAATCTGTTTCTAGAAAGATTACAGTCTAGATAACCCTATGGGGAAGTTCTATTCTGTCCATGGGGTTGCTATGAGTCGAAAATTAACTCAACGGCACCTAACGACGGCAGTGTATTCACAGAAGTACTACTGAAAGAGATTAAGGAGTTTGCCTAGGGTCAGGATTTGAAACCAGGTTGGTCTGATTCTAGGGTATGTTCTTCCCTCTCCCTAGGTTCTTTCTGCCTGCGCCCACTTCACCTTTTGGTCGCAGTTGCTCATGTGTGACTCTATAATTGAAATAAAATTTTAGAGAGTAGAGAATAAAGATTCCGTTGGAAAACAATACCATTTATATTATAACAGCCCATAAAAAGATAAAATACTTAGGAATAAATCTAACCAGGCACGTAAAAGACCTATACAAAGAAAACGACCAAACACTATTCCAAGAAACCAGAAGAGACCTAGGTAAATGGAAAAAACATACCACGCTCATGGATAGGATGACTCGACATTGTGAAACTATCAATGCTACCCAAAGCAATCTACAGCTACGATGCAATCCCAATTCAAATACCAACAGCATCCTTTAACGGAACAGAAACACTCATCGCCAACCTTATATGGAAAGGAAAGAGGACCCAGATAAGCAAAGCGTTATTAAAGAACAGCAGCAAAGTAGGAGGACTCACAGTACTGATCTCAGAACCTACTATACAGTATGGTAGTCAGAACAGCCTGGTACCGGTACAACAAGAGACACAGACCAATGGGACAGAATCAAGAACCCAGACGCAAATCCATCCACCTATGGTCAGCTGATCTTTGACAAAGGGCCAAAATCCATTAAATGGGGAAAACAAAGTCCTTCTAACAAATGGTGCTGGCAAAACCCGACGTTCATCTGTTAAAAAAAAAACGAAACAGGACCCACACAATAGACTACTACACAATGATAAAGAACAATGATGATTCCGTGAAATATCTCACAACATGGATGAATCTGGAGGGCATTATGCTGAGGGAAATAAGTCAATCATAACGGGACAAATATTGTATGAGACCACTACTGATAAAAACCGAAGAAAAGGTTTATACACAGAAGGAAACAATTTTTGATGGTTATGAGGGAGGGGAGGGCTGGAGAGGGGAAATCACTAACTAAATGTTAACTGTGGTGAAGGGAAAGACAATACACAACATGAGGGAAGTCAGCACAACCTGACCAAGGCAAAGGAAGACACTTAGAGGAACGTGGGAAGAAGAAAAAACAGGTAACCGCAACAAATACTATAGCGTATGCAACTCCACAACAACAGTAAAAACAAATAACTTAAAAGCAGCTACACAGGCAGATCTGTACACCGAACAGGGGAATGAGGATGTATATCCACATATATACATAGCTAGGCTACAGATACTTTTACGCATGTGTTTGTATGTACAGCATGTATATTCATAAATATAACAGAGCACAAAGGGGGCACATTCAGAGAAGCTTCCTACACACATCCAAACACCTTGAGGGACCACATTAGTGGGGCTGAAGACCATAGTTTCAGGGTACCTCTGGGTTAACTGGCATAACATAGTTCATAAAGAAAACGTTCTACATCCTACTTTGGTAGGTAACATCTGGGGTCTTAAAAGCTTGTGAGTGGCCATCTAATACACATCTATTGGTCCTATCCCGTTTGGAACAAGGGAGACCAAAAAAACCAAAGACACAAGGAAAACGTTAGTCCAAAGGACTAATGGACCACACGAACCACAGTCTCCACCAGCCTGAGCCCACAATTAGATGGTGCCCGGCTACCACCATCCAGTGGCTCTGACAGGAATCACAATAGAGGGTCCTGGACAGGGTTGGCGAAAAATGTAGAACAAAATTCAAATTCACAAAAAAAGACCAAGCTTACTGATCTCACAGAGACTGGAGGAACCCTCGAGACTATGGCTCCTGGACACCCTACTAACTCAGAACTGAAGCCACTCCTGAAGTTCGCCTTTCAGCCAAAGATTTGACAGGCCTATGAAATGAATGACAACACACATGAGGAATGTGCTTTTTAGTTCAATCGAGTACACGAGACCAAATGGGCAACGCTTGTCCAAAAGCAAACACGAGGTGCCAGGGACAGGAAAACTAGACAAACGGACACTGGGAACCTGGTGTGGAAGGGAAAGAGTGCTGACACACTGCAGGGACTGCGACCAATGTCTGAAAACAACTTATGTATAAATTTTTGAACGAGAAACTAATTTGTGCTGTAAACTTTCAAGTAAAGCATAACAAAATTTAATGATTTACTGTTCAAAACACTGATGTACAGCTTGCTATGAAAGACGTGTTCGACTTACATCAAACTGACAGGAAGCCATCGTAAGTCAGGGACTTCATGGATAACACACGTGGAAGTCTAACTGCTGGGTGTTCTACTAGCTCCACAGGCTGTTCTTTCCAGTTGTTCTGAGACATCAGTATGATGCCACCTCCACCACTTAATACAGCAAAAATGTTACAGGATGTAGGACTTTTTTCCTTCTCTGAAATATCTTGGTGGTATAAAATAGTAAACAATGAATACAGCTCAAAGAGTTAAATTTTGACCAAGTAACTTTGGTTTATTGAAACGGTCAGTGTGCCGATTCTATGAGAATAGTGGAAAATTGGCAATGAAACATCCATTTCACAAAATCTTAAGTGTAATTTTAACACAGAAGCAGTATGTCTTAAACATATCATTTATTCTCATTAATTTTTCCATCAGCTATTGTCTTAGTTATCTAGCGCTGCTGTAACAGAAATACCACAAGTGGATGGCTTTAAGAAAGAGAAATTTACTCTCTCACAGTCTAGGAGGCTCAAAGTCCGAATTTAGGGTACCAGCTCCAGGGGAAGGCTCTCTATGTCAGCTCTAGGGGAAGGCCCTTGTTATCAATCTTTCCTGGTCTAGGAGCTTCTCAGCACAGGGACCCCAGGTCCAAAGGACGCACTCTGTTCATGGCACTTTCTTGGTGGTATAAAGTCCCCAAGTCTCTCTGCTCCCTTCTCTCTTCTGTATCTCAAGAGATTGGTTTAAGACACTATCTAGTCTTGTAGATTGAGTCCTGCCTCATTAATATAACTGCTGCTAATCCTACTTCATTTCATCAGATGACAAAATGGTAGACAATCTCACAATACTGTGAGTAATGGCCTAGCCAGCTTGACAGACAACTCAATCCATGAGTTATACAACCAAAACACTCAGCTCATGGTTTTATGGTAGCAAATATCACTAATACTCTAATTATCTGTTTCTGCTGTCCAACTGTAAGGTCTTCCAATGGCTGTTATCAGAAACATGAAAACAACAGTGTTGGTGAGGATGTAGAACGATGAGAACCCTTGGCTGCTGCTGATGGGAAGGTAAAACGGTACAGCTGCCGTGGAGAACAGCTGTCAGTTCCTCAGAAAGTTAAACCTATGACCTAGAGGTTCCACTACTATGTATACTATCCATGTAGTCCTCAACTTAAGATGGGATTCTTTTGCAACAATTCTGTCCTGTCGGTTCTGATGTAAGTCAAATACCTCTTTTTTTTCTTTTTCCCATAGCAGGCTATATATCAGTGTTTTAAACAGTAAATCATAACACCGTACATCTGTGAGTTGACATCTGAGAATGGTATCAGGAAATTACCCATTGCAACACTGCATTTAGAATATATTGCTAAAGAGAAGATGTACAAAAAACAAACAAACAAAAGTCATGTTGAGTGCAGTTTGTTGTAATTTGAATACACTGTACATCAGGGACTACCTGTACCCACAGTGACTTAGAGCAGGGGCTCAAAACAAAGGCAGGTACACCAATGTTCACTGCAGCATTACCTACATACCATGGAGTATTACTCATCCATTGAGAGGAATGAAGTTCTGACACATGCTATAGCACGGGTGAACCTCGAAACATTATGCTAAGTCAGACGCAAAAGGACAAATACTTGCATAATCCCTTCTAATCCAAAATATCTAAGTAAGTAACAGCAAAGAAACAAAAACTTATTAGCCGCTGGCTACCAGAGGCTGGGGGCAATGGCAAGTGAGGAGTTATTGCTTAAGTGCTGAGTCTGTTTAGGGTGATGATAAACTTTTGGAAATGGATAGTGGTGATGGCTGCATAACATGGTGACTGTCAGAACTGTACGCTTGAAAATGGGTAAACAGCAGATGTTCTGCTAGATACGTTTTACCACAATAATACTGCTCTAAACTTCTTATACTCTCTGTGTGCATATGTATGAGAATTTCATTTGGGTATGTTCTAGAATAAAATGTGATGGCTTGCAGAACGTGGACATTTTCAACTTTACCAGAACTTGTCAGGTGGCTCTCCAAAGTGCTTATTTATTGGAGCCCTTTGAAGACCCCACAAGAAATGAAATGAAAATTCCCCCAGAAAACCACTACCATTATGGAAAAGCCACTGATAAAAACAAACTGAAACACCATTTGTATTTGACTTCTAAACACCCCATAACTTTGAGTATTTATAAATGCATATTTATCTTGGCCATCATCCATTAAGTAGCAATTTATACTTCTAAAGCATTTCTCTTTACATGCTTTAGAAGTACAAGCTGCTAGTTAACGGATGATGTTTAAGATAAATATCCATTTATGTCAGTAGGGGAGGATCTTCAGCCTGGCAGCACATTAAAGACGGATCATACTCACCACTGGCAAGAACGTGTGTGTGTGGTGGACAGGAGGCAGCAGCCCTTTTATACCTGTAAACAGTGAGCTGTTATACTGTTTTGGAAGGTAATATGGTAGCAACTAACATTAGAAATGTATAAACCTTTGATCTGGCACTACTTCTTCTAGAAGTTATCCTAACATATTACTCTCCCAATTTAGGAGAAATTTATAGCCTGCAGTTGATAGTGGCCAAAAACAAAACCACCTGAAGGTCTATCATTTCTCCTGGGCATAAGCCTAGGAGACTGCTGAGTCATACAGTAACTTCCCAGGAAACCACCATGCTGCTTCCCAGAGCGGTCATACCAGTTTACATGGCCATCAGGAATACATGGAAGTCCCAGTTGCTCTGCATCATCTCCAGCACTTGGCACTGTCATATTTTTGTTATAGTCAGTCAATGACATGTGATGAAAACCCTATGGATAACAACAGACTATTGTCCAATAAAGTGCTAGAAGATGAGTCCCCTGGGTTGCCTCAATAATGGACTCAGGCATACCAACGAACATTTCATTCTGCTGAACACGGGGTCACCATGAGTCGGAGCTGACTTGACAGTGACTAAAATGAACCAGGATATGGAGCTATCTCCCTGTGGTTTTAATTTCATTTCTGTAATGACTAAATCTTCTGCCTATTTTTAAACTGGGCTGTTTCCCTTCTTTTACTTAAACCACCACCTGTTTATTAGTTCCCAGTTTGGTAGGTCAAAGGTACAGCATGGTGTGGCTGGGTTCTCTGTTGAGTCTTTTTAGTTGTTAGCTGGCCATCAAGTTGGCCCAGACTCATGGTGACACCATGCACAATGGAATTTGACTGTTGTGATCCACAGGATTTTCACTGGTTGATTTTTCTTAAGTAGATCAGCAGCCCTTTCTTCCTATCAGGAGGCTCTGGGAAGAATGTGGCATTGGAGGACAGGTCCTCCTTCCCTTGCTTGCTGTCAGGTGAGGTCTGCTCTCATCTCCTAAAGGCCGCCTGAAGTTCTTGCCACGTGGCCCCTCCATCTTCAAAGTCAGCAACAGAGAAACTCCTCTGCGTAGAATCTCTCCCATGCTTCGAACTTCTTTTGCCAGAAGAGATCCGTCCCTTTTAGCCTCATCACTCAGTCCCTGATTATGTCAGGCCCACTGAGGATAATCATTCTTTCTTAAACTGTACCAAATATCTTCCACTGGGAGGGGATTATAGTGAGGGGTGGGTGGGTCCTTGTGGGTTGTTTTAGAATTATGCCTACTGGTTTGGTGAGCTAAAAATATTGCTATTAATACTCACAGAATAGTCCCTCTGCTCTCAGTGATTGAATTCTCGTCTTAAATGTCATACACACAGCCTTTGCACTGCTTGGGCTAAGCTAGTTTGTACCCTTGACCCTATTTAAACTCACACTCCATGTACTATACTATCTGTTTTGATAATGTTTTTGGTGAAAGAAGACACAGCAAAACAAGTTCCCATTCAACAATTTCTACAGACAATGTTCCGTGACATTGGCTACGTTCTTCAGTTGTGTCAGCACTCTCATTATTTCTGTTCTAGTTGTTCCACTTCCAATAATTCAGTCTCACTGTCCTCCAAACTTCACATCTATGCTTTAGAATAACTGTTGTCCATTTGGAGGGTTCATTTTTTTCTTACTGTTTTCAGTTCTGGATAAAAGTCTTTGAGAGATAGCTGATACACAAATATTTTCTCCCAGTCTGTTGTTTTTCATTTGACAGTATCCTTCACAGCGCAAAATATTTTAATTTTATTGAAGTCCAATACATAAATTTATCTTTTATGGATTGTCCTATCTGAAAACTCTCTGCCTAACTCAAGGCCATCAAGACCTTCTCCTACCTTTTCTTCTAAAAGTTTTATAATGTAAAATTTTATATTTAGGTCTATGATCCTTTTGAGCTAATTTTTATAAAAGGTTATCAGGTATATATGTCAAAGTTCTGTTTTGGAAGGGGTCTGGAGGCATATGGATGGTTCAATTATTATGCCATTTGTTCAAATAAAAGACTGTTCTTTCTCCACTGAATACCCCTTATCAAAAATTAGTTATCCATACTTCTGTGAATCCATTTCTGGGTTCTTCTGTTCCATTCATCTACGTATCTGTCCTTTTGTCAATACTACAATGTTTTCATTTCTGTAGCTTTATAGTAAGTCTTGAAATCAAGCAGTCTTTCAACTTTATCTTTAAAAATTACCATCTAGTTAATTCCTTTGTATTTACATTAATTTCTAGAATCAGCTGATATTTACAAAAATATAGCTGGAATTTTGACTAGGATGTGTTCAATCTATATAAATCAATTTCAGGAGGACTGACATTTTAACGATATCATTTTTTTCCAAATAAAGGATGTGTTACATGTTTTTTTTGCCAACCACGACCCCCCCGCCCCGTCTGTTATTTTCGTAAGCGCAAAATGCCTTTTTTACCCCCACGTGTTGCTAACTTCAATTGACACTGAGAAGACACAATTGAACAATGAAAAAGCAGACCTAACATAACCTAATGGCTTCATTTAAGACAACACGATAAGGTTTTCACATTCGACTGTAAGCTACTACACTATAATTATCAACTTAAATTAACAGAACCTCATAGCTTCAACTGTTTATTTTCTGATTACTGGGGGTCTACCATGCTCCATTCATGACTTTTTGACCATAGCTTACACCTTTATTATACCGTTATGATCAAAAGTAACACTTTTGGACTGTTTTTATACACACAAGCAGGAGACTAAAGAAAATGAACAGAACACTGATTCACCTATCATGTGGTAGATGGGTGAATGAGGCCAAAATTCACATCTGGAAACATGAGCAAACATGCACAGTATATGCATGGGGGTGGGCTACGCCACAACTGTCATATTTCATCATTTCTGCTCATGATATGTGTGGCACATTATTTGTGAAAAAATATAGCCTTGAGTCCGCTAACACACATATCCATTGTATCTCTCATTTAGGACTTCTTTAAATTTTTTCATCAGAGTTTTAATAGTTTCCAGTTTATAGATCCTGTACATATTTCTAATTTTGGGGGCGCTATTTTTTTTTTTATTGTAAACAGTAGTTTTTAGAATACTGAAATCCCACTGTTCATTGCTAGTATATAAAATACAATTCATCTTTATATACTGGTCTTATACCCTGCACCCTCGCTAAAAATGACTCCTTCCTGGCCTTTTTTGTAGATTTCAATTTTTTACATACACGATAATGTCATCTGACGAAAGAAAGCCTCTTTTTTGACTTGCACGTGCCGTTTCTCGCTGGTTACAACTTCGAATATGAGCTGCCTTGTTACTAACCTTGAGGGGGATAGAGTATTCAGGTTTTCACCATTAAGCATGGTATTAACTGTTTCGTTTTTTTTAGATTATTTTACCAGGGTATGGAAGTTCCCTTCTATTCCCATTTTTCTGAGTTTTTATCACGAATGGCATTGAATCTGAATAAGCTGAGACAAACGTGTTTTTTCTTGTCTGGTCTGTTAATTTCGTAGCTTATACTGATTTTTTAAATGCTAAACTAGTCTTGCATTCCTAGGATAAACCACACTAGGTGATGTATAATTCTTTTTATATGCTGTGGGATTAGATTTGCTATTATTTTGTTGAAGATTTCTGCACCTGTTTGCTTGAGGAATACCCATCAGTGATTTCCTTATAATGCCTTTAATCTGGTGGTGTCAGGGTAATGATCATCTCATAAAACGAGCCGGGCAGTATTTTATTTTCTGTAACAGATCGTGAAGAACTGACATTATTTCTTAAGTCACTGATGCTATTTAAGCCTTGGCTTTTCCTGATTAGGTTTTTAAATATGAATTCAATTGCTAATTATGAGGCCATCCAGGTTACATATTTCCTCTCAGACGAGTTTAAGTATTTTGTGGCTTTTAAGGAATTTGCCCATTTAATAGTTTTTTTTTTTTTTTATCTATACAGTCCAATTTGTGGGCATGAAGTTTTTTTGTATTTTCTTATTATTCTTTTTAATGCTGGTAGGGTCTGTAAGTGTATCTTCTGTTTCATTCCTGCTACTGGTAAAAAGAAGCCCTGGTGGCACAATGATTAAGAGCTCGGTTGCTAATCAAAAAGGTCAGTAGTTCAAATCCACCAGCTGCTCCCTGGAAACCCTATGGGCAGCTGTACTCTGTCCTATAGGGTCACTATCAGCCAGAATCGGCTTGACGGCAACAGGCCTGGTTTGGTTTTTTTGGTATTGCTAAAAAGGTTTATAATATTTACCCAGATGTCTACCATTTGTTTCCCTTCACTCATAAAGTTCCAAGTTTCATTTCTCCTTTATCCAAAGAACTTCTAACATTTCTTTTATGGCAGGTTTGGAGGTAAAAAAATTATTAGTTCATCAGAGTATATCTTTATCTTGTCCTCATTCCTGAAAGTATATGTTTGTTAGACACAGAATTTTGTGTTCAGCTTTTTTCTTTTTCAGCACTTTAAATATTTTGATCTATTATCTTTTGGCCTCTGATGAAAAATCCAGTTATTCTTATCACTGTTCTGTTATAAAAAATGTATCATTTCTCTCTGGCTGGTCTTAAGACTTTTTCTTTATATCTCTGGTTTCAAGCAGTTTGCTTTCTGTGTCCAGGCCTGGTTTTATGCTTGTTTCTTTTTGTTTATCCTGTTCGGCGTTCACTGAGCTTCTTGAATCTGTAAATTTATATCTTTCAGCAATTTTGGGATGTCTTTAGCATTTATTTCTTCTAATGTTTTTCCTGTACCACCTTCTTTTTCCTCTCCTTCTGGGACTTTAATGACACAAAGGTTAGGCCTTCTGTGTTCCACAGGTCCCTGAGGCTCTGTTCATTTGTTTTCAATCTTCCTTCGCTTCGTATTTCAGAATAGGTTATTTTGTATCGATTCATCTTGAAGATCAAAGACTACAGTCTTCAGGATGGATTACACCTTAACATATAGAAAATAAAAACCCTCACAACTGGACCAATGAGCAACATCATGATAAACAGAGAAAAGACTGAAGTTATCAAGGATTTCATATTTCTTGGATCCACAATCAACGCCCATGGAAGCAGCAGTCAAGAATTCAAATGACATACTGCATTGCATGAATCTGCTCCAAAGGCCTATTTAAAGTTTAAAAGGCAAAGACGTCACTCTGGGGACTAAGGTGCACCTGACCCAAGCCATGGTATTTTTAAACACTTTGTATGCATGCAAAAGTTGAACAATGAGTAAGACTGAAGAATAACTGATACATTTGAATTATGGTGTTGAAGAAGGATATTGAATATTACCATGGACTCTGGAATGAACAAATTTGTCTTGGAAGAAGTATAGCCAGAATGTTTCTTAGAGGCAAGGATGGTGAGACTTCATCTCGCATACTCTGTATGTGTTATCAGGAGGGGCCAGTCCCTGGAGATGGACATTGGCTTAGGCTGGGTTCTCCAGAGAAGCAAAACCAGTGAAGTGTATGTGTGTGTGTGTGTATATACACACACATAACAGAGAGAAAAAGACAGGTTTGTATCAAAAAAATGGCTCACGCAGTTGTAGTATGGAAAGTAACAAGTGTGTGGGTCAGGCATCAGGCTGGAGGCTTCTCCTGACTCATGTAGCTGCAGGGGCTGATGAACCCAAGATCAGCAGGTCAGACAGCAGGCTGCTGGCTGAATTCCCAAGACCTGGAGGTCAGGTGATGATGAGCAGGATGCAGGATCCAGAGAGAGCAAAAGCCAGCAAGCTTTGCCAGAAAGTCCACATATAGTGGAAGCAGACCACACCCGCAAGGAAACTTCTTTTCCACTGACTGGCTGCTCATAGCAGATCTCATCACAGAGGTGACTGCATTCATCACGTTAACTGCCAAACTACTGAAAATCATGGCCCAGCCAATTTGAAACACAACCTTAACCACCACGCTTGGTGAAGACATTATACTTGGTAAAGTAGTGGGTCAGTAAAAAAGAGGAAGACCCTCAATGAGATGGACTGGCACAGTGGATGCAACAACGGGCTCAAATACAGCAAGAATTGTGAGAATGTCAATGGACCAGGCAGTGTTTTGTGCTGCTGCACACTGGGTTGCTGTGAGTCGGAACCGACCTGATGGCACCCAACAACAACCACATGGACCAAAGTGCTTTTAAGTCTTTGATAATTCCAATATCTGGTCATGGTAAGGTTGGCATCTGTTGTCTTTGCCTTCCAGAACTAATCAGATTTTCCTGATTGCATGACAGTAACTTGTAATTATCCTAGACATTTTGAATATAATGACTCTGGGTCCTAATAAAAAACGCTGGTGAATGCTGATTTTTGTTTGGTTTTAGCACGTATCTACCAAGTTATTCTGTCTCACTTTGTGTGGGTGGTGGCTTCCTCCTAAGTTCAGTTTTCAAAGCCTTTGTTATGCTGTTTAGGTTTCTTTGGTCATGGGTCACTCTGGGATTGGATGGTCACTTATAATGTCATTTGGTTCCCAACACCTCTGCCGTATTTCTTTGGGTGTGTTCCACACACATGCAGCTCAGGGGTAAGTTTCTTCGCCTCTTCAGCTCTCCTCTCCAAGACTTCCCTCATGTTCTCTAGATAACAGTCCCTTTTCCCCATTTTTTCTAGTCAGAAAAGACAAGCTTTCCCCAAGTTGTAACCACCTATCCTCTACCAAGTTCTGAGTAACCTTTGGGGTGCTGAGAAGGGGGAAAAAAAATAATGGGATCTGCCCCATACTCTCTAGACAACACCATCCCCTTTTCCCAGTTCCTCTGGCTAAGGAGACAGGGTTTCTCTGACAACACCATCCCCTTTTCCCAGTTCCTCTGGCTAAGGGGACAGGGTTTCTCTGACAACACCATCCCCTTTTCCCAGTTCCTCTGGCTAAGGGGACAGGGTTTCTCTGACAACACCATCCCCTTTTCCCAGTTCCTCTGGCTAAGGGGACAGGGTTTCTCTGGGGATTTCAGTTGCTGCTGCAGCTGCTGTATCACAGGTCTACTACTGGTTCTGGGCTTGGGCAAAGCTAGGAGACAAGAGTACCAAACGAACAAAAAGACAGGGACCCTGCCCCAGTCTTCAGATTTCCTAGGCTGCTCTTCCCTACAGCCGTTTCTTTCAGAGTGTCTACTGTCTGTGCCTGCTAAGCAGTTCCATGAGCCAGTCCACCCTCAGTTCAAAGCCAGGAGACAAAGCAAGGGGAAAAACTGAATCTCACCCCTTTTATGGGTCATTATTCAAGTTTTAACTTCCCTCCCCAATCCATCTGGCTAATAGTTTTCAGAATCCTCATGTACTTGCTTTTTGTACTTTGTCCAAAGGTTTTAGTTGCCATCTGTAGGGAAAATAGGTTAGAGTGGGCTTAGTCCACCTTGGCTGGTTCTGGAAGTCAAAAAGTTTACTTTAATGTAATAAAACTGAAAAATTTTATACTCTATTTTCTGTTTATTTTTAGTAAACTTGTCATGTTAACTATTCTCCTACATTTTATTCTACAAGTTTTGGTTTCACTTTAACATTAAGAACTGATATTATACCAAGTCTAAGACAGAGATCTAACACTGACAGTTAACTGTCCCAGGGCCAGTTATCAATAGCCTCTTCTCTTGATCTAGAATGCTATGTTTGTTACATACCCGATTTCTATACATGTGCCGTTCTGTACTGGGGTACCCTATTCAGATTCATTAAGTTCCATATCCCAATGACAATTTCATACTGTCCAGTTACCACGACTTTATCTCAAAGATTACCTTCCTCAAGTTTGTTTTTATTCAAAACTGTCATGGTTCTTTTTGACCACTTGTTCGTCTATGTGAATTTTAGAATTAGCTAGTCAAGTTCTACAAAAAGCCATACTAGGATTTGGTTAAAATTATTTTCATTGACTGATTAATTTGGAAACAATATTTTTTGTGATACTGAGTCTTTTCATCCATGAAAATGATGTCTCTCCGTTTCTTTTATGTCTTGCAATATAATTTTACACTTTGCTCCATAAGTGTTTTACACATCCTTTTTTATTTACTCATAGGTACCTTATGATTTGTCCTTATTGTAAATGATATTTCAAAAAAGTCCTATTTTCTAAATGATTCTTGCTGGAGTACAGAAAAGAAACTGATTTTTATAACTGATTACCTCTTCTTTCGTCTCTCGTGTTGTTGCACTGAGCAGGGTTTCTGAACAACAATGAATAAAACATTGAAAGCAGATGTTACTGTCTTACTCCTGAGTTTAAAGGAGGTGCTTCTAAGGTTTCACTACTAATTATGGTGCTTATTACAGGGTTTCAGTGGATACTCTTCATTATGCTGAAAAAAGTCTCCTTCTTTGTTAGTTATTTTTTTTTTTAAATAAGTTTTAAGTTTTATTGAATATTTTTCTGCATACACTGAGATACATGGACTTTCTCCTTTAATCTGGTAAAGTACATCAGATTTTCCAATATTAAACTATTCAAGAATTTCTGAAATAAAATTCACTTGGGTCATGACTTCTAAAATACATTTATGTTTTGTCATTGGTTAGCTTTTAACTTTGCATTTCATAAATGCTAACTATACCACCAGTTGCCATCAAGTCCTTTCTGACTCAGACCCAACTGTGTCAAAACAGAATTGGGTTCTTCTACAGGGTTTTCATGGCTGATTTTTCAGAAATAGATCACCAGGTTTTCTTCTGAGTTATAAATGCTACTGGTGTATAATTTTCTTCTCTCATCTAATCCTTACTTGGTTTTGACAGAAGGGGTTGGGGGCTGCTCTTCTTCAGTTTTCTGAAACAGTTTACATAATGTGTTTCCTGAGTATTTGTTAAAAGCTAGTCTGGCCAGTTTTTCTGTTCTCGTATTTTCACTACAAAATCACTTTCTTTACCTGAGTAAAGGATTATTTGGGTTTTCTATTTTTTATATTTAATTTTGGTAAACTATATGATTATGTACACCCGTGGAGCTCTGCTGCTGCAGCGGTTAAGTGTTCAGGTGCTAACCCAAAGGCTGGCAGTTCAAATCCACCGGCTGCTCCTTTGAAGCCCTATGGGACAGTTCTGCTCTGTCCTATAGGGTTGCTCTGAGTCAGAATTGACTCAATGGCAATGGGATTGGTTTTTACATGTTCGTACTGCCAATATTTTTACTCCTGATTTATAGTTATCTCTTTTAATTTATAGTTCATAACAATCACTGTATGCTTTTAAAAGGTTATTTCTTATATTCTAATGTTTTCAAGAGTTTGTTTGCCTGGCTGCTAACTGAGAGATTAGCGGTTTGTGTCCACCCAGGGGTGCCTCACAAGAAAGGCCTGGCAATCTACCTCCCCAAAAATCAGCCACTGAAAACTCCATGGAGTGCAGATATACTTCAACCCATGAGGTAATCATGAGTTGGAATCTATAATTGGTAAGGTATAATCCATCATATTAACCTAACTGTATATCTAACTTTAATGATTTGTTAAGGTTTTTTTTTTTTTTTTTTAAGGGTAGTCAGTGATCATTTTCAATCTGATATGGTAATTTAAAAACATTCTTCCCTGTAGTATTTTCTCATTAAAAAAAAAACCAAACCCATTGCCTTAGAGTCGAGGACAGAGCAGAACTGCCTTATAGGGTTTGGGTTTCTAAGGAGTGGCTGGTGAATTCAAAGTGCTGACCTTTTGGTTAGCAGCCGAGCTTGTAACCACTACGCCACCAAGGTTCCAACAAAGGTGCTACATAATTAACAGAAAACATGGTAAGAACCCAGAACTCAACATATTTGTGTTTGGTTCTGACGATGTTATCTGGCTCTGTGACTTTGGCAAGACATTTTAACCTCTTGTGGCCTGTTTTTCCTCCCCATAAAAAGGTTTTACAAATCATACTGATCAATAACTGCACTCACAAATTAGGAACCTACAGATTAAAAAAAACTTTAATATATGTGTGATATTCCTGAAACTTATATACTATGTTGTTTAACTATAACAATGCTGGAACCTTAGTAGGTACTCAATAAAGTAAGCTAAAACGTTAGTTGTTGCATCAGTTCATATAATCAATAAATATTTGTATGAACCAAAATAACCCATTATACAAAGCATGTCTGATTATGTTCTCTTCTGAAATTACTCAATACGTAACAATACCTTAGCTTTTGGGGTAGCTTTAATTGTCCATATGCAATCAACGGCTTGGCCAGGTTTTGTTTTTTCTTCTTGTTCTACCTGACTAGAACGCACTATTCCATCAGCTCCTGAGAGCTCAAACTGGCAATCTAGAAAGAACAAATGAGGAATGTTCAAAGGAAAATAAGACCAATCAAAAATGCCATGAGAAAACGAGGTAATATACTAAACCTGGGATGGGATTTAAAATACCTCCTAGGTAAGTGAAGTCTGGATCTGCAACAGAAGAAGAGAATTTCAGAGTTACTTCAAGGCTCGACCTCTTAATTTATACCTAAGACGCCACTTAAGAACAAGGCAAGAGAAAGCAGCTTTCACTGATGTAAAGCATACACTGGTTATCTGTGAATGTGATTCAGGCTACTCATCTGTGGTATCAATGTTTACATAATACTAATACTTTTGATTCCGTCATTAAAACTACTTCAAAACTCCCATCAACTGTCAAAAGCAGCAGCAGGTGCTCTATTCCAGAGAGCTGGCTTTTTTTTTTTTTTAACTGATTTGATTAAATTAATCAGGTATTTGATTTTATTAAAAAAAAAAAATTTTTTTTTTTTAAACCAATTAACAGAAACAACTGGTATTTTGGTGTCACAAAATCATGCGTGCATCAGATCTTTGAAAATAAGTTTAAACTACTTGGGGTAAAAAAAAAAGACTTCCAAAACTTAACCTTATTCCAATGTTTTTAAGTATTAAAAAACATAATCAGAGAACTTTTTTATGCTCTTTCATGACAGTAATATCCAGAGGATTAGGTAATATACCATTTTACAGGTGAGGAAACTGAGTCAGAGAGAGATTTAGTGGTTTTCTTAGATCAGACAATGGCCAAGCCAGGACCAAATTCCTATTCTCTAGCCACCTACCCTTTAGAATTTTCCCCACTCAACTATGTTACCTTTATGTGAGTCAGGATTCCAAAGCTTCACCACGATAATTAAAAATAAACCCACATGTCAAAAAAACTATGCAGTGTATAATCTGCCTAAGTCAAAATATGGCTACATCTGACCATAAAGTCATGCATATAAGGTAATTCCGTTCAGTGCTGGTAAATCTGGAAACAATCTATTAACAATGGTGAGAAATTGGCATTTTTTTATGAAATTCTCTAAGCTACTGGTGGTGGTTGTTGAGGCAGAGACTCTTAAAGGACTGTTACTTCCTGGAAGTAACTGGGATATAATTCTGGTAACTTCAGTGCAGTAATGACAGGCAGACAGCTGCCGTCTAATGATAATATCCTAAAATTCTTGCCTAAAAAAAACCATGCCTAGATATGACGGAATTCTGATTTTCCCAACGCTGCTGTAAGATTTAAATTTCTATTTGACATTTCTCTGCAAAAGAGCTGAAGTATTTATTAGTTGTTCCCTTTTACAAAGGTTGAGTTTATTAAGTTAAAAAAGAACAGTCTCTGAGACTTATTTTAAATTAAGCTAACATTTAAAAGACAAATTTCATCTTTGGAGAATATCCTTTGCCACTGAAGCAACATTTAAAAATTCCCATGATATGTTTACTGACAAGGGAAACGTTTTTTCTTACGTTGTTCAGGTGTAATAAGGCTGTACGTATACTGTGATCCTAGTTTTGTAAAACAAAATGCATACAGAAAAACATCTGAAGGGATACACACCAAAACGTTAACACTTTTTTACATATACGGGGGTGGGTGGGATTATGGATAATTTCTCATTTTGATGTGTATCAATCCTTTAAAGATTAAGTTTGTCAAAAACAAGTGAAAAAATCTCGTAATTGTTACATGAAGTTATTTTTCATCTTGTTTCATTTTGTAAGCTCCTGAAGGACAGGAAAATTACTTGTCCATCTTTGTGCTTCCCCTTTAGGGGACATATATATTCTTTACACTGGACAGGGCTTCAGAGTTTCAAAGCGTTTTCACACATCCCAGGGTAGATAGAACAGACAAAATGGGCTAAATGGTGGCCCCCCCAAAAGATATGTCCATGTCCTAATCCCTGGAACCTGTGAAAATTACCCTACGCCGTAGAGGATTTATCCTATGTGGTAGAGGAAATGTCACCTTACATGGCAGAATGACTATTATCCTACATGGTAGAGCGACTATTACCCTACATGGTAGTATGAATATTACCTTACATGGTAGAGGGACTGTTACCCTACATGGTAGAGCGACTATTACCCTACATGGTAGAGGGAATATTACCTTACACAGTAGAGAGGATATTACCCTATATGGAAGAGCAAATATTACCCTACATGGTAGTATGAATATTACCTTACATGATAGAGGGAATACTACCCTACATGGTAGAGCGACTATTACCCTACATGGTAGTATGAATATTACCTTACATGGTAGAAGGAATATTACCCTACATGGCAGCATGAGTATTACCTTACATGGTAGAGAGAATATTACCCTATATGGAAGAGCAAATATTACCCTACATGGTAGAGCGACTATTACCCTACATGGTAGAGGAAATATTACCTTGCACAGTAGAGAGGATATCACCCTATATGGAAGAGCAAATATTACCCTACATGGTAGAGCGACTATTAGCCTACATGGTAGTATGAATATTACCTTACATGGTAGAAGGAATACTACCCTACATGGTAGAGTGACTATTACCCTACATGGCAGCATGAGTATTACCTTACATGGTAGAGGGAATACTACCTTACACAGTAGAGAGAATATTACCCTATATGGAAAAGCAAATATTACCCTACATGGTAGTTTGAATATTATTACCTTACGTGGGAGAGGGAATATTAACTTACATGGTAGAGTAAATAGTACTCTAAATGGGAGGGTAAATATTACTTTACAGGGCAGAATAAATATTACTTCATCTGGTAGAGCGAATATTACCTTATGTGGTAGAGTGAATACTTACCCTACATGGTACAGTATTACCCTATGTGGTAGAGAAAATATTAACCTACATAGTAGAGTGAATATTACCTTATGTGGTAGAGTGAACACTACCTTACATGGCAAAAGACGTGATTAAGAATTCTGACATGAGGAAAGGACAGAGACACAGAGGTGGTGATGTGACCACAAAGGCAAGAGTGGTAGGGACGCACAGGCTCAGGAATGTAGGGCAGCTGCCAGGAGCTGGAAGAGGGAAGCAGATGCTCCTCCAGAGTCCCTGGAGGGAGTATGGTTCTGCCCGATTTTGGAAGTCTGGCCTCCAGAACTGTGAGAGAATAAATTTCTGTTGCTTTAAGCCCCCCAGTTTGTGGTAATTTGTTGCTGCAGCATCAGGAAACAAATGCAGCAGGTGTTCCCTGTGTTTCACAGCCAACAGGTGGCAGCTGTTGCTGCTAGGTGCCATCGAGTCGGTTCTGACTCACAGCAACCCCATGCACAACAGAACGAAACACTGCCTGGTCCTGAGCCATCCTCACAATCGTCGTTATGCTTGAGCCCATTGTGTCAGCCACCGTGTCAATCCACCTTGTTGAGAGTCTTCCTCTTTTCTGCCGACCCTGTACTTTGCCAAGCATGAAGTCCTTCTCCAGAGACTGATCCCTCCTTACAACATGTCCAAACTATGTAAGACGCAGTCTCGCCATCCTTGCTTCTAAGGAGCATTCTGGCTGTACTTCTTCCAAGACAGATTTGTTTGTTCTTTTGGCAGTCCATGGTATATTCAATATTCTTCGCCAACACCACAACTCAAAGGCATCAATAATTCTTCGGTCTTTCTTATTCACTGTCCAGCTTTCACATGCATATGATGCGATTGGAAATACCGTGGCTTGGGTCAGGCGCACCTCAGTCTTCAAGGTGACATCTTTGCTCTTCAACACTTTAAAGAGGTCCTTTGCAGCAGATCTTTCCAATGCAACAGATCTTTTGATTTCTTGACTGATGCTTCCATGGCTGTTGATTGTGGATTCAGGTAAAATGAAATCCTTGACAACTTCAGTCTTTTCTCTGTTTATCATGATGTTGCTCATTGGTCCAGTTGTGAGGATTTTTGTTCTCCTTATGTAGAGGTGCAATCCATACTGAAGGCTGTGGTCTTTGATCTTCATTAAGTGCTTCAAGTCCTCTTCATTTCCAGCAAACAAGGTTGTGTCATCTGCATAACGCAGGTTGTTAATGAGTCTTCCTCCAATCCTGATGCCCCGTTCTTCTTCATATAGTCCAGCTTCTCGGATTATTTGCTCAGCATACAGACTGAATAGGTATGGTGAAAGAATACAACCCTGAACCACACCCTTCCTGACTTTAAACCAATCAGTATCCCCTTGTTCTGTCCAAACAACTGCCTCTTCATCTATGTGAAGGTTCCTCATGAGCACAATTAAGTGTTCTGGAATTCCCATTCTTTGCAATGTTATACGTAATTTGTTATGATCCACACAGTCGAATGCCTTTGCATAGTCAATAAAACACAGGTAAACATCCTTCTGGTATTCTCTACTTTCAGCCAGGATCCATCTGACATCAGCAATGATATCCCTGGTTCCACGTCCTCTTCTGAAATCAGCCTGAATTTCTGGCACTTCCTTGTCGATATACTGCTGCAGCTGTTTTTGAGTGATCTTCAGCAAAATTTTGCTTCCATGTGATATTAATGATATTGTTTTATAATTTCCACATTTGGTTGGATCACCTTTCTTGGGAATAGGCATAAATATGGATCTCTTCCAGTCAGTTGACCAGGAAGCTGTCTTCCATATTTCTTGGCATAGATGAGTGAGCACCTCCAGTGCTGCATCTGTTTGTTGAAACATCTCAATTGATATTCCATCAATTCCTGGAGCCTTGCTTTTCACCAATGCCTTCAGAGCAGCTTGGACTTCTTCCTTCAGTACCATCAGTTCCCGATCATATGCCACCTCTTGAAATGGTCGAACATCGACTAATTCTTTTTGGTATAATGACTGCGTATTCCTTACGTCTTCTTTTTGATGGTTCCTGCATGATGTCCTTGATGTCATTCCACAACTCGTCTGGTCTTCAGTCGCTAGTGTTCAGGGCGTCAAATCTATTCTTCAGATGGTCTCCAAATTCAGGTGGGATGTACTTAAGGTCGTATTTTAGCTCTCGTGGACTTGCTCTGATTTTCTTCAGTTTCAGCTTGAACTTGCATATGAGCAATTGATGGTCTGTTCCACAGTCGGCCCCTGGCCTTGTTCTGACTGATGATATTGAGCTTTTCCATCGTCTCTTTCCACAGATGTAGTGAATTTGATTTCTGTGTGTTCCATCTGGCCAGGTCCATGTGTATAGTCGCCATTTATGCTGGTGAAACAGGTATTTGCAATGAAGAGGTCGTTGGTCTTGCAAAATTCTATCATTCAATCTCCAGCGTCGTTTCTATCACCAAGGCCATATTTTCCAACTACTGATTCTTTTTCTTTGTTTCCAACTTTCGCATTCTAATCGCCAGTAATTATCAATGCATCTTGATTGCATGTTCGATCAATTTCAGACTGCAGCAGCTGATAAAAATATTCTATTTTTTCATCTTTGGCCCTAGTGGTTGGTGGGTATATTTGAATAATAGTCATACTAACTGGTCTTCCTTCTAGGCGTATGGATATTATCCTATCACTGACAGCACTGTACTTCAGCATAGATCTTGAAATGTTCTTTTTGATGATGAATGCAACACCATTCCTCTTCAAGCTGTCATTCCCAGCATGGTAGACTATACAATTGCCCAGTTAAAAACAGCCAATACCAGTCCATTTCAGCTCACTAATGCCTAGGATACTGATGTTTACGCGTTCCATTTCTTTTCTGACGATTTCCAATTTTCCTAGATTCATACTTCGTACATTCCAGGTTCCGATTATTAATGGATGTTTGCAGCTGTTTCTTCTCATTTTCAGTCGTGCCACATCAGCAAATGGAGGTCCTGAAAGCTTACTCCACCCATGTCATTAAGGTTGACTCTACCCTGATGAGGCAGCTCTTGCCCAACTTAATTTTTTGAGTAACTTCCAACCTGGGGGGCTCATCTTCCAGCACTATATGAGACAACATTCTGCTGCTATTCATAAGGTTTTCACTGGCTAATGCTTTTCAGAAGTAGACTGCCGGGTCCTTCCTCTGTCTTAGTCTGGAAGCTCAGCTGAAACCTTTCCTCCATGGGTGACCCTGAATACCGGTGGCATAGCTTCCAGCATTACAACAACATGCAAGCCCCCACAGTATGACAAACTGACCGACTCGTGGGGGTAAGGTGGCAGAGAGAGGATTAGAAAACCAGACTTTCTGCTTCCAAGTGCAGACCAGTATTCTTTGTATTGCTCAATGTTTTCTAGAGATAACTTAATTCAAACAAGTAGTTAATTCAATCAATCCAATGAGGAAAAATCAGCCAAAAATCAGTTTTGGTGGGGATTATGAAAACATGATTTGCTGGTTTAACAATGTTATTTCTCTTGAAGTTTCTGGCCTTATGTATATGACGTAAAACAAAGAAATCTAATTCTGTTCTCTGACCTTAAGATTCTAAAATCATAGTGTGGGATACCTACACAACTGAAAAGATAATTTATTTTTTACCTGGAATAAATGAATATTTTGCTCGAAAACCCAGTCCTTCTAGTTCTTCATCAGAACTGAACTTAATCCACATGAATCTCCCCGTGGATCTAATTAACGGGGGGCTTTTCATGCCACAGTAACGATCTATAAGCGGAGAGAAACCAAATGGCCCATCTCGAACTTCCAAGTGATCAAACCGGCATTCAAATGATGGTTCTATATAATAATGTTCATCAAAGGTCAACTCTATTCTTTGCCGTGGAGCAGCTAGAAAAGAGAACAAGCAAATCAGGAGAACACAAAGAACAAAAATGTACTGATACAAGTGAGAAAAACAAAAAAACTGGTCTTTTACTCTACATAAATAAGAATAATAATTGCATTAATTGCTATATATATAAGTCATAACAAATGTTACATTTTACATTAATGGTAACATACCCTTCATCAAACTAGAGTAATCTTTCCCTCTGGCACTTGTGGATGTCAGCTTAAGAAAGTTTCTCATGAGAGAAATTTCTCATATACACCTCGTTGAATTAAATCTACAGGAGATTCAAACTTTTCTTAGGAGATTCAAAATTCCCATAACATTTCAATATTATTTTGTTATCATGTCCAATATTCAGGAATATTTATAATTACCAGAGTCTAATTCAAATGAATATCTAAATTTTATTCAAACTGGCTTTATTACAGCATTTAGCCAACATACTTAATTTTACAATAATGTAAAAGTTCATTCAATAAAAGACAGAAATTTGTCAAATACCTTCCAAAATATAGATACATTCCTTGTTTGGTGGATATGAGTCCGGATAATTTGGGGACGCAAAGTGACCTCCGTTGCTGGTTCGAACCCAAATGCCACACTGTGTTGCAGGAACATGTTTGATTCCAATATTCTGTCCATCTTATGAGTAAAAACAGCATTTAAAACATTAATGACAGCCAAAGAGAATGGCATTCTTCTCTTTTCTCATCAACTTCCACAAACTACTGTCTGCTCTATATTACAGAGACACTTTTATAGGAACCTTGGCCATATTTAGCACAACAAATTCAACACAGCAGAATTGAAAGGAAAATAAGATTGTATGCTGGGCTGGCTTGAAGAACTTGCAACCAGAGACAAATTCACCATATAAGAGAAAGCAGAAATAAAATGCTCGATTTTACAAAAACCAGGTGGGAAACCTGGTAAGTCAACAGAATTCAGTTCTGGCAGAAAAACAAAAGAATCCCTCCATGAACAAATGCCTTCTTTGTCATGAGAACAGAAGAAGTGGATGGTGCCTGGCTACCACTTTTGAACACTTTGATTATATATATAGAAGAATCCTGATCAAGAAAGGGATACTGCAGGGCAGAATTTCAAATTCTCATGGAATCCAGACTTTCTGGAGCCAAGGCGGCTGGATGAACCCCTGAAACTACAGGTCTGAGATAATCTGTAAACTTTAAACCAAAATATCCTGTGGAGTCTTCTTAAAAGCAAGCAGTAGTTTACCTTAATTAGTAAAAAATGTCTGCTTTAAGCATTATGCTCTTTTAAAGAACTACCTACATGAGATCAAAGTGATAGCAGTAACTCGAAAGATTGGACAGACACCTTAGAGGGCAGTGAGTTTATTAATGGGGAAGCAACACCTCAGAAAAGGAGGGTGAGAATGCTTGTGTACAACTTGAAGAATGTAATCACTGCCACTGGACACTGCATGTAGGAATGGCTGAATTGTATGTTTTTGCTATGCATATTCTCAACAAAATAAAATTTTAAAAATACATAAAAGGACTTCAGGAATTTATCTAATAATGGTACCCCTATATTTACTTTAACAAAAATGTCAAGATTCAAAGATTACAGATGGATTTTAAAGAATGAAGATTGAATACATACATTTAGCTCTGCTCCCTCCCTCCGGAAACCTCATTTAAACAACTCTAAAGGGATTTTTTTTTTTTTGGGGATTTAAAAAAAAAGGCATAAACTCTAAGTCCAAAGATGTAGATACAAGAGTAACAACTGGCAGTACCAGGGGTCTCTGGAAGTGAAGACTATTAAAATTAGACTTTTCAAAAACATTGATTAAAAGTCTGCTTAAAGTTTGATCTCCACTACCCTCTTCTATCCCACAAATCTAGGCAGCTGTCGCCACATCGCCACATCAGAAAACTGAGGTTATTTCTTTGGAGGCAGGTAAAACAAAAGATTTTTCACTTAGGGGACATCAGGCACAGCTGAGGTTGAAGATACCCACCTGAAAACAGGAAAATCAGGTGAATATTAACATAATGAATAACACTCCCAGCCCTCTCCTCCAAGGAGTCCCCCAAAGGCTGGCAGTCAGATGTAGGGCCTCCAAGCAAGACAATGGAAAAGATCCTTCTCTGCGGAATCTAATCAGTCCAAAGAAGAGACTCAAAGATGTAGACCAAAGGTTTCTGCAAATATCAACAGTGAGGGCCACAGTAAGCCAGCCCTACCTACACCCGCAGGGACCTGATGATCAGGTCTTTAGTGCATCTGTCGTAATTAGCATACATCCCAGGAGCACCAGACATTTGAAAGCTCCTGATATGTAAAACAGAGAACAAAACAGACAAAAAGGCATCTCCAAGAAACAAAAACAACGTTAAGAAAAATTAAAAAAATAAAATGACAGTAACAACACAATACTAGTGTTTCATCTCCTCGGAGACAAAAAAAGAAGACAGTGTATCACAAAATAAGAACAGGTACTTTAAAAAACAGAATATTCAGGAAATAAAAGAAAGCTCCTAAAAATACAAATGAAAAACTTAGTAGAAATTGAGAGCAGAGGTTGGCAAACGATAGCCATGAGACAAATCTGGCCTGCTGCCTATTATTATAAATAAAGTTTTATTGGAATACAGCCATGCCCATTCACCTGTACCATACATGGCTGCTTTCACACTACAATGGCAGAGCTAAATAGTTGCTTGAGGCTATATGGCCTGCAAAGCCTAAAATATTTACTATTTGGACATTTATAGAAAGTTTTTCAATTCCTGGCTAAATGTGAGCAACTCTTCCCCAGAAAGTATAGCAAAGAGAGAGATGAAAAAGAGAAAAGAAAACAAAAGGAGGACCAATAATCAAACACTAGGAAATTCTCAGAGAGCAAACAGAGAAAAGAAAAAATTTTTTAAAAGGAGAAAAAAATTTCCTAAACAAGACAAAATTTCCATATTGAAAAATCTAGATGAATGACTTAATGTAAATCATAAATAATGACCTAACCAGAATCTGAAGTGACTCAACTATAAGTCTCTCTTTTTTAATGCACACACTGAGGAGGAAGGTGGGACACGTGGAAAGCAAAAACAGACTTGCATGTGGTTGACGGTGGAAGGTAGTAGGAAAGAGTGAAATTCTCACCTTCCATGGTTTGAAGTCATTATTGAATGCCTCAAACGGAAATAACCAAAAAGTATCCACGTAGCATGTTATTTAGAGACACGAAGGGAAAGATCAAAAGGATCAGCTGAATGAGGAGTTACCTCTATGGAGAAAGAAACGGGGTAGGGTACTTTGGGGGGACTGATTTTTCCTAATGAACTTTTTAAAACTATTTCACTTTTGTCATATGCATGTATAATTGATGAAAATTGAAATGTCCTAAACTGACAAAAAATCTGGCTCAAAGATGACACTAGCTAATCCTTCATAAACCAGGAAGATCAGGAAGGTTTTGCTTAGTGATAAAGCATGAATCTCGTTTAATTTTTGGACACAATCCACAATATGCTAAGAGCTACCGGTGATGCCCATCTTTAAAAATTTAACAGGACAAGACTTTCTGTTGACAATTTAGTTAACTGCTGCTGAATCCAGTTAAATTGAGGCTGATATACTGACAGAGGAAACCCTGGTGGTGTAGTGGTTAAGTGCTACAGCTGCTAACCAAAAGGTTGGCAGTTTGAATCCGCCAGGCATTCCCTGGAAAGTCTACGGGGCAGTTCTACTCTGTCCTATAGAGTTGCTGTGAGTTGGAATCGACTCAATGGCAGTGGGTTTGGTTTTGGTTTTTATACTGACAAAAAGCCTTAGGACACTGGAATACCCCAGAGGGATTATGGATGTAGTACTCAAAACTGTAATTTCTTCAGTAAGCCACACCCCATCCTGATTGTGCCATAGATCCTCACTATAAGGAAGTACTCACCTTGGGTCTTTTGGGCCACCGCAATCCCTTCTACTACCAGGAGTGTAACTAACAACACTAGAGAAACAACAGAAAACAGAAGTTAAAAAACTGAATCATATTTTACTAACTGTATAAAGAAAAATCTTTTTATACGGAAAATCAGATGACATAAAAGATGAACCCCGTATGTCTTAGGAACATTCACTCTAACAATTTTTAAACAGTAAATCTTCTGGTTTACTAGTTGACGCTCAGGACAACTCCAGAAAAGCATACTGATTGTGCACTCATTTATGCAAGGACTAAGGATACATGGCATTTAAGGCATTTTTCAACTTATGATAGATTTTTAAAAATACAATTTTTTTTTTGGCAACAAACTTTGCTCGCCCTAACTATTTCCATATTTACTGCAGTCCATCTCAGAGTTTACACCCATTACAGCTGGCTCTGCCATGCATTATGCCGGTGAAGTTCAGTTAGAGTATCTGACTTGTGAGGATGCTTGTATAAAGGCAGAAGGAAGGGGGCAGCACTCTCCCAGAAATCAGTTCAAGGTGTTTCATAGCCGTGCAGTGCTCTGCCATGGTGGCCTGCATTACAAACGCTAGCCACATTCAAAAAGCGAAGGTCTCCCCGCAAGCTGTTATCAGTGAAGGTTTCTAGGATCCAGTCAACAACATATTGAATTGTTTTGCGTGTGTTAAAGATTCCTTTGAACATCTGACTTTTATGAATGGCACGCTGGCAGCTTTACTGCCCCTTTCAATGTAAGCCCACTACCCGTTTGCCCGTCTTTACCGTGTAAGCTTAGAATACCTACTGGATAGCAGGCACTATCCAGTTAATGTAAATCCTAAATGCTGACTTAACCAGAATTATTAAGAAATACAGACAATGGTTAAAAGTATGGACTCCAGGGGTTACACGGATCTAGGTTTGGGTTTCCATTTTGCCGGGTACTGGTTGTGAAGCCTTTTCCACTCAGCTTATTTGTAAACTGAGGATGGTATACCAATAACACCAACCTCCTAATAGTGTCGTGAAGATTAAATGAGATGCTGAGCACGGTATTTTTATGTGCCAAGCATTCTGCTAAACAAATGATAGATACTAGGACAAACTACCCGTCAAAGACGATCTGCAATACAAGGTGAAAAGGAGTCTGACAGGCAGTATACAGAAAGCATGACGAAAGCAGAGGAAACCTTCATTCTGCTGGGGTGGGAGGTTAAGAGGAACAGGACGAGGAAAACTTCAGAAAAGAAGTATATTCTGGTTGGACCTCATAGGCTTTCAATCCAGGAGAGGGAGAAAGGAACACCTTAAACAAAAACATGGACGCATAAGCACTAATGTACCACAAGTTTTCGGGGAATGAGTAATACAGTGTGGTTAGCATGTGGCGGGAACGGTGGTACACGAGGTTAGAAAAGGAAGGTTTTGATCTAATTGTGAAAAGCTTTGTATTCCAGGCTAATTTTGGACTTCAGTTTATAAAGAAAAACCATTACAGGTTTTTAAACTAAATACTGACATTATACACCTGTGTTTCAGACCAGTAATTCTTTTTTTTCTAGACGAATAATTTTCAAAGTTATATGTAGTCTATGTTTTTCAAAAGGAGAGATCACTCTTCACTCAAAAGCACGTACCGACTATCTACTACACAGTCACCAACGGACAAGGATACAGTTCTTGCCACTGAGTTGCTTCCATCTCAGCGTCTAATTATCTGACCTCTGTCCTCTCTCAACAACTTTTAACTTCCCCTTTGTTTTCTCTGGCTGCTGCTAACGCTGAAGATCTCAGTTACATGGCAACAATCTCTCCCCCAAGCTCTTCACACCTTTACCCTGGTTGTGAGTTAGAGGAATGGAGTCTGGAAACTTTTTTTAAACAAACGATTTATAATCAAAAAGAAAACCCGTGGTAATGTTAGCTACCTGACAAGTCGGCGAACGAAAGATCCCCCTGTATCCGTTCATCTTGTTAGAGACATTGCTTCCCCAGGCACGCCATCCATACGATACACAACTGAGCAAGGTCTCGTGCTCACCATCCCTCTCCTGGAGCACAGGCACAGCTTTCACACACCAGCTACACACCAGCTTTCACACTCCTAATTCACTGTACCGAAGCCAGTAACCACAGAGCCAGGCAGAGCGGGCAAGTAAGAAATTCACAAAACGAAACCAGGAGAACGACGGTAAAACTACAAGAAGATTAACTATGCAAGGAGAAGTATATTACACAAGGACCAGTGAAAATTGACAGTGTAAAATAGCAATTTATGAAATTTGCATATACAGGCAGTCCCTGCGTTATGAACATCCAACTTACCTACAACCCTCTGACTTACCTATAACTTCAGTCACAAACCAGCCCCGGTAAAGCCCATCATATTAAAAATTCAAGGCAGATACAATCATTCAGAATAACAAAAGGGAGCTACTTTGCAACGTGCATCAAATTATTATATCACTATTGTACTATATTAAAGACGTTTTAGTGTATCTGGGAAGTGTTTAATGTTTTTTATGCATAGAAAAGTACACTATATACTATATCATAAAACAAACATTTGATTTAACATGTTAAATTTGAACTGTCCCTAACTGTTCTGACTTATATAAAAACTCAACTTAAAGACAAACTTAGGAACAGAAGTGGTTTGTAATCCGGGGACTGCCTGTAACACGAGTGAAGTAGATCCTGTTAAAAATACAGTTTCAAGGCCAAATAAACCTATTACATTCTTTTCTATTGATTTGGATGGCTGCTCACAACTTTGTTTTCCCCAAAGGTTAATAACTATTCACAACCAAATCAACCGTGCCACTGAACGTAAAAATGACATATACAGAATAGAGCAAACCTGCAAAGCAACTCAGGACACAAATCTCTAGTGACATGCTTTTTGGTGATTTAGCTCTGATTATTAATCATTCTTAATTCTATTCATGATAGTTTTCCTGAGTTGTGTAACAGAATCTTTGTTGATGGCTTGTTTTACAATCAGGCTGAATTGTTTAAACAAACTCCATTGCTAGCCAATACTGGAATTATCAAATATATAAAGCAGTCTGTGGTGCTCTATTTTGTCCTTAGTCCCAACCTATGTGCCACTGTCCCCTTCCTCCTCTTACCAAAAAGATCAGTTATTTCTCAAATCCAAAGATACCTCATACTTTGAACTCAAAGTAAGGCACTAATTCTTTCAAGGTAGAAATCCACACCAAAATAAAAATTCTAAACTCCATAACCTTACAGTTTAGTTATGCAGAGAACGACCTATGAGTTGATGCTTGAAAAAGGTAGTGCCCACCATTTATGCCCTTACTTCGGGTTCTGGAATTTACTCTAGGCCTTGTAATAAACGGTGTGTGATACGACTTAATGCAGAGGCTTACAGGATAAGACAGGTGCTATTCCAGTGCGATACAAATCCTCAAAGCAACTCCTTTTATTCACCTCCTTTTACCCAGAATCACTGTCATTTTAGCTCTAAGCAGAGAATCTCATCCCGAGGCCTTCCAGGGGCCGTCCTTCCATCGCGAAAATAAGGTCACATTTATTCTTTCCACTATTCTTTTCACTACTAATAGTGGCCACTCTGACCAAGGCAAAAAATACTGGAAAAGAGACAAAATTATTATTTATAGACTATGTTATTTAAAACCTAGAAGTGCCAAGACAGTTACTTTGAAAAATTACATCTATTAAGACAAATAAAGACAGTAATCCTCAAATAGTGTGCATCATAATCATCTGGAAGGCTTGCTGAAACACGGATTTGGGGGGGGGGCAGCTCCAGAGATTGTGATCCAGTCGGTGTGGGGTGGGGCCTGGTATTTGCTGAAGTAAGTTTCATTATGACGCTGAAGCTGCTGGCCAGGAGTCTGAAACAACTCAATGGCATCAGATTTAGTCTTTTTTGGGGGGTGGGGGGTGGGTGGGTAATACAATGATAATATGTCAAAGGAACGGAATCCCTGGGCGGTATAGTTAACACACTCAGCTGACAGTGCTGGAGGTTGCAGTCTACTCACAGGTGCCTCAGAGGAATGGCCTGGTGATCTACTTCTAAAAAAATCAGCCACTGAACACCTTTTGGACGGCAGTTCTACTCTGACACACATGGGGTCACCATGAGTTGGAATCAGTTTGATGGCAACCGGTTGTTTAAATTGAAAGAAATGGAAGAGACGGCTTTTTCTTTTCCTTTGGTGGCGGTAATGGCAAGTTTGGTCTACAGGGATGAGGGGCTCGGTGGTGGGTTTGGAAATGCTGAGCTTGAGGTGAATACTCTATTACACTTATTCTTTCAATGTCCCTAACAAATCTGCTTGCTTCTCAGCATCTGCACTTGACTTCCTCTGGCTTCTACAAATTACCTTCACACTTTGTAGAACCTGCACTGTCTAGGAACCCTTCCTGGCTTAATTTTACTGGACAATATTCACTTTTCACTTCACTTGTGACTATTCAACAGCTCTCTCTGGTTCTGTTTCTTTCACTGATCCTGTATGCTCCTACATTAACTAGCATTAAATTTGGCCTGAGTACTAGCAATACCCAAACTAAGAATTTAAACAAGATACAAGTGCACTTCTCTGTAATGTAAACTGTGGAGATAAGCAGTCAAGACTGGAGTGAGGGTTATATATCACTACCAAGAACTTAGGCTCCTTCTACCCTCATTGGTCCACTGTGTGGCTTTCATTTCCAAGGTCACCTCATGGTCCAACATGGATGCTGGAATACCAGCCACTACACTTTCATTACAGCTATAATGTCTGCATCCAATCAGCAAGAATGAAGAAATGATATACAGCATTTTCCCTCCCTTCGAAAAATACTTCCCCAGAATTTACGATTACGTAAAAATGTTTAATTTAGCAAAACAAAACGTCCTCCCAAAGTTGCACGTACTTCTTCCACTTACTGGCTAAAGTTAACCAGTCACACAGCTGTGCCTAACTCTAAGGGAAGTTGGGAAATACGGACTTCGTTTTAGGTTATCAAGTGCTCGGCTAAAACTGGGAGCACTACTGAAGAAAGGTAAAATGGACACCGGGAGACCCAACGCCGTTTCTACCACAGTCCCCTACGGTCTATTTTGTGCACAGCAGCCAGCAATATTTCCATAAGAGAAATCAGACCATGGTACAGCCTTTCGTAAAACTCTCCGATAGATTCCCATTACATTAGAACACACCCACAGTCCTTATTTTAGCTTCAGAACTCCTACATGATCTGTCCTCTCTGACCTTCCACCTTTTTGACTGTTATCACTGGTTACACAGACCTTTTTTCCCACTGCTTCAGTAAAACCACACCAGTTACCATCAGGTCGATTCCAAATCATGGCAACCTCATATACGTCAGAGAAGAACTGTGCTCCATAGGGTTTTCAACAGCTCACTTTTTGGAAGCAGAATGCCAGGTATTTCTTGAAAGGTGCCTTTGGGTGGACTTGAAACTCCAACCTTTCAGTTAGCAGATGAATGTTATTATTGTTAAGGTGCTGAGTCAGTGCCGACTTATAGTGACCCTATGTACAACAGAACGAAATGCTGCCTGGTCCTGCATCATCCTTGCAACCCTTGCTGTGTGTGAGCCCACTGTTAAGGCCGCCGTGTCAATCCGTCTTGTTGAGGGTCTTCCTCTTCTTCACTGATGCTCTACTTCACCAAGCACGATGTTCCTCTCCAGAGACTGATCCCCTCCAGACAACATGTCCAAAGTATGCGAGACATTGTCTTGCCACCCTTGCTTCTAAGAAGCGTCCTGGCTGTACCTCTTCCGAGACAAGCCTGTCCACTCTTTTGGCAGCCCGTGGCATACTCCACATTCTTCGCCAGCACCACAACTCAAAGGTATCAGCTCTTGTTCAGTTCTCCTCATTCACTGCCCAGCTTTCACACGCGTAGGATGCGACTGAAAACACCACGGCTTGGGTCAGGCTCACCTTACTAGTCTTCAAGGTGTCATCTTTGCTTTTCAACACTTTAAAGAGATCTTTTGCAGCAGATCTGCCCAATGTAATGCGTCTTTTGATTTTTCGACTGCTGCTTCCACGGGTATTGATGGATCCAAGTAAAACGAAATCCTTCAAAACTTCTTTTACCATTTATCACGACACTGCTTACTAGTTCAGTTGTGAGGATTTCTGTTGTCTTTATGTTAAGGTATAATCCACACTGATGGCTGTAGTACTTCATCAGTAAGTGCTTCAAGTCCTCCTCACATTCAGCAACAACGCTGTGTTATCTGCATACTACAGGTTGTTAATGAGTCTTCCTCAAATCCTGATGCTGTGTTCTTCAGATAGTCTAGCTTCCAGGATTATCTGCTCAGCATGGAGACTAAGTAAGTGTTACGAAAGGATACAGCCCTGAAACACATGTACCCTGATTTTAAACCAAAAAGTATCGCCCCGTTCTGTTTGAACAAATGCCTCGTGGTCTATGTACAGGTTCCCCATGAGCAAAATTAAGTGTTCTGGATTTCCCATTCTTTGCAATGTTATCCATAATTTGTTACAATCCCCATAACTGAATGCCTTGCACGGCCAATAAAACACATGTAAACACCTTTCTGGTGTTTTCTCCTTTTGGCCAGGATCCATCTGACATCTGTAATTATAATCCTTGCTCCACGTCCTCTTCTAAATCTGGCTTGAATTTCTGGTAGTTCCCTGTTGATGTGCTGCTCCAACAGTTTTTGAATAATCTTCAGCATTAATTTTACTTGCGTGTGATATTAATGATATTGTTGAACAATTCTCACATTCTGTTGGGTCACGTTTCTTTGGAATGGGCACAAGTATGGATCTCTTCCAGTCGGTTGGCCGGGTAGCTGTTTTCTAAATTTCTTGGCACAAACAAGTGAGTGCTTCTCATGTTGTATCCATTTGCTGAAACATCGCAATTGGTATTCTGTCAATTCCTGGAGCCTTGTTTTTTGCCAGTGTCTTCAGTGAAGCTTGGCCTTCTTCAGTACCATCAGTTCTTGATCATACGCAACCAAATAGGTTAATAGTTTACCCCACCCAGGGATATACTGGGTACTCAGGTGGCACGGTGGTTAGAAACTCAGCTGCTAACCAAAAGGTTGGCAGTTTGAATCCACCGCTGCCCCTTGGAAACCCTATGGGATAGTTTTACTCTGTCTTACAGGATCAGTATAAGTCAGAATCGACTGGACAGCAATGGGTTAGGTTCGGTTTTAGGGAGGCACTAGCTATTCCTTCTGCCTAGAATCTCTTTGCATGGCTAGTTCTTTCAGTTCTGGTCTCATGAGGCCCCCTCTGACTTTTGAAGTATCTCTGCATTTTCTCTTCATCTTGTTTTATTTTCATTCTTACTGTTATTTTCTTGCTTGTTTATTGTCTGTCTCTTACTACTAAAAACAGCGGGCCTTGTCTGATTCACTGGTGCATCTCCAGTGTCCAGCCAACAATGGCATTCAATAAAAGTCTGCTGAATAAATTAAGTGATCAAGCATGGTCCTGATCACACCTTTGTAACGCCATGACATATAGTACAGAGCCCTGCACTAACAAACTGGAAAACACACAGCTCAGTAAGCAGCCATGTGTTCGACCCAACTTCTTTTTATCTGACTATGAATCAGGGGGTGGGAAAGGAATTGATATTTTTCTTCTTCATCGTATGTCCAGCTACTGCTCTCCTTTTCTTCCAGCTGGGTCAGTTCACCTTTGTTAGTAATTAAACATGCCTCTTTTCAAACCTTTCTATAGTATCTAAACAGTAAACAAGAGGTTTATTAAATGCCACAATGCAACAACTAACTGGTCTCCCTGCTCATTACTACTGTCTATCAAAACAAAATGGAGTTCGGTCAGTCTTCATACCATTTGACGTAGTTAATAACCCATTTTTCCCAAATTTCTTTCCAAAGAATAAAAAAAACCCAAATTTAATCAAATACAAGCTTACTTACTGGAGTTAGGAATAATGATGGATCTCGGTGAACTTTGGGATCACTCCAGCCCACATATGCTAATCACACTGCCAGTCATTTTTGTGAGAAAGAGTAACTCAGCAACGCAGGGCTCCCCCTTTCCTGCACCATGTGACAACCTTGTTGGTACCAGAATATCTAAGCAGTGCAGGGCTCCCCCTTTCCTGCACCATGTGACAACCTCCTTGGTACCAGAATGCTCCTGAGGGGGCAGTTCTGTAGGTCTACTCTAATGACACTGGAGTCCTCCCCCGACACACACGGCAGCTTCCGTCACATTTTAACACGAGCAGGCCATGTTTCAAAAAGCATTTGCTATCTTCTCACTCACGAGTACAGTAATTTCCGATATGTTATTCTAGGCATATTTAGGCCAACGTGTCTTAATGTCATTTTGATTAGGAAGAATTGAACTTTCAGATCGGCATACTCTGTAATTTTGTATGTGACGTATAAACATGCTGAAAAGTATTCGTTCTTTCAGGGTGGCCCTGTTGTTTGCAATGATTGAGACGGTGGGCCCCCCACCCATCAGAGCAGCCTTGCTCTTATCTATCATTGTTGTTTTTACTCTGAAGAATGGGTTTTGGAAAGTTTGGAAACCTCTAGATTAGGTCACTTAGGATTTCCCCCCTTCCATCTCAAAGACTATATAATCGGGATCTCAAAGTGTCTCATGATCAATAGCATAAATAGAAAAACGATAGGAGACTGTGCTGAATCAGCAGTAACTCAAGAGCAGACTTTTAATTGCTATTTTTAAAATCTTAGGCATAAATTCTATTTAGTCGATCATTCCAAAAAGGACTGAAAGTGGTTTTGATTTGAACTTGCTTTCTAATGCACGTGTGTAAAGAATCACGAGTCCTTCCTAAAAGGTGAGCTTGATCTCGAAACATACGTAAACATTTGAGGGTTTACTCTAATACAACCATCACGCAATAGGATTTTTCAATTGCCAGGCTTAACACAGGCTTTCCAGTCCTTGGGGGAAATAACTAAAAGCTCATTTGTAACAAAGTTGTGTTTAAACCCCTCACTGTTAAAAGGGGTTGGTTTTTGGTACCAGGCTTCTGCACAGTCACAGATTAGTTTCTTTGATGAGGTTTAAGAAGGAAGAATAGGAGCTAAGAGTCCTCACAGTCTCAGGCGAGGTTCCTGATATATGGTGTAAAGGGATATTTGTGCTGTTACATCGTAAATTTAACCACAGCTTAAACCCAAAAAAACCAAACCCACTGACATCGAGTCAATTCTGACCCATAGCGACCCTACAGGACAGAGCAGAACTGCCCCCTACCTTTCCAAAGAGCGCCTGGTCGATCTGAACTGCTGACCTTTTGGTTAGCAGCTGTAGCACTTAACCACAGCTTAAAAGAGCTTAAAAAAAAAAAAGACCTTACACAGCTTTAAATCAGGTAAGTTAAACAGGATCCCCCTGGAGCTGGCGTGCAGAGCGAATAACAACAGTAAAATGGGTTTATAATTCTCTTGCACTATTTCATGTGGCTCTGACGGTTACTCTGATAGAAGACAAGTCAAATCTGATGAGACCTGGAGTGATTCCAGCAGTTGACAGGGAATTACTCAGTTTCACCAACACATGAAAGGTTGAAGAGGCCTAGTAGATCTATCCTTTTGTCCTCAGGGCTGAAAAGTGAAACAAGAAGAACTAATGGCATCTTAAACAACTGAAATTATCTTCTACTTAAAATCTCAAACACTCATTACAGCTGATTTGTTTCAGTAAAAACTGACCATAATAATTCAAACAAGGCTTTTGGTAGGTAATGCCTACAATTAGGCAAATGTTAAGTGTTTCAGTTAAGAATCTCCTCAGTGTTGAAGCAATTCCCTTTACAGGATCCTTAAGGGATACCCACGCCTTGGTGCACACAATGACTAGCACCAGAAGAAATGGCTGACATTTTTAAAAAGAAAAAGTTTTAGAAATTAAAAATAACACAAAACAAATCAAAACCAGACCCACTGCTGTCTTGTGGATTCTGACTCAAGACATGCTGTAGGACAGAGTAGAACTGCCCTGTAGGGCTTCTAAGCCTGTAAATCTTTTATGGATGCACACTGCCACATCTTTCTTCTGTGGGCAACACATACATTTGGTAACAAAGAAAAAAAAAATAATTAAGTGACAGAAATGGCTATACAGTGGAAGTGAATCTTCCCTTCCCTCTGTCTCAGCTCCCTCAGGTTTTCTCCTCAGAATCAATTACTGCTAACAATTCCTTGAGTCCTTCCAAGACCAACTCCCCGCATTTACAAGCATAAGGAACTTCAGAAGACTTAAAAATAGCTTGCCTTCTCTCTAGTAGGCCGTGTAGCACATAAAAAATTCAGCTTAAACTGTAAAGATATTCCAGCATGTAAAAATAGTTTAAGCTGGGTAACATCAAAAAAAAAAAAAGCTGGATACTACATTGTTTTTCACTAGCTCTACCATCACCACAGAATCCTGTCTTGCAAGGTGCAACGATTAAATGCTATACCACTGTGGCCAAAGAGGGCAGTGTGTATCAAGGATACAAAGCAAAGGCAGAAAATCTGCAAACCTGTTTACCATTCCAGGAGTACGTACAGAGACCCTGTCCTACACAGCTGTTTCGTCAAGTTCTGCAGGTAAAGCTGAATAACAGATATACCATGATTTCTCCCCAAGGTGCTACCCTCGGATGGACTGTCATTAGGATGAGAAGCCCGGTGAGCACATCAGAACAAGGGAAGAAAAGTCAGACAAGTCTCACTATCAAAAATCCCACTGTGCATATAACTTATTATGAAAAAGAATGACAAAATTTTAACCCCCAAGAAACGACTATACAAACTACGAGTTACAGACGTGAAAACCCGTGGGATTAAATTCAGAATTGTTTTTTTATTTCAATATACTGAAGAAATCACTAAGAACTTACAGACTGAAATATTCACCATCCTGGAAATCCAAGACAACCTAAACACAAGCTATAAGACGCATATACTTGGGCAGTTAAAACATTTCAAGCTAATTTGCTAAAATCTCAAGTCCGAGTTTTGGAATATTCAGAGTTGATCATTTCTCCCGTTAAAATTTAAAGCAAAATTATACTGAATTTTCTAATAAAACGTTTGAAAAGAAAAGTCCATGAAGAAAAAAAACGCCAAAAGTTGTCACTACAAATATCAAGATACAAAAACATATATATAAAACAACCAACACAATACCTTAAAACTCCCTTCCGGCAGTATAAAAAAAATTTTATGACATTACAACTTACATTCCCTTCTCAGTGTAAATCAGGAGAAGAAAAGAGAAGCCCTTTATTGAGTTGTCCTGTTTCCTTCTAAGGATTGAAAAGATTCATTCGGTGCCGAGCTTCACAGGCAACTCTGGATCACAACTGTACCTGCCCGCGTACATCATGTCCACCTGAGACCACCGCCTGGCAGCGCAGGCACGGTACGTTCCGGAGCGTCGTGCACCGGACAAGCCGGCCGGCCGCCTCCTGCTCCGACAAGCCGGGGAGACTCGGGCGCCCGCGCACGGTGTCCGGCGGGCTCGGGCTCGGGCTCGGCGGGAGGAGCGTCACCCGGGCCCGCCGAATCGCCCCCGGAGCCCGCAGTCGTGCCGCAGCCCGGGCGGCCGCAGCAGGTGGGGCCCAGCGCGGGCACTCCCTCGGCCGCCCGCCAGCGGGGTCCCGGCCCGCGCCCCCCGCCGGCCGCCCGGGCTTTCCGGGCGCGCTGCCCGCCGTCCCGGCGCGGGCTTTCGCTGTGGAAGCGGCACCACTTTTGTTCGGAGATTTCGGAAGAGGCCGGCCTCGGCTCCGCCCGCACAGACCCCCCAACTTTACGCGGCGGCGAGGGCAGCGAGAGCCGAGGGACCCCGTCGCCCCACAGCCCCAGGCGCCGGCGGGCGGCTCCAGACAAAGGGTCGCCGGCGCCGGCGGGGAGCGAGGCCGAGGCCCGCAAGGGGCGCCGTCCGCGGCCCGGGCGCTCACCTTTGAGGACCGGACACAGCTGCTCCAGGGCCATGGTGCCGGCCGGCTTGGCGCCGCGCGAGGGCTGGGGCGGCGGCGAGGAGGCGACGCGGCGCTCACGGCCCGGCGCGGCGCGAGCCCCGCTGCGTCCCCATCGCCGGCCACCAGGCTCCGTGCCCGCGAGGCAGGGCTCAGGTCCTGCGGCCCGCCATGGCCGAGCCCCCCGGCGGGCTCCAGCGCCGCTCGAGCCCCCCGACGGCGCTCCGTCCCATGGACCGCCCCGGAGCCGAGGGACGAGGATGCGCGGGCGGGGGCCGGCGGGGCCCGGCGCGGGTCGCCCCGGTACGCGGCTCGCGAGGCCGCCGGCTGCGGTCGTGGCGCGGGCTCCGCGGAAGTGGCGAGCGCGGGGAGCCCAGGCTCATTTAAGCGGCGAGCGCGAGCGCCGCGTGCCGGCCGCCGCCCGTGCGCATGTGCGGCCCTCGCCCCGCCCCCGCCCGCGTGGCCCCGCGCCCGCCCACCAATCGCCTCGCTGTCCTCCCGAGGCCTCGAGCCCCGGGCCAGCGTCGCGCGCCCCCCGGCGGCCGCTCGTGGGGCAGGGCGGGGCGGGGCGGGCAGCGCGGGTCGCCGCCAAGGGAGCGCCCGCCTCCCCTCTCACCCACCTGCACGTCTCCGCTGTCGCCGACGGGGAGGGGGCGCCGACCCCTGGGCCTCCCGGGTCTCAAGGTCAAAACTTAGCCCTCTCGGCTGGCTGTGGCACTGACCGGGGCGGGAAAGCGCAGGTGTGGGCGCGGGCTCCGGAGCGGGGGGCGCCAGGTGAGTTAACCTGCCCGCCGCCAGCGCTCCCCAGGTCCCGGCCCGAGGCCACGTGCCTGACCTCACGACCCCGCCGAGCGTCAGAGCCCCTCGCGGGGTGGGTGCTGTCGGGGTGCCCCTGGAGTGAGGGACACGGGGCTGTGGACGCGGGGGTAGCGCCCTCTCAGCCGCCGAGCCCGCCGCGCAGCCCTGACCCCACTGAGGAAGACCTCGGAGCTGGCGAGCTGCTGCTCCCCGCGGCGGCCGGGTCAGCCCCACTCACAGCGAGCCTGCAGGACAGTAGAGCTGCCCTGGGTTTCCGAGGAGCGCTGGTGGCTTCGAGCTGCCCACCTTCGGGTTAGCAGCTGAGCTCTCCGGAGCTACTGCGCCACCAAGCTACTGCGTTCGGTACGGTATTCGTTATGGTTGTATCTCCTCCGTTGATGGTTCAAACCCGCCGACGGCTGCTCGGGAGGAGGATGTGGCAGTCTGCTTCCCTAAGGATTGTAGCCTGGGAAACACTCTGGGGCAGTTGTGCTTTGTCCTGTAGGGTCGCTATCAGTCGGAATCGACTGGATGGCAGCAGGTCGAGTTTGGTTTTATTTTCTCCATAGCACTTATTTCATGAAATTTCCGCGTTCATTTGTTTATGTGTTGGTTCCCCAAAGCCCCACTCCCTAAAAATGTAAGCTGCTTGAGGGCAGGAAGGCTACACTCATTCATCATCCCATACTTACCGGGTGTTCACTCTGTGCTGTTGGGCTCAAACATAACGATTCTGAGGATGGCCCGGGACCGGCCAGTGTTTCAAGTTTCTGTTGTACATAGGGTCGCTGTGAGTCGGAAGTGACTCAGTGACACCTAACAACACACTATGCTCTGAAAACAGTGACAGGTGCTGGAGAAACAATTGCGGTTAAGGCACCGTAGACAGAATACTTATGCTTGCGCCTGACATGCAGTAGGAGTGTCCCAGAAATGTTTATCTAACTAGCTAAGGACAATGCCAGGCGACTAAAAATAATCTTTCAGGGCCGGCAAGCTCTTTTCTCTTTCGTTCTCTTCCCCCAGGAAGGCACAGAAGTGTAATTAAGTCACAACGTTTACAAATGAAAAACATGTGTAACACCAGTTATCAATGCGTTTAGCCCTTTGGCATGTGTCTGGTGGGAAGGTGGGGCAACAGATGCCTAAGTTTGGGTTCTTAGGGACAAATCACCGACAGTTAAATGGGGATTGCACACAAGAATCAACTAGAAAATAAAAAGAGTGTTCCGTTTAAGAGGCAGTCACACAAATACAAGGAAGTGACATGCAGGGAGATTGAGATAGTAAATGGTAGGAGTCTACATTATAGACGATTATTTTATATATATATAGACGTTATAGATAATCTGGGCAAAAGTGGAAGAGGCTTTTCCAGCTTCTGGAACAGAATAAATTCTCAATGCACAGCTGTTGACAGAAATCGGTGTGTATGATGTCAGAGAAGGAGGTGACACAAAGAATGGACAGGGTGCAGATGGCAAGTGGGGAAGAGAGAAGGAAGATGAACGTTTACTTCAGGAAAGGAATAGGGGCGAACATTGCATTTGGGACAGTGGTTTGGTAGTGATAAGAAGTAAAGTCGACTCTGGTGGACTTTGATTATGGAGATTCTTGCTTGAATGCTAGGCAGGGGAGTTTGTACTTGATTCAGGAGGCTGGGGCATAGTTTTTAATACGGAGTCATGGAGTTCTGGGAAGATTAATCTGGCGGTTGGGCTGAGGATGTAATAAAAAGGGAGAGATTATAGCAACTGTAGTAATTCAAAATGCAGAAATGCAGTATAGCACTTCATTCAGCTTAGTAGCTCTGACTAGAAGTATTACTTTTGATAAAACCTAAAAAGTCTTTCCTTTTCTGGTATGTTGGCTTGGGAATGTTCATTTCGTGGCTCCCTATTAGGGAACCTGTCTTTAAGATGTACTGGTGTAATCATTCGTAGATGATTTTTGAGAAATGTAGTAAAGCACAGATCATAGCGGAGACTACTGTGTGGCCATATGTTAGCTAAATCAAAAGGAAAGCAGTTTGCATATCTCTCAGCTGGGGAGTTCTGTATTTGGATTGTTATTTCTCCAGAAAATCACCCAGTAGTACCCAGTCTGTCCCCAGATTCCCTGCCAGTTCCCAGGTGATGGGGGCCTGGCTGTCATTGCATCCTGCTGGCCTATCCAGGCTTTGGTCTAGCTTCTTCAACTCCTCGCAGTTTAAATTTGGTTTTCTCTGACCAAGCCCCATGTGTCACACAAATAGAATCATTTCGTATTAACTTACTAGAATGAATTAAAAAAAAAATTACCTCAGCATTTATGTACTTACAGATTTCTGTTGTCTCATTCTTTGCTGTTTGAGAACTTTTGTGTTTTATTAACTGACAGCCTGAGAAAGCAGGTTATTGTGTTTAGAGATACAACCAAAGAAGATAGAGGAATTTTACACTCCAAACTCTGATGTACAGAAAATTTATTTGTCCTGAAGAAAAATGGGGGTCTCAGACTCCTTTGATATTTTCTTACAGTGTGCAGATATGGCTACAATAATGGTGAAATTCAGTGGAAAACAGAACCAGCTGAGGATCTCATTGAAGATTCCATTGTTTGTTATACAGCTATAGAGTTTTCTTAAGAGAGAAAAAGAGAAAAAATGTTTAAGTATTTTTGAATGTGTGAGCCAGAGTTACTGCTGTTAGTGATATTGAAGAAAAGCTGTCTCCAGGCAATAAAAAGCTCTTTAACAGTATTTCTGGTTAGTGTGGTTCCACACCAGGAAAGCTTTTAAGAAATATTGCCTCTTCAGTGCTGAAGTATTTTGACTATTAAATTTTCAGGAAAATTTTGGTCATCCAGTTACTTTCATTTGACTATGAAAATTAAGAAGGGCTCTAATTATATTTCTTATGGTAAAGTTGCTTACATACATGGTATCCTTTTCCTAAAAGCCAAAATCTTGTTTTAAAAGTAGACCTGTTTGTTTCCTGTTTAAACCTGTTTACTTTAAGCCTTAACAAATGCTGTTTATTTTGTGTAATATGAAACTGTAATTTTAAAGTATAAAATTCTTTATTTTTTAAAAATTTTTTATTGTGCTTTAAGTGAAAGTTTACAAATCAAGTCGGTTTCTCATACAAAAATTTATATACAGTTTCGTATATACTCCTAGTTGCTCTCCCCCTAATGAGACAGCATACTGCTTCCCTTCACTCTATATTTTAAGGTCCCCTCTGCCCTCTCTTCTCCCCCTCCAGACAGGAGCTGCCCACATAGTCTCGTGTGTCTACTTGATCCAAGAAGTTCATTCCTCACCAGTGTCATTTTCTATCCCACAGTCCAGTCCTATAGGGTTGCTATGAGTCGGAATCGACTCGACGGCAGTGGGTTTGGTTTTTATTTTTATTTTTTTTTGAGTCCGGCCCAATCCCTGTCTGAACAGTTGGCTTTGGGAATGGTTCCTGTCTTTGGCTAAGGTCTGGGGACCATGACCTCCGGGGTCCTTCTAGTCTCAGTCAGACCATTAAGTCTGGTCTTTTTATGAGAATTTGAGGTCTGCATCCCATTTTATTTGTTTATTTGTTTATCCCATGCTCTCCTGCTCCCTCAGGAGTTCTCTGTTGTGTTCCCTGTCAGGGCAGACATTGGTTGTAGCCAGGCACCATCTAGTTCTTCCAGGCTCAGGCTGATGTAGTCTTTGGTTTATGTGGTCCTTTCTATCTATTGGACTCATAATTACCTTGTATCTTTGGTGTTCTTCATTGTCCTTTGCTCCAGGTGAGTTGAGACCAGTTGATGCATCTTAGATGGCTGCTTGCTAGCGTTTAAGACCCCAGAAGCCACTCTCCAAAGTGGGATGCAGAATGTTTTCTTAATAGATTTTATTATCCCAGTTGGCCTACATGTGCCCTTAACTGTGGTCCCCAAACCCCTGCCCCTGTAAAGTACAAAATTTTTCATATAGTTATTTGGCAGTGTTTGCTAGATAATAGAGATTTCTTCTGAGTTCGATTTAAGGACTGTTTGATGTAACTGTTCTTTTAGTACTAGTGTGATTGGAATGCATACTCAGCTATGTAGCAGTGTTAATTCTCGTAATATATTTGTAAGGAAGGTGTATCTAAATTATTACAACTATTAACATCTCAAACTAATTTTTTTTCTCTGCTATAAAGCATATAAGCTAAGATTTATAATAAAATTCATATCTCTAGAGGTGTGATCTATTTGTTTATTAGGTGCCATTGAGTCGATCTCTTCCATTCGGTTGGCCAGGTAGCTGTCTTCCAGACTTTTTGGCATAGATGAGTGAACTCTTCCAGTGTTGCATCCATTTGTTGAAACATCTCAGTTGGTATTCTGTCAGTTCCTGGAGATGTGATTTAGAAAGAGGTATTTGGGAAAGTTTTATAAATTTTTTTTTAATTGTGAAGTGTAACACATATTTAGAAAAGTGCCTAAAATAATGTCTGTTAAGTTTAACAGAAAATTTTAAAGCTAAAAGTCATGTGAACATCACCCACGTCAAGAAATAGAATATCACCTGTACCTAGAAGCACCCCTACCCCCCATGTGCCTCTACCTGATGATGAATCCTCTCCCAATTCCCTAGAGGTGATTAATATCCTGATTTTTATCATTTCCTTCCTTTTATATTTTTCTACCTGTAAATATACCTTTAAATGATGTACTTTAGTTTTTCTTATTTTTACAATTTATATGAAGGGTCATATTGTATGTATGTGTCTTTTATAGCTTAACTTCCTGAGATTAATCCGTGTTGTTGTGTACAACTGTAGTTCATTAAATATGATGGCTGTATAGTATTTCATTGTATCAGCATCCATGTAGATGGATATTTAGGTGGTTTGTAGCTTTTGGCCACTGTGGACATTTCGGCTATGAACATTTTTATACCATTATGGTGAAATATGTTCCTTTATGTGGCCTTTTCTTTGGGAAAGCACCTGGAGAAATTTTTCTCCCTAAAACCAGAAGAGTTACCTTTGCCCTAGTTTTTTACCAGAGAGGCTTTGTTACTTTTGTCCAGGTTGACTGACATTTCCTGGGTAAGCTGTAAACAACTGTGGTTTGATACTTTTTGTCTGGTCCTGGGCTGTAGCCTGCCCTGTGATTGGTAGGCACCATGCGGGAATTGTTCAAGAAACTATGCCTCTACTGTGCAAATGAAATGACTGTGGCCTACTATGCAAATGAAGTATCTGTGGCCTACCTAGAGGGGATTGGTGAATTTGTGGCCCTGGTGGGAGGGCCATGCACTGAGATTGAGGAGGAGTCTGTGTATATATGCAGCTAACCCCACAGAGGTTTTTCGGACAGAAAGAAGCAGGTGGAGAAGTGGAAGGAAGACAGAAGAGAGAAGAAGCAGAGAGATGAGGCAAGGAACCTCCTAAAAGAGCTATAACATGGGTCAAGGGCTGTAACGCTGAAGAGAGCGAGAGATCCAGAAGGGGCCCGGCAGCAGACCCAGTGGCGACAAGCCCAGAAGGGGACCTGCAGCAAAGTCAGTGGTGACAGATGGCAGGGCCAAAAGGAGCCTGGCCTCAGGACTGAGAGGAGCTGAGAGACCTGTCTTGCACTGAAGAAGGGGGACTTTGTCTACAAGCTTCCTGATTCTGATCCTGAGTTGTATGTAACCTGTTACTTCCTGAATAAATGATTTAACTGTAAATATGGTCTGTGAATTCTGTATGGCCATTGCAATGGATTATAGAACCCAGCAGAGAAGTAGAGAGTGCTGTGGGGAGGACGGTCGGTGTCAGAATTGGTAAAAATTTTGGCGAGTAGGGGCATGTTTGACCTCTACCTCATGGGAATCAGATTTGGGCTGATCCTGGTCATTACCCTCCTGAAGTTTGACAGGTTCTGACGCTACTATCGATGCTGTTTCTGCTCCAATTTTACACCTGTACTCTCATGTACATGAGTAGGAATTTATTTAACAGTAGAATTGCTTTGTGGAATTGCAGTGTACCTTCAACTTCAGTGAATAAAGGTAAAAACAACTGCGGCTTTAAAAAGTGGCTGTACCATTTTATAAAGGCCCACTGGGAGTGCGTAAGATTCTTGTTGCTCCACATTGTCCAGACATAGTCCAGTAACTTGAAACTTACTTCCAAAAGTGGAGGGCACTAAGAAATCAAAGACCTGGGCAAATCCAGGGTGGCAGCAAAGGAGTTTATTAGGGAGACTTACAGATGAGACAAGTCCTGGGTGGCTGCAGGATCAAAGCAGATCTCTGCACCCCACAGGGGGAGGGCAGAGGTTCTATAGGGGTAGTGGACAGTAGTGGCTACAAGCCAGGGACTTATAAATAAGACTGCCTCAGCAAATGGTAGTGAACAAGTGGACTACACAGACACAAGGGTGCTCATGTTCTGTCTTTCAAAGCCTGTTTCCCCTTCAGTCCACCCCTCAAGGCCAGCTCTTACAGTCTATTACTATTGTATATTCCGTCTTGTGCTGTAGCACAAGAGACCCTGTTCCCTCCCAATTGGAAACAGGTATAGACGTGGGGTTGGCAAGGTGCTGTATGGTGCCCACATGTGTGCAAGATACAGAAAATTACTGTGTGCCCAAAACTGGGAAGTCTTCTCCAATAAGGAGAAGGATCTGGGGCAGAGAGGGTGACCCAGTTCCCAGCCTCCTTATCTGAGAATGCACTTGGCCCAAGACCTTTACTTAGGCAGCCCACATGGGAAGCGTCGAGGCAGACTGTTCCTCCAGCACACATCCATACCAACATTTGGGTATTGTCAGTTTTACTATTTGTCAATCTGATGGGTGTGTAGTGATATCTCTGTGAGGTTTTAATTTGCATTTTCCTTACTAATGAGATTGAACACCTATTTATATGTTCATTGGCCATTTAGATTTTTTTAAAATTGTGTTTTAGGTAAAAGTTTACAGTGCACCTTAGTTTCTCATTCAAAAATTTATACACAAATTGGATGCAATCCCCACAATGTATCAGCATTCTCCCTCTTCCCACCTCGCACTCTGTTTCCATTTGTTCAGGTTTCCTGTCCCTTCCTGCTTTCTCGTCTTTGGATTTGGGCAGGTGTTGCCTATTTGGTCTCACATACTTGAATGAGCTAAGAAGAAGCACATTCCTCATGTGTTATTATTTGTTTTATAGGCCTATCTAATCTTTGTCTGAAAGGTGAATTTTGGGAGTGGCTTCAGTTCTGTGGTAGAAGAGTGTCCTGTGGCCATTGTCTGGGGTGTTCCTCCAGTCTCTGTCAGACTAGTATGTCTGGTGTGTTTATTGTGAATTTGAATTTTGTTCTGCGTTTTTCACCTGCTTTTCCTGGGGCCCTCTATTGCGATGCTTGTCAGAGCCATTGGTGGTGTTAGCCAGGCACTATCTCGTTCTTCTAGGCTCAGGCTGGTGAAGGCTGTGGTTCATGTGGTCCTTTAGTCTTGGGACTAATCTTTCCCTTGTCTCTTTGGTTTTCTTCTTTCTCCTTTACTCTGGATGGGATGGGACCAATAGATGTATCTTAGACGGCCAGTCCTAAGACCCCAGACGCTACTCACCAAAGTAGGATGTTAAACATTTTCTTTATGGACTATGTAGTGCCAGTTGACTGAGATGTCACCCGAGTCCGTGGTCCCCAGCCCTCAGCCCCAGTAACTCAGTCCCTCAAGGTGTTTGGATGTGTCTAAGAAGCTTTTATGGCTGTGTTCCTTTTGTGCTCTATCGTGTATATAAATATATATGCTGTACTTATAAATATGTATGTAAAACTATCCACGGCCTAACCTGTGTATGTACACGGGTATACTCCTATACACCCTCCTTCCGCTATTCAGCATACGTATCTGCCTAGGTATCTACTTGTAAGTTATTATTTGTTTTTACTGCTCTAGGATTATATATGCTATAGTATGTACTGTGGTTGCCTTTTTTTTCCCCCTTGTGTTCCTGGTGGCGTTGTGGTTAAGTGCTACAGCTGCTAAGCAAAAGGTCAGCAGTTCGAATCTGCCAGGTGCTCATTGGAAACTCCACGGGGCAGTTCTACTCTGCCCTGTAGGGTCGCTATGAGTTGGAATCGACTTGACAGCAGTGGTTTTTTTTTTTTTTTTTTTTTTGGTTCTTCTAAGTGTCTAGCTTTGTCTTGGGCAAGATGTGTTGACTTCCCTATATTGTATGTAGCCTTTCTCTTCACCAAAGTTAATACTTGTCTACTTTCTAGTTAGTGATTTCCCCTCCCCAGCCTTCACCTCCCTTGAAACCATCAAAAATTGTTTCTTTCTGCGTGTAAACCTTTCTTTGAGTTTTGTAATAGTGGTCTCATGCAATATTTGTCCTTTTGTGATTGACTTATTTTACTCAGTATAATGCCCTCCAGATTTCCACGTTGTCAGGTGTTCTGCCGATTCATCATTGTTGTTTACCGTTACGTAGTGTTCCATTGTGTGTATGTACTATAGTTTATCCATTCATGTGTTGATGGGCACTTGGGTTGTTTCCATCTTTTTGCTATTGTGAATAATGCTGCAGTGAACATGGGTGTGCATATGTCTATTCATGTGATGGCTCTTATTTCTCTAGAATATCTTCCTAGAAGTGAAATTGCTGGATTGTATGGTATTTCTGGAAACCCTGGTGGTGTAGTGGTTAAGAGCTATGGCTGCTTACCAAAAGGTCGGGAGTTTGAATCCACCAGGTACTCCTTGGAAACGCTAGGGGGCAGTTCTGCTTTGTCCTATAGGGCCGCTATAAGTCGAAATTGACTCGATGGCGGTGAGTTTGGTTTTGGTTTTTACGGTATTTCTAGGTCTAGCTTTATAAGGAAGTACCATATCATTTTCCATTGTAGTTGTACCATTTTGCATTCCCACCAGCAGTGTCTGAGCGTTCTGATCTTCCCATAACTTAGCCAGCATTTATTATTTTCTGAATCTTTGATCAGTGCTGTTCTTGCAGGTGTGAGATGGTATCTCACGGTAGTTTTGATTTGCATCTTTCTTAAAGCTAATGGTCACGAGCATCTTTTCATGTATTTGTTGGCTGCCTTAATGTCCTTTTTGGTGAAATGTCTGTTCATGTTATTTGCCCGTTTTGTGGTAAGTTTTCTTTTTATTGTCGAGTTGTTGAAATTTTCTGTATATTTTAGAGATTAAACCTTTATCAGATATGTTGTTGCCAAAGATTTTTTCCCAGTTGATAGGTTCTTTTTTCAACTCTTGAAAAAGTCTTTTGATGAGCATAAGTATTTAATTTTTAGATAGAAACTAGGTAACTAGAGGTCCCAGTTATCTAGTTTATCACCTGGAGTTTGTGTATTTTTAGTTGTGCTTATATTCTATTTATGCCATAAATTAGGGCCCCTAGCGTTGTACCTCTGTTTTCTTCATGAACTTTATAGTTTTAGGTTTTACTTTTAGGTCTTTGATCCACTTTGAGTTAGTTTTTATGTATGGGGTGAGGTATGGATCCTGTTAAATTTTTCTGCAGATGGATATCCAGTTTTGCCAGCGGTATTTGTTGAAGAGACTATCTCTTCCCCATTGAATGGACTTTGACCCTTTGTCAAAGATAAGTCTTTTATGTCCCTAGTTTTGTTTCTAAGTATTTTATCTTTTGGGGGGCTATTGTAAACTATATTGTTTTTCTGATTTTCTTTTCAGAGTTCTCTTTGTTAATACATAGGAATCCAAGAGATTTTTGTATGTTGATGTTGTATCCTGCCCCTTTGCTGAATCCTTCTATTCCAGTAGCTTTCTTGTGGATTCTTTGGGGTTTTCTATGTATAGGATCATATTGCCTGCAAACAGGGATAGTTTTCCTTCTTCCTTACCAGTTCGGATGCCCTTTATTTCCCTTTCTTGTGTTGTTGCTGTAGCTGGGACTTCCAGTACAATGCCGAATAAGAGTGGTGATAAAGGGCATCTTGTCTGGTTCCTGTTCTCAGAGAGAATGCTTTCAGCCTCCCTCCATTGAGTATAATGTTGGCTGTTGTCTTTGTGTATATGCCCTTAATTATGTTGAGAAATTTCCCTCTGTTTCCATTTTGATGAGAGTTTTTATCAGATGCCTTTTCTGCATTAATTGAGATGATCATGTGGTTATTTTCCTTTTTTTTTATTTATGTGGTGGATTACATTGATTTTTTTCCTAATGTTGAACCATTCTTGCATACCTAATATAAATCCCATTTGATCATGATATATTATTACCATTTTTTCTTTGATGTGCTGTTTAATTTTAGTGGCTAGAATTTTGTTGAGAATTTTTGTGTCAGTGTTCTTGAGGGATTTTAGCCTGTAATTTTCTCTTACAATGGTGTCTTTGCCTGGCTTTGGCATCAGAGTTATGCTGGCTTCATGGAATGAATTTGGGAGTATTCTTTCCTTTTCTATGTTCTGGAATATTTTGAGTAGTACTGTAGTCAACTCTTCTCTGAATGTTTGGTAAAATTCTCAGGTGAAACCATCTGGGCCAGGGCTTTTTTTGTTTGTTTGTTTTGTATTTTTTTAAATGACCTCTTCAATTTTTTCTTTTGTTACGGATCTGTTCAGAGTTTCTACCTCAGTTTGTATTAACTTAGGTAGATGGTGCGTGTCTAGGAATTTGTCCGTTTCCTCTAGGTTTTCAAATTTGTTGCAGTATAATTTTTTGTAGTATTCTGTTTTGATCCTTTTTATTTCATTTCGTTCTGTTCTAATGTCACCCATCTCATTTCTTATTTGGGTTGTTTGCATCTTCTCCTTTTTTTCTTTTGTCAGTTTGGCCGGTGGGTTTGTCAATTTTATTGATACCTTCAAAGAACCAGCTTCTAGTCTTGTTGATCATTTCATTTGTTTTACTGCTTCATTATTTCTGCTCTATATTATTTTCTTTCTTCTGGTAGCTGTGGGGTTCTTTTGCTGCTCTTTTTCTATTTGTTCAAATTGTAGGGTTAATTATTGATTTTTGATTTGTGTGTTTATTGCTATAATTCGGCCTTTGAGCACTGCTTTTGCTGTGTCCCAAAGGTTTTGTTACATTGTATATTCGTTCTTGTTTGATACTAGGAATTTTTAATTTTATTTGTAATTTCTTTTATTACCCAGTGGTTTTTAAGTATGGCATTGTTCAGCTTCCAAGTATTTGATTTTTTTTCCTCACTCTTCCTGTTATTTATTTCTATAGCTTTGTGATCTGAGAAGATGCTTGTGTTATTTTGCTATTTTTGAATTTATTGAGGCTTGTTTTGTGACCTAGGATTAATCTAATCTAGAGAATGATCCGTGTGCGCTGGAGAAGAATGTGTACGGTGCTGCTATTGGGTGGAGTGTTCTGTATATGTCTATGAGGTCAAGTTGTTGATTGTATTGTTTGGATCTTCTGTATTTTTTGCTGAGTTTCTTTCTAGTTGTTTTTTCCATCATTGAAAGTGGTGTGTTAAAATCTCTTACTATTGTAGAATTGTCTATTTTTCTTTTCTGTTGGGGTTTGTTTTATGTATTTTGGAGCTCTGTCGTTGGGTGCATAGATATTTATTATGGTTATGTTTTCTTGGTATATTGATCTCTTAATCATTATAGAGCGTCCTTCCTTCTTTCTTATGTTGGAGTTTGATTTAAAGCCTATTTTATCAGAGATTTATATTGCCACACTTTCTCTTTTTTCGTTACTGTTTGCCTGATATTTTTTTTCCATTGTTTTATTTTTAACCTCTTTATGTTTCTGTGTCTAAGGTGTGTATCTTGTATGCAACATATTGATCGGTCATGTTTATTTATCCATTCTGTCATTCTCTGTGTCTTGACTGATAGACTTAACCTGTTTACATTTAATGTGATTATTGATAGAAATGAATTTACTGCTGTTGTTTTGTTATGCTTTTTTTTTGTAGTGTTGACAGTTTCTTTGTCCCACTTAATTTTCTGTGCTGAGTTCTCTTTGTTCATGGATTGTCTTTTCATTTCCTTTGTTTTTATTGATTTTGTATTTACTGAGACTTCTTTATTTTCATGGGTTGTTGTTGTTAGGTGCTGTATAGTTGATTCCGACTAACAGGGACCCTGTATACTATTCAGCAGACCTATACACGTACAACAGGACAAAATAATGCCCGGTCTTGCACCATCATCACAGTCATCTTTATGCTTGGGCCCATTGTTGCAGCCACTGTGTCAATCCATCTTGTTGAGGGTCTTCCTCTTTTTTACTGACTCTGTACTAACTATGATATCCTCCAGGGACTGATCCCTCCTGATCACATGTCCAAATTATGTGAGAGGTATTCTCGCCATCCTTGTTTCTAAGGAGCATTCTGGCTGTACACCTTCCGAGGCAGATTTGTTCATTCTTTTGGCAGTCCATGGTATATTCAGTATTCTTCGTCAGCACCATAATTCAAAGGGATCAGTTCTTTGGTCTTCCTTATTCATCATCCGGTTTTCACGTGCATATGAAGAGATTGAAAACACCATGGCTTGGGTCAGGTGCACTGTAGTTTTCAAGGTGACGTCTTGGTTAATTTTCTTCATGATTACTGTGAGGTTTACCTTTATCATCCTATGTTTAAAACAGTCTCTTTTTTTTTAGATATCACCTTGACTTGCTTTCCATATGAAGGTTCTATAACTAGACCATTCGTTCCCTCTTTTGGCTTTGAAGTTGTCATCACTTTCAGATTGACATTTCTAGTCCCCAGTTTTTGGTTCTGTAGCTTTATTTTACTTTTGAGATTTCTCTATTTTGCTTGGCACCTTGGTGATGCCATCATGTGTCTTGCTCTCAGGGTGTTGTCTGCTGTTGTTGGTTCTCTGTCCAAAGGACTCCTTTTAATATTTCTTGTAAGGAGGGTCTCTTTACAAGGTTGGGGTGGTGGTGGAGCAGTCTGTTGGGTTCTGCAAGTTTTCTCTCTGGCAGGGGAAGGGGAGGAGTGGGTCAGGTACTGGGTGGGGTGGGGAGGGTTCATGCAGGCACTGTCTCCAGGATGGGGCATAGCCATTTTTTGTGTGAAGGACTTGTTGAAATCTTCTGCCCAGTTTTTCATTGGGGTTTTTTTTTTTTTTAAGATCAATTTGTAGAATTTCTATATATGGATACTAATAAGTTATATATGTTAGAAATAATTTCATCTTGTGGCTTTTCTTTTCACTCATTTTAGGATGTCTACGGATGAATAAAAGTTATTAATTAAAAAATTATTTTTAATCCTCAACAAAATTCTAGCCAATAGAATTCAACAACATATCAAAAAAATAATTCACCATGACCAAGTGGGATTCATACCAGGTATGCAGGGATGGTTCAGCATTAGAAGAACAATTAATGTAATCCACCACATAAATAAAACAAAAGACAAGAATCACATGATTTTATCAATTGATGCAGAAAAGGCATTTGACAAAGTTCAACACTCATTCGTGATAAAAACTTCCAGCAAAATAGGAATAGAGGGAAAATTTCTCAACATAATAAAGGGCATTTATACAAAGCCAATAGCCAGCATCACCCTAAATGGAGAGAGCCTGGAAATATTCCCACTGAGATGGGGAACCAGACAAGGATGCCCTTTATCACCACTCTTATTCAACATTGTGCCAGAGGTCCTAGCCAGAGGAATTAGGCTAGATAAAGAAATAAAGGGCATCCAGATTGGCAAGGAAGAAGTAAAAGTATCTCCATTTGCAGATAACATGCTCTTATACACAGAAAGCCCTAAGGAATCCTCCAGAAAGCTACTGAAACTAATAGAAGAGTTCAGCAGAGTATCAGGATATAAGATAAACATATAAAATCAGTTGGATTCCTCTACACCAACAAAAAGAACATCGAAGAGGAAATCACCAAATCAGTGCCATTTACAGTAACCCCCAAGAAGATAAAATACTTAGGAATAAATCTTACCAGAGTTGTAAAAGACTTATACAAAGAAAACTACAGTACACTTCTGCAAGAAACCAAAAGAGACTTACATAAGTGGAAGAACATACCTTGCTCATGCATAGGAAGAGTTAACATCATAAAAATGTCTATTCTACCAAAAGCAATCTATACATTTAATGCAATTCCAATCCAAATCCCAATGACATTCTTTAATGAGATGGAGAAACAAATCACCAATTTTATATGGAAGGGAAAGAGGTCCCAGATAAATAAGGCGTTACTGAAAAAGAACAACAAAGTGGGAGGCCTTACTTTACCTGATATTAGAACCTATTATACTGCCTTGGAAACTCTAATGGACAGTTCTACTCTGTCCTATAGGGTTGCTATGAGTCGGAATCGACTCGTCGGCATTGGATGTTTTGGGTATTATACTGCCACAGTAGTCAGAACAGCCTGGTACTGGTACTACAACAGATACATGGACCAATGGAACAGAATGGAGAATCCAGACATAAATCCATCCACATATGAGCACTTGATATTTGACAAAGGCTCCAAAACAGTTAAATGGGGAAAAGACAGCCTTTTTAACAAATGGTGCTGGAATAACTGGATATCCATCTGCAAAAGAATGAAACAAGACCCATACCTCACTCCATGCACAAAAACGAGCTCAAAATGTATCAAAGACCTAAATATAAAATCTAAAACGATAAAGATCATGGGAGGAAAAATAGGGACAACGTTAGGAGCCTAATACATGGCATAAACAGTGTACAAAACATAATTAAGAATGCAGAAGAAAAACTGGTAACTGGACGCTCCTAAAAATCAAACACCAATGCTCATCCAGAGACTTCACCAAAAGAGTAAAAAGACTACCTACAGACTGGGAAAAAGTTTTTAGCTATGACATTTCCGATCACCATCTGATCTTTAGAATCTACATGATGCTGCAAAAACTCAACTACAAAAAGACAAAGAACCCAATTAAAAAATGGGCAAAAGATATGAATAGATACTTCACTAAAGAAGACATTCAGGTAGCTAACATGTTCACGATCATTAGCCATTAGAGAAATGCAGATCAAAACTACAATGAGATTTCATCTCACTCCAACAAGGTTGGCGTTAATCCAAAAAACACAAAATAACAAATGTTGGAGGGGCTGTGGAGAGATTGAAACACTTCTACACTGCTGGTGGGAATGTCAGATGGTACAACCACTTTGGAAATCGATTTGGCACTTCCTTAAAAAAGTTAGAAATAGAACTACCATACGATCCAGCAATCCCACTCCTTGGAATATATCCTTGAGAAATAAGAGCCTTTACACAAACAGATATATGCACACCCATGTTTATTGCAGCACTGTTTGCAATAGCAAAAACATGGAAGCAACCAAGATGCCCATCAATGGATGAATGGGTAAATAAATTATGGTATATTCACACAATGGAATACTATGCATCGATAAAGAACCGTGGAGAATCTGTGAAACATTTCATAACATGGAGGAACCTGGAAGGCATTATGCTGAGTGAAATTAGTCAGATACAAAAGGAAAAATATTGTATAAGACTGCTATTAAAAGAAATAGAGAAATAGTTTAAACTGAGAAGAAAACATTCTTTTGTGGTTATGAGAGGGGGGAGGGAGGTAGGGTTGGAGAGGGGTATTCACTAATTAGATAGTAGATAAGAACTATTTTAGGTGAAGGGAACGATAGCACACAATACAGGGGAGGTCAGCACAATTGGACTAAACCAAAAGCAAAGCAGTTTCCTGAATAACTGAATCCTTTGAAGGCCAGCGTAGCAGGGGCAGGGGTTTGGGGACTATGGTTTCAGGGGACATCTAAGTCAGTTGGCATAATAAAATCTATTAACAAAACATTCTGCATCCCACTTTGAAGAGTGGCGTCTGGGGTCTTAAATGCTAGCAAGCAGCCATCTAAGATGCATCAATTGGTCTCAACCCACCTGGATCAAAGGAGTATGAAGAACACCAAGGATACAAGGTGATTACGAGCTCAAGAGACGGAAAGGGCCACATGAACCAGTGACTACATCATCCTGAGACCAGAAGAACTAGATGGTGCCCCGGCTACAACCGATGACTGCCCTGACAGGGAACACAACAGAGAACGCCTGAGGGAGCAGGAGAGCAGTGGGATGCAGTCCCCAAATTCTCATAAGAACAGACTTAGTGGTCTGACTGAGACTGGAAGGACCCCGGTGGTCATGGCCCTCAGACCTTCTGTTGGCCCAGGACAGGAACCATTCCTGAAGCCAATTCTTCAGACATGGATTGGACTGGACAGTGGTTTAGAGAGGGATGCTGGTGAGGAGTGAGCTTCTTGGATCAGGTGGACACTTGAGACTATGTTGGCATCTCCTGCCTGGAGGGGAGATGAGAGGGTGGAGGAGGTTAGAAGCTGGTGAAAAGGACACAAAAAGAGAGAGTGAGGGAGAGAGCAGGCTGTCTCATTAGGGGGAGAGTAATTGGGAGTGTGTAGCAAGGTGTATAATGGGTTTTTGTGTGAGAGACTGAATTGATTTGTAAGCTTTCACCTAAAGCACAATAAAAATTATTTTTTTAAAAATTAGTTTTTTATACACTTTTTTTTTTTTAAATTGTGCTTTAGGTGAAAGTTTACAGCTCAAGTTAATTTCTCACACAAAAATTTACTTGTATGTTGTTATCTGACACTAGTTGGAATCCCTATGATGTGACAGCACACTCTCCCTTTCCACCCTGGGTTTCTTGTGTCTGTTCAACCAGTTGCTGTCCCTTCTGCCTTCTCATTCTGCCTCCAGACAGGAGCTGTCCGTTTGGTCTCATGTATGTGCTTGAACTAAGAAACACAGTCTTCATGAGTATTATTTTATGTTTTATAGTCCAGTTTAATCTTTGAAGAGTGGGCTTCGGGTGATATTACTAATTTTAATGTACTCTGAATTTCCTTTATATTTCAGTGCTTTTTGTGCCTTGATTAAGAAGCCCATATCCACTCCAGGATTATGAAGTTATTTACTTATATTAACTACTAAAAAGTTATAAACTTGCATTTAACATTTAGATCTTTAATCCATTTGGAATTGATTTTTCTCTGTAATAGGGGTCCAATTATTTTTAGTTTTCGTATGAATAGTCCCAGGCCCATTTATTGCTGAAAGGCCCCTACTCTGCAGTTCTCCAGTGTCACCTCTTTCTTGAATCATATGTTGATGATACTACCTCTGGAATCTCTAATATGTTTCATTAGCCTGTTTGTCTATCTCTTCAGCAATACCACACTGTGTTAATTTATATCTCCATGAACCCGTCACCATAATTAAGATAATGGACGTATTAATCTGTCCAAAAGTTTCCTTACTCTCCTCGATAATCCGATAATCTGTCTCTCCTACCACTTTCCGTTCTACCCCTGCCAACCTTCCACCCCCAGGCAACCACTGATCTACTTTCTATCTCTATAGATTCATTTGCATTTTCTGGAATTTCGTGTGAATGGAATCAAACTGTGTGTTTTTTTTTTTTCCTGGCTGAAAAAAATCAGCATAATTGTTTTTTGATCCTCTTACGTCGTTGCATGTATCCAAAATCATTTCCTTTTTATAGTCGAGTTGTTATTCCATCGTACAGTATACTACAGTTTGTTCTGGCATTCTCTAGTTAAGGGACATTTTGGTTCTTTCCAGTTTGGGACAGTCAGAATATAGTTTTTATAATGTGTACATGTTTTTGTAGGAACATAAGTTTTCATTTTCCCAGGGTAAATACGCCTACAAGGAAGACCAGTTAATATAACTATTATTTAAATATATGCACCAACTGATAAGGCCAAAGATGAAGAAATTGGTTTTGACCAACTTCTGCAGTCTTAAATGATCAAACATGCAATCGAGATGTGTTGATAATTATTAGTGATTGGAATGTGAAAGTTGGAAACAAAGAAGGATCAGTAGTTGGAAAGTATGGCCTTGGTAATAGAAACAGTGCTGGAGATCACATGATAGAATTTTGCAAGACCAGTGATTTATTCATTGAAATATCTTTTTTCAACAACATAAGCGGTGAGTATACGCATGGACCTCGCCAGATAGAAAACACAGAGATCAAATCGACCACATTTGTGGGAAGAGACAATGGAGAAGCTCAATATTATCAATCAGGAAAAGGCTAAGGGCCAGCTGTGGAATACAACATCGGTTGTTCATATGCAAGTTGAAGCCGAAGCTGAAGGAAATTGAAAGAAGTCCATGAGAGCCAAAGTACAGACCTCGAGTATATCCCACCTGAATTTAGAGACCATCTGAAGAGTAGATATGACACATTGAACAGTAATGATCGAAGACCAGACAAGTTATGGGAGGACATCAAGAACATCACACGTGAAGAAGGCAGAAGGTTATTAAAAAGACAGGAAATAAGGAAAAGACCAAAATGATGTTACAAGAGACTCTGATACTTGCTTTTGAATGTAGAGTAGCTAAAGTTAATGGAAGAAATAATGAAGTAAAGAGCTGAACAGAAGATTTCAAAGGGCGGCTTGAAAAGACAAAGTATTATAATGAAATGTGCAAAGACCTGGAAGTAGAAAACCAAAAGGGAAGAAGAATGTTCAGCATTTCTCAAGCCAAAAGATCTAAACAAAGCGTTCAAGCTTTTAGTTGAAATTTTGAAGGATTCTATTGGGCAAAATATTAAACGTGCTGGAAGCATCAAAAGAAGATGGAAGGAATACACAGAGTCACTGTACCAAAAAGAATTGGTGGACGTTCAGCCATTTCAGGAGGTAGCATATGATCAAGAGCTGATAGTATTTAAGGAAGAAGTCCAAGCTACATTGAAGGCATTGGCAAAAAACAAGGTCCCAGGAATTGGCAGAATACAAACAGATGCAGTGCTGGAATCACTTAACTCATCTATGCCTAGAAATTTGGAAGACAGCTACCTGGCAAACTGGAGGAGATCCATATTTGTACCCATTTCAAAGAAAGGTGATCAAACAGAATGTGGAAATCATTGAACAATATTATTAATATCACATGCAAGTAAAATTTTGGTGAAGATCATTCAAAAATGATTGCAGGACAGCAGTACATTGACAAGGAACTGCTGGAAATTCAAGCCAGATTCAGAAGGGCACCTAACAACAATAACAAACAAATACCCAGGAGTGAGATTGCTTGGTCTTACGGTAAGTGCATGTTTAACTTTAAGAAACTGCCAAACTTTTCTAGAGTGACTTTCCTGATTGCATTTCCAGCAGGAACATAATGAGAGTTTTAGTTGCTCCCATGCTTACCAGCGCTTGGAATTGCCAGTATTTTTTTTTTTTTTTTTTTTAATTTTAGGTATGTAGAGGTATCTTTTCATGGCTTCAGTATGTATTTCCTAGTGGCTAACGGTTCCTGAGCATATGCCACCTCTTGAAATGGTTGAACATCGACTAATTCTTTTTGGTATAATAACTCTGTGTATTCCTTCCATCTCCTTTTGATGCTTCCTGTGTCATTTAATATTTTCCCCATGGAATCTTTCACTATTGCAACTCAAGGCTTGAATTTTCTCTTCAGTTCGTTCAGCTTGAGAACTGAAGCGCATTCTTCCCTTTTGGTTTTCCATCTCCAGCTCTCTTTGCACATGTCATTATAATACTTTACTTTGTCTCCTTGAGACGCCCTTTGAAATCTTCTGTTGAGTTCTTTTACTTCATTAATTCTTCCTTTTGCTTTAGCTGCTCGACGCTAAAGAGCAAGTTTCAGAGTCTCCTCTGACATCCATCTTGGTCTTTTCTTTCTTTCCTGTCTTTTCAATGACCTCTTGCTTTCTTCATGTATGATATCCTTGATGTCATTCCACAACTCGTCTGGTCTGCGGTCACTAGTGTTCAGTGCGTCAAATCTATTCTTCAGATGGTCTCTAAATTCAGGTGGGATATACTCAAGGTCATATTTTGTCTCTCGTGGAGTTGCTCTGATTTTCTTCAGTTTCAGCCTGAACTTGCACATGAGCAATTGATGGTTTGTTCCACAGTTGGCCCCTGGCCTTGTTCTGACTGATGATATTGAGCTTTTCCATCGTCTCTTTCCACAGATGTAGTCAATTTGTTTTCTGTGCATTCCATGTGGCGAGGTCCATGTGTATAAAATTGTATAGTCGCCGTTTATTTGGTGAAAGAAAGTATCTGCAATGAAGAAGTCGTTGGTCTTGCAAAATTCTGTCATTCGACCTCTGGCATTGTTCCTATCACCAAGGCCATATTTTCCTTCTTCTTTGCTTCCAACTTTCGCATTCCAATCGCCAGTAATTATCAATGCATCTTGATTGCATGTTCGATCAATTTCAGACTGCAACAGCTGATAAAAATCTTCTATTTCTTCATCTTTGGCCCTAGTGGTTGGTGCGTAAATTTGAACAATAGTCGTATTAACTGTTTTCCCTTGTAGATGTATGGATATTATCCTATCACTGGTAACGTTGTACTTCAGGATAGTTCTTGAAACGTTCTTTTTGACAATGAATGCATCACCATATGATGGTGGCATATGATCAGCAACCAATGGTATTGAAGGAAGAAGTCCAAGCTGCTCTGAAGGCATTGGTGAAAAACAAGGCTCCAGGAATTGATGGAATATCAATTGATATGTTTCAACAAACAGATGCAGCGCTGGAGGTGCTCACTCGTCTGTGCCGACAAATATGGAAGACAGCTTCCTGGCCAACTGACTGGAAGAGATCCGTGTTTATGCCTATTCCCAAGAAAGGTGATCCAACTGAATGTGGAAATTATAGAAATTATAGGACAATATCATTAATATCACACGTAAGCAAAATTTTGCTGAAGAGCATTCAAAAATGGCTGCAGCCGTGTATCGACAGGGAAGTGCCAGAAATTCAGGCCGGTTTCAGAAGAGGACGTGAAACCAGGGATATCATTACTGATGTCAGATGGATCCTGTCTGAAAGCAGAGAATACCAGAAGGATGTTTACCTGTGTTTTACTGACTACGCAAAGGCATTCGACTGTGTGGATCATAACAAACTATGGATAACTTTGCAAAGAATGGGATTTCCAGAACAATAATTGTGCTCATGAGGAGCCTTTATGTAGATCAAGAGGCAGTTGTTTGGACAGAACAAGGGGATGCTGATTGGTTTAAAGTCAGGAAAGATGTGTGTCAGGGTGGTATCCTTTCATCATACTTATTCAATCTGTATGCTGAACAAGTAATCAGAGAAACTGTACTATATATGAAGGAGAACGGGGCATCAGGTTTGGAGAAAGACTCATTAAAAACCTGTGTTATGCTGTCAAGGATTTCATTTTACTTGGATCTATGATTGATGCCTATGGAAGCAGCAGTCAAGAATTCAAACAACGTATTGCACTGGATAAATCTGCTGCAAAAGATCTCTTCAAAGTGTTGAAGAGCAAAGATGTCACCCTGAAGACTAAGATGCCTCTGACCGAAGCCATGGTATTTTCAATTGTCTCATATGCATGAAAGAGCTGGACAATGAATAAGGAAGACCTAAGAAGAATTGATGCCTTTGAATTGTGGTGTTGGTGAAGAATATTGAATATACCCTGGACTTCCAGAAGAACGAACGAATCTGTCTTGGAAGAAGCACAGCTGGAATGCTCCTTAGAAACAAGGATGGCGAGACTGCATCTTACATACTCTGGACATGTTTTCAAGAGGGACCAGTCCCTGGAGAAGGACATCATGTTTGGTAAAGTAGAAGGTCAGTGAAAAAGAGGAAGACCCTCAATGCGGTGGATGGAGACAGTGCCTGAAACAGTGAGCTCAAGTATAACAATGATTGTAAGGATGGCTCAGGACTGGGCAGTGTTTTATTCTGTTGTACCCAGGGTTGCTGTGAGTCAGAACCGACTCCACACCACCTAACAACAACAACTATGGCTAATGATGTTGAATGTCTTTCATGTGCTTATTTGCCATCTACGTATCCTGTTTGATGAAGTGCCTGTTCAGGTTCTTTGCAGACTTTAAAATTGTTTTTTTTTTTTCCTATTTTTGAGTTTTAACGGTTTTTTATACATTATAGATGCACATATTTTGTGGCATATGTGATTTGAAAATATTTTCTTCATATTGTAGCTTGTCTGTTGTGCTCTCGAAAGTGTATATGGCAAAGCAAAAGTTTTTAATTTTGATGAACTACAATTTATCAAGTTTTCTTTTATGGATCATAGTTTTGGTATCATTTCTAAGAAGTTTGCCTAGCTCCAGTTCATGAAGACTTTATCTTATGGTTTTTGCTAAAATTTATAAAACTTTTATATTTTACATTTAAGTGTGTGATCTATTTTGAGTTAATTTTTGTATATCAGGTGTGAGGTTTAGGGCAAGGTTTTTTTTTTGTTTGTTTTTGTTTTTGCACATGGGTCATCAATCTTTTTAACAGTGTTTGTTGAAAAAACTGCCATCCGCTGAATTGTTTTGCATCTTTGTCAAAGATTTACTAGCTATATTTATGCAGATCTGTTTATAGACTCTCCATTCTGTTCCACTGATCTATTTATCTCTTTGCCAATACTGCACTGTCTTAAAAATTGGGTAGTTTGACTCCTCCAACTTTCTTTTTCTTTTTCGAAATTGTTTCAAGCTATTCTAGTTCCTTTGCCCTTCCATATAAGTTTTGTAATAATTTTGATATCTACCAAAAAATACTGCTGGGATTTTGATAGGAATGGTGCTAAATGTATAGATAACTTTGGGGACAATTGATATCTTTACTATGTTGACTCTTCCAATCCACGAACATAGTATGTCTTTCCATTTATTTAAGTCTTCCTTTATTTCTTTCATTGGTGGTTTGTGATTTTCGGCATACACATCCTGTGCATGTTTTATTAGATTTCTACTTAATTATTTCATTTTTTTGAACTTTTGTAAATGTTGCAATTTTGAAGGATTCTGTGGGTAAAATATTGAACAATGCAGAAAGCATCAAAAGAAGATGAAGGGAATACACAGAGTCACTGTACCAAAAAGAACTAGTCAACGTTCAGTTATTTCAAGAGGTAGCATACGATCAAGAACCAATTGTATTGAAGGAAGAAGTCCAAGCAACACTGAAGGCATTGGTAAAAAAACAAAAACAAAAACAAACAAGGCTTCAGGAGTTGACAGAATACCAACTGAGATGTTTCAACAAAGGGGTGCAGTTGCCAGGAAATTTGCAAGACAGCTACCTGCCAACTGACTAGAAAAGATCCATGAACTGCAAAATAATAAACAAATCTGTCTTGGAAGAAGTACAGCCAGAATGTTCTTTAGAAGCAAGGATGGCAAGACTTTGTCTCACTTGCTTTGGACATGTTATCAGAGGGGACCAGTCCCTAGAGAAGGACATCATGCTTGGCAAGGTAGAGCGTTCGTGAAAAAGAAGACCCTTGATGAGATGGATTGACTAGGTGGCTGCAACAAGGAGTTGAAACATAGCAATGATTGTGAGAATGACACAGGACTGGGTAGTGTTTTGCTGTGTTGAACATAGGGTTGGTATGAGTCAGAACTGACTTGAGGGCACCCAACAACAACAGTGTAAATATATATGTATTTTTAATTTCAGTTGCCAGTTTTTTACTGCTTTGATATGGAAACATAATTGATTTGTGTCTGTGTTGCCCTTGTATTCAGTGATTTTGCTGAACTCACTTATTCTAGTTCTGGGAGATTTTTGTTTATTTTTGAATGTGTGGATTCATTGCATTTTTTTACGTGAATGATCATGTCATCTGTGAATAGGGACAGTTTTATTTCTTCCTTTCTAACCTGCATGTGTTTTATTTCCTTTTGTTGGCTTGTTACTCTGGTTCAATCCTCCAGGACTGTGTTGAAAAGTAGTCATAAAAGAGGACATTGTTGCCTTGTTCCTAATCTTAGGGCAAAAGCTTTCAGTCTCTCACCATTAAATATGTTGTCGTCAATTTTTTTTTTAATTAACTTTTATTGAGCTTCAAGTGAACGTTTACAAATCAAGTCAGTCTGTCACATATAAGTTAATATACATCTTACTCCTTACTCCCACTTGCTCTCCCCCTAATGAGTCAGCCCTTCCAGTCTCTCCTTTCGTGAAAACTTTGGCAGCCTCCAACTCTCTCTATCCTCCCATCCCCCCTCCAGACAGGAGATGCCAACACAGTCTCAAGTGTCCACCTGATATAATTAGCTCACTCTTCATCAGCATCTCTCTCCCACCCACTGTCCAGTCCCTTTCATGTCTGATGAATTGTCTTCGGGGATGGTTCCTGTCCTGTGCCAACAGAAGGTTTGGGGGCCATGACTGCCGGGATTCCTCTAGTCTCAGTCAGACCATTAAGTCTGGTCTTTTTATGAGAATTTGGGGTCTACATCCCACTTATCTCCTGCTCCCTCAGGGGTTCTCTATTGTGCTCCCTGTGAGGGCAGTCATCGATTGTGGCCGGGCACCAACTAGTTCTTCTGGTCTCAGGATAATGTAGGTCTCTGGTTCATGTGGCCCTCTCTGTCTCTTGGGCTCTTAGTTGTCGTGTGACCTTGGTGTTCTTCATTCTCCTTTGATCCAGGTGGGTTGAGACCAATTGATGCATCTTAGGTGGCCGCTTGTTAGCTTTTAAGACCCCAGATGCCACATTTCAAAGTGGGATGCAGAATGTTTTCATAATAGAATTATTTTGCCAATTGACTTAGAAGTCCCCTTAAACCATGGTTCCCAAACCCCCGCCCTTGCTCCGCTGACCTTTGAAGTATTCAGTTTATGCTGGAAATTTCTTCGCTTTTGGTCCAGTCCAGTCCAGTTGAGCTGACCTTCTGTGTATTGAGTATTGTCCTTCCCTTCACCTAAAGCAGTTCTTTTCAGCTGATTAATCAGTAAAAAGCCCTCTCCCACCTTTCCTCCCTCCCCCCCTCGTAACCACAAAAGTATGTGTTCTTCTCAGTTTTTACTATTTCTCAAGATCTTATAATAGTGGTCTTATACAATATTTGTCCTTTTGCCTCTGACTGATTTTGCTCAGCATAATGCCTTCCAGGTTCCTCCATGTTATGAAATGTTTCACAGATTCGTCACTGTTCTTTATCGATGCGTAGTATTCCATTGTGTGAATATACCACAATTTATTTAACCATTCATCCGTGGATGGACACCTTGGTTGCTTCCAGCGTTTTGCTATTGTAAACAGTGCTGCAATAAACATGGGTGTGCGTATATCTGTTCGTGTGAAGGCTCTTGTTTCTCTAGGGTATATTCCGAGGAGTGGGATTTCTGGGTTGTATGGTAGTTCTATTTCTAACTGTTTAAGATAACACCAGATAGATTTCCAAAGTGGTTGTACCATTTTACATTCCCACCAGCAGTGTATAAGAGTTCCAATCTCTCCGCAGCCTCTCCAACATTTATTGTTTTGTGTTTTTTGGATTAATGCCAGCCTTGTTGGAGTGAGATGGAATCTCATGGTAGTTTTAATTTGCATTTCTCTAATGGCTAATGATCGAGAGCATTTTCTCATGTATCTGTTAGCTGCCTGAATATCTTCTTTAGTGAAGTGTGTGTTCATATCCTTTGCCCACTTTTTGATTGGGTTGTTTGTCTTTTTGTGGTTGAGTTTTGACAGAATCATGTAGATTTTAGAGATCAGGCGCTGGTCGGAGATGTCATAGCTGAAAATTCTTTCCCAGTGTGTAGGTGGTCTTTTTACTCTTTTGGTGAAGTCTTTAGATGAGCATAGGTGTTTGATTTTTAGGAGCTCCCAGTTATCTGGTTTCTCTTCGTCAGCTTTGGTAATGTTTTGTATTCTGTTTATGCCTTGTATTAGGGCTCCTAGGGTTGTCCCTATTTTTTCTTCCATGATCTTTATCGTTTTAGTCTTTATGTTTAGGTCTTTGATCCACTTGGAGTTAGCTTTTGTGCATGGTGTGAGGTATGGGTCCTGTTTCATTTTTTTGCAAATGGATACCCAGTTATGCCAGCACCATTTGTTAAAAGGACTATCTTTTCCCCAATTAACAGACACTGGGCCTTTGTCAAATATCAGCTGCTCATATGTGGATGGATTTATATCTGGGTTCTAGATTCTGTTCCATTGGTCTATGTGCCTGTTATTGTACCAGTATCAGGCTGTTTTGACTACTGTGGCTGTATAATAGCTTCTGAAATCAGGGAGAATGAGGCCTCCCACTTTCTTCTTCTTTTTCAGTAATGCTTTGCTTATCCAAGGCTTCTTTCCCTTGCATGTGAAATTGGTGATTTGTTTCTCTATCCCCTTAAAATATGACATTGGAATTTGGATCGGAAGTGCATTGTATGTATAGATGGCTTTTGGTAGAAGAGACATTTTTACTATGTTAAGTCTTCCTATCCATGAGCAGGGTATGTTTTTCCACTTAAGTAGGTCCTTTTGAATTTCTTGTAGTAGAGCTTTGTAGTTTTCTTTGTATAGGTCTTTTACATCCTTGGTAAGATTTATTCCTAGGTATTTTATCTTCTTGGGGGCTACTGTGAATGGTATTGATTTGGTTATTTCCTCTTCGATGTTCTTTTTGTTGATGTAGAGGAATCCAAGTGATTTTTGTATGTTTATTTTATAACCTGAGACTCTGCCAAACTCTTCTATTAGTTTCAGTAGTTTTCTGGAGGATTCCTTAGTGTTTTCTGTGTATAAGATCATGTCATCTGCAAATAGGGATAATTTTACTTCCTCCTTGCCAATCCGGATACCTTTTATTTCTTTGTCTAGCCTAATTGCCCTGGCTAAGACTTCCAACACGATGTTGAATAAGAGCAGTGATAAAGGGCATCCTTGTCTGGTTCCCGTTCTCAAGGGAAATGCTTTCAGGTTCTCTCCATTTAGAGTGATGTTGGCTGTTGGCTTCTTGTCAATTTTTGTAGATACCCTTTGTTAGGCTAAGGAAGTTCTCTTCCATTTATAGTTTGGTTTTTTTTTTTTATCAGCCATGGATGTTAGATTTTGACAAGTTTGTTTTGTGTCTATTGAGAGGAGCATTTTCGTATTCTGTAAATAGAATGAATTACATGTATATTTTTTAAATCGTGAGTCAGTTTTGCATTTCCAGGACAGAGCACACTTGATCATGATGTATTATTTTGTGATATAATGCATGATTTGCAGATATTTTGCTGAGGATTTTTTTTTTAATCTGTGTTCATGAGAGATAGTGGCCTGTAGTTTTGTTTATGTCAGGTTTTGGTATTATTGAAATAGTGACCTTATAAATGTGTTGTGAAGTATTCCCTTGTCTCCTACTTTCTGTTAAGAGGTTTTGTAGAAGAGGTATTATTTTTTCTTAAATGTTGGATAAAATTTGCCAGTGAAACCAGCTGTTTTCTTTTGTAGATGATTATTTTTTGTATACAAATTCAGATCATTAAAAGATATAGAGGTTACTGATTTCTTCTCGGGTGAGTTTTGCTAGTTTGTCTTTTAAGACATCAGTCAATTCATCTAAGTAATTATCCCTTTAATGTCTTTGAGATCAACAGTGATGTCCCCTCTTTCATTTGTTCTGTTGCTGAATTTTTGTCTATTTTCTTTTTTTCTGGGTCAGCCTGGCTAGGGGTTTATCAGTTTTATGGCTCTTTTCAAAGAACTACCTTTTTATTTCACTAATTTTATTGTTTTTCTGATTTCAGTTTAAAAATTTTTTTTTTCTGATCTCTATTACATCTTTCCTGTCTTTGCTTTAGGTTCCATTTGCTCTTCTTTCTCTAGTTTATTGAGGTGGACACTTAGGCTATTGATTTTAGATCTTTTTTTTTTTAATATATGCATTTGATGCTATAAATTTCCCTCTAAGCATTGCTTTATCTGCCTCTTACAAGTTTTGATATGTTGTATTTTCATTTTCACTCGTGTCAGATTATTTCAGAATTTCTTTTGAGACAATCTTTGAGATCTTGGTTACTTAAAAGTATGCTGTTTAATTTCTAAATATTGGGAGATTTTCTAGGTACTTTTTTAGTTTAATTCCATTAGTGTCTGAGAATACACTTTGGTTTCTCTTCTTTTAAATTTGTTAAGGTTTGTTTTATTACCCAGAATACGGTTTTTTTTTAGGTGAATGTTCCATATGCACTTAAGAAGACTGTATTTTGCTGTGGTTGGCTAGGTTGGTTGATAGTGCTTTTCAGTTCATCTCTGTGCTTACTGATTTTCTGCCTAGTTTTTCTATTAGTTACTGTAGAGGTGTGTTGATGTCTCCAACTTAAATTGTGGATTTAATGGTAGATTTATAATTTCTTCTTATAGATCTATCAGTTTTTCTTTATATGTATGTTTTTATATAAAATCCTACATTTAGGATTTATATATTTTGTTTATACAAAGAAGATCTACAGGATTTTTATGTCAAGAAGAGGGTAATGGTCTGGGATAAGGCAGTCCCAAAGGGAGCTGACAATTGGCTGCTGATAAAAAAAAAAAAAAAAAAAAAATAGCTGATAACAGTCCAGAAATTAGGGTAATAACATCCTTTAAGGGGGATCCGAATGCCACTTCGCAGCATCCACCAGGAGTATTCAGGTTTTCTAGTTCTTTTGAGTGTGTTTCGTTGATATTTTTCCAGGAATTGGTCCATTTTGTATAAATTTCCAAGTTCACTGGTATAAGATTGCTCTCAATGTCTTCATTTTTTGTTTTGATGTTTATGTGACCTGTAGTTATATTGCATTTTTTATTTCTGATATTGGATATTTGTGCCTGTTTCCTTTCTCTTGAGTCACCTGTGCTAGAAGTTCTGGGGGCAGCCCGTATCCAGTGATTGATGGATGTGGGGTTTTAAAAGTCCAGTGCGCTTACCCTAATTTGGGACAGGTTAGGAGATAGGAAAGGTTATTCTGTCTCAGAACTCCTTGTAGGTTTGGTTGAGGCATTTTATTGAGAATGCATCACAACTCAGTTTCCCCCTCTGCCCAGTCTGGCTTCCTTCTTTTCCGTTTAGCAGGTGTTGATCTCAAGAACACTCTCTAATCTATTACCTATTTTATTAGTTTTTTAAAAATAACTGTCCAGGTGGTGTACAAACAGGCTACAAGTCATCACAAGGGTGGGTTTACTTTTAGTTCACCTTTATACTGAGCCCTTAAGTGTCCTAACCTAAGCCCCGGTATATAGGAGGGTTTATTGTACACAATTAAATTTTTGAGTTTCTTTTTGAACATTTCTAGCTATTGGTAAAGATTAATATTTCTTGAGTTTTACTCTTTCTTAGAGGTCTTCCAAAGGACAAAATAAATTTTTACTTATTTTTTTAAAACATGGAATAAGTCTCTTTTCTTTTGCAATTACCTTATGAATCCATTGACTCTTTCATAAATCTAAGATGTATTATGGAATCTTAGTGATCTTAAAACATTTTGCTAGAGGATTTCACAGCTCTTGGAAAGGACATCTATAAAGCCCAGATCTTTTCCCTTCGATGGTTTAGTACCCATTGCCTGTGAGTGGAGATGCTCTTTAGAGACTTGTAGGGACACCTAATGGTCTGAGGGTGAACCTTTCGCCATAATAGGTCCCTACCTTCATCTTCAAAGGGTGGATAGGGGCAAGAAGAAATAAAGTGTATTTAAATGTTAACTTTAATTTGGAGGATTTTTAGGGGTTAGGAACTATTGGGAATTAAGTTTCTGAAGATATGAAAGATTTCTTGCCTGGTAGGATGAGAAAATGTAAAAGGCTAGTCCAAATAAATTGTGTATTAACAATATTTTTGTTTATAGTATTTACAAGTACTGTATTTTTTATCTTCAAGCTGATTATTAAGTCTTAATTGTGCCTCCTAGTTACCAAAGGAGCACTGGTAGCGAGTGGTTCAGAATTTGGCTGCTAATCAAAAGGTTGACAGTTCAAATCCACCAGTTGCTCCTTGGAAAGCCTATGTGGCAGTTCTACTCTGTACTCTAGGGTTACTATGAGTCAAAATCAGCTTGACGGCAACGGGTTTTGGTTACCAAAAGGAGGATCATAGAATTACAGATCAGTGGCCGTGAAATGTCAGAAAATGTCAAGTTATTGTTTGTCACTGCAGTGGGAAATGCGAAGGAAGAAAAGAACCAGCACTTATCAAGTACTTTTTATGCACATGTAAAAACAGCATGGGGGCGATGTCTGGCCTCCTCTAACTTCACAAGAGGGAAGGAGGATCAAGATCAACAGCCCAAGGCTTATTCCTATGAGGTAGGGGTCAGACATGCCTCCTTTTTCTGCCATCTTTTCTAATTCTGACACTAATTGTCCTTCCCATGACACTTCTGCATCTCCACTGGGTTCAGTAATTCGTTGCAATGGCCACGCAGAACTCATGGGCAATAGTCACATTCATGGGGCTTATTAAGGAAGTAATTGTTACAGTTCAGGCATAGAAACACTCAGGCTACAGTTCTTCCATCAGGACAGCCCCTTCTCAGCTGTGCTCATAGGCATGCCTCTCCCTGGTTCTAGGCCTCTGCCCAAAGGCACTCAGCTTTTTCTCTCCACGGGCTGGGAAGCCCACCATGCCATCTTCTTCTGCCAGGTCTCTGTTGTTGGGTTTTTCCTGCCACTGTGTCTCACCATCTTCAGGGTTACAGCTTGTGCTCTCCTTCTGTCTCCTGGTCTCAGGAGCCTCCCAGCACAGGGATCCTGGGTCCAAAGGATGGGCCGGCAGCTCTACCTTGGTGGCGGTGGTATCTTCCTCTCGGCTCTGGAATTGGCTGTCTTTTAAGACAAAGCTGACCAGTCCCCTTGGTGGGCCATAATTACCCTATTACACAGTCCCACCCAGTCAGTTGGGTGGGAGCAGCAAGACCATGGCTAAAAGACCACACAAAATGAATCAGTCGTACTGCAACCCATATTGCCATTTAAAATTAAAAAAAGAAACATCCTTAAGGTAGCTATTAATCACTGTCCTTGTTTTGCAGATAAGGAAGCCAAAGCTCAAAGAGGTAAAGAGACTGACTAAAGTCACAAAATGGGGAAATTGGTTTCTGAATCCAGGTTTGTTTGACATCACAGACTTATGCTTTTGCATTATAATATCGAAAACTAATGTAAAGGCCTTTATTGCTGATTCTCAATGTTATGGCACCTTATTAGCTTGTTACCACTTGATAAATGATATTAATCTTGCATTTGGAGGTTAATACCAAGAAATAGTGTTAGTATCATTGCTTGTATTTTTTTTTAACTTTTTGTTGTGATGAAATATATACACCAAAACATTCACCATGTCAACCATTTTTACTTGTAAAGTTTGGTGACATCAGTACGTTCACCGTGTTGAGCAGCCATCACCACTCTCCATTTCCACTTTTTTCATCACCCTGAACAGAAGCTCAGTGCCCCTTAAGCAATAACACCCCTTTCCCCCGACAACCCACCTTTGGTAACCATTAATAAATTTTGGTCTTTATGTATTTGCCTATTGTAGAAATTTCATATAAATGGGATCGTACAGTATTTGTCTTTTTGTATCTGACTTATTTCACTCAGCATGATGTTGTCAGGTTTCTTCCATGTTGTAGAATGTATCAGAAGTTTCTCTTTATGGCTAACTAATATTCCATTGTATGTGTGTGTTCTGTTTATCCATTCATATGTTGATAGACATTTCGGTTGCACCTTTTGGCTATTGTGAATAATACTGCAGTGAACTTTGATATATAATTACCTCTGTTCCTGATTTCAGCTCTTTTGGGCATATACCTAGCAGTGGAACTGCTGGGTCATATAGTAATTTTGTGTTTTAACTTTGGAGCCTTTTTGAGGAACCTCCAAACTGTTTACCACAGTGGCTGTACCATTTTACAGTTTTCACCAGCCATGGATGGGGGTTCCAGTTTCTTCACCTACTCACCAGCACTTACTGATTTGTTTTTCTAATCATAGCTGCCTTGATGGGGGTGAAGAGGCATCTCATGGTGGTTTTGATTGTGTTTCCCTAATGACTAGTGACATTGAGCAAAGCTTGTTGGCCTTCTGTATATCGTCTTCGGTGAAATCTCTACTCAAATCCTTTGTCCGCTTTTTGATTGGGTTGTTTGTCTTCTTCTTGCAGAGTTACAGTTCTTTCTGTGTCCTAGATATTAACCCCATCAGACTCATGGTCCGCAAGTATTTTATCCCAATCTTTAAGTTGTCACTTTGTTGATAAAGCCCTTCGATGCACAAAAGTTTTTAATTTTGATAAAGTGCAATTTATGTATTTTGGCTTTTGTTAATCCTGCTTTTGGTGTCATATATAAGAATCCATTGTCAAAAGCAAGATCCTGAAACATTATCCCTATGTTTTCTCATCAGAGTTTTATGGCTTTAGTTCTTACATTTGGGTCCTTAATCTATTTTGAGTTAATTTTCATATAGAGGGTGAAGAATGGGCCCAGCTTCATTTTTTTTTGCATGTGGAGATCCAGTTTTCCTAGCACCATTTATTAAGGAGACTATTCTTTCCCCCAGTGAATGGATTTAGCATCCTAGTTAAGCATCAACTGTCCATGAATGTACAGGTTTATTTCTAGACTCTCAGTTTTATTTCATTGGTCTGTGTGTCTGTTATTACACCGGTAACAGGCTGTTTTGATTACTGCAGCTATATTGTATGTTTTGAAGTTGGGAAGTGTGAGTCTTCCTACTTTATTCTTTTTTTTTTTTATGTTTGCTTTGTCCTTTTGGAGCCCCTTGTAATTAGTATAAATTTGAGAATTGGCTTTTCCATTTCTGTGAAGAAGGATGTTTGAATTTTGATAAGGATTGTGTTGACTCAATAGGTTCCTTTGGGGAGTGTTGTTATCTTTGCAATAGTAAATCTTCCCACCCATTTATTTAAGTCTTCTTTAATTTCCTTCAGCAATAGTTTATAGTTTTCAAAGTACAGGTCTCTTACCTCCCTGGTTAAATTTATTCCTGGGTATATTCTTTTAGATACCATTGTAAATGGAATTGTTTTCTTAATTTTCATATTGCTTCTTAATGTTTATAGAAACCAAACTGATTTTTGTGTGTTGACCTTGTACTCTGCCACTTTGCTGAATTAATTTGTTAGCTCTAGTAGCTTTCTTGTGGATTCTTTGGATTTTCTATATATAGGATGTCATCTGTGAATAGAGATAGTTTTACTTTGTCTTTCTCAATTTGGATACCTCATACCTCTTTCTTAGTTCATTGCTCTGGTTAGGACTTCCAGTAAATGTTGAATAATAGTGGTGAGAGCAGACATCTTTGTCTGGTTCCTGATCTTAGGTGGAAAGTTTTCAGTCTTTCACCATTGAGCATGATGCTAACTGTGGGCTTTTCATAAATGCCCTTTATCATATGGAGTAATTTCTCTCCTATTCCTGGTTTATTGGGTGTTTCCATCATGCAAGAGTGTTGGGTTTTGTCAGATACCTTTTCTGCATTAATTGAGATGATCATGTGGATCTTTTACTTTGTTCTGTTAATGTGTTGTTATTACGTTGATTGATTACTTATGTTCAACCACTCTTGCATCTCTGGGATAAACCTCACTTGATCATCATGCACAATCCTTTTTTAATATGCTTTTGGATTTGATTTGCTAGTATTTTGTTGAGAATTTTTATATCTATTATTCATAAGGAATATTGGTCTGTGGTGTCTTTTTCTTGTGATGCCTTTGTCTGGCTTTGGTATCAGGATAATGCTGGACTAACAGAATGAATTGGGAAGCATTTACTCCTCTTAAAGTTTTTGGAAGAGTTTGAGGAGGATTGGTGTCACTTGTTATATAATTGTTTGGTAGAACTAACCAGAGAAGCTGTCTTAGTTAACTAGTGCTCCTATAACAGAAATACCACAGTGAGCGGCTTTAACAGACAGAAAATTATTTTCGCAACAGTTTAGGAGGCTGGAAGCCCAGATTCAGGCTACCAGCTCCAGGGGAAGGCATTCTCTCTGTTGCCTCTGGGTGAAAGTCCCCGTCTCTTTGCAACTTCTGTTCCTCTGTTCCTGGGCAGTCTCTACATGGCTTGGCATCTTTCCTCCCTTGCCTGCTTGCTTGCTTAATCTGCTCTTCAAGATCTCAAAAGAGATTGACTTAAAACACACCCTACACTGATACTCCCCCACATATCTGTCAGTTTGTCGTACTGTGGCGGCTTACGTGTTGCTGTGATGCTGGAAGCTATGTCACCGGTATTCCGATACCAGCAGGGTCACCCACGGAGGACAGGTTTCAGCTGAGCTTTCAGACTAAGACAGACTAGGAAGAAGGACCCGGCAGTCTACTTCTGAAAAACATTAGCCAGTGAAAACCTTATGAATAGCAGCATAACACTGCCTGATAAAGTGCTGGAAGGTGAGCCCCCCAGGTTGGAAGGCATTCAAACGATGACTGGGGAAGAGCTGCCTCCTCAAAGTCGACGGTAGTGACATGGATGGAGTAAAGCTTTCAAGACCTTCATTTGCTGATGTAGCATGATTCAAAATGAGAAGAAATGGCTGCAAACATCCATTAATAATCGGAACCTGGAATGTACAAAGTATGAATCTAGGAAAATTGGAAATTGTCAGAAATGAAATGGAACTCATAAACATTGATAAATCCTAGGCATTAGTGAGCTGAAATGGACTGGTATTGGCCATTCTGAATTGGACAATCATATAGTCTACTATGCTGGGAATGACAGCTTGAGGAGGAATGGTGGTGTGTTCATCGTCCAAAAGAATGTTTCAAGATCTATCCTGAAGTATAACGCTGTCAGTGATAGGATAATATCCACACGCCTACAAGGAAGAACAGTTAATACGACTTATTCAAATTTATGCACCAACTCCTAGGGCCAAAGATGAAGAAATAGAAGATTTTTATCAGCTGCTACAGTCTGAAATTGATCAAACATGCAATCAGGATGCATTGATAATTACTGGCGATTGGAATGCGAAAGTTGGAAACAAAGAAGAAGGAAAATATGGCCTTGGTGATAGGAACAATGCCAGAGATCGAATGATAGAATTTTGCAAAACCAATGACTTCTCCATTGCAGATACCTTCTTTCACCAAATAAACGGCGAGTATACACATTTTTTATACACATGGACCACGCCAGATGGAACACACAGAAAACAAATTGACTACATCTGTGGAAAGAGACGATGGAAAAGCTCAGTATCATCAGTCAGAACAAGGCCAGGGGCCAGCTGTGGAACGGACCATCAATTGCTCATATGCAAGTTCAAGCTGAAACTGAAGAAAATCAGAGCAAGCCCACGAGAACCAAAATATGATCTTGAGTACATCTCACCTGGATTTAGAGACCATGTGAAGAATAGATTTGACGTACTGAACACTAGTGACCGAAGACCAGATGAGTTGTGGAATGACATCAAGGACATCATACATGAAGAAGGCAAGAGGTCACTGAAAAGACAGGAAAGAAAGAAAAGACCAAGATGGATGTCAGAGGAGACTCTGAAACTTCCTCTTAAACGTTGAGCAGCTAAAGCAAAAGGAAGAATTGATGAAGTAAAAGAACTGAACAGAAGATTTCAGAGGGTCTCTCGAGAAGACAAAGTACTATAATGACATGCGCAAAGAGCTGGAGATGGAAAACCAAAAGGGAAGAACACGCTCGGTGTTTCTCAAACCGAAAGAACTGAAGAAAAAATTCAAGCCTCGAGTTGTAATAGTGAAGGATTCTATGGGGAAAATATTAAACGATGCAGGAAGCATCAAAAGAAGATGGAAGGAATACACAGAGTCATCATACCAAAAAGAATTAGTCTATATTCAGCCATTTCAAGAGGTGGCATATGATCAGGAACTGATGGTACTGAAGGAAGAAGTCCAAGCTGCTCTGAAGGCATTGGCGAGAAAGAAGGCTCCAGGAATTGATGGAATATCAATTGAGATGTTTCAACAAACAGATGCAGCACTGGAGGTGCTCACTCATCTATGCCAAGAAATATGGAAGACAGCTTCCTGGTCAACTGACTGGAAGAGATCCATATTTATGCCTATTCCCAAGAAAGGTGATCCAAACGAATGTGGAAATTATAGAACAATATCATTAATATTATACGCAAGCAAAATTTTGCTGAAGATCATTCCAAAACAGCTGCAGCAGTATATCAACAGGGAAGTGCCAGAAATTCAGGCCAGTTTCAGAAGAGGACGTGATACCAGGAGTATCATTGCTGATGTCAGATGGATCCTGGCTGAAAGCAGAGAATTCCAGAGGTATGTTTACCTGTGTTTTACTGACTATGCAAAGGCATTCGACTGTGTGGATCATAACAAATTATGGATAACATTTCAAAGAATGGGAATTCCAGAACACTTAATTGTGCTCATGAGGAACCTTTACATAGATCAAGAGGCAGTTGTTCGGACAGAACAAGGGGATATTGCTTGGTTTGAAGTCAGGAAAAGTGTGCGTCAGGGTTGTATTCTTTCCCCATACCTATTCAATCTGTACGCTGAGCAAATAATCCGAGAAGCTGGACTATATGAAGAAGAACGAGCCATCAGGATTAGAGGAAGACTTGTTAACAACCTGCGTTACGCAGATGACACAACCTTGCTTGCTGAAAGTGAAGAGGACTTGAAAACACTTACTAATGAAGATGAAAGACTACATCCTTCGGTATGAATTGGACCTAAATACAAAGAAAACAAAAATCCTCACAACTGGACCAATGAGCAACATCATGATAAACGGAGAAAAGATTGAAGTTGTCAAGGATTTAGTTTTCCTTGGATCCACAATCAGTAGCCATGGAAGCAGCAGTCAAGAAATCAAAGGATGCATTGCATTGGGTAAATCCACTGCAAAGGACCTCTTTAAGGTGTTGAAGAGTAAAGATGTCACCTTGAAGACTAAGGTGCGCCTGACCCATGTCATGGTATTTTCAATCACATTGTATGCATGTGAAAGCCGGTCAATGAATAAGAAAGACCGAAGATGGGACACAGCAAAAGCAGTGCTCAGAGGCCAATTTATATCGATAAATGCACACATACAAAAAGAAGAAAGAGCCAAAATCAGAGAACTGTCCCTACAACTTGAACAAATAGAAACTGAGCAACAAAAGAATCCATTAGGCACCAGAAGAAAACAAATAAGAAAAATTAGACCTGAACTAAATGAATTGGAGAACAGAAAAACAATTGAAAGAATTAACAAAGCCAAAAGCTGGTTCTTTGAAAAAATTAACAAAATTGATAAACCATTGGCCAGACTGACTAAAGAAATACAGGAAAGGAAACAAATAACCTGAATAAGAAACGAGATGGGCCACATCACAACAGGCCCAACTAAAATTAAAAGAATCATATCAGATTATTACGAAAAATTGTACTCTAACAAATTTGCAAACCTAGAAGAAATGGATGAGTTCCTGGAAAAAACACTGCCTACCTAAAACAATCAGAAGTAGAACAACTAAATAGACCTGTAACAAAAAAAGAGATTGAAACGGTAATCAAAAAACTCCCAACAAAAAAAAGTCCTGGCCTGGATGGCTTTACTGCAGAGTTCTGCCAAACATCAGAGAAGAGTTAACACCAATACTACTGAAGGTATTTCAAAGCATAGAAAATGATGGAATACTGCCTAACTCATTCTATGAAGCCACCATATCCCTGATATCAAAACCAGGTAAAGACATTGCAAAAATTATAGACCTATACCCCTCAGGAACATAGATGCAGAAATCCTCAACAAAATTTTAGCCAATGGAATTCAACAACATATCAAAGAAATAATCTACCACGACCAAGTGGGATTTATACCAGGTATGCAAGGCTGGTTTAATATTAGAAAAACCATTAATGTAATCCATCATATAAATAAAACAAAAGACAAAAACCACATGATCTTATCAATTGATGCAGAAAAGGCATTTGACAAAGTCCAACACCCGTTTATGATAAAAGCTCTCAGCAAAATCGGAATTGAAGGAAAATTCCTCAACATAATAAAGGGCATCTATACAACAGCCAGCATCACCCTAAATGGAGACCACCTGAAAGCATTTCCCTTGAGAACGGGTACCAGACAAGGATGCCCTTTATCACTGCTCTTATTCAACATTGTGCTAGAGGTCCTAGCCAGAGCAATTAGGCTAGACAAAGAAATAAAGGGCATCTGGATTGGCAAGGAGGAAGTAGAATTATCTCTATTTGCAGATGACATGACCTTATACACAGAAAACCCTAAGGAATCCTCCAGAAAACTACTGAAACTAATAGAAGAGTTTGGCAGAGTCTCAGGTTATAAAATAAACATACAAAAATCACTTGGATTCCTCTACATCAACAAAAAGAACATCGAAGAGGAAATAACCAAATCAATACCATTCACAGTAGCCCCCAAGAAGATAAAATACTTAGGAATAAATCTTACCAAAGATGTAAAAGACCTATATAAAGAAAACTACAAAGTACTACTACAAGAAACTAAAAAGGACCTACTTAAGTGGAAAAACATACCTTGCTCATGGATACGAAGACTTAACATAGTAAAAATGTCTATTCTACTAAAAGCCATTTCTACATACAATGCACTTCTGATCCAAATTCCAATGATATTTTTTAATGTGATGGAGAAACAAATCACCAACTTCATATGGAAGGGAAAGAAGCCTCGGATAAGTAAAGCATCACTGAAAAAGAAGAAGAAAGTGGGAGGCCTCACTCTACCTGATTTTAGAACCTATTATACAGCCACAGTAGTCAAAACAGCCTGGTACTGGTACAACAACACGCATATAGACCAATGGAACAGAATTGGGAACCCAGATATAAATCCATCCATATATGAGCAGCTGATATTTGACAAAGGCCCGGTGTCAGTTAATTGGGGAAAAGATAGTCTTTTTAACAAATGGTGCTGGCATAACTGGGTATCCATTTGCAAAAAAATGAAACAGGACCCATACCTCACACCATGCACAAAAGCTAACTCCAAGTGGATCAAAGACCTAAACATAAAGACTAAAACGATAAATATCATGGAAGAAAATATTGGGACAACCCTAGGAGCCCTAATACAAGGCATAAACAGAATACAAAGCATTACCAAAGTTGACGAAGAGAAACCAGATAACTGGGAGCTCCTAAAAATCAAACACCTATGCTCATCTAAAGACTTCACCAAAAGAGTAAAAAGACCACCTACAGACTGAGAAAGAATTTTCAGCTATGACATCTCCGACCAGCGCCTGATCTCTAAAATCTATATGATTCTGTTAAAACTCAACCACAGAAAGACAAACAACCCAATCAAAAAGTGGGCAAAGGATATGAACACGCACTTCACTAAAGAAGATATTCAGGCAGCTAATAGATACATGAGAAAATGCTCTCGATCATTAGCCATTAGAGAAATGCAAATTAAAACTACGATGAGATTCCATCTCACTCCAATAAGGCTGGCATTAATCCAAAAAACACAAAATAATAAATGTTGGAGAGGCTGCGGAGAGATTGGAACTCTTATACACTGCTGGTGGGAATGTAAAATGGTACAACCACTTTGGAAATCTATCTGTCGTTTTCTTAAAAAGTTAGAAATAGAACTACCATACAACCCAGAAATCCCACTCCTCAGAATATACCCTAGAGAAATAAGAGCCTTTACACGAACGGATATATGCACACCCATGTTTATTGCAGCTCTGTTTACAATAGCAAAAAGCTGGAAGCAACCAAGGTGCCCATCAGCGGATGAATGGTTAAATAAATTGTGGTATATTCACACAGTGGAATACTACGCATCGATAAAGAACAGTGACAAATCTGTGAAACATTTCATGACATGGAGGAACCTGGAAGGCATTATGCTGAGTGAAATTAGTCAGAGGCAAAAGGACAAATATTGTATAAGACCACTATTATAAGATCTTGAGAAATAGTATAAACTGAGAAGAACACATACTTTTGTGGTTACGAGGAGGGGAGGGAGGGAGGGTGGGAGAGGGTTATTTACTGATTAGTTAGTAGATAAAAACTACTTTAGGTGAAGGGAAGGACAATACTCAATACACAGAAGGTCAGCTCAACTGGACTGGACCAAAAGCAAAGAAGTTTCCTGGATAAACTGAATGCTTCAAAGGTCAGCGGAGCAAGGGCCGGGGTTTGGGGACTATGGCTTAAAGGGACTTCTAAGTCAATTGGCAAAATAATTTTATTACGAAAACATTCTGCATCCCACTTTGAAATGTGGCATCTGGGGTCTTAAATGCTAACAAGCGGCCATCTAAGATGCATCAGTTGGTCTCAACCCACCTGGATCAAAGGAGAAAGAAGAACACCAAGGTCACACGACAACTAAGAGCCCAAGAGTCAGAATGGGCCACATGAACCAGTGACTTACATCATACTGAGACCAGAAGAACTAGATGGTGCCCGGCCACAACCGATGACTGCCCTGACAGGGAGCACAACAGAGAACCCCTGAGGGAGCAGGAGAACAGTGGGATGCAGACCCCAAATTCTCATAAAAAGACCAGACTTAATGATGTGACTGAGATTAGAGGAATCCTGGTGGTCATGGTCCCCAAAGCTTCTGTTGGCCCAGGACAGGAACCATTCCCGAAGACAACTCATCAGACATGGAAGGGTCTGGACAATGGGTAGGAGAGAGATGCTGATGAAGAGTGAGCTACTTGTATCAGGTGGACACTTGAGACTGTGTTGGCATCTCCTGTCTGGAGGGGAGATAGGAGGGTAGAGAGGGTTAGAAACTGGCAAAATTGTCACGAAAGGAGAGACTGGAAGGGCTGACTCATTAGGGGGAGAGTAAGTGGGAGTATGGAGTAAGGTGTATATAAAGGTTATATGGGACAGACTGACTTGATTTGTGAACATTCACTTAAAGCTCAATAAAAATTATTATAAAAAAAAAAGACGGAAGAAGAATTGATGCCTTTGAATTGTGGTGTTGCGAAGAACATCGAACATACCATGGACTGACACAAGAACGAACAAATCTGTGTTAGAAGAAGTACAGCCAGAATGCTCCTTAGAGGCAAGGATGGTGACACTGCGTCTTACATACTTTGGACATGTTGTCAGGAGAGATCAGTCCCTGGAGAAGGGCATCATGCTTGGGAGAGTACAGGGTCAGTGGAAAAGAGGAAGAACCTCATCAAGGTGGATTGACATGGTGGCTGCAACAATGAGCTCAAGCATAGCAACGATTCTGAGGATGGCTCAGGACTGGGCAGTGTTTCGTTCTGTTGTACATAGGGTTGCAGTGAGTCGGAACTGACTCAACGGCACCTAACACCAACACTAATACTGCCACATTACAAAGAAAACCCATTCCCAAATGGGATTATAACCACAGGTATAAGGTTAGGATTTATAACACATATTTTTTGGGGACACAATTAAATCCATAATAGAAACCATCTGGTTTAGGACTGCTTTTTGGGTGGGAGATTGTTTTCTTTCTTTTTTAGTACTGATTCAGCCTCTTCACTGGTCATGGATGTGTTGAGATTTTCTTTCTTTTTGAGTCCATTTAGGTGGTTTATGTGTTTCTAGGAATTTGTCCATTTCATCGAAATTACCTAATTTGGTGAAGTGTAATTGTTCATAGTATTCTCTTCCAATCCTATTTATTTCTGTGTGGTCAGTTGTAATATCCTCAGTTTCATTAATGATTTTAGATATTTGCATCTTCTCTTTCTTTGTTAGTCAAGCTAAAGGTTTACTGATTTTATTCATCTTTTAAACAAACCACCTTCACTGTTGTTGATTTCTCTCTGTTGTTTTGTCTCCCACCTCTTTCATTTATTTCTCCTCCGATGTGTGTTATTTCCTTCCCTCCGTTAGCTGTCGGCTTGATGTGCTCCTCCTTTTCTGGTTCTCAAGTTGTGACATTAGGTTATTGATTTATTTCTCATTAGTATAGGTGTTCACGGCTATAAATTTCCCTCCGAGCACTGCCAGGTCAACGTTTTTCAGGTGTATAGCTTGGTGACATCAGTCGCATTAACCATGTTGTATAACCACTGCCTGTAGTCCTTCCTAAATTCCTGTCACCATAAACAGGCACGCTGGCATCCCATAAGTTTTGGTGTGTTGTGCATTCATTTTTCTTTTTTCCATTTTGTGATTGTGATTTTTTTTTTTGAATAAATTTTATTAAGCTTCAAGTGAACGTTTACAAATCCAGTCAGTCTGTCACATATGAGTTTACATACATCTCACTCCCTACTCCCACTTACTCTCCCCCTCTTGAGTCAGCCCTTTCAGTCTCTCCTTTCTTGACAATTTTGCCGGCTTTCCTCTCTCTCTATCCTCCCATCCCCCCTCCAGACAAGAGTTGCCAACACAATCTCAAGTGTCCACCTGATATAATTAGCTCACTCTTCATCAGCGTCTCTCTCCCACCCACTGACCAGTCCGTTTCATTTCTGATGAGTTGCCTTCGGGGATGGTTCCTGTCCTGTGTCTACAGAAGGTCTGGGGAGCATGGCTGCCGGGATTCCTCTAGTCTCAGTCAGACCATTAAGTTTGGTCTTTTTTTGAGAATTTGGGGTCTGTATCCCACTGATCTCCTGTTCCCTCAGGGGTCCTCTGCTGTGCTCCCTGTCAGGGCAGTCATCGATTGTGGCCGGGCACCAACTAGTTCTTCTGGTCTCAGGATGATGTAGGTCTCTGGTTCATGTGTCCCTTTCTGTCTCTTGGGCTGTTGGTTGTCGTGTGGCCTTGGTGTTCTTCATTTTCCTTTGCTCCAGGTAGGTTGAGACCAATTGCTGCATCTTAGATGGCCGCTTGTTAGCATGTAAGACCCCAGATGCCACATTTCAAAGTGGGATGCAGAATGATTTCATAATAGAATTATTTTGCCAATTGACTTAGAAGTCCCCGCAAACCATGTTCCCCAGACCCCCGCGCTTGCTCCGCTGACCTTTGAAGCATTCATTTTATCCCGGAAACTGCTTTTGGTCCAGTCCAATTGAGCTGACCTTCCATGTATTGAGTGTTGTCTTTCCCTTCACCTAAAGCAGTTCTTATCTACTGAGTAATCAATAAAAAACCCTCTCCCACCCTCCCTCCCTCCCCCCTCGTAACCACAAAAGTATGTGTTCTTCTCAGGTTTACTATTTCTCAAGATCTTATAATAGTGGTCTTATACAATATTTGTCCTTTTGCCTCTGACTAATTTCGCTCAGCATAATGCCTTCCAGGTTCCTCCATGTTATGAAATGTTTCAGAGATTCGTCACTGTTCTTTACCGATGCGTAGTATTCCATTGTGTGAATATACCACAATTTATTTACCCATTCATCCGTTGATGGACACCTTGGTTGCTTCCAGCGTTTTGCTATTGTAAACAGAGCTGCAATAAACATGGGTGTGCATATATCTGTTTGTATGAAGGCTCTTGTATCTCTAGGGTATATTCCGAGGAGTGGGATTTCTGGGTTGTATGGTAGTTCTATTTCTAACTGTTTAAGATAATGCCAGATAGATTTCCAAAGTGGTTGTACCATTTTACAATCCCACCAGCAGTGTATGAGAGTTCCAATCTCTCCGCAGCCTCTCCAACATTTATTATTTTGTGTTTTTTGGATTAATGCCAGCCTTGCTGGTGTGAGATGGAATCTCATGGTAGTTTTAATTTGCATTTCTCTAATGGCTAATGATCGAGAGCATTTTCTCATGTATCTGTTGGCTGCCTGAATATCTTCTTTAGTGAAATGTGTGTTCATATCCTTTGCCCACTTCTTGATTGGGTTGTTTGTCTTTTTGTGGTTGAGTTTTGACAGAATCATGTAGATTTTAGAGATCAGGCGCTGGTCGGAGATGTCATAGCTGAAAATTCTTTCCCAATCTGTATGTGGTCTTTTTATTCTTTTGGTGAAGTCTTTAGATGAGCATAGGTGTTTGATTTTTAGGAGCTCCCAGTTATCGGGTTTCTCTTCATCATTTTTCGTAATGTTTTGTATTCTGTTTATGCCTTGTATTAGGGCTCCTAGGGTTGTCCCAATTTTTTCTTCCATGATCTTTATCGTTTTAGTCTTTATGTTTAGGTCTTTGATCCACTTGGAGTTAGTTTTTGTGCATGGTGTGAGGTATGGGTCCTGTTTCATTTTTTTGCAAATGGATATCCAGTTATGCCAGCACCATTTGTTAAAAAGGCTATCTTTTCCCCAGTTAATTGACACTGGTCCTTTGTCAAATATCAGCTGCTCATACGTGGATGGATCTATGTCTGGGTTCTCAATTCTGTTCCATTGGTCTATGTGTCTGTTGTTGTACCAATACCAGGCTGTTTTGACTACTGTGGCTGTATAATAGGTTCTGAAGTCAGGTAAGGTGAGGCCTCCCACTTTCTTCTTCTTTTTCAGTAGTGCTTTGCTTATCCGGGGGTTCTTTCCCTTCCATATGAAATTGGTGATTTGTTTCTCTATCCCCTTAAAATATGACATTGGAATTTGGATCGGAAGTGCGTTAAATGTATAGATGGCTTTTGGTAGAATAGACATTTTTACTATGTTAAGTCTTCCTATCCATGAGCAGGGTATGTTTTTCCAGTTAAGTATGTCCTTTTGAATTTCTTGTAGTAGAGCTTTGTAGTTTTCTTTGTATAGGTCTTTTACATCCTTGGTAAGATTTATTCCTAAGTATCTTATCTTCTTGGGGGCTACTGTGAATGGTATTGATTTGGTTATTTCCTCTTTGGTGTTCTTTTTGTTGATGTAGAGGAATCCAAGTCATTTTTGTATGTTTATTTTATAACCTGAGACTCTGCCAAACTCTTCTATTAGTTTCAGTAGTTTTCTGGAGGATTCCTTAGGGTTTTCTGTGTATATAATCATGTCATCTGCAAATAGTGATAACTTTACTTCTTCCTTGCCAATCCGGATACCTTTTATTTCTTTGTCTAGCCTAATTGCCCTGGCTAAGACTTCCAACACGATGTTGAATAAGAGCAGTGATAAAGGGCATCCTTGTCTGGTTCCCGTTCTCAAGGGAAATGCTTTCAGGTTCTCTCCATTTAGAGTGATATTGGCTGTTGGCTTTGCATAGATGCCCTTTATTATGTTGAGGAATTTTCCTTCAATTCCTATTTTGGTAAGAGTTTTTATCATGAATGGGTGTTGGACTTTGTCAAATGCCTTTTCTGCATCAATTGATAAGATCATGTGGTTTTTGTCTTTTGTTTTATTTATGTGATGGATTACATTAATGTTTTTTCTGATACTAAACCAGCCTTGCATACCTGGTATAAATCCCACTTGATCAGGGTGAATTATTTTTTTGATGTGTTGTTGGATTCTATTGGCTAGAATTTTGTTGAGGATTTTTGCATCAATGTTCATGAGGGATATAGGTCTATAATTTTCTTTTTTTGTAATGTCTTTACCTGGTTTTGGTATCAGGGAGATGGTGGCTTCATAGAATGAGTTGGGTAGTATTCCATCATTTTCTATGCTTTGGAATACCTTTAGTAGTAGTGGTGTTAACTCTTCTCTGAAAGTTTGGTAGAACTCTGCAGTGAAGCCGTCCGGGCCAGGGCTTTTTTTTGTTGGGAGTTTTTTGATTACCATTTCAATCTCTTTTTTTGTTATGGGTCTATTTAGTTGTTCTACTTCTGAATGTGTTAGTTTAGGTAGGTAGTGTTTTTCCAGGAATTCATCCATTTCTTCTAGGTTTTCAAATTTGTTAGAGTACAATTTTTCGTAGTAATCTGAAATGATTCTTTTAATTTCATTTGGTTCTGTTGTGATGTGGTCCTTCTCGTTTCTTATTCGGGTTATTTGTTTCCTTTCCTGTATTTCTTTAGTCAGTCTAGCCAATGGTTTATCAATTTTGTTAATTTTTTTAAAGAACCAGCTTTTGGCTTTGTTAATTCTTTCAATTGTTTTTCTGTTCTCTAATTCATTTAGTTCAGCTCTAATTTTTATTATTTGTTTTCTTCTGGTGCCTGATGGATTCTTTTGTTGCTCACTTTCTATTTGTTCAAGTTGTAGGGACAGTTCTCTGATTTTGGCTCTTTCTTCTTTTTGTATGTGTGCATTTATTGATATAAATTGGCCTCTGAGCACTGCTTTTGCTGTGTCCCAGAGGTTTTGATAGGAAGTATTTTCATTCTCGTTGCTTTCTATGAATTTCCTTATTCCCTCCTTGATGTCTTCTATAACCCAGTCTTTTTTCAGGAGGGTATTGTTCATTTTCCAAGTATTTGAGTTCTTTTCCCTAGTTTTTCTGTTATTGATCTCTAGTTTTATTGCCTTGTGGTCTGAGAAGATGCTTTGTAATATTTCGATGTTTTAGACTCTGCAAAGGTTTGTTTTATGACCTAATATGTGGTCTATTCTAGAGAATGTTCCATGTGCGCTAGAAAAAAAAGTATACTTTGCAGCAGTTGGGTGGAGAGTTCTGTATAAGTCAATGAGGTCAAGTTGGTTGATTGTTGTAATTAGATCTTCCGTGTCTCTGTTGAGCTTCTTACTGGATGTCCTGTCCTTCTCCGAAAGTGGTGTGTTGAAGTTTCCTACTATAATTGTGGAGGTATCTATCTCGCTTTTCAATTCTGTTAAAATTTGATTTATGTATCTTGCAGCCCTGTCATTGGGTGCATAAATATTTAATATGGTATGTCTTCCTGATCAATTGTCCCTTTTATCATTATATAGTGTCCTTCTTTATCCTTTGTGGTGGATTTAAGTCTAAAGTCTATTTTGTCAGAAATTAATATTGCTATTCCTCTTCTTTTTTGCTTATTGTTTGCTTGATATACTTTTTTCCATCCTTTGAGTTTTAGTTTGTTTGTGTCTCTAAGTCTAAGGTGTGTCTCTTGTAGGCAGCATATAGATGGATCGTGTTTCTTTATCCAGTCTGTGACTCTCTGTCTCTTTATTGGTGCATTTAATCCATTTACATTCAGGGTAATTATAGATAAATAAGTTTTTAGTGCTGTCATTTTGATGCCTTTTTATGTGTGTTGTTGACAATTTCATTTTTCCACATACTTTTTTGTGCTGAGGCGTTTTTCTTAGTAAATGTGAGATCCTCATTTTCATAGTGCTTGACTTTATGTTAGTTGAGTCGTTACGTTTTTCTTGGTTTTTATCTTGAGTTATAGAGTTTTTATACCTTTTTGTGGTTACCTTTTTATTTACCCCTATTTTTCTAAGTAAAAACCTAACTTGTATTGTTCTATATTGCCTTGTATCACTCTCCATATGGCAGTTCAATGCCTCCTGTATTTAGTCCCTCTTTTTGATTATTGTGATCTTTTACCTATTGACTTCCATGATTCCCTGTTATGTGTATTTTTTTTTTTAATTAATCTTAATTTGTTTGTTTTTGTGATTTCCCTATTTGAGTTGATATCAGGACGTTCTGTTTTGTGACCTTGTGTTGTGCTGATATCTGATATTACTGGTTCTCTGACCAAACAATATCCTTTAGTATTTCTTGTAGCTTTGGTTTGGTTTTTGCAAATTCTCTAAACTTGTGTTTGTCTGTAAATATCTTAATTTCGCCTTCATATTTCAGAGAGAGTTTTGCTGGATATATGATCCTTGGCTGGCAGTTTTTCTCCTTCAGTGTTCTGTATATGTCGTCCCATTCCCTTCTTGCCTGCATGGTTTCTGCTGAGTAGTCAGAACATATTCTTATTGATTCTCCCTTGAAGGAAACCTTTCTTTTCTCCCTGGCTGCTTTTAAAATTTTCTGTTTATCTTTGGTTTTGGTGAGTTTGATGATAATATGTCTTGGTGTTTTTCTTTTTGTATCAATCTTAAATGGGGTTCGATGAGCATCTTGGATAGATATCCTTTCGTCTTTCATGATGTCAGGGAAGTTTTCTGTCAGGAGGTCTTCAACTATTTTCTCTGTGTTTTCTGTCCCCCCTCCCTGTTCTGGGACTCCAATCACCCGCAGGTTATCCTTCTTGATAGAGTCCCACATAATTCTTAGGGTTTCTTCATTTTTTTTAATTCTTTTCTCTGATTTTTTTTCAGCTATGTTGGTGTTGATTCCCTGGTCCTTCAGATGTCCCAGTCTGCATTCTAATTGCTCGAGTCTGCTCCTCTGACTTCCTATTGCGTTGTCTAATTCTGTTATTTTATTGTTAATCTTTTGGATTTCTACATGTTGTCTCTCTATGGATTCTTGCAACTTATTAATTTTTCCACTATGTTCTTGAATAATCTTTTTGAGTTCTTCAACAGTTTTATCAGTGTGTTCCTTGGCTTTTTCTGCAGTTATCCTAATTTCATTTGTGATATCATTAAGCATTCTGTAAATTAGTTTTTTATATTCTGTATCTGATAATTCCAAGATTGTATCTGCATTTGGGAAAGATTTTGATTCTTTTGTTTGGGGGGTTGGAGAAGCTGTCATGGTCTGCTTCTTTAAGTGGTTTGATATGGATTGTTGTCTCCGAGTCATCACTGGGAAACTAGTTTTTCCTGAAAATCCGCTAAAAAAAAAACGCAGTCAGATCCCTATCAGAGTTCTCCCTCTGGCTCAGGCTATTCAGATGTTAATGAAGCCGCCTGGGGAGGGTGGGGGAGGGAACAGAGAGATAGGAGAGTAGCACCTCAGAATATAGCCAGAGTTGCTTGTCTTGCTTGGAATGACTATTATATCTGAGATTCCCGCGGGCGCGTCGCCTATGTGTGCTGGCTGTGTGGAGATTGCCCCCGGGGGGTCTGGCCCGCTGGAGTCACGGTCAGGTCCTCCACTTCCAGCCCCACGCCCAGCGTCAAGGCTCCCCTACTGGGATGATGCACTCTCGACTCCAAAATCAGTCGCTGCCTCCTGGGGACTTCTCGTCCTTCCAGCTGTGTGGCCATGCTGCCCCCGAGAACCAGTTGGGCCTCCTCCCGGGGTTAGTTCAGATGGTGGAGCAGCTCCCCGTGCTTGTGCCGTGACCGAGTGTCCCGGCTGGGACGCTGTTCTCCCCACTCCAATACCAGTCGCTGCCTCCCGAGGACTTCTCCTACCGGCTGCATCCCACGCCGTCCGCGCGACCCGGCTGGTCCCCTTCCCGGGGTTAGTTCAGGGGGGTGGAGCAACTCTCTGTGTTTATGCCGTACCTGCGTCCAGTCCAAATCCCTGCGGGATGGTTCCCCGGCTTGGACGCTGCTCTTTCTGCTCCAAGACCAGTCACTGCCTCCCGGGGACTTCTTCTACCGGCTGCGTCCCACACCTCCCGCGGAACCGGCTGGTCTCTCTCCCGGGGTTAGTTCAGGGGGTTGGAGCAGCTCTCTGTGCTTGTGCCGTACCTGACTGGTACGCTGGCTCCAGGCTCTGGAAACAATCGCTGCTTCCCCGGATTAGTTCGTTCTCCGTCTCTAAATCTGTGTTTGTTGTTCAGGGTTCGTAGATTGTTATGTATGTGATCGATTCACTTGTTTTTCCGTGTCTTTGTTGTAAGAGGGATCCGAGGTAGCATCTGCCTAGTCCGCCATCTTGGCTCCGCCCCTCTGTGCATTCATTTTTATTCAACTCTGAGTATTTTCTGGTTTGTCTTTTGATTTCTCCCTTCATCCATTGGTTATTTGATACTGTTTTTTTAATTGCCACATATTTGTGTAGTTTTCAGTTTTCCTTCTGTTATTAATTTCTAGTTTTATTCCATTATGGTTGGAGAAGATATTTTGTATGAATCTTTTAAAATTTATTGTCTTCTTTTTTTTTGGTGACCTAGCCAGTGGTCTGCCCTGAAGAATGATTCATATGCCCTGGAGAAGAATTTGTGCTGCTGTGGGAGAGTGCATTCCATATGCGTCTGTTAGGTCTACTTGTTTTATTGTTTTTCAGATCTTTTAATTGCTTATTCATCTTTCTAGATGTTCTGTCCGTTATCGAAAGTGGTGTATTGAAGTCTCCAACTATTATTGTAGAACCGCCTGTTTCTCCTTTGAATTCTGTCAGCGCTTGCTTCATATATTTTGGGGTTCTTAGGTTGGGTGCAAGGAGCTGGGTGGTACACTGGTTAAGTGCTCAGGTGCTAACCAGGTCAGTGTTTTGAACCCACCAGCCGTTCTGTGGGACAAATATGTGGCAGTCTGTTTCTGTAAAGATACATGGCCTTGGAAACCCTTTGGGGCAGTTCTACTTTGTCCTACAGGGTCTCTCTGAGTCAGAACTGACTCAATGGTAGTGGGTAGGTGCGTGTATATAATTGTTATATTTTCTTGATTAATTGACCATTTTATCATTATATAATGTCCATTTTGTCTCTTATAACAGATTTTGAGTTAAAGTCTGTTTTTTTTTTTGATACCAGTGTAGCCACGCCAGCTCCCTTTTGGTTACTATTTGCATGGAATATTTTTTCCCATTCTTTCACTTTGAACATATTTGTGTCTTTGGGCCTAAGCTGTATCTCTGATAGACAGCTTCCAGCTGCATTTTTTTTTTTTTTTTTTGTAATCTATTTTGCCACTCTCTGGCTTTCGATTGGAGAGTTTAAATTGTTTATATTTAAGGTAATTGCTGATAAGGAATGACTTACTTCTGCCATTTTGCTATTTGTGTGGCTTATACCTTCTTTGACTTTGATTTCCTCCAAAACTGCCATCATTTGTGTTTGAGATTTTTTGTCTCTTGGGCTTTTATTTTCCTTATGTCTTTGGTGTTTTTCATTCTCCTTTGCTTCAGGTGGGTTGAGACCAATTGATGCATCTTGGATGGCCACTTGCTAGCTTTTAAGACTGCAGACACCATTCACCAAAGTGGGATGCAGAATGTTTTCTTAATATACTTTGTTATGCCAGTTGATGTAGATGTCTCCTGAAATCATGTGTTTGAGATTTTTTAGTGGACCATTTTGACTCCCTTTTCCTTTTCTTTTGTGTATATGTTTCGGGTATTTTCTTTGTGGCTACCATGGAGGGTTACATTTAAAACCTTACTACAATCAGAATGCTCCTTAGAAGCCAAGATGGGAAGACTGTGGCTCACTTTGGACATTTCATCAGGAAAGAGCAATCACTAGAAAAGGACACCCTGTTTGGTAAAATAGATCAGTAAAAATGGGGGAAACCTCAGTGAGGTGGATTGATACGATAGCCACAACAGTGTACTCAAACATACCAGCGATCACAAAGATGGCATAGGACTGGACATTTTATCCTGCTATACATTTTTTTTAATACATAAAGTTACCATGAGTCGGAGCTGACTCAGTGGTATCTAACAACGACGAGAGCAAGAACGACAGAGTTTAAAAAATTGGTATCAACTTCAGTAACATACAGCAACTCTATTCATATACCTCTCCTCCATCCTACTTTATGTAGTTATCATAAATTACATCTTTACATATTATGTGCCAAATAGCATAGTTTTGTACTTGATATATTTCTGTTTTGGAAATATACAGGATATAAAGTTGCAAAGCCCAATACTATAAAACTGGCCCTCGTACTTGCCCATGAGATTACCTTTATTTGAGATCTTTTTTCCCCCATCTTTAAGTTATTGTCTAGTGTACTATCAATTCCAGCTGAAAAACTCCCTTTAGCATTTCTTATCGTGCATGTCTAGTCATCAACTCCCCCATCTTTTGTTTATCTGGGAATGTCTTAATTTCACCATCATTCTTGAAAGATAGTTTTGCAGAATATAGAATTCTTGATTGATCGTTCTTTTCTTTCAGCATTTTAAATATGTCATCTACTGCCTCATGGCCTCCGAGGTAGGTTTCTAAAAAATCAACCCTTAATCTTTTTTTTTTCCAATTGTCCTTTAGATGAAAGTTTACAGAACTAGTTTCTCATCAAACAGTTAGTACACACACTGTTCTGTGACATTGCTTAACAACCCCATGACATGTCAACACTCTCCCTTCTCAACCCTGGGTTCCCTATTACCAGCTTTCTTGTTCCCTCCTGCCTTCCAGTCCCTGCCCCAGGGCTGGTGTGCCTCTTTAGTCTTGTTTTGTTCCATGGGCCTGTTTAATCTTTGGCTGAAGGGTGAACCCCAGGAGTGACCTCATTACTGAGCTGAAAGGGTATCTGGGGGCCATACTCTGAGGGTTTCTCCAGTTTCTGTCAGGCTCATCATTTAATCTTAAAAAGTCTCTTGCATGTGATGTTTTCCGTCTCTCTTGCTGCCTTCAGGATTCTCTTTCGTTTGAGAGTTTGATGATAATGTGTCTTGGTGTGGATCTCTTTGGGTTTATCCTACTTGGAGTTTATGGAGCATCTCATATGTATAGATTCCTGTCCTTCATCAAATTTGGGGAGTTTTCTGCCATTATTTCTTCAAATATTGTTTCTGTCCTTTCCTTTCTTCTCCTGGGAATTCTATGATGTATATGTGAATTAGCTTGGTGGTATATCAGAATTCTATTAGGCTTTGCTTAGTGTTCTTGATCCTTTTCTCCTTTGGCTTTTCAGACTCAATAATTTCAATTGTCTTATCCTCTAATTTGCTGATACTTCTGCCAGTTCATATCAGCTGCTGAGTTCCTCTATTGAATTTTCTTTCCATTTCAGTTATTGTATTTTTCACCTCCAGTATTTGTTTGGCCTCTTTAAAAAAAAAAAAAAATGTTGAGAATATACACAGCACAACATAACACCAATTCAACATTTTTGCATGCACAATTTAGTGACACTGATTAGAGTCTTCAAGTTGTGCAGACATTCTCATTCTGCTTTTCTGAATTGTTTCTTCCACATTAACGTAAACTCACTGCCTGCTAAGGTTCCTATCTAATCTTTCAAGTTGCTGTTGCCAATTTGATTCCATATGGATCTTAAAAGAGCATAATCCTCAAGGCAGGCATTTTTTTACTAGTTAAGGTATTGTTTAATTTAAAGTGTTTGGTCCTGTTTTAATAGTGTCTATCTGTATTCTCATTTTGTTCAGGAATTGTTTTTCTGATTTCCTTTAGTTACTTGCTTTCTCTCCCCTGGTCTTGTTTTTTTGAAAAGGCCATCATTTCAAGTTTCTTAGTATGCCTAATGATTTTTTGTTGAAGCTGAAACATTAGACTGTTACTATGTGTCAGTTTTCTCCATTCGCCTGTATACATGGTGCTTTCAAAAGTGCTGATTTTTAATCCCACTCCTTGGAATATATCCTAGAGAAGTAAGAGCCTTTACATGAACAGATATATGCACATCCATGTTTATTGCAGCACTGTTTACAATAGCAAAAAGATGTAAGCAACCAAGGTGCCCATCAGCGGATGAATGGATAAATAAATTATGGTATATTTACAGAATGGAATACTATGCATCAATAAAGAACAGGGAGGAATCTGTGAAACATTTCATAACGTGGAGGAACTGGGAAGGCATTATGCTGAGTGAAATTAGTTGCAAAAGGACAGATATTGTATAAGACCGCTAATATAAGAACTTGAGAAATAGTTTAAACAGAAAAAAACACTTTTGTGGTTACGAGATGGGGAGGGAGGGAGTTTGGGAGAGTGGTATTCACTAATTAGGTAGTAGATAAGAACTACTTTAGGTGAAGGGAAAGACAACACACAAGACGGGAGGTCAGCACAACCAGACCAAACCAAAAGCAAAGCAGTTTCCTGAATAAACTGAATGCTTCGAAGGCCAGCGTAGCAGGAGCAGGGGTTTGGGGACCATTGTTTCAGGGCACGTCTAAGTCAGTTGGCATAATCTATTAACAAAACATTCTGCATTCCACCTTGAAGAGTGGCGTCTGGGGTCTTAAATGCTAGCAAGCAGCCATCTAAGATGCATCAATTGGTCTCAGCCCACCTGGATCAAAGGAGAATGAAGAACACCAGGGACACAAGGCGATTATGAGCCCAAGAGACAGAAAGAGCCACACGGACCAGCGACTACGTCATCCTGAGACCAGAAGAACTAGATGGTGCCCAGCTACAACCTATGACTGCCCTGACAGAGAACCCCTGAGGGAGCAGGAGAGCAGTGGGATGCAGACCCCAAATTCTCATAATAAGACCAGACTTAATGGTCTGACTGAGACTAGAAGGACCCCAGTGGTCATGGCCCCCAGACCTTCCGTTGGCCCAGGACAGGAACCATTCCTGAAGCCAACTCTTCAGACATAGATTGGACTGGATAATGGGTTGGAGAGGGATGCTGGTGAGGAGTGAGCTTCGTGGATCAGGTGGACACTTGAGACTGTGTTGGTATCTCCTGCCTGGGGGGGAGATGAGAGGGGGTTAGAAGCTGGCGAAATGGATACAAAAAGTGGAGAGAGGGAGCAGACTCTATCATTAGGGGGAGAGTAATTGGGAGTATGTAGCAAGGTGTATATAAGTTTGTGTGTGAGAGACTGACTTGTAAACTTTCACTTAAAGCACAATAAAAATTATTAAAAAAAAGTGGGGCAATTCAGGATGAAGTTGAAAATTACATTCAGTGAGATGAGCTATCGAGGCGCGCACACACACACACACACACACACACAAAACAGAGGAAACGAATACTGCGAAGTGAAAGAAGCCAGTCTGAAAAGGCTACATATCGTATGATTCCAACCATACATGACGTTCTTGAAAAGGCAAAAACTACAGAGGCAGCAAAAAGATCAATGTTTGCCAGGGGTTTAGGAGAAGGGGAGGAGGGACGAACAGGTGGAGGCCAGGGCATTTTAAGGACAGTGAAACTATTCTGCATGATACTGTAATGGTGGACACATGATATTATGCATTTGTCAAAATTCCTAAGACTGGACAACACAAAGAGTGAACTCCAACTATGGACTTCAATCATGATAAAAAATAAAAAACTGCTGCTGTTGATTCCAACTCATAGCAACCCCATAGGGTTTCCAAGGGTGTAAATCTCTACGGAAGCAGACTGCCACATTTTTCCCCGTTGGAGCCGCTGGTAGTTTTGAATGGCCGACATTTTGGTTAGCAGTCAAGCACCTTAACCACTGAGCCACCTGGACTCCTTTTAATCGTCGTAAGAAATCAGTATCGATTCATCAGTTGCAATAAACATATGTCACTAATGCAAGATGTTAATAGGAGAAATAGAGTAAGGGAAGAGAAGGGACATATGAGAACTCCCTGTGCTTTCTGAGCAATTTTTGTCTCAACCTAAAACTGCTGTATGAAATAAAGTCTATTAACAAAATATTAACCAAAAAAAAAAAAGTGCTGATTTTTGCAAGCCATCAGTTTCTGTTCACCACTGCCTCCCCAACCCTGTAAGAGCTCCAATTCAGACCAAGGGCTCAGTCCTTTAGGCAGCTCCCAGACAGATCAGAACAGATACACTGGACAGTCTGCCGGGAAAATCTTCCATGTTTATTCCAGAGCCAGAGATCAGGGGCCCACTTTGTGAATGTTAGGCCAGTGGTTCACTGCGCTATGGCCACCCATTTGGTGTGCCAGGGTGGGGAGGGAGCAGCAATAGTAAAGACATTTTCTTATCATTTAGTTTTCTTGTTTCAGTGTGCAGTCCAGTTAGCTTCTGCAATTCTCTGCCTTTTCAGTGTTCTTACAGAGTTGAGATTACAGAGTTTAAGTTACTTGGTGCTTGTGTGGGAGGGTTGATAATCTTGGATCTATTCATGCCACCATATTCCCAGAATTTGGCCCACCAGTTGTATTTTTAACTGCCGCTAACATTTTATTTGCTTATAATAGTACTCTTTGTAGACCCCAACCCCATGTGAGTTTTAAAGCTCATGCTTATATTACTGTCAGTATTGATAGTAAGCCTAAATGTTTTTAGAGATAGTGTGGAATAGTGCAGTTCACAGTGTTGGAGGTCAATGACTGCTGAGTGAATTTAATCGAGTATTGTAGTTGGGAGAGCCACATCTTGCCCCTGATGCACTAAGAGGCAATGTGCCCATCCCCTTACCTCCATCTCACATTCCTCATGAGTGATTTAGACTTCATAACCTCTAAGGCCTCTTCACGCTCCAAAATAATTGCTTAAGAACTCACCAAAATACTTTGTTTCAGTAAAGGATAATTTATTATGAAGGAAGACATACTAACATGCTTAGTTACAAAATTAACTAAACACATACTACTCTCAGTGAACTGTAACAGAAAAAAGTAACATGAAGACAAAAATTGTTTTCAGAGAATTTTTTGTGTTTTATAGGCATCATGTTTCTATTTGGATATTTATTAGCGTGATATATACATTTTTCCCCCAATCTCAGATTCAGCATCTTTTTGGAAACATAAGGTTCACAATACAAAATTGCGCTGAAGTCTGAATGTAAATTAGACTCCGTCACCTTAGAGGACATACAGCGCCTGAAGGTCTGCACTCCCAGACGCAGTCCGCAGACTTTCAAGAAATTGTTCGTCATTACCACATAATAAGGGTCAGTGTTGAAGAATTTTAGAGCATATTAATTCTTGCAGGGCACTATTCATATAATTTTTTGTTAATACGAACAAGTAATCAATCTTTATGTAAGTTGTTAACTACCAAGAATGTAGGTTTTCCAAAGAATACGATTTCCTCGTGCTCGAAAACAAAATTCTATCAAGTCTGTGTATTTTTATGATTAGCTATAGAAGTCTGTAAAAAAAAAACCATCTAAAAATAGTAATAATGACAGCTACTACTTATTGAGCACTTAGTATGTGCTAGGCACCAAGCTAAGCATGTTATACACATTGTATCGTTTAATTTTTACAATTAAGTCCATAGGTATTACTAGTCTCATTGTGTACAGGAGAAAACCGAGGCTTACAGCGGTGAAGCAGTTTGCCAAGGTCACACAGCTAGTAAGTGGAAGCAGGAGGTTAAGGCAGGACTCTCCGACTGTGGTGCCAAAGCCAGAGTACTCAGCTGTCCCAGTGTGGCCATCAGTCAGAGATCCCGATGGAGGTGAGTGTTCCATGATGTTCTCTGCGGTACATTTACTAAAAGTATCGTTCACATGTCAGAGGAAGAAGCAAGACCAATCCAAGTGGAACACAAAAAACTCACTAATTTTAGTGTTTTTATTTACACATCTTTTTCCATCATCATTATTCTAGCAAGATTATAAATATATAAACACCTGGGGACATGCAACACGTTCCACAAATGGACAAAAATTGACACCACCATTGAATAAAGAACCCAAGTGATTTTATACAAAGTGCTTTAAAACAAACAAAAAAAAGACCTGTGGCACATTCAGATCATGTTTATTTGAATACCTTCCAATAATTACCAAAAGATGCATCATTTATAAATAATATTCAAAACAATCCCCTAATTCTATAAGCCAGAATTCAGTGTTTCAGTTAACCAGATGGACAGAGTTCCATTCTGTCACGTGAAAGGCAAGTCACATGGCATCGAAATGAAACCGATGGGCTTCTTGTCGTTTTTCTCTGTCATCCGCTTTCTGAAAAAGGATTTATACACGATAGGAAAATGTTAAGAAAAGACTAATTTCTGAAATATAGAGGTTAAGTTAAAAAAAAGCCTTCAGCTATTAGTATGTAATAGGTGTGATCCTCTAACTGCAGTAATCACATGAAATATTTCTATAGTTAATGCTAGCTATTTTATAACTAATGATCCACTAATTGAATTTAAAAATCAACAGGAGATGATCCTTAAATACTTAGCTTGTTATCATTTATTTATTTGAAAGTGGAGTAAACGTTAAATTCTGTAAGAATGGAATCAGGTATTGCATTTCTTTTCCATCCTGAACACGGGTGGTAATAAATGAATCTAAACCAAGTATGTTAAATAACATTAATTATTCTGGGGTTAACTTTTTGATTTAACAGCTATTTATTGACCTACTTGTGGCTAGATATTATGCTTAGTATTTTGAGTGATTTAAAAATAATACTTGGTTTTGAATTTTGCAAGAACTTAAAACCTAGAAAGAAAAAAAATATATTGAATAACCATACTTATTGATAAAATGTGAAAAGTGTTAATATCCTGGGAAGAGATTATCCCCAGGTTGGGGTGAGGAAAGGAAGACCTTTGAAAAGACAGTATTTATGGAAATGGAGGGAGGGGCAGTCTCTACAAGCTGGGGTAGAACAGGAGCAATCCCTGGACACCTGGCGGGAGCATGGGATACGGGAAAGGAAGCAGTAAGAAATCAGGCTGGAAAGGTACACACTGTGGAGTCAGTTTACAGAGTTTAGGCATTTCAGGCTGTGGGCAGTCTAGAGGTTTGGGAGCAGGGGAGTGAGATGATTAAGGGACGCTTCATGATGAGTGACATGGCAGCTGTGTAACGGCTGGAGTGGAAAGGGGAAAGAAGGGGGTCAGGAGGACCAGGCCGGATACAACAGCGGCCGCAGGAAAGCGTGGTGTGAGGGGTGCAGAAGTGGAGCTGGCTGCAGAGACTTTTATGGAGGCAGAGGCAACATGGCAAATGGTTCCATCTTGTAAGAAGGAAAAGGTGGGAGAGGACACTGTAGAATGCTGGCTTTGTGGTGCCTCTGAGATGTGGGCTAGCAGAGATGTTACAGAGACAGGTGGAGATGGGGCAGAGACCTCTGGGGAGAGACGCGGGCTGGGTGATTCTGAGGTAACAGCTGAAGACGTAATTTTAGATGCAAAGAACCCCAGTGCCACGGGAGGCATGTCAGACAAGGAGAACGTTACAGGCGTGGTCAGATACATGCCTGTCTTTAAAACTTCAGTAAGTCCACAATGTTTATGTTGCAGTCAGATCTGCTGACAGATTCATGAAATTGATTTCCTGCCTTAGAGTTATACAGTATTTCAGGTTATGCTCCGATCTTCCTGGACCAGTGCATGTAGGGTCACTCTTGAGTTTACCTCTTAAGTTGCAATCTTAAAGTAAACTGAATATGTAACTTTATGTTACCATTTTTGATATTTAGTGGAGTGATATTTTAAGAGACAAAGCTATAAACATTTATTAGCAGAATTAAAATCTCATTTTTATAGGTCAAAGGAACAGCTAAGACAAAATGGACAGTGATTGTAGTTAACAAAAATGACTATGATGGGGATGACAATCCAGAGAACAGATGCAAAAAAAGAAAACGTCTTTGTTTTGTGACACAGTGAAGCTCTTTTTGGAGGCGTTGTTCGAACCTACAAGCTATGTACTTAATACACATTCATATACAAATTCACATTGTACAAAAAAGCTTCTAAAAATAAACCACATTTTTGGGAGTTTGGTATTCAATTATTATTTTTAGGGTGTTATACTAAAGAACAGGAATCAGTTTTGTTTAATGCAAAGAGCACCTGATAGATGGGAAAGATGTTTATCACTCTAGTTATTACTCTTCACCTGAGCTTTGAGGAAATCACTGAACTCTGTGCGCTCTGACTTCTCTATCTACAGACTGAGCTAGCTGTTCTTCCTGGAGAAGGGGCGTCCATGGCTTTATTTGTCTGCAGATAATAAACACAGGCTCGTTCCTGTTATTCAGGCTGTTACGACACAGCTTCTTAAGTCTTCCTCTGTGCCAGGGAGCCCACCAGTAGCTGTCAAGTCGATTCCAACGCCTGGCGACCCACGTGTGTCAGCAGGAGTGCGCTCCATAGAATTTTCAGTGGCTTACTTCTCAGAAGTAGACTGCTAGGCCTTTCTTCTGAGGCGCCTCTGGGTGGACCGGCCTGCCAGCCTTTCACAGTTAGCAGCTGAGCGCTTGTATGATCACTTTATTACTCTGTACAGTGTCAGACTTTTAAAATAACATGTTCCTGTGATCTATATGAATTTCTTAAGAGATAACAGGAATATCAAGGGATAAAAGAAATTATCATCAATAAAATGACATTCTGGACAATGTGAAAAATCAGGAAATCCTAGTCACGTGAAAAAAGTTTAAAAAATATATAGGTGTTTCAAGAGCTATATATTACTGTAATAAATTAAAGCTAATGTGTTATTTAACTGCACAAACCTTTTCCTGCCAATGTAAAATGCCGATGATCGCCAAGATGAAAACGCAGACCCCGATGAGTGCGACAGCCGTGAGCAGAACAATGTTACTTGGTGTCAGGTACAGTTTGGCACTCCAGCTTAGATGAAAACAGGAGAATTAAAATTATAAATTTTAACTTAAAAATGACAAACTTCCACTGAGATGAAGAAGCAGAAAAGCTGATGAATTCATTCACCCATCTATCCACTCATTAGATATAAAAAAGCCATTAAGTTTAGATAGTGCTAAGAACATTGATGATCCTGCAGAGTTCAGATTTTACTCAGCTGAAATAGAATTTTTGATGAAATACTTTGATATTTTTCTAAGTTTGATCCTGTGAGAATTATTCTTAAGGAAACTTATCCAGGGTACTTTAGACAATTTTAGACATTTTTTACATCTTGACTGACGTGCTGAATTTAAAATCTTGAACTCTAAGGCTAAGTGGTCCTGTGACTTCCATAACATCCTGTGTTTTGTTGATCCCTGTCCACAAATGTGCTGTGACCACCTAAAACAAAGGTATGGCTGAGTGGGTGCAGCCAGTCGAGCTGTGAAGACCTCCCCTGCTTCCGTGTCACATGGGGGCTTTACAGCACTGCAGTGGCTTGTAGGCTGAGACCTATTACAGCGTCACTTCCAGGCCAGCCCGCAGTGTCAATGCAGCATCCAGAGGCCATCAGCATGAATGAAACTAGCTCCTCGCTTTTGAAACAGTCCATGTAACACAGAACATGCAAGCCCTGCAGAGCCTCAACCTGATGTGTCCATATCACCAGCACTGCAGGTGGTTTTAAACATAGGCCTTTTTGTTTTCTCTGAAAACTAATGCATACATACTCATTTAAAAGTTTAATAACTTTAACATCTTAAATAACATTCTGATGAATAACAAGTAGCTACTGACTTATTCTGGGATGATAATTAAAATTTATTGATCCACAGGTTAGCCTTTAGTCAGTAAGTCTCAAAATATAGCTAAACTAAAATCGATTCTTTTATTATCTACATAAATTTGAAAAGAGCCTTTTTTCAGAAAGAGCAAGAAAAACATGAAGAATGTTGGAATTATGGAAGAAAGCTGTAACAGAATTTTCTAGAAGTTCCTAAGAGTAAGAAAACAAATAGTATTATCTCATGTTAGCCACCCTCAGTGCCTGACTCAGACTTATATATAACAAAAAGTAGGACAAAGGCCAAATGTGAGTTTCTGACTCAGAAGCAGTCGCTCTTTACAAGTTTCTAGTGTATCCTTCCAGAAAACGTGTGCATCACTTCTTTTACACCTAAATAGGCGCCCATTAGAAATAACCTTCTGCCTTTTTTCTTTGCGTATCACTTTAAGAGATTGTTCCATGTCATGTTCACCTCCACGGCAGTACCTGTGTACCTGAGTCACAGTACTGCATCCAGGAGCACCATAATTTATGTAGTTATTTACTCAGGGTCCAGTCTTTCTAGTTTTGTTTTAAGTTGCACGTGTAGAAACTAACACAAACATACATTACAAGCTCATTAAAAAAAATCTAAGCCAGGACTATACCTGTTCCTCTTGATGTTATCTCATACTTAATGCTGTAATAAAGATTGTTGTTTTCTTAAGCGACCTGGTCCTAAAGCCCACAGACCTACCGTAACACACATTTAGTGTGCTGGTACACTGGCTGTGGGCGGGGGGAAAGGCTGGTTTTTATAGCATTTGCCAATTTTCATTTGTGAATCTGCTCTACCATCGCTGACATTAAGCTGCCAGTGTGACGTCAGGGAAAAGAGCTGGGAAGAGAGACACGTGACTGGCCTACGAGCTGGCAGGAGCTGGCTCTAGCACATGCCGAATACATCCAGCTAAAATTTTAATGAACAATTCAGCCTGCATTGTGAAGGGAACTATAAGCAAGACCCCACTGATTACATATTCATCTATACATCACACCATTTCTCTTTGGTTATCTTCCCATACTGATATCAGATTAGCCTTAAGACCAAGTAATATTTTTTGAAATTTAGATGTTAGTGAATATCTCCTTCATTGTCTGCTTTTAGAACAGAGTCAATCTGGTAATTTAAAGAAAAATGAACAAAGGTAAGGTAGGGAATTAGAGTTAAATTCTCTATTATGAAAGGAACATATTCTGCTACAAAGGATAAAAATAGCTATTGTTTACTGGAAACTTACAGCCTGTCAGGCACTGTGTAATGTACACCTCATCGTCACAACAGCCCTGGTAAGGTAGATACTCTGTCTTCCCCTCTACAGACGCAGAAATCAAGGCTCAGAGAGGACCAGGAGCCAGCTTCCAACCCAACCATTATAGGGTGTCTGCCACTCAAAGGCTTTATTAAAAAGACCAGTATTTATTCAAAAGTTCAGTACCCTGAAATTTTAGAATTTTTGACTAGTAAGCTGAAAACCAGCTTATTTAGAATATGTATAAATCCTAAATTAGTTACCTTGCTGTTTTTCTAATAGGATTTAATTCGCTTTTCACTGAAAATGTCAGGAACCGTTTGTGTAGTTATGTTTACTTATCTAAGGTTGCTGTAAGCAGATAACATGATGACACTCATAAGGGAACACAGCAGGAACAAGAGAGAGTTTTTAAAAGACACAACTGCATCTGTGACTCGGGGTTGTCAGTATTTACCAAATTCAGTTCAAGGCAGGACATTACCTTCGAGGAACGTTGTGGGGGTATGGAATGACAATGAGCTGGGAGTTTGGAATGATGGCAGTCCACTCTTGTTTCCGTATAGTCTGCAAAAAGAATTTAACATAAAAAAAAAAATTCAAATTAAATACAGGGAAAAGCTCAAGTATTCATTGAGAAATTTAAATCCTAGGTATGGATTAAACTAAATTTATATATTCACATTGAATCCAAAATAGGGCTCCTGTGTCATCTGTTGGTAAAAATTTCCTGAGAATGATATTTGTGTCTCGTGGATTCATTCATTAAATATTTGCTGTTTCCCACTCTTATGAAGCAGGCACTGTTCAAAGTGATACGTGAAAACGCTGCTTGGAGACAGCATTCACGTTGAGGGGAGCCTGACGAACAGAATATGGTAGCATGTTGTCAGTTGCCTTCAAGTTGATTACGATGCATGGTGACCCCGTGTGTGCAGAATAGAACTGCCCCATAGGGTTATCAAGGCCGGAACCTTCTGGAAGCAGCTCGCCAGACCTGTCTTCTGAGGCGCCTCTGGGTGGTTTCAAATTGCCGGCCTTTCTGTGAGTAGTTGAGTGTTTAACCATCAGCCACCCAGGGTCCCCTATACAGCGTGTCAGGGCAAAAAATGATACGGCCAGAAATCAGGGAAGAGGGATATCTGTGAGCTTTATGGTAGAGATGGTAGAAAGCTATACTGTACTTTCAAATCATGATGTGTTCAATGTAAGGTAAGTTAGGTCACTACCAATCAATTCATTTTATGTCTTTAACAGAAGTAAATATTAAAAACCAAATTAATTGTAAACAAAAATTCTTACCTTCTCTCCAGATGGACGGGGAATACCAACATAAAGATGATCTAGAAAATTTGCACTTCGACCTAAACCAAGTACATTATATGGTAGCTGGAGAGCTAAATGTGCTGACTGGCTGAGTTGTCCAGCTAGATTTATTTAAAAAAAAAAAAAAAAGTTTGGAAACTGCTTTTTTTTAATCAAATGTTAAAAATATAAGAGCTAGCACTGATTCTTTAAAGATAAAGTAAAATGAACCCCCAGTTCATAAATATTAATAACCCATTAAAATGGCTTTACTGAGACATACTTTACACACCAAAAAACACTTCAAAGCGTACAGATGAGTGGTTTTGAGTGTATTCAGAGTTGTTCACTATCATCACAATCTATTTTTAGAACACTTTTTATCACCCCAGAAAGAGACCCCATACCTATTAGCAGTCACTCCTCATCCCTACCCCTATCCTCTAGCTGTGGGTCACCAGAGATCTACTTTTTGACTGTCTAGATTCGCCTATTCAGGAGATTTCCTGTGAATGCAATCATGTAATATATGGTCTTTTGTGACTGGAATCTTTGACTTAGCATAACGTTTTAAAGGTTCATCAGTGCCATATAGCATGTTTCAACGTTTCCTTCCTTTAAATCGCCTAACATATTCCAGTGTATGGATGTCACACATTTTGTTTATCCATTTGACAGTTAATGGAAATTTAGGTGGTTGCCACTTCTTGGCCTTTATGATTAATGCTGCTATGAATATTTGTGTACAAGTTTCTGTGTTGACTTAGGTTTTCATCTCTCTTGGGTCTGTACTGATGGATAACATGGTAACTCTATGTTTAACATTTTGAGAAACCACCTGTTTTGTAAAGTGGTTGTACCAGTCTACATTCCTACCAGTAGCATGTGAGGGTTCTGATTTTTCCGCATTAACATTTGCCAGTCTTTCTGATTGTAGCCATCCTAGTGGTTGTGAGGTGATACCTCCTTGTGGTTTTGATTTGCATTTCTGTAATGACTCATGGTTTTGAGCGTATTTTCATGTGTTTATTGGCTGTGTGTGTATCTTTGTTTTATTTTCTGTAGGGTTGGTAGTGATGTCTGTGCTTTCATTTCTGATTTTAGTAGGTTGAATCCTGTCTTTTTTTCTTAGTCAGTCTAGCTAAAGTCTTGTCAATTTTGTTGATTCTTTCAAGAAGTAACTTTTGGTTTCATTGATTCTCTTTTTTATTCTCTGTTCCATGTATTTCTCTTTATTATCTCTTTCTGTTCACTTTGGCTTTAATTTGCTTTTCTTTTTCTGGTTTCTTTAGGTAGGTTAGGTTATAGACTTCAGATGTTTCTTCTTTAATATAGGCATTTGCAGCTGTAAATTTTTCTCTGACCACTGTTTCAGTGGCAACCCATACATTATGATATGTTGTGTTTTAGTCTTCATTCATCTCAAAATATTTTCTAATTCCCTAGTGATTTCTTCTTTGGCCCACTGGTTATTTAGGAGTGCCTTGTTTAATTTCTACATATTTGTGAATTCCCCAAATTTCCTTCTAATTTTGATTTCCAATTTCATTCCATTGTGGATGGACAACATATTTTCCATTTCAGTCCTTTTAAATTTACTGAGGCTTGTTTTATGGCCTAGCATATGGTCTGTCCTGGAGGATGTTCTGTGTGCACTGAGGAAATATATATCCTGATGCTATTGGGTACAGTGTTCTTTATATGTCTGTTAGGTCTAGTTGCTTTATAGTGTTGTTAAATACCTCTATTTCCTTATTGATCTTCTGTCTAGATGTTCTGTCCAATACTGAAAATGAGGCATTGAAGTCTCCAACTATTATTGTAGAAGTATCTGTTTCTTCAATTCTGTCAGTGTTTACATCATATAGTATGGAGCCTGTTCTTTGGTATGTATATGTTCTTAACTTTAAGTATCTTTATATAAACTTTAGTTCATCATCATGAATTGACCCATCTATTAATATATTTTTTTTATTAATATAAAATCTCCTTGTTTTTTGTAACAATTTTTTATTTTAAATATATTTTGTCTGACATTAGTGTAGCCAATTCCAGGTCTTTTGCTTTCTGTTTGCATAGACTATCCCTTTACTTTCAGTCTATTTGTGTTTGGGTATAGAATGAATGTATTGCAAGCAGCATTTAATTGGATCCTGTTTTTAAATCCATTCTGCCAACGTGTCTGTTTTAACTGGTGAATTTAATCCATTTTTTTTTAAAGTGATTACTGCTAATGAAGACTTACTTCTGCTAGTCTGTTATTTGTTATCCCTACGTCTTGTAAAGTTTTTGTTCCTTGATTCCTCCAGTACTGCCTTCTTTTGTGTTTGGGTTTTCTTGGGTATCGTTTTGATTACCTCTTCATTTATGTTTGTGTATATTTTAAAAATATTTTATTGGTGGTTACCATGGGGATCACAGTTAACATCTATCTTAGTCATCTAGTGCTGCTATAACAGAAATACCACAAGTGGATGGCTTTAACAAAGAGAAATTTATTCTCTCACAGTCTAGGAGGCTCTGGGGGAAGGTCCTTGTCATAATCTTCCCCAGTTGAGGAGCTTTCAGCCCAGGGACCTTGGATCCAAAGGATGCACTATTCTCCTAGCCCTTGTTTCTTGGTGGTGTGAGGTCCCCCCTCTCTCTCTGCTCACTTCTGTCTTAAAATACAACCTAATCTTATAGATTGAGCCCTGCTTTATTAATATAACTGCCTCTAATCCTGCCTCATTAACATTTTAGACGCAGGATTTACAACACATAGGAAAATCACATCAGGTGACAAAATGGTAGACAATCACACAATACTGGGAATCATGGCCTAGCCAAGTTGACATGAATTTTGGGTGGGGGGTGTGACAATTCAGTCTGTCCATAACAACATCCTAAATTGATAAGAATTTAGTCTCAATATTAACTATTCCTAATCAACTCTGTCCCCCTTTGTATTATTTTCAGATTCCATCTTTATACACTGTATGCCTATTAACATAGGTTTATAGTTATTGTTTTACATATTTGTCTTTTAAATTATATAGGAAACAAAAAGAGAAGTCACACACCAAAAGTACAATACCACTAGCTTTTATATGCAGTGAAACCTTTGAGACTTGGAATACGACAGGACTGACTTGTTTTCCAGGTCTCGCTAGTTTTCTGCCTTTGACAGGGTGCCGTTTACCACTTTTCTGTTGCTCTCTATTAATGGAAAATATTTGAGTTTTCCTTCTCTGATAGGTTTCCACCTTATACAGGTTCTGGGTTTCACAGGTTGTACTGTATTATATTTTTTAAGTATGTAGTTACCTTTTTCAGTGATCTTTACCTCTTTGTATGAGCTTAAAGAGTTTCTGGGATGTGTATATTCATGTCTTTCATCAAATCTGAAAAGTTTTAACCCAGTATTTTTCCAAATATTTCTTCTACCTCTTCTTCTTCGGCATATGTTGGTATGCTTAATGGTGTCCTTAGGTTCCTTAGGCTCTGTTGTTTTTATTCATTCCTTTTAAAAAAGCTTTCTAATCCTCCGACTGAGTAATGTGAATTGCCCTATCTTCAGGTTTGCTGATTTTCTTCACCCTGCTCAAATCTGCTGTTGAATCCCACTAAAAATTATTTTAGATTTTGAACTTTTGAATTTTTATTTGGTTCCTTTTTATAATTTCTCTTTATTGATACTCCTTACTTGCTTATATCTCATTCTCCTGATTTCCTTTAGTTTTTTTTTTTTTTGTCCATGGTTTCCTTAGGAATGGCTTCTGTAAATTTTTATTCCTGTGAATGGGCCATTATTTCCCATTTCTCTATATAGTTTGTAATTTTTTATTGAGAACTGGACGTTTTGAGTACTGTAATGTGATAACTCTAGAAAGCAGGTCACACTCCCCCACGCTTCAACCAGGGCTCATTTTTTTCTGCTTTTGTTGTTAGATGCTGTTAGATAGGTTCTGATTCATAGCGACCCCATGTACAACAGAATGTAACACTGCCCAGTCCTGTGCCATCCTCACTAATCATTATGTTTGAGCCCATTGTTGTAGCTGCCGTGTCAATTCATCTCATCGAGGGTCTTCCTACCTGCTTTTTAGGAGATGCTAAAAGAAACACTATCATGTTTTGGTTTCACTTGGTGTGGTTGTTAACTGATATAGTTAAGAAAACTGTGTGAGAGTATTTGTGAGGAAAATGGCAATCAGGAAAATAACATGAATGGTAGGCAGGGATTGAGAGAAATGAAGCTAAGGCTTTGAAAGAGAAACATCATGTTCACAATAGCTTTAATATGAAGGGTATGTTATTACACAGGGACCCTGACAAACATAGTTGGGCAGCGTTGTTTCCTTGCACTACTGGCAGGCGCTCTTCAGTGGCCTGTTTCCAACCTTCTAGCTGCCTAAAAGAATCATGCCTCTGCGGTATTTCACATCTGCCTCGGGTCTCTCAGCTCTAAGTGAGATTGATGCTTTTTGCTCACTAGGTGACCCGTATGTGATCCCTCTTCCTTGAAGGGAAAAGGGATGGAGAAAGAGAATGTATTTCAGGTATTGATGTATTTATTTCTCTTAGAAACAAAGTTACCAACAGTGAAACAAACAAAACAAACAAAAAAAACCCCTGCTGTTGAGTTGATTTTGACCCATAAGACCCTATGGGACAGAGCAGAACTGCCCCACAGGGTTTCCAAGGCTGTAAATCTTTACAGAAGCGGACTGCCACATCTTTCTCCCATGGAGTGGCTGGTGAGTTCTGACTGCCGACCTTTTGGTTAGTAGCCACACGCTTCAACCACTGCTTAAAAAGGCTTTGATTATAAATAAGATTAAAAAATGCATTATCACTTGCTTTCATTTACCATTCGTCTATTTTAATTGCTAACAGAGTGAGTTTCTGATATAGCTATAATCAGCAATATATACCAATCATAATCAATAATCATCTCTCTCTCTAAATATAATGAAGTCATTAAAGAGAAATAAAATAGCTGGTGTCTGCTTGATGGTAAAATCTACTGCTTTATATGACTAAGATACATCACTTTACTTGGACTTTGGGAAGATCCAGTTTCTAGTTGAGGGGATTCTTGCCAGTCACTAAGAATTGGTTTATTCTATTTTTTTATAGATAGTAAGTACCTGCTATGTATTGGGCACTCTGCTGATGACAGTATCACCTTAATCATTTACGATAAAATTACAAATCTAAGACCTGTGTTAATGTCACGACATAAACACTCCTGGTTTTTAAACAGTCCTACTTAGTGATCAGCTTAAGCACAGGAAATCTAATACAGAAAGGCAACATCCATGAACAGGAAGTGTTTAATACCTTCTAAAAGTATGTAGTGGGACTGGGTATTACACAGTGTGACTCTGGTAAGACTCTAAATTATCCTAAATCAATAGCATATCTAGAGTTTGCAGGGTATGTATACAAATGCTAAACTCCTAGGTTTTAGAAGTTAGGATTGTAGCTATTTATGGAAAATTTTTTTATAACAATGGTTGGCCTCTTTTCCTGGGATGAGATGAGTGGCATAAAGGAGAGGATAAAGGAATCACTGATATTTGACTGTCAATCCTTTGGAGTATTCTGAATTACAGTCTATCTGAATTAAGCTTCTAGATAAGTGACAGGGATAAAGTGATGAAATATGTTTGTTATGAACTGAACTGTGTTCCCCAAAAAGATATGTTGAAGTCTTAACCCCTGGTACCTGGGACCGCGACCTTGTTTGGAAACGAAGTCTTTGAAGATGTTTTCCGTTAACATGAGGTCATACTGGAGAAGGGTGGGCCCCAACTCAGGAGGAGTGGTATCCTTTTAATAGAGGACAAGAGATGCACACAGAGACAGACGGAAGATGACGATGTGAAGACGGAGGAAGATATTCAAGAGATCTATCTCCAAGCCAAGGAACGCCAAGGATCACTGGCCAAGTCAGCAGAACCCAGAGGAGACACCTGGACAGATGCCTCTGGAGCCCTCCCAAGGCAACAACATGGCCGACACTCTGATTTTGGACTCCTAGCCTCCAGAACTGTGAGACAATCCATTTCTGTTCCCAGAAGCCCCTTAGTCATGGCAGTTTGCTACAGCAGACCTAGTAAAGTAATACAGCATGTGAACCGTGTGGTAGAGCTGCCTCCTGAACTGAAAGCAGCTCCATGAAGAGGTGCTTAGGGGGTGCCACCCAGCGACTGACTCATCTTTACATTCTAGGGCACAGCACGGTGCTTGGCATGTAACAGGCACCTACTAAATGTCTGTTGTACTAAGCTGAATGTTTGGTAGTAAACTTTTTTTTTTTTTAAATGAAGTATAATTTGTACAATTGGTTAAATTCAGTTTTTCTTGAATTCTTATGCCATGATTACTGCTGAAGACATCCATTTGGGCTTTGAATTTTAACATGTTATCAGCTTACAGGCTGGTGTCTGAACACTTGTGCAGGGACCACAGGAGACTTGTGATGTGGGATTATCAAAGGCACACAGGATTGGAATGCCCAGCCGTGTATAACACTGTTGTTTGGTCTTTAGTAAGTCCCTGCCCTTTCCGATCCTTATTCATCCATTCACTTAACCATTGATTGGATGCCTTTTACACAGAGACAAAAGAGAGGCAAACCATGACCTGGAGATGTTTAAAGACACAACAGAGAAATGGAATTGAATGTTCCCCATCTATAAGGTGAGAGTAACTGTACTCTCTACTGAACGGCTTTGGGGAGGCAGTTACAACGCCGGCACTTAACTGTGAATGTGAAAGCGCTTTGTAAACCGCAGAGCACCGTACAAATGCTAGTTGCTACTTTGATGATTATGTAATTATTCCTCATATTTTCTGGTTTTCTTAGCTTGAATTTCCACTTGATGTCAGTTCCTGAAACATAGTGTAACAATCAACAAGTTTTCAGGCAAGTTCTTCTAATTTTTCTTTTGGAATAAACCAAGAAGCTTAGAGCTATGGTTCAAACTATATCTGTCAGCCTGCTTCCCAGTTATAAATCCAGAATGTGCATAGTTTTTTTTTTTTTTTTTAAAGTCTGATGTATAATTCACACACCATAAAATTCACCCCTTGAAAGTATACACACAGTTGAGTGGTTTTTCATGTATTCATGAGGTTGTGCAACCATCGCCGCTATCTATCTCAGAACACTTTCATCACTCCAAAAGGAGACCTGTCCCCATTAGCAGTCACTTTCTGTCCCCCACCCCAGCCCCTGGCAACCACGAATCTAGTGCATCTCTGTGGATCTGCCTATTCTGGACATTTCATATCAATGCAATTGTACAATATGTGGCCTTTTTTATCGGCCTTTTTAGCATGATGTGTACAAAGTTCATTCCTGTGTACCATGTTTCAATATTTCATTTCTTTTTATGGCTTAGTAACATTCCACTTTACCCATATATTAGGAGCCGTGGGGGTGCAGTGGTTAAATGCTAGGCTGCTAACTGAAAGACAGGCAGTACGAACCCACCAGGCTCTCCGTGGCAGTCTGCTCCCGTAAAGGTTATAGCCTAGGAAATCCTAGAGGGCAATTCTTCTCTGTCCTATTGGGTCACTATGAGTCAGAACCAACTTGACTGCAACAGGTTTGGATTTGGGTATGGATATATTACATTTTCTTTACCCACTCATCAGCTGGTGGACATTTGGGTTGTTTCCACTTTTTGGCTGTTATAACACCTCTATGAACATTCCTGTACAAATTTTTGTGTTGACATATGTTTTCAGTTCTCATAGAAATATATCCAAGAATGAAACGATTGAACCCTGTGGGCACTGCATGTTTAACTTTTTGAGAAAGCGAGCACTTTGATTTTGATACCTGCTTTTGCGTAGCTTGGTGCATACAGGTGTCTAACGAAGGAACGATAAAAAGCCATTGCCAGTGCAGGTCAGAAAGAATGCAAGAAGAACAATAAGAGAAATCCACAGCTCTCATAAAACCAAATTGCATTAGGCGTTATTGCCTGTGGAGGTCCAATTTAACGGTCAGTGCTCCTTTAGGGTTGCATCAGGGAGGTAAACTGTTCTGAGGTTATTCGCAATTATGTTTCCACTGTCATGCTCTGGATTAAAAAAATAAACTCTGGTTTCCAAAGTGGACAAATGTGGCATAGATGAGCTAAATGAGAAAGCCTGGCTTATGTCTTCGTGCACTTTATTTTCCACGTTGGACTATCCCCTCCCCCATGAGAGGGAAGCCAGTGGGCCGTGGCTTTCTGTAATCAGCTGCCTTTTTTAGCGGCAACAAAAAGCACAAGGGAGTAACGTTGCTTAGTTCTGACGCAGGGATAAATGACACGTACTTAAACACCAAAGGTGAGAGGAAGTGTTTTAAATCCCAAATTGCAAGATAGGTTATTTTTACTGAAACATGGGATTTTTAAAATAACTGTTTGTTGGACTAGGTAGCCATCACATGTGACCTGGAGGTACCAGGAGGTGTTTACTTGGCTATCAATATACATTAAAGACAAAACAAAAATACTTCATAGTTTTTCCTTTAGAAAAGTCATTTCTCTCACATGCTCCTTCTTCCTAGTGACGTGATTAAAGGTGTGACCTCTGTAAGCATGTTTTAAATTCTTGTCACCCTCTGTGCCTCTACATTCCTGTTCCTTTCTTACCTACTTCCTGCCCTGCCTAAACACACCTTATCAGTGTTGGTACCTCTATCTTTGTACGTTCTAATATTTGGCTCCCAAGAAAAGCAGAATACATTCTGTTTAGCAATAATCTACTGTTGCATAACAAACCAAACAAAAATCTAGTGGCTTAGAATTTATAATTACTTTATTTCTCATGACTGTTTAGGTTGGCTGGGCAGTTCCTGCTGGTTCCCTGGGCGCCCTCACATGGACGCACTGAGCTGGTGGGTCGGCTGGAGGCTGAGTTCAGCTAGGATGGTGGCCTCTCTCCTTGTGGTCTGTTGTCATGAAGGTCAGACTGAACTTCTTCACGTGAAACCTCAGGGCAGTACTCCAAGAGGGCAAGTCCCAAAGGGTAACGGTGTCTCAAGGGTCTACTTGTGTCATAATGTCCCGTTGCTCAAGTGCAGCCATTATAGGAGGGGACTGCATACGGGGATGGATGCTTGGGAGGCATGATTCACTGGGGGCCACTGGTGTAGCAATTTATACCTCAATATTCATTAAAGTAAAACTGTACTTCTTGTTCTCTTTTTTCTTTGCTTTTCAGCTTGGTAAGTGCTCCTTTAGAGTTGCATTAGGGAGGTAAACTGTTCTGAGGTTATTTACAATTATGTTTCAACTGTCATGCTCTGGATTAAAAAATAAACTCTGGTTTCCAAAGTGGACAATGTGGCATGAATGAGTTTTTCTCTCTCAAGTTTGATGCTCATGCCCTTCCTAGGGCAAAATATATTCATTCCACCACACGCTCTCCCAAAGTCTTAACTAATGCAGCATCAAGTCTATATCTAAAATCTCATCTGAATCAAGAATGGGTTAGACTCTGGGTGTGTTCCATCCTGGGGTAAAATTCCTTTCCATCTCTGTACCTGTGAAACCTAAGTATTCTGCTTCCAGAGTACAATGATGAACCATGACTAACGTAGACATTCGCACTCCAAATGGGAGAAATTGAAGGGAAAGAAGGGGTAATGGGTATCAGGTGAGTTCAAAACATAGCAGGTCAAATCTCATTAGCTCTCGAGGCTTGAAAATAATCCTTGTTTTACAGGCGTATCTGGGCAGTGATACTGCCCTCCAGGCCAGCTATGATGGCAATACTGCCCCTCTGTACTGGGCAGCCCCGTTCTTCTGGCCCACCAGCATAACAACCCTGCCTCCTCATTCTGGGCAGTAGCTCCATCTTCCAGCCCGCTGGCATGGCAGCCTCATTCCCTCAACTTTGGGTGGTGGTCCCATTCTCCTGGCCCATGGGAATGGCATCCTCATCCTCTGGAACTGAGGTGATGGTGACCCTATACCCTGAAACCTAGGAGGCAGTGGCTCCACCCTCTGAAACCCAGTGGGTGGTAGCTTTATACTTTAAAATTGAGGTAGCGGCAGCCCTGCCCCTTGTGCTCCTTCTGACTGTCCTGATGATCTTGGAACTGCTCCTGGGATTGTTCCTTTCTTTTCTTGGAAAACAATAGATGTTTGCAGCCAAGTCGGTTCATTGGTCTGTTTCCAGACTATAGAATTCCAGGAGGCAGACAGCTTTCCTTTGTTTCATCCTGTCTCTGCCCATTTCAGTCTAGTCTGACAGGATTTCGGCTGAGGTGGTTGATAGGATCCATCCATCATAGGCCTCATCTCTTTAGCAAAAGACTGTGCAGCCACACTCTTGGTGTCCTTTCCAGGATACGCTCTCCTAGTTTTTGCAATAAAATTTTCTGGTTTCTTTTAGCACAGGCGACTTCTAAATCTATGTCTCTCCTCCTTCATTTTACTTCAAGTGGCAATGAAAAACCACACTCCCTCTTTAAGATCCTGCTTAGAGATCTCCTCAGCCAAATATCCAAATTCATCACTTACAAGTTCTACCTTCCACAAAACATTCAAACATAATTCATACAAGTTCTTTGCCATTTTATAACAAGGACTGCCTTTCCTCCCGTGTCCAATAACATGCTCATCATTTCCCCATTTAACATCCCCATTCCTAGGTACATTCTGTTCATGGTGATAGAATCTTTCCCCACAGCTTTCAATTCTTTCTGAGCCCTCATCAGAATCACCCTTAATGTCCATAATTCTACCAAAAGCCTTTTCAAGGCAATCTAGGCTTTTACTATGAAGCACATCAAAATTCTTCCAGCCTCTACCCGCTCCAACAGTATTAATCACACTGAACTACTTCAATAACAGCAGTGAGACTAGTGTGTGGCCAAACAACAGGGAATCATAGCCTAGCCAAGTTGATACACAAAACTAACCATCACAGCTATGGAGGTAGAATCAACTGATCTTTTTCCATGGATTAATAAGGGGGGGATGAAGGAAAAGGGAATCAAGAGTAAATCTTAGGATGAACCTTGAGAACATGCTAAGTGAAAGAAGCTGGACACAAAAGACCACATGTATATTGCATTTATGTGAAATGTCCAGAATAGGCAGATCCATAGAGACACAAAGTATGTTAGTGGTTGCCAGGGGCTGGGGAGTGAGGCTAATGGGGAATGACTGTTAGTGGGTACGGGGTTTTTTATGGTGTGACAAAGTATTCTGGAATTGGATAATGGTGTGACTGTACAATTTTGTGAATATACTAAAAACCACTGAGTTGTACGTGAAAAGGGTGAATTTTATGGTATGTGAATTATAGCTCAATTAAAGAAAAAGGAATGAATCCTAGGGTTTTTGGCTTGAGTAGCAGGTAGCAGGTAATGACTGCTACTGAGATGAAGATGAAAGGTGAGGAGCAGGTTGGGTGGGGACAGGGTGGGTAATTCTGTCTTCTTTTGGATATAAGTAGAGAGGTCAAGCTGACAGTTCAGATGTAAATGTTAACTATTACTATCAAATATGCACTGCCAGTGAGGGTATAGTTAACAAGCTGTGACTCTGATGGATTCAGATAACTTGTACACTGGCTGTTGATATGAATGGAGTGGGTTTTGAATCTCCAGGATGAAGCTGTTGAAGCGTGGAGCTCTCCCTGGCTGCTCCAATCCTGAAACCCTGATTCCTGTGGTCAGATAACCTCTTTCACTGAAGACTTCTTAAGAAGGCTGGAAACTAATGATTAGAGTAAGCAAAATCACAGAACATACATTCTGACCAAATAAAAATAACCCTCCCTCCTCCTTCCCCCACTGATTATGAAGAATATGAGCTTTTCCCGAAATTTACTTTTTCTTTTCCTTAATTCACAGATCATGGGCTTCCATCTTTAACTCCATTGAGTATAGTAAGACTGAGTTTGAGTAACTGTAAGAATTGTCTCTAGACCAGTGTTTGTCAACCAGGCATGATTTTGACCCATAGAGACATTTGACAACGTCGTCATTTTGTCTGTCAACTGTGGGAGTCCCATCGGCATCTAGTGGATAAACGCCAGGGATGCTGCTAAGCATCCTACAATAAACAGAACAATGCCCACAAGAAGAAATTATCTGGCCCCAAATGTCAACAGTGAGTGAACACTTCCTGACATAGACTATAAAACTCACAGATATTATAAAGCTCATGAATATGTGGTTAGGATTCAAAGTTTTTGTGGATATTTGGATCTCCTTCTCTGCTTTCTATCCATTCATCTAAACAGTGATATTATTTGCCAGGCACTGTAGGGCATGGCAAATAGAAAGATGAATAAAGAAAAGATTTGTAAGTTGAGGAGTTTACAGTTTAAGGGGGAAGACAGGAGAGGCAAATCCAGATGGTCCTGGGCTCATTTTCTCCTCTCCTTTGACAGCTCAGGGAAAAGCTGGCTCAGCACGTTTGAGTCAGATCAATAGAACAGGTTCATAACTGAAGCTTTGCAGCCGAGGCCCCTCCTTCCTAAAGGGCATTTTCCTCAACCAGATAAAGCTCTCCTGTCAACTGGATATTCCCAGTCTTCTTCTAATGTCTGAATAAAGTGTATAATGTCACAAAGGTAAGGTTCTACCAGAGTCTTTTTCATGCGGCATCCATTATAGTTGATTGAAGCGTGTTTTTTTGCAGGACACTGAGAAGACGGGGCCCATACCTTTGCTGCTTCTCTGTAAATTCTCATTAATCCTGATTTTACTTTTATGACACAATAGTCATACAAGTGAAGAAATAATTCAAAGAGCTATAGTAGAGGTATAGAGAAGTGTTTATAAATCTAGAAGCTATAAAATACAAAGTTACTGAATGTATAGGATATCTGCAGACGGAGTTCAGGGGGAAAGGTGATGATACGTAGCTTAGAAATACTCTGAGCCTGTGAAGTCACGTAGTTTTAAAGTACTTATTGGAGTGGCTAAGGGGGACATGCAGACTTTCAGCCTCTGAGACAATAAACTTGTTTTGAAGCTCTTGTGATGACAGCTGGTTAGTAAGGGCAGATGTTTGACAGGGTTGGTATAGGTGTGGCTGACAAGATTTAACTATAATAGGTGGGCTGTCATAAGCCACAATAAGGTTTTACTAGAGAGAAAAACCCTAGTAATGTGTGTTGAACAGGATTATTTTTTTATATGGGATCCCAGAGGGTTTTCCTGGAATCATCTCTATATATTTTAATTTTTCTGCTTGAGGCAGTACTTGTATTTAAGTGCTTTACTGTTATATTTCCTTTTTTAAAAAATAGCTAGAAGTGTCATACCAAATCCCAAAAATCAAATTTGTTGCCACTGAGTCAATTCCAATGCATAGCGACCAACAGGATGGATCAGAACTGCCCCATAGGGTTCCGAAGGGGCGGCTTGTGGATTCAAATTGCCTACCTTTTTAGTTAGCAGCCAAACATTTAACCACTGTGCCACCAGAGCTCCCTAAGTGTCACAGCAGCCTTTAAATAACTACTCATTCATAATGTACAGTGTGAAAAGAAACAATGCTAGGAGAACATTAAAGAATACTGATCAGTACATAGCAGACATTAAAAAAATTAATTACAAGAAGGCTTTAGAGTTTGATCCGTATTCTTATTATTTCTAATATTTAGCTCTCTAATCTGAAAAACAAGTTCAGGTTTGTCAGTGTTGTGCAGTAATCTTGCTCTTTCTTTTCCTGTCTCTTACTAAACTATTAGTGCACCTTGGAGATATATATATACATATGTAGATATATATATATATATATATATATATATATATATATCCCCCACATGTCCGTCAGTTTGTTGTACTGTGGGGGCTTGCGTGTTACTGTGATGCTGGAAGCTATGCCACTGGTATTCAGATACAAGCAGGGTCACCCATGGAGGACAGGTTTCAGCTGAGCTTCCAGACTAAGACAGACTAGGAAGAAGGACCCGGCAGTCTACTTCTGAAAAACATTAGCCAGTGAAAACCTTATGAATAAAAGCAGAACATTGTCCGACATAGTGCTGGAAGATGAGCCCCCCAGGTTGGAAGGCACTCAAAAGATGACTGGGGAAGAGCCGCCTCCTCAAAGTAGAATAGACCTTAATGACGTGGATGGAATAAAGCTTTTGGGACCTTCATTTGCTAATGTGGCATGACTCAAAATAAGAAGAAACAGCTGCAAACATCCATTAATAATCGGAACCTGGAATGTACGAAGTATGAATCTAGGAAAATTGGAAATTGTCAAAAATGAAATAAAATATACAAACATTGATATCCTAGGCCTTAGTGAGCTGAAATGGACTGGTATTGGCCATTTTGAATTGGACAATCATGGGAGTGAAAACTTGAAGAGGAATGGTGTTGCATTCATCGTCAAAAAGAACATTTCAGGATCCGTCCTGAAGTACAACGCTGTCAGTGATAGGATATATCCATACGCCTACAAGGAAGAACAGTTAATACGACTATTATTCAAATTTACGCACCAACCACTAGGGCCAAAGATGAAGAAATAGAAGATTTTTATCAGCTGTTGCAGTCTGAAATTGATCGAACGAGCAATCAAGATGCATTGATAATTACTGGCGATTGGACTGCGAAAGCTGGAAACAGAGGAAGGATCAGTAGTTGGAAAATATGGCCTTGGTGATGGAAACAATGCTGGAGATGGAATGATAGAATTTTGCAAGACCAATGACTTCTTCATTGCAAATACCTTCTTTCACCAGTACAGATTACCTCGTCAGATGGAACACACAGAAATCAAATTGACTACATCTGTGGAAAGAGACGATGGAAAAGCTCAACATCATCAGTCAGAACAAGGCCAGGGGCCAACTGTGGAACGGACCATCAATTGCTCATATGCAAGTTCAAGCTGAAACTGAAGAAAATCAGAGCAAGCCCATGAGAGCCAAAATGTGACCGTCAGTATATCCCACCTGAATTTAGAGACCATCTGAAGAATAGAGTTGATGCATTGAACACTAGTGACTGAAGACCAGACGAGTTGTGGAATGACATCAAGGGTATCATACATGAAGAAAGCGAGAGGTCACTGAAAAGACAGGAAAGAAAGAAAAGACCAAGATGGATGTCAGAGGAGACTGGAAACTTGCTCTCGAATGTTGAGCAGCTAAAGCAAAAGGAAGAACTGATGAAGTAAAAGAACTGAACAGAAGATTTCAAAGGGCATCTCGAGAAGACAAAGTAAAGTATTATAATGACATGTGCAAAGAGCTGGAGATGGAAAACCAAAAGGGAAAAACACACTCGGCATTTCTCAAACTGAAAGAACTGAAGAAAAAATTCAAGCCTCGTGTTGCAATAGTGAAGGATTCCATGGGGAAAATATTAAACGACGCAGGACGCATCAAAAGAAGATGGAAGGAATACACAGTGTCATTATACCAAAAAGAATTAGTCTATGTTCAACCATTTCAAGAGGTGGCATATGATCAGGAACTGCTGGTACTGAAGGAAGAAGTCCAAGCTGCTCTGAAGGCACTGGCGAGAAAGAAGGCTCCAGGAATTGATGGAATATCAATTGAGATGTTTCAACAAACAGATGCAGCACTGGAGGTGCTCACTCGTCTATGCCAAGAAATATGGAAGACAGCTTCCTGGCCAACTGACTGCAAGAGATCCATATTTATGCCTATTCCCAAGAAAGGTGATCCAACTGAATGTGGAAATTATAGAACAATATCATTAATATCACACGCAAGCAAAATTTTGCTGAAGATCACTCAAAAACAACCGCAGCACTATATCGACAGGAAACTGCCAGAAATTCAGGCCGGTTTTAGAAGAGGATGTGGAACCAGGAGTATCATTGCTGATGTCAGATGGATCCTGGCTGAAAGCAGAGAATACCACAACGATGTTTACCTGTGTTTTATTGACTATGCAAAGGCATTCGACTGTGTGGATCATAACAAATTATGGATAACATTCTGAAGAATGGGAATTCCAGAACACTTAATTGTGCTCATGAGGAACCTTTACATAGATCAAGTGGCAGTTGTTCAGACAGAACAAGGGGATACTGCTTGGTTTAAAGTCAGGAAAGGTGTGTGTCAGGGTTGTATTCTTTCACCATACCTATTCAATCTGTACGCTGAGCAAATAATCTGAGAAGCTGGACTACATGAAGAAGAACGGGGGGCATCAGGATTGGAGGAAGACTCATTAACAACCTGCGTTTTGCAGATGACACAACCTTCCTTGCTGAAAGTGAAGAGGACTTGAAGCACTTATTAATGAAGATCAAAGACCACAGCCTTCAGTATGGATTACACCTCAACATAAAGAAAACAAAAATCCTCACAACTGGACCAATGAGCAACATTATGATAAACGGAGAAAAGACTGAAGTTGTCAAGGATTTCATTTTACTTGGATCCAGAATCAACAGCCATGGAAGCAGCAGTCAAGAAATCAAAAGGCGCATCACATTGGGTAAATCTGCTACAAAGGACCTCTTTAAAGTGTCGAGGAGCAAAATGTCACCTTGAAGACTAAGGTGCGCCTGACCCAAGCCATGGTATTTTCAATCACATCATCTGCATGTGAAAGCTGGACAATGAATAAGGAAGACGGAAGAAGAATTGATGGCTTTGAATTGTGGTGTTGGCAAAGAATATTGAATATACCATGGACTGCCAAAAGAACAAACAAATCTGTCTCAGAAATACAGCCAGAATGCTCCTTAGAAGCAAGGATGGCAAGACTGTGTCTTTCATACTTTGGACATGTTGTCAGGAGGGATCAGTCCCTGGAGAAGGACATCATGCTTGGCAGAGTACAGGGTCAGCAGAAAAGAGGAAGACCCTCAACGAGGTGGATTGACACAGTGGCTGCAACAATGAGCTCAAGCATAGCCAACGATTGTAAGGATGGCTCAGGACTGGGCAGTGTTTCGTTCTGTTGTGCATAGGGTTGCAATGAGTTGGAACCGACTGGACGGCACCTAACAACAACAATATATATATATATATATGTAATGTATATATATTTTAAAATTCATGGTATTTTTTTGGTTGTGGAGAATATACACAGCAAACATACGGCAACTCAACAGTTTCTACGTGTACAATTTAGTGACACTGACTACAATCTTTGAGTTTGGTAACCATTCTCACTTTCTTTGTCTGAGTTGTTCCTCCCCTATTAAAGAAACTCATTGTTCCCTAAGGTTCCTATCTAATCTTTTGAGTTGCTTTGGCCAATTTGATTCCATAGAGATAGTTCTTAAAAGAGCATAATGCTCAAGGCAGACATTACTTTTACTAGTTAAGTTAAACTATTGTTTGGTTTTAAGAAGACTTCAGGGGATATTTTTGGTTCAAGGTTTAAAGATTATCTCAGGGCAAGAGTTTCAGAGGTTCATCCAGCCTCCATGGCTCCAGAAGGTCATGAAAATTTGAAATTCTGTCCTGAATTTTTCCCCTTTTGATCAAAATGTTCAGTAATGGTAGCCAGGCACCATTCAGTTCTTCTGGTCTCATGGCAAAGGAGGCAGTTGTTCACAAAGACAATTAGCCACATGATATATTTCCTCCCCCTATTCCTATAGGGTTGCTATGAGTCGGAATCGACTTGACGGAAACAGGTTTTTTATTGTTGTTGTTTATTCCTGACTCACCTTCTTTCTCTGTTGTTCTAACTGAATAGAGACTGATCTTTGTGCCTTGGATGGCCACTGACGAGCTTTCAAGACCCCAGGCACTATTCAATGAAGTAGGAGGTAGAACACAACCACTGACGTGTTATTGGGCCAGTTAACTGGGATGTCCCATGAAACCATGACCCTAAACCTCTAAACCAAGGAACCAAATCCTTTGAGGTTTTTGGTTATACAGAAGCAGACTCAGCAACTACTTTCTCTCTTTTTTGTTGTTGTAAATATATCACATAAGTTTTGCCAATTCAACTTTTACAGGTGAACGACTTACTGACAGTACTTACAATAATCAGCTGGTTTTTTAATCACTTTTTTTTTAATAAACTATATATTATGACTTTTCATGTCTTTTTATGTAAATGAGGTCATATAACATTTGTCCTTTTGTGATTGACTTATTTTAAGTGCATATTGGATATTAACTTCCACTTTAAAAAAAATTTAAAATTTTGTGTGGTAAAAAATATATAGAATTTGCCACTTTAATCAATCTTAAGCGTACAGTTCATTGACATTACATTCACAATGTGCAACCATCACCACTATCGATTTCTGAAACTTTTTCATCACCACAAACAGAAACTCAGTATCCATTAAACAAATTCTCAATTTCTCCCTCCTCCCAGCCCTTGGTACCCCAAATCCACTGCTGTCGAGTCGATTCTGACCCCTAGCAACCCTGTAGGGTTTCCAAGGCTGTAAAGCTTTATGGAAGCAGGCTGCCACATCTTACTCCTGAGGAATGGCTGCAGGGTTTGAACTGCTGACGTTCTGATTTGCAGCTGACCACTTTAACCGCTGCACCACTAATCACTAATAAACTTGTCTCTATGCATTTACGTATTCTAGATATTTCATATAAATAGGATCATACAATATCTGTCATTTTGTATCTGGTTTATTTCACTTAGCATAATGCTTTCTCTCTCTTTTAATGATAGAAGTTCTTCAGACCACTAGTGTCTCCTTCCATAAATTTCTTGTGGGTATTAAATGGTATCTTCTTAGGTGAAGGAAATCATTCACCTCTCAATAATGAACATCCACCCAACTCATCTACTAATTAATCAGATATCACTAAAGGAAATTCTAAAATATGTATGGATTAAAGAGTAAGTGTTTTCTATTATCTATTTTGACAAAAAAGACTAACATTAGCCTCATATAAACATTTGGCAGGGAGTGCTGTTATCTGGTTCTTGAGTGTTCAGCCGATGGGTTGGTATGACATTTTCTAATCTGCAGATACAAGTAAACTGTTATTTCTGTTTTGCACAGTAAAACTGTCAGTACTATGTATTACTGAAAAACTTTTAAATGTAGTTCTCATGTGGAAAAGGCTTAAAGATATTAAAAGTAAGGTACTTGGTGAAAACAATACATTTAATAAAAGAGAATCCATGTCATACATTTTAGTTGTAAATATGATAAAATTCTTTGATTAAAATGGCTGAATTTAATTATACTCTAACTGTTCAAAAGGTAACTTCTTTGGTCTTAAATGAAGAATATTAAAAATACTAGGAAGATCTTTTAAGGTAAATCTATTGTCTTCTTCAGATTGTATTAGAAAAATGAAGTTTATCTTCATTAAATCCACAAGGAGAGAAATACAAGAGCAGAAATCCAGGATCATAACTTAATGTACTGGGCAATTTTCTCATCTTCCATATCCATCAATTTATGTAATATTATGATACTATTTTATACTGTCTTTATTCTCATGTATTTTAACTTCAAAAACTTTATGTATATATTCAGTTCATAGGAAATCCCACATCTAATACTATTAAATGATAACATCTATGTAACATGCTTAAACAGTCCTTGGTACAGAGTAATTACTAATCAATTTTAGCTATTATTACGTAGCAATAGTTCCAAACTCCTAGGACATAAAACAGCATGATGTAGGCCTCAAGAATAGACATCACCCTGTGTACTGAAATCCCTGGGACAGTGAATTATAGACTCTCTTACTATCACTGGGCTCCTAAATAAAGTCGGATTAGCACAACTCAGAGAGTGAAGGAATGTACCCATGTTATCTCGGTACTGCTCCTGGAATCAAAATGAAAAAAGACTTATGAAGTGCAGAAATCCTAAAGCCTAAGGCAATGACAAAGGAAGAGAAACATTATGAAATAACACTTCGCATTTGTTAAACTGTAGACATCATTTCACTAGACACAGTTACCATGGTTTAAAATTAAATAGAGATTGTAAAGGATAATTTCCCTCCTTTCAGGATACACCTAGCCTTTGACAAGATATTTAAAAATACTGAGATTCTTTCAGTAAGATAGCAGATTGGCTTATAAAGAATATCACCTGTGAGTAATGAGCTCCTTTAAAAATCATCTATACCAGTACAAACAGTCAAAAATTACTCTGAAGTAAAGATGAGAAGGTAAGGGGGCAGGGAAACTAGATTCCTGGAAATGATGAAACCAGAATGAAATGAATGAGAACAATGATGCACTGTGAAAAATATAACTGAATAATTTGTACAGAAATTGTTAAATGGGAATCTACTTTGCTATGTAAACTTTCACCTTAAACACAATAAAATATTATTTAAAAATAAAAGTAGGACCCTCCCCTTCCCTTCCCCGCCAATAGTGGCATGGCGTTAGAGTCCCTGGGTACTGCAAACAGTTAAGCACTTGACTACTAGCTGAAAAGTTGGCAGTTCAAACCTACCCAGCAGTCCTAGAGATCTGCTTTGAAATTGTCATGGCCTTGAAAACCCTCTGGAGCACAGTTCTACTCTGCACACATGGGGTCACTATGAGTCGGAATTGAGTCAGTGGCAACTAACAACAACAGAGTTAGGAATGAGTAGGTTTTATGGTTGGATAGTCCTGAGTTTAAACGCAGCCGTACTAGCTAACAATTGAGTAACACAGCGAAGTTATTTAAACTCTTAGCGCCTCCGTTTCCGATGCTGGACAATGGAGATGATGACAGCGGCCAGGCTGGATACTGTGAAATGCACTGAGATGATACATCAAGGGTCTGGAATAGTGCCCAGCACGTAGTACAGGCTTCATAATAAACATCCACAGATTTATTAATTTTAATTCAGTTCAAAAAATTTTTAATGGTGTTTTCATTGAAGGTTTACACAGCAATTTGGGCTCCGATTCAACAATTTCTACACAAGCTGTTCAGTGACATTGGTTACATTCTTCAGAATGTGTGAACATTCTCATTATTTCTGTTCAGGTTGTTCAGTGTTCATTAATCTAGTTTCTCTTCCCCCTAACTGTTGACCGTTTTGTCTTATATGTTTTTTTTTCAAAAGGACCACCATACTTAAGAGTGATATTCATTATTTTTTGAGCCAATTTGTTATTTAGCTTAAGGTGACCTTCAAGGTCTGAACAGTATCTCAGGACAACAGTTTTAGGAAGTCCATTCCCATGGATCTGGGCTTTTTTTAGTATTTGACAATTTTGTTCCACATTTTTCTCCCTTTCTGTCAGGGTCCATCTATCGTGGCCCTGATCAGAATGGGTGGTAGTAGTAGCTGGGCGCCACCTAGTTCTTCTGGTCTCAGGGTAGATGAGGCCGTGGTTCGTGTTGACTATTTCTCCTGTAGACTTTTGAGTCTTTGGTTTCCTTCTTTCTCTTCTGCTCTGGACGAGTACAGACCAGATTTTTAATTCAGTTTTAATGACTTTATTTCCACTACTTCATATTAAATTAAAAAAAATCCTGGTTCCAACCAGAAATGAACTGTCACTATGATCTGTTTCAGTTAAGCTTTCTGCCCAGTTTTTCTGTCTTAAATCTTGCTAAAAGAAAATGGAACTCTTTCTTCTAAGATTATGTAATCATCTATTCAACAAACACGTGGGGGTCTGAGAATACTCAAGACACATAAAAACAAAATTAGATATACACCCAGTCCTCAGTGAGTCTATAGTCTGGTAGGAGATAAGATACAGAACTAAGTATTAACCCAAGGAAAAGAATGGTCAGTGTCTTATGTGAGGTGAAAGACAAAGCTTGATTACAATTTGACAGAAACAGTTTATTTCCGGTTGAGGGAAAGATTGATGGGATGATGGTAGTACCGTCAGATTTGGAAGTGCTGAGATACAAGAACACGGGAGAGGCAGAGACTGAAAGGGTGAACAAGAGCATCGAGCACGGAGGTGGAAAAGCTAGCCATATATGGGAAACTAAGTTGGACTGGGGTGTAGGGCACGTAAAAGGAAATAGGGAGATAAAAGGCTAAAAAGTAATTTCGGGTTCAATTTGAAATCCTTGATTCTCAGGTACTGGGGAGCCACTTAGGGATGTAAATAGAGCTGTATTGTAGAAAGATTAATTTATACAACTGGATTTCCAAGAGTCTCAACATTCTGTAAACTAATCTTTAATGTTATTGAGGACAAACTGTTTACAGTATTGCTACTTAGCATTATAATAAGCCATACCAGAGATTACGTAACTGTGAAAATACCGATCCATAACAATTCTCTGTGGTAGTGGGGGCGGGGAGCAATGGGGCATTATGCTGAGTACACAAAATGTGCATTATGACTCGGCACCATGTTTGTTTGTGGCCTGTAACTCTCCTGTTGTTAATCTGGTCTGGAAAATCCAGATTAATAAAGGAAAAGGTACCCCACCTCTTTGAAAAAATAAAAATTTGGAATTTGTTTCAGGGTAAAGCTAGCCTAAAAAAGCAAATACCTATGAATATGTTGCAAAACAATATGACCTGTAATTAAATCAGTTCATCTCTTCTTTAAACTTACTTATTTTACTTTACCTGATAATGTATTTATGATAAATTTAAGATCAGGGTGGTGAAAAATTAAGTAAGGAGATGCAGAGTCTATTTTTTCTTTTTCAAATACTTTTCTACTTGAGAACACTTAGTTGTGCTCATGGGGAACCTGTACACAGACCAAAAGGCAGTTGTTTGAACAGAACAAGGGGTTACTGTGTGGGTTAAAATCAGGAAAGGTGTGCGTAAGTGTTGTATCCTTTCATCGTACTTATTCAATCTGTATGCTGAGCAAATTATCTGAGAAGCTGGACTATCTGAAGAAGAATGTGGCATCAGAATTTGAGAAGACTTATTAACAACCCGAGATATGCAGATGATACAACCTTACTTGCTCAAAGTGAAGAGGACTTGAAGCACTTACTGATGAAGATCAAAGACCACAGTCTTCAGTATGGATTATACCTCAAAGAAAACAAAAGTCTTCAAAACTGGACCAGTAAGCAACATCAAGATAAATGGAGAAAAGACTGAAGTTGTCAAGGATTTCATTTTACTTGGATCCACAACAAACGCCCATGGAAGCAGAAGTCAAGAACGCAAACGAAGTACTACATTGGGCAAATCTGCTGCAAGTCACTTTTGAGGACTAAAGTGCAGCTGACCAAGCCACGGTATTTTCAGGTGCCTCACAGAGATGTGAAAGCCAGATAATGAATACGGAAGACCAAAGAAGAATTGACGCCTTTGAATTACGGTGTTGGAGAAGAATATTGAATATACCAAGGACTGCCAAAAGAACAAACAAATCTGTCTTGGAAGAAGTACGACCAGAATGCTCCTTAGAAGCGAGGATGGTGAGACTTTGTCTCATGTACTTTGGAAATGTTATCAGGAGGGACCAGTTCCTGGAGAAGGACATCATGCTTGGTAGAGGGTCAGTGAAAAAGAGGAAGACCCTCAACGAGATAGATTTTATGGTTTGCGGTAACTGAATTTACAACGCAAGTTACAGGGAGACATGGATACTGAAAACAGGTAAGTCCGTATACATAAGACTAAGGCAATAAGAAGGAATACATCAATGGCGTTATCGAGCAATGAATGCAATTTTAATCCTTTGTACCAAATACACTTGCGCAGTAGACAGGAACTTGTTGAATTACTTACAGCAAGTTGTGGGATAATAAAACATCTGCTAGAAAAGACCACATAAGCAGAAACAGATTATATTCTTTATTCCGCTTCTTGCTCCAAAGCTGTTTTGTGGCAGTTCATCCTCAATATTAGGATGTTATATTGACTGTAAATACTATACTAGAAATCAGTCTGTAAATACAATTTCATGAAGCAAATGTTTGTTTTTGTTGGCACTACAATTTCTGATTTATTTTTAATTTTCCAGAATAGGTCTTTGAATCATTTGCATCTGTGTGGATGGCATTTCTAATTGCTAAAGAGTAAATACTTTTCTGACAATTTCTCTGAACTTCTATATTCTTGTAATTCATTTAATCATTCATCTGACTCTTGTAATTATAGCATGAGGATATATCAACTGCTGCTTAGAACTACTCCATACCGTTCTTTCTTTTCTCCCTCTCTGCCTCCCACCTTTCCTTCCTTGTTTTCAGTGAAAAAAAATCATTGTCACTGAGCCAACCCCCCATCCTCATCTCTATTGTCTTAGCTATCCCTGTTAGACTTTAGTTGACTTGAGGTTATAGTAAGGCAATGAGTCCTCTTCTGAGAATTCATTCTTTCAGAGGGGCAGAATGTCATGGATGATGCAGGAGGGCATAACAATTCTTTCCATTTACTTTTTTTAAGCATTATAAGTTCTGACACAAAAATATACCTCGTTAATTAACTACTGCTTAGGCTATGAGTGTGACCATTTAAAATGTCCTGAGTGGTGAAAAAAAAAATTGATCTGGGACTGGAAAAATTATTTTATGGATAGTTACATGTGGTTAAATGGAACATGAATATACTTCTTTGGAGATAATTGCAGAAAATATGCATATGAGAAATGAACATGAAGAATAAGATTTTTTTGACACTGGAAAATATAATTGATACTATTAAAATGGAGAAATCCGAATGGTTGTAATTAAAATTATAGAAAGACAATGTGCTTATGTGTTACAACAAATACTTTTCCTGAATAATCTAATGTATACCATGGATATAAATTTTGTTAAAACTTAATTCAAATGCTTCTTTGCCCTTTCACATGCTGTGCTGTCACTCTGCCGTACATTTTACTTGCTCTCGTATTTGAGGCATGTGATTGCTTAATACCACTTTTTTAATAGATGAAGGGTCCACAGAAGTTAAGGCTTACTTATGTTTTCCGCAGATTATGTTAACAAATACTAACCTCAGGGGACTTAAGGGGAATAATTTTTCTCTGGATTTAAAAAGGAAAGCTAATAAGTAATTTAAAGGGCAAAGAAACAACTCTTGGTTTAATGTTACTATTCATAAATGACCAATAACTCACACTAATCTACAGGATTTTGTCAACATGCTCCAGTCTAGTAAGTTCTTATCAAATATTGTTTAGGGAATTTGAATCCCTATTGCAGATCTCTGGCTAATTTACAAGACTAGTAGATATAACCTTAGAATCAAAACCAGTTTTGCTCGTGATAAACTTAGTTTAATTTTTTTTATCTGTCACAGAACTAATGTTTATATAGAAGATCAATGACTTTTCTGTAATGTAACTAATTGCATTTAGCAGGCTTTGCTGGGAAATGGAGTAAGACCACAAAGTATTTGGTAGTAATGATAAGTTCTGTATATAACCAAAAGGATAATTAAACCAGGCCTCTTTTGAATAACAATATATACATGTTGTCTCTCTCTGACAGTAGCTTTTAAACTTTTTTGACTGTAAGTCACAATAAGAACTATATTTTATGTCATCACCCAGTACAAACACACACACACACGAAATAGTATTTTCATAAAAAAATACTTAACTTTCCTATTTGTGATGTACTGTGATATTTTCTATTGTTTGCTTTTATTTTATTAAATAAAAAGTGCTGAACCTAAGCGACTAAATTAATTTCATAATTTTAGTATAAAAAAATCATTGCTTTATGGGAAACTCAGGGCTGAAATAGATAAATATGGTTGTTACGGATTGAACTGTATTCCCCCAAAACGTGTGTCAACTTGGCTAGGCTATGATTTCCCATGTTGTGCAGTTGCCCTTCATTTTGTGATCTAATTATCAGAGGCCCAAGGGGACAGGGGACCAGGAAGCAGAGGCTGAAGGGAGAAACAGCACAGGAAGCAGAGCTGCCCCAGTCTCAAAGGGTGGGGCCACAACCTCTGTGGTCTCAGAGGGTGGGGCCGTGGCCTCCTGGGTTTCAAAGCATCAGATCTTCACCAACTTGGTTTCAGAGTGTGAGATGGCCATTCGTAAGTGCCTAGAGAGGGACATCATGCTTGGTAAAGTAGAGGGTTAGTGAAAAAAAGGAAGACCCTCAATGAAATGGATTGACACTGTGGCTGGAACAGTGGGCTCAAGCATAGCGATAACTGTGAGGATGGCGCAGGACCGGGCAGTGTTTCGTTCTGTTGTACAGAGAGTTGCTATGGGTCACAGCCCACTCAAGGGCACTGAACAAAAACAACACAGTTATCCTATGTGTTGTACATCCTAATGTCAAGTAGCTAAAGCAAAAGGAAAAAATGATGAAGTAAAAGAGCTGAACAGAAGATTTCAAAGGGAGGCTCAAGAAGAGAAAAAGTATTACGATGACGTGTACAAAGACCTGGAGATAGAAAACTAAAAGGGAAGAATATGCTCAGCATTTCTCAAGCTGAAAAAACTGAAGAAAAAATTCAAGCCTTGAATTGCAACACTGAAGGATTGTATGGGGAAATATTAAATGACGTGGGAAACATCAAAAGACGACGGAAGGAACAGAGAGTCACTATACCAGAAAGAATTGGTCAATGTTCAACCTTTCAGGATGTAACATATGATTAGGAACTGATGGTACTGAAGGAAGAAGTCCAAGCTGCACTGAAGGCACTAGTGAAAAACAAGGCTCTGGGAACTGACAGAACACCAATTGAGATGTTTCAACAAATGGATGTAGCACTGGAAGTGCTCACTCATCTATGCCAAGAAGTTTGGAAGACAGCTACCTGGCCAACCAACTGGAAGAGATCCGTATTTATGCCTATTCTCAAGAAAGGTGATCTAACTGAATGTGGAAATTATTGAACAATATCCTTAATGTCCCATGTCAGCAAAATTTTGCAGACGATTATTCAAAAGAGGCTGCAGCAGTATATCAACAGGGAACTCCCAGAAACTCAAGCTGGATTTAGAAGAGGGCATGGAACCAGGGATATCATTACTGATGTCAGATGTATCTTGGCTGAAAGCAGAGAATACCAGATAAATGTTTACCTGCGTTTTGCTGACTATGCTAAGGCATTTGACTGTGTGGACCTTATAACAAATTATGGATAACACTGTGGAGAATGGGAATTCTAAAACACTTAATCCTGCTCATGAGGAATCTGTATATGGATCAAGTGGCAGTCATTCGAACAGAACAAGGGGATACTGATTGGTTTAAAGTCAGGAAAGGTGTGGTTCAGGGTTGTATCCTTTCACCACACCTATTCAATCTGTATGCTGAGCAAATAATCTGAGAAGGTGGACTCTGTGAAGACGAACGGGGCATCAGGATTGGACGAAGACTCATTAGCAACCTGCATTATGCAGATGACACAACCGTGCTTGCTGAAAGTGAAGAGGACTTGAAGCACTTACTGATGAAGATCAAAGACCACAGCCTTCAGTATGGATTGCACCTCAACATAAAGAAAACAAAAATCCTCACAATTGGACCAGTAAGAAACATCATGATAAATGGAGAAAAGGTTGAGGTTGTCAAGGATTTCATTTTACTTGGATCCCCAGTCAACAGCCAAGAAATCAAAAGACGCATTGCATTGGTCAAATTGGCTTCAAGAGACCTCTTTAAAGTGTTGAAAAGCAAAGATGTTACCTTGAGGACTAAGGTGTGCCTGACCCAAGCCGTGGTGTTTTCAATCGTCTCATATGCATGTGAAAGCTGGACAGTGAATAAGGAAGACCAAAGAAGAACTGATTTCTTTAAATTGTGGTGTTGGCAAAGAATACTGAATATACATACCATTGACTGCCAAAACAATGGACAAATCTGTCTTGGAAGAAGTATAATCAGAATGTATAACAGAAGCAAGGATGGTGAGAGTACGTCTCACATACTTAGGACATATTGTCAGTAGGGATCAGTCCCTGGGGAAGGACATGATGCTTGGTAAAGTAGAAGGTCAGTGAAAAAGAGGAAGACCCTCAATGAAATGGATTGACACAGTTGCTACAACAATGGGTTCAAGCATAACAGTGATTGTGAGGATGGCGCAGGACCGGGCAGTGTCTTGTTCTGTTGCAACTAGGGTCACTATGAGTTGGAACTGATTTGATGGCACCTTAACAACAATCTCTATTGATATTCTCATTTTGTTCAAACATTGTTTTCTTGATTTCCTTTAGCTTTTTGAGCAGATTCAAGGTTTTTGACTAATAATTCAAACATCTGGGTTTCCTCAGGGATGATTTCTCTCAACTTTTTTTTTCCAGTGAATGTGTCAAACTTTCCTGTTTCTTTCCATGTTTTGTAATTTTTTTTTTTTTTGCTGAGAACTGTATGTTGTATTATGTTCTAACAGCTCTGGTAATCTAATATTCTCATTCTCCAGGGATTGGTGATTTTTCCTTTTTGAGGGCTGGAGCTGTACATTTGTGACTTTTCCAAATTATTTTTTTGTGAAGTACGTATTGTTGTGTACAGTAGAAGTTTTTCTTATGTTATCTCTGTGGTCATACAGTGACCTTACAAAGGTTTCCTTGTGTATCAAAATTTATCATCCCCTTCATCAAGCTCTCATCTGGATGCTTCAAGTGTTTGAATAGACTCCGGAGTTCCAAAACAGTTGATTCATACAATTCCTGCCAGTTCATTAGAGGTACTGATTCCTGGAGCTTCCTAATCTGCTATCTTCTCACAATTCTACATCTAATTCTAAGAGTAATATTTTTGATAGACTTTGGTTGTGAAATTTATCTTTTTTTAAAAACGAAGAAAGGACAACAGGCTTACTTAAAAACAGAATGTAAGTGGAAAGTGAATCTGTTGAAATTCTGATGCTTGAAAGTTAACAATGCGGTATATGTTTTTCCAGATTTTTGTTCCTGTGAAATATTTATTCATTTAATTGCACAAAAATATATGCACACTGATGCACTGTTGTATTAAAGAAAAATAAACAACAGAGGACTGGGTAAGGTAGTTATTGTATAATCATAAAAACAGATCAGAATGAAATTAAAAAAATAGTACACATTGAAAGAGGTACATAATGTTATATAAAAAATTCAAAAAAGAAGACATGTTTAAAAATTGATTTATTGCTATACAATATTTATATTGTATTTTAAGCCATCAGTGTATATCTTAAGTAATCACCTTCTCAATGGCATTCTTTCAAAATACAGGTGAATTTAAACTGTTAGCATTTTAGATAGGATTTTTCATTGATAATTCACCAATGAGCTAAGTTTTTGGTTTTGTTTATGCTGGCTTTGTCTGAGTTATATTAGCTTCATGATAAGAAAGGAATAACTTTTTGTCTTCTTTCCTATGTTCTGAAACATCTTACAAAGCACTGACTCTGTGCCTTGAAAGTCTATAAGAATTAACTGATAAAACCAGCTGGTTCTGGGGCTTTTCTTGTGTACGACAAAGTTGAATATGCATCTGAATGAAGCCTTAAATAATGAATTTGTTCAAATCATCTACATACTTATACATTTTATGCTTCCTTGACTAATACTAAGCATTTGAGTATAATTTGTGTTTTCCAATTTCTCCTTGAATTTTTTAAGTAGTTTTGTTTTGTGGAATGTGTTTCTGTGCTGAGGCAGCAGTATGATTGAAAGTCTTAATGTGTACAAATAGCTCAAAAGAACAGTCGCTGTGATGTTAGGCCATTACATAATATGAGAATGCCCATATGATGAATTACTTCTTTTTTTATGTCCAAAAATGTGAAGGAGCGATAGCAACTCTGTTTATATTTCTTCATGGTTAGGACTCAAGAAGTCTCAAAAGAATCATATTACTATGTTAGATTTCCTATTTAGTTGTATTTACTGTGATCTGGGTCTCACCACAGTCAATCATCTATCAAAAGCAGGCATCCTTGGTTAGTTTTACTTCCTTTTTGTCTTGGTTGCATTCTCCTTTATTATTTTTTAAATATACAACTAGAATTTTTAAAAATAATCATATGTCAAAAATACCTACAGATAATATTCCAGCTTCAACTCCACACATGAAAATACTAGGGACTAGATTGTAGTATTCATTAAATTCCTTTTTTTCTTCTAAGATGATCTTCCTAATTATCAACCACTTCACTCTTTAATCAAGATAACTCAAGTAATTTTTGTTAAATGCCTTTCTGTTGAAAATTCAATTGAAAAATAAGGATAATGATTTGGCTTCATCACAATGAGGATAAATGAGGAATTCAATGTTAATATTTTTGTCCTAAGGCCCTTATGTAATCAACCAATGTACGTCTACTGAAATTCTAAGATAAAAAAATAAGTAACGTGAAAACATGACAGTAACATCTGTCACCAAGCTTACCTTGCCAATATGTCATTTAAAGGTGATTTTATGTATTATGGACATTTTATTCAGCCTTACCTGAACCGTTTTTCAGGTACCCATTTGCATCTACAGTTGTGTACATGATATATGGTCCAGGCTGATTTACTCCAAAGGGCTGCAATAAAAAAGGAAGAGGTAAGCCTTGAAAAGTATGTGAATGATTTGAAGATTCAAGCAAATCTATTACAAATACAGTAAAAAAAAAACTTATATAGTATTTTTACCTAGATGACAGTTACTTGGAGAGTAGTGCCATAAATAACACTTTAAAACAAAATTTGTTAGTAGAAAAAATGTTTAAATTTATATTATTGCTAAGTCACAGGATATATGTATCTTTGGCTGCACTAAGCAGCACCATTTTTTTCCTGTACTAGTATTTCCATGTTCCATTCCTACCAAGCTGCAGAGAGATCCTGTTGCTTCACATGCATAGCAAGGAGCACTGTTAATGTGGTGTACCTCTTGTTGACATAAATTTTCTCTCCTAAGTCTGTGTCTTTGGAACAGGGCATGTTCTGTCATACTCTAAATTTGTCCCATTCCAGCAAGATTGGGAGATTATACTTCTGAGGACACGTTTATTACTCTGTTATAACCTCAAAATTAGCTTACCATCCATAGTCTATATAGTGGAAGATTAGTGTCTTGGGCTTATAGTATTTTTATGTAGAAAGGAGAATATTATATACTTACACTACATATTACTTCCATGAAAGAATCACCAAAATTGTTATCTACATTCCTGCTTTGCAGGTGGGGAAGCAAGAGCTTGTTCTTTAGATATCCACAATTTTCAAGCCAACCACTGATAGGTGAAGAGATGTTAATGTGTGGAATTACCTTCTTCATACAATTATTCCTTTCTTTTCCCTTTATGGTTTTATCCTATATGTAAAAATCTTAAATAATATATTCAGTTACAGTTGGGTTTTCTGGGTTAGTTATAGTTAATAATACTTATAGTATTGTTTTCAGCAAGCCTTCCCAATTATATTCTTGAACATTTTTTCTAATTTACATTAGAGCGTATTTCACACTACTGTCCACACTATCTTATTTTACTGATTTATTTAGGTATTTTTTGTCTCTCCCGCTTATATTCACTTTAAAAATCAGGTCAGTGAATCTCTAATATGAATCCTTAAGCTCCCCTACATTCACCTCTCACCATGGGCCAGTCATTCTGGTATTTGAAGGCAAGGGCTGGAAATCCATATTCAATTCCTTTATACAATAACCCTCAAAATGTGCTTCAGGGATCCCCAGGAGGCCCCAAGACATTTTCAGAAGGTTGCAAAAGGTAAAAACTGTTTTCAAGATAATATTTGCCTACTACACTGTGTTAATATTTGTAGTAATAGTGTGACATCAAGGGTGGGTATTACCAGTGGCACCAAACTGCAGTCGTTGAGATGGGTATTTAGCTGACTTTTTTTTTTTTGAAAAGGGACAAAGTAAGCCTATCTCTTCAAGTAAAACAACTAACAGTATTTGTTGTCATTATTAAATGTGAGCTTCTACGTGAAAATTAGATTTTTGGAAACTTTGTATCTGCCAAGGTAAATTTGGCAGCTTTCCAGTACTTAAGATATTTTTTTGATGAGATCAATGGTGATGCTGACAAATGTGAATTCAGAGGACTGGAGGATGGAACATGTTGGCACTGGGAAGGTCTTCCTAACTCGGTAAATCAGTATTTTCCAGATAACTAATGCACACCGTTAGGAACCCACGTGTGGGTAAAAGAGTCATTCAAAGTCAAGACAGACTAATGGATTTTAATGTAGCAGTGTAAGGCAAAAGCACTTCTGAGATGGTATAATAATGGTCTCTGAAAATCTGCTACCCCATAGAAGCAATGAGAATACAGGCAAAAAAAATGGGTCAAAAATCAACTTCTTCAGAACTCTGGAATGTAACCAAGAAGTTTGTAAAAATTCAGGGAGCATTTATTCAAGAAAAACGGCTGAATCTTGGTAAGAATAATGACCTTTGTGGTGTTTAACTTGCCCTATTCCCATACCCCTGTCCCCAGCTCTGCAGTAGCCTTAAAAATCAAAAGCTTTGCAAGTATAAAGGTAGCCCTTGACTTATGACATACTCGAGTTACTATGTACTGCACTTACGACCACCTGTTTTTTGTACAGCTTATCAGTAGTAATATGTACTACATAGAATGTCGCAGCGTGTAATTTTCTGATGTTATCATTCTTAAAAGAAGCCCTGGTAGTGCAGTGGTTAAAGTGCTCAGCTGCAAACCAAAATGTCAGTGGTTCGAACCCACCAGCCTCTTTGTGGGAGAAAGATGTGGCAGTCTGCTACATAAAAAAGATTTACAGCCTTGGAAACCCTATGGGGTGGTTCTACTTTGTCCTATAAGGTTGCTATGAGTTGGAATTGACTTGATGGAAGTAGGTTTGGTTTTTTGGCTCATTCTCAGATGTTACTCACAGATGTCCAAGGACAATAAAAACCGAATTTATAAAGATTATACTAATAAAAGGCAATAATAATGAAAAGTAAAACAAACAAACAAAAGAGGTATTTCACTTATCCGAACCAACTTACAACGGAGTGGTTGGAATGGAACCTCACTGTAAGTCAGAGACTACCTGCAGTAGCTATGAAAATGACCAGCCTAGCTGTCACTGGAGCTCCCCAAAAGCCCCGTCCCCAGAGTCTGTCACAATCTGACCTGTAAAGTTCCATTCTCAGGGCTTGTCTTCATTTGACCTAATTGAAAGTTCTGTCTGTGTGAACAGCTCTATCAGTGAGATGTTTGTTAAAAACAATCATCAACACTTATCATCAAAACTGCAGGTGTCTGAGGCAGTGATACCAGTTAGAGATAACAAGAGGCTGGCCAAAATTTTAAAAGAAAAATTAAGGAAATATTCCCCGGAGTCCAGAAGGCTGTGTGCCTATACAGAGCTTTGTGCATGCCTAGGAAAAGCCTGGGTCCTAATCATCTCTGGCTGACCTTGAGGCATATGCAGGAAGTGAAGGCTAAGTAAAATTTGTAAACTACCTGCCATACTGTTGAAGGTGTGCTCCAATAACACATACAACCCCTCAGCAAAGACTGGAAGACTTACTGGTTCAAGGCATTTAAGAAAATTTCTGTCTAATCATTGACCACTAAGCTAACCGAGGAAACCCTGGTGGCGTAGTAGTTAAGAGCTACGGCTGCTAACCAAAAGGTTGTCTGTTTGAATCCATCAGGCACTCCTTGGAAACTGTATAGGGCAGTTCTACTCTATCCTATAGGGTCACTATGAGTTGGAATTGACTTGACGGCAGCGGGTTTATGCTAACTGAGCGAGGACCACACATAACAAAGAACACAGACTTTTTTTTTTTTTTTTTTTACAGTATTCCAGGGAAGTCACCAAATAAACAGCAACAACAAAAGGAAACAACAGCAAACCTTGGGATGGGGAGAAATCTGACTTCCAGAGTTGCCACATTACATTATTTAAAATGTCCAGTTTTCAACAAAAACTTATAAGACATTAAAGAAATAGAAAAGTATGACTCATACACAAGTAGAGGGGGAAAAAAAAAACAGTCAATAGAAACTGTCCCTGAGGAAGCCCAGATTTTGGACATACTGCACAAAGACTTTAAATCTGCTATTATAAATCTGTTCAAAGAACTAAAGAAAATCATGTCTGAAGAATTAAAGGAAATTATGAGAACACTGTCTCACCAAAGAGATTATCAATAAAGAGATATAGAAATCACACACACACACACAAAGAACCAAACAAATTCTAGAAGAGTACACCTGAAATAAAAAAATTCACTATGGGATTCAACAGTGGGTTTAAACTGGCAGAAGAAAAACGAGCAAACTTGAAGGTAGACCCAAAACCAAACCTGTTGCCGTCAGGTTGATTCCAACTCAGAGCAACCCTATAGGACAGAGTAGAACTGCCCCATAGAGTGTCCAAGGAGGGACTGGTGGATTTGAACTGCCAGCCTTTGGGATAGCAGCTGAGCTCTTAATCACTGCATCATCAGGGCTCCAAACTTGAAGATCCAGCCTGAGGATCACAAAGAAAAAAGGAATGAAGAAAAATGAATGGAGCCTCAGAGACCTGTGGGGTTATCATAGCAAAAGATACATATTGGAAGGCCCTGAAGAAGAGGAGGAAGAGAAAGGGGTAGAAAGATTATTAGAATAGTGGCTGAAAACTTCCAAATTTGATGAAAACATTAATCTATACATCCAAAAAGCCCAATGAACTCCAAGTAGGACTAACACTGACACCATAGTCAGTCTACACTAAAGACGCATTGAGAGGCAAACTGTCAACAGCCAAAGATAGAGAATCCTGAAGCAGCAAGAGAGAAATGACTCTAAACACACAACTGATCCTCAATAAGATTAACAGTCAATTTCTTATTAGAAATCATGGGGACCAGAAGGAAATAGGATGATATATTTAAAGCGTTGAAAGAAAAAACAAAACAAAACAAAACTGTCCTTCATAAGTAAAGGGGAGACTAAAGTTTTTTTTTTTTTTCTTTCAGATAAACACAAACAGAATTTATCACTAGAAGACCTGACTTACAAGAAATACTGAAAGGAGTCCTTTAGTGTTTCAGGCGGAACTGAAAGGACACTAGACAGTAAGTCAAATCCACACAAATAAATAAAGCATATTGGGTAAAGGTAAATACAGGTAAAGATAAAAGATAGTAAAAATATGTTTTTGTAACTCTTCTCAAAGCCAATCTAAAAGGCTACTGCCACTCTGCAGGAGAAAAGACCCGCCAATCTTCTCCCATAAAGATTGCAGCCTAGGAAATCCTACAGGGCAGTTCGACCTTGTCTTACAGGGCTGCTATGAGTCAGAATGGACCTGATTGCACACAAGAGCAACATAGTGTTTTACTCCACCTGCTCTGGACATTTGTTCTTTGGGTCAATGTTCTCTTGCAAAATACCGTGAGAAGGCTTTTGTGGCTCTACAGTTTCCTGCTTCTCCTTCTTACCTATCTGCACCTTCGGTCAGAGGAAACCAACGAAAAGAAAAATGTACTGGCCATATAGTTCACAGCCCATGACCAAGACGCATACTCTGATTTACACTACCGAGAGGAGGCACGATAGATTTCACCAACAAAGGGGCAAGGTGAGGACTGGGAAGCCAGCATTTGAGTATCCTAAAGAATTGCCCTGCAGTCTATCTTGGCCATACACTGCACTTTTGACTATAATTAAAATAACCATGGCCACACATATGGCTGTAGTAACAACAGGTTGAAACTATGGATAAATTTAAAAATGAGCACTTTTAGTAATGGATTTGAAAACACAGCTACTATAAGGCATGACAGTAAACATTTAGAATTAACTTATGAAGTATAGCATCTGTTAAAACAAATTAAAGCCTGAAGAGTAATATTCTAAATTCTAGGGCAAAATTAAAGTTGGCAGTCTGAGATGACATTGCTGAATCATCAAAAACAAAACAAACACTCAGTTGCAGTCAATTGATGATGACCCCAGAGTAGAAATGTGCTCCAGGGGTTTTCAATGGCTGATTTTTTGGAAGTAGATCCTAGGCCTGTCTTCCAAGGTGCCTCTGAGTGTTCTCCATCCTTCAACCTTTGGTTGGCAGACAAGCATCATACCCATCTGTACTACCCAGGAACTCCAAAAATATATACTATACTGGGCAATGAAATGTTGAGATGGTCACACTCGGGCAGAGTTGAAGCAATAAAACTGTGCTAGGAATCATTCATTCTACAGAGCTTCTGCAATCAGACTACACCCAGGGACTGATCCAGAACTCTGGTCTATAAGCACTGAGGCTTCAGGGAGCAATTCATACACAGCACCAAAAGAACTAAAGGAAAGAGAGAACTCACAAAAAGTTACCAAAGAACCTCGAAGAATATATAGGTCTTTCCCCCACCACTCTAGTTCACATGGGGGAAGGGTTAAAAGTTAAAGAGGATGGATGTGGACCGACTCTGACATCCAGGGCTGAAATTTATGCACATTTAGGTTATCTAACTGCAAACAGCTCTTGCTTAGTGAAATGAATACATATTAGAGTTGCTCTAAAATTAACTGTTTTCTTTGAAAACGTTTTTTATAAACCAGAAATCTATTTTCATGGAAAACATTCAGTGAGCTGACTTAATAAATTCTGATAAGGAAAGATGAAGGCATCAGCTATTCCGACAGAACGCTGAGGACTGTACCTCAATTCGCAGGTTAACTTTCCTTGTGCAAACCTTAGTACAAATCTCTCACAGGCTGCATTACCCTTTCGTTTAAGTATCACATCTGATAGTTGTTTGAATGGATTCAGACAAGTTAAATTTAAAAATATTAATACCTCTCAAATTTCCCATAATGCAAGTAAAAAAGTACTATCATTGGCTCTTTTTCCTTTTTCAGGAGGTATTATGTAATGCAGTTTAGGTGTTCTATTACACAGATTATTTTTTTACTGAGGCAAAATATATACATTTGTTGATTCAACATTTTTTACTTATACAACTTGTTGCTGCTGTTGTTAGGTGCCCTCAAGTCGGTTGCAACTCACAATGATGGTTATGGATTGAATGTGTCCCCCAAAATATGTCAACTTGGCTAGGCCATGATTCCTAGTATTGTGTGAATGTCTATCATTTTGTCATCTGATGTGATTTCCCTATGTGTTGTAAAGCCTATCGCTATGACGTAATGAGATGGATTAGTGGCAGTTATATTGATGAGATCTATAAAATTAGATAGTGTCTTGGGCCAATCTCTTTTGAGATATAGAAGATACAGGCAAACAGAGAGACATGAGGACCTCATACCACCAAGAAAGCAGCACTGGGAGCAGAGTGTGTCCTTTGGACCTGAGGTTCCTGTATGGAGAAGCTCCTAGAACCAAGGGAAGATTGATGACAAGGACCTTCCTCCAGAGCTGACAAAGAGAGAAAGCCTTCCCCTGGAGCTGACGCCTTGAATTTGAACTTGTAGCCTACTAGACTGTGAGAGAATAAATTTCTCTTAGTTAAAGGCATCCACTTGTGGTATTTTTGTTATAGCAGCACTAGATAACTAAGACAGCGACCCCATGTACAAAAGAACGAAACACTGCCTGGTCCTGCACCATCCTCATGATTGTTCTTACGCTTGAGCACATTGTTGCAGCCATTGTGTCAATCCATCTCACTGAGGGTCTCCTTCTTCATTGACTCTTTACTTTACCAAACATGATGCCCTTCTCAGGGGCTGGTCCCTCCTGATAACATGCCCAAAGTACATAAGATGAATTTTGCCATCCTTGCTTCTAAGGAGCATTCTGGCTGTACTTTCATCATGTTATGCAACCATCTCCATTATGTTTCCAAAATTTTCAACTCCCTTAACGGAAACTCAGTGTCTCCTAAAGAATGACTCTCTCTTCCGCCCTCCTGCCCTGGCAACCACTAATAAACGCTGGTCTCCATAGCTTTGTCTATTCTAGATATTTCATGTAAGAACACAGAATATTTGTCATTTTGTGACTGATTTCACTTAGCGTAATGTTTTCCAGTTTCATCCATGTAGTAGCATGTATCAGGACTTCATTTGTCTTTATGGCTGAGTAACATTTCACCTTATATACATTTTTTGTTTACCCATCCATCTGTTGATGGACATTTAGGTTGTTTCCACCTTTGAGTATTCTGAATAGTGCTGCAATGAACACTGGTTTACAAGTATCGGATTGTGTTCTTACTTTGAATTCTTTTGGGCATGTACCTAGGAGTGGGCTTGCTGGGTCATTTGGTAATTCTATATTTGACTTTTTGAGGAAGCTCCAAACTCTTTTCCACAGCAGCTGTACCATTTTAAATTCCCACTAGCAATGGATGAGGGCTCCAATTTCTCCACATCTTCTCCAACATTTATTGTTTTCCATTTTTATGATCACAGAGATCCTAGTGAGAATGAAATGGTATGTCATTGTTTTGACTTGCGTTTCCACATGGCTAATGATGTTGAGAATCTTTCATGTGCTTGTTGGTCATTTGTATATCTTCTGACTATTCCTTTGCCCATTTTTGATTGGGTTGTCTTTTTGTTATTAAGTTGTAGGAGTTCTTTATATATTCTGGAAATTAAACACTTATCAGATATACGTTGTGGTGGTGTGCGGTTAAGTTCATTCCCACAGAAGAGACCCATAGGGTTTCCTAGCCTGTAATCCTTACCAGAGCACACCACCAGGTATCTTTCTCCCACGGAGCGGCTGGTGGGTTTGAAGTGCTGACCTTTCAGTTAGCAGCCAAGTGCTTAACCATTATACCACCAAGGCTCCTAATAAGATCTATTAAAAACTCATTGCAGCTGAGTCAATTCCATCTCATAATGACACTGTAGGACAGAGTAGAACTGCCCCACAGGATTTCCAAGGCTGTAAATCATTTTTTTTTTTTAATGTGCTTTAGGTGGAAGTTTAGAGGTCAAGTTAATTTCTCATAAGAAAATTTATACACATACTGTTATGTGACCCTAGCTGCAATCTCTATAACGTGACATCATATTTCCCCTTTCCACTCCGCGTTTCCCGTGCCCATTCAACCAGCTCCTGTCCCTTTCTGCCTTCTTATCCGCCTCCAGACAGGAGCTGCCCATTTAGTCTCATGTATCTACTTGAACTAGAAGCACACTCTTCTATTTATTTTATGTTTTGTAGTCCAGTCTACTTTTGTCTGAAGAGTTGGCTTCGGGAATGGTTTTAGTTCTGGGTTAACAGAGAGTCCAGGGGCCATGTCTTCTGGGGTTCCTCTAGTCTCAGACCATTAAGTCAGGTCTTTTTACGTGAATGTGAGTTCTGCACCCTACTTTTCTCCTGCTCCTTCAGGGACTGTTTGTTGTGTTCCCTGTTAGGGCAGTCATTGGTGGTAGCTGGGCAACATCTAGTTCTTCTGGTCTCAGGTTGATGGAGTCTCTGGCTTATGTGGCCCTTTTATCTCTTGGGCTAATATTTTCCTTGTGTCTTTGGTGTTTTTCATTCTCCTTTGCTCCAAGTAGGTTGGGACCAATTGATGCATCTTAGATGGTCCGTTGCAAGCTTTTAAGACCCCAGACACCACTCACCGAAGTGGGATGCAGAACATTTCTTGATAAACTTTGTTATGCCAACTGACCTACATGTCCCTAAAACCATGGTTCCCTGACTCCTACCACTGCTACTCTGTCCCTAGAGGTGCTTGGTTGTGTTCAGGAAACTTCTTAGCGTTTGGTTTAGTCTAGTTATGCTGACTTCCCCTGTATTGTGTGTTGTCCTTCCCTTGACCTAAGATAATTTTTTGTCTACTATCTGGTTAGTGAATACCCCTCTCCCTCCCTCCCCACCCTTGTAACATCAAAGAATGTTTTCTTCTGTGTTTAAACCTTTTCCTTGAGTTCTTACAATAGTGGTCTCATGCAATATTTGTCACTCAGCATGATGCCTTCCAGATTCATCCATGTTGTGAGATGTTTTGTGGATTTATCATTCTCCTTTATCCTTCCGTAGAATTTCATTGTGTGTATATACCGTAATTTTTTATCCATTCGTTTGTTGATGGGCACCTAGGCTGTTTCCATCCTTTTGCTATCGTGGACAGTGCTGTAATGAACATGGGTGTGCATATATCTGTTCAGGTGATAGCTCTTATTTCTCTAGGCTACATTCCAAGGAGTGGGACTGCTGGATCTTATGGTACTTCTATTTCTAGCATTTTGAGGAAGTGCCAAACTGATTTCCAAAGTGGTTGTACCATTTTACATTCCCACCAGCAGTGCCTAAGTGTTCTAGTCTCTCTACACTCTCCAACATTTACTTTAGCATTGTTGCGGTGAGATGGTATCTCATTGTAGTTTTGATTTGCATTTCTCTAATGGCTAATGATCCTGAGCATTTCCTCATGCATCTGTTAGCCACCTGAGGTCTTTGGTGAAGCGCTTGTTCATATTTCTTGCCCATTTTTTAACTGAGTTATTTGTCTTTTTGTTGTTGAGGTTTTGTACTATCTTACAGACTTGAGAGATTAGACCCTGGATGGATATACTGTAGACAAAAAACTTTTCCCAGAGAGCAGGTTTTCTTTTTACCCTTTTGGTGAAGTCTTCCGATGAGCTTCAGTGTTCAGTTTTCAGGAGCTCCCAGTTATCTAGTTTCTCTTCTGGTGTTTGCGCATTGTTAGTTATGTTTTGTTTTCTATCTATGCCATGTATTAGGGCTCCTAGCGTTGTCTCTATTTTTTTCTTCCAGATCTTTATCGTTTTAGATTTTATATTTAAGTCTTTGATCCATTTTGAGTTAGTTTTTGTACATGATGTGAGGTAAGGGTCTTGTTTTTTTTCTGATGCATATCCAGTTATGCCAGCACCATTTGTTTAAGAGACTGTCTTTTCCCCATTTAGCAGACTTTGGTCTTTTTCAAATATCAACTGCTCATAGGTTGATGAATTTATATCTGAATTTTGAATTCTGTTCCACTGGTCTATGTATCTGTTGTTGTACCAGTACCAGGCTATTCTGACTACCATGGTGGTATAATAGGTTTTAAAATCAGATATGCGAGGCCTCCCACTTTGTTGTTGTTCTTCTTCAGTAATGCTTTACTTATCTAGGGCCTCCTCCCCTTCCATATGAAGTTGGTGATTTGTTTCTCCATCTTGTTAAAAAATGTTGTTGGAATTTGGATCAAGACTGCATTTTATCTGTAGATGTCTTTGGGTCGAATTGACGTTTTCACAATGTTGAGTCTTCCTATCCATGAACAAGGTACGTTTTTCCACTTATATAGGTCTCTTTTGGTTTCTAGCAGTAGTGTCTTATAGTTTTCTTTGTATAGGTCTTTTATATCTCTGGTAAGATTTATTCCTGAGTATTTTATCTTCTTGGGGGCTATTGTAAATGGTATTGATTTGTTGATTTCCTCTTCAACACCCTCTTTGTTGGTGCAGAGGAATTCAACTGATTTTTCTATGTTTATCTTGTATCCTGATACTTTGCTGAAATCTTCTGTTAGTTCCAGTAGTTTTCTTGAGGATTCTTTGGGGTTTTCTGTGTATAAGATCATATCATCTGCAAATATGAATATGTTTACTTCTTCCTTACCAATTTGAATGCCCTTTATTTCTTTTTCTTGCTTTATTGCTCTCATTAGGACCTCCAGCACAGTGTTGAATAAGAGTGGTGATAAAGGGCATCCTTGTCTGGTTCCCATTCTCAAGGGGAATGCTTTCAGACTCTCTCCATTTAGGATGATGTTGGCTGTTGGCTTTGTATAAATCCCCTTTATTATGTTGAGGAATTTCACTTCTATTCCTATTTTGCTGAGATTTTTATCATGAATGGGTATTGGACTTCGTCAAATGCCTTTCCTGCATCAATTGATAAGACCATGTGGTTCTTACCTTTCGTTTTATTTATGTGATGGATTACATTGATTGTTTTTCTAATGCTGAACCATCCCTGCATACCTGGTATGAATCCCACTCGGTCATGGTGTATTATTTTTTTGATATGTTATTGAATTCTATTGGCTAAAATTCTGTTGTGGATTTCTACATCTATGTTTATGAGGGATACTGGTCTGTAATTTTAGTTTTTGTAGTGTCTTTACCTGGTTTTGGTATCAGGGTTATACTGGATTCATAGAATGAGTTTGGGAGTATTCCATCCTTTTGTATGCTCTGAAATACCTTTAGTAGTAGTAGTATTAACTCTTCTCTGAAGGTTTGGTAGAATTTTCCAGCAAGCCATCAGGGCCAGGGCTTTTTGTTTGTTGGGAGTTTTTAAATTACCTTTTCAATCTTTTCTTTTGTTATAGGTGGTAGTTCTACCTTGGTTTGTGTTAGTTTAGGTAGGTAGTGTGTTTCTAGAAATTCATCCATTTTCTTAATGTTTTCAAATATGTTGGAGTACCATTTTTCATAGTATTCGTGTTACGATTCTTTTAATTTCAGTTGGGTCTTTGTGATATTGCCCATCTCATCTCTTATCAGGGTTATTTGCTTCCTCTCATGTTTATTTTTGTCAGTTTGGCCAATGGTTTATTTGTTTATCTTTTCAAAGGACCAGCTTTTGCTCGTGTTGACTCTTGCAATTGTTTTTCTATTGTCTACTTTATTTAATTTTGCTCTAATTTTTATTATTTCCTTTCTTCAGGTGCCTGGGGGCTTCTTTTGCTGCTCTCTATTTGTTCGAGTTGTAGGTTTTTTTTTATTTTTTTATTTTTAACTTTGGCCCTTTCTTCTTTTTGTATGTGTGCATTTACTGATATAAATTGGCCTCTGAGTACTGCTTTAGCTGTGTCCCAAAGATTCTGATAGAAAGTGTTTTCTTTCTCACTGGATTCTATGAATTTCTTTATTCCATCCTTAATGTCTTCTATAACCCAGTTGTTTTTGAGCAGAGTATTGTTCAGTTTCCAAGTGTTTGACTTCTTTTCCCTGCTTTTTCTGTTATTGATTTCTACTTTTACGGCCTTATGGTCAGAGAAGATGCTTTGTATTATTTTGATGTTTTGGATTCTATTAAGGATTGCTTTATTACCTAATATGTGGTCTATTCTAAAGAATGTTCCATGTGCACTGGAAAAGAAAGTATACTTGGTTGCCGTTCAGTGGAGTGTTCTGTATATGTCTATGAGGTCAAGTTGGTTGATTGTGGCATTTAGATTTTGTCTGTCTTTATTGAGCTTCTTTCAAAGAAGCTTTCTGTCCTTCATCAAAGTAGTGTGTGGAAGCCTCCTCCTGTTATGGTGGAACTGTCTATTTCTCTTTTAAATGCTGTCAGAGTTTTATGTATTTTCGAGCCCTGTCACTGTGAGTAAATTTTTATTATGGTTATAACTTCCTGGTTTATTGACCCTTAAATCATTATGTAGTGTCCTTCCTTATGCTTTGTGGTGGATTTTGCTTTAAAGTCTATTTTGTAAGAGATTAATATTGCCACTCCTGCTCTTGTTTTGATCTTTTGAATTTTAGCTTGTTTTGTCACTAAGTCTAAGGTGTGTCTCTGATAGGCAGGAATGTAGACGGATCTTTTTTTTTTTAATCTATTCTGCCACTCTGTCTCTTTATTGGTGTATTTCGTCCATTTACATTCAGTGTAATTATTGATAGGTATGAGTTTAATACTGTCATTTTGATCCATTTTTGTGTTGTTGTTACTTTGTTCCACTTAATTTTCGTTATCAACTTGTTTTTCTTTATGAATTTTCTTTTCATCTTTTTCATTCTTGTTAATTTTGTATTTCTTGAGTCTGTATGCTTTTCTTTTTATTTTGATGCGTAGAATTGTTAATTTCCTTTTTGGTTACCGTAATATTTATTTTTCTAAGTTTAAACTACTCTTTTATTTCTTGATATTGCCTTTACTTGTTCTCCATATGAAGGTTCTATGATTACATTATTTAGTCCTCTTTTTTGTTTCAATGTTGTCATCTTCTGTATATTGATTTCTCTGTTTCCCTATTTTCAGTGTTTTAGCTTTGATTCATTTTTGTGACTTCCCTATCTGGGTTGATAACCTGGTTATTCCATCCTAGGGTCTAGTCTTGGGTTCTTATCTGATGTTATTGATTTTCTAGCTGTATGACTCCCTTTAGTATTTCCTGTAATTTTGGTTTCTTTCTTTCTTTTTTTTTTTTTACAAATTCCCTTGACTTCTGTTTGTCTGGAAATGCTATAATTTTGCCATCATATTTGAGAGACAGTTTTGCTGGATATATGATTCTTGGCTGGAAATTTTTTTCCATCAAGGCTTTATAGAGTTCATCCCATTGCCTTTTTGCCTGCATGGTTTCTGCTGAGTAGTCAGAGCTTTGTCTTATTGACTCTCCTTTGTAGATTTTTCATTTATCCCTAAACCCAGTGCCGTCGAGTTGATTCTGACTCATAGCGACCCTATAGGGACAGAGTACAACTGCCCCAAAGAGTTTCCAAGGAGCGCCTAGTGGATTTGAACTGCCGACCCTTTGTTTAGCAGCCATAGCACTCGACCACTACGCCACCAGGGTTTCCCATTTATCCCTAGCTACTCTTAAAATTCTCTTTGATTTTTACAAGTTTGATTATACTATGTTTTGGTGACTTCCTTTTGGAATCTACACTATGTGTGACTCATTAAGTATGTTAGGCAGTTATCTGTTCGTCTTTCACGATATCAGGGAAGTTTTCTGACAACAAACCGTCAATAATTCTCTCTGCATTTTCTGTTATCACCCCCTGTTCTGGTACTCCAATCACTTGTAGGTTATTCCTCTTGATAAAGTCTCACATAATTCTTAGGGTTTCTTCATTTTTAAAAATTCTTTTATCTGATTTTTCCTCAAATAAATTGGTATCAAGTGCTTTATCTTCAATCTCACTAATTCTGACTTTCATTGCCTCAATTCTGCTGCTATGACTTTCTATTGAGTTGTCTAATTCTGAAATTCTACTGTTAATCTTTCTGGATTTCTGTTTGCTGTCTATGGATTCTTGTAGTGTGTTAAATTTGTCATTATGTTCTTATATAACCTTCTTGAGTTCCTCTGTAGCTTTGTCTGTGTGTTCCTTGGCTTGGTCTACGTTTTGCCTGATCTCCTTCCCGATCTTCTCAAGAGCTCTGTATAGTAATCTTTTGAATTCTACCTCCAGTAATTCAAGACCTTCTCTTCCTTTGGGAGGTTTCTTGGTTGTTTGTTTTGGTCACTTGCTGAAGCCATCATGGTCCAACTCTGTGTGATTTGATATTGACTGTTGCCTCTGAGCCATCAATAAGTTATTTATTTATGTTTGCTTACTGTGTCCTAGCTTCTTGTTTTCTTTTGATATGCCCAAACAGGCTAGTCATGTGAGCTACTTTGATTATTGGTATCTTTGAAACGCTCATGTCCTGTCACCAGGTGGTTAGAGCTGTTACTAGGTATGTAAGCCCAGGAGTCCGTTTCCTTTTTTGTGTGGATTCAGCTCAGGTGTCCAGGTCTTTTGTCACTGACTGTGTGGTGCAGGCTCTCTCCTACAGTCCTAGATGGGCAGAGCTATGTAGGGGTGATTTGAGTTGGCCCAGGTATCTGGCTGTAGTTGGGGGCTATGTGCTGAGCAAGGTAAGGGGCTGACAGCTGCCCCTGAGTACCTGGGTGGAGGGCATGTCCCTGTTCCCTAGAGTGTGTAAGTGGTGGGTTTTGCAGCTGGACTTTAGGCACCCAGTGTTGTCATCTGTAAGGACTGGGAGGCACCACTTATTTTGGACCCCTGTTGCGGGTGGCTAGGTGAAGTGGGTAGAGCCACCAGTCCTCAGGCCCCTAATGTAGGTAGATGAGGACCCTGCTTAATGAACAACGCAGTGTCAAATGTCACAAATCTGCCACTCCCACTTAGCTGTTGCTATTGAAACTAGGCTTCAGATATATACCCTGTTTTACTGTGCTAATGAGGGCCTGTGCTGTTGAAATGGGTCCATACTGGTCTAGGGAAAGGTGAAAGGCATTTAAAGGTCATGGACCCCTTACACATGTGCTTAGGCAAAGGGCTGTGTCTGCCCTGAGTTCCTGGCTTAGGAAAGCTCTCAGATTATTTTTTCCTGTTTGTTAATTTATTCTCTCTACAAGGCTGTGAATATGGCTTGGGGTGTGCAACAGGTCCCACTTCCGGCCCAGGGGGTGCAGCAATCACTGAAGCCGGACAGGGATCAGAGCAGAGCGGGGAGGGGCAGGTAAATGGGAGAGAGGTCTTTCCTACAGGTGGGAAAGGTTTTTGTGAACCCATGCAGTAGGTCAGATGCTTGCACTTAACTTTCACAGATTCAGCACTGTTTTCCCGATTCTGAAGGCTTGTACAGACTCTCTGCTGCTTAGTTTCTCCCGGTGTGGAAAACGTGTCCCAAGTGCTACTGCTTACCTCAGGCAGCACGCACTGGCCAATCCAGCCTGCAGGTGCTGGCCAGGTCAGGTCTGGCAAATCCTCGCTGCTTATGAACTGTCTCTCCCTCCCCTTGCCACTCGGTCTGATTCCTCAACTTTGTCTTTGATGTTCAGGGCTCTTAGTTTGCCATATATAATCAATTCACTCGTTTTTTTGGGTCTGTATTGTAAGAGGGACCATAGGAAGCATCTGACTCCTCTGCCATATTGGCCTCACCTCCCAAGATTGTAAATCTTTACAGAAGCAGGCTGCCACATCATTCTCCTGTGAAGCATCTGGTGGGTTTCAACTGCCGACCTTCAGGTTAGCAGCCAAATGCTTATGCATATATAAACCAAAAAAACCAAAACTGTTGCTTTTGAGTTGATTCTGACTCATAGCGACCCTACAGGTCAGGATAAAACTGCCCCATAGAGTTTCCAAGGAGCACGTGGTGGATCTGAATTGGCATCCTTTTGGTTAGCACTATGCCACGAGGGTTTCCTATGTACATACAGTTTCCCCCAATTTTCTCCTAAATCTGTAATTCGTCTCTTCACTTTATTGAGAAATACCTTTTTTTTTAAAAAAGTATTTTTTTGGCTGAAAATTTCTGCAGCACAATATACATCAGTGCAACAATTTCTACCCATACAATTCAGTGCCACTGATTACATTCTTAAAAGTTGTGCAACCATTCTATCCTTTTCTAAATTATTCCACCACCATGAACAGAAACTCACTGTTCCCTAAGCTTGCCCTCCAACTTTTCAAGTTGCTGTTGTCATCTTGATCACATATAGATAATTCTTTAAAAGAGTGCAATGCTCAAAGCAGACATTCTTTTCTAATTAAGCTGAACTATTGTTTGATTTAAAGATGACTTCAGGGGATAGTTTTGGTTTAAGGCTTAAAGATTATCCCAAGGCAATAGTTTTGGGGAGTCATCCAGCCTTAGTGGCCCCAGAAAGACTGGATTCCATGAGAATTTGAAGTTCTATTCCTTATTCCGCCTTTTGATCAGGACTCTTTCAGTTCTTCTGGTCTCAGGGCAAAGGAGGTGGTTGTCTGTGGAAGCAATCAGACACGCATTCCAGTTCCTCTCAAGATTCCTGACACTCCTTCTTCCTTTGCTACTACAGATGAATGGAGACTAATTGTTGTACCTTGGATGGCCACTTGCAAGCTTTTAAGACCCTGATAAAGTCCTGTGATGCACAAAAGTTTTTAATTTTGATGAACTGCAATTCATCTATTTTGACTTTTGTTAATCGCTCTTTAACAAAAGAGTGATTAACTAAGAATCCACTGTCAAAAATGAGATTCTGAAGCATTACCCTTATGTTTTCTTCTAAGAGTTTTATGGCTTTAGTTCTTACATTTAGATCCTTGTTCCATTTAAAGTTAATTTTCATATAAGGTATGAGGTATGGGTCCAGTGCCATTCTTTTGCATGTGGAAATCCAATTGTCCCAGCACCATTTACTGAAGAGACTATTCTTTCACCGTTGAGTGGACTTGGCACTCAATATATCAATTAACCATAGATATATGAGTTTATCTCTGAACTCTTCATTCTACTCCATTGGTCTATATGTGTATCATTATACTAGTAGCAGATTTGATCACTCTAGCTATATAGTATGTTTTAAGATTGGGAAGTGTGAGTCTTCCTACTTTATTCTCTTTTTTCAAGATTGCTTTGGCTGTTTGGGGCTTTTGGCAGTTCCATGTAAATTTGAGGACTGGCTTTTCCAGTTCTGCAAAGAAGTCTATTGGAATTTTGGTAGGGACTGTGCTCAATCTATAGACTGATTTGGGTAGTACTGACTAGTGCTACCAAATACTACCCAAAGCAACATTTATTGGAAGATAGTATTAAGCCTTCCACTCCATGAACACAGAATGTCCTTCCATTTATTTAGGTCTTGCTTAATTTCTTTCAATATCATTTCATAGTTTTCAGGGTACGAGTCTTTCACCTACCTGGTTAATTTTATTCCTAGGTATTTTATTCTTTTAGATGCCATTGTAAATGAAATTATTTCCTTAATTTCCTTTTCATAATGCTCATTGCTCATGTATAAAAACTCAACTGATTTTTGTGTGTTGAGCTTATACCCTGCCACTTTGCTGAATTCATTTATTGGCTCTAGTAGCTTTCTTGTGGATTTTTGAGATTTTCTATGTATAGGATGCCATCTGTGAAAACGGATAGCTTTACTTCTTCCTTCCCAATCTGGATACCTTTTATTTATTTATTTTTCTTGCCTAATTATTATATTCTTTTTAAATGACTGCCCTGTATGTGCCTGTTAACTGATATAAAATCAGGGTTGGAATACCTCCTTACTTTTTTTAGAGGCTTTTCAGTAGCCTGGCCAGATCTTGGTGGTTTTTATGTCTGTGTCAATTACCGAATTACCTAAGGACTTCTTTCAAGGTCTTGGTACTACTACAGTGGAAACCATATTCTTCATCATGGGTTTCAGATGGTAAAACAGAACTTGAAGGACATATAAGACACAGTATGTTAGGTGTCATCAACACTAGGCTTAATTATGCAATATAAACTTATGATTCTAAAATATTAGGAAAATAGCTTTTTGTGTAGATTATATTTTTCTCAAGGGTAATTTTCTGTTCTTCATTTTAATTTTTTAAAATAAACACTCGTTGCAATTTTTCCTTATCTACATTAGTGTTGCCTGCTTGCCCAATTCAGTTCAATAATGAATTTTCACATCGTTTTTTATCCATTTCTTCAGACATTAAATTTAATAAACCATTTCCTTTAATTTTAGTTATTTTCTTATTAAAACCATGAGATATTTTCCCTTTGAGCGAAGTAAGTAAAGGACTGTAAAATACATATCAAATGCTGAAAATATGTCGTTTTTCTATCTGTGGTATGAGAAGCGTGCAGGATATTATCACTATCAGGTGTGAAAAGGAAAAGCCACATACACAGAATTAAGAATAGAATGAGACTGTAAGAAGGTGTCAGATAAATACATCAGTTTTCACCAGTAAATATCTGTTAAAGCAAAGCCTGGCATCCTTTAAAGCATAGGGAGGGAAAACAGTGCCAAGTCATTCACTCAGCCAAAATAAAGGTAAAGAAAATATTACTTGGCTTATACTTGGGTCAGAAAATTCCTAAGTGGAACAGGGAAAAGCCTGAGATTTTTTTTCTGGTTGAAAAGATTTAAAAAAAAAAAAAAAAAAAAAGCTAAAGGCACCTTATTTTACTACATGTATTAAAAACCTGTAGGTAGTTAAAAGTTGAAACATTTTTTTTCTCATCACAAGGTATCTGTGGGAACATAAATAAGGAATTTTCCTTTATAGCAGGGCTTTGGCAAATGTGTTTCTCTTATAAGTAGCTTGTAATTTATTTTTTGAGAGCCCAAACTTAACAAGTACGTGATTGTGCGGTGAAAGTATCGAGTAAGACCTGTTTAAAAAACCCAAGTTTTAGGGACAGCTCGTTTATTCCTACATCATATATTTACTATGTGACTCGTATAGGACTTAACACAGATCACTCACCAACTACAGAACAGACTCAGTCAGTACTAGGATTAAGCATCGCGTGCTAAGGAATAACAGAAGGTGTACCCATCCCTGTGTCAAAGAGGAGCCAGGAAATGCTTCTCAGAGGATGCTGTCTGAGAATCGAATGGAAGGGACGCTAAGCTGAAGAATTCTTTCATCTCTCCATGTACCAATAGTTTGCCTGCATCAGGTGGGAACATATAGCCAGCAGAGCTATTCAACTCATCACTTAGCTCAAGTGGTAGGTAAAGAATATCATGCGGTAGGGACATTCTCCCCCTTAGTCTCACACTGGGTTGTACCTAATATAATAACACTTTCTACTATGATTGGGTGGCTGTGATGTCAAAGCACTATGAAGAAGTCCCTATTTCTACAAATGGGCGCATATTTGATATATGGAATACTTGGGGAGTCACTGTACACTTGTTTCTTTTCAGTTGTCAGAAAACAGTGATCTATGATATCAGTGGGGAAGGAAAATGATGTATGTGAAGGAGAGTCCAACAGGATGTGAGTTTCAAAGAAAGCCATAAATGGATGAATGGGAGGCAGATGTAACACCTCCAGAAGAGCTCGAGGAAGCTGTCATGTTAGATTTATCCATGTGAAAGCAGCTCAGCATGCTGGCCTATGCGTCTTTCTAAATGACTCTGTTCTCCATATAAGAGTGATGGCTTATGTTTTAAGGTAAGAAGAAAGGGGGCATTTTTGGTCTTAGAAGTACAGGCTGCCTTAACCAGACAGCCTAGCCTATCAAATTTTCTGCTACAATGTGAGGGTAAAATGAGTGAGTTCAATTTCAACGTTTTAGAATCTTTGCTTGACCATGGACTGAAAGAGGCACAGAGTGGGTCAATGAGAAACAGGAAGAGGAATGAGGGATGGGAATATTTAAAACACTGGGCAGAAAATATCTCAGTAACCAAGTTACTCTTCACCTCTGACAAATCATCTCTTTATTTTCATACTGATGTAAACTCACACGGGTTTGACAGGCAGTCACATGCATGTTGTAGTGGGTGTGGTGACACTTCACCCAGTCCCTCCTTCAGGACTGAGGCATTCTTTCCCGAGCTGCCCCAAGTGTTGGCTTTGAGAGATTAGAGCTCGGTTCCTCCCGGAAATTGCTCTCAGCCAAAGGTTGCTGCCTTGCCCAGCCATAGCCTCTTCCTGGGGATCGTGGCATGCAGTGTCTGACTGGAGTGGAAGTACAAAGGCCAGGCTCCTTTGCGTAAATTTGGATCATTTTTGAAGGGCCATGTGTACAAAGATGACCTGGTTCTTGCCCACAGGGGTTTAGAGCCTATGGTGCCAGGCACTCATCTACACAGTCAAGTGCAGTCCATTATTATAGATGTCAAAATAGTAGCAGGGTGAACAGAAGTAATGGAAAGAGTGGTCATTCTCCCAAGGGTATGAGAAAAGGTTTCACAAAGAAGGTGATCCTTGAGGAGAGAAACTTTTTAGAAAGGTACTTAATTTCTAGCAAAGATTTCTTGAGCCCTAAAAGATACTTTAATCATTTCCAAAGAGTAATGACAATTTGATCATGACCTGTAACAACTGCTTTGTGTATAACTACTTATTGTGCAGAGAATATTGACAGAAGTATTTACAACTGAGAGTTAAGTTTACTTACCGTTATCTTACGGGGGCAGTCATTAGAACAGAGACCACTGAGAACTGTGGAAAAATAAAGAACAGGCTACTATCACTGTTATGTTGTCAGCCTCTATCTGCAGTGAGCCCACATTCCCCCCTAAAATCCATTAATATGCTCCACTGGTTCATGATCACAGGCAGAAACCCATACAATTTCTTAGGTCTAAGCAAATTAAATTTCTTTTGTCCACTTTATACCAATATTTCAAGTCTTTATTAAGCTATCAAGATGCTGCAGTTTTATGAAATATATAGGCAAGATAATTATGGTTATATCATATCGTACCTACCATTGGTTTTTCAACTGGTTAGCTAAATTTCAAGGATGACTTAGAATCTGACAGAGAGATATCAAATGCAAATCAATTAAAATGTATTCTAAGAATAATAAATAGAACAGTTGTTGCTGTTATGTTGTTAGGTTCAGTCAAGTTGGTTCCGACTCATGGCGATTCTACGTACAACAGAACAAAACACTGCCCAGTCCTGCTCCATCCTCACAATTGTTGCTATGTTTGGGCCCATTGTTGCAACCACTGTGTCAATCCATCTCATCCAGGGTCGTCTTCTTTTTGCTGACCCTCTATACTTTACCAACCATGATGTCCTTCTCCAGGTACTGGTCCCTTCTGATAACATGTCCAAAGTACGTGAAACAAAGTCTTGCTATCCTTGCTTCTAAAGAGCATTCTGGCTATACTTCTTCCAAGATAGATTTGTTCCTTCTTCTGGCAGTCCATAGTATATTCAATATTTTTCACCAACACGGTAATTTCAAATGGATCAATTCTTTGGTCTTCCTTATTCCTTGTCCAGCTTTCACATGTATATAAGGCAATTGAAAACACCATGGCTTGGGTCAGGTGCACCTCAGTCCTTAAAGTGACAGAATTCTTCAAAAATGCAGGGTTTCATTTTTTTCTTCAGTTCTTTCAGCTTGAGAAATGCCGAGTGTGTTCTTCCCTTTTGGTTTTCTAACTCCAGGTCTTTCTTTGCATATGTCATTATAATACTTTACTTTGTCTTCTCGAGCCACCCCTTGAAATCTTCTGTTCAGCTCTTTTACTTCATCATTTCTTCCATTCTCTTTAGCTACTCTACGTTCAAGAGTAAGTTTCAGAGTCTCTTCTGACATCCATTTGGTCTTTCTTTCTTTCCTGTCTTTTTAATGATTATTTTGCTTTCTTCGGGTATGATGTCCTTGATGTTATTCCACAACTTGTCTGTCAAATCTATTTTTGGGATGGTCTCCAAATTCAGCTGGGATACACCAAGATCGTATTTTGGTTCTTATGGACTTGTTTTATTTTTTTCAGCTTCAGCTTAAACTTGCCTATGAGTAGTTGATGGTCTGTTCTGCAGTCAGCCCCTCGCTTTGTTCTGACTGATGATGTTGAGCTTTTCCACTATCTCTTTCCAAAGATGTAGTCAATTTGATTTCTGTGTTTTCCATCCAGTAAGGTCCATGTGTATAGTCACTGTTTATGTTGTTGAAAAAAGGTATTTGCAAAGAATAAGTTGTTGGTCTTATAAAATTCTATCATGTGATATCCAGCATCGTTTCTATCACCAAGGCCATATTTTCAAATTACTGATCCTTCTTCTTTGTACTATAAATAACCTATTTTATACCCAATGGATAGGTAAAAAAAGTAAAAGGAATAAAACTATATGTAGGAAAAACAATAAAATCAAAGTAAAATGTAAAAACTAAGAAAAATATTTGCAACACAGATCACAGACTAAGGGTTAATTTCCCTAACACAGATCACAGACTAAGGGTTAATTTCTTCAACACAGATCACCGTACAGTTACAAATCAAGAAAATGGAAAAGGACAAGGACTGTTCATGGAAATGGAAATGCAAAAGGACCTTAAACATGAAAAGATGCTCAGCTTCACTCACTACAAGAAAACGCAAAGTAAAAATGAGACAATTTTTCACCTATCTAACTGGCAAAATTTCAATAAGTTTAATAACCCATTGGGCTGGTGAAGGTAATCGGAAATATATATTCTCATATACTGTGGGTAGAAGAAGAACCCTGGTGGCACAGTGGTTAAGAGTTCAGCTGCTAACCAAAAGGTCAGCAGTTTGAATTCACCAGCCACTCCCTGGAAATCCTATGGGGCAGAGTTCTACTCTGAACTCTGTCCTATAGGGTCTCTATAAGTCAGAATCGACTTGATGGCAGGGGGTTGGTTTCGTAGACGGAAGCGTAAACTGATACAAATTCTATGAAGGAACAGCTGTTAAAATAAAAAATACTTATACTATAATGTTCAAAACCGGGCAGGATGAATCTATGGTGCTGGAAATGAAAACAGTGGTTACCTTTGGGGGAAAGATTAGTAGCTAATAATGGGGCATGAGGCTGCTTCGGGGAGCTGGTTATACTTCTTGACCTGGATATGATTGTGTGTGTGCATTCACTTTGTGAAAACTTACAGACCTGTGCACTTTTGTACACTTTCTGTACATAAGTTTAAGTGCTACAGCTGCTAACCAAAAGGTCGGCAGTTCGAATCTGCCAGGTACTCCCTGGAAAGTCTATGGGGCAGTTCAATTCTGTTCTATAGGGTCGCTATGAGTCAGAATCGACTCTGGGGCAGTGGGTTTGTTTTTTTTGGTTTATGTATACACATATATACTTTAACTCTTTGTATGTATTATTTATTAAGAAAACAAATTTATTAATTGAAATAATAAGTATAATGAGTACATGGTCAGCTGGGCACTGCCATATGCTGGTGGGAATGTGAATGCCGAAAACTTTAGGGAAGGTAATTTGGTATTATCAATGAACGTTAAAAACCCAGTCCCTTCAACTCAACAATTTCATGTTTAATAAACTAGAAGAGTAATGGCAAAATATTAGAAACCACCTAAATATCCACTAGTAGAGATAAGGCTAAATAAATTATGGAAAATATCAAATATTATGGAATGATATGGAGACATTAAAAGAATGATGAAGACCTGTAAGTGCTGTTTGAAAGGGTGTTAATACTCTCTTGGTAAGGTAAAAACAAGATGCAGACCAATGTGTTAGTACGATTCTAAGGAAACAGGTACATGTGTTGGATGACACTCACAGATACGATGCGAGCAACAGAAGCCAGGCACAATGAAGACGTACTGTGTTATTCCATTAACATGATGTTAAGAAACAGGGAAAACTAATCCATGGTGACAGAGGCCAGAATAGTGGTTACACCTTTGTGGGGGTACTGACGAGTTAGGGGGACATGAGGGAAACTTCTAGCGTATTGGATGTATTTTATCTTGATCTGGATCTGATTATAAGGGGGTATACATATGTAAAAATTCACCAAGATGCATCCTTTAATTTTCTCTGCCTACCCATTGCTGCAGGCTTCCTTCTACTGTCTTATCAACTCATACCTCGATGAATATAATTCCAGTCGGTTACTCTGGGATTGGCTTCTTTAATTACGAGCATATATTTTTTTGCCTCTGAACATTTCTAAAAAATTCATCTTCGTAATGTACCCATTTTATCATAATCTCTCTCTGATGAAGAATTTAAACAGTTATTGCAGTTACTATGTAACTGACAAAATCTTTTCTTTGCCACGGATGCCCATTTGTCAATATTCTCTCTTGTTAATATTCCACAGCAGGAAGGCAAGCCAGCCTCTACTTACCTCCTGTTCCTTCTCTCTCACTGGGATCATGGCCTCCTGCCTGCAATGTCAAACCACTACCCATTTTGCTCTTTCTAAATGTTCACCATCTTTCAGGGTCTAAGTCCTCACCTATTATCTTCACAAAGCCTTCACTGACATTAAAAATGTTATAATACATGTAATTCCATTCAATATTGGAGTATAAAGTACTTTTCACCATTCTTTAGCTTTTTTACATACACAAGTAGAAACAATCCTGTTGACAGTAATAAATCCTTGCTAAAAAAATGGACAGATCCTCACCGAAAAAAACCAAAAGACTAGTAGTACTTAAAAGCCAAGACAGTAATGTGCAATATGGGAGAACACAGAGGAGCGCAGCGACGGGAAGTGCTAACAAACAGACCTGCTTCCAGAACGGCACCTGCACACGTACGTACGTGTGTGTGTGTGTGTGTACCGCGTTATTAAACAGACTTACCGAGATCTATTCACGTACCAGAGCATTCACTCATTTAAAATGTACGGTTAGTTCCATGGTTTTTAGCATATTTGCATGCAGAGTTGTGAAACCATTTCCGCAGTCCATTTTGGACTACTTCATCACCTCGGAAAGAAGCTCTGTGGCCTTCAGCTAGCACCCCTCAGTCATCTCATCTCCCCAGCCCTCAGCAGCCACTCATCTACCTGGCAGAGGGCCTGACACATGAAAAACAATAACCATTAGCTTATGTGCTTTTTTTTTAATTCTGAATTTTATTAATCAGGATTCCAGGATTTTAAAAAAGTATCTGTTTTTATTGCTGCAATCTCTCTTGGTGTGCTTGACACCTTAGAAACGTGCAGAAGTGAGGAGAAAATGCTCAGTGCTCACGGCATTTGTATCTAACAACTGGCAAAGAGCACTGCTTTTTAAAAATACCCTTCCAGACTTCATGAATGTTTTACAATAGGTTGCCTTAACTTTTGTAATCAGAAAACAAAACAAATACCAAACCCAAACCTTACCAGTAAAAAAAGAAATCATGCTTTAATGTTCTCTTGCATATCAAAAAAAGTAAAAAGGCAGACTGTGATGGGGTTTCTATAAATGTCACCCTGAAGTTACCATTTTAAGACTCCACAATGTCAAGCTTATGAACAAGTAAAAGGTACCAACAGTCTATTACGTAAGTGCAAGAATGTAATTTCCCCAGTGATATCAGAATAAAAATTTCATCATTTATACTTTAGTCAGCAAAAAAAAACTTCACACTACTACATGTTCTAAGGCTGAATTTACGGTTACTAAAAGCCTACTTTCTAAAAGTGGGACAATTATAATTTTGAGATAAAAGTAAATGGTTACGAGTGAAGTAAAACATTTTCTCCTTAAGCAGCTACAATTGGGAAGGTGGCCAAAATACACAGAGGGCCCAGATGGGTAAGTGAATTTCAACAGGGCAGATATCTGTGTAGGATCTCCACCGTCTGCCATTTGTGTGGTTCACCACTGTAAGCCTCCTGAAGGTAAGGGCTGTTTTGGTTTTTCTGTTAGTCTCTCTTGCTCATTTCAGGTGCCAATAAATGTTTTCTAATTAACTAGCTGATCCTGGCTAAACCAGAGCCTAATTTCTAGAGGTTTAAAGATTCTTAAACCCTCTTATATTTAAATTATATATTATTAGTATTTATAATCAAATTACTAAATTTTATACCGATTTATTATAATACTTTATAATGCGAGCTCCTTGGAAACTCTATAGGGCACTGCTACTCTGTCTTATAGGGTCACTATGAGTCGGAATCGACTCTACGGCACTGGCTTAATGCCCTTTTGATTAAACTGTTTTTAAAAGCAATTTCTAATACCTCTAGACTTTTACAGCCAAAGTCTTTTAGAAAAGATTAATGAAATACATAACATTGAAATTATTTATAGAAGATAGTCTATTCACAGAATTAAATGAAAATTAATAATTAAAATACTAAAAGAGCTATGTGAAGTACTCCTTATTAGTAGATAAAATTAGTTTAAAAACAGCTAATGGGATATGAAATTTGTTTCCTGCAAAATGATCATTCTTAGGATTTTATTTCCTGTCAAACCACATTATACGTTATATAAGCCCATGTATTCTTACAGGTATTTAAAGTGTAAATACTGGGTGTCTCTAGCTTTGTGGTTCAGTTTACATTACTTTACACAAATGTTTAAAACAAAACAAAAATAAAGCAATAATCATCCATAAATACTGTAACACCAAGCTGGTGGGTGGGGGTGGGGGTGGGGAGGAGTTTAACGAAGCCAAAGCTGTGAAGGTCAGCACTGCGTAATGGCTTTAGTAGTGTTTAAAAAATCCTTGGCTGAATTATGGGTGACTGTTGAAATTCATGCTCTGAAAATGTCTTTAAATTTTTGTTTCTTTAAAACACACAAATACAAAACTAGCATCATACTCTTCTACCAGTAGCTCAAGCTTTGCCTCCATGTGTGAGAGAAAGAGGCCCCTGCCAGCTATTCATGCCATTTAGACAAATTCTTTTAGACCCTATATGGGAAGATTTTTTCTCTTCTATTGATCACTGTTATGGATTGAACTGCGTCCCCCAAAAATGTGTGTCGACGTGGCCAGGCCATGATTCCCAGTATTGGGTGATGGTCCACCATTTTGTCATTTGATGTGATTTTCCTATGAGTTGTAAATCCTGCCTCTATGATGTTAATGAGGCAGGATTAGAGGCAGTTGTGTTACCAAGGCAGGACTCAATCTACAAGATTGGATTGTGTTTAGAGACCATCTCCTTTGAGATATAAAACAGAAAAGTTAGCAGAGACTGGGGGACCTCATAGCACCAAGAAAGCAGCTCCAGGAGCAGAGCGTGTCCTTTGGATCCAAGGTTCCTGCACAGAGAAGCTCCTAGATCAGGGGAAGATGGATGACAAGGTCCTTCCCCCAGAACCGACGGACAAAGAAAGCCTTCTCCTGGAGCTAGCACCCTAAATTTAGACTTCTAGCCTCTTAAACTGTGAGAGAATAAATTTCTCTTTGTTAAAGCCATCCATTAGTGGTATTTCTATTACAGCAGCACTAGATAACTGAGACAATCACCTATTTTTCATTCATTATTTTTTCTTAATTATATAAATCACATGCTCTTGGTAAAAAACTTAAACACGTAAAAAGTGATGTCTTAAGTAACTTTTGATCCTGTTCTGTATACATACAAACATATTAAATATATTAGACGTGGCAGGTATATGTTTTATACATACACAATTTTTATATATGTATACGCGTATTTTTATATATATGTAAAAATACATACATTTTAATAAACTTATATATTTATTTTAAAACTTGTGATGAACTCAGGAGAGGCTTGATCTTTAAAAATATACTTGGCTCTAGGTAAATGTTTCAAAGAATCTTATAGTAAACACTGTCAAATGCAACATATTTGTCTCCCTTAATTCCCTAAATCTCACTGTAATGATGAAAAACAAACCAAAAATGTGTAGTCATCAGTGGCAGACATGTTGAGAAAATTTGGAAGGATATTAAGTAGGTGAAGAAGGCTGAGGAAAAAGTCAATTAGTGCTGACCAGGTAAGAGAGTCAACGGGTCAGGGTGGGTGGATTTCTGGCAGACCACTGGACAATCTAACCTAGTCTCTGGGCAGCAGCGGCTGAGAACAAGGGCAAGCGACAGTGGGGCTGGGAAAAAAGGGGAACGGAAGGATTCTGGGACCTGGGCCAAAGGCTTATCAAGGGGATAGATACCATCTGTCATTTGGTGGGTGTTGTGGATTGATTTCTGTTGCCCAAAAATATGTGTTGTAAATCCTAACCCCCAAACCTGTGGTTCCAGTCCCATCTGAAAATGGATTTCTTTGTTATGCTAATGAGGCAATATTATTGTTGGGTGTGTCTTAAATCAATCTCTTTTGAGATATAAAAGAGCACATCAAGCAAGCAAAGAACAGTCAGGCATAGATGGGGGAAGACAGATGCCAAGTGAAGATTGCCAAGGAATAGAAGCTGAAAATAGACAAGGACTTTCTTCCAGAGCCAACAGAGACAGGAAGCCTTCCCTTAGAGCTGGTACCCTGAATCTGGACTTCTAGTCTCCTAAACTGTGAGAAAATAAATTTGTTTGTGAAAGCCACCCACTTGTGGTAATTGTTACAGCAACACTAGATGACTAAGACAGTGAGCCTCGCTAACTAAGTGGAAGATTTGCTTGTTCTTCTAGGCAGTGCCCTGAATCACTTCAGAGTGTAGCTAAAGAAACAAACATCCAAATCCACAGGGTTAAATAATATAAAAAGACCCAGCAAAGCATGATTATCCAACAAGCTCTGCCTCCCTGTAACTCCCTTTTTCTCCTTCCCACTGGAAACCCCAAGTCTGTTAAAACTCAGAGCCTGACAATCTCCTGGGTGAGGCCAGAGGAGTAAGTCAGGGGCTCTGGGAGTGCCCCTAGCTAGTGCCTCTCACATGGCGGTGGCTGCAGTGTTCCCCTTCAAGGCATTACTTTTGCTGTGTTGTCTGAGGATCTCCATAGCCGCCATCTCGCTCAAACATAGCTCCCACCTTCTGGTTGCTCCCAGGCTGTGAGGCCCCAAGGAGCTCCAGCATGGGGAGGGGGAGAAAGGAAGTGGTGGCCACTGTTTCTGGGTGAGACTGCAGAGTGAACACAGGGGCTTTTGCCACCCCCATTACCTACCAACACTGATGTTTCTCAGAACCAGAAGCAGAAAAATTCTCAGGGACGTGAAGAAAAACAGCTGCTTCAAAGAGGAAGGACCAAGGTGAGCAATAATATAAACGGTCTTGCTTAAACTGGAGAGAGTGCAGGTAAAAAGAGAATTTGAGAGACTGCTATACTATTTGTAACAAATGGATCAATGCTTACAAAATTCTATATTAGCAAAATTGGCATTAATATGTAAGGTCAAGAGAAAGCTCTTTTACTGCATACAAGTACTCAGAAAATACACTAACCTGTAAACAGCTTTCCTGAAAATGAGGAAGGACTCCAAAAGGGATGGGGATTAGAATGAAGAAAGGGAGAGATGTGGAATTTAAGAAAAATGGTGGCCGTAAAACTAAGTTTAAATAATCACTGATAATATGGTTGGGAATTGTTAAGAAGGGGTTTTAAAACAGAAAGTGTAAAAGGTAAAACAAATTTAACCATCTGAAAATTCGCTTAAGCATTATTTCAACACAGCCTGGAGGCAGGAGAGCAGACAGAATGCTTCTAAAGGTTCCGTCTTGTCTGGGGGGTGAAGATGAACACACTGTTACGCTGTTAAAAGTGCTCAGGAAATGCAGGGTAATATATGCTTGTCAGAAACCCCAGGTAAGTATTTCCCACTGCCATCCAGTTGATTCTGGCTCTTTGCGACCTGATGGGACAGAGTAGAACTGCCCCATAGGGTTTCCAAGGTTGTAATCTTTATGGAAGCAGACTGTCACATCTTTCTCCTGCAGAGTGGATGGGTTTGAACCATCGACCTTTTGGTTAGCAGCTGAGCGTTTAACCACTGAGTCACCAGGGCTCCTCTAGTTAAGTACTAGTGGAACAGAATTAGGATGTAGAATCCCCAAATTTAGCTGACAGGAATAAGAGGAAAAAAAAAAAAATAGAGCTAGGAACTAGCCTGGATTCAAGGCTGTAATCTGCAACACATGGGCCCTGTCTGCACACAAATGCTCAGAGAGTGTTCTACGGACATGGTGGTGCGGGAACCAGCAGAGCAATGGCAAGGACGGTTTTACCTTTCCCTAGCCATGTTAAGTAAACCCTGGTGGCTAGTGGTTAAGAACTACAGCTGCTAACCAAAAGGTTGGCAGTTCAAATCCACAAGGTGCTCCTTGGAAACTCTATAGGGCAGTTCTACTCTGTCCTACAGGGTCACTGTCAGAATCGACTCAATGGGAATGGGTTTGTTTTTTTTTGGTTTTAGCCATATAAACAGGCTGAAGTACCTAACTGAATACAGTGATATTTAGTACAAGCTGGTTAGAGCATCAGAGTAACAAAATAATTTTAAAGCAAAATCAACTCTGGACAGTGTAGATGGCTTTGAAAGAGTAATCATGGACTAGCAAGTACCTGACAAGGCAAACAACAACTAATAATCAAAGCAAAGAGGGAAGGGCATCCCCAAAACGACTAGGTTATTTTTTCTCAAATGATTGCTTTAAATTGGTATCGTATTTCCCATGACCTTTCTATAATGTACATTATTAATATTTATGTTAATATTTTTAATGCAAAGTTATTCTGTTTTCTAAAACCAAAACCTCCAACACCAAATTGCTACCTCTAGCTCTCAACACTCCATGCTTGGAGACGCTTTTTCCCAGACAGCAGTGCTACTTAGAGAGCAGGTCCACCTCATAGGCTCTGACATCACAGGCAAGATTCCCAGGCTCTCAAGAGTCTCTTAGGGTTTTCAGGTTTTGTTTTAACTTTTTGGAGCCCTGCTGGCACAGGGGTTAAGAGCTCAGCTGCTAACAAAAAGGTCCACAGTTTGAATCCACCAGCCGCTCCTTGGAAACCCTATGGGGCAGTTCTACTCTGTCCTACAGGGTCACTATGAGTTGGAATCGACCTGACAGCAATGGGTTTTTAACTTTTTACCATGAAAACTTTCAAACATCTACAAAATCAGAAGGAACAATAATGACCCCTTGCACATGTCACACAACTTCAAGAATCACCAACAACAGGTGGGTGATCTCATTTCATCCATCTTCCACATCTCACCTCCTGGGATTAATGAAAACCCCAGACATGTTATTTCATTCTCAAGTAGTTTATCTCACTATTTAAAAGAAACAAGAAATCTACTTTTCCCTGAGAGGGAACATAGTATGTTTATATGCATTCTACTACTGTAGTTATAATTTATTGTCTGCTTTACAGATATAAACTGTAATAATCTGTTAGGACAAACTGTTTTTTATTCAATAGACAAGTTATCAAGGGCCTATTTTACACTAAATGTTATCAGGAGCAGTATACACAGTTGCCCTGGAGTTAACTCCAACTCGTGGCAACCCCATGTGTTTCAGAGTAGATCTGTGCTCCACAGGGTATTGAATGGCTGATTTTTCAGATGTAGATTGCCAGGCCTTTCTTCTGAGGTGCCTCTGGATGGACTGAAACTTTCAACCTTTTGGTTAGCAGTGCTGAGCATTGACTGTCTGCACCACCCAGGGACTCATCTATCTAATCAATCTATCAATCCTATCTATCCTATCTATCCATCTATCAATCCTATCTATCCATCCCATCCATCCATCCCATCCATCCATCCATCCATCCATCCATCCATCCATCCATCCATCCATCCATCCATCCACCCACCCATCCCTCTATCATCTACCTACCTACCTACCTACCTAACCTACCTACCTACCTAACCTACCTACCTACCTACCCTACCTACCTAAACACCTACCCACCTACCTACCTCAAACCAAAACCATGGCTGTCGAGTCACGAGACTCTATAACACAGAGTAGAACTGTCCCATAGGGTTTCCAAGGAGCGGCTGGAAGATTTGAACTGCCAACCTTTTGGTTAGCAGCCTGTGCTCTTAACCAATGAGCCACCAAGGCTTCCCATTAAGACATAGGAGAAACGGAACATGCGCAGTTTGACTCTGATGTAGAGTTAAGTTTTCTAACAACTAAACTAATGAATGAGAGAAGTCTGTGTTGCTCTCCAAGGAGACTCACTCTCCCTCACTGTAAGGTGTCCAAGCAGAAGCCGGCTAGGATGCTGCATTAGGTTGGATTTCGGTAAGACGCCTCCTGAGGCCTTTGCCATCTCTCAGATACCTTGATTTTGTTTTTTTTAACTTAAACGTAATGAATAATTAAACACCAAGGAGGGACTGTTGTTAGGTCCTGTTGAGTTGGTTCCAACTCATAGCGACCCTATGAGGGACTAAGGACCCTAAATTATATGTATGCATTTTCCGATACAGTCAATGATCGATAATGATTAATAATAAATAATGAATAATAAATGTGAAGCTTCTGTTTCACACTGACAACTGCCTCTCTCTTGAACATTCTATTATTATTGTCTCACCTGGGAATAATACCTTTTGTTCTGGATCCCTTATCCCTGTTTGGAAAATCCTATGCTCTGATTTATTTCTACTTCCCAGCACTGTCTCCAGAGTCAAACGTGGAAAACAACAGCATCACATGCCTGCACACTAGTTGGCAAATCTGTGACAAATATAGAAAATCCAATCACATCCTTTTTTTAAGAGCACACAACGAAGAATTCTTAGTATAAAAGTGGTTTGAAGCCTTGAATAAAAGAACCTGTGGAGTGCAGGGGGAGCTGAATTTGTCCTAACACACACAAGCTAATGTCTCTTTCATGTGAATCTTTCTTAGCTCCTCAATGCCTAACATCTGTTCTGGACGCGTTCCTCCTCAACATGCACAGATGCACACACAGACAAGCCACATTCAGATGAAGATTCTTAAAGAAATCAGTAATACACCTGTGTTTCTCTTAAAGGCTTGAAACTTAACAGTTCCTGTAAAGCACAGTGGCAGGACTCTAATCAAGGACACAAGCCCTACAGCTGTCACGTGAGACACAAAGAAAGCTACACTCTGAAGGAGAATTATTCATCTGAACTTAATACCATTATTCCAGGGTTATTTTTACATCATTCCACTAGGGTAATGAGAGAGAAACCCTGTTTTACCAAGTGCGTGTTACTCTTTCTGTATGTTTTTGGTGTTGTAAGCCTGGAAAATTACATAAGCTAGACTTTCTAATGACAGGGAATCTGAAAAGATAAGCAGACTTGGTAACTTGAACAGGGGAAGGGTAGCTCATTCAGAGGGATCAATTTTCTCTTCTAAGAAAGGACCGTTGACTAGCGGTGTCCCTGAGGAAAGAAAATGGGTAAAGGTGGGCATTGGGCCTGCCACTGGACTTTCATCTTTTGGTGGAAGTCTCCTTATAGACAGAATATGGGGTGAGACGCATCAAGTCTTGACTGGTACTAGAGGAAAAGGAAAAGTCTTACGTTAGGGTAGACAACCCATGTCTCAAAAGGAAGCTGGCATTTATCTGACATAAATTTCCTGGGTGTTTCCTATGTGCCAGGCTGAGTGTTAGGTACCAGAGGAGAATCAAAGACAAATAAGACATAGACACTATCTTCAAGTTGCTTACACTATCACAGTGCAGTAGAGGAGACAGGTGCTAATTTAAGTGACACAAATAAGTCTAGATTTCGGAGTGCTTCTCAAATGCCCCAGGATAGATGCAAAGAGGGAGGAAAGGAGACTGTTACATTAAAACAAATGTTTTAATGGTGTGCTGTCCTTCACAAGGAGGACACTTCCAATGAACTAAGTCACAGAGGTCACACAGATGTTTTGAGGTGTTTTCTTCCTAGAGATGATATGGCTTTTGTAGAACAAAACTTGTGAATAAAAGCTTGCATCAGTCAAATGGCTATGCTGGACTTAGTAACTCATTCATAGGAGATCAAATCCCAAACTCCCACTTCATCGGTTCTTTGTTTCAATTAAATTAACTGAACTAGGTAATCCTAGTGTACGTACAATTAGTGTCAGCAAAAGTTTTCATGATTCCTTGTCTTCTTATCTACAGGTTTAATGTGGAAGAAAAATGACTGAGAAAAAAAATACATTTCACACAAACTAAGTTAGCTGCATATGAGATATGTAGCATTTAAAAATTATTTTAGCTCTAAAACAAGCAAATGATATCTCCTTGAAAATGGCAAAGGAGGGGAGTCAGTTAAATGGATGATAAAAAGTATGCAAATGTACAAGACACTACTGCAAGAAACCAGGAGAGACCTACATTAGTGGAAAAACACACCTTGCTCATGGACAGGGAAACCCAACATTGTGAAAATGTCAGTTCTACCCAAAGTGATCTACGGATACAATGCAATCTCGATCCAAATTCCAACTTTTTTTAACAAGATGGAGAAACAAATCACCACCTTCCTATGGAAAGGGAAGAGGCCTTGGATAAGTAAAGCATTACCGAAAAAGAGGAACAAACTGGGAGGCCTCACACTACCTGATTTTAGAATCTATTATACCACCATGGTAGTCAAATCAGCCTGGTACTGGTACAACAACAGATACACAGACCAGTGGAACAGAATTGAGAATCCAGATGTAAATTTATCCACCTATGAGCAGCTGATATTTGACAAATGCCCAAAGTCCATTAAATGGGGAAAAGAAAGTCTCTTTAACAAATGGTGCTGGTATAACTGGATATCCGTCTGCAAAAAAATTAAACAAGACCCATACTTCATACCATGTACAAAAACTAACTCAAAATAGATCAAAGACCTAAATATAAAATCTAAAATGATAAAGATCATGGAAGACAAAACAGGGACAATGCTAGGAGTCCTAATAAATGGCATAAACAGAACACAAACCATAACTAACAATGCACAAACGCCAGACGAAAAACCAGATAACTGGGAGCTCCTAAAAATCAAACACTTATGTTCATCAATAGACTTCACCAAAAGAGTAAAAAGACAACCTACAGACCAGGGAAAAATTTTTGGCTATGACATATCTGATCAGGGTCTAATCTCTAAAATCTACAAACCCACCCAGGAACCCAGTGCCGTACAAGATACTGCAAAAACTTAACTACAAAAAGACAACCCAATTCAAAAATGGGCAGAGGATATGAATGGGCACTTCACTAAAGAAGACATTCAGGTAGCTAACAGATACATGAGGAAATGCTCAGGATCATTAGCCATTAGAGAAATGCAAATCAAAACTACAATGAGATTCCTTCTTACCCCGACAAGGCTAGCATTAATCCAAAAAACACAAAATAAATGTTGCAGAGGTTATGGAGAGACTGGAACACTTATACACTGCTGGTGGGAAAGTAAAATGGTACAGGATCTTCGGAAATCGATTTGGCGGTTCCTTAAAAAGCTAGAAATAGAAGTACTATACGATCCAGCAGTCCCACTCCTTGGAATGTATCCTAGGGAAATGAGGCTCTCACACAAATAGATATGTGCACACCCATGTTCACTGCAGCACTATTCACAACAGCAAAAAGGTGGAAACAACCTAAATGGGCAGCTCCTTTCCAGAGGCAGGACGAGAAGGCAGAAAAGGACAGGAGCTGGTTGAATGGACATGGGAAACCAAGGGTGGAAAGGGGGTGTGTGTTGTCACATTATAGGGATTGCAAATAGGGTCACATAACAATATGTGTATAAATTTTTATATGAGAAATTAACTTAAGCTGTAAACTTTCACCTAAAGCACAATTAAAAAAAAAAAGAAGTATGGAAATGGTTTAGACTTAGATATCAGTATTCTGTGGCTTCATTAGCAACGAGATGAGAGTTACTCTTAGTTCATCCAAATAAGAGCGAATTTGCTGGCTGAAGAAAAGATCATGTGTTCTGTCATTTTCATCTCAAACAAACCTCCCAAAACTTATCCCCCACCCTTTTGCTTTTCTGTGTTCAGCTACTTATTTATACCCATTTGAAACATGTAACAGATACTTCTGTGATGTATATGTAACATTTTGTTAACAAACGAACTGACATGACTGTCTTGATGTGGCTCTAACAGTAACACATTAAAAAGCTCTCACCTTCTAACACCAACTCAGGACAAAACTCTCAGCAAACTAGGAATAAAGGGGAACTCCCTGAACTTGGTACACAGCATCTGTATAAAACCCACAGCTACCATCAACTTACTGGTGAAAGATAGAATGCTTCCCCCTAAGACTGAAACAAGGTAAGGCTGTCCACTCTCACAGCTCTCATTGAACACAGTACTGGAAGTTTCAGCCAGCACAACAAAAATAAATAAAAGGCACACAGATTTGAAAGGAAGAAATAAAACTGTTCCTACTTGCAGATGTTTTGACTGTCTACATAAAAAACTCCAAAGAATCTACAAAAAAATTCCTAGATTCAAAAAAGGAGTTCAGCAAGGTCGCAGGGTACAAGATTAACATGTAGAAATCAACTGCATTTCTACGTACTAACTACAAACATGTGGGAACCTAAGTAAAAAACACAGTAACCTTTACCATCACTACCAAAAAGATTCAATATTCAGGTGCACAGGTAACAAAGCAGGCAAAGGATCTCCATGGTGAACACAGGGCAGGTGGAGGTGACAGCTCGCATGGCTGGGGACTGGTTACACTGAGCAAACAGCATATATACTGGGAGTAGCAAGAGCCAGGTTTCTCACTGCCTTATTTGCAAACACAGAAAGGGTTGGCCAGAAGCCCAGAGTGTTGTCTTAGATGGGAAATGGAAGTACTGGTATAAATTCATGGTTTTACAATATATAGGAACATAAAGAGATATAAAATAGTCACAGGTGTGTGTAGGTGCGTGAACACATACCTGCATCTCCTAGCTCTGTACCTTGAGAAAGCCCTGAGGAAATGACAGCCTAGTAGCACACAGCACCCTGAGTACCAGAACTTGGCTTTTAAACATTGTCTTGTACTAAAAGGAACCAGGGTCTCTTGGAGAACTGCCTGACTCCAAGGTTGGTGAGAGGGAACCACAAGATGAGCCTGGAGTAACAGCTTGCTGTGCCAGAGAACATGTCAAAATCATGTGGGAACCAGCTTGAAGGGGCTCCTACTGCCCCCACGGGGAACAATTTGAGCATCAAATCAGATGGTATTAATGGATTATAACCCACTGAATAAAATACGAATGCATGAACCTATACTAACAAAAACAAACGTATCCATTGAAAACACTATGCTGAGTGAAGTAAGTTAGAGACAGAAGGACAAATATTGTAGGATCCTGCTGACATGAACTACGCAGAATAGGCAAATGCATAGAAACCAGAGTTCATTAGTGGTTGTCAGGGGTGGGAGGGAGGAGGGAGTGGGCGTTATGGGGAGGGGTGGTGGGAGGGAGGAGGGAGTGGGTGTTACGGGGGAGAGGGAGGGAGGAGGGAGTGGGTGTTATATACGGAGGGGTGGTGGGAGGGAGGAGGGAGCAGGTGTTATCGGGGAGGGGAGAGGGAGTGGGTGTTATGGGGTAGGGAAGAGGGAGTGGGTGTTATAGGAGGGGGCAGATGAAGGGAGGGGGAGTGGGCATTATGGGGAGGGGCAGGGGGAGCGGGCGTTATGTGGAGGGGCAGAGGGAGGGAGGGGGAGTGGGCGTTATGGGGAGGGGGAGTGGGTGTTATAGGAGGGGGCAGATGAAGGGAGGGGGAGTGGGTGTTATAGGAGGGGGCAGATGAAGGGAGGGGGAGTGGGTGTTATGGGGGAGGGGCAGGGGGGAGTGGGTGTTATGGGGAGGGGCAGAGGGAGGGAGGGGGAGTGGGTGTTATGGGGGGGCAGAGGGAGGGAGGAGGGGTGGGCGTTATGGGGGAGGCGCACTGAGTTTCCATCTGGGGTGACGTAAGCCTCTGGAAATAGTGGTGATGGACTTAATGTCACTGAACTGTATACTTAAAAACTGACAAAATGGTCAGCTTTTTGTTACATATATGTTTTTACCACCATAAAATTAAAATAAAAAATGAATATATAAAAAAAATAGCAGAGATGTGAAAGACCTTTCTTACAGTAGAATGCCAAGTAATAAATCAGCTATCGCGGAGAAGGCTGATTCAAGCAGAAGTTGTCAACGGACTCCAGGTAGATTGGCAAAGAGAAATTTGATGAGGAATAGGATAGGAAAATAATATCAGAATATCTCTCCACAAAACACTAATCTAGTACACGGGGGGAAAACGGCAAATTTAAGGTGGAGAAACCTGGCGGTCACCAACACGACCAGGTGATGAAGGCTACCCTCACAGGGAGCAGACAGGCCAACACCACGTGCCTGCTGAGACGTGTACTGTGTCAGTTCTGCATCTCCAGGCATTCCCGCAAAGACTGCATGGCCTGAATGGGGTACTGAGGAAACGCAGGTCAACCCGCAGGATGGAAGGTCAGCTATTCTTTTAAACCGATAAGGATATCAAAACCAGGAAATGGACTGTTTCAGATGAAGAAGTCTGAAGAGATGTGACAACAAACTGTGATAGGTATTCATGGACAGGATGGAGGGAAAGAAAGAACAAAGAGACCTTGTTGGGAGTGTTACTGGAATGTGAACAGCATCCGTGTACAAGACAGTAGTGTACGGATACTGGTTTCCCGATATGGAGGGCTGTATGCAGGTTACACAGGAATGTGTCCTTGCTTTTCGAAAAACACATACTGGACTAGGGGGTGGGGGAGAAGGAAAGAGAGAGACAGAGAATACAAAATTAAATGTTAATAACAGGAGTCCCTGGGTGGTACAAATGGTTACCCGGTTTGGTGGCTAACTGAAGGGTGTGTGGTTCAAGGCCACCTAGAGGCACCTCAGAAGAAAGGCCTGGTGATCTACTTCTGAAAAACCAGTCATTGTAAACCTCGCGGAGCAAAGCCTTAACTCTGACACGCGTGGGGTCGCCACGCGCTGGGACTGACTTCACTGCAACTGGTTATTTAACAAGAAACATCAAAGAAATACTCACCAATGACTTTAACAAAATACGCATCTGCTTCAAAGTTATTTTTCAGTGTATGGATGGCAAAATCAGTCTTTGTGTACCCTTTACTTAGTACCACAATGTCCAGGATACCCTAGAAAAAACAAAAATGAAAATGATGAGTACAATCTGCTGGACTGACTTGAAAAATGGTCACTACAATGAATGGTATATTTATCAGGTAAACGCAAACTTTATTTATTCAACCTGATGTTTAAAAAAAGATTAACCCCAAACCCAAACTTGCTGCTGTGAAGTCGATTCCAACTCATAGGTAAAAAAAAAAAAAAAAAATTATATAACTTTGAATAATAAAATACAAAGAACATCTGTAATTTGAGCCTCTGAAGAGCATTCAGTGTACGTCCTCCTAGCCGTATTTCGTGGCTTCGGAAGCGCTGGGCGTGGACCGCCGGACGGTCTTCAGCCCTCGGGGGAGACCTTTCAGCCTGCGGCTCGCCGCTGCTGCGGACGACAGGGTTTCCGTGTGCGCGTGTGTGTGTGTGTGTGTGTGTGTGTGTGTTCTAAAACAGGGAAGAAGTCTATGATTGCCCTGCCCCCATCAAAAAGCTGTGTTCATATAAAGTACTTTCCTTTGCCTCTTCAGTGAGGTTGATTATTTATCATAGTTTTTTCATGTTAGCCATTTGTGTTTTCTGTAAATTGACTATGTTCTTTTTTTCTAGAGGGACTTTTTAAGTGACTTAAGTCAGTTTAAATGAGCCCTTTTTATATTAAGGAGATGAATTATTTTTTTTCAAAGCAAGTTTATTTCCTAGATTTAAAAAGTTTTAAATTTTATTCACGATACTTTTGATGTACAGAAATTAAAAATTGATTTGTGGTCAATTCTGGTGATTTTTTTCCTTTGGTGATTCTTTTTTTTGGCCGTTACTTTTATACTTGGAATGCCAATGTGAAATAACCTAAGACTTGACAGTAGGAGACACGGAGGAAAAACAAGAACCTGGATAACTCCCATGACTGAGAATCAGCTCCTTAAAAAAAAGCAACACAAAACCAAATGGGCATCTACGTTTTTAAAATAATCATTATTTTGCAAGAATATATTGTTACATACTGACTCTTGAATTCAACACATTTTTTTCAAAGGTTATTACTCCTATTCCCAACACTCTGAGTGGCAAACTGGCTTTCACTTTAGAAAGGGGGAAATAGGACCCTGGGAGTCTCTCACAAGGTAACCTGGCTCAAGGACCTGTGGCAAGAGATACCACCACCCGTCTGTCAGTGTGTCCTACTGTGGTGGCTTTGTGCTATGCTGTGATGCTGGAAGCTATGCAGGGTCACCCGCGCAGGACATGTTTCAGTGGATCTTCCAGGCTAGGAAAAAAGGCCTGACAATCTACTTTTGAAAATCATCAATGAAAACCCAAAGGATCACAACCAGCTCTGCCTAGAGAGTAGAATTCAAAAGGGAGCACTTCATGACATGAGTACTGTCTGTCTGATACGGTGCTGGAAGATAAGCCCCCCTAGGTTGGAAGGCACTCAAAATACATAGTGACCACGACAATGGACTCTATGCCAACAACTGTGAAGACGGTACAGGCCTGGGCAACATTTTGTTTTGTACATGGGGTCGCCAGCGTCAGAGCTGATTTGATGGCAACTAACAACAACAACGAGCTCATGACGTTAAAGGGTCATACTGAACTCATTCTGATCTCATGTAAGCTCATGGGTCTATTACTGCCGGCTGTGTTTCTTCTGCTGCTGAACGTGCAGATTTGGTCTCAGAGCTGATTCCCCAGTGGTTTAATGCAAATAAGTGCAAAATGGGATACGGGCATTTTCATATTTCACCGAACCAATCAGCCAATGGCATGTCAGTTCCCTCTGCCTTTAACATTAAAAAACGCTTTCCGTAATTAACCCATTTGCTCTTATTATCTCATGTATGTTTTCCGGTCAAACAGGGTGAAAATGAAAGCACAAACTCAAGTGAGATGAGGTGGATGGAATCAGACCCTCAAACACCCAAAATCAAAGCTCTGCACTCACGTCCTCGTAAATGTCAAAGAAAGTGGCGACCACGGCATCCCTGATCTGGTTTAGGTTCGACAGATCCCAGTAGACTTTAAACATACGGTGCGCCCCCTCGCAGCTTGCATTGTTACAAGGGACGTTCTCCAGTAAGAAGGCCTGCTGGTTGCTGTAAGACACAGAAGGGGTGTTTAGTTACTGCTGGGACACACCGATGTGCAGCGTCAGCTGTGCTGTACTTCCTAGAACCAGAGGAGGTGGTAAAGGGTATACATACAGGAAATCATACTAAACGACCTGCAAATGTTATTGATTATTGTACTGTGTCATGTTATTGACAGTCACCGTCGGGCCGATTCTGACTCAGGAGACCTACGTACCTCAGCATGGAATTGTGCTCCACAGTGTTTTCCAGACTGTGACCTTTTAGAAATGGATCACCAGGCCCGTCTCCCAAGGTTTCTCTGGGTGGGTTTGAACTACTAATCTTTTGGCTAGTAGTTGAGTGCTTAACCGTTTGCACCATCAGGGGACTCGAGGTACCGTATCATACCAAACTTAAACTGCTGGCTACCCTTCATCAGCTGCCTCTGGCAAAAATCCTCTGCCGGTTGACTGCTCTGACATGAAGTTTCCAAGTCCATCCCCTCTTCCTCTCCCGCCACTCCAGCCACTGACCCCGAGTTCCATTATGGAACCCCAGACACTGTCATCATCCCTTCAGATGTCTACTGCTCCTCAGATGAGTACCTGCATTTTTAACTGCAGGCTCCCGGTATTCCCAGCTGTCCTGTCAGGTGGCAGGGTAGATATTACCCAGGGCATTTCAGGTAACAGAAGTGCCGCAGTTCTCCTACAGGTGGTAGGGTAGATGTTACCCAGGGCATTTCAGGTAACAGAAGTGCCACAGTTCTTCTACAGGTGGTAGGGTAGGTATTACCCAGGGCATTTCAGGTAACAGAAGTGCCGGATTCTCCTACAGGTGGTAGGGTAGGTATTACCCAGGGCATTTCAGGTAACAGAAGTGCCGCAGTTCTCCTACAGTGAGGTCGCCCCTTTTCAATCCTATTGTACAAAGTTGGTTACGAGCTTTAGATTCTCGAGACAGATTACCACAGAGAAAAAGCAACTGCCGATGAGTTCATTCCGCTTCATGGAGTCAGGTTACTTAGATTTAAGTCCTGGCTCTGTCATTTAGCAGCTGTGTGATCTTCGGCAGGTGATTTAACCTCTCTAAGACCCAGAATCTCATTTGTAAACTAAGTAATAAGAGTACTTCCTCAGAGAATTGTTGTGACGATGAAATGAAACACTGCACGGAAGCTATTGAGAACAATCCCTGGCACCCAGTTGGTACTCGGTAAAAGTGTTGATATTCTCATCATTCTTTGTCTAGTGCAACACAATACCATGTAAACATATTCCCTTTAGGTATAGAAGTAACTTTTGTAAATAATGTGATTTTACATAGTGGCTCCTATACATAGGTATTTTCCAATATATATTGGTTCCCTCTATGCACACAGAAAATAATAGATTTTATTTAGGTCTTAAATTTTATTACTGCGCAATTTTTCTCTAATGTTTTAAATAAATAAATACAATATATATATATATTTTTATATAAAGATAGCGTCCACAGGGGATTGGTTCCAGGACCTGCGTGAATACCAAACTCTGTGGAGGATGCTCAAGTCCCTTATATAACATGGCATAGTGTTTGCATATAACCTATGCACATCCTCCTGTATACCTTAAATCCTGTCTAGATGACTTAGCATACCTAAAAAAAAAAAAAATGACAACGTAAATGCCATGTAAATGGTTGTGATGTTTTATGATTTAGGGAATAATGACAAGACGTGAGACAAACAATGCTCAGTCGAGTGCTGGAGAGAGACTGAGGACCATGAGATGGTGGCAGGCTACAGCAGGGGATGCGGCTACACATCCTTTCATTTGCGTGGACTCAGTGGAGTGCTGGGCAAGCGGCAATTGCAAAGTTTGCTTTTGGAACTTCCTTTTTTGTTTGAGTATTTCTGACTTGCAGCTGGTTGGATCTGCAGAGGCAGAACTTGTAGATACGGAGGGCCGGCTGTACTACTTTGGGTCTAGGTGATTTGGAAAAGACAAAAGGCTACACTGTATTAAACTAGACACCGTGGTGGTACAGTGCTTAAGTGCTTGGTTGCTAACTAAAGGTCAGCAGTTCGAATCCACCAGCCACTCCTTGGAAACCCTATGGGGCAGCTGTACTCTGTCCTAGAGGAGAACTATGAGTCAGAATTGACTTGATGACAATAGGCTTTTTGGTTTGGTACTAAAGTAATACATCCAAGTATGTACAAAATATTCAGTTTGTATGATACACTAAATATATGATTAGCTTCAAATTATTTTTTAGCTAAAACATTGCAAACACAAATAGTATCAAAATAAAGGAGTAAAACTCCTAGACCGTAATATTTACCTGAAAAACTTTGAGGTCAATTTGCTGAAGACATTATTTTCCCACTAGAAGTAATAAATGATTTCTCTTCTGTCTCCACCCTAATAATTGATTCTTAATTCTAATTTATAATATTCTTTTCCAGGTACCTTACCCATCCAACCTTTTTAGCTAAACAATTTTACTAGCTATTTCATAGAGATGCAGTGTATTCTATTTTGTTATTAAATTAAAACATGAGAACAAGTGATAAAGACATCCTTTCCACAATCTTCTATAAACAATGCATCATACTGGCCAACCGATCAACCTTCAGAGTGAGCCTGTATCAGTGGTTTCCCTTTCAAAGCTACTGCATGGAATTTCATGATTTGCTTTAACTCTGGTCACAATTCCAAATATACAACACCCTTAATGCAGCTGCACAATTTAAAATGCCATCTTAATTGTTGATATGAGTTTGTAAAGGTTATAAATGCCACGCGCCACTGTTTTTCTCTTGGAGCTCACTAACTACGTTGATTTTCTATATATCGATGTTTATGTGTTCCATTTCATTTTTGATGATTTCCAATTTTCCTAGATTCATACTTCGTATGTTCCACATTCCGATAATTAATGGATGTTTGCAGCTGTTTCTTCTCCTTTTGAGTCATGTCACATCAACAAATGAAGGTCCCAAAAGCTTGACTCCATCCACGTCACAAAGGTGGGTTCTCCTTTGAGGAGACAGCTCTTCCCCAGTAGTCTTTTCACTACTTTCCAACTTGGGGGGGCTCATCTTCCAGCACTATATCAGACCATGTTCCACTGCTATTCGTGAGGCTTTCACAGGCTAGTTCTTATCAGAAGTAAACCACTGGGTCCTTCTTCCTAGTCCGTCTTAGTCTGGAAGCTCAGCTAAAACCTATCCACCATGTGTCTGTCAGTTTGTCGTACTGTGGGGCCTTGTGTGTTGCTATGATGCTGGAAGCTATGCCACCCATATTCAAATACCAGCAGGGTGAATAATAATAACCCCCCCCAAATGACCCAATTAAAAAATTAGCTAAGAATCTGAATAGACATTTCTCCAAAGAAGATATACAAATGGCCAATAAACCCATGAAAAGACACTCAACTGCTTTAGCTATCAGGGAAATGCAAATCAAACCACTTCACACCTATGAGAATGCTTAAAATAAAAAAGACAGATAAGTGTTGACCAGAATGTGGAGAACTGGAACCTTCATGTATGGCTGGTGGTAATGTAAAATGCTGCAACTACTTTGGAAATGCGTCTGGCGATTCCTCAGAAGATTAAACACAGAGTTCCCATTTGACACAGTAACTCCATTCCTAGGTATACACCAAGAGAAATAAAAATGTATATCCATACACAGCTTTTATACTAATGTTCCTAGCAAATTTATAATAGCCAAAAGGTAGAAACTATCCAAATCTACGTAACTGATGACTAAACAAAATGTAGTATATCCTTACAGTGGGAATATTATTGTGCAGTGGTAAGAGCTCGGCTGTTAACTACAAGGTTTACAGGGTGGCGGGCTGGATGGGAGTAGCGGGAAGGATGGCTAAGAGGAGCCAGGTTTCTTAGGGTAATTAGAACGGTCTAAAATTGACTGCAGTGACTGGTGAATTGTATGGTATGTCAATTACACCTCAGTAAAGCTCTAAACTGAAAAAAAAAAAAAAAAAAAAGGAAATTTTAACCAGTTTAAAAACAAAACAAAGCAAAACAAAAGAAAATGTGGGACATGTTTTACCTTCAAGTGGCATAACACGTAAATGAACGCATCAAATGCCACTGCTCTGAAGAGGCTGATATTCGTATCCCTAGGTGTGCAGCCTTTTGAGACTGGTTTTAATTGTTCTTCAAAGGCCATAAAATCTGTTTTGTTTCCCAACACACTACCAACTTGACAAGTTTGGCGATTGTAGGTTGTTCATGTTCTATGTATCTGTCTTTTCTCTAATCAAGAAAGGTAGTTGATGGATCATTTCACTGAGAATCTGATTTTCTCCCTGGCTGTTCTCAGTGCATCTGTCTACTTGAGTCATCACTGCCCCCAGTGAGTTCTGCTCTTCTAGAATGCCCTCAACTCCATCCCTCTTAATTCCCCAATTTCATTATCAGCCTAAGTTCACATGGAAGGAAAAGTGCTTCGATTTGGGGATATATCTATCTTTCTACATAAACTCTGGGAAAGGCAGTTCTAGACATAAAAGAAAAACAAATTAAAAAGAAACAATTGTTTTTGAATTGCTACCCTGAAACCAATGTTGCCAGCAATTGGTAAATGCAGAATCCTCAGTAAAGCTAATATAACAAAATAAAACTTCCACTTTGAAATACTAAAAATTATTGAAGTATCTCTGTAATATAGAGTAATGACAATTATAAATGTGCAAATAAGGTAATAAGCTTGATATTAAAAGTAAAGTTCACTTGAGCTCTGGGAAAAAGTAATACATTTATTCCCCAGAGAGTATCTAGGATATGAGTTTCATGGGCTGATAGTAAATGTTTCTTGAGTGAAAGAGGGAAGCAAGCATCTTTTGCAGAGCAAGGCCAATTGAAAAGGAAAATTTAATGGGACATAAGACTCAATGCTAAAGGTTTCTGTTAAATAAGTGGTTAGAAAAGATTTGCTATATTTTATCATTATTCAAAAGTGTTCCTTATATTGGTTAACTTGGTGGCAACTGAAACATTTTCTTTCTTATTATTGTTCTCAGGAGCCACTGAGTCAGTTCCAACTCATAGTGGCCCTACGTAGAACAGAATGAAACACTGCCAAGTCCTGTGCCATCCTCACAATTGTTGCTATGTGCTATGTTTGAGCCCATGTTGCAGCCACTGTGTCAATCCGTCTTGTTGAAGGTCTTCCTCTTTTTCACTGACCCTCTACTTTACCAAGCACGGTGTCCTTCTCCAGAGACTGGTCCCTCCTGATAACATGCCCAAAGTACCTGAGATGAAAGTCTCGCCATCTTTGCTTCTTAAGAGCATTCTGGCTATACTTCTTTCAAGACAGACTTGTTCTTCTGGCAATCCATGGTATGTTCAATATTCTTTGCCAACATCATAATTCAAATGCATTTTTGTTTCTTCTTCAGTCTTTCTTATTAACTGTCCACCGTTTGTAAGCATATGAGGTGAATGAAAATACCATGGCTTGGGTCAGGCTCATCTTGGTCATCAAAATACCATCTTTGCTTTTCAACACTTTAAAGAGAGAGGTCTTTTGCAGCAGATTTGTCCAATGCAATGTGTCATTTGATTTCTTGACTGCTGTTTCCATGGGTGTTGACTGGGAACCCAAGTAAAATGAAATCCTTGACAACTTCAATACTTTCTCCATTTATCATGATGTTGCTTATTGATTTAGTTCTGAGGATTTTTGTTTTTGTTATGTTGAGATGTAATTCATACTGATGGCTGTAGTCTTATAGGTATTGTAATATTTGTGTCTATTCTTTTTTAAAATGACAGGATATTCAGATTTTAAGAGTGAGAAATTCATGAACATACAACTTGTGAAGTACACATCCAGAAAGAACGAAGACTGATTAGATTATACTAGTCTTTGTTTAGTTGGTAACACTGTAGGATGCAGGGTTGAGAAAGATAAGGGGGAAGGGAGAGAGGAAATGATGAGAGAGATGGGAAGATGAAGGATGTCTTCCACATTTTCTGGTTTGAGTGACTGGTTGAGTAATGGTACCACCAACTGATACAGAAAGTACAAAAAGAAGAGGTTTAGAGGAGAGAAGATGTTTTCAGGTTTGGGGTACCAGGGGTGGAGCATCTGGGGGACGGGTCCATCAGAGAGTTGTATATATAAGTGTAAGGCCCAGGTTCAGAGATTTAAAAGTCTTGAGCTTGTAAGTTGTAATTAAAATGGCCAAAATTAATGAAGAACATGCAAATAGGATGTTCTTAATTTAAGATGGCCCACAGGAAAAGGAGTCCTCAGAAGAGAAAGAGTAGGAACACTCAGAGAGGATACAGAGAGAACCAGTAGAGTTTCAGGAGAAAGCCATTAATAGCCAGATACAGACAAGAGTCTGGAGACATAAAGATGGTGAAGTGTCCACTGGATTTGTCAAGTAGAAGTTACTGGCACTGGATGAGACCTTCAGAAGAGTAGACTGAGCTGAAGCTAGACTGTAGCAGGTTAAGGGTGATGTTGAGGTAATAAAGTTGAGACAGTTATCCAGAATCACAATCAAAGGTTTTCTGTTTGTTTTTTGTGTTTTACACTGGAGGAGATGTGTACATGTTTAAAGGAAGATTGGGGGAAAAGAGTGGAATGAGAAGATTTGGAAGACAATGGAGAAGGGATAAATGATGCTGAAAGATCCAGATGGGAAAGGTGGCATTCAAATGGAGAAGGGATCAAGCAGAGACAGACAAATCAATGAGGAAATTGCTGCAGTAACGGGGGGGGGGGGGCGGGGGGGTAGAAAATGATTTGAATTAGGAAGTCGAAGTGAAAATGGAAAAGAAAAGGAGCCTGAAAATTACATTAGAAAAGAGAATTGTACCTGCCCGGTAGAGGAGAGTAAAAATTAATTTAGGCTAAAATGGTTGGAGCCAGATCACACCTTCAAGGTAAGCAAGGACATCACAAGGAAGAGGTGGATTTGAAGGGAAGGGTAACTATGACTCAGTTTGGTTTTAGATACAAGTTTGAGGAGACGACAGAACATCCACATAGCAGAGAAGAGATGATTTGAGGTAAAGGGGTAAAGGTTTTGGGAGTTATTCGCCAAGAAGCAAGACAGCTTGTGTTACAAACTTGAGTAAGAGCTGAGGGAGATAATGGGGGAGGGGGGTGAGGAGGGAGGAAGTAACCTGGAGATTCCTCCTTGTGGAGTGTCTGCAAGGGACAGACAAAAGACTCAAGTCCGAAGCACAAGAAGGATCTATCTTAGAGCTGTGGAGAGAGAACTGTGGTATTCAACGTCAGAAATGAGTGGTTTGCTTCAACAACGTAAGCTCTGGCTAAATATGACATCTTCCCAGGGATTTATTAAGAGTGATGCTATAAGAGAATCTACGCATCCAATAACTGAAGATTGATTAAATCAACACATGGAAATTATTAAATAACATAAAAAAGTAATATTTACTGACCTGTAAAATTGTTCATAACATGTTAAGTAAAACCTCATGAAAGGTAAGAAATCTATGTACCTCAAAACCTGTGAGACACAAGGGCTAACCACGTTTAAGGTTCAATTTTATCTTCTTGGGAAAGCTTGACAACACGCTGAGTTGAGGTAATTGTGTGCCTTAAAAAAAGGACAATTTCCCACCAATGAAAATGCATTAGAACCAGACTAAACCTGGGATGTGTACATAATCACCTATTAAATTCTTCATTAAGTGGAGAACAAAACATTCAGATAATTAAATAAAACTCTGCTAAAAGAAAAAAGCAGATGTAATACAATTAGCACTTCCATTAAACTGAGAAGTTGCTCTTTGTCAGGTCTTTCTTGGCTTTGAGTGACCCCAAGTGACCCAATTTAAGATTCAAGCTCGCACCCTCAGTTACTTTTTACCATTACTCAAAGGTGAGATAAAATTCTCTCTCCTTGGGATAATGATGGCTTTGTAACTACCAACTAACGGCGTACCTATGATAATGAAAACTTACAGAAAGTATCACTAATTATCTGTGACTCTCATGTTAGGATATTCATACTAACAATTAAGTTGTGGAGTGAAGAAATTATAGTAGGAAAGACCATGAGTTCAATTTATGTTCTTTGAAAAAAATCTCAGTAAGTCTGTTTAAAAATCTTGGCTATAATGCAAAAACCAATTCAAACCGAAATGACGTCAAGTAGATTTTGACTCATAGCCACCCTACGGCGAAAAGGGTCTGAATTCAGGGAGTCCAGAATTCCTTTACTCTAAGAATGCTATTTCAAACTCCACAGTACACGAAAAATGGCAATTTATGTACCACCCTCAACTATGGGGCTCTACTTGGTTTCTCAAGTTAATTTATTTGGAAGAAAATGGGGCTAGGTTTCTCAGACAAAATCAGGAATGCTGCTATACTCTTGCATATAAGACCCACGACAAATAGCATTTTAAAAGCTTGACTAACATAATCAGAGATTTTATCTAGTGAATTTTATAAACCAAATTTGTTATTTTAACTGTATTCCCTGTTTGGATTCATATTCATAAATCTTCTGCTAAGTTTTCCATTTGTACCTGAGAATGTTTCAGTTTGTTATTCTATTCTGTTTAGAGGACAATGATTATCCATTTACTGGAAAGACAATAAGTAATATATTTTCTCGGAATTTGAGAATCCCAAGCCTCTCCCTTAATTGTGCTCATAAGGAACCTGTACCTAGATCAAGAGGTAGTCATTCAAACAGAACAAGGGGATACTGCATGGTTTAAAGTCAGGTGTGCATCAGGGCTGTATCCTTTCACCACACCTATTCAATCTGTATAAAAAAATTATTCAATCTGTATGCTTAACAAATAATCCAAAAAGCTAGACTACATGAAGAAGAATGGGGCATCAGGATTGGAGGAAGACTCATTAACAACCTGCATTATGCAGATGACACAACCTTGCTTGATGAAAATGAAGAGGACTTGAAGCACTTACTGATGAAGATCAAAGACCACAGCCTTCACTATGGATTACACCTCAGCATAAAGAAAACAAAAATCCTCACAACTGGACCAGTAAGCAACATGATAATAAATGGAGAAAAGATTGAGGTTGTCAAGAATTTCACTTTCTTTGGATCCACAACCAACACCCATGGAGCAGCAGTCAAGAAATCAAAAGATGCATTGCATTGGTCAAATCAGCAGCAAAAGATCTCTTTAAAGTGTTGAAAAGCCAAGATGTCACCCTGAAGACTAAGGTGCGCCTGACCCAAGCCATGGCGTTTTCAATCGCCTCATATGCGTGCAAAAGCTGGATGATGAATCAGAAGACCGAAGAAGAACTGACACCTTTGAATTGTGGCGTTGCCAAAGAATACTGAATATGCCATGGAGTGCCAGAAGAACCAACAAGTCTGTCTTGGAAGAAGTACAACCAAAACTGCTCCTTAGAAGCATCTCACCTACTTTGGACATGTTAACAGGAGGGATCGGTCCCTGGAGGAGGACATCAGGCTTGATAAAGCAGAGGGTCAGCAAAAAGGAGGACGGTCCTCAATGAGATGGACGGACACAGGGCTTGCAATAATGGGCTCAAGCGAAACAAGGATCATGAGGATGGTGCAGGATGGGGCAGTGTTTTGTTCTGTTGTACACAGGCCTGTTATGAGTTGGAACCAACTTGATGGCACCTAACAACAAGCTTCTCCCTTGCTATTACATTTCTTCAACTAATGTTTCTGTATTACAGTCAGCACCAATTTTGATATGCCAGCTATGGGCCCAAACAAAAATGCTAGAGAGTAAGTACACAATAATAAATATTTATAAAACATGGTTATGTAAAACATGGTACCTTTTATGTAAGGGTATTGCATCTTATACACGTGTAGGTGCTCATATCAGTAACATGAAAGTCATGTACATGCTGGAGCTGATTCATAAACATTTAACATCCTGAGAATACATATAATGCCTGGCACATGGTAGGGGATCAATATATAATCTGTTATTTAATGACTCCAGAGGTATAGTAAAAACTGTAGTATTAAAAAACTGTAGAGAATGGTATTTTCATATACAGTCTCTGCTTAATTACATAGTATAAACTATTTGTATAGAGAGAATTATAAAAATTCATATACGCATATATGGGTGACCTAATGGATTTCAAGGGTAAATCTACTATTTTTAGACTGATTTTTTGAACCTAAATTGTGATTCTACAAACAGTGACTATCTCTAGGTGATATGATTAAGGATGATTTTAATTTTTTTAATTTGTATTTTCTAAATTTCTATAATCTGTGTTTATTAGAAAAAACAAATAAAAATAAAAAATACTGTACTATATTTTCATTCTTTTAACTCATGCCTGCTGCTTCTGTTATATATTAAAAAATAAACTCTCCTTCTTCTCAATAAAAATATAATGTATGGTCATGAACAAGTCAATGATGCCATATAACACTACTACTGTTATAGCCCTGGCCAATACAATAAGACAAGAAAAAGAAAGAAGAGATAACAATCGTATAGGAAAAGACCTAACTACATTTATCTTCAAATGAAATGAGTTATCTACTGAGGAAATCCAAGAGAATATGCTAATGATTAGAATAAGAGAACGAAGCAAGACCGGATAATATAAGATCCACATATCAAAACCAATAGTTTTCTTAAATAACAATAATAGCCATTAGAAGATAACAGAAAAATTCCATTTATAATAACAATGAAATATCTAAGTTATCAAGGAATAAGTCGGATAAAAATGCGTAGGAACTTTATGAAGAAAATAACAAAACACTACTAAAGGATATTTAAAAAAATTGTGAATAAATGTTTATGGGCTGGAAGATTCGATATCATAAACATGCCAATACTCCCCAAATCAATCCTTAAATACAGTGTAGTTCAAACCCTTCAAGGCCCATTTTTTTGTCAAGTATGAAAAACTAATTATAAAACTTATCTTGAAGAAAAAACAGATAAAAATAGCCAAATGAATTCTGAAGAGAAATTTACATTGGAGTGTTTTACCTCTCAGATATTAAAACTTATTTTAGAGGTACAATAATTAATACAATGTGGCATCAGTGCAGAGACTGATACAAAGGCCAAGGCACCAGATTAGAAGGCCCAGAAATAGAGCTATATATACAGAGAAACTTGATCTATGACAAAGTCAGCATTATAAATCAGTGGGGGAAAAACTGACTACTCAATAAAGGTGAGATTAAAATCAGACACCTTTGACACAATGCACAAAAATAAATTTTAAGTAGATTAAAAACCTATTTGTTAAAAGCAAAATTTTAAAACTCGTACGATAAAATATGGGAAAATATTGTCGCGAGAACAGGTGATACCAGGATTGCCTAAATAGGATCACAGAAGCTTAGGATGCATATAAGACAATTTGTATTTATTCTATGAATACATTTCTAAAAATAAACTGGAGATAATTATCTTTATTCTCTGCTATGTTCTGTCACAGGAGAAGGTTCTACTGAGTCCACTGGTTATCATTAACATTGCGGTAGTTCAGAGGCAATGATTTATAAAAATACACCAGATTTTATATTCAGATGAACTGCACAGATCAAAAAGAACATAAAATTCTTTTAAAATCAGTTTATTTATTAGAAATACAATCCATGCACTTCCATTTTCCAATCATAAAAATTAAATTTAAAAATACATTTACAATGAGCACATTACCTTGAAACTTACAGAGAAAATGAGGTATAGCCATGGTGACGTGAAATTTTAAATGGCAGTAACAATGAAATTGCATTCATAATCATGAATTTGAATTTCCAGGCTGCTAAGAATGAGACGACTAAGTTCAAGCCTGTGCTATCCAAAATGGTAGCCACTGGCGTAGGTGGCCATGGAGCACCTGAAGTGTGGCTGGTCTGAATTCAGATGTGCTGCCATGTAAAATACACAGTGAGTTTTCCAGAATTAGTACAGACATGAAAAAAAACACGTGCTAAAATATCAAAGCTGTGTTTTGAAGAATTTGTCACTTAAATGTCTTACTCTGTAAGGAGATGGCTCCGTGTGATACGCCTGCACATTTATGTATCTATTTACCTCTCAGACTTGGGAGGTGTTATGGCTGAACTGTGTCCCCCAAAAATATGTGCTAGAAATTCTAACTCACACCTGTGGATATAATCTCATTTGGGAACAGGGCTTTGTTATGTTAATGAGGCCATATCCATGGAGGGCGTGTCTGAAGCCAAATTATTTTTGAGATGTACAAGGAGCAGATTTGGCAGAGGAGCAGAGATGGTGCAGACAGGCGCTCTGCCATATGAAGATGGCCAAGGAGCTGAGGAATGAAAGCTGAAAAGGGACAAGGCCTTTCCCCAGAGCAAACACAAAGGGAAAGCCTTCCCCTAGAGCCTGCGACCTGAATTCAGACTTCTAGCCTCCTAAACTGAGAGAAAGTAAAGTTCTGCTTCTTAAAGCCACCCCCTTGTGGCATTTCTGTTAAGGCAGCATTAGCAGAAGTGATGGGGCTTATGTCTCCAGTTCAAGCTCAGAACTACTCATAATCAAAGAGCATGTTAGGTAAAGAGACCAGACTTAAACTACATCCTAAAATTATACATAAAAACCAAAGACAAAGGAGATCTGTTTCAGCTTTGTTCCAGATGTTAACCAAACCCTCCCCTCTCCATGCTTCCTGACGCCGGTACGTGGAAAGGGGAGCTACCACTTATATCTGTTCCTGGGTCCTGAGGACTGCCTGCGGGCTAAAAGCAGAGTCCTATTTAAGAGAGAGTACAAATAGAGATTTTGTATACATAAGTGTCAGTGTGTAACACACACTTTCATGTAAATAGAGAGACACAAAGAAGGCTGGGGGCATGAGGTTCACAGAGGTGTTGGTTCTGGCTGAATGATCTGAAGCAAATGTGACAAAAAGTTACTATTTCACAATCCTAGCTTTTTTATTTTTATTGCGCTTTAAGTGAAAGTTTACAAATCAAGTCGGTCAAGTCATATAAAAATTTATATGTCGTTAGGTGCCGTCCAGTCGGTTCCAACTCATACCGACCCTAGGCATAACAGAACAAAACACTGCCCGGTCCTGAGCCATCCTTAACAACATTTATGCTTGAGCTCATTGTTGCAGCAACTGTGTCAATCTACCTCACTGAGGGTCTTCCTCTTTTCTGCTGACCCGGTGCTCTGCCAAGCATGATGTCCTTCTCCAGGGACTGATCCCTCCTGACAACATGTCCAAAGTCTCGCCATCCTTGCTTCTAAGGAACATTCTGGTTGTACTTCTTCTAAGAAAGATTTGTGTGTTCTTTTGGCAGTCCATGGTATATTCAATATTCTTCGCCAACACCACAATTCAAAGGCATCAATTTTTCTTCGGTCTTTCTTATTCACTGTCCAGCTTTCGCATGTGTATGATGCGATTGAAAATACCATGGCTTGGGTCAGGTGCACCTTAGTCTTCAAGGTGACATCTTTGCTCTTCAACACTTTAAAGAGGTCCTTTGTAGCAGATTTACCCAATGCAATCGATTTCTTGACTGCTGCTTCCATGGCTGTTGATTGTGGATCCAAGTAAAATGAAATCCTTGACAACTTCAGTCTTTTCTCTGTTTATCATAATGTTGCTCATTGGTCCAGTTGTGAGGATTTTTGTTTCCTTTATGTTGAGGTGCAATCCATACTGAAGGCTGTGGTCTTTGATTTTCATTAGTAAGTGCTTCAAGTCCTCTTCACTTTCAGCAAGCAAGGGTGTGTCATCTGCATAATGCAGGTTGTTAATGAATCTTCCTCTAATCCTGATGCCGAGTTCTTCTTCATATAGTCCAGCTTCTCTTATTATTTGCTCAACATACAGATTGAATAGGTATGGTGAAAGAATACAACCCTGAAGGACACCTTTCCTGACTTTAAACCAATCAATATCCCCTTGTTCTGTCCGAACAACTGCCTCTTGATCTATGTAAAGGTTCCTCATGAGCACAATTAAGTGTTCTGGAATTCCCATTCTTCAGAATGTTATCCATAATTTGTTATGATCCACACAGTCGAATGCCTTTGCATAGTCAATAAAACACAGGTAAACATCCTTTTAGTATTCTCTGCTTTCACCCAGGATCCATCTGACATCAGCAATGATATCCCTGGTCCCACGTCCTCTTCTGAAACTGGCCTGAATTTCTGGCATTTCCCAGTCAGTTGGCCAGGAAGCTGTGTTCCATATTTCTTAGCATAGATGAGTGAGCACCTCCAGTACTGCATCTGTTTGTTAAACATCTCAATTGATATTCCATCAATTCCTGCAGCCTTGTTTTTCGCCAATGCCTTCAGAGCAGCTCGGACTTCTTCCTTCAGCACCATTCGTTCCTGATCATATGCCACCTCTTGAAATGGTTGAACATCAACTAATTCTTTTTGGTATAATGACTCTGTGTATTCCTTCCATCTTCTTTTGATGCTTCCTGCGTTGTTTAATATTTTCCCCGCGGAATCCTTCACTATTGCAACACGAGGCTTGAATTTTTTCTTCAGTTCTTTCAGGTTGAGAAACGCCGAGCGTGTTCTTCCCTTTTGGTTTTCCATCTCCAGCTCTTTGCACGTCATTATAATACTTTGTCTTCTTGAGAGGCCCTTTGAACTCTTATGTACAGTTCTTTTACTTCATCAATTCTTCCTTTTGCTTTAGCTGCTCGATGCTCAAGAGCAAGTTTCAGAGTCTCCTCTGACATCCATCTTGGTCTTTTCTTTCCTTCCTGTCTTTTCAGTGACCTCTTCGTTTCTTCATGTATGATGTCCTCGATGTCATTCCATAACTCGTCTGGTCTTCAGTCACTAGTGTTCAATGCATCAAATCTATTCTTCAGAAGGTCTTTAAATTCAGGTGGGATACCCTCAAGGTCATATTTTGGCTCTCGTGGACTTGCTCTGATTTTTTTCAGTTTCAGCCTGAGCTTGCATATGAGCAATTGATGGTCTGTTCCACAGTCGGCCCCTGGCCTTGTTCTGACTGATGATATTGAGCTTTTCCATTCTCTCTTTCCACAGATGTAGTGAATTTGATTTCTGTGTGTTCCATCTGGCCAGGTCCATGTGTATAGTCACTGTTTATGTTGGTGAAAGAAGGTATTTGGAATGAAGTTGTTGGTCTTGCAAAATTCTATCATTTGATCACTGGCATTGCTTCTATCACCAAAGCCATATTTTCCAACTACTGATCCTTCTTCTTTCTTTCCAACTTTTGCATTCCAATCGCCAGTAATTATCAATGCATCTTGATTGCATGTTTGATCAATTTCAGACTGCTGCAGCTGATAAAAATCTTCTATTTCTTTATCTTTGGTCCTAGCAGTTGGTGCGTAAATTTGAATTACAGTCGTATTAACTGGTCTTCCTTGTAGGTGTGTGGATATTATCCTATCACTGACAGCGTTGTAGTTCAGGATAGATCCTGAAAGGTTCTTTTTGACAATGAACGCAACACCATTCCTCTTCAAGTTGTCATTCCCAGCATAGTAGACTATATTATTGTCTGATTCAAAATGGCCAATACCAGTCCATTTCAGCTCACTAATGCCTAGGATATCGATGTTTATGTGTTCCATTTCATTTTTGATGATTTCCAATTTTCCTAGATTCATACTTAATACATTTATGTGCAAATTTATATACACCTTGCTATATACTCCTAATTGCTCTCCCTCTAATGAGACAGCACACTCCTTCCCTCCACTCTCTCTTTTCGTGTCCATTCCACCAGTTTCTGACCCCCTCTGCCCTCTCATCTCCCCTCCAGACAGGAGATGCCATCATAGACTCATGTGTCCACTTGATCCAAGAAGCTCATTCTTCAGCATCTTTTTCTATCCCATCATCCAGTCCAATCCGTCTGAAGAGTGGGCTTTGGGAATTGTTCTCGTCTTGGGCTAACAGAAGGTCTGGGGGCCATGACCACTGGGTTCCTTCTAGTCTCTGTCAGACCATTAAGTCTGGTCTTTTTATGAGAATTTGGGGTCTGCATCCCACTGCTCTCCTGCTCCCTCAGCGGTACTCTGTTGTGTTCCCTATCAGGGCAGTCATCAGTCGTAGCTGGGCCCCATCTAGTTCTTCTTGTCTCAGGCTGATGTCGTCTCTGGTTTATGTGGCCCTTTCTGTCTCTTGGGCTCATAATTTACCTTGTGTCCTTGGTGTTCTTCACTCTCCTTTGTTCTAGGTGGGTTGAGACCAATTGATGCATCTTATATGGCCTCTTGCTGGTGTTTAAGGCCCCAGACGCCACTCTCCAAAGTGGGATGCAGAATGTTTTAATAGATTTTATTATGCCAGTTGACTTAGATGTCCCCTGAAACCATGGTCCCCAAACCCCGCCCGTGCTACGCTGGCCTTCAAAGCATTCAGTTTATTCTAGAAACTTCTTTGCTTTTGGTTTAGTCCAGTTGTGCTGAACTCTCCTGTATTGTGTGTTGTCTTTCCCTTCACCTAAAGTAGTGCTTATCTACCATCTAATTAGTGAATACACTTTTCCCTCCCCCCTCTTGTAACCATCAAAGAATATTTTCTGTTTAAACTATTCCTCAAATTCTTATAATAGTGGTTTTATACAATATTTGTCCTTTTGCAAGTGACTAATTTCACTCGGCATAATGCCTTACAGATTCTTCCATGTTATGAAATGTTTCACAGATTCATCTCTGTTCTTTATCAATGGTAGTATTCCATTGTGTAAATATGCCATAATTTATCCATTAATCTGTTGATGGGCACCTTGGTTGCTTCCATCTTTTTGCTATTGTAAACAGTGCTGCAATGAACATGGATATGCATGTATCTCTTCGTGTAAAGGCTCTTATTTCGCTAGGATATATTCCAAGGATTGGGACTGCTGGATTGTACGGTAGTTCCATTTCTAGCTTTTTAAGGTAGCACCAAATTGATTTCCAAAGTGGTTTTACCATTTTACATTCCCATCAGCAGTGTATAAGTGTTCCAGTCTCTCCACAACCTCTCCAACATTTATTAAAATTCCAGCCTTGTTGGAGTGTAGCTTTGTTTTTCTGGTGGAGATTTTAAAGGTAATTGGAAGAAGTCATTTAGAAATGCAGTTTCTTTGCAAACTTCAGGAGCTCTGACTGGTTCAGGAACAGAAGCTACAGCTGCCGGGCTCCACATTTCAGACGGTGGAGCACTACCCATGTGTCTACCCAGGGTAGGGAGCGAGACTGTGGGAAGCGCAGGCCGACTCCTTTGTATTCCTGCCTGGACCAGCAGTTTGGCTGCTGCTCTGTTATAGAGCTGTTGCACCCAGACTTAGATAAAAAATATATCTGCATAGAAAAAAGGTTGCAAAACTGGTATTTTTGAATCTTGGATGCTGTCATTGCAGGGAAAAACCAGTAGTGGCAATGGGGAGGGAGTGAGACCAGATATGAGGGGAAAATACTCCAGCAACTAGTGTTGATATAGTGATTATTATCAGCTAATAAGAATTTTAGGTGGGTTTTAATAAGAATCACGTCACATCAAATAGTATTCACTGACACCAATGTTGTTGTGCCACCTGGGCTACTAGAGAGTAACTTAAGGCGTCGTAAATGCTTATGAAAACCTTGAAATTTTTACATTTCCTGTTTATTTCAACTTTAACCCTCAAGAAAAGTTAGGAACCAGTCTACCTCCTGGATCTTCTTTTTTGACAAGCTGAGTAGCTTTTATGAGGATAAAAACAAACCAAATCTGTTGCTGTTATGTTGATTCTGACTCATAGCGACTCTACAGGACAGAGAACTGCTCCATAGGGTTTCCAAGGCTGTAATCTTTATGCCGTGGTGGTGCAGTGGTTAAAGTGCTTGACTGCTAATTGAAAGGTTGGAGGTTGGAACCCACCAGTTGCTCACTGCTTGGGAGAAAGATGTGGCAGTGTGCTTCCGTAAAGAGTTACAGCCTCAGAAACCCTCTGGGGCAGTTCTACTCTGTCTTTAGGGTCACTATGAGTCAGAATTGGCTCCAGAGCAGTGGGTTTGGTTTTTGGTAATCTTTACAGAAGCAGGCTGGCACATTTTTCTTCTGCAGAGCGGCTGGTGGGTTCAAACTACTGACCTTTCAATTAGCAGCCAAGCATTTTAACCACTGGGTCGCCAGGGCTCCTGTTTACGAGGATAAAATAAAAACACCAAACCTGCTGCCATTGAGTTGAGGAGAGGCTGGTGGCTAAGAACTGCTGATCTTTTAGTTAGCAGACTGAGTTCTTAACCACTGTACCACCAGGGCTCCTTATGAGGATAACCCATTGCCGTTGAATCGATTTTGACTCATAGCAACCTGACAGAAGAGAGTGGAACTGTCTCATAGGGTTTCCAAGGACTGCCTGGTGGACTCAAACTGCTGGCCTTTTGGTTAGCAGCCATAGCACTTAACCACTACGCCAACAGGGTTCCAAAGTATTCATTCCACAAATATTTACTCAGCCAGGCAAGGGAGCTGTAACCATAACAGACATTTGGTTTTTGACTTCAAGGAACTGGTGGTGTAATTGGAAAACAGACAACAATTCAAAGTGTAAGAGCCACCCAGGGATGAAGCACAGGATTCTATGGGAATATACAAGACGGGCTCTCAGGGAGGACTCCCTGAGGAGGAGAAGCCTAGGTCCACAGGACGGACACTCAAGGAGGACTTCCTAAAGAGGAGAAAAGTAGGTCCATGGGAGGGCACCCAGGGAGGACACCCTGAGGAGGAGAAACCACAGGAGGGACACTCAAGGAGGACCTCCTAAAGAGGAGAAAAGTAGGTCCACAGGAGGGCACCCAGGGAGGACTCCCTAAGGAGGAGAAACCTAGGTCCACAGGACGGACACTCAAGGAGGACTTCCTAAAGAGGAGAAAAGTAGGTCCACAGGAGGGCACCCAGGGAGGATTCCCTAAGGAGAAGAAACCTAGGTCCACAGGAGGGGACTCAGGGAGGGCTCCCAAAGGAGGAGAAACCTAGGTCCACAGGGAGGGTACTCAGGGAGGGCTCCCTAAGGAGGAGAAACCTAGGTCCACAGGAGGGGCACTCAGGGAGGGCTCCCAAAGGAGGAGAAACCTAGGTGTACAGGAGGGGACTCAGGGAGGGCTCCCAAAGGAGGAGAAACCTAGGTCCACAGGGAGGGTACTCAGGGAGGGCTCCCTAAGGAGGAGAAACCTAGGTCCACAAGGGGGTGTCTCAGGGAGGGGTCCCTAAGGAGGAGAAACCTAGGTCCACAGGAGGGGCACTCAGGGAGGACTCCCTAAGGAGGAGAAACCTAGGTCCACAAGGGGGGACTCAGGGAGGGGTCCCTAAGGAGGAGAAACCTAGGTCCACAGGAGGGGCTCTCAGGGAGGGGTCCCTAAGGAGGAGAAACCTAGGTCCACAGGAGGGCACCCAGGGAGGACACCCTGAGGAGGAGAAACCTAGGTCGACAGGACGGACACTCAAGGAGGACTTCCTAAAGAGGAGAAAAGTAGGTCCACAGGAGGGCACCCAGGGAGGACTCCCTGAGGAGGAGAAACCTAGGTCCACAGGACGGACACTCAAGGAGGACTTCCTAAAGAGGAGAAAAGTAGGTCCACAGGAGGGCACCCAGGGAGGACTCCCTAAGGAGGAGAAACCTAGGTCCACAGGGAGGGTACTCAGGGAGGGCTCCCTAAGGAGGAGAAACCTAGGTCCACAGGAAGGGCACTCAGGGAGGGCTCCCAAAGGAGGAGAAACCTAGGTGTACAGGAGGGGACTCAGGGAGGGCTCCCAAAGGAGGAGAAACCTAGGTCCACTGGAGGGGCACTCAGGGAGGACTCCCTAAGGAGGAGAAACCTAGGTCCACGAGGGGGGACTCAGGGAGGGGTCCCTAAGGAGGAGAAACCTAGGTCCACAGGAGGGGCACTCAGGGAGGGGTCCCTAAGGAGGAGAAACCTAGGTCCACAGGAGGGGCTCTCAGGGAGGGCTCCCTAAGGAGGAGAAACCCAGGTCTGTCTCTGAAGGCCATTAAGAGCTATGCAGGTAAAAGAAGGCAGGAGGGAAGGAGACACTTAGTTCCATTTTGGCTATATTGGATTTGAGCCAGGATACCCATCCCCATTAGGCTGCCATATCCCCAAGCTGAAAACATCTTCCTTTGACACTACATTCCCACACGGTACCCTTGCCCACGAGACACTTCTCCACTTGCCTTGACAGCAAACTCCTTGGAAGAGTTGTTGATATTCCCTATCTCTACCTTCTCACCCATTTACTTTAAAAAAAAAAAAAAAAAAAGGTTTTATTTTGAAATAGTTTTAGACTCACATAGAAGTTGAACTTTACATATCCAGGGCACAAACCATGGAGTCATCCCTGACTCCCCTCCTTCTCTCAAAGTCTACATCCAGTCCATAAGGACACTCTGTAGGTTCCATCTTCAAATATATGCCAAATTTGATCGCTTTACAGTAACTCTACGACTACCATCTTAAGTCATCCCACCTCTTGCCTAGAATTCTGCAGTAGCCTCCTAACTGGTCTCCCCTATTCAATTTCTGCCCAAACTCCTTCTCCAAGTAGCAACAAGAATAATCAAGAATGATCCTTTCAGAGTCTAAAGCAGATCATGTCCTGCCTCTGCTCAAAGCCTCTAAACGCTTCCTAGAATACTTCAAGCCAAACCCAATCTTTACTACTGCCTATAAATCTCCAAATGATCTGGGCCCTGGCCACTTCTCTGGCCTCTTTGGCTGGGTCATTCACCCCAGCCACATTCACCTTCCTGGCAAACTCTAACATGCTCAAACTTCAGGGTCTGTTCTCTCTACTTAGGGCTTCTTGCTCACTTCACTCAGGATTGTGCTCAAATAGCACCTCCACAGAGAGGCCTCAATGGACACATATATCTAGCAATATCTACCCCACCCCACCCCTACCACACTATTCTTGGATTGTTTTTTAAGGCACTTATTTCTTACAATTTACTGTATATTTACATGTATTTACTTCTAGTCTATTCGTCCCACTATAATGTCAATTCCAGGAAGACAGGGACTCTATATACTTCATGCTGTATTTCCAGAGTGCAGAAGAGGGCTGGGAACATGTTACACCCTCAATAAATACTTGTTCAGTGATAAAGAACTGAGATTTATACCACATAATTCTCATACGGCTAGCTCCTTCTCATCATTTCAGGTTCATCTCAAATCTTACTGCCTTGGCAATGCCACATTGATCTCTATTGATCTCAGCCTCAGAACCAACCCTGTTATCTACTAAATTATTTTATATTCTCTCTAGTTCTTATTATGCTGTAGAGTTATGTTACTTATCTTTGTGTTACATGCTTGTTTTCTACCACTAGAATGTCTTTTCTTGTTCCTGTTCTATCTCCAACACTTCGAAAAGGCTTGGCGCTGTTATTTTCTATGTGAATAAACACGTAAGTATAATTTGCACAAGAGAGAAAACACCTTGAAAAACTAAAATAATATAAAAATTAGGACAGAAGATAAAGAAAATACATGAATTAGTTTATAGTTAAGGGAATGTTTTAGGCATCTTCAAAGTTTCAAAAATTTCAAACCTGAGATATTTTTTCTCTTAGATGACAAACATTACATTTCCTCCATTTTTCAGATGGAGACAACCTACTTAATATTCCATTAAATTACTGTAAAAATTTAGTATTTAAATTCCATTCACCAACAACTATCTTGTGATATTCTATGGCATTCTTGAGTCCATTCTATGGCAACCTCAGTTTTCTCATCTGTAAAATGGGGTGATAATAGTAGCCCCCTAGGATAGCTGTTGCTCTTAGCTGCCATCAAGTCAGCCCCTGGCTCACGGTGACCCATGCACAATGGAATAAAACACTGCTGGTTCTGTGCTATCTCTATGATTCATTATGGATCTGACCATTGTGATCCACAGGGTTTTTATTGGCTGATTTTTGGAAGCAGATTGCCTGGCCTTTCTCCCCAGTCTGTCTTAGTCTGGAAGCTTCACTGAAATCCATCCAACATCACAGCAACACACAAGTCTCCACTGACAAAGGGATGTGGGCTCCACATGAGGTGAACTGGCCGAGAATTGAGCTGGCGCGGAAGCTGCGACTTCTACCACTGTCCCCTCCACCCGCATTGCGCTGGGACAGCAGTGAGAATTAAATGAAATACCACGTGGAAAACTCTTAGCAAAGCACCAGGGCACATCACTTGTGGTCAGTAAACATCAGCAACTATCCCAAGAAAAATCTGCTGATACATAATCTGTGGTAGAAAGAATAATGGCTACCCACAGACGTTCCCATTCCAATCCCCAGCACCTGTGAAAACGTTAGTTTACATGGTGAAAGAGGCTTTGCAGACGTGATTAAGAATCTTGAGACAGAGAGGTAATTTTTGGCCCATGAGCCAAAAAATGAGGATAGTCTTTAGAAGCTAAAAGACGTACGGAACAAATTTTCCCCCTGGGCTTCTGGGAGGAACCGCCCCCGGTGACAAATTGATTTTATGACTCTGTAAGGCTTTCAGGACCCTATGAGACCCATATTAAACTTCTGCAATCCAGAACTGTCCGAGAATAAATCTGTGTTGTTATCGTACCGAAAGGAAATTAATGCATATTTTGATACAAGTGGGGCGCTGCTGTAACAAGTACTTAATGTGGAAGTGCCTTTGGAGTTGGGTAGAGGCTGGAATGACTTTGAGAAGCATGACCAAAAAAAAAGCCTAGATTGCCCTGAACAGGCTGTCTGTAGAAGTATGGATGTTAAAGACTGATGGCGAGGGCTCAGGACATGAGGAATGACAGAGAAAATCTACGTTATCTCAGAGAATACCTAAATCATCATAAACAGACGTGATAGGAATATGGATGCTAGAAGCACTGGTGGCAAGGGCTCAGAAAGGAACGAAGAACAAGTTATTGGAAAATTAGAAAAAAAGCATAGTGGAATTGTGTTCTATAGTTACATGGAAAGCAGAATTGTAAGCAATGAATGTAGACATTTAGCCAAGGCAATTCCCAAAGTGTGAAAGTTGTGACATGGTTTCTTCTTGACTCTTATAGTAAATGTGAAGGGAAACACAAAAACTGATTGAGGAACTTTCAAGCAAAAAGAAACCAGAACTTGATGTTTTGGCAAATTCTCAGCCTACCCAGGTTGCAAAAGATGCTAAAATTAAGAGGTTCACTGTCAGGAAAGTGTAATCTAGAGAAAAAAAACCTAAGGACATGGCTGGATAACCTTTTGCCTTGGAAGGGTCAAAAAGTCAGATTATTCCATCACACACAGGATCTCTGAGGAGCTCAGGCCTGCGATTCACGGATCCCCTCAGCCATCTCAGCACAAGCCAGAAACAGAAAGGGGATCATCCCGGGAAGATCTGTGCGGGAGACTCCTGTCTAACGGCGACTCCCTGGGAGATCCACATCAAGGGGATCATCCCGGGAAGATCTGTGCGGGAGACTCCTGTCTAACGGCGACTCCCTGGGAGATCCACATCAAGGGGATCATCCCGGGAAGATCTGTGCGGGAGACTCCTGTCTAACGGCGACTCCCTGGGAGATCCACATCAAGGGGATCATCCCGGGAAGATCTGTGCGGGAGACTCCTGTCTAACGGCGACTCCCTGGGAGATCCACCATGTTTCTGTGGACGTTGTTTCAGCAGAAACACTCCAGCATGGAGTGAAAGGAACCAAGAGGATGAAATGGAAAAGGCCTGGAAGGGCATGAGCGGAAATTTCAGGGTGCTGGCTTAGGGTGTGATTTCTTTTTGGAGCAATGAAACTGTTCTAAAAGTGACTGCAGTGATACACAACTCTGAATACATCAAAAGCCAGTGAAATGAAAATGTACAATTCAATGTAAAATGTATACTGAACTGTGCACTAAACGGGTGAATTTTACGGTATGTGTATTATATTTTATCAAAGCTGTTAAATAATTATACATTTTTATAAAACTAATGATGAGCTGAACAAAAATATTTCAAAGTTCCAGTAAAATATAGTGCACCAATAAGACATACCACATTTCTCCTAGACACAGATCTATGCAACTTATTTAAGCATGTCCCATATTCACACAGTAGCCTCAGAAAATAGTATTCTTTCTTCATACTTGCAAGTGTTTTAATGATCATAGATGAAAATCAATTTAAATTTCTCTGATATCTTTTTTGGTTACAATATACAATAATTTTTTTCTTAGAACAAAAACCCTCCAAACAACCCAAAAAGCCCTTCCTCTACATTCGTCAGCCACCTGTCAGATGAGTTTGTAAAGGCGCAAGTCAGCTATGTCCACTTTCACTGAGCCATCCTTACTAGGATTGTTTTCTATGTTGTTGAAGGGAGGAGGGAGACATAAATCAACGTGCCACTTTTGATACATATCTTTGAAAAAATTCATGTGCATGGCATAATCCATGAGAATAACTGTTTCTGAAGTTATAGAGCTGTTTTAGTTTCTCATCAATAAACAATATTTCAATGGAAAATTGTTAAGTTCCTAGATGAATGCCAAAAAATAGTAAGATTTTCTTGAATCACACATATATTTCACTACAATGTGGCCTCTTTAAACTTACATAGGGGAGAATTAAAACTGTTCCACAAATGTGAAATATTATCAGTTATTATGTTGCCAATCTATACAACACGTGTTATAATATTCCTTACAATTTTCTTTCATGCACCTTCTGCCTAAGATGATCTATGCCTTGCAAATGCTTTCTCCCAGGAATGCACTCCCTCACTTAACCCACAGCAAAGCTACTACTAGTTCCTTTGAGACTTGGTTTAAGTATCAGTTTCTCTCAAAAGTCTTTCCTGCCACCTGCCCCTCATTCCAGGCTACACAAGAGCACAGACCATGTCCCCTAAGGCAGTGCTTGGTAGAGGGAGAATGGAATTAACGTTCACTGCTTGCTGCCAGCTGGGTGTCCAGGGAAGCCAACTCTGATCTGGAGATTAGAGTACAGGAGATTTATTAGGGAAAACTCTCAGGATCAACCCCTGTGGGGAAGAGAAGAAAGCAGAGTAGGAGAGGGAGAATTCTAGCTATGATGCAGTCCCAACAAGGTCTCAACCTACCCCACTGGGAGCTATGAAGGTGGGTTATCTATGCTGTCCTCCATTAAAGGGGTTAAGGAGGCTGGGTCTTTCACTGACCAGGCACAGGATGCAGGCTACCCCCAGGGAAGGGAGCATATCATAGATGAGAGGGCTTCCTTCAGCAGATAATTTCCAAAGGGGGCTGAGAGCTGATACCTGTTAGACAGGTATCCCTAGTGACTAATGATGCTGAGCATCTTTTCATGTTCCTGAGAGTAACACTCCCAGCAGCTGGTCTTTGAGTCCTTAGGGGAGATCTGGGCAGCATGACATAGGATCCACTACACTGCTTATGTACAAGCTAGGTACTGAGTAATTCCTGCATTACTGTGAGGTTCATATTACTACCCCTATTGTGAGAAAACCAAGGCTGGGAAAGGAAAATACTATTCAATGTCTCACATCTAATCTGTAGTCAGCTTCCAAAATCTGTGTTCTTTCAACTATCACAGGTTTTCATACAGTTTACATTCAATGAGCATTTGTTAAGTGAATGAATTTATTCAAAATTTGATCCTTTGAGGCAAGCAATACTTGAAAGCTATTGCTGTCTCCGTACTATTTATCTAAAAGTTAAACCTCAGGGATGTAATGTGGCTTATGCAAAGCCACCTGGTTAAGAAACAGGGATACTGCAACTGAACCAAAAGTCCACTCTGATGCTGTACCAGGTAGAGCGACGCGGCCTGATAGAACCAGGTGTGGACAGAAATGCTGATGCTGTACCACGTAGAGCGACGCGGCCTGACAGAACCTGGCGTGGACAGAAATTCTGATGCTGTACCACGTAGAGCGACGCGGCCTGACAGAACCGGGCGTGGACAGAAATGCTGATGCTGTACCACGTAGAGCGACGCGGCCTGATAGAACCGGGTGTGGACAGAAATTCTGATGCTGTACCACGTAGAGCGACGCGGCCTGACAGAAACTGGCGTGGACAGAAATTCTGATGCTGTACCACGTAGAGCGACGCGGCCTGACAGAACCGGGCGTGGACAGAAATGCTGATGCTGTACCACGTAGAGCGACGCGGCCTGACAGAACCGGGCGTGGACAGAAATTCTGATGCTGTACCACGTAGAGCGACGCGGCCTGACAGAACCGGGCGTGGACAGAAATTCTGATGCTGTACCACGTAGAGCGACGCGGCCTGACAGAACCGGGCGTGGACAGAAATTCTGATGCTGTACCACGTAGAGCGACGCGGCCTGACAGAACCGGGCGTGGACAGAAATTCTGATGCTGTACCACGTAGAGCGACGCGGCCTGACAGAACCGGGCGTGGACAGAAATTCTGATGCTGTACCACGTAGAGCGACGCGGCCTGACAGAACCGGGCGTGGACAGAAATGCTGATGCTGTACCACGTAGAGCGACGCGGCCTGACAGAACCGGGCGTGGACAGAAATTCTGATGCTGTACCACGTAGAGCGACGCGGCCTGACAGAACCGGGCGTGGACAGAAATTCTGATGCTGTACCACGTAGAGCGACGCGGCCTGATAGAACCGGGCGTGGACAGAAATGCTGATGCTGTACCACGTAGAGCGACGCGGCCTGATAGAACCGGGCGTGGACAGAAATGCTGATGCTGTACCACGTAGAGCGACGCGGCCTGATAGAACCGGGCGTGGACAGAAATGCTGATGCTGTACCACGTAGAGCGACACGGCCTGATAGAACCGGGCGTGGACAGAAATGCTGATGCTGTACCACGTAGAGCGACGCGGCCTGACAGAACCGGGCGTGGACAGAAATGCTGATGCTGTACCACGTAGAGCGACGCGGCCTGATAGAACCGGGCGTGGACAGAAATGCTGATGCTGTACCACGTAGAGCGACACGGCCTGATAGAACCGGGTGTGGACAGGGCGCACTGTTTTTGATGTCAATACAGTAGGCGTAGCTATGAGTGGCTTCTGAGCACTTGAGATATGGCTAGTGCAACTGAGGAAGTGAACTTTAAAATTGTACTTAATTTTAATTAAATTCAAATACCCACATGCAACTAGTGGCTAATGTATTGGGCAGTGCAGACAGAGTTTTTCCAGAAGCATGACATCTTGCCATTGTTTATTTACTCATTTTTATTGAGATATAGTTTATGTAACATAAAATCATCATTTTAAAGTTTAAAATTCAGTGGTTTTTAGTATATTTGCTACATGTGCAACAATCACCGCCATCTAATTCCTGAACATTTCCATCTCCCCTGCAAAATCCTATAGCTGTTAGCGGTTGGTCCTGACTTCCCCCTCCTCCCATCCCTTGGTAACCACTAATTGACTTTCTGTCTGTTGTTGTTGCTAGCCGCTGAGGAGTTGATTCTGATCATGGCAACCCCACGTGTGTCAGAGTAGAACTGTGCTTCAAGGGTTTTCAAGGCTCTGACCTTTGGAAGCAGACAGTCAGGCGTCTGCCTCTAGGTAGGTTTGAAATGCCAACCTTTAGGCTAGTAGTCCAGCGTTTAACCATTTGCACAACCCAAGGACTCCTCTGTCTCTATAGACGTACTTATTCTAGACATTTCATATACATGGAATCATATAATATGTGGCCTTTGTGCCTGGCTTAGTTCACATACCATATTTTCAAGGTTCATCCATGTGGTAGCTTGCATCATTACTTCATTCCTTTTTATGACTGAATAATATTCCATTGCATGGATATTTTGTTTATCCATTCATAAACATTTGGGTTATTCCTGCTTTTGGCTCTTAAGAATAATGCTGCTAGGAACAGCTGTGTATAGGTTTTTCCGTGAACATATGTTTTCAGTTCTCTTCAGTACATACTTCAGAGCGGAATTGCTGGGTCATATGGTAATTCTTCAACTTTTTGAAGAACTGCCAAACTGTTTGTCATAGTGGCTGCATCATTTTAAGTCCCCACTAGCAATGTATGAGGGTTTCAATTTCTCCACATCCTCATCACACTTAATATTCTCCAATTTTTTTGATTACAGTCATCCTAGTGTGTGTGTGAAGTAGTATCTCCTTATGGCTTTGACTTGCATTTTCCTAGTGACTAATGATGTTGAGTATCTTTCCATACACTTACTGGCCGGTTGTGTATCTTTGTAGAAATGTCTACTCACAAGATTTTCAAGATTAAAAGTAAGGATTAACCTCTTCTGTTTGAATACATGGCCAGGGTTAATGTCTCAACTAATTCATTTCTCTTGTGCCTTAACAGTATCATACATACGTAAGAACCTCAACCATCAAAATCTCTTCTTGAAGGAAGTCTTCGTGTCTGAAGACTATGAGATACAGTCCTCCTGTGCATTTTCACTGCACTTTTCACTATTCCCTCATAGTGTTTAACCCAACATTATTTAAGAATTTGTGGTTCATTTAGACTGAAGTGTAATGGTCCTTTTCAGAGTAGGTAAACTGTTAAATGAATAAATACTCAGCATGTTAAAATGAAAAGCACAATGAACTATGGACTCAGAGGAAATTAAAAAATTATAGAATACAACTTTATGCCAATAAAATGTAGGAGTAATCATTAAAGCTTTGATTAAAAATTGATAGCAGATGACTCCTTTGGGAATTAACAGAGCCTACAAGTATTTTGAAGGAGGCCTGGTGGCGCAGTGGTTAAGCACTTGGCTGCGAACCAAAAGGCTGGTGTTTTGAGCCCAACAGCTGCTCTGTGGGAGGAAGATGGGGCAGTCTGCTTCTGTAAAGATTATGGCCTTGGAAACCCTATGTCCTATGTTTTGGCTCTCTATGAGTCGGAATTGACTTGATTGCAACGGGTTTGTCTTGTTTGTTTTTTGTTACAAGTATTTTGGAGCGCGTTGGTGGTTCAGTGGTAGAGTTCTCCCCTTCCACGTGGTAGACTTGACTTCGATTCCAGGCCAATACACCTCATGCACAGCCACCACCTATTTGTCAGTGAAAGCTTGCATGATGCCGAGTAGGAGCTTTCAGACTAAGACCGACTAGGAAGAAAAGCCTGGTGATCTACTTCCAAAAATCAGCCAGTGAAAACCCTGTGGGTCACCACGGTTCAATCTACATGGATCATCGGTATGGATCAAGGCAGCATTTTGTTCTGTTGTATGGAGTCTCTAGGAATCGGGCCCAAGTTGATGGCAGCTCACCACCACCACCTGTATTTTAGCTCTCTGTCTACAGAATATCTTTTTCCCTCATAACTAATTAGTGGGTTCTTTTTCATTTTAGCATGGAATTAAAAATTCATTATCATTAAGGCAGAAGGATAGGCAACCATATTGCAGAAAATGCAGAACCTTTAAAGATTCCAACTACTGAAGCTGGAGGTGGCTGGTGAATGAAGGTCAGCCAATACAGCAGTACAAGTTCTTCAGTGATGAGGCAGAATAAATTATCATCCAGGACTAGATTTCACAACATACTATGGCATTTTTTGGTTTTGCTGTACAATACTGGGATAATTTAGTATTCTCCTTCATTTGAGGTACAGAAGCTATTGAAACAAGCTATTATGATAAGTAGTATAAATGTAAAAGTAAATTTAAGCCTAGTAAGATACTCTACATTGTAAAAATTCATTTAAAAATCACATATTAGATATTCCTGGAGGCTTCATAATACACTGTTTAGTAGGCAATAAGGAGTTTTATTAACTCTAGCAGTAAAGTAAGTAAGAGTCTCGGAATTTCAGTATCATTTTTAATTCTGAGAAACATTTGATAAATAACCCATTCTACTCTTTCCTGTAATTTTATAAAATACCCTAAACAAAAATATCCTCTACTAATCTTCAGTAACCTGTGAATGCAGATAACTTCCCTACACAGTGTTATTATTCATTATCGAAAGATTAGTTAATGATTTAGGTCATAAGATTTAATGACGTAGGTCGTAATGTTAGAAACAGGCCACCCTTGGCAACATTTGAACAGATGGAAACACTAATATGGTATGTGACGCAGACAGCCAAGATTTATGTTGCCAATTACCAGCCAATATTCCTAGGTAGACAAGACATAAGGAGACCTGGTGGCAGAGTGATCACAGCACTTGGCTGCTAACTAAAAGGCTGGCAGTTCAAACCTACCAGCTGCTTCTCGGGAGAAAGATGTGGCAATCTGCTTCTGAGAAGATTACGACCTTGGAAACCCTATGGGGCAGTTCTCCTCTGTCCTATAGGGTCGCTATGAGTTGGAATTGACTCGATGGCAGTGGGCTAAGCTTAGACTGTACATGGAATGTTTTCTTCTTTTGCTACAAACTAAGGAGGCCTTTATATTTTTTGGCGGTTCGAATCCACCAGGCGCTCCTTGGAAACTCTATGGGGCAGTTCTACTCTGTCATATAGGGTCGCTATGAGTTGGAATCGACTTGACGGCACTGGGTTTGGTTTTGGGTTTATATTTTCACATCCATGGAAAAGACAGTGAATAAGTTTATTTTAAATAGGAATTAAGATATGCTGTTTGAGATACAAGATATAAAATTCGTAAGACGATTTGATCTAATTTAAAATGATGATGAAACTCTCTGGTATACTCTGATAATGAAAAGGAAAAACTGGGCTAGAAATGTCCGCACAGAAGCTGCCTCCCGCACAGGAAACCTCTTCTCACCTACAACATAATTTAACCTTCTCTTGGTGTGTCAGGGTCATCAATGTAAAACTGAATTATTCTGTAAACCTGCGGATGAAGATGAAGATGTAGGTTACACTGCATGAGTAATTAATTAGCTAACATTTTCAGTCTGAGTTCCCAGCACTTACATTTGTACCAGTGTCACAGATCCCAATTTGCTTCTGGTCATTTCCTAGCCTCTCAAAATGGTGGTGTGAATGTATTCTACCAACACATTCAAATATTACCTCTGGAGAAAGAAGGAGAGTTGGGAATAGGGGAAGGAACTGGAATGTATGTCCAATTGCTTCCATGAACAACTGCCTCCTTTTCCGTGAGACCAGGAGAACTGGATAGAACCCAAATACTATTACTGAACATTTTGATCCAAGATTCTATAGAAGAATCCTGATCAACAGGGGGAAAATACAGAACAGAATTTTAAATTCTCATGGACTCCAGACTTTCTGGAGTCCTGGGGCTGGATGAACCCCTAAAACTATTGCCCTGAGATAATCTTTAAAACTTAAAACAAAAATATTCCCAGAAGTCTTTTTTAAAACCAGACAATCGTTTAGCTTAATAGTAAAGAATGTCTGCGTTGAACATTATGCTCTTTTAAGAACTATCTATATCATATCAAATTGACAATAGCAACTTGAAAGATCAGATAGGAACCTTCGGGGGCAGTCAGTTTATGTTAATGGGGGTGGAACAACTCAGAAAAGGAGGGTGAGAATGGTGCACAACTGGGAGGACGTCATCAGCGTCACTGAATCGTACATGTAGAACCGGTTGAATTGGTGTGTGTTTTACTGTGTGTATTCTCTGCAACAACAACAACAGCAAAACTACCTGTGGTTTCTGAGTTACTAACACAAAGGACCCACAATCTCCTTTGACAGCCAGCGGTTTCAGTGAAGAGTCACTGCTATGGGTACACAGACAGGGGTTTGTTTTTTCCTTTCCAGGACCCAGAGAACTCGCGGATTTTATTTATTTGTCTCTACCTTGCTCCTTTTCTGTCATCAGAGTGACTCTTACTATCTACCCATGTCATCACTTCTAACCTCTGCCAAAAATCTATTACTTTTGCTTATCTACAACTTTTCTTCTGAATTTTTTTGTTACAGAGGGGAAAAAACAAAAATTTGGATTCTGAGGACCTCAGTGGGAGTCCTGACTATACCACCTTACCGTGAGGGGCGATGCATGAAACCACTTTATAAGCTACACCTAAACGTTGCTGGCATTAATTGGCAGGCAACATACTGCATCTGGCCATTCATGGATTTACTGGCCATTTAACAGATTTTGGGTGTTCTCCTGGCTGATACTCAGAATCTGCAACTTTGCACCAAAACTTTTTAAAAACGGCTACTTCTCGATTTTAGTCTCCTGTTCAAGCCTGGTAGAATGTGAAGTTTTGCTCTACGGTTTCACCCACTGACCCGTAATTTGTCAACAACAGTAAAGCTCTTGTTAAATATATTAAGACTCTGATTATGTCATATAAAGGTGACGTGGAAAAGGAAAAACAAAGTGAGGAGTCACACTCGTACACACAGCTACTCAGTACAGTTCTCACAATAAAGAAGACTACGCACTGTATGTGCTGGACACAGTGGTGTATCTCTGAGACACCTTCTAGACGACAATACCAGTGATAAACAAACATGTATCTACTCTGAGAAAATCACAATCTATTTTGTCTTTGAATTAAAAAAAAAAGACATATTAAGGTCCAGACTATAAACTTAAATATAGTTTATTCAAATCTTCCTATAGAATTTTAATTAAAAACAAAAAAACAAACCAAATCAGTTGCCATGGAGTCGCTTCTGACTTGGGGCAATCCTGTGTGCTGCAAACCCGTACTGTGCTCGGCCAGGTTTTCGTGGCCGTGGCCTCTCAGAAGCAGATGCCCAGGCCTTTCTTCTGCAGCACCACTCAGTGAGTTTGAACCACCAATTTTTGCTAATAGTTGGTCACAAACTGCTTGTGCCACCCAGGGACCTTAAAGAACCTTAATAGCAACTCTAAATTATAATTCAGATTTAATTTGTTTTAATTTTAATTAGGACATCCACGGAAAACTTAGGGTAAAATTCTTCCTAATACATGTGTAAAATAAATTTTCCAGGATAAATTTAACTTAAATTCAAACTTCAAAAAAAATTTTTTTTTGTATTAGTTTCTCTAGTAACCCTGGTTAATTAAAAAAACAAAAAACCAATGATTGGAAATTCCTAAGTGTAAGAGCTTAACTAAGTAAGTGGTGACCAAATAATCTTCATTAAAATTTATCCTTCAGAGCCTTTTTAACAGTTTTCAGTTCTATACTAAGGATTCAGGACACAAAATATCTTTTAGTTTTACTTTAAAACTAAAATTAAAAAATCCACTTCTAAAAACAGATTACATTTCTCATTGGTTTACGAGTGCACCGTTGGAATGATATCAACTTTAGTTTGCTTTCCTGTTGGAAACTGACTTGACGACAATGTTTTTTTCTTCCCTTTGTCAAAACATAAAAATTCAGAGAACCCAGGCAATGTGATGCACAGAATGTGGCAGTAAACACAGGGTAGCTGAGCAGCCGCAGGGAGAAAACCCAGCGTTCTCAGTCCGTGGTGGCAGGTATAAAGCTTGATCTCTGATCATGTTATTAAGAGTCACTTGCTGTGTCTATAAAATGTCATCAGTAGAGATTTCTTTCAAGTAACATGATTTTAAAGGCTAACATACGACAAATTAGGCCTTTAGTATAAAACACACACACACACAAAAAAAAAAAAAACCAGAAACCCAAACAAGCAGCATATTCCTCCTCAAAACAAAAAAACCACAACACAAATGGCTTCAGAATTTCTTTTCAGGAAATACAAGTTGTAGATTTGAGTTTAATTTCACCTGCGTAGTTAATCCCTACCTGATTTTCAAAACCTGTAGGAAGAAAGGCAACAGGACTCTCCGGACAGCAAGCCTTCAATTAGAAATACAAATCCTGCACTAGTCCTCAGCAATACAGCAGTCTTGAAATCAGATAAAAATTATGAACTGCTTTTTCAACAGAAGTGAATTCATGTAAGAAAGGATTATAATGCACACCATGTCTTTTTTTTCTTCTATTTTTTAAAAAAACATATTATGTTGAATTCCCCTACACACACAGCTCCCTTTGGAGTAAAGAACCATTTCTCATCTAGTGATTTAATGAACTGTCAGATGTACTGAAATCCATCCTTCAAGTCTCTTCTTTCCCAAAATGACAAAGAAACCCTGGGTTTTAAACAGTGACTTGTACGAAAGTATCAAAAGCCTATGGCTGCCCGCTATGGTGCTCACTGCTGAATTAGCCGACGATGCCATTGATTTTACTGTAAAGTTAAGGAACTTCAAGTTATTTGAAAGTTTTAAGAGAGAATTCTGATAAAGACCTTATACGACAAACATATACACTGTTTAGATGTTCTTTCAAGGATGAGTAAATCTAAGTTTAAATGAATCTAAGATGTAATTCCGTATTCTTCTGAATAGGGCAGTTAAGCACTCAGCTACTAATCAAGCTGCCAGCAGTTCAGATCCACCAGTTGCTCCTAAGGAGAAAGATGTGGCAGTCTGCTTCCACAGCCCTGGAAACCCTACGGGGCAGTTCCACTCTTCCTATGGGTTCGCTATGAGTCAGAATCGACTCTATAGGAACAGGTTTAATGCTCAGAATAAAGCAAGTTTACATTCCTTTGTTTTTATCTGCCACCATACCTTTAAAAGGAATAACAATCATTTTCATTTCAGAAGTTTGTTTTGGTTACATCAGATTTGATCCCCCACACCGGTCACGTGTGTATATAACCTCTGCATTACAGAGCACGATGACAACGTTCCTAGAAAATTCTGTAACCTTAACTCAGAGCAGTTATGATTTCAAGTCCAGGTCTTTAAAAAAAAAAAAAAATTTTTTTTTTTTTTAAAAAAAGGTTAAATACAGACTCTCCAAAATTTTCTATGAATTTTTTAAGAAAGTGCATTAATGATACAAGTTTTTCTAAAAGATCAGATTTCTAGACAACTGCTGTTTGCTGTTAAAAGCAACAAAATTTCTAATCTTCCCCCTCGCCACCCAGGGAAGCTGAGGTTTTGCTCTTTGGTTTTATCATGAGCCTGGTGGTGAATGTGGAGCTGACTCATTGCTAACTCCAGAGTCAACAAATACGTTAGTGCTCAGAAGACAAACTACTGACAGAAAAACGATGCAGGGGGAAAGAATGAATAGGGCCAAGAAATATTAACAAAATAATAAGCTATGAGAATTTAGAGAGTCATCTTATGGAATTTGCTAAGAGTCAAGATGATTCTAAGTAGACGGGTTTAGCTACTGCTACCTCTACTGAAAAAAAAAAAAGGTAGCTGCAGCATTCAAAATCACTGATGATGCAAGAAATGCACCCATACGTACGTACACAATTAATACTAACTTTTTTTGGTAAATAGTCGTGCTAAGTATCTTATTAAGTATTTCCTCGCTTCTACCACACTCACCACATCTAACCTTCATGACCACTCCATGACAAGGCACACTTTTTGCTCTCATTTTACAGGTGGGTGTTTAGGTTGTTTGCCCAAGGTTATATAGCTGGTTTGTGGCTGGATTGGGACTAGGCTGTCTGATCCTAAAGACCCAAGGTCTTAACCACCGTGGTCTTCAGTCTGCAAATGTAACTGGATCATTTGATATGTCATCTATTAAAAAAACTGACCTTTTAAAGGTCAAGTTTCAATGAACGAAAAATAAGCTTTTTACTTTAGATTAGATCTTCATTTCTGTTGTATAGAAAATGAATATGTAAAAAAGAACAGGTATTTTAAGCAGTTGGCGGAAGTTCAGGAACCATGTAAAGAAACAGGGACTGAGCCCGTACCGGACCTACTGAAACTATTTAGGTTCTATTTCATCACAAGCGCCTCTGGGGAGGTTCCAACTGCAAATCTTCCACCGTCTACACCTCCAGGGAACCCAGAGGGAAGATACTTTAATTTCCATACCTTCCAGACGTATTCCTCAGGATGGCCAGAGCATCTGGATAGCCGTCCATGTTGTAGTCTCCAATGTGAAGGGTGAGTGGAATTGATATTTCAGTTGGTCGTTGTTTGTGTACAAATGGCACGAAGCCCCAGAGGGTGCCCTTATTGCTGAAATTCTGCAGCACTGGAACCCACTATGGTTTACAGAGAAAGAGATTGACCTTTAGAGTTATTCAGGAAAAAAAATCATTTTCAAAATGAATGACATCTTCCATTAAAAAGGTCGTTTTCAACGTTAATTTCTTTTTACAGAGATAAAAGTCCCCAACACAAGCATTGTTTTTATTTAACATCTTTATCTCTGTGATTCTGTAGGGAATCTATTAGAATTTACTTTGGGGAATAGCTGACTGATTCTCTGAATAAAAAGGGAGTCTCCTTTGTAATTTATCATTAGTCATCTCTGCTTGAAATGGTACATAAGGCTTTAAAAGGTTTTCACCAAATCACAAATTCTTAGGGTTAAACTGATGTTAATGACCATCTAGGTGAATTGGCCGATTTAAAATTTGTGTTGGATGGAAATATAACATCAAATGAATATTTCAAAACACTAAAGCAAACTGTAATATCATCTAATTCTGATGCCATTTCAGGAGGACCAATTTAGAAAGAAAATTAGAACATGACAAAGTCTCCCTTGTTTGGCTGCACCTTTTACACGGGACGACGACCCTGGCTGTCATCCTCGGCACCAAGCAGCTCTGAGGCAGCTGAACACCAGGAGGCTTGACAAGCGCTGCCTGCGACAGACGGGCACATCCTGGCCCAGGAGAAGAGTCTACCACCAAAACCGTGGGAAGCTAAGTTGATAGTAAATTTCTTTATTTCCATATTGATCATAATGAAAAGAATAGAGAGACAAGGCTGATTTTGAAATGAGCTTTTGGAATACTCTCTTTGTTCCGATGGCCCCAATCTTCATTTTTTTTTAAATAAGATAATGCAACACTGAAAACCTGAAGAGTAGAAATCATGCCATCAAAACGACAGACACGCCTATAATTAGCTAAGAGTATGAATGCTGGCACACAAGCTGGAAACGTCCAAACAGCGGCAGGTACAGCTGACTGGAAACAGTGGGAGGCCAAACATGCCTACAGATGTTCTGTCTCGTGAGCAGGTGACTCGTTTACACGGCTCCAAGCCAAACTGTATTAAAAACGTCTTCTTGAAAAGGATCCAGCATACAGGGCTCCCTCAACATGTTATAGGCTATCCAAAGAAAGCATAATATGCCATGGAAAAATAACCCAATGATAAAGACATATTTACAGGAACTGAATTGTTTTAAAAATTGGTCTGCTCTCCGACTTAATGGTCTGACTGAGACTGGAGGGGCCCTGGAAGACATGGCCCCTGGGCTCTCTGTTAGCTCAAAATTAAAACCATTCCCGAAGCCAACTCTTCAGGCAAAGCTTAGATTGGACTGTAACTCATAAAATGATTGAAGAGAGTGCTTCTTAGCTCAAGTAGACACACGAGACTAAATCGGCAGCTCCTGTCCGGAGGTGAGATGAGAAAGCAGAAAGGGACAGGAGCTGGTTGAATGGACATGGGAAATCTGGGGTGGAAACGAGGAGTGTGCTGTCATATTATCTAGGGAGAAAAACTAGAGTCACGTAACACTGCGTGTATAAATTTTTGTATGAGAAACCAACTTGAGTCATAAACTTTCACTTAAAGCACAATTTAAAAAATTGGTCTGCTCCTTTTGTCAATTTTTCAGTCTTTTATAAAGCAAAAAGGTATTATTTTACATATCATCACAATGTTTTCATGTTTCATTTGACTTAGAAAAAAAATCATTGGTTTTATTTTGGAAGAAGATAGGAAATTCCACAAAATGCCATGTGATCACAGATTTCTGAAGAGGCTGACAATTTATTAATGAGGATAAACTATGTTGAGATAAAGTATTCCTGTTAAGGTAAGTGTATGAAGGACTAAAAACTAAAAAGATTTTTCACTTAATGTGACATCTATAACAATTACCAAAGAGCTGTGATGCTTATCTTCCCAGAGACAGAGGACTGTCTGTGAAGGTATTCTTCCTGTAGCCTGTCATTTACAGACAGGCTATAATTACTAGGTTTACTGCCACCTATGAGGCAGCCAAGAAGATATGTCCCCCTGGTGACATCTAGAAAATATTTAGAAATCAAGGGGGTGCCTAAATTCCAAAAGAACTGATACAGATGGAGCTTTTGGCTTCCTTACTCTTACCAAGGTAGAACAGCCTAGGGAATACAAGTCAAATTTGTAATATATAATACATACTGGGAGGCAACAAATCACCTTACAGAGAGCAATCTGGTCTTTGTCCTTGGTTCCTGAGAGATAATTTTTGGAATTTTCTGAGTATTTGAGGAGCGTTCTGTTATCTAGGCCTAAAGACTATGCCAGACGATTTGTGCTAATGAGTGGGGAGCTGGCCAAGCCTGAAAGATGGACTGGTGGCCTGGTATCAGCTGACTTTAGGGAGGAAGAGGAGCATGATTCAATCATTCATATGCAATGAGGTCTCCATCATGACTATTCAATGAAGCCAATAAGGATTCTGGACATGGAAGCTCCAGAAGCTTCCTGGTTGGTGAAAGACACATGTGGAAGGGTAGCGTGCCTTTTTGGGCACAAGGAAGCTCTGCGTTGTGAACCTTCCTGGGCTCGTTTCCTGTGTCTCTTCTTTATGCTGATCCTGACTTGTATCCTTCTGCCATAATAATTCTATAAGTATAGCGCTTTTGTGAGATGTGGGAGTCATTCCAGCAAGTTATCAAACCCAAAGGAGTAGTGGGAGCCAGCAGGTGAAAGTAAGGGAGCCCAGGGGAGGCCCCTAAGCTTCCAGCTGGCATCCTGAAGGGGTAGAGGGAAAGTCCTGAATTTGCTGTCAGCAGGTCAGAAATAAGGGTCTTGGGCGGATTCCCAAGCTTGCACCTGATGTGTCTGCCTATTTGGCAGTCTGAAGGATGGTATCCTTTTAATTTGTGAGATCTCACCTAGCTCTGAGTGGCTAGGATCAGAGGGAGAAAGCGATGCGTGGATGGCTGGTGTCAGAGAGAACTGAAAAGTGGGAAAGTGGGGTTTGATTAATCATCTCATTTTGGGGATTGGATTTATGTTGATTTTTATCTATAAATACACCAAAACACAAAATATGAATCTGACAGACCTATCTCTACTATTTTACTTTCACTGGAAATAAAAACAAAAACAAAAAAAAGCTTCTTCTCAGGGATTTATTTCAGAAAATAACTCTTAGGATATACCCTATTATCATCATATTGTGTCTCTAAATTTATTTTTTCTAGCCAGAAGAACACAATATGTCTCTTGATCATCAAGCAGTTTCAATTAGACTCAATATTTTACATTTTACAAAGAAAGTTCTTCTGTTTTTGTTTGTATATTTTTTGTTTCTTCGGTCTGCAAATTACCAAATTTTTATTTTAGTGAGTTGCTGAGGTAAAACAGAAATTCATTAAATCCGAAGGCATTTTACTGAATGAGAATCCACCACAAAGCTCAGATACAAAGTAACCGCATGTACTTTTGTACCTGAGGATTCTCAAATTCTTGAAAACTGATTTCTCATTTTTCTACTCCAAGTAGAATATGATGCTGGTTTTCAAAAGTCAGAAGACAATCTAGTTAGGTATTCTGCTAATTCAAGCATGAAAAAATACCTCAGCTTTGCACAGCATTTTAAAAAAAGTATTTCATATGAATCAAAATTAAACGCTGCTGGACACATCAAGTGCTTTCCTAGCACTTGATAAGGGCAAGGGACTGAGTACGTGCTAGCATCGTTTGGAAAAACAAAACGCGCTCATGTACCTGCTTTGTTCCAGATTTTGCTAAGTAGACAGTGCTTTTCTGGCAGTTTTCATCTTCACAGCCTGGCAGTAAATGATCTGCGTGTCCGTCTCCATCTGCCAAAAGAAACTCCAGAAGGTCACTAACAGCCACAAAATAGGTGCTCTTGTTTGGCAGATTAAACTTCCTGTTTGTTCAAAGTCAACATCAATCTGGATAAAGCTGAAGAATTTGACACAGGATTTTGTAATGAATGTGATTCAATTTTAAAAAATTACTCTGGCCCTCGCTACTTATTACCTCAACTGTGTCTTCTTTTAAACTGCACTCTTTTCTGTGGCTGAATATTCATTCAACGTGGCAAAAAGAACCCCTTTTCGGACTTGAATATTCAAATAATAAATTTTAAGAAATGTTACTTTTGATTTATTTACATAATTATCCTCGCTACTACAGGAGAAAAATAAGCATGTCATTATTACATGGCTTATATGAAATGTGAAACTTTTATCTTTATACATACTTTTGCTAAGTATCTTTTACACATCATGAACTTCAAGACTTTTTTTGTAAACACCTTGGCTTCTGAACACCATCAATAAATAGTTATTGATAGAAAAGCAAATGAAGGGAACACAGATGTCCTTTCCAGCTGACTGCTTTATAAAAAGGCTGCACAGTCTTCCACAAACACCTCTAGAGGTGATGTTCCCCAGGACCTGGGTCAGCTCCTCTAGCACCCCCTCCTGTCTGCTGCTTCCACACCCCTCCCACCCCATCTAATGGGGTTTACAGGCTTTGATGTCCTAGAGCTAAATCTCTTCACAGGGATATTCACAATGGAGCAGTCACCTAGGTTTTAAACTTGGGGCCTGGCTGCGTTGCTCTAATCTTTGATTTACTTGCTATAATTTAATGTGTATATATTTATATATTCATATATTTAACTTGTGCCCAAGGTAGCACCTACACTTGAGAAGGAGAGATATGGATGAACAATAAAGAACTATTCTTCCCTGCATCGATTTACATACTAAGAGAGAGGTATAATTACAATAAACCTATCAAATCTCTAATGACTTATTCAAGAGGGGAAAAAAAAAAGACGTCTAGGCTGAGTGGGAGGAAAAATCCAGCCAGTGGAAGCTGACCTCAGCAAAGAAAAGCAAAAGTAGTGAGAAATCAATTTCTTTCAGTTAATTACTTGTAATTCCCATGATTAATACCACTTGTGATAATAAACCCTTACTTGGAGAAGAACAGTATTAAATCACAGAGTTGGATTAACAATGGCAAGTATAGAGAGCATCTCTGATTTGACAGCATATGGATGTGGAATACTGAGAATTAGAGAAATTGAGAGACAGAGGATGCAATCATAGGCAGGAAGACTTGGAAGGAGAAGGCTCCCATAACAAAAAGAATAAACATTTACCATGGTTTAAAAAAAGAAAAAAAATCTAGTGAAGTAAGAAAGTACTAAATAAAAATATATGATCTATCAACTGTCCATGGTATCATCGACCTCATTAAAGGCCAAACCAGGCTATTGTAAATTAACGGAGAGCCAGGTAGAAGAACATTGCTAAGTCCCTGCCCTTTGTTTCTACCTATTGGCAAAATACTCAGATTAGAATATGCTTTACACTTTTCTTTTCCCTTAGTTTTCCTTTCTTCCAAGTAGTTTCATATTTCCCATCCAGTATTTCAACCATGACTTCACTGGTATTTTTATGAAATCTTCTCGTAAATAACCATAGAATAAACATACATTATAACATGATAAACATGTGTTTTAGTATGAATCATCAGCAATATTTTGTAGGTTATGTTCACAGAAATCTAGCACTCAATCAGAGAAGGTAATGTGCTCCCTGTTGCTGACTCTAAGTGCTGGTCTTTGATTTTTAGGGGATGTGACAGCCAAGCTTTCTGAGTCCAACTTCATGTGTTTTTTCTGCATTTTCTTTTTTTAACTTTTAATTTGGAAATAATTTCAAACATAAAGAAGTTGCAGTAATAAAAACAGTACAAGAAACACCTGAGTGCCTTTTACCCAGGTTTGCCTACTATTAACCCCATTTGTTTTATCATTTGTGCTCCCTCTCTAAAACCATTTTTTTGTTTTGTTTTTGAAGCATGTATGTAATATATACCATTTGGCCCTTTACCCCTAAATATTTCAGTGTGTACTTTCTAAGAACAGGGACAGTCTCTTGCATAACTACAGTAATCAACAAAACTTCACGCTGATATACTTTATCTAATACACGTCCATATTCCAATTTTGACAGGTGATGCGATAATGTTCTTCAAAGCATTTTTTCCCCTTCAGTAAAGGATCCAGTCCAAGGATAGGGATTGCATTTAGTTATTTATCTTTAATCCAGAATATCTGTTATTTGTCTTTTATAAGCTTCATTTCTTTTTACCTCAGACTATAGGAATCTTTTACTTTTTAATAAGTTATGCTTGGGGAAAAAAGCAGCTTTCAGAAAAATAGGTTTCACATGGGAAAAATCAGAGGCACCAGGACAGGATTTAGAATTGGTTTAGGCAATTTCTCTTAGAAACAATGTGACAACGTCATGCTGGTAGAGAAGTTGGTTTGTGAACCTGGCACACAGTCCTTGAAGATTCAGTCCCAGGAATTTTTAACTTTGACTGCCTTCTGCTGAGGACTTCAGAACAGGACATATTTCAAGTTTTCCTGAGTGCTAAAATGTCTTCACGAAGGCTCAACAGAAACTGTTAACAGAAGGAAGGGCGTTTTGATTAACTGAGAAACTGCCGTGGGGAAGCTGGCCTTTTGAGTGGCTGATCACCAGGGACCAAAGAGCAAACGGAAGGCACGCTCACTTCCACTTGATGTGAACCTGGGACAAATTTCAAATGAAACTCTTCTCTAAAACATGTAAGTAATGTTACTGAAATAGATTTAACCATTCAAAACTGATTTTCAGAAACTTTCTAATTTTAAAACTAAGAGGACACTCATGCATTCACACCCTCTAGAATGGCTATTATCTGAAAAAAGGGCACCAACAAGTGTTGGGGAGGATTTGGAGGAGGTAGGATCCTGGGCACTGCTGGTGGGAGTGTAAAATGGTGCAGCTGCTGTGGAAAACCGTTTGGCGGTAGGTCAAAAAGCTAAACATAGGATTACCATACAGCACAGCAGTTCCACTCCTAGGTATATACCCAAGAGATGTGAAAGCAGGAACCCAAACAGATACACGTACACCAATGTTCACTGCAGCATTACTCACAACAGCCAATGGATGGAAACAAGCCAGGTGTCCAACAACAGATGAATGGATAAACAACAAGCAGTATATGCATATAATGGAATATCATTCAGCCATAAAGAGAAATGAAGTCCTGATACAGGCTACAGCATGGATGAACCTTGAAATAAGTGAGACACTAAAGGACAGACATTGTATGACCGCACTAGCATGCGATATCTAGAATAGGCAAACGTGCAGAGACCAGAGTTTACTGGTGGTTACCAGAGGTGGGTGCGGATCTTCCAAATGTGGACACATTTCACTGCACATTTTCAAAAATTCACATTGATTAATATCAACAGCAATCTCATGATAAAAGTATTTAAGCACTGAGAAGCTGTCAAGCTCGTGGTGGCAGATAAAAGTTTTCCAAAATTCCAATTTTCACTTGAAAGCTCAAATTCTGTGACTGGCACTGACGAAGAGCATTCCAAAGCTGAAACCCTTGGCGCGACTGAGACTCTGTGCTGGGGTCTGAGCCCAGTCTCTTCCTGTCCTAAGTGACTCCATCTTAACAGTTCTTCGTCACAGAATGCATCCTATCATTTTTGCAAAGCCTTCCTCTATACCCTGACCTACCCATACGCACTTTTGCTGCGGAGGAAGCATTTGTACCTAGAAATGTCTGACGTTAAAAAAAATTAATCCAAGCCCTATGCAGGTGTTAGACACAAGTGTGAAAATGTGACCTAACTACTACGCCAGCTCTCAAAAACAGCCCCCTTCGCCCTTCCTCGAAAAATATTTTTTTTTTTTTAGCCTGTTCCTGACTCCTTAGGAAGCCTTGTAATTTTTTTTATAACCTTGTTCAGCCTAAACCCAAGGAGGGGCCTAACCCTCCTTAAAACTTATAATTAGAACAAACTAATGTTACAAAGTTATAGCTTTTCTGTATCAAAAACTTTTGTCCCTCCTTAAACATTAGATAAATCATCCTAGAATTTTTCGTTTTATATTTCAACAGAGTCTTCCATCTTAATGCTAAAGTAACTCAATATAGCATAGAATACAGATGTCTAGATGTCAGAAAACATGTGTTTTAGTGGTCAGCCAGAATCCTGTCACTGAGAGCCATCCTTGCAAAAGATGTCAACACCTGCCAGGATGGTCAACCAAGGTCTCGCCACCTACAGCTTTGTATATGTTAACCAATGAAAATTGTTCTAGCTGTAATCTGCTGCGTGCAGTTTCTTCTTCCTAAATCTTTGTATTACTGCCTGGACACACTGTTGGGCTTCTCCAGGCACTGTGTCTCCCCGTTTTGCAGCACCCTTTCTTTGCCATAATAAAACTCTGTTTTTAAACCTAAAAAGATGCATTGTGTTTCCACTACAAAAGCACCGAATCCAGTTAGTTGTTTTTTTTGAAGTGACATTGTTACTTTGTTCATTTTTGAGAATGCTGAAGTCAGATCACCTTAGTTTGTCAATTGTTCCTTCAAGTAAAAATAGTGTTAACTTAAAAAAAAAAAGGCTAGTTCAACTTGTAACTCAAACACTTGGGAGAGTGCTTTTCATCAAGATAATCATCACACCTGGTGCAACAGAAGTGTTTTAGGCACACTTTCTATTAAACCACATAGAATATTAAAAAGATACATACTCAAGGGTTAAGATTCCAAACAACTCTTTTCTGCTGCTTCATGAAACACATTACGTGAAACTGACCGTTTTTAAAAATTATCTCCTTCCTCCTTCCCTTCTTCACTTTAGCACTATGAGTGCACACAGGTGAGCATACAGTGGCTGCTCGTCAAGTCTGCTGTCACTGCCTTGATATGAGCTAGACTGCACGCAGCTCTGCCCACCAGAGACCATCAGTACAAATGTCAACACTGCAGCAAAGGTAGGTAACGCCGTAGTATTTATTACGAACATAGTGTTGACTTTGTGGATCCCTTGAAAGAATCATGGGACCCCAGAAGTTCATGGACCATACTGTGAGAATCATTGCCAGAGAGGCTGGACCAACAGCTGGATTATCAAATGTTTTGATTTTTGACAATCTGATAGGTGAAAATCATATCACATTGTAGTTTTAATTTTTTTATGAATGATGTTGGTCTTTTTCTTACCTATTTCTAAGAGCTCTTTCTACATTAAGAAGATTATTACTTTGTCTGTGATTTATTAATATTTTCTTTCATGGCTTCTAGCTCCTCCTTATAAAGGTCTTTCCACTCCATGTTATAACCCCCCAACCCCGTTTCTTCTAGTACTTTTAGGGTATTATTTTTAGTTTTAAGCCTTAGTCACTGGACTTGGGGGGAAGGTGATAACATGCGAGTTATGATCTTCCTTTACTTTGTTACAGATGGATATCCTGTAGTCCCATACCACTTGCTGAACGAACCACAGTTTCCAGAAAGAAACCCAATCTCTCTTATATTGCGTATCTTTATCTGTAAAATGTGACAAGGAACACAACTTAGCTACTACATGGCATCAATGCAATAATTAAATGTGGGAGAAAGAATTTTGGAAAAACTGTAAATCAGTAAGAAAACAACTATGTTTTCTTCATGTAGTCCCTCTAGGACTGTGGCATGGTATCTGTACCTAGAACAATGCTATACTGTGCTTACTGGTTAGCAACAGACTTAAAAAGAAAAAAACTGTATTACTCCTGGAAAGACACAGTGCTTTTTCTTCAGAGTTCTTGCTTCTAGGACCCACTGCAATGCTTTCAGGAACAAACACGGAAAAACTTGGTCATGAAAAATGAAAGCAATAATTTAGGATTTGTTGAATACTACACAGATGAAGAAAAAAAATATGAGTAGAATGGCTAAATATTTTGATCTATAACCTGGAGCTCCGATTTTAATAAGGAAAATAAATCAGTGATTTTTGAATTACAGAGTATAAATAGCATCACAGCTCAAATGGGTCATAAGTCAAAATGTCTCCTTCCACCATCTGGAAAATCTACTCAAGGATGGCTGCAGCACACATGAGTTATAAATAATACAAGTCATAGAAACAATTAATAGTAAACAAAAACAAACAATTAATGGTAGATGGTTCTAAACAGAATTCAAGGTTGTCTTTAACTTTTAACATGTGGGACCCAAGGCTGAAAGATTCCTATACTAAATTTCTAAAACTGCATTTCTTGCTAAAATAGACCTTGAAAATAGGTAGATGTAACAGCTTACCCATCAAATTTGTTAGGAGACATGTGGGGCATATGACAGCTAATGTATGCACATATTAAGCCACTTTTCTGTAACTCAGTGTGAAGCTGGAAATACACATACTGAAAAAAAAAATTCACCAAAAACCCGTTTCCTTCTAACTTCCACTGCAGAATATGAAAGAGAAACATCACTTTACATTTTTCAGAAGAGCACGTCATTACCATAAAAGGAGTTATTGGCACAGAAAACAACTGGACACAAAACTAGTACAATGCAATAACTAGATTAGAAACACAGTAACTAGACTTTTTTTTTTTTTTTTTAGGAAAACAAAGTTCAGGATTTCAAAATAAATCATGAATAATATAAAGTAGATGGCATGCATGAAAATATTTAGATTCTTTCTTCTTTTAATACTCATAAAACAACTATAAGAATGAGAGACAGGTGCTATATTAGATAGAAAAGGGAGAAAGAAAAAAAGAAAGGAAAAAAAAAAAAAGCCTCCAAGACCCAGGACCTTAATGAAACTTCAATGATGAGAAACATACTATCAAAGAATGTGAACAGGATCAGGACAGAAAAACTATAATTCCCTAAGATGCTGCTGGTCGCTATCAGATACGGCAATGCTGGAAAGTGGGAGGGGGGTGCGTCAAGGATGTAGGAAGTTAACCAGACTTGCTTTAACATAAGCATAGGTTTTGAGAGTAAGCTGCTCACAAGAGAAGACTTTCATGATGACGTTTTTTTCTCTTGCCAAGCACTGCAATAAACCATTTTGTTTATTTTCCTGACTGAAATAATAAAATATTTTCCCATTAGTTCAATCCCTAAATATCAATCAGGTTCCAATAACGTCTCCTCGATACTTACCTGACGATGCTTTTTTGCTTTGCTTAAATATACTGATTCTTTGACTGCTACACCTTGACCATTTTTTTCCTAATTCTGAATTTAATAGAGTGACCTACTCCACTTGCTGCTCTGAGTTTCTCCTGCTCTCTCCAATACATGAACAGAGGCAAAGGCCGACTACCTTGGTGAACAGGGAAGGGGATGGGGTGGACGGCAGACTGATTCCAACCTGTGGCCAGCAGACACAGGACAGTGAGAATGTCTCCTTTGCACCCTGTGCTGCAGCGGACTTGTTTACTTCCCGAAGCTGGGGAGAGTGGGGGGATAGGAGGGCTGCACCAGCTTACCTGTAAGGTTCTCATGATTAAATCTAAATTCTTAGGATTAAATCTACGGTTAATATTTATATTATCAAATGGGCTATAAAATTAGAATTCCTTTAGCTTTCCTTATTAAAACAATGTATGTTGATTTAACAATTCTGAGAAATAGCATAATTTTTCAATAATGTTTGTGTATCATCCAAAATGATATGAAATATTCATATTAGTAAGGCTTTATAATTTTTCAACATATCTTAAAAATTAAACCATATATTAATTTTATTTTTCTGTAAATCTGATAGCTGAAGAAGAAAACTGTACTTGCCAAATGTCCTACATGTACTTACCATGTCGGTGAAACACTTAAGTATATTTCACTCTTTGTACAACAGATTAGCTTCCTTTAAGCATCCTTCCTATTTTCCACTGAGCAGAGTGGTATTTAAAGAATATTACTTTGTCTATTTCTGAGTGCTCTCAAAATAACCTGAAATTCTATGTGGGAGATCATTTTAAGATTAGCTTCTTTAAATGCAAGAGATTTACATTGTTTTTTCCTCTCCATGGTCTCTAATCCTTTAACAAAGTGAGTATGACAAATTACCAGCTATGTCAAACCTACAACACAAATTCTAAAAACAAACTGAAACAAAATCATCTTCTCTGGCTTACACATTTATTCACATATGACCCATAGAGCATGGAAAGACAGCCGCTACAATACAATCCTGCATCAGAAATAAGGTCTTAACATCAAAAGAACAGAAACATATTTAAATATGAAAATTCATGCTTAAGTAAAAAAGGCAGCAAAATGGCTCTAACTTTTGTTTTAATAAGGATAAACCAGAGCACAACCATTTCCTTTGCCAACAAGTCAATTCTGACTCATAGTCACCCTATAGGACAGAGTAGAACTGCCCCATAGGGTTGCCAAAGAGTAGCTGGTGGATTCAAACTGCTGACCTTTTGGTTAACAGCCAAGCTCATAACCACTGCACCACCAGCGCTCCTTGATAAGCATAAATGGCAGTATAAGTAAAAAGTAATTTATGTAAGAAAAATATCTTTGCACTCAAAAGCTTTACTCATCTGCTAACAATTTACTACATCAAATTTGGGCAGATGAGGATCAAAATGCACATGATGAAAGCTGTCCCAAAGAATTCTCAGAAAAGCAGACGTGCTTGGGGAAGCAGAAACAACAATGATTAAGGAATGGGAAATGTTTTTATATTATTCCTGGATTGTAAACTGCATTCCACACGTGACATTCTAAAATGCTGCCTGGAGTCCACGATCACAGAACAGTTTAAGGGTTCAGGTTTTGGCATCAGAAGATGCCAGCTTTACAGTACACAATACTGGGGAAGCCAGCACAACTTGAACAAAGTTTAAAAAAAAAAAAAAAGGCAGCAGCATCTGGGCTCAAATCTCAGCTATTCAAACCTTGCTAGCAGTGAGAAATTGGGAAAGGCACCATGTCTAAGGCTCAATTTCTTTCTCTGTAAGATGCACACAGGTCCCCCAATATTTTCTAGTAAAGATTAAGTGAAGATGATAATGACCATCACCATTAATAGATCCCATTAAAGTGGATGTTGATCATCACACTTAGCAAGGGTTTTCTTACAACTTCTGCCCATACTCATCTTTCACTGAGCCCTTTAATCTGAGAGAAGACCTCTGATCACGCAGACCTAGGTAAAATACTTGTCACTTCCTATCTAGATTCACTGTTGAGATCCTTTTATAACTGGCAATATTTTAATAAAACATGGGCTAGTTGAAAAGTATAAAAAAGGACAAATTTCAGAAATACGTAGACTAACTTGAAATATTTCTTTGAAAAATAAAGAAACACTCTGGTCCTGCTAATTTTGATATTTCCATGAGAAAATTATTTTAGATATTTTTGGTCATTTGGATGTAAAATTAATGAGCCAATTAGCACTTTTTTCAAAAGATAAACGTCTTTAATCCTCTTCCATAAAGATTTACAGCCTTGGAAAACAATGGGGCAGTTCAACTCTGTCCTTACAGGGTTATTATGAGTTGGAATCAACTCAATGGCAGTGGGTTTGGGAACTGTGACATAAATTGGTCTATTCGAAAAGTGCACTGAAAAAGAATGGTTTATTTTGATTGGTATAAAAAGGCTTTATAAAAGACAAATAACCCTAAATTCCTTTTTAAAGCATACAGAAGATACCGGATGGTATTATTAAATTACAGTATAATATTCCTTCAAAGAACTTTATTCTGGTTGGTTTAATGATAAGTAAGCACTTATACAAATTTAATAGTCCAAATAGTTCAGGAATTAATGAAAGTTAATTCATTCTGATAAAGATTTTTATGTTCTGTACTATGTGAGAAACCCTGGTAGCCTAGTGGTTAAGTGCCATGGCTGCTAACCAAAGGGTTGGCAGTTCAAATCCGCCAGGCGCTCCTTGGAAACTCTATGGGGCGGCTCTACTCTGTCCTATAGGGTCACTATGAGTTGGAATTGACTCAATGGCACTGGGTTTGGTTTGGTTTTGGTACTGCGTGAATCTTAAAAGCAAAACATTTTCAAGCAACTTAAGCTAGATATTATATGAAATGTGTCTCATTTAAGGAAAAAGGATCATTTTGCCTTAAAGTAAAACTAGTATTTTCAGAATGGGGAAAAAAGGGGCACAGAACAAAATTAGATAGAAAAAAAAAAGGGGGGGTAGCCAAAAATCAATAGGTTCATTAATAAAACTGTTAAAGATCTTTGGTATTTATTGGGGTAGATAAGAGGTTATGATAAAAGACAAAACCGCTTACCAAGAGAATAGTAAAGAATAAAACAGAAAGAATTTGGTTATCTTTTGTCTTTCAAAATACCCGGGTCAGCTTAAACATATGTAAGTGAACTAGAATTGATCGATTCTTTTCTTTAACAACAGAGCCTCAGAGTGGGAGGGTGTCATGGGGAACCTGTACATAGACCAAAAGGCAGTTGTTCTAACAGAACTATGGGATACTGTGTGCTTTAAAATCAGGACAGGTATGCATTAGGTTTGTATCCATTCAACACACTTACTCAATCTGTGTGCTGAGCAGATAATCTAAGAAGCTGGGCTATATAAAGAAGAACACAGCATCAGGATTGGAGGAAGACTCATTAACACACTGTGATATGCAGATGATACAACCTTGCTTGCTGAGAGTGAAGAGAACCTGAACCACTTACTGATGAAACTCTACAGCCTTCAGAATGTATTACACCTCAAACATAAAGAAAACAAAAACGATATGCAACAGATGATAAACAGAGAAAAGACTGAAGTCATCAAGGATTTCATTTTACTTGGATCCACAATCAACGCCCATGGAAGCAGCAATCAGGAAATCAAAAGACGTACTGCACTGAGCAAAATCTGCTGCAAAAGACCTCTTTAAAGTGTTAAAAAGCAAAGATGTCACTTTGAGGATGAAAGTGCGCCTGACCCAAGCCCTGGTATTTTCAACCACCTCATATGCATGTGAAAGCTGGACAATGAATAAGGAAAACCAAAGAAGAATTAATGCCTTTGAATTATGGTGTTGGCGAAGAATACTTAATATACCATGGACTGCCAGAAGGAGAAACAAAACTGTCCTGGAAGAAGTACCAGAATGCTCCTTAGAAGCAAAGATGGTGAGATTTCATCTCAAGTACTTTAGGCATGGTATCAGGACCAGTCCCTGGAGAAGGACGTCACACTTGGGTTAACACAACAGCTGCAACAATGGGCTCAAACACAGCAATGATTGTGAGGAGGGCGCCGGACTGGCAGTGTTTCGTTCCGTTGTACAAAGGGTCGCTATGGCTTAGAACTGACTCGATGGCATCTAACAGGCCCCCACTCAACCAGGAGTTCTTTTAAGACAAAATAAGAAAAATACTGTCTTAATACAATTATCAGAAATTGGGTGGATCCCCAACATAAAAGAACCGTAAACAAGTTCTATTGTAGAGGAATTTTAAAGCGAAAAGATCAAAATTAAAACCTATGTAAAATAGAAAAAGATCATATACATATCAATGAATTGGTCTGGTTTAGCCAAGGCTTTGAAAAGTTAAACTTAAAATTGGAAAATGGGACAAGGCAGAAGTTTAAATGAAGGTTTAGAATAGTTCAACAATAATTATGTTTTGTGGTATACACACTTATTGAAGTTTTCAAGATTTTTAGGTAACTGATACTAAATTGAATTAATGGATATTCATTACAATTTTAGTTTATATACTTTTGCTTCATGCTATAAAGAAAGGATATGTTTGAGTCTGCTAACAAGTGTGTCTACTTGTGCCACTTAAAAGTTGTAATATGAGAGATATGCAACAAAGACAATGTTTAAAAGGTTTATTTATAGGGAGTTTATTTGGTATGATCAATGTTTTTATCTGTTGTGGCTAAAGTTTGATGGGTTTATTTATGAGTTTTTAAGAGCCTTTAGTGTCAAACAGCATATAAAGCAAAATAAATTTGTGTTTATTGCTGTTAAAATAACAAAATTTTCTTTGCTGAAAGGAAGAGTTAATTTATTTTTTGTGTTATCTGCCTCGGAGGCAAGGGTCCAGTGTCTCATCAGAATTGAAACCCAAGCTGCATGGCTTTGAAAAAAGATACGGTTTTTACCTTTAAAATCTTTGATTAAATGACTTAAGTACGGTTTCTCAGTGACCGATGATGACCTCCTGACAACTCTGAATCTTTGTGGAAAGCCACAAAAGATTTGTCCTGCTTTATAAAGGAAAAGTGCTAAAAAATCAAGTTTATTTAATGTGTTATGAGTTACACGAACTGTGTTCTCAAATCAAGAGAACTGCCTGATTTTCTTTGAATTAATAATTTACATGTTTCCCCTTATGTGTGCCCAATATTAATTAAGAAGCTCACACTATTTTTTCATTTTATTATTTTTTATTGCTAACTTGGTTGCAACTTTATTTCTTTTGAATCTACCATCATCAGAGCCAATGGTTTTAACTGATGAATTCACATCATTTACCCATGGAGTGGAGCCCTGGTGGTGCATCGGTTAAGAGCTTGGCTGCTAATCAAAAGGTCGGCCGTTCGAATCCACCAGTCGTTCCTTGACTACCCTATGGGGCAGCTGTACTCTGTCCTATAGGGTCGCTATGAGTTGGAATGGGTTTGGTTTGGTTTGGTTTACCCATAGAGTTTTTTAAATTACTATTCAGATGTCTAGAAACTTGACAATCTTGGTATATTCTTGGTACATCCTTACTATATGGTATTACATCTCAAGATTATTATATCTGAAGCTCTTTGAAAATAAAGGTGATCATTATGTTTAGAGCTACTTTAAGGGTTTTTTTTTTTTTTTAATTGACTTTGTCTTTGCATCACTTTTGTAATTAACTCCCATCAGGTTTTTCACTTCTAAGAATTATTATTGTAAGTTAATCATGGCCATATTAAGTTTTGTCATCCGCAGATGTTTATATATTGCTGACTCACTGAAAATGCTTGATCAAAATATTTCAATAAAAGATGGGCTATATTGGGTTTCTGAAAAGCATTGTGATATTCTGAAAGTGGATACAACTAGGCTGAATGAAGATTAATGGAACTCTTATGTAGAAGCTGACAGGTTCACAGGCTGCACGTTATCCAGAATCACATGGAACAGAAATTAACTACGTAGGACTGAGTAGACTAAAGGATTACTGTGCGTTTTATGTGGGAATACTGATGATGTCTTAATGTTCTATTTTCTGGATATATAAAACAATTTTTCTCCCTTTTCCTAAATTATCTATTTGCGGTGTGATGGATTGCTTTTATGTGGCCTTTCTCACCATGGTCTTTTAACTCCCACCAAATAACTGGATGGAGCTATGCAAATGAGGTGATTGTGGCCCACCAAGGGGATTGGACAGCTCACTGCTAATACAAATAAGGTGCATGGAACCCTTGTAGGTGTGGGACCATGCAAATAAAGTGTATGGAGCTCTAGCAAGGGAATTGGTCAATGTTGCCACCCTGCTAGGCTTAAAGGGAGACAGGGAGAGTGAGAGACAGGGGCTGTAACACAGAAGACAGCAGGAAGAGTGAGAGACAGGAGCTGTAACACAGAAGACAGCAGGAAGAGTGAGAGACGGGAGCTGTAACACAGAAGACAGCAGGGAGAGTGAGAGATGGGAGCTGTAACACAGAAGACAGCAGCAAGAGTGAGAGACGGGAGCTGTAACACAGAAGACAGCAGGGAGAGTGAGAGACAGGGGCTGTAACACGAAGACAGAGAGAGACAGTGATGCAGCAGTAGCAAGAGTGAAAGAGGTGCAAGACAGCAGGAAGCAGGAGACTGGTGCCAGAAGGCTGTGGTGGGGCTTGCTGACCCACAGAGGAACAGAGCTGAGTACCTTCGGGTAGGAGGCTTGATGGTGGAGTGGGGTGCCTCCGGCACTTATTGGTGGAGCTACAGAGCTTTGTAACAGTTGCCTGATCAGGGCAGAAGCTGGGAGAGGGGGCGAGAGGCTAAGGGCTAGAAAGAGGTCTGCCTTCAGGCGGGGCTGAGAAGAGGCTGTCATGATGGAAGAACTGTATCCTGAGTCGTTTCTGTTCCTGAACTGTCACCTGTTACTTCCTTAACAAACCACTCAGCTGTAACTATGGTTCACAAGCTCTAAGAGATGCTGCAGTGAATTACAGAACCCAAAGACTGGAGGGAGAGTACTGAGGAAAAGGGTAACAGTTGATGCTAGAGATGATGGAGTGGTATAAGAGTTTGGAAAAGTCGGATATTTGGGACATCTTTAACCTCTTTATAGGAACCAGCTTTGTACAGTTCCTTCGAAATTATTCTTTTACTAATAGGTTTGCTTTTTCCTGCAGCTCTGGACGGGTTTTGTTATTTTATTCCTATGTGTTTATATAATCAACTAAGCAAAACAGAAAAAAATAAGAAATATGAGCGGAATGAAAAGTTAAGACATCAGAAAAGAAGCTTTAAAAAGATTAAAAGAAGAATCAGGAGATGAGAAAAACACTTACCACAGGATGTTCTGTAGCCAGCATAGTGCTATTAGTTGCTGATATAGCTAACTCTTGCATTAAAGGAAATCATCAGGCTTTAAATGGGTTTAGGTATTTTAACTCTCAAATTGGAAGTTTGTGGTGATAGTTGTAGAGACCTTAACTAGAGAAGTAGTTGAAGTTTGAGCTGTGATTTTACAAAACAGAGTAACATCAGATTTCCTATTAGCCTCCCAAGGAGATCGCGCCTTAATAGATAAATGTTGCTGTCTTTACACGAATAATACACAATCTGAGGTTCTGCAGAATATAACTGTTGCCGAGGCACATGAAAAGCAGTTACTGATGCTGCTTACGTATAAACAAACACCTCATGGGATTTGTTTCCTTGGTTCAAAGACCTAGGGCCATGGTTTTGTGGGTCATTTCAGTCAATTGGCCCAATACTGTTCTATGTCCTAGTTCACTATGTAGTGTCTGAGGACTTAAAGACTTGCAAGTAGCAATCCCAGGTGCAACAATCAGTGTCTGTTCATCTGGAGCAGCAGAAGAAAGGGGAGCCAGGTGAAAGAAGAGTTAGCCTCTGTGCCTGGTTACCTCCATTTAACAGCTGTATCCTTCGCCATGAGGCCAGAAGAACTGGCTGGTGCCTGACCACCATTACTGAACGTTTCTGATCAAAGATCCTATAGCAAAATCATGGTCAGAAGGAGGGAATGACAAAATTGTTTTGATTCTCCTGGAATCCAGATTTCTGGGTTCATGGAATTGGGGTGATCCATTCAGGCCATCTACCATTAGGGATCCTTTTCAACCTTGAAGAAACTGGTTCCCTGGAGTCACCTTCGGGTCGAACAATAGCATGCTAAGAGTAGCTCAGCAGAGATGTTTGGCCTTAGGAATTAGATTTTTTTTGGAAAATTATCTTTGTGCAGCCAGTTTTGAGAAGCCAGAACTCTGGGGTCTGACTAGAGGCTGTTTTAGGATGTAAGGCATATCCTTGGTGACTGTTTCTGTAACCTCCCCTGTGCTTTGATGCTCTCTCTTGAGAAATTAACATAACAATGACGTATATAACCTGCTTTCACTGTCCGCTCTTTGGAGCACCTTCCCAACATGTTGAGGTTATGCTGCCCAACTCAGACTGTATCTACTCAGAATAAATATATCCTGTTACACTAATTTTTTGGTGTTTCTCTAAGCAATTTAGGTTTTTGACAGTCCCTTATTGCTATAGTGGTTCACCCTAAGGAAATAACAGTGAAATAACAGTTCACTGTGAAATAACAGTGTTTGTATGTGAAAAAGCTTTCAATCATGTTGCATTTCACTTGGTTAATCATTAATTCAGCTAAATACAAGGAAACTCACTAATATTACTCCTGTCCAAAGAAACTCTACTTCATGTAGGAATATTTTTTTAGTCCTCTAGTAAATGATACTATTTCTTTGTCCTATGAGTTATGGTTACAGAAATTACATTTTGTTCTGTATTAAATAACATTCAAATCTAGGTGCAATAGACCTTAAAAAAGTCCTAGAGCAAGTAATTTTAGAGCTTGTTTTTTCTTGGTCTATGATTCACTGCTTAGCTGAAGCCCTGTGTCTAAGCAAATCATACATCTTTATGTGGGTGAAGCACTGTCAGTTGAATTATAATGCCGACACTTGGGGTCTATGTAATTTAACTCACACAATCAAGAGATTCCTTCAGCTTTTTTCTCACTCTGAGCTACAACAAGTAATCATCAGTCAATACAGGGCTCATCTCTTAGTTGGGTCATGCTTTATAATACTACTATCCACACATAGAGGTGTTACAAGTAAAAACTATGCTAAATAATGTAGTGTTCTCAACTGAGGGAAAAATGTTTTTGATAACACAACAATAAAGAAGTTATTTAAAATCAACTTGAAATGGATCACAGACTTAAATATAAGAAACAAAATTATAAAACTTCTAGAGGAAAACACAGGAGAAAATCTTTGTGACCTTGGGTTTGGAAAAGATTTCTTAGCCATGACACCAAAAGCATGACCCAAAAAAGAAAAATCTGATGAACAGGACTTTATAAAAATTAAAATCCTCTGCTCTTCAAAAGACACCATTAGGAAAATGAAAAGAAAAGCACAGCTGGCAGAAAAGACTTGCAAATCATAAATCTGATACAGGATTTGTACTTTGAATATGCAAAGAAGCCCCACAAGTTAATAATAAGAAACACAACCCATAAAAATTAGACAAAGGATTGAAGGAGACATTCCATTACTGAAAATATATGAACGGCAAATAAGCACATGAAAAGATGCTCGGCATCATTGATCATAACCAAAAGATAAAAATAAAAAAAAAACCAAACCCATTGCCATCAAGAATCGACTCATAGTGACCCTATAGGACAGAGCAGAGCTGCCCCATAGGGTTTCCAAGGAGCGCCTGGTGGATTCAAACCGCTGACCTTTTGGTTAGCGGCCATAGCTCTTAACCACTGCACCACCAGGGTTTCCCATTGATCATAAAGGGAATGCAAAATTAAAGACATAATAAGACAACAATCCTACTCAACAGAATGGTTATAATAAAAAGAATGACAATACTAAGTGTTGACAAGGATGTAGAAAAACTGGAACCCTCATTTACCGCTTATGGGAATCCAAAAAGGTATAGCTACTTTGGAAAATAGTTTAGCAGCTTCTTAAAAAGTTAAGCATACAAATTAAAACACCAATAAGATACCACTACATACCTGCTAACCCCCCCCCCCCCAAAAATAACCAAACTGAATGTTGCCAAGTCAATTGCGATTCATAGGGTTTCCAAGGAGTGGCTGGTGGACTCGAACTGCCGACCTTTTGGTTAGCAGCCATAGTTCTTAACCACTGTGGCAACTGGGCTCCACACACCTATTAGAAAGGCTAAACCTAAACTGAGGATAGGAGAACAGACTCACTACATATGGGGTTGTGGACAAGGTTGTACAAGTGTAACACAGTTTCCTAAAACTCCTTGAACTTAACACTTAAAATTGGCAAGTTTTATGCTATGTAAATTATACTTCAGTAACACTGTTAAAAATTGAAAAGAAGAAGGTTTATCGAAGCTGACTCTTTCAAAGAAATTATTAAACATTTACTTACTGTTTAGTAATTGCTAGTCTTTATTCTACACACTGGAAATATGAATATTCAAAACCATGGTCTCTGTTTCCAAGTAAGTGAGGAAAACAGAAGTAAACAACTAATTGTAACAGAGTGCAGCAAGTGTTAAAATAGAGTAGGTATTGTTGTTGTGAGCTGCCTTCCAGTTGACTTAGGCTCATGGCAACCTTAGGTACAACAGAACAAAACAATGCCCGGCCCTCTGTCATCCTCACAATCACAGCATGTGTGAGTCTCTCATTATGCAGCCATTGCGCCAACCCATCTCACCGAGGTCTCCTACACTCCTGCTGGTCCTCTACGTTACTAAATATGATGTCCTCCTCTAGCGACTGATCCCTCCTGATGATGTGCCCAAAGCAAGCAAGGGGGACAATGTTCTGTTGTGATCTACAATCAATGTTCTGTTGTGATCTATAAGGTTTTTTACTGGTTAATTTCTGGAGGCAGATCACCAGGCCTTTCTTCCTAGTCTTAGTCTGGGTGACCCAGTTGGTATTTGAAATGCAGGTAACACAACTTCCAACATCATAGCAACATGCAAAAGCCACCACAGTACCACAAATGGACAGATGAGTAGTGGACAGCAGGTACAGCAGTGGTGAAAAAGAATTAGTAAGTAACCCTACCTTGAAATTCCATCTGAAATGATCATCTAATCAATCAAGTAAGTAGTTTATTCATCCACCCAGCAAGAGAGCCTACTATATAGTAGGCACTGTGGTTAGTATTGGAAAAAATTAATTAAGGCCTGAAGGATGAGTAGGAATTAGGTAGGGGGAAGGATTCAAATGAAGGGCATTTCAGGGAAAGGGAATAACACAGAGAGGCCAGGCAGCAAACAGAAAAAGGAATATGATATACTTTGAATATTGCACATAGACCAACATGTCCGTGGAGTCTTGTGGTAGAGAAGTACAGAGAAGCCAGAACTAAAAGGACTTGGTGTGTCATAGTGAGGACTTTGGATCTTACCCCTGAGGGCACAGGCAGCATGAAAGAATTCTGAGTATTTCAGATTTATTTTGTGTAGAAGCAGCACTACAGGGTGGAGAACGGACTGGAGAGGCAGAAAGACCTGTAGTGTTTCAAGAAGTCAAGAGACAGATGAGCTAAAGAAGTATCCGTCAGGATGGATGTTCTGGGAGCAGCAGAAGGGAAAAGAGTAAAGACATTTGCAGAACTCCTTCCCTTTCTTGTATCTTTTGATCAATATACTGAGTAAATACGACATTAAACTATTAAGTAAATGGTCTAACATGCCCTGTTATTGCAGCTCATGCTTACTGTGCACTATGTCCAAGGGACTAGAGGTCCTTAAAGTATTATTTTAATTAATCTTTACCAATAACCTATTTATAATCCCATATTATACATGAGAAAATAGATTGTTAGAGAGGTTGAATAGCTTACCCGGAGTTGGAATTTGAATGTGGACTTCTGTGAATTTAAAACCTATGACAGATCTTTAATACCAAAATAGTAGTAATTACTATAAGTGATTGGTAATAGATCTAAAAATATTTGTTACACTTATTCTACAAGCCCTTAGCCACTTTTAACAGGTTGGTGGTTAATTTCAAGCAGTCTAATACATGATCAATTAAATTCCTATTCTCTATAACCTTCATTTATCATCTTCAAATATGTCATTATAACCCACATTTGAAAGATCATTAAGAAACGTGAAAGGTAGGAGAGATTTTAGTGACATGCCTGACGGATCTATGCCGATCTTTCAAATGAAGACTCCTAAACTAAAGGATAAAAAATAGCAATAAAAATATTTATTTAAAAAAAACACAAATGAAGGGAGGCCATAAAGAATTCTGAGATATTTATCACTGAATGCTCAAGAACGAATGTGCCTGGATACAGAGAACTCCTATCCCCAAATGATGACTCGATTTAAAGTGAGCCAGAGCTTCAAAACCTAAAATACTGATACCCGGCTGCTAAACTGGCACACAACTGGATTAGGGGAAAAAATGAAAGTCAAAAGGGATCAAGGAAGTTATTTCTAGGAAATGCCTTCTTACTATACACACACAGAAACTTACTAGTGGAATGTCTTTTTACTAATAATAACTAGAAATTTATTGTATTTGAGAAAAGGATATTCTGAAAAGCTTGTCTTATCCCAAGAGAAACTTTTAATGAATTTTGTATCAAAATCAATGCTCGGTTTGATCTTTCCTGGATTTCACAGGCATTATTCTAGAACTATAGATTTATAAAATCATACTTTAAGACAAATAATGGCTTCAAGGAATGGTCAGGTAGTATAAAAACTCTAAAATAACAAGTGAAAAATCATCAGAAATGCAGGGAGGAGGAAAAGGTTTATCATCAACACATAATAGGGTTTAAAATATCTGAAAGAGCGCACATAGGAGGTCACTGCTGGTGAGAGTCAACAAGGGGACAGCCACACACTTTCAGAACTAATGCGGAAGGAGATGGGCTGCACAGTGTTTAAGTACACAGCTTGTGAGACAGCCACAGATCATGTCCCAGCTCTGCCACTTCCTAGCTGTGTGGCCTAGGGCAAGTTGCTTAACTTCGCTGAACTCTTGCTACCACATCTTTACAATAAGGATGAATAATACTGTTTACTTCAGAGAAGATTATGAGTATATTCCAAGTATTTATTCGTAAAACAGTTCCTGCCAAAGAGTAAGTGATGTTAAGTATCATGAAAAAGAACGAATAAATACTTCGAATACACTCAATTCCTAAATCCTTAAAAAAGTCATGTTATGGATTGAATTGTGTCCCCCCCAAAATAAGTGTCACCTGGCTAGGCCATGATTCCCAGTATCGTGTGGTTGTCCTCCATTTTGTGATATGATGTAATTATTCTCTATTATGTGATGTATTGTAAATCCTAGCCTCTACAGCTGTGGTTGTGGTCCCATTTGGGAGTGAGCTGTCCGTCATGTTAATGAGGCAGGAGTAGGGTGGGATGTATTTTGAGCCACCACCTCAGTAGAAGGTGTGCCTCCAGTCACCACCTTTACCACCCTTATTCAAGTCAGGCCCTTACTTGAGTCACACCTTTTATCTTACAAGAGATAGAAGAGAGAAGTGAGAAGAAATAAGGACCTCAATACTACCCTGAAGAAGAGATGGGATGGGAGTAGAGCATGTCCTTTGGACCCAAGGTCCCAGCACTGAGAACTTCCTAGAACTAGGTGACACAAAGAGAGTGCTGCAACACCAGAGAAGGTGGTGCAAGACAGCAGGAGGCAACGGCAAAGAAAAGGCGGCAGCAGAACCAGGAGGCTGGTGGGAACCTGCCCACAGAGTAAGAGAGAGCTGAGTGCCTTCAGGCAGGCAGCTTCTTGGTGGAGTGGGTTGCCTGTGGGCACTTAACAGAGAGCTTTGTAACACTTGCCCGAGCAGGACAGAGGTCGGGCCAAGGGGCCGAGGGGCCAAGGGGCTGAGGGCTAGGGAGCGGACACAGCTGAAAAGAGGCTATCCTGATCAACACAGACCTTCCTCCAGAGCCAAAAGAGAAAGCCTTCCCCACCAGCCAGTCTCTGAATTCAGACATCTGGCCTCCTAAACTGTGAGAAAATAAAATTCTGTTTCTAAAAGCCATCCGCTGTGGTATTTCTGTTACAGCAGCACTAGATAACTAAGACAGTCATCGATTAACAAAAAATTTTTTAAACATTTCTACTGACTAAATTTAGAACATATTTGTGATATGGGTAATGTGATGATAGGCTGGATCAGCAAAGTACAGATAGTGTCCCTTCACCTGTACTTGTAACAGGGAATCAAAGGAAAGTGTCTTGCTATGGGAGCCCCTAGGTGGTACAAACAGTTAATGTGCTCGGCTGCTAACCAAGAGGACCCTGGTGGCACAGTGGTTAAGTGTTCAGCTGCTAACCGAAAGGCTGGCAGTTCGAATCCACCAGCTCCTCCCTGGAAACCCTATGGGACAGTTCTACTCTGTTCTGTAGAGTCGCTATGAGTTGAATCAATGGCAATTTTTTTTTGGGGGGTGTGGCTATCCAAAAAGTTCCTGGTTTAATACCACCCAGAGGGGCTTCAGATGAAAGACCTGGTGATCTACTTTTAAAAGACCAGCCACTGAAAACCCTGTGGAGCACAGTTTTACTCTGATGCACGTGAGGTCATCATGAGTCAGAAGTGACTTGAAGGCAGTTGGTTTGGCTTGGGTCTTGCTATAGTGGAACAGCTGGAGCCCTGGTGGCATACTGGTTAAGAGCTTGGCTGCTAACCAGAAGGACAGTAGTTCTAATCAACCAGCTGCTCCTTGGAAACCCTATGGGGAATTTTACTCTGTCCTATAGGGTTGCTACGTGTCGGAACCAACACAACAGCCCCTAACAAAAACATGGTAGAAGAGGAGCCCTGGTGGTACAGTGGTTAGAGTGCTCAGCTGCTAATTGAAAGGTTGGTAGTTCAAACCCCACCAGCTGATCATGGGAGAAAGATGTGGCAGTCTGTTTCTGTAATGATTACAGCCTTGGAAACCCTATGGAGCAGTTCTACTCTGTCCTATGGGGTCGCTATGAGTCAGAATCGACTTGATGGCAGTGGGTTTGGTTTTGGTTACGGTGGGACAGAACAGGAAATGGGACTGCTTTGTTTGTCACGAAGTGAATGGATAGTCTGGACAAGGGGATAAATAGCAAAGGGCACGTTCATCCATCCATCCTATCCATCCATCACTCAACTCTTCAGTGGGTTAACCACAGGAGCTGTGTACCTACCTACATCCAAGAAGCACAACTGTGCTTTTGCTTATCAGTAGATAGGTATTTACACAGAATAAAAATGCAGAGTTGTAGATGGAAGAAAATGGGGTCAAAATGGAAGCCTGAGTTATCTGAAAATGGGGCAGAACATTTAGAAAAGGGTAGCACTGGGATGGCCATAATTTATTATCAAGCTTCTACATTGTTCTGACTGACAGCAGAGAATTCCCCTCAGATGGACTGTACCAGAGAGGAATAAATCTCACTCACGCTTTAGTCCTTTTCAGGCTTTAAATATCTGTAAGGTCTAAGAATAGTCCAGGTGCCTATGGCAATCAGTACCAGAGTACTGGGGCAACCCAACAAAGAAGAGAGAAATGCACGGTGAGGTTCACGAGGCAGTTTTATGGGCTGCTTCAGTTATCACAGTCCCATTCTGTTAATTACCGCAGGCTCAGAGTGACAGGTATCCCAATTAAGTTGTGGGTTATGTTATAAATCTTTTTATGTTATAAAATATTAAAAATATTATCCATTGAATTACAAAATAGCAATGTAACACTGTGAAATATAACATTGTTCTATAGCAATCTTTAAGCACTTTAATATTCTATGGGCTAATTATTTTGTATACCACATTCATAAAAATGCATCAATAAAAAATTAAAAGCACACTGCAGTTCTGAGAATAGAATACGTCAGGTATAGCTTTACTCAACAAAATTCATACATAGAAAGGCAAGGATCTATCATAGACAAATCTGTACTCAAAGGATTCAGAGATCTGGGCTCCTAGTTTTCCATCGTGTTTGCAAACCTTAAGGGAAACGAACGCAGCCTGGTTTGCTTTACACACTGGCTATGTATAAAAATTAGACCCTGAAGTAACAATTTTATAATTTCTATATAAATTACTGGAAACCCTGGTGGTGTAGTGGTTAAGTGCTACGGCTGCTAACCAAAGGGTGAGCAGTTCAAATCCACCAGATGCTCCTTGGAAACTCTATGGGGCAGTTCTACTCTGCCCTGTAGGGTCGCTATGAGTTGGAATTGACTCAGTGGCACTGGGTTTGGTTTGGTTTTGGTTTATATAAGTCACCATTTCCAATCAAAAAGCACTGAAAATATTTATCAGAATCACATTTGGCATTTGTGATTCACCAAGATAGGGGCCTAACAGAAGTCTTTGCTAAAAAGTATAAACTCAGGGACTAATTACTTTTGCTATGGCAACCACTATGCTGAAGTTGCCACAGTGACGTGGAATGGAAAGGAAATACTAAGGAACTAAATGTATCATTTGGCTAGGAGAGTACTGCAAACATGAGAACACTTCAAGAACACCTGATCACTTTATGTGCCATACGGCAAACTGCATACACATGAAATATTTCAGTTTTAACAAAAATTTCTAATAGTATTGTCTTTCTTTGGTGGGACAGGGGCAGGGCAGGCTGAGGAAGACTAAGGTCCAGCATGTAAGAGAGAGAACTGTTTAAACTGGTTATAAAATTGGCACATAAAGATATAAAAGGATATTAAGAGGCCCTAATAACATAATTGTCTATCTCAATGTTAAATGATAAATAGCATAGATAATATATGTTGTCATCCACTAATGAGAGTTCAGAACTAGAAGAATGCAGATACGAGAACTAAAAATTACAGTTTATAAAGATTGCTGATGTCTCCCACAAAAATGAACAGCTATATTAGAGATACAGGACAATTTTTAGTTCCATCACTAACTTTAATCAAAATGAGCGAAAGTACTGTTATATCAGTCCTCAGAATGGGAATGACCTCCAGAAGATACGGTTTAGGATTATGGTTGAAGGTACTTAAGACATGCTAAAGACATGCTAAAAGTGGGCTCAATTCTTAAAAACCAGTTAAGTCAAGTCAATTAGAATCTATATATTTTTCATCACATTCACTCAAAATTATTAAGCATCTATAATGTGCTTAACATTGTTGCAGGCTTGAGAGCTACAGCGGTGGATGAGCACGCCAACAGAGTATATTCCAGTGTTGGGGTCTGAGTGCAATGCACAGGCTGCCAGATGAGGACAAAGGCTGTGGAGAAAAAGAAAGGAAACCGTGCCAGGAGTACTGGGAGGAGGGGTTACAATTTCAATTAGAGTGGTCAGGGAAGGCCACCCAGACACGGTGACATTTTTGTAATGCCAAAAGAAGGGGCGCAAGAGGAAGAGCACTTCATGCTGAGGGCTGCGTAAGGGCAAAGGCTCTGGAGCGGGGACTGTGCCTGGCTTGTTTGAAGAACACTGAGGAGGGGGTTGGCTGGAGTAGCCACATTTATGGTGTTAGGAAGAAAGGTCAGATATTCTGGACATGGACTTCTTTACACACCCATCTTCTAAGGGGCATTTAAACAAAGATATGCTGGTAACTGGTAACTCCCAAATTAGCTCTCTAGTTCTGTGCCTCTTCCAAACTTTATCTCCACGTGGTGTTAGTAAGCATTTCAAACGTAACATGTCCAAAACAGAATTATCAATTAAAAGAACTCCAGAGTTCCTTTTCCTCCTGGCTATTCCTTCCCTATCTCAGCAAGTGGTGCCACCATCCAGAAAGCTGTTCAAGCTAAAAATCCACAAGTCATCCTTGAGTCCTCTTTTCCTCTCCCCTTCAACAACCAATCCATCAATAAGTCCTGTCAACTGTGTCTCCAATATATCCTAAATATGGCTGTTTCTTGCCGGCTCCTGCTGATGCAGGTCACCATAGCCTTTGCCTGGTTAGCTGCATGTCTTCGTTAACTAATCTCCTTGAAACTCCTTTTATTCCCTTACCATCCATTCTCCACGCAGATCATATCACTCTCCTGCTTGGAACCTTAAATAACTTCCAATTACATTCAGAACAAAACCCAAACCCCTTACCTTGGTCCGAAGCCCGCACGACCTGGTCGAGCACCAGCCTTCTTTGCATTCACTGAATAGATATCAAGCTCATTTTTGCTTTAAAACCTTCACCTGTGTTCCCTCTGTATGTCTGTAGCATAAAATGCATTTAAAGGAAACTTCAAATACTATGCTTCAAGTGACATGAACCTAGTACTTTTATCAAACCTGTCCATATCCCACATACTAGAGTCCTGGGCATTTGTATTTACCGGATAACTTCTGACTGGGGTGAAGGTGATACACCAGTACACTGAAGAGAGAACACCAATATCTGAAATCTCAAACATTTCTGTGTTTCATGATTCTGAGGTAGAATTCAATGTCCCCTTTTAATGAAAAACTAATAAGGCCACTTAACAAAAGAGAAGCAGATTTTCAACTGTAAGAAAAAAAAGTTCACCATCAGTTTAAGGCTTTGGAATAAAAAGCAACCTGCAATCACTCACATAATAAATGCAAGCAAGAAAGCATAACGCTTATGACTTCCCCTATACAGACTCTTTCATAATATAACCATGACTTATTCGACAGCTTTTGATTTTCAAAATTCTTCTGTGGGAGAATATTAACATTTAGCTACTGTTACGGATAGAACTGTGACCCCCAAAATATGTGTAGTAAATTCTAACCCCTATATCTGTGGTTGGAAACCCTGGTGGGATAGTGGTTAAGACCTAAGGCTGCTAACCAAAAGGTTGGCAGTTTGAATCCACCAGATGCTCCTTAGAAACCCTATGAAGTTCTACTCTGTCCTTTAGGGTTACTATGAGTCGGAATCGACTAGATGGCAACGGTTTTTTCTGGTTTATAGAATCCCATTTGAGAATGAGTTTTGTTATGTTAACGAGGCAGTGTTAGTAGGGTATGTCTTAAACCAATCTCTTTTGAGATATAAAAGAGGAAACGAAGGAAGAAAGCAAAAAAGCAGAAATGGGGAACATACAAACCACACGATCGTCAAGGAACCTAGGAATAGAAGCTGAAAAGAAACAAGGACCTTCCCCCAGAGGCGACAGAGAGAGAGAGAAAGCCTTCCCCTAGAGCTGGCGCCCTGGATTCACACTTCTAGCCTACTCAACTGTGAGAACATAAATCTGTTTGTTAAAGCCACCCACTTCTGGTATTTTTGTTATAGCAGCACTAATAACAAAGACGGTTACCAATTAGCACAGAGGCTAAATGTAAAATTTAAATTTACATACAGGGCTCAACTGATTTATTTACAGATTAGCCACTAACAAGAAACCACTGTAATTTGTCAGATCATTGTCGAATACACCTAATTGTAAAACAAAGTATAACTGCTGTGAATGATATTTCAAACTGAGCATTTCAGTTCTACCACGGTTAATTTGGAATTAATATCCAAATTTTTATCAAGCATCATAAAGGTTTCATAAAATAACTTCATTGTGGGGTTTCTCTTCCTTTCTCTTTCACTGTAATAAACATCATTGATTATCTACTATGCTAAGCACTGGGAATACTCGACCGAATAAGATTTGGCCTCAGTCATCAATGACACCATCTGTAAGCTGCTCAGTATTTTCCAATAGGTTGATAACTTTCACGGATGACAATCTTTCCCTTTTTTATTAGCTCCTTTATTTATTGTAGGATTATCTAGGAGACCTGACTGACAATTTCCAGGCTTCTCCACCAGGCTGGGTACTATTCTGTCACTTGCCTATGTTAAGGTAATCCTTGTTATGATCTGATACACAAGAGTCAGCCTCAGACTGGGTATACCCAGTGACTGGGTATACACGTAAGGTATCACAAGGCTTAAAATATGATTCAATCTATAGAAAATGTTGACATCCTGTAAGATTTGTTTTCCCTTCAGTTTTGTAGATTTTTATTGATTTCCACTACATCTGCTATTACACACAAAATTAATACATGTTTTCTCTAAGTCTGGCCCTATGTAATTTTTTTTTTTGATAGAAAAGATGTACCTTATTTTTATTCACTTTTTTTGTCCTATGTAATTTAATAAAGAGATACCTCCCCTACTTGTACAAATTCTAGAATTTGATATTCTGAGCTTACCTAGAAACAGACTCAGCTCCAACGTACAGTTTAAAAGGGTGATAAAGTGGGGCAAGACAGAAAACATGTTTTCTAGAAGATACGCATTCTAAGATATCTTCATATCCAGACCAGCTTTCTCTCGTGATTTACCTATCTGAACTGTAGCATCATTCTTGATGACTGCTTAACTACTGGAGGCATTCATGGGTTGCAGGGCATGAGGCTAGGGCCCAGAGCCCCATCTGACATTAGCTAGTAGGGGCCATTATTTACTGAGTGATTTCCATAGTTCAAGGACTGCTATAAGAATTCCGTAACAGGTACTTTTTGGAGCACCAATCCCCTGGCAAACTCAAATCTAAAGGCCTTTTCTTGGTCTTTCTCTTGTGTCACATTTTAATATCCACTGACAGTTCTGACAACTTTTAGGGGTCCTTTTCTACCCCTCATCTGTCTGTCGTTTCTCTCTATTTACACTCTCCTCCTTGGAGGGTTCACCTAGGACTTGACCTCTTCGCTCTCTGTGGAGGAATCTCAAATATGCTTTCGCTTTATCACTGAACTTAGGTTTGTCAAATGTTCCCAATCAGGTGTCTTACCAGCAAAATTAATGTGAAGAGTCAAAGGTATCTTAATATCCAAACCAGCTTTCTCTCTTGATTTACCTATCTATATGAATGGTAGCATCATTCTTCCAGTCATTTGGAATCATTTTTTTTAACCCTCCTTAGAAACCCTGGTGGCGTAGCAGTTAAGTGCTACAGCTGCTAACCAAAAGGTCAGCAGTTCGAACCTTCCAGGTGCTCCTTGGAAACTCTATGGGGCAGTTCTACTCTGTCCTATAGGGTCGTTATGAGTTGGAATCGACTCGAAGGCATTGGGTTTTAGTGTCCAGCAATCACCAAGTTTACCGATCCTTTCTTTGCAAAGTTGTCCCTCCATTTATTGGTGCAGCTCAGGCTCTCTACACCTCATGCTCTCACCTGTCTCCTGACTGGTTTCCAGTCACAGAAAATCCAGTATTTTAGACTCTGCTTAATAAAAAGAATTATACATTATGACCACGTGGGATTTATTGCAGGTACGCAAGGCTGGTTCAACATTCAAAAATCAATTAATGTAACTCATCACACCAAAAGGCTAAAGAAAACAATCATATGATCATGTCCATAGATACAGGAAAAGCATTTGATAAAATTCAACATCCTTTCATGATAAAAACTCTTCAAAAACTAGGAACAGAGGGGAACCTCCTCAACTTGCTAAGGAACACCTACGGAACACCTAGAGCTAACATTATGTACTTCATGGTGAGAAGCTAAACGCTTTCTCCCAGAGGTCAGGAGCAAAACAAGGATGTCCTCTCTCACCGCTCCTATTCCACACAGTACTGGAAGTCTTAGCAAATGCAATGGGTAAAGAAAAGAAAATAAAAGTTTACCAGATTTGAAAGAAAGGAATAAAGCTGTCTTTGTTCACAGATGGTAAGACTGCCAAAACAGAAAATCTCAAAGACTGACAAAAAAACCCCTGGAACTAATAAATGATTATAACAAAGTAACAGGACAGAAGGTTAGTATACGAAAATCAATTGCTTTCCTACAAATCAGCAATGAATAATTGGATTTTGAAATTAAAAACACACCACCGTTTACATTAACACATAAAAAAAGAAAAAGAAATACACAGGAATAAATCTAACAAACTATGTACAAGAGCTATATGAAAAAAAAACTATAGAGTTCTGCTGAAAGAATCAAAGATCTATATAAATGGATAGTCTATGTTTATGGACAGAAGACTCAGTATTATTAAGATGTAAATTCTTCCCAACTTTATCAACACAGTCCCAGTCAAAATCCTAGTAAATGACCTTGTGGATATCAATAAACTGACTCTAAAGTTTATATGGAAAGGAAAAAGACCCAGAATAGTCAACACAGTATTGATGAAAAACGAAGTTGGAGGAGTGACATTACCTGACTTCAAGGCTGAATATAAAGCTACAGTGTGGTATTGGTGAAAGAATAGACAAACTGATCAGTAGAACAGACCAGAGAGCCCAGAAAGAGACCCACGCAAATATAGTTAAGTGATTCTTGACAAAGGAGAAAATGCAATCCGATGGAGAAAGGATTGGCCTTTCAACAAATGGTGCTGAAACGACTAGACATCCACTTGCAAAAAAATCAATTTAGGCACAGAACTGTCACCTTTCACAAAATTAACTAAAACGGATCATTGCCCTAAATGTTAAATGCAAAACTATACCACTTCTAGAAGATAACGTAGGGAGAAATCTAGGCGACCTTGGTTTGGCTATCACATTTTACATATAAAACCAAAAGCATGACCTATAGAAGAAAAATTTAGAAGTTAGATTTCAGTAAAGTAAAAAACTTCTGCTGTGCAAAGGGCACTGTTAAGAGAATGAAAAGACAAGCCACAGACTGGGAGAAAATATTTGCAAAACACATAAGCGACCAAGATTTGTGTTAAAAAATATACAAAGAACTTTTAAAACTCAACAATAAGAAAATTAACAACCCCACTAAAAATGGGCAAAATGTACAGACACTTCACCAAAAAAAAGGTATACGGATGGCAAATAACCATATGAAAAGATGTTCAACATCATATGTCATTAGGGAATTGCAGACTAAAACAACAATGAGATACCCCTATATGCTATTAGAATGGCTAAGGTCCAAAACACTGACACCACCAAATGCTGGCCAGGGTGTGGAGCCACAGAAACACTCGTTCATTACCACTGGGAATGCAAAACAGTACAGCGACTTTGGAAGACAGTTTGGTAGTTTTTTTACAAAGCTAAGCATCCCCTCATCATATGCTCCAGCAACTGCACAAGTAGCTATTTACCCAAATGAGGTGAAAACTTATGTCCACCAAAAACCCTGCATGTGAATGTTCTTAGCAGCTTTCTGCACAATGGCCAAAAATAGGAAGCAGCCAACATATCCTCAAAGAGGTGAATGGATAAATCATAGTACATCCATACAATGGATTATTATTCAGCAATAAAAAAGAAATGAGCTGACAAGCCTCGGAAAGGCAGGGAGGAAGTTAAATGTATATTTCTAAGTGAAAGAAGTCAATTTGAAAAGGCTACGCACTGTATGACTCCAACTATGTGACATTCCGGAAAAGGCAAAACTATTGAGATAGTAAAAAGATTAGTGGTTGCCACAGGTCTGGGCGGGGGGTGATGAACAGGTGGAGTGCTAGGGGTTTTAGGGGCAGTGAAATGATTCTGTACGCCACAATAGTGGATACGTGATACTATATGTTAGTCAAAACCCATAGAAGTGTACAACGGAAAGACTGAACCCTAACGTAAACTGTAGACTTTAGTTCATCAGTTGTAACAAATGTACCCCACAAATGTAAGATGTGAATAACAGGGGATACTGTGTGCAGGGGTGGGGAGCTGGGGTATAAATGAGAACGACTCTGTGCTTTCTGCATAATTTTTCTGTAAACCTAAAAATGCTCTAAAAAATAAAGCCTACAGCAATATACTGTTTAAATCAGCCTCTTTTTTGAAATATATATATATAAATCACAGGCACCTCAGAGATTTTAACATTCTACAACCAAGACTATTTCCATCTGCACATCCCACCAGACCAGATTTTATTCACTTTACTTTCTGAAGTTAACAAAAGAAGGCATTAAAAAGAGCAGTTCGAAATTGTTCTACTACTTACCACTAGTTATACAGAATAAAATCAACATTTGTTCATCTCTTATTCACACAGTAATCAAATGCATTCACAGTCCATGTGCATATATTTTTACATTTATTTTATTATTTTTATTGTGCTTTAAGTGAAAGTTTACAAATCAAGTCAGTTTCTCACATAAAAACTTATATACACCTTGCTACATACTCCCAATTACTCTCCCCCTAATGAGACAGCTGGCTCTCTCCCTCCACTCTCTCTTTTTGTGTTTAGTTTACCAGCTACTAACCTCCTCTACCCTTTCATCTCGCCTCCAGGCAGGAGATGTCAACATAGTCTCAAGTGTCCACCTGATCCAAGAAGCTCACTCCTCACCAGCATCCCTCTCCAACCCATTGTCCAGTCCAATCCATGTCTGAAGAGTTAGCTTCAGGAATGGTTCCTGTCCTGGGCCAACGGAAGGTCTGGGGGCCATGACCACCGGGGTCCTTGCAGTCTCAGTCAGACCATTAAGTCTGGTCTTTTTATGAAAATCTGGGGTCTACAACCCAATGCTCTCCTGATCCCTCAGGGGTTCTCTGTTGTGTTCCCTGTCAGGGCAGTCATCAGCTGTAGCCGGACACCATCTAGTTCTTCTGGTCTGAGGATGATGTAGTCACTGGTTCATGTGCCCCTTTCTGTCTCTTGGGCTCGTAATCACCTTGTGTCCTTGGTGTTCTTCATTCTCCTTTGATCCAGGTGGGTTGAGACCAATGGATGCATCTTAGATGGCTGCTTGCTAGCATTTAAGACCCCAGATGCCACTCTTCAAAGTCGGATGCAGAATGTTTTCTTAACAGATTTTATTATGCCAACTGACTTAGATGTCCCCTGAAACCATGGTCCCCAAACTCCTGCCCCTGCTATGCTGGCCTTTGAAGCATTCAGTTTATTCAGGAAACTTCTTTGCTTTTGGTTTAGTCCCATTGTGCTGACCTCCCCTGTACTGTGTGTTGTCTTTCCCTTCACCTAAAGTAGTTCTTATCTACTATCTAATTAGTGAATGCCTCTCTCCCACCCTCCCTCCTCTCGTAACCACAAAAGAATGTTTTCTTCTCAGTTTAAACTATATCTCAAGTTTTTATAATAGTGGTCTTATACAATATTTGTCCTTTTGCAACTGACTAATTTCACTCAGCATAATGCCTTCCAGGTTCCTCCACGTTATGAAATGTTTCACAGATTCCTCACTGTTCTTTATCGGTGGGTAGTATTCCATTGTGTGAATATACCATAATTTATTTATCCATTCATCCGTTGATGGGCACCTTGGTTGCTGACATCTTTTTGCTGTTCTAACCAGTCCTGCAATAAACATGGGTGTGCATATATCTGTTTGTGTAAAGGCTCTTATTTCTCTAGGATATATTCCAAGGAGGGGATTGCTGGATCGTACGGTAGTTCTATTTCTAGCTTTTTAAGGAAGCACCAAATCTATTTCTAAAGTGGTTGTACCATTTTACATTCGCACCCGCAGTGTGTAAGTGTTCCAATCTCTCCACAGAGTCTCCGACATTTATTATTTTGTGTTTTTTGGATTAATGCCAGCCATCTTGGAGATGAAATCTCATTGTAGTTTTGATCTGCATTTCCCTAACGGCTAATGATTGTGAACATCTCCTCATGTATCTGTTAGCTACCTGAATGTCTTTAGTCAAGTGCCTATTCATATCTTTTGCCCATTTTTTTTATAGGATTATTTGTCTCTTTGTTGTTGAGTTTTTGCAGTATCATGTAGATTTTAGAGATCAGATGGTGATCGGAAATGTCATAGCTAAAAACTTTTTCCCAGTCTGTAGGTAATCTTTTTACTCTTTTGCTGAAGTCTTTGGATGAGCATAGGTGTTTGATTTTTAGGAGCTCCCAGTTATCCAGTTTTTCTTCTGCATTCTTAATAATGTTTTGTATACTGTTTATGCCATGTACTAGGGCTCCTAATGTTGTCCCTATTTTTTATCCCATGATCTTTACAGTTTTAGATTTTCTATTTAGGTCTTTGATCCATTTTGAGCTCGTTTTTGTGTATGGAGTGAGGTATGGGTCTTGTTTCATGTTTTTTGCAGATGGATATCCAGTTATGCCAGGACCATTTGTTAAAAAGACTGTCTTTTCCCCATTTAACTCTCTTGGGGCCTTCATCAAATATCAAGTGCTCATATGTGGATGGATTTATGTATGGATTCTCAATTCTGCTCCACTGGTCCATGTATCTGTTGTACTAGTCAGTACCAGGCTGTTTTGACTACTGTGGCGGTATAATAGGTTCTGAAATCAGGTAAAGTAAGGCCTCCCACTTTGTTCTTCTTTTTCAGTAATGCCTTATTTATCCAGGCCCTCTTTCCCTTCCATATGAAGTTGGTGATTTGTTTCTCCATCTCATTAAAGAATGTCATTGGGATTTGGATCGGAATTGCATTAAATGTATAGATCGGTTTTGGTAGAATAGACATTTTTATAATGTTAAGTCTTCCTATCCACGAGCAAGGTACGTTTTTCCACTTATGTAAGTCTCTTTTGGTTTCTTGCAGAAGTGTACTGTAGTTTTCTTTGTATAAGTCTTTTACATCTCTGGTAAGATTTATTCCTAAGTATTTTATCTTCTTGGGGGCTACTGTAAATGGCATTGATTTGGTGATTTCCTCTTCGATGTTCTTCTTGTTGGTGTAGAGGAATCCAATTGATTTTTGTATGTTTATCTTGTATCCCAATACTCTGCTGAACTCTTCTATTAGTTTCAGTAGTTTTCTGGAGGATTCCTTAGGGTTTTCTGTGTATAAGATCATGTCATCTGCAAATAGAGATACTTTTACTTTTTCCTTGCCAATCTGGATGCCCTTTTATTTCTTTATCTAGCCTAATTGCTCTCGCTAGGACCTCCAACACAACGTTGAATAAAAGTGGTGATAAAAGACATCCTTGTCTGTTGCCCCATCTCAATGGGAATGCTTTCAGTCTCTCTCCATTTAGGGCGATGTTGGCTGTTGACTTTGTATAAACGCCCTTTATTATGCTGAGGAATTTTCCTTCTATTCCTATTTTGCTGAGAGTTTTTATCAGGAATGGGTGTTGGACTTTGTCAAATGCCTTTTCTGCATCAATTGATAAAATCATGTGATTCTTACCTTTTATTTATGTGGTGGATTACATGAATTGTTTTTCTCATGCAGAACCATCGCTGCATACCTGGTATGAATCCCACTTGGTCATGGTGAATTATTTTTTTGATATGTTGTTGAATTCTATTGGTTAGAATTTTGTTGAGGATTTTTGCATCTACATTCATGAGGGATATAGGTCTATAATTTTCTTTTCTTGTGGTGTCTTTACCTGCTTTTGGTATCAGGGATACAGTGGCTTCATAGAATGAGTTTGGTAGTATTCCGTCCTTTTCTATGCTCTGAAATGCCTTTAGTAGTAGTGGTGTTAACTCTTCTCTGAAAGTTTGGTAGAACTCTGCAGTGAAGCCGTCCAGACCAGGGCTCTTTTTTGTTGGGAGTTTGTTCATTACCTTTTCAATCTCTTCTTTTGTTATGGGTCTATTTAGTTGTTCTACCTCTGTTTGTGTTAGTTTAGGTAGGTAGTATGTTTCTAGGAATTCATCCATTTCTTCTAGTTTTTCAAATTTGTTAGAGTACAAGTTTTCATAGTAATCTGATATGATTCTTTTAATTTCAGTTGGGCCTGTTGTAATATCACCCATCTCATTTCTTATTTGGGTTATTTGCTTCCTCTCCTGTTTTCTTTTGTCAGTTTGGCCAGTGGCTTATCAATTTTGTTGATTTTTTCAAAAAAACCAGCTTTTGGTCTTGCTAATTCTTTCAATTGTCCTTCTGTTTTCTATTTCATTTAGTTCAGCTCTAATTTTTACTATTTGTTTTCTTCTGGTGCCTGTGGGTTTCTTTTGTTGCTCTCTTCCTATTTGTTCAAGTTGTAGGGATAGTTCTTTGATTTTGGCCCTTTCTTCTTTTTGGATGTGTGCATTTATTGACATAAATTGGCCTCTGAGCACCGCTTTTGCTGTGTCCCACAGGTTCTGATAGGAAGTGTTTTCATTCTCATTGGATTCTCTGGATTTCTTTATTCCAACCTTAATGTCTTCTATAATCCAGTCTTTTTGGAGCAGGGTATTGTTCAGTTTCCAAGTGTTTGATTTCTTTTCCCTGCTTTTCCTGTTATTGATTTCTACTTTTATGGCGTTATGGTCAGAGAAGATGGTTTGTAATATTTCCGTGTTCTGGATTCTCCTAAGGCTTGCTTTATGACATATTTCTACATTTTTATAGATGCTCTCTATTCAAACCAAAGCAGTTTATTCACTAGTCACTAACCGTGCCAGATGTGAAGTCAAGGTCTGAGATCACCAAAAAAGACAGGACTCACACACGGGCACTGAGTAGAAGAACAGTTTACTCATATGGAGACGAGACAGAGCAGGATCAGCTTCAATAGTGGGTGTCAGCCACCCATGGCCAGTGGGTCACTTCCCACAGCAGCCACCAAGGGTATGGTCTGCAGGCACCCCTCCTGTGCTGCAGAAGAGGGACCCTGTTCTCTGCCCTCCCGGAACGGATACAGAAATGAGGTTGGCCAGATGCTATATAATGCACACATTTAGCTAAGCAGTTCCTGGGAAGTTGGTGAGCTCAGGGTATGAGGATGGATGTGTGACAGGCCACCAGCTGTTATAGGATGTCCTGGAGAAAAGAGTCAGCCCGCACTCCATTCTGACTAAGAAGCCAGGCTGACACATCTGGCTCCAGGGAGAAGGTTCATTTGTGGGTCACAGGGAAAGATGGCAGGCTGTGTGCAGAGTGCCCCTTTGCACAGTCTATCCTGACTTTTCCTGGGACCCCAACAGACAGAGTAGAAAAATTACTACTTTTTTGGTGTGCCCACTGTCCATTTTGAACAGTGAGCTACTGTGACAGATGTCACTTCTCAACATCATTTGGGGGCTGAGTCCTTGACTGGCTGTGCACCAAGTCTGGTTAGAAGTGCAGCTCTTTCCCTTGAACTTTCCAGGTAGAACCTGTGCAATTGCCTGTGGTGAGCTCTGAAGACACAGATTTTTAGCCAGAACTGGACTTCTCAACTCCAGGTTTTCATACCTCCACGTATTTTTACCCAAACTTTAGAATAGCTTCAAAGCCCTGAGCAAAATCCTACCTCTTCCATGAGGCTTTCTGGTGGTCTGTACTGCTACAACACTTAGGACACACTTGTCTGTGGCATTAGTTTCATAAGTAACAACGAGATGCCTTCTGGTTTCTCTTACATTTTTGCTGTTAAACCAAAAAAAAAAAAAAAAACAACCAAAAAACCTGCTGCCACTGAGTCGATTCTGACTCACAGGGACTCTAAAGGACAGGGTAGAACTGCCCCCCACAGGGTTTCTGAGGAGTGTCTGGTGGATTTGAGCCAAACTCTTAACCACTGCACCACCAGGGCTCCTTGTTGCAGCTATGTGTTGCTTTATTCTTGTATTTACTTTTAACATATTTATCTTTTGTCTCCCTAACCAGACTGTACATTTTTTAAAGGCAAAGACTTTACCTTAAAAATTCCTGCTTTCTCACCCGGTATTCAGCACAATATTTTAAGCATAACAGATGACTATCGTTTGCATTTTTGTAGGAGTTAAAGGCCCTGTGAAAGTATATGGCAACAGAATTCAAAGACTGGATTATACATAACTTATAAGTACTGCAACAAAACATTAACAACACTTAAAAAAAATCTGTACTGGTTGATAAGTACATACTTCAGTTTCTTTCTTGCTATGATAGATTACTATCTTCTGTGATTTGCTTTTTCATTATTAATATATTCACATGACAGAAAATTTGAAAAATAGAAAATAAAATAGCTCATTATCCTACTTTAATACAACTATTACTACCATTTTGATGTATTTATTTCTGGTCTTAAAAAAAATTTTTTTTTAAGTGACTGTATTATGCATCTAATTTAATGTTCTTCTCTTTTTCCTAACAGAGTCTTCATAACCATCATTTTTATTGGCTGTGTAGCATTCCATGGAGTTTTAGTCAGTTGATTTCCAGAAACGTTTTTCTTTCTTAGAACAAAGGAAATCAATAACATTATCATTAGTTTCAATAATTATTTCCTTTCTTTACTTGGTAAAAGAGTCCTGATTTGTTTGATTTTGAACCACCCTCTCTTAGCATCTTTGGCTATACTAGAATAGCCTAAATTTAGAGTAGATTTTTTAATCTTTTAAAATATATTTCATATTAGCAGCTGTAAGCCTCACCATAATTATAAAAATATTCTGTTAGAGGACCCCTGAGGGAGCAGGAGATCAGTGGGATGCAGACCCCAAATTCTCATAAAAAGACCAAACTTAATGGTCTGACTAAGACTAGAGGAATCCCGGAGGCCATGGTCCCCAGACCTTCTGTTGGCAGAGGACAGGAACCATCCCCGAAGACAACTCATCAGACATGAAAGGGACTGGACAGTGGGTGGGAGAGAGACGCTGATGAAGAGTGAGCTAATTATATCAGGTGGACACTTGAGATTGTGTTGGCAACTCTTGTCTGGAGGGGGGATGGGAGGATAGAGAGAGAGAGAAGCCGGCAAAATTGTCACGAGAGGAGAGACTGAAAGGGCTGACTCAAGAAGGGGAGAGCAAGAGGGAGTAGGGAGTGAGATGTATGTAAACATATTTGTGACAGACTGATTGGATTTGGAAACGTTCACTTGAAGCTTAATAAAAGTTCATAAAAAAAAAAATATTCTGTTACTAGACAGTTTATGTGAGATGGGAGCTATTTCAACGCGTGTTTGGTACAGGTTTCCCCCTTTCACTGTTATCAGTTATTCAGCTGTGTGCTTTCTCTTTCCACCAAGGAACAAATTTCTGAGATCATGCTGACTTTCCTGGCTTTCAGTTATTTCCCTTGCCTTGGTTCAAAAGGGGTGTGGGATGTTGAATGGAGAGCAGAATAAAACTTATATGTACATTTTTCACAGGAAAATGCATATTTTAGATATATTAATATTCATAACTTTATTCAACACCATCTGTTCATTCTGACACATTGGGAGTCTTATATTTTGACAATATCCTAATAAAAATACATGAACTTTAAAAAAGGCATTGTTGGATATTTATAAAATGTTACTGACACATTAAAAAAAGTTTACTGATAAACTACCTAAAGCTATGAAACAGGCGATACAGTTGCTTCTTAATTTGATTATATCCTATATTCTGTAGGTTTTTAAAATACCAACATGTTAATGTCTACATTTGTGGTTAGTGCAGTTTTCTTTAAAATTTGTAAAATCTGGAGTCTCTGGGGGGCTGCTAGAGGACTATATAGTATGTATTACACTCTTCCCCTGGGGAGAGATGTGCTAATGGTCTGCCATCTCCAAAAGATTAAGAATCGCTGTTTTGATTGAGGTCATTAATCCAATTAGCAAATTAAAAAAAAAAAAAAAAAGAACATGTATTCTGTCACTTGACTATTGCATCAAAAACTGTAAACCAGTCACCAAAAATATACTTCAAACTAAAATGATATTCAACTTAGCAAACTAAAGTTCAGGACAACACACTAGTGTGTGGTGAAACGTCCATCAGGCAACCAACCCTATCAGACCTCTGCCTTTGCTGCCTGGGGATACAGCGCTACGACCTAGAATAACGAGCTGATGTAGTCGACTCACTAAAGAGCACCAACAATAAAAAACCAGACGAGTCCAGTAGAAAGACTCAAACTATACAAACAGTTCCCTGTGTTCTTCCTACGAGCTGACACTGCTTTACTCAGATGGTACTCACAACAGCCTTGTGAGGTGGGTCTTACCCTCATCCCATTTTATAAATGAGGAAAAAGAGGCCTCCGGATGTGGTGACATCTCACCTGCATTTTGAAGAACAGGTTGAGGTGCTTGTTGGCAGAACGAAGGAACAGGAGAATAAGGGTGAACTTTGGACATCTTTTAGGAGGTGGACTAGACCACTTTCCCATTTAAGACAAAAATCCTTTTAACAGTGACCCTACCAATGGCGAAAGAGCCATATATGCTTTGTAAATTCCTAACAAAAATAAACTTGATTTACTGTGGAGAGTCTTAAAAAAAACAAAAACTCACATGTTCTCTTGTGGAAAATTCATAATACATGTTACTCTTCTTTGGAATTCAAATGTAAATTAAAAATGGCTTTTAATATTCAGGTTTTAAGAGGTCAGATTAACTCCTCCAATTCTATGTGTTCCATATTCTGGATATATATAAAGAATGCCACGTATCACTCTAGACTATGCATCTTCTAAATCTCTAATAGTTCTGAAAACAATGAAGTTATTTTCTGAAATGTGACCAAGTCACAGAGACAGGGAGAATATGGAAGGTGAAAACGAATCTTACCAAAGTCTGCAAATGCTGATTGTCCAACCACGACCATATTTTGAGGCTTTTCAAGTGTACTACTGACAGAGAAATTTCCATCCTGTTAAAGGCAGAAAATTCTGGGTTAGACCATCATAATCTACTCATTTGTCGGGTGTGGTACAAAGCATTTCAACTGAAGCAGGGAAATAAATCACTTAAAACTTTGGTGAACCGCACAAAATTATTGCAATCATCTATTCTACTTTCGTCATATAACACAAGAAGCCGCTGTGAAGTGATGAAGGTGAGCATCTGGAGTGTTTTCCTTGCTGTCGATTCTGGTCTGACACGTTTTACAGAGCCATCATCACAGCTTCAGACGTAATGAGTGTCTTCTAATTTCAAGTACTGTGGGAGCCTTTGGGAATGTAAAGAACTCCGAAACACAGTTCCCACCTTCAAAGCACTGAGAGTGTATCTGGGAGGTAGCACGAAAGTCAAGAAGGGGGAGTTCCTGAAGGTAACACATAAGTGGTACAAGTACGTAGCAAAAGCACTACGTTTTATGAATTTCAAGGAAAGAAGTCTCTGTGTTGGCGACAATTAAAACAATGTGTCAAAGTGAAGAATTGTACTGATCCTTAAAGGGTCACTTGTTTTCAACGGAAGTTGATGTATCAATGAGAAGAGAAGCAAAAGATTACAACAGCTGCCATGCAGTGACCAGAGGCAGCTTAGATGAACAGAAAAGGAGACCCCATCACAGAGCCTTTGTTTTAGTCACTCTTTCTAAAATGTAGCAGTATACATTCCAAAAATAACATGTCTTACTTTAAGGTACTGTCTTTTCTTTTCATAATTTTAGATTATTACACACACACACACAAAATAAACCAACACACCAAATTTGGGATTTTGAGCTCTCAATTTTATACAGTGCTCTCTTCTTACCACTAACAATTTTATTCACTGTTTGATATACTGACTCTGATGTACTTTTAAATGATTTTTTCCCTTCTTTGTTCCTCTAAGGTTACCGTAGATCTGCAAGTCAGTTTCTTGAGAAATCACTTCCGACGTTTATAGAGAAAGGCATTGGTACAATGGAAGAACAAATACCAAATGCTTGTGGACTATGAGTAAGTGAATAAGACTTATCTTCTGACAGGCAATTTTCCACCCATTTTAACATTCCATTTTCCACATGCAGAAACACGTTTCCCCTGCCATTACTGAAGCACCGGAGGTATTTTCATGTGATTTTTCTATAGAATTCTTATTCACATAAGTGTCGTAAACCTTGGGCCTCCCCTCTGGTCTTACCTAGTACCTGAAATTACACTAGATATATCAGTGTTCCAAATTTCTGGATGCAATGCATTCTTCTAAAATGCAAAAGCAGTTGACTGAAGAGTCAGGTGCATTTGGATTTTAGAAAGATCACAGCACTGGGCCCAGAGAGGACACAAGGTTCCCTGAATGAATGGTAAAAACTCTTTAAATCTATTACCCTCCTGGGAGATAAACCTGAATATCAACTCTTACACTGACTCAACTGAGTGAATTACCCATTGAAGGTCAGGTAAGGACTTTTGAAATATATCTAGAAATGTTTCTAGATATAACCTCATGATACATCTCCATCAGGTGACAGGCTCCCATGTCTAGGACTCCACATTCACATTGAACATGAATAGAAAAAGAAGAATATACTCTACAAATTGTTGAGAAAGCTAACATACCCTCAGGGCCTGCAAGGCATATTATGTGCATGACAGAACTGGGGGAAAGAACAGGACTTTATTTATATGAATTTAATTTCCCACCATCATTACTTGTTCTCTACCTGGCAGTACAAAACTATAACTTAATTTCCACACATATTAGTCTTATTTACATATTATTTGATAAACATGATTCAGTAAACTGCATCATCATGTTATTCTCATTAGATAACTTGTTTTAAAATGGATCATTACTATACGTATTTTCAAGGATGATGCTGCCATGTAGCTGTTCAAAGCAGGAAAGACAAACACGTAATTAATACTCTCATTCTGAACAAACACTGAGAGAACAGAACAGTCTAGTGGGAGGGGCACTAGATTTAGAGTTAGATGATATGGGCTCAGTCCTGTTCTCGCTGATGAGCTGTGTCACTTTGGGGCAGTCACTTACTGCTCCGGGTCATGGTCTTCCCAATGTCAGAAGGAGATTATTTTCCTGCCAACTTGCAGGGTTCTTGAGAGGAAACCATGGAAGGATATAGATGAAAGTGTTCTGCAAAATGTAAAGTATCAGGCACCTATAAGGTGTATTTATAACGGCTGTCCTGTGTTTACGAGCTGCAAGAACTGTTTTCATGGGATGCTATCCGCGACTCATCCACTCCAATGCCTGTCCCCCTCCTTACCATGCCATTCTTATTGGCCTTCATTGTTCCCTGCAACCCAAAGTAGGGCCAACCGGCTAAGAGTTCTGCTGAAGCTACGTCCTCACTTTTTCATCTACCTGGTTTCTGGAATTATTGTGCCATGACTTGGGGTAGAAGTTTTAGAGACAGACTTTCTACTTCAACTCCAAGCTTCACTGTGAGCTAGCCTGAGGTCTTGAATTAACTGAGTTCTACTTTAAGGATCAGTTCACTGTTCATTTCACCTCCAGATGAAAAAACTGCTTTTTCACAATATTTTTATGGGGATTAAAAATTCATATAAAATGCTTAGCACAGTATATATTCAGTTAGCATTAGTCACTTGTGGTAGGAACCGAAGTATCAATACTACTAGTTCTGCTACCACAACCGCTGAAGCAGCTACCAGACCATGTGACAGTAGAGACTCTGCCATTTTCTGCTTGATTGGAAACCACAAGTGCTACTTTGTAGCAAGTATCCTTTCATGGATGACTGTCTATGCTTTGGCATGCACATTTTAATATTTAACGTTAGAACCAACATCTATATAATGTTAAAAAATAATTAGAAAACAATACATGGTGCTTCTCGTGTGACCCTATCTCTATGTACATACAACACTGGTTCTCAAATGCTTCTGCCTCCCAGGAGACATCTGGAAATGCCTGGAGACATTTTTATTGTCACAATGGGGTGGGGGGGGGGCGGGGTTGGGCAGAGAGGCACTACTAACATCTTGTGGGTAGAGGGCAGCCGAAAAACTGCTAAACAACCTACAGTGCACAGAACAGTTCCCACAACAAAGAATTCTCTGGCCCACAATGTCAATAGTGCCAAGGTTGGGAAACTCTGACATAAAGGGTGGTGGGTGTTGTCCAAAGATCCAGCTTTGACATTCTTCTCTTAACTTTTCCCAACTTCATGATACTTATCCACTGTCTCCCTTGAGTGCTAGTCCTACAGGTATTACCACTTCCTTGACATGTTTCTTATCTACAATAAATTTCATTTTTCCTGTGCAGAATTATTTGTTTCTGGTCACCAGCACAAAATCCAAGTTACTATCGGTTAACTGCCTTCCTGTCTTCTCATGTCTACACCTTCTTGTCCACTCCCAACATCCTGCTCCTTGAATCATTCACCTCTTTCCAGCTTACTGTAAGTCCACCTACGTTATCATCCCACCTCCAGGTTTTCCATGCTCATCTATCTGATGTGCAGCAGCCAGATTAACTGCAATAACAAAAGTTCTATCTACCTCGCCCTCAGTCCTTTGGCAGACTCTCGACAGATTTTTTGAAAGATCACATTACTTAGTTCAGAAGTCAAGGCCTTTGCTGATCTTGTCTAAACTAATCTTTCTAACTTACCTTCCAATATCTCTTTCATGTTCTGGCCAGAACCAGTCCTGTTCTACATTCTGGGTATGTCCTGCGTTTCCCACTGCGCTCCCTTGCCCACCTCCTCTTTCTTATTTCCAGCCACCAAAATCCTACTGATCTGTACAAGCCATTTCAAAGGTGACATCTTTTTTGAAGCCTTTCTGATAATCCTGGGTAGACCAGATAGAAGGAACTGCTGTCTCTTTTAACTTCTATAGCATGACATTTGTATTGGTTGATCTGGTTTTATTGTGTGTGTGTGTGTGTGTGTGTGCGCGCGCGCACGTGTTTGGTCAATTACCAGTAGTACATCATTGCAAAGTGTATTGCTTATCTCTAATTAAAAATAATCCTCCAGTTTTTATAAACCACACTTTAATCTGAACTAGTTTAGAGTCTAGGTTCTCCTTAACTTCTATTAATGACTTATTTGTTGTTAACATGGTACCTCACTGACCCAGCCATTTGCAGAAGAACAAGCCTTAGTCCCTACTGTCCAAGAGCCAATTTATTAATTTCTTTAAAGAAAACAATAACATAAAAAAAAAAAAAATCCCAATCAAAATCTATTCTCTTCATGAAGATTTCTCTCCCACTGAATTGCTTCACTTTATTACATTTAAATCAGCCTAGGCTGAAAGGACACTTTATGGTTTAGAGTGTTTTGTAATTTTATTTACACATTCTACTTATTTGTAATGAGGCTTTCCTCCAGATGGACACAAGTTAGTCAAATACATTTCACACTTTATTATACCCCAATATTCACGTGAGATGGGAATGAAGGACCATCTGTTAATGAAGTAACATCCCCCAGAAGTGGGAGACTTAAGTTACAGCAATCATTAAGAATATCCTGTCATCAGAAAACATATATAATTTATAAAACATAAAGCAATATATTAAACAAAGGTAAATCTGGTTTAGATGTTTTTCTTTTTCCTTGACTCATTTAAAAAAGATCAAATTCCTTAGTTTAAAAGTAGATAGTAGTAGCTAGAAGACTTGATCTTCTCTAAACAAAGCCCCTCTCACATCCTAGTTTCCCACATGAAATCTGAGTCATGATCAACATCATATATTCATTACTAACCACACTGTAAGGGATATCTGATAATGAATTTCCCTCTATAGGCTTGTGCTTTCGATCTTCTACAACTACAGCTTAGTTTTCATCAGTATTTAAATAAAAATCTATAAAAGGTTATAGCTCGATTTGGACTGAATAGAAGGCAATCGAGAGCAAACTGATGGGAAATCAAGAAGAGCTCTAAAATTAAAATTTGGTAAGTATCTACTGTGCCAGGCTTTTTATACACACTGGCACATTGTTCCATTTAATCTGCAAAGAACACTGTACAAAGCAGATTCTTACACCCATTTTCCAGATAAGGAACCCACCCACTGCCGTCGAGTTGATTCTGACTCAGCATCCCATGGGCTCCCAAGGCTGTACGTCTTTACAGAAGCAGACTCCCACATCATTCTCCTGCGATGCCACTGGTGGTTTCCAACTGCCGACTTTTTGGTTAGCAGTTAGCCACTTTAACCACTGCACCACCAGGGCTCCTTCCAGATGAGGAAAGTGAGGTTTAATACTTGAAAGATACTTGAACAATGTCACTGAGTCAGCCAAGTTTGCCTGGTCTCAATCCTGCCTACTATGCAGCCTGAAATTCAACTTTACGATTCGCCACCAATTAATCTCACATGTAATCTACGTTAGGCTAAAAAGAAAAGAAAAACATGATATCAATTGGGGAACCTTCTACTCTAAAAATATATATATACATAGAGAGAGAGAAAAACTCTTTAATCTTGGTCAACTTGGCAGGAAGTCTACTGTCTGTTATTCTTACTTCTTTACATAAGCCTGAAGGCAAGGAGAAAAAATTAGTCTTTTAAAATGCTTTTTCTTCATAAACCATCATGCTGACAGATTAAATGACAGTAAGCTCTCTCAACAGCTGACAGCCTAGCAGGGCCCTGTTAACATGTGCATTAGGGCGGACTGATCGCGTTAATTGGCAGCCGTGCCTAAAAACCTGCAGAGGAACTGACGCCGAATGAATCTTTTCCCTCAGCAACATTCAGCAGTTTGAAGGCAGCAATGCAACCGAAGGCGCTTGAAGTTGCTCTATTCATTGTCGAAACCAACAGACCAAGTCATTACTTCGATTTTATTTTCTAAAATTGTGTACTTTCACTAAAAGCCGTCTTTTAGAAATGCTTCAAAGAAAAGATTTCTTACCAAATTTTGCCATATCTCAAACTGGAAGTTATTAGAGCCAGACTGTGTTGTGAGGAATAAATCTAGAAGGAAAATAAAAGAATTTTAAGTTTTGTAGTCATTCTGATCCGCCCATTCCGATGTGTACATTTAAAGACAGCAAGAAACGCAACACATAAAATAACACAATTCTACTTAATATAGTCTAAATTATAAACAGGTTTGATCCAGCACGGAAAATACAGCAGAGGGTCCTGTATTAATACAACTAAGGAGACTGTATTTAAAGCGAACATTTGGAAACCGTGGTGGCGCAGTTGTTAAGTGCTACGGCTGCTAACCAAGAGGTCGGCAGTCCTAATCCCCAGGCGCTCCTTGGGAACCCTATGGGGCAGTTCTGCTCTGTCCTACAGAGTCACTGTGAGTCAGAATCGACTTGATGGCAACGGGTTTGTTTTGGGTGTTTTTTTTGGTATTTGGTATTAGTCCTTCAGAACATTCCTTAATTTCAAGAACTTCTTTTATCTTAAACATTATCGCTCCAATGTGTAAGGTGGAATATACTATTTAAAAACATATTCTGATCCTAGTTACATTTTGCTTTTGTACCCTAAAAGCAACACTTGTCTATAAACCATAGCGAGGTTTCAGAATCATTTTAAATCACAGTATTACAGTATCCAAAATCTTCAGCATTCATGTTAAATGAGCAATAAATTATTTTTCAAAATTTGAGAAACAGAATTGTCTTCACAATAAACTCCAACTAAAGAAAGTCTTATCAGGAAATCTAAGAATTTTAATAAAGTTCCTTTGAAAAACAACAGGTGACAGTGAAATCAAACATCCTATTAATGCAAAGGGCCGCTGAGCTGCAAACCCTTCCTAGTGGGGCTTTATCGCAGCGTTTGCAAAATGGCAATTTTATTCAGTGAATATGTCAAGTCTTAAAACGATGGGTTGACTCACAGGGACATTGAAGTGGCATTAATCTTTTATGCTTTAAAAATGGAAATCATTCAGGGTGATGTAAAGACCGTAACTAGTTTAAAGAAAAGGCTGTTCCCCCCCTCCCCCATTAAATGTGTTTAGAAAACTATCATTCATATTTTAATGTGTCTTCTATAAAGGGTTCATATGAACTTAATGAACCTAACTTATATAATAATTATAATAATAGAGATTTTCATAGACTCTCCATAGATAATCTGTTCACTTTTATAATGAAAACCTCCAACTCCTGGAAAGTGGAGCCATACTTTAAACCAATATAGCAATTGCTTCTGCATTTGTTTTCACCACAGTGAAGATGCCTCTCTTATGGATACAGACTTAAGAGTCTCACGTGAAGATTTCTTTACCCAGTCACATGTACTCCAAACTAAGTGCTGGCTTCCATACTCAGCCATGAAAACTCCCAAACAGTATCTGAGGTTTGTGTGATGATGTACTTGCTGCAAATACCCTCTCCCTCTCCGTGTTTCCTGCATGTTGCCCTCAGTATGATTTTAAAAAAAATCCCAAATGTGATCTCATTCCTTCTCTTCCAGGGTGTCCGGCAAGCCTCTTAGTCTGTCATGTGAAGGCCTCCCTACTGCTGTTTCCAGGCTCACTTCCCACGGCTCCCTTACAAGCAGCTTGTGCTCTAGACAAAGTACCATACCATACCTGTTGCTGTAGAGTCAATTCCGACTCGTAGCAACCCTTTAGGACAGGGTAGAACTGCCCCGTAGAGTTTCTAAGGAGTGCCTGGTGGATTCGAACTGTTGACCTTTTAGTTGGCAGCCACAGTACTTAACTACTACGTCACCAGGGCTTCCTCCAGACAAAGCCGTCACCTGATTTTATCATATTCTTCCGTATCTATCTGCTTCTGTGCAGGCCAGTCCCTCTCTCTGCAGTGCCCTTCTACATCACAGGCCTGGTGAACGAATCCTTCAAAATAAGCTCAAATGTCCCTTAGGTAGAGCTTTGCTTCCACTGTTACTCCACTACGATACCTCTATTTTAGTGGTTATTACACTACGCCATGATATTCTGGTTTCACACCTGTCTTTCTTGAGATTCTTGAGAGCAGGAGTTATGCCTAATTGATTTTTCTACCCCTGTGATTCTATGTGCTTGGAAATAGCACGTGTTTAAGTGATTGCTGAATAACTACACAGCACAAGCTATACACATATTGTGATTCTTGCAAATTTGCCTGACTGTCTAAAAGTTCTCTATTGCATCTTTAAATGGAAAATCTTGAAAAAAAAAAAGGGTCTTATGCTAATGTAAAATTTATGTAAAATTTCATCAATAATAAGTATGACTGGCCATAGTGACTACTTTACTAAGAATGCTTAATAAAAGCTGTTACGTTTTTGTTATCCACAGACACGGGCTATCAGCATAAGAAAGTGATGAGGGATCAGTAGCCAGGGAAATTTCTAAGAATCACTGAGAGAGGAGTCAATGTGAGCTCTGGGCTATATGAAAGAAGCAAAATTCAAACTGAAAACACCGAACTGTTGAAACTCTGACTTGTTGGAGAATAAATGAGGAGGCATCTTTCCCATAAAGGAGCAGAGGCTCAATGCGGTCAGGTTCCCTGGCCTGGAAGAACTCTTCTGTTACCACACACACTACAGCAGGGATAGTCAGAGGGAGTGGTGATGGAAACCAGTAATCTACCTCCATTCCTGGAAAAGCAACTCGAAACATCTTTTTCCATTCCTGCAGTATCAGTCTCCATATATTTGCATAAAAGGTGATAAATTATGAACTTCCTGTTGTTTGGTGCATATTCAGAAAAGTTAAGAACTGTAATACATTGTTTTTTCCTATTCTCATAGCTTTACTAGCTATTTATTAAGATTTTTTTTTAATTTATTCTAGTTATTTATTAAGAATAAATAGCTAGTATTTGAAAAAATAGTAAAGCTAGATGAGGAATTGGAAGCACCTTGTAAAACAGATTTTAAAAAGCCTCATGTTCACTATTGAATTACGTAAAGGGGTTACAGAAAAATAAATGATTAATTATATGGAGAAATAAAAATAGAGACAATTATTAACAATTCAATTATGAAGAATCATGCCTAAGACTCTGAATGAAATGAGAATGAAATAACTGCTAGGAAGAAATTTCAGTAAACAAAGCAATAAAGCTCTCACCCTCCCACACTGCTAGGGGTAATTCACACAGTAAAATGAAAGCATATGTGCTCAATGAAGTGTAATGGAGGCTGAGGTCCATAACCAAGATCTCTCTTTAGGAACGAAGGACTTATTCCCAACATGCTGAAAACAGTGCTGGTAGACATTCTCGGTGGTCAGCCCTCTTAGGAACAGCTTTGGCAGTAAAGAGCTACCTTGCCAAAGGCCTTGCCTCTTTCTGGGCTGGTTGGTTGGCATCCAGTAACTGGACAATTCAGAGGCATAAAGGCCAAACCCCCTCACAGCTCAGGACAACTCTGTAGGGCCAGTCCACATTCAGAGCTTCGCAGGGTTAGCAGCAAGGCTTTTGTTGACCCTGCATCACAAGCCCAACTGTGATTCCTTCCCTTCCATGGTACTAACTGCAGGAGGATTCCCTAAAAAGTATCCCACATACCCATCTCCATCTGACATCTTCTCACCTAGGGAACACGATCTACAAGAGTCAACACCAAAAGAGACCTGAGATTGGTGAAGGGAAAGACCACACACAATATAGGAGAAGTCAGCACAACTTGTCCAAGGCAAAGCCACAGAAGCTTCCTAGACAGACCCAAACACCTTGAGGGACTGAATTACTGGGGCTAAGGGCTGGGGACCATGATCTCGGGGGACATCCAGGTCAACTGGCATAACATAGTTCATAAAGAAAATGTTCCACATCCTACTTTGGTTAGTAGCGTCTAGGGTCTTCAAAGCTTGGGAGCGGCCATCTAAAATACATCTATTGGTCTCATCCCCTCCACAGCAAAGGAGAATGAAGAAAACCAAAGACACAAGGAAAATATTTGATCAAAAACTAATGGATCACAAGACTACAGCCTCCACCAGTCTAAGCCCAGAAGAACTAGATGGTGCCTGGCTACCACCACCGACAGCTCTGACAGGGATCACAAAAAAGGGTTCCAGACACAGCAGGAGAAAAAATTAGAACTAAATTCAAATTCACACACAAAAAAACCAGACTTTCGGGTCTGATAGAGACTGAAGGAACCCTTGAGACACCTTGCTAACTAGAACTGAAGCCACTCCCGAAGTCCACCTTTCAGCCAAAGATTAGACAGGCCTATAAAATAAACAATAACACATGTGGAGAACATGCTTCTTAGTTCAATCAAGTATCCAAAGGCAAATGGGCAGCACCTGCCGAAAAGCAAAGCCAAGAAGGCAGGAAAGGGCAGGAAAACTGGACAAATGGACACAGGTAACCCAGTGTGTAAAGGAAAAGGGGTAGAGTGCTGACACACTGCAGAGATAGAAACCAACATCACAAAACAATTTGTGTATAAATTTTTGAATGAGAAAATAATTTGGGGTGTAAATTTTGACCTAAAACTCACATACAAAGTGAGGACGAGATCTGGAGTTGGACTGCCTAACAAGGGACTGGTGGTAGGTGCAGCACAGAGCCCTGCACCTGCTAGAACTCTCACTGGTGCTGTCCTGGGAGAACATTTTGGTAGAAGGGAATGCACTTGTGGGTGTGTTACTTCACCTTTTGAGAAATATGGGGTAGGCATTAACTATAAGGAGAGTGGAATTAGATGGCTATTGCTAAGCTCAATTGAAGAAATGTAGGAAAAAGAAAAAGGCTGAATGTGATTGATCAGAAATTAAAAGCTAAGTGTGAAAGCCAGAGGGCCTTCTGGGTAGCATATAAAGAGACTCCTGCAACAGGAGGGCTGAGAAGCTGAGGACCAAGACTAGGACTTAATGATAAGATTAGACAAGTTCCCAAGAAGGTAAAATTCTCAACCTAAGTAGGTTTACCATGCTAAGGTTAGGGTCCTAGCTGATTAGAGAATGATAACTTGACCCGTGGAATAGGAGCATCTGGGTTGATGTACCTGAAAATCTTGAATTCCCAGATTCACTTGAACTTTCAGAGCTTGCAGAAGTGGGCCATTCTTCACTGTTAAAAGCTAGCACTCTTCCCTAATTATCCCACTGCACCCCACCTTCTCTCCTGGCCATCAGGCTACGAAGTGGGGTTAAGTTACAAGATAACCTGGCTAGGGATAATGATCATGTAAGGGAAGGAAGGGACTACACCTTAAGGAAGTCCAGGACTGAGCTAACATGTACTAGCAGGAGCCAGGACTGTGTGCTAAGAGGGCTCGATCAAGGGGGTGGGGGTGGGGTGGGGTGGGGGTAGAATAAACAGTTGCTGACAAGTTGATTACATTGGACCACTTCCACCCAGGAAGTGGCAGGAATTCATTATGACATGAATAGACACATATTCTGGGTATAGGCTTGCTGTTCCTGTCTTGAAAACTAACTTGCAAAATGCCAAGAGAAAAAGCATGAAGGCAGCTGACATCCCTTGAAGAAATAATCCTCAACAAAAGATCGCATCATGAGTTAGTGAAAATTCAGAATATAAACTCCAAAATCAGTTCAGTCCTTTTTCATTAAACTCTTCTAACAAGTAAAACAGTGAAAATCTTCAATGCATATGCAGTTTCTTCCTCAAAAGGAAGACACACAGTCAAGTAAGTGTGTATAAAAACCTGCAATGGTTTATGCCTCAATTATCTCCATTCATAGTTTGGAAGGATTAAGCTTCTGCATTTTAATCATTGCCAAGTGCAGCACAGCCTTCCCTTCAAGTGAAGAGCCCTCTGGTTAAAACTGGCATCAAAGGAAGCCTTAGAACTTTTAGGAACTTAAATTGGAAGCTGAACTATGTGAACTAGATCATGTTAGGAAAAATCAAAACAAACTTTAATGATTAATAAACAGCACACAACACCCTTTAGATATGGTATGAAGGAAGAGGTTAAAAACTGTGATTTCTGGCACTGTATCTGTTCAGCATGACATCTCGATATTTTAAAAAAATATTCCAATATAAAATTTAAAAGAATATCCATAATGTCGTTTAACATTTCTGCATGCAGAAATCCCCAAGACAGTAATGTTGTCACTATATTCCCAAAGGAGAAAAATTATGCTTCACTTCGTAAAAATAGTTATTACAACATGTATAGTATTTTCTAGAAGCCTCAGACATTTCCACAAAGAATGGTTCATAGCAATATCACGATCCATACATACTGTTTCTATGCTTGAGCCAGAAGGATATGTCAAACTCACCTTTATATCTGTTCTATAGTACTGTCATGCATTGAACTGTGTCCCCAAAATATATGTGAATTAATTAGGCTAGGCCATGATTCCCAGTATTGTGGACTGTCTACCATTTTGCCATTTGATGTAATTTTTCTATATTTGTAAATCCTATCTCTATGATGCTAGTGAGACGGGATTAGTGGCCGTTATGTTAATGAGGCAGGACTCACTATACAAGATTAGATTGTGTTTTAAGCCAATCTCTTTTGAGATATAAAAGAGAAACAAGCAGAGAGACATGGGGACCTCATACTACCAAGAAGGCAACACAGGGAGCAGAGTGCATCCATTGGACCTGGGGTCCCTGTGCTGAGCAGCTCCTAGTCCAAGGGAAGACTGATGACAAGGACCTTCCTCCAGAGCCAAGAGAGAAAGCCTTTCCCTGGAGCTGGTGCCCTAAATTTGGGCTTCTAGCCTACTAGACTGTGGCAGAATAAATTTCTCTTTGTTAAAGCCATCCATTTGTGGTATTTTTGTTACAGCAGTACTAGATCACTAAGACAAGTACTACCTGGTTTTTCTCCGGCCGTGTTATATTAACGAAAGGGCAGGCTAACAGATTAGAGTATAACTACTGAAATCACCAAGGGGGAAAGACAAACCAGCTCATATCAACAACTTTTCCTCCATGAAGCAGCAGTTTAGCTACACTCCACAGATCAGAGGTCATCGATTCAAACACTGTAACGCCTGAGGTCCTAACTTAAATAAGTAAAGAGGGCCTGGTACAACCAAGATGATAAAATAGTAAAATGGCACAGGGCACAAACTGACTAAGGGTCACAGGGTAGGAGAGACAGGAGGCAAGGGACTTGGATGAACCAGAGAGCACATCTCTGTCCAAAGAGTACAGCAACCAATCAGTTCCAGACAACTGTTATGAAAATATACTTTTTATATACAAAAAAATAATGTTTGATCCTAATTCAAATGATTTTAAACACAGTATAGACCACCCCTACCCCTCACACACACACACACACACACACACAAAAACAAGTCTGCAGACTGAAATTGGCCCACGTGTACTCGTTTGAAACCTCTGATAGAAATGGCTGCTTAGTCATGTATTTGTTTACAGAGAACAAACCCTATTCTCCACGTTTCCCTGCAGCAAAGAATTCTTTTCGATCATATCCTGTACAGATGCACTGATTTAGTCAGATGGTAACTGTGTTTGTATGGATCACCATTCACAAGGCATTATTATTAGGAAGAAGTCTAAATTTCTAGAAATCATTTAAAATTTTCACTTTTTAAGTTCACAACCTTCTATCTAGACTTTCCTTCCCTTTCTTTTTCCCTTTACTGAAACATGCCCCCCGACCCCCAAAGGAAGATTAACCATTCTTGGCAGGCAGCTTTGACTAACCCTCAGTTAAAAGAGTACACACCACATACAGAGACTCAGACACCCTACGCTGGAACACAGGGCGGGTTACTACAAACTGAGAGCTTTAATGCCCTCCTGTACCAATCCTTGATCCAACCACAAGGCTGGGTAAACCACAGACATACTCCTGCCCTGTCTTCCCACATTAGTCAAATCATGATCAGAAGTACTTTTGTTCTAAGAAAAATAAGGTTGGATTTATTTCAGACTGAGCAAAATTGAGAAAATCTTTGCTGAGAGCAACAAACTCCAAGTAGTAGGCTGCTGGCAGCAAATAATGATGGCAGCCCAAGTTCAGTGCCCTGAAATTCAATGCCTCAGGGAGTTAACGATTTTCATTTGATGAGGATTGTTAACAAACGAAGAGCAGATAGATTCTAATTACTATATTTTTATCACAGGGGATTTATTTTTCATAACTTATATGTTGAATTGTTGACAAATATAATCAAGGCAATAATGGTAAGTTAATGAACCTCAAAGACTGGGCAACAGTTTAATTTTCAGTATTATATGTACATTTCAACTGAAGTTGCTGTCAGGGGGTACTACATGTGACTAAATCAGTTGGCCCTCATTAGAGTGGACTGCCTTCCATAAAATGATCTAATGTAATTACCTTAGATAGAATGTAATGTAATGACCTTGCATAACACAATTTCACATAATATGATCATCATTTGGTTGAGGTCATAATATCATAGAGTGGATCCTAAACCTAATCACTTCTGAATTATAAAAAGACCAGAATGGACACAAAGATACATACATAGGGGAAGACAGACGACCTCTGAGGACTGTCTACAAAACAAACGGAACACCAAGGGTCACCAGCACACACCAGGAAACAGGGGAGAGGCTTACAGAAGGAAATGACATGAAGGAGCCCTGATTTGAACTTTTTGCCTCCAGAATTGAGAAAGTCAATTTCTGTTCTTTAAAGTCATCCTTCTATGGTACTTGTGTTACAGCAGCATGAGGTAAATAATACAGACTGAGTCACCCACGTCCATTTAAAAATCTTGACCTTTTCTTATCAGGTGCAGCTAGGCGTCAGTTTTCAAATTTATAAAAATGATAAATTTGCTAACTGCACAACAATTGACTAAGCACTACTATCCAAAATGGTTCTTTTATCAGCTGAAACATGGCATGCAAGATTTCTGAGTATTTATTTCTTTTAGATGAAAAGATTGTGTGTCAGTCTACGCTGAAGTTAAAGGGTTACCAAAAAATGTGCTTTTTATACATTTCTGTCTGCTGAGTTGTTTTATTTTTAAAAGAATTTAAACTTATTACTGTATGGCTGGCTCGTACTCATGGGATTTGTTTAGGTCAGAAAAGAAACCTCACACAGCGGCTAGATATTTAAAATTAAACTGAAACTGAAGTAATTTCTTTTTAGGTGACACAATTCAGTCATTTACAATTTATAAGCAAGAAGGTGCTTGGTGTCTCTGATAACTGCTACGTCAGACCGAGCTGCAAAACAATACAGATGCTCAGCAGAGTTTACCAGTTTATCCTCCGTAATCCAGGGCATACAGTTAAAAACACAAAATGAGCTGTTTACAATGGTTTAAAGTCACAGTTACTCAAAAGCAAACCTCTAACAGTAGCCAGTTATGTTCTTTCCAGTCTTAAAACTCTTGATTTGCGTACTGTCTTCTTGTTTGGTCTCTGTTCCCTCAGATGCCCCAGAGAGGAACTTTCTACAGACTGGGAAAACAGTGGCCTTAATGAGATAATCTGCCTGTGTGGTTTCCACGCATCATTTCCAGAACATACTGAAAAGGAATATTTTTACCGAATCCAAAGCAGTGTAGTGATAAAATACTTCAAGTATAATAAATCCAGTAACTTGGAAAAAGTAAAGCCAAGTATTAACTTTCTGGGCTCCATTTCCTTGCTTATAAAATGATGTGGTTAAAGTACATCGTCTTTAAGATTTCTTTCATTTCATATCCAGACACTCATTCGGCATCTTCTAGGTGCCTCCTATGTGCCTGCTACTTAATTAGGTATGAAAGAGAGAAACACAAGTGACTCATGCTCCTTGCCTTTAAGGAACTTTTTGTCCCTAGAGGAGACAGAGGTGGAAACAGACAAATGCCACGTGTCAATGGCTATGCTAGAATTATGAACATGCACTACGGGAGCAGAGCCATCTGGGGTACATACTGCTTGGGTGGATTTTGGGAGGCCTGTTCACTAAGGAGGCAACATTTGTGCTGGTCAAAACCTTAGTAGATAATTAGTTTTAGAAGCAATGACACTGCAGTGAAATGCTAACACTACTAACACAGGACATTTTAGAGTTCATAAAGCCTTTTATATATAAATTAAGTTAAAACAAAACAATTAGATGATTAAAAAACTTCAGGCTAAAGTAACTTATTAAAATAATGAGATATACTCATGGCCTCTAACTCATCCCAAAAGAAGATGTTCTTGTTGTTAGGTGCCATGGAGTCGGTTCCAACTTGTAGGGACCCTACAGGACAGAGTAGAACTGCCCCCTAGGGTTTCTAAGGAGCAGCTGATGGACTTGAACTGCCGACCTTTTGGTTAGCAACTGAGCTCTTAACCACTATATCACCAGGGCTCCCAAAAGAAGATAGTAGGTAGAATTTATTTTGTTAAATGTAACATACACACTAAGTACACATTTGACAATCACAAAAAATTGCTCAGATACCCATTCTAGTTTTACCTAATTAAGTGCCAATAATCAAATTAATGATAATTCTGAGAAGTAAATAATTTCTTCAGCATTATGGCATTTGATTAAAGTAGTCCCTAAACTTCATATGTAAAATTATAAACATGTTCTCTTAAAGCAGAAATATGTATATCAAACCAAACCTGTTGCCGTTGAGTCAATTCCAACTCAAAGCAACCCTACTGGACAGAGCAGAACTGCCCCACAGGGTTTCCAAGGAGCAGCTGATGGACTCGAACTGTCAACCTTTTGATTAGTAGCCAAGCCTTTAACTATCGTGCCACCAGGGCTCCGAAACAAGTATGATAGTGATTAAATATGAAAATTAAGGATATATGAAATGCATTAATGTATTAACGGGTTTAATGTTAACTCCAAAAGAGTTTCTTTCACAATATGGAAAGTTAGATAATTATAATGCTGTGGTACAATGAATTACTTAATACGGCCATTTTATCCACAGTCTTTGTGACTCATACACAATGACTGAGTGGGACTATGTAAATAAGGTGTATGGAACCTGTGATGGTTGAGGTTATATGTCAACTTGGCTAGGCCATGATTCCCAGTATTGTCTGGTTGTCTTCCATTTTTGTGATCTGATGTAGTTATCCTCCAGTTTGTGATGTGTTGTGAATCCCAACCTCTATGCCTGATTGTGTTAATGGGGCGGTATGCATTAACGAGGGACATATGTTGAGTCACAACCTTACGAGAGGGTGTGACTCAAGTCACCACCTCTACTGCAGTCACTACCCTTATTAAAGGATGTAACTCAATTCACTGTCTTCTCAAGCAGGCAGAGTTCCATTGAGGGTGTGCTCTGCATCAAATGGGTATAAACACTCTGAGGAAGCTCTCTTTCTGTCTGGATCCCGCATCTGGTTTGGGGTCATCTGACCTCCAGGTCCTGGAGTTGCCAGCAACCTGCCGTCTGACCAGCGGATTCTGGGATTCGCCAGCTTCTGTAGTCCCCTGAGCCAGCAGCCTGTTGTCTGACCTGCCAGTTTGGGTTTGTCAGCCACTGCGTCCATGTGGTTCGGGAGAAGCCTCCAGCCTAATGCCCACCCATGGATTTGGGACTTGCCATCCCCCATAACCACGTGAGCCATTGCCTTGAGATATGGTTCATAAGTTCTGTGACACGTTGCAGTGAATCATGAAACCCAAAGACAGGAGGGAGAGTACTGAGGGGAGGAGGAGTAGCTGGCGTTAGAGATGATGGAGTGGGATGGCAGCTTTAAAACCTGGACATCCGGAACATCTTCGACCTCCACACTGACAGGAGCCGCCTTCAGTGCTGATCTTTATAAAGGAAGTTAGTCAAGAAGTCACTCGTCCAAATGCACAAGCGCACAGTGCACGTTATATTGTTGTGTGTGGCTGACTCTTACTCATAGGCGCCTTACAGGACAGAGGAGAACTGCCCCATATGGTTTCTTAAGGAGCCCTGGTGGTGCAGTGGTTAAAGTGCTCAGCTACTAACCAAAAGTTTGGTGGTTCAAACCCATCAGCTGCTCCGTGAGAGAGAGATGCGGCAGTCGGCTTCCATAAGATTTACAGCCTTGGAAATCCTGGGGAGCAGCTCTACTCTGTCCCATAGGTTCGCTATGAGTCAGAATCGACTCCACGGCAGCGGTTTGGTTATATAGGATTTCCCAGGCTGCCATGTCTTTCTCCTGCTGAGCAGCTGCTGGGTTCCAACTGCCAACCTTTTGGTTAGCACTGGCGTGCTTAACTATTGTGCCACTAGGGTTCCAACTGTACTATGATGACTAATAAATGCTAATTAACTTTATTTTCCTCCGTCTTCTCTGCTTGTTGTAATAGCAGAATGCTATTTATAGGTCATATTAAGAGAGCTCACTTTAATAGGGAGAGACTTGACCTTTCTTTTTTAATGTCAAAAGACCTTACACGAGAATTGGAGCTTCAGCATTTAAAACTGAAAACTTACTCAGGCTTATTTGTTTTATGTAGATAAATAAAAACTGAGCCAAAAATACGAAAGGAATGCCTTGTTAAGCCATATAGGAAAGTTCTGATGCTACTTCATAAATTCATCATAGTTCATTTATATATACACAAATCATCTGTAAAATGGCAAAATAATCATATGGGTCCAATTAAAAAGCCTTCATCCTGAGAAAGCCCCACCAGGAAGAGTAAGCAACAATATTCAAGGCCATAGGCTTAAACAAAAACCACCTGTTATCAGCATGGGGCCTGACAAATGCCTAGGAAACACAGATATTCAGGTTCAGAATGGCAGTGTGAGGAGCACTAAAGACCTGCTTGCAGTGAGGCAAGCATAACTGGGGTAAGTTATTACAAAGAAAAACATTTAAAGTCTCTAGAAATTGTCCTAAGGGTATACAGCAAAATGAGGAAACATTTATTTAAGAAAATCTACTAAAACTTGGGATAAGAACAGTGAGCCTGTGGCATTTGAACCATGTGACAGAAACTTCACTCTGCTCCAGGCAGGTGCGTCCAATAGTACAGGTCCCCATCTTCCCCCAGCTTCCAGTCAAGAGCTATGGTGTCTTCCTGGGAGGATTAGATCACCAGCATTTCTCATCCTCTGAGCTATGTGTTGCAGAGGCTAAATTCCAAGCAAGTGCAGCCAAGAGACTGGGGACTCCTTTCTTCTCTCCAGCCCCCAGTGATAGGGTGGAGGCTCTATCTTAGGTGTGGCATGCTGAGAATACTGAGGCCCTGACTGCCCTTAACCAGCTTGTACATAGGGCAGAGGGTCCATGCTGGGAGAGGCAAGCTCCCCACCTAGCAGCACCCTGCTTCTAAGCAGGGGTGTCACTCAGAGAGAAGCATGTTATTGTCTGCACTCCCAGCTCTGGAGCCATGCGTGGCTCCGAGATTTTACCCAGAAGGAGGGGCAGGCCTTAAAACAGAGAGGTCCAAGCTCTCCCCTAAGGAACCAACTGTATTTGAAAAAGAAAGTGGGAAAGTTTTAGCCTAAGGACACATTCAAAATCAATGGCAGTTTGGTGGTAAGCAATTCAGAGGAGGCTGTGAGCTTCATGAAAGATAGAAACTAAACCATAAGCCAGAGAGTTTACTAAAGAGTACCAGAGAAAGAGCTAAGAAAAGCCTTCCTGCAGTCAGAACAAATCTCAAACACTGACATAAAAAACTACTCCCTCAAAGAAGCCTACTTTAATTATGTCAGATTATGGAGCTACTGTCAAAAACAATAGAGCAATCAGCTGGTAATTAGTGGAGCCTCACAGCTGGGTATGATCAGGGAAAAAGACAAAGAGAACCTGCTAAAACCAGAGCCATCCCAGAGTGACTGTGCACACGCCCATGGATGTGGCCTCTGAGGAGCAACATCAGAGGCTTCACACTGTGGGGGAAACAGACCTCACTAAGTAGTCCAGCCAGTCACTAAATAAAACAAACAAGCAAAACATGATACCCAGCCTTGGGATGCGGGGTGAGCAGTATCCAGAGTTGCTACAATGTATGATTGCAATATGAATCTCATTATTTATTGATGTTTGCCTACTGACAGCTTTTAAGCCTCACCCCTCCCTCTACACCCTTATGCCCTGCATCTGGACAAGCTTTGGGGAGAACTGACATTTTCACAAAGTTGAGCTGACCTATCCATTAGCATGGTATGCTTCTCCATTTCTGTAGTTCTCTTTTGGTTTCCTGTGGCAGTGTTTTGTAGTTTTGTTTGTACAGGTCTTTTACCCTCCTGGTTAGATTTATTCCTAAGTACTTTATTTTTTAGGGGGTATTATAAATGGCGGGAGGATCAAACCATGCAATCCTCTGCCTGCACAAACCCTGACCCAAGCCCCACCCCTGAACCACAGTAAAAACCCTAAGCTAGTCTCCTTTCTCTGCTTTCTCAAGCCATTTTCAGATCAGCCTGTGATAACTACTCTGCTCTTCCAAGAAAGCCTTATTTTGTTGAATGATACCTTTTCAAACCCACTTGGTGTGTGTAGACGTGTGTGCGTGGGTCTCATCATCAGTCTTGACATCCAAATCAAAATTTTTGGTGGGGGGGTGGTCCTTCCTGTTCCTGCAGGGTGGCCACAACAATTATCTAAAATGTCCCAATTTTCAACAAAAAATCAGGAAGCATACAGATAAACAGGATAGTGATCCATACACAGGAAGAAAAGCAGGTAACAGAAACTACTGTGAAAGGGACCAGGTGTTGGATTTAACAGACAAAAGCTTCAAAGTAGCCATTACAAACATGTTCAAAGAACTAAAAGAAATCATGCTCATAGAAGTAAGGGAAGGTCTGGTGACAATGTCTCATTATTTAATAGACTATCAATAAAGAAAGAGAAATTATTTTAAAAAATGAGTTGAGTTGAAAAGTACAATATTGAAATAAAAAATTCCTTAGAGGGGCTAAACAGTACATTTGAACTGGCAGAAGGAAGAATCAATGAACATGAATATAAATCAACAGAGATTATGTAAGCTGAAGAATAGAGAGAAAAATAAAATGAAGAAAAATGAGGGCCTCAGAAAGATATGGGACACCTTCAAGCACACCAACGTATGTGTAATGGAAGTTCTAGAAGGAAAGGAGAAAGGTGCAGAAAAAACATTTGAATAAAAAATGGCAGACAACTCAAACTTATTGAAAAACAATAATCTACCTCTTCAGGAAGTGGAAGGAAAAGAAAACTGAACCAAGAATTCTAGATTAAGCAAAACTAATTTTCAAAAATGAAGGCAAAATAAAGACGTTTCCAGATAAACCAAAGCTGACAGGATCCATTACTGACAGACCCGCCTTTTAAGAAATACTAAAGGAAGTTCTGCAGGCTGAAAGCAGGTGACTTCAGACAATAACTCAAAACTACATGAAAACCACTGCACTGCCAAATGCAATTATATACTTATAAAAGACAGTGTGTGTATTTCTCCTTTCTTCTCTTAACGGATTTAAAAAGCAATGGTATAAGATAGTATGTAACCCGCTGTAGTGTTGGTCCTGTAATATACAGAAATGTAATATATCCGCCAATAATAGCACAAAAGAAGTGAGGGGGGTAAAGGTGAAATGGACTCACGTAATGACACCAGACAGTAACTTATATACAGGAACAAATAAACCAGAAAAGGTCAAATAAGAAGGTTAATATAATGAACACTGTAAATATATACTGCTTTTACGCAAATAAAGCATGCCTTCTACATTTGTTTGCTAATCACAACCCCCCCGCCAAGATATTTTTGTAAGTGTACTATGCTAATTTTTTTATAGCAAGATGTAAAAAAAAATTAGCAGAGCAGTGCTTGTGAAAATACCTGGGGTAGGGGAAGGGTGGGGTTAGCAAACAAATGTAGAAAGCCCACATTATTTGGGTAAAAATACAGTACTGGCTCTCCTCTCATCTTCTTTAAGAGACAAAAGTACACAAAATATTAATTATAAAAATGTATTGTTGAGTTTTGTAACATAAAAAGATGTAATACATATAGCAATAACAGAACAAAAAGGGGTAAATGGACTAGAACTATACAGTAACAATATTTTCTTATCTCACTGTAATTAGCATATATCTGAAGTAGGAGGCCCTGATAGTGCAGTAGTTAAGAGCTCAGGCTGCTAACCAAAAGGTCAGCAGTTTGAATCCACCAGCCGCTCCTTGGAAACCCTGTGGGGCAGTTCTACTCTGTAAGGTGCATAGGGTAAGCCCTAGGCAACCACTAAGAAAATAAGTAGAAGTAAAAATACATATATAAATGCATTAAAACAAAACACAAAAAAAACCAAACCCCCTGCCATCGAATCGATTCCGACTCATAGCGACCCAACAGGACAGAATAGAACTGCCCCACAGAGTTTCCAAGGAGTGCCTGGCGGATTTGAACTGCCAACCTCTTGGTTAGCAGCTGTAGCACTTAACCACTATGCCACCAGGGTTTCAATAAAAAATCATTAAAGGAATTAATATGTTACACTAGAAAATATTCACTTAAAGCAAAAGAAAGCAGTGGAGGATGAACAGAGGAACAAAAAAAGACATGAGATATATGGAAAATGAAATCAAAACGGTAGATGTAAATCCAACTATATAAAAAAAAACATTAAATATCAATGGATTAAACAATTTGATCAAAGGGCAGAGCTTGTCAGACAGGATAAAAAAACGACTACCAGATGCAAAGATGTTATTTTTGGTGAAGGCAATGTCAAACCACTACCCCTCCTTGAAATAAACAGTCCAAGCACTCAAGATCACTCGCTTACTGTGGAGAGAAGAGCAGCATGAGACGTTCATGGAGAAGGACACCTTTCTGGTTTGCCAAGGTCAGAGCTCATACATTCAGTTCACATGACACGTAGCGGCATGTGTCTGGATAGAGGTGGCAATCAGTGAAGATCAGGATGGAATCTGACACTGGCTCAGCATGCCCTGACGTTAACAACGGCACTGTGACAGAGACCTAAAGGAGGGTCAATAGCTGAAGGACTGTCCTGAGATTTAAAGTCTATGCTCTTTATTTAGAGATGGTTTCTGTATGTGAAATCAATGGCAGCAGACAGACAGATGAATTCTGCAAATAGCCTTAAATTAATTGAGACAATTCCAGAAGGAAATAAAGCAAGGCATAACAGTGCCCATTAGTAGAACATGCAAGGTATTACAGTACTTCAAAAAATTCACCAATGAAATGCATTCATTTGTTCTCTCAACAGATATTTAACGAGTACAGTTACATATAACATATTATGCTTTAAGATGAATCAGGCTGAAGAGAGATTAGACAAGTATACAAGTAATTATTATACAAAGCGAATGTGAAAGATATCATTAAGGAAAGTATAAATAAAATATGGGGCAATCCTGAACCTACAGAGATTAATACCTGGTGCATTAAGAAGGTTTCACCGGGTCTGGAAGAATGGGGAATAACTGGGCACACACAGGTGCAGGGGTAGCCCACCAGCAAAGGCACAAAGGTGGGAAAGTGAAGACGGCAGAGAGCCAAGTACTCAGGTCTGGTTAACCAGGGATGTATTTTTACTTAGTTAAATGCTAAGATCATGCCCTCAGCCATTGCAAAGGGCACTTATACAAAGTGTCCATTTGAGTGAAGTTTCTGGATGTCTTAAAATGCTACAGTTGATGACAGTCTACTAGATTGGGAGGTCCAAGTAAATTTATCTATGTGGATGAATGCAGGTGCTTCTGTGAGATCAAACTTGACATCAAACGACTCTCCTTTTTGGTCTTTGCTACCGGGAAACCGAGATTGAAACTTAGGGCTCAAATGCTTTTCAGTTTGTCCAAATATTTGTTCGCTCACATTAGATACCTGGGTCTGACAATACTACTCCCTGGGTCTTGTAGATCACCTCCGTGCTGTTTTAAACGCCCACCCCCCGCCAATTTTATAGCATACATAGCTTTAAAAGTTCCTTCCAATTCTTTCAGAAGTAGGACTATGAACACTAAATATTATACTATTCTGCTCCTTAGAAGCAAGGATGGCGAGACTTCGTCTCTCATACTTTGGACATGTTATCAGGAGGGATCAGTCCTTGGAGAAAGACATCATACTTGGTAAAATAGAAGGTCAGCGAAAAAGAGGAAGACCCTCAAAGACATGGAATGACACAGTAGCTGCAACAATGGGCTTAAGCATAACGATGATTGTGAGGCTGGCGCAGAATAGGGCAGTGTTTTGTTCTGTTTTACATGGGGGTCCTTATGAGTTGGAATCGACTCGATGGCACCTAACAACAACAAAACATAGTAACTATCCGACTAGCCCATATTTACCAACAACCTATCCGTGTGAAAGGCTTCCTAAGGTCCTTTTAGAAAATAGTAACAAATATTAGAAATATACATGTACTGTGCTAGATTCTGCCAAGAGATTATTTTGTCCACTCTGATTCTCTGATTTAACAATTAGAACTGAAATATAATACCTCTAAAGCATTACTATACCAGGAATTATTTCAGTATTGGCGCGCACACACACACACACACACACTCACACATCTATGCATCCATTCATTCTAGGGTTGCTATGAGTCAGAATCAACTTGATGGCAATGGGTTTGGTTTTTCTTTTACTATTCTAAAAAAAAATCTAGGTGGGAATATATCTCTGAAAAGACAAATATTTGCCCCTTTGTTTTTACATTTAATTAAGGAAAATATTTTGGGTTATAGAGCAAACCAAAGCAGGGGAAATAGATAGGAAGTATTGGCTTGGGGGGTGTGTGGAATTTCAGGAAGACCTACTTGGAAGGTGATACTGGAGTCAAGGTCTGAAGGAGACAAGGGAGTGAGCCCTGAAGGTATGAGGGGACCAGCAGCGCTGCGGAGGGCTCATGAGCATAAAGGCCTGAGATGAGAGTACACCTGCAACCTGAAGGACACCTGCCGTGGAGGTTGGCCTGGCTGGGCTGAATAATTGGGAGGGGGGAGCAGAGAGACAAGGTCACAAAGGGAGGGTGGCCAGACCACACAGACCCTCACAGGTCATTGTAAGGACTTGAGTTTTACACACTGGGGTTTGAAGTGGAGGATTCCAGAATAGAGGCTTTGGAATCAGAAAGCCATCTGTGTGACGGATATAACACAGCCACTTACGAAAGCCACAGAATGGTAGACTTCAGACATGAGTACAAAAAAAAAAAGGATGAAATAAAACAACCTTTTTGTGGAGGCTGCCCACCACAACGCTCTGCTCTTGCTCAGTGCTCTGCTTAATTAACGGTAGTTCCCTTGGGGTGGTGTCTCTCACAGGCATGGTGGTGAACAGTACACAATCCCGGTTTCACAGAATTTACAGGGCTCTCACTGAGAAAATACCTAACAACCACAGCTCCCTGGCTCAGGAGCTAGAGTAACTCAGAGGTGGAACCCTAACCCAGGGCAGCCAATCCGCAGCTGGCAGGAACCCAAGAAGGTGCCTGGTGTGCAAAGCAGTGCCCAAGAAGGATGACAGCGATTTGCTGGGCTGGAATTCTGAATGGAGAAATGCAGAATGCTTCAGCCAGTTAGCAGGAGAAAAAGAACAACACATAAAGAGAAGCAGAGCTAGAGAAGATGGGCACTGTCCTTCTAGGACAACTGAAGCTCAGAAGCTCAGGAGAGGTAAGGTCACCTGGTTCCCAAGGACTTCTGGATCTCCTTGAAAACCCTGTGCAACACCGTTCTACTCTGAGCACATGGGGTTGCCACAAGTCGGAATCGACTCAAGGTCAACTAACAAAGCCAGCAGCAGCCACAGCCACATCCCCTAATGTGCCTGCTCCCTTTCTGACCGCACCATACTTGAAGTTGCCCAAGCCTCTATTCCTCCTGCATAATCACCCAGATAACTAGCAATGAAATGCTATGAGTTAGCACACAATACAGTATCCAAGGGCCATACTGGGGTTGAAGTGTCCCAAAAGTTCAGGAATGATTCCTTGGTAGATTGGAGAGATCCTGCAAGAATCAGAGTCAAAGAAATGTCAGGCAAATTTGGATTTTCTGTGGTGCTTATAGGATTGTTCTCTCAGTTCTTCCGTAGTTAGAGGTGGCTTTGTCACCATACGTGCAAAGCTAGTCATTAAATATTACAAGACCATATAATTAAAATACAGGGTTGCTATGAGTCAGAACTGACTTGATGGCAACAGGTTTTTTAAATGGGGTTTTAACTCAATTTCTAAAAATGGATACTAAAAGCATTCTCAAATATAAGCACCTGACCCTTATGACATCCCAGATCTTTGGTGAAGTGAGATATCCAAACCATAAAATAAATAAACAAATAAACCCAAACCCGGTGCTGTCGAGTCAGTATAGCTTCTCTGTAGGGTTTCCAAGGAATGGCTGGTGGATTAGAACTGCACACCTTTTGGTTAGCAACCGAGATCTTAAACACCGCTCCACCAGGGCTATGAGATATTCAATCATTAAAAATTACTGTTTCGTGTACTCCATGATTTCAATGAGCTTTCAAAAAAGCATTAATGGAAAAATTGGTTCTCTTGGTTTTAGGGAAAGCATCAGAATAGTGCAATTAAATATTTCCTTTCAGATATTTTCGTTTTGCATATTGATACACAATATAAAGTCCATTATGATTATGGGCAATTCTTACTGTGATGGTGAAGGCTGTGTGTCAACTTGGCTGGGCCATGATTCTCAGTGGTTGGCAGTTATGATGTAGTTTGGCAGTTATGTAATGATGTAATTAACTCCATGATAAGATCTGTGATGAGCGGCCAATCAGTGGAAGGGGAGTTTCCTCAGGCGTGTGGCCTCCCTCCAGTATATAAATGGATACTCCAGCAAGGCTCTCGCTCTGGATCTTGCATGGCTTGTCATCATCTGACCTCTGGTTCTTGGGACTTGAGTAGCAGGTTACTGTTGATCTTGGGATTCATCAGCCTCCATTGCCTGTGAGCTAGTGGTCTGCCGTCTGACTTGCTAATCTTGGGTTCGTCAGACCCTGCAGCTACACTGAGTGAGGAGAAGCCTCTACCCTGATGCCTGACCCGTGGACTTGGGACTTGCAAGCCTCTACAGCTGTGTGAGCCATTTCCTTGAGATAAATCTCTCTTTCTCTCTCTACACATGCTTCGGTGGTTTTGCTTCTCTAGAGAACCAGCCTAAGACATCTACTAAGAAAAATGTAAACATTTTGGCCAAAAAATGCCTTATTTAAGTTGACTATTAATTTTATATTGTTGATAACCACACCAGTTGCAGGGTCCAGAACATTTAGTGCTAAAAGACTTTAGTTCATAGTAAACCAGCTATAACAGACAGAAACACTTCATCTAGAATATGACTAGATAACAATTCAAACTGTTTAAGCTTTTTATTGTACATTCATTAAATTAGATATTAAAAATATGAACTACCACAATCACTTAAGTTTACTGGCATAATATGTGCTGCCTGGGGTTGCCATAAGCTGTCATTCAAAGACTCTAAATTCAGGCGATGTGCCCAGGCAAACAAGCTTGATTCAAAAATCTGCGTTAACATCAAGTGAAAATGTAAACAGTAACAGTTTAAACGCTCAGAACAAATCTGTCAGCTGTGATTTGAATCAACTGTTACGTGATGGAAATCATTTTGGGGTGCATTAATACATGGAAAACACTGTATTATAGAAGCAAAACATGTAATTCTATTTTGATATTAGAAAAGAGAAAAATTTGGACTATGATACAATCAATAACAGCTGAGTATCTAAGAGCACCAAATACTGTTTTAAAATGAAGTTTCTCTTCTTCTTCTTTTTGGTGGGTGCCATTGAGTTCATTTTGACCCATAGCGATGTCCACGAGAAAAAGCAGAACTGCTCAGTAGGGTTTTCTTAGGTGTAGTCTTTAAGGAAGCAGACTTCCAGGTCTTTCTCCCATGGAGCTGTTGGGTGGGTATGAACTGCCAACCTTTTGGTTAGCAGCTGCGTGCTTAAGCATTGTGCCACCAGGGTTCCTAGTTCCATTAATAATGAAAATATTCAACTTCAAAGTGTCAAAAAACGGTGAGTTTCCCGGAAAAATTGTATTGATTAAGGGTAAGGGTTGCACAGCTGATTAATACAATTGATGTCAATAAGCTGTACAGCTGTAACAAGTTGAACTGGCACATGTTGTGTGACAGATATATTTACAACAACAACAAAGGAGGAGCTCGTGAGGCTGCTTATGTACAACCAAACACCCCATTCCCATTTGGTTTCTTGGCTTGGAGATTTTGGGCCATTGTTTCATGGAACACCCCAGTTAATTGGCCTTATAATCATGTTTAGTGCTCCTGTTCTACCCTCTAGTTTGCTGCATAGTGCCTAGGATCTTAAAACCTTGTGACGGTCCTTAGGCAACAAAGGAATGACAGTCAGGAATAGGAGAAGAAGAAAAGGAATGTGTGGCTAATCACCTCCACGAACAACTGTCTGCTTTGCCATGAGAGCAGAATAACTGCATGGCGTCCAGCTACAACTACGGAACACACTGATAAAAGATTGCATAGAAGAATCTTGATCCAAAGGGGGCACATGCAGAACAGAATTTCAAACCTCATGGAATCCAGACTTACCGGAGCCATTAAGGCTAGACGAAACGCTGAAACTAATGCCCTGAGAAAACTTTTAAACCTTAAATCAGTATCTCCAGAAGTATTCTTTAAACCAAACAACAGTTTAGCTTAATTAGTAAATGTTTGCCTTGAGTATTTGTGCTCTTTTAAGAACTATCTATATGGGATCAAATTAACAAGAGCCAACTCAAAAGATTAGATAGGAAACTTAGGGGACAGTGAGTGAGTTTACTTTAATGGGGGAGGAATAATTCAGAAAAGGAGGTTGAGAATGGTTGCACAACGTGAAGAATATAATTAATGTCACTGAACTGTACATGTAGAAATTGTTGAATTGGTGAATGTTCTGCTGTGTACCTTATTTTTATGTATTTAATGCGTGCCTTCTACATTTGTTTGCCAACTGTGCCCTCCCCGCAAGAGGTATTTTTGTAAGCACGCTATGTTAATATTTATATAGCAACACGTAAAAAAAAATTAGCACTGTGGTGCTTACAAAAATACCTCGCAGGGGGAGTGTGTCTGGCAAGCAAACGTAGAAGGTGTGTGTGTTATCTGTGCAAAAATACAGTATATTTTCAACAACAGATAAAATAAATTGAAAAAAACTGAGTTTCAAAATCTTCCATCTATGCAGAAAATATTACTGCCTCAGTGTCTATCGTCAGCAACATGCAATCCTGGATATCAGATTAAGAACACATCTATATTCAGAAAGCAGGTGTGAAGGAATATTAAACCATGCAACACAATCTGCTACTAAACATCATATCAGCTTTCAGTAAAAGACTGTTAATGCTTAGGTACTTGATGGTCCAATTTACATCCACCCCGTTATCCAAAGTATATTTCTTTACTTTAGTCTACTTGATAGCAGCAGAAAAACACTCAACTCTCCCTTTTCATTTCCTTAAGCACATGGGGGAAGGGGAAATTCTACATGTGCCTCTGAAGAAAAGTTCAGCTTCAGTTACTCAGCAAATACTCTGCTGAATGCCAAAATGGAGCAGTACAGCTGTTAGCTGTTCGTCAAATGTGCGCACTGCTTTTTTCTCTGAGGGTGGAGGAGTGAGGCAGAACGAGGAAGGCAGGGAGAGACGGAAGTGAGGTAGACCATGTGACATACCAGGATGAGAAAGGAGACTTCAATTTCACACTGTGACAAAGATGAAGAAAAAGTTCAAGTATAAGGAAGAATAAAATGGGAGCTTGAATTTAAAATGTTAAATTGAGATCGGAGACAGTCTCCCAACTCAATGGTTACAATGCGTTTTTCTAGGAGACAGAAAGTAGGTGGATAGGCTTTCCTAGGATTAGGGTGTTCAGAGTGTGAGATAATGGGGGGAGAGCAAGGAAGTCAAGTCTATTTGCAAGAGTGTTAATGGTGCACCACGGATGAGGAGAGTGTTTGTAACGGTGCACCACGGATGAGGACAGTGTTTGTAACGGTGTGCCATGGATGAGGAGACTGTCTGTAATGGTGCGCCATGGACGAAGAGAGTGTTTGTAATGGTGCGCCATGGATGAGGAGAGTGTTTGTAATGGTGCACCATGGATAAGGAGGGAGGTGGAGGCTGGAGGATGGATGGGTAGGGGCAAAGCAGCAAAACCAGTGAGTGGACTGCAGTTCTCAAAGGGGTCCAAGAAGTGCTGCAGGGAAGGCACTTGAGCAAGCAGCCTAGATGGACGGGACGTGGTGGTAGGAGAGTGAGATATGTGATTGGTGGTTTTGGAGATGGTATATTTTCTGGTACCTTCAAGGTGCACTGAGTAAATGAGGAAGTACGTAGCTGAGGTCATGATGCTGGGCTGGGTCACCTATATGGATACTGAAATCACCTAAAATGACTTCAGGAGTGAGGCAACTGTCTGACAGGTGCCATGTCTTCAGTGAGCCAGGAAACGCAGATGTTAGTAATGAGAAAGAGAAGACGATGGCTGATGCAGCTAGGTGGGAGAAGCCTTAAAAGAGCGGATTTGCAGAAAAAAATTATAAAATGTCAATCTAATTTCTTCACACTGGCATATGTGGCATGTGCTGTATTCCACCTGAGAGGGCTACAGGGGACACTTCCATTAACTGTGAAGGACACTGTGAGAAGAATCTAGACCAGCTGCTGATCACGGAGCTAGAAGACAGAGCAGAAGGGTTTACAAGGGAGCCTTGGGGCCAAGGCTGGCAAAGCTACGGCGTTGTCTACAGAGGACATGAGGATGGTTACTCTCACCAGGCACTGGAGATACAGCTGTGAACAGATAGGAGAACTAGGCAGAGAGAGAAGAGGAACATAACTTAGGGAAACAGCGTTTGAGATGAGCTTGAAAGGTAGACAAGTACGATGCAGACAGGAAGAGCTGGACAGCTCACCAGGTAGAGTGATGATTATCAACCAGCAGATAATTTTGCCTCCCAGGGGAAATTTGACAATGTCTGGACACAATTTTGGTCATTACAATGGAGAAGGGGGGGTGTCATCCTACTGGCATCTAGAGGGTAGAGGCCAGGGATGCTGCTAAACACCCTACAATGCACAGGACAGCCCCTCAGAACAAAGAATTATCTGGCTCAGAATTTCAATAGTGCCATGGTTGAGAAACCCTGAGGCAGAAGGAACTGCCTAAGACAAAGGCACAGCGATGAGGAAAAGCAGAGCAGATTCCTGGAAAAAGCAGAGTTCAGTTCAGAGTTCAGTTCAGCTGATGTGTAGAATGGCAGCAGAGGAGCAGGAGATCAATCTGGAAAGGAGGCTGAGGGCACATTGTATGCAGGCTGAGGAACTAGCATCTAATTGAGGGGATTAAGAAGAAGGAGCCACTGAAGGTCACCGAGCACAGACGCTACGCAACACTGATAAGGTTGGAGCCTTATCAGTAATATATCTTTTCAGTTCACAAGGACTTTTAGGCATGTCTTCAATCACTCTTTACTGCCTCATTTATACCTCATCTCTTTAAGAGAACAGTAAGGCCTTGGGTGAGAGACATCATGTGCCACAGTTGACCAGGCACCTGCAGCAGGCTAGCCTGAAATCCAGGTGCTACGCTACACTCCTTCTAACAGCCTTATCATGCACACCCTTCAACTACTAAAAATAGAGGAAATACTAAAAAAAAAACTTTAATTTTCTCTCTCATCGTTCTTAGCACCTATTTAGTTTAGAGGTGCTGAGGAATAACGAAATGGCAGGCCGCATGAGACAGGAAGAAAAAAGTCTGAGTTAATACACAAAATATCTAAATCTTCAACTGAATGCAAACTGAACTGCTGGATTTTGGAAATAGTCACTAAAGCTAAAAATGGGTCACTACACCTCGTCAATCATTTTAACCCATCCTCATTAAGAGTGAAATTATTACTAGCAACCGAAACTTTCAAATTTGTAACATTCTGTAGCTGTTCTGTAAGTATATTTGGCTCATTTCAGTCAACAGTCACTTTGTATAATGACAGCAATTTATAAAAGCCTGAATATAAATGAGGCAAATGAATTCTTGTCCCTAAGAAGAAAATATTAGCTTGATTCAGGTTGCCTTTTTGATCCTCTCCCTGAAAATAAATTAGACACCAAATAAGGCCAGCAAGGCAATAATGCCCCCAGATGAATCAGATCCTTCCTGACAGATAAAGGATTTAATCCTCTGGCAAGCATTTTGTTCAGAATGATAAGCACCATACCGAAGTGTCATTTATTCCTTTTCCAATATACCAAGTGGAGCCCTAGTGACATAAGAGAGCTAATAGTATTTCAGTAGCACTGTTAATACCAGACAATGTTTCAGTGACCATTAATCAGAGAGAGAGACGCAATTCTCCAAACAGGAATGGAGCAGGCTAGGCAAAACACACGATGGGGGCGGGGTGGGGGGAACCTTTCACATTAGGAAGGAGAGCACCTCTCCCTGCACTTCCAATCAGCTCAGAGACGTGTTCCCACTCTTCACAGGTCAGATTTTGAGGGCTAAGAGTACTCAGAAAGATAGTTGAGAGTAAAAGAAATGAGATCAAGGTGCTATTAAATTAATTGGCATCGTATGTTAACAGATCATAAATTCAGTGAAAATGAGATAAGGGATAAATGGAACAACATCATTAAGTGAATTTTAACATATAGCAACGTTTATTTTCCTTCTTTGAGAAATACTTTAAGAGACAAAGCTTTGTAGGCAGTAGTTTCCACAGAGAAACTTCAGAAAACCCAGCACATTTTTTTCCGAGTTTTATCAGCCACAGTAAAGCCACTCTTCCATTTCAAGCAGCGTACACTTGTAAAGTGCATTTTTAACAACTGCAGTTGACCTCACAGTTCCAATGACAAGTGAAGATTATGTTTTTCCTCCTATGATGATTATATTTCGATCAGTCAGCTTTTACTAATATTTTCAGGGTTTGAAGGCTACATATAACAGCATGCCTTGTGTCTCTAACCAAAAAAAAAAAAAGCCACTGCCATCCAGTCGATTCTGACTCATAGCAACCCTACAGGACAGAGTAGAACTGCTCCATTCCAAGGAGTGCCTGGTGGATTCGAACCGCTGACCCTTTGGTTAGCAGCTGTAGCTCTTATCCACCCCTCCATCAGGGTTTTCAACTAGACATTAATTAATTAAGCAATCCCTGTCAGTGGAGTCATGTATTCCTCTACATATGTACGCTTTTATTGCCAAAAGGAACAGTGATAGATGGTTCCATCTGTTTGTATATCAAAGCGGAATGAAACAGCAGCTAACCTTTACCGTGCACTTAGCCCCAGGGATGATGCTGGGCACTCTCCGTGTGTTCTCCCTTTCATTCCTCACTCTGCAAGGTAGGAACTATATCATCCTATTTTACAGATAAGGAGCTAGTCAGTGGTAGACCCAGGAATGGAACACAGAGCTGGTGGGCTCTAGAGCCAGCATGGTTAACTGCAATGGTACACGGTCCTCCTTTTCAATTGGCTTGCTCCTGCCTTCATTCCTCCATTTGTTCAACTTTGTACTACCAGGTGCCAGCACTGCACCAGGGGCTGGAGCAAAAATGGTGGAAGGGGCAGACAGAGTCACTATCCTCAAGAGCTGACACGTGACTAGGGGACAAAGACAAGTAAATGAGCAATTACAAAAGAGTACTGGCCACTAAGAAGATCTGGTGGCGTAACGGTTAAGCACTATCCTAACTGAAAAGTTGGAGGTTTGAACTCACCTGTGGCTCTGTGAGAGGAAAGACCTGGCAATCAGCTACTATAAAAGGTTCCAGCCCAGGAAACCCTATGGGACAGTTCTACTCTGTCCTATAGGGTTGCTACGTGTCAAAATCGACTTGATAACATACTACAACAACAGCGGTGGCCACTACACTGGAGATCAGTGTAAGCCTCCATCTGTGGGTTACAGAGGTGGCGAAATCCATTAGGCAGTTAGATGTCCTAAGAGAGATCTGGGATAGGAGACATAAATTTGGGAGTCGGTGAGGTAAGCCATGGAAGTGGACTGACAAATCAATGAAGTGCCCAGTGGGGGTCTTTAGCATAAAATGGGAAGAGGGCTGAAGACAAAATCCTGAGCTTTATCCACATCTAAGCGTCGGAGAGAGGAAGAGGAACCCACATTCCAAACCCAATCAAACCCACTGCCTTTGAGTTGATTCTGACTCATAGCGACCCTATAGGACAGAGGAGAACTGCCCTTAAGGTTTCCAAGGCTGTAAATCTTTACAGAAACAGCCTGCCACATCTTTGTCCCGAGGAGCCGCTGATGGGTTAGAACTGCCGACATAACGGTTAACAGCCTAGTGCTTTAACCACTGCACCACCCGGGCTCCATAGCAGCCCACAAAGACTTCTGGAAAGGACAAAACAAAAACTAGGAAGAAAATCAGGTTTCCCAGAGGTCAAAGGAAGCAAGTGTTGTGAGAAGGCCAAAGTAGTGTTAGATGCTGCCTAAAGGTCAAATAAGAGCTAAAAGGAAAAGAGGGTGTGTCATGAGTTCTGAGAAAGAAGGACCAGGTGCACCTATGGAACCAGTGCCTGAGATGAGGTGGGGGTGACAGACCACAAGGATAACTACTGAATGGAACAGACAGTTAAAGACTAAAATCATTTGCGAAAGTAATCTGTGCAAAGCATTTACGTGGTTGATGAAAATTAGTTCATTAAAGAATAATCGCTGACACCAGTGAGCTCTGAAGGAATGACTTAAGGGACAATTTTCAAACATGTCTGGTCACCAGAACCCCACGCGGTCTCTCCCCCATTCTTCCTCTGGTTGCCTGAATCCTCTTCCTTCCAGGCTCACCTGAGCTCCTCCATCCCGTCCCATGCCCAGTCTAAAGCTGAGCCTGCCTGATATTCTTCCACAGAGCACCTTGCCCACATGTTTCTGCATGGCTCAGATGACAGTTCACAGTCACACATTTTTTTTATTTTCTGTCTTCCCCACAGGGCTGCAAACTCTACAAGGGTAGGTGCTGCCAGTTGTGTTCACACAGACACATAGTTGCTCAATAAATGTTTGCTGACCAAATGACAAAAGTGGCAGAATCATTTTGGTAACAGAGTCTCAAACTACCTGAACCTTTAGTGATTTCAAACCGAGGGTTCATTACTCGCTAGTGAGTTATGAAATCAATTCCCTCAGCATTTTTTAATGAGATAGAAGAAAATCAGGAGAAAGATGTGGCAGTCTGCTTCCGTAGAGATTCACAGACTTGGAATCCTATACAGTCATTATGAGCCAGAACTGACTTGACGGCAGTGGGTATCTTTGGTGATAGAAAAAAATAAAGCGCACCAGGTAGAGCATCGGTAGGTATTGTTATGTGAAAGTGTTTACAACGTTTACAGGTATACGTGTATGAACACTTAGTATAAATATGCACGTACAGATTGTGATGTAAACTATTTCCTCGCTATAGTTCTCAGTGAGAAATGTTACAAAGCCACTGCATCAGGGTATGTGTAACTATCCCCATTTTACAAGTGAGGATACAAAAGGGGCTTGCTCAAAATATTGTGAGGGGGAAAACCCAAAGCTTGAACAGGTGGGTGTCATGGCCACTGCTCCCTATAGGGCCCTCCTTCTGGCCACCCAGAATAAGTATAAACCAAAACCCAAACCCATTGCTGTCAAGTCGATTCTGACCCATAACAACCCTATAGGACACAGTATAACTGCCCCATGGGATTTCCAAGGAGTGCCTGGTGGATCTGAACTGCTGACCTTTCGGTTAGGATCTGAACTCTTAACCACTACGCCACCAGAGTTTCCGGAGCCAGTATGCATGGTTGTTAGATGATGTTCACTTACCATTATCACTTGTATGTGGTTTATAAATCTACAATTTCCATTTGGTACTACTGTCCTGCCCGAATTAACTCTCTCCCACCAACTGATCTACTGATTTGGGACAAAACTACCTTAATTTACAGCCTGTCACACGATCCACAGATTTCAGACACAAGATTGCAGAAATTTCCAGCCTGTCACCTGAACTGCTGATTTTGAACATGCCTGCCCACAACTGAGTGAGCCAATTCCTCAAAATAAATCAATATCTCTATCTTACTGGTTATGTTTCTGTAGCGTACCTAAGTGTCTCATGTGCCAAAATATAGTTGTGTTCTCAATACATGGGAAAAATACCATATTTCATGCAAATGGATTTAAGAAACTACTTCAACGAAAGGAAGAAGTAAAGAAATTCCATGGTTTTCTTTTTTTAATATACAGTAACTAACATAAAAGTAACTTAAAATAATATTTGATGGATTTTAAAAGATCATAAAGAAAGGCTGATAGTCAACATACTGCCCTCTCTGTGGGAACAGAACTAATATAATAAACGCTCATATTTGATACTTCAATTTAACAAAAACAAATAATACTTGCAGTATTTACACTATTTGCTCCTTCCCTTTCTTCATGATAATAATTGGTTCATCTATTTTGTCAAAAACACCAAAGCAACAACACTGAGGTTATCAGAACGCCTTCTATTTTTTTTTTAATAATTTTTATTCTGCTTTTTAAGTGAAAGTTTACAAATCAAGTCAGTCTCTCACACCAAAACCCATATACACCTTGCTACACACTCCCAATTACTCTCCCCCCCTTTTTTTTTTAATGAGACAGCCTGCTCTCTCCCTCACTCTCGCTTTTCGTGTCCTTTTTGCCAGCTTCTAACCTCTTCCACCCTCTCATCTCCCCTCCAGGCAGAAGATGCCAACATAGTCTCAAGTGTCCACCTGATCCAAGAAGCTCACTCCTCACCAGCATCCCTCTCCAACCCATTATCCAGTGCAATCCATGTCTGAAGAGTTGGCTTCAGGAATGGTTCCTGTCCTGGGCCAACAGGAGGTCTGGGGGCCATGACCACTGGGGTCGCTAGAGTCTCAGCCAGACCAATAAATCTGGTCTTATGAGAATTTGGGGTCTACATCCCACTGCTCTCCTGCTCCCTCAGGGGTTCTCTGTTCTGTTCCTTGTCAGGGCAGTCATCAGTTGTAGCTGGGCACCATCTAGTTCTTTTGGTCTCAGGATGATGTAGTCCCGGTTCATGTGGCCCTTTCTGTCTCTTGGGCTCGTAATCACCATGTGTCCTTGGTGTTCTTCATTCTCCTTTGATCCAGGTGGGTTGAGACCAATTGATGCATCTTAGATGGCTGCTTGCTAGCATTTAAGACCCCAGACACCACTCTTCAAAGCGGGATGCGGAATGTTTTGTTAATACATTTTATTACATCAATTGACTTAGATGTCCCCCCCTGAAACCATGGTCCCCAGACCCCTGCCCCTGCTACGCTGGCCTTCGAAGCATTCAGTTTATTCAGGAAACGTCTTTGCTTTTGGTTTAGTCCAATTGTGCTGACCTCCCCTGTATTGTGTGCTGTTTTTCCCGTCACCTAAAGTAGTTCTTATCTACTATCTAATTAGTGAATACCGCTCTCCGGCCCTCCCTCCCTCCGCCCTCTTGTAACCACAAAAGAATGTTTTCTTCTCAGTTTAAACTATTTCTCAAGTTCTCATAATAGTGGTCTTATGCAATATTTGCCCTTTTTTAATTTCATTCAGCATAATGCCCTCCAGGTTCCTCCATGTTATGAAATGTTTCACAGATTCCTCACTGTTCTTTATCGCTGCATAGTATTCCATTCTGTGAATATACCATAATTTATTTATGCATTCATCTGCTGATGGGCAACTTGGTTGCTTCCATCTTTTTGCTATTGTAAACAGTGCTGTAATAAACATGGGTGTGCATATGTCTGTTCCTGTAAAGGCTCTTATTTCTCTAGGATATGTTCCAAGGAGTGGGATTGCCAAATTGATTTCCAAAGTGGTTATACCGTTTGACATTCCCACCAGCAGTGTAGAAGTGTTCCAATCTCTCCACAGCCTCTCCGACATTTCTTCTTTTTTGTTTTTTGGATTAATGTCAGCCTTGTTGGAGTGAGATGAAATCGCATTGTAGTTTTGATCTGCAATTCTCTAATGGCTAATGATCGTGAACACTGCCTCATGTATCTGTTAGCTACCTGAATGTCTTCTTTAGTGAAGTGTCTATTCATATCTGTTGCCCACTTTTTAATTGGGTTATTTGTATTTTCGCAGTTGAGTTTTGGCAGTATCGTGTAGGTTTTAGAGATCAGGCGCTGATCAGACATGTCATAGCTAAAATCTTTTTCCCAGTCTGTAGGTAGTCCTTTTTTTCTTTTAGTGAAGTCTTTGGATGAGCATAATTGTTTGATTTTTAGGAGCTCTCAGTTGTCTAGTTTTTCTTCTACGTTCTTTATAATGTTTTCTATACTGTTTATGTCATGTATTAGGGCTCCTAACATTGTCCCTATTTTTTCTTCCAAGATCTTTATCATTTTAGGTTTTATATTTACGTCTTTGATCCATTTTGAGTTAGTTTTTGTGCATGGAGTGAGGTATGGGTCTTGTTTCATTTTTTTGCAGATGGATATCCAGTTATGCCAGCACCATTTGTTAAAAGGACTGTCTTTTCCCCATTTAACTCTCTTGGGGCCTTCGTCAAATATCAAGTACTCATATGTGGTTGGATTTATGTCTGGATTCTCAATTCTGTCCCATTGGTCTATGTATCTGTTGTTGTACCAGTATCAGGCTGTTTTGACTACTGTGGCGGTATAATAGGTTCTAAAATCAGGTAAACTAAGACCTCCCACTTTGTTCTTCTTTTTCAGTAATGCCTTATTTATCCGGGGCCTCTTTCCCTTCCATATGAAATTGATGATTTGTTTCTCCATCTCATTAAAGAATGTCGTTGGGATTTGGATCGGAATTGCATTAAATGTATAGCTCGCTTTTGGTAGAACAGACATTTTTATCATGTTAAGTCTTCCTATCTATGAGCAAGGCATGTTGTTCCACTTATGTAAGTCTCTTTTGGTTTCTTGCATAAGTATACTGTAGTTTTCTTTGTATAAGTCTTTTACATCTTGGTAAGATTTATTCCTAAGTATTTTATCTTCTTGGGGACCACTGTAAATGGCATTGATTTGGTGATTTCCTCTTCGATGTTCTTGTTGGTGTAGAGGAATCCAATTGATTTTTGTATGTTTTTCTTGTATCCCGATACTATACTGAACTCTTCTATTAGTTTCAGTAGTTTTCTGGAGGATTGCTTAGGGTTTTCTGCATATAAGATCATGTCATCTGCAAATAGAGATACTTTTACTTCTTCCTTGCCAATCTGGATGCCCTTTTATTTCTTTATCTAGCCTAATTGCTCTGGCCAGGACCTCCAACACGATGTTGACTAAGAGTGGTGATAAAAAGCATCCTTGTCTGGTAACCCCATCTCAACGGGAATGCTTTCAGTCTCTCTCCATTTAGGGTGATGTTGGCTGTTGGCTTTGTATCAATGCCCTTTATTATGATGAGGAATTTTCCTTCTACTCCTATTTTGCTGAGAGTTTTTATCAGGAACGGGTGCTGAACTTTTTCAAATGCTTTTTCTACATCAATTGATAAAATCATGTGATTCTTATCTTTTGTTTTATTTATGTGGTGGATTACATGAATTGTTTTTCTAATGTTGAACCATCCCTGCATACCCTGCATCACCACTTGGTCATGGTGAATTATTTTTTTGATATGTTGTTGAATTCTATTGGTTAGAATTTTGTTGAGGATTTTTGCATCTACATACATGAGGGATATAGGTCTATAATTTTCTTTTCTTGTGGTGTCTTTACCTGGTTTTGGTATCAGGGATATGGTGGCTTTATAGAATGAGTTAGACAGTTCCGGCGTTTTCTATGCTCTGAAATACCGTTAGTATTAGTGGTGTTAACTCTTCTCTGAAAGTTTGGTAGAACTCTGCAGTGAAGCCGTCCAGACCAGGGCTTTTTTTTTTGTTGGGAGTTTTTTGATTACCTTTTAAATCTCTTCTTTTGTTAGGGCCTATTTAGTTGTTCTACCTCTGTTTAGGCAGGTAGTGTGTTTCTAGGAATTCATCCATTTCTTCCAGGTTTTCAAATTTGTTTGAGTATAGTTTTTCATATTAATCTGATATGATTCTTTTAATTTCAGTTGGGCCTGTTGTAATATCGCCCATCTCATTTCTTATTTGGGTTATTTGCTTCCTCTCCTGTTTTTCATTTGTCAGTTTGGGCAATGGTTTATCAATTTTGTTGAGTTTTTCAAAAAACCAGCTTTTGGCCTTGTTAATTCTTTCAACGTTTTTCTGTTCACTATTTCATTTAGTTCAGCTCTAATTTTTATTATTTGTTTTCTTCTGGTGCCTGTGGGTTTCTTTTGTTGCTCTCTTCCTATTTGTTCAAGTCGTAGGGATAGTTCTTTGATTTTGGCCCTTTCTTCTTTTTGGATGTATGCATTTATTGATATAAATTGACCTCTGAGCACTGCTTTTGCTGTGTCCCAAAGGTTCTGATAGGAAGTGTTTTCATTCTCATTGGATTCTCTGAATTTCTTTATTCCATCCTTAATGTCTTCTATAGTCCAGTCTTTTTTGAGCAGGGTATTGTTCAGTTTCCAAGTGTTTGATCTGCTTTTCCTGTTATTGATTTCCACTTTTATGGCCTTATGGTCAGAGAAGATGCTTTGTAACATTTCAATGTTTTAGATTCTGCTAAGGCTTGCTTTATGACCTAATATGTGGTCTCTTCTAGAGAACGTTGCATGTGCACTAGAAAAAAAAAGTATACTTGATTGCTGCTGGGTGGAGTGTTCTGTATGTCTACGAGATCAAGTTGATTGATTGTGGCATTTAGATCTTCCGTGTCTTTATTGAGCTTCTTTCTGGATGTCCTGTCCTTCACCGAAAGTGGTGTGTTGAAGTCTCCTACTATTATTGTGGAGCTGCCTGTCTCACTTTTCAATGCTGATAGAGTTTATGTATCTTGCAGCCCTGTCATTGGGTGTATAAATATTTAATATGGTTTTATCTTCTTGGTGTATTGTCCCTTTAGTCATTATATAGTGTCCTTCCTTATCCTTTCTGATGGATTTAACTTTAAAGTCTATTTTGTCAGAAATTAATATTGCCACTCCTGCTCTTTTTTGATTGTTGTTTGCTTGATACATTTTTTCCCATCTTTTGAGTTTTAGTTTGTTTGTGTCTCTAAGTCTAACGTGTGTCTCTTGTAGGCAGCATATAGATAGATCTTATTTTTTAATCCACTCTGCCACTCTCTGTCTCTTTATTGGTGCTTTTAGTCCATTTACATCCAGGGTAATTATGGATAGGTATGAATTTAGTGCTATCATTTTGATAACTCTTTTTTTGTGTGTTGTTGACAGTTTTTTTCCCACTTGATTTTATGTGCTGAGTAGATTTTCTTTATATATTGTCCTTTCCTCATATTTGTTGTTGATTTTTTTCTGCTGAGTCTGTATTTTTCCCTTGTATTTTATTTTGATGAGTAGGGTAGTTTTTCTCCTTTGTGGTTACCTTCTTATTTACCCCTATTTTTCTAAATTTAAACCTAACTTTCATTTCTTTGTATCGCTGTATCTTCCTCTCCGTATGGAAGGTGCATGATTACACTTCTCAGTCCCTCTTTATTATTTTAATGTTGTTTTCTTTTATATAATAGCATCGCCGTTACTGTGGGTTGGGCTTTTTTTTTTTTTGGATTTCCCTGTCTGGGTTGACGTCTGGTTGCTCTGCCCAGTGTTCTCGTCTTGGGTCGATACCTGATATTATTGATTTTCTAACCAAAGAACTCCCTTTAGTATTTCTTGTAGTTTTGGTTTGGTTTTTACGAATTCCCTCAACTTGTGTTTATCTGGAAATGTGTTAATTTCACCTTCATATTTAAGAGACAGTGTTGATGGATATGTGATTCTTGGCAAGCAATTGTTTTCTTTCAATTTTTTAAACATGTTATCCCATTGCCTTCTTGCCTTCATGGTTTCTGCCGAGTAGTCCAAGCTTATTCTTATTGGCTCCCCTTTTAGGTGACTTTTCTTTTATCCTTCGCTGCTCTTACAATTGTCTCTTTATCTTTGATTTTGGCAAGCTTGATTATAATATGTCTTGATGACTTTAAGATCTACCATATAGGGAGTTCAATGAGCACCTTAGATAGATATCTTGTCATCTTTCACAATATCAGGGAAGTTTTCTGGACAGGACACCAGAGCTCCAAAGGTGAAAATAATCAAGCTAGCTCAACTTGCAACTCAACCAAAAAATAGGTCTTAAATTCAATTCATATTGAATTCTACTTAGAGCAAATAGAAAGACAAGAAGTTTCAAATCAGACTATGGATCATTATTTCCTAACAATTCCTCAACAATTTTCTCTGTATTTTCTGTTCTCCCTCCCTGTTCTGGTACTCCAATCACTCATAGGTTATTTCTCTTGATAGAGTCCCACATGATTGTTAAGGTTTCTTCATTTTTTAAAATTCTTTTATCTGATTTTTCTTCAGATATATTAGTGCCAAGTGGTTTATCTTTGATTTCAGAAATTCTGGCTTCTACTTGCTCAATTCTGCACCTCTGACTTTCATTGAGTTATCTAATTCTGTAATTTTATTGTTAATCTTCTGAATTTCTGATTGCTGCCTGCCTATGGATTTTTCCAGCTTATTGAACTTTTCATTATGTTCCTGAATAAGCTTTCTGATTTCTTCAGTTGCTTTATCTGTGCGTTCCTTGGCTTGTTCTGCGTATTGTCTCATTTCCTTCCCAATGTCTTGAAGGGTTCTGTATATTAAATTTTTGTATTCTGCATCTGGTAATTTCAGGGATGCACCTTCTTCTAAAAGATCCCTGGATTCTTTGTTTCGAGAGCCTGTTGAGGTGATCATGGCCTGTTTCTTTATGTGACTTGATATTGACTGTTGTCCCTGAGCCATCTATGTTATTGTATTAGTTTATGCTTGCTTACTGTGTTGTGGCTGTTTGCTTTGTTTTGTTTTGGTATGCCCCTCTGGGTTGCTTGAGTGAGCTAGCTTGATTATTTTCACCTTTGGAGCTCTGGTGTCCTGTCCAGCTGGATAGAGCTGTTATCGGGCATATCAGTCTAGGAGTCCATTCAGTTTTCTTACATGAATTCAGCTCAGGTTTCCAGGTAGCTGATATCTAGTGTGTGGTACAGGCTCTGTCCTACAGTCTTAGAGGGGCAGGGGTGATTGGCGTATATACGCATATCTGATTTCAGCAGTGGGTCATAATCTGAACAAGTCAGGGGGCTGAGAACCGACCCCCAAGTGTCTCTGAGGAAAATGCGTCTCTGTTCCCTAGAGTGTGCTGGTGGGTGGGCTCTGCAGAGGGACCATGGGCACGCAAAGTTTTTGTTGTAAGGACCGGGAGGTACCAATTATTCCTGGACCCCTGTCGCAGGTGGCTGGGTGACCCAAGTGGAGCCAGCAGTCCTTAGGTCCCTGTTTTGGGTAGGTGAGGACCTTGTTTCATAGGCAAAGCAATGTCAAACGTGAAACACCCACCTCTCCACCGCACCACTGCATTGGCTGGGGTTTGCCAACAAGGGCCTGTTCTCCTGAAGCAGGCTCACACAAGTCCAAGCAGAAGGGAAAGGTGCTCAAGGTCCATGGATGGTTTATGCCTGGACAGGAGCCGCTGCTGTCCTGTGCTCTCCCAGTTAATGGATCTAGCAAATTATCTTTTCCTCCTAGTTGGAAATTTTTTCCTTCCCCAAGGTCGGGAGGATGGCTCCAGGCGCTCACCAGGGTCTATTTCAGGCCTAGGGATTCAGCCTCTGAAGCTGGCTTGGGGGTGGCGGGGCGGGGGGAGGCGCGGTAAAATATTCGCAAGTACTTAGCTTTTGCCTAGAGCACGCCCTTTTCCTCAGGTTCCGGAGGTGTGAGTGGGCTGTGTGGCTGGCTGCTTCTCCCTGAGGAAACTGCGGCCCAATGCTAGTACCAGCCTGCTGCTGCCACCACCCCGGGAATGGTGCCTGAGGGCTCCCCACGATTCAGGTCCGGTAACTCCTCTCCACTTCTGAACAGTTTCTTCCTTCCCCTGCCCCTCAGTTCATTGTCTAAGCTTGCCTTTGATGCTCAGGGCTCCCAGCTTGTCACAAATATAGTTGTTTCACTTGTTTTTTCGGGTCTTTTTTGTAAAGAGGGCTTGACGGAAGTGTCAGTCTATTCCGCCATCTTGGCTCCGCCTCCACCTTCTATATTTTTAATGTAAGATGTCCATGCTCAAAAGTTAAATACCATCATGTGGAAACAACCAGGTAAATACAGAAAGTTGGATATTTTATAATACAAGTGGCCTGGACTGTATGAAAAATTAATTATCATGAAAGAAAAAAAATAAGGCAAGGCTACAGTTAGAGTAGGAGTCCTGTTGACTCAATGGTTAAAGAGTTCCGCTGCTGAGTGAAATGTTGGTGGTTCTAACCCACCAGGCACTCAGCAGGAGAGAAGACCTGGCAATCTTCTCCTGTAAAGATTATAGCCTGGGATACCCTATGGGGCAGTTCTACTCTGTCCTATAGGGTCATTTGTTATGAGCTGGAGCGACGTGATGGCACACAAGAAGAACACAGCTAGATTAATTTCAAAACCCAGTTATTTTCTGCTTTGAATTTTTTGTCGATACCATGTGTTTTCATTAATGGAATCATGCTGAATCATTGCATGTTAGTGAATTTTTAGTAAGTAGGATGGCTCTTTTTTGCCCTCTTTGACAATCCGACCCTCCAATTCTCAAGGAAAATATGCTGTCCCACTTATTCTGTCCTGGACACCCCCTAAGGTCCAGAGGGACATACGATGTCCTAAAGAAAAATGTTCACAATTTCTCTTTCCTACCAAAAAGGCACATACCTCATACGGTACCCTGTAGAAATAGTAATTTGTGGCACACACCTGTTTTTTCGGTTTCAAACAGTCATAAGGGCCCCTGCCTTACAGCACTCTGCACTCTTACTGGGAAACCAGCTTCCGAATGAATCTGAGAGGCAGAAAAATGTTTGTGGGCAAGAGGAAGTCCCACTGGCTATGAAAAGGTTAGAGAGACGGTGGTGCCACAACTACCAAACGCACAGGTGAATTATGATCGGATACCAAATAGCGACGAAAAGCAGTTATAAAAGATATTACTGTGACAGCTGGGAAAATATGGATATGGATTGGCTATGTGATGATCGCTTATGTGATGACACGGAATTACTGTTGGTTTCTGGAGGTGATAATGCCATTGTGGTTGCATCCGAGGCCATCATTATTCTCTGCAGCTGTTTAAGTATTTCCTTAGATGTGAAGTGTCAAGATTCAAAAAGTTTAGGAAAAAGAAGTAGATTTCAATCTCTCTCTCTAAACACAGACGCACGCGCACACACACACATGCATGTGTATACATGCATGGAGTTCCTTGGTGGTGCAAATGGTCAACATGCTCAGCTGCTAACTAAAAGGTTGAAGGTTCGAGTCCACCAGAGGAGCTCTGGGGATAAGGTCTGCAATCTACTTCTAAAAATCAGCCGTTAAAAACCCTACGAAGCCCAGTTCTACTCTGACATACATGGGGTCGCCACTGAATCACAGCATGGGTTTTTTTTTTGTATCTACGCATATATGTATGTATATGTAAGCATGCATGTATGTATAAAAAACTGCAGCAGAATGTTAAAAATTACTCAAAAATTATTTTTCTTGCTGTATAATCAGAATGGTCTTTTCACTTAATATCTTGTAGTTTTAACTTAATTTCTCTGATTTCCAAAGATGCCGAACATGTATGTTTACTGGCCTTTCCTATTTGTTCTTTTATAAAATGTCTGATCATATTTTTTGCCCCTTTTTCTAATAAGTAGTTTGTATTTATTCTAATTTATGTAAGTTATTTGTTTTGGAACTCAATTCACAGTTGGTTGTATGTGCTGCAAATATCTTCTCCCAATTCATGGCTTGTCTTTCCATTTTATTTTAATGAGATCTTCTCATGAACAGGGGCTTTTATTTTAATATATTAAAAACAAAACATAAAACCAAAATCACGTATATTTTCTTCTGTGTAGAGAATATGCTTAGAAAAACAATCTGGTGAACACATATGAAAGCAACAACAATGTTAATCTCTAGGGTTTCATGTTACATGGGACTTTTGTTATCCACGTCATGTCATGTGTGTAAGTGGTTAAGTGCTACGGCTGCTAACCAAAGGGTTGGCAGTTCGAATCCGCCAGGTGCTCCTTGGAAACTCTATGGGGCATGCCGTTCTACTCCATCCTATAGGGTCACTATGAGTCGGAATCGACGCGAGGGAACTGGGTTTGGGTTGGGTCATATGTCTGTAATGAGTATTTAAAATGAGCATGTATAACTTCATCCTTGATCTAGGGTCAATTTTATATTAATAAAATTTTATTTGCATGTGCATTTTTCTTGGGAGAGGCGCCATTACTTTCCCTAGATTATCAAAGGGGTTTGAACCACAACGACGTTAATCAGAACACAGCTCTCAACGATTCCGTAAAACGTAATAGTATTTCCACAGTAAATAACTGAAAGAGTAGAGGCAGAAAGGTCTCCAGCTCCACGGTGTCTTTGGTCAAGTTACTCAACATCTCTGTGCTGTTTTCCACAACATGTGTCATGGGGTTAATAAGGGAGCTTTGTAAGTCTATCGTGAGGATTAAATAAGCAGGTATGGGTAAGGTGCTTAGAATAGGGGCTGGCTTTCTAAGTGCTCCATGAACATTGGTTATTCCTCTTATTATTACCAATTCCTGACACTATTTCACTTAAAGACTAAAGCATTTATGGCAGGTTCTGTGTTTTGACGGACTTTTTTTTGGAGGGGGGAGGGTGGAGGAGGTGGACACCCCTAGATGAAGCCCAGTTACCAACAACAGGTACTAATAGGTATAAGTTTTGCAAGTATAACATTGCTGAAGCTTCTCTCAGAAGCTTTTAGTCTAGGAATCAATGTGTCTAAGTATCAGAAGTTAGCGTGTGCCCACACTAAAACATTTTTCATTACTGTGTCTCTCTGGTGCCCTACCCTTCTCAGAGAACATAGTGATAGCATCAGAAAGAACTGCAGTTTTTAGTGAGCAGGTCTCTTCATCTTTGCTGATAAAGATCAGCTATTATTTAGAGCAGAATTTGGATGAGTACACACTGAATGTATTTAGAAGCTATTCAGAAGATGGCCTTAACGATATCTTAAGGGCCAGAGAGGCTTAATCTGTACTTTTAGAAAAATGAACAAAATCCTTGAAAAATATCTCCATTGTTTTCTACATCTGCCTAGATAAAATTCCCAAAGCCAAAGTTCCTAAGCTTTGTATACGTCCTGAGAAACCCTTTGTGGAGTGTTAAAAGAAGTCCCATCCATTAATGTACATTTGAACTTAAGCGAACAAGCACCAATTTCATCAAGAGCTCCCCCTGCTGGCACGAAATCTTCAGCTGACAGGACTTACCAGTCAGGGAGAGCAAGAGCACTTAAAAATATCCTAGCTGTGCTCTGGTCCTGTTCCACTGCCCAAAACATAAGTATTCAACAGATAGCCATTAAGTGTCTATTTGGTGCCAGACACCTTGTAGACACCGGAGAAAGGAGAGGATAGTGAACAGAACAAAGGAAAATCCCTGCCCTCGTGGAGTTTATGCTTTAGGATCAGTAGACAAGTAAAAACAGCATTTCAGCAGTTAAAAGGGCTTTGGAGAAAAGCTAAAGTGGAGTCAGGGCGACAGACGGTGCTTCAGAGTTGCAGGCCTCACGGGAAGATGGTCTTTGAGTGAAGATCTGAAGTAGGTGAAGTGTATCTGGAGGGATAACCTGAAGATGGTAATATGGATATCTGCAGAAATAACATTCCGCCAGAGAAAACTGCTATTTGATGGAAGCCCTGAGATTGGACCTTGCTTTGTATTGTTTAAGGAACAGCAAGGAAGCCAGGGTGGCTAGTGCAGTCAGCAAGTGAGGAAATTCAAGATCAGAAAGGTTATGGTGGACCAAATTTCATGGGGCCTAGCAGGCCATTTGAAGGACTTCAGCTGTTTCTCTAAATGTAATGAGAAGCTACTGGAAGATTTTGAAAAGAATGGCATTGCCTGACCTAGTTTTCTAAAGGATTGTGGTGGCTCATGTGTTGACAACAGACTGTAGAGGGGTGAGGGTAGAGCGGGAGAACTAGTAATTGTAATAATTACAATAACCCAGGTGAGAAATGATGGTGTCACGGATTAGGATAGTTTCAGTGGAGGTAGTAAGAAGCGATCAGGCTGTGGATATATTCTGAAGGCGGAATGACAGGATTCCCAGCAGACTTGATGTTGGGTGTGATAGAAAGAGGATGCAAGGATGACTGCAAAGCTCTGACAGAAGAAATGGAAGAATTTAGTGAGACAGGGAGGCTGTGCGTTGAGGACGCCTGCAGGGAGAGATGAGGGATTCAGTCTAGGTCACAATCGGGTCTGAAATGTCTATCAGACAGACAGACAGGTGGAGATGGGTAGTAGGCAGGGGGATATTCGACGCTGGAGTCTCGGGGGAGGTTCAGCCTGGACACAGACAAACTTGAGCATCATCAACATGTAGGTAGTGCTTAAAGCCATGAGATCACTAAGGGTATCCAAGGAAGACAAGAATCTTGTATCGCTCCACGAAACGCACTAAAAACAAATGGTAAGTGGAGTACTAATGTGCACTAGGGCCTGAAATCCTGCCGCACTGAAAACATTTCAGACTTTATCAGCATGTTTAAAAATCACGGTTACACTTCTGAATACAGAAGGGTGATGTCATGCTACAACGGCGTCCTCGAGGTTCGTGCTTTAGCAGCACTTGAGTCCAGTGATCTTGTTTTTCATCCTTTAGCCCTTGGTTCCCTGAAGAACGCCTGGCTGAGTGGAGGCTCAGCAAATAATTTTCGAATGTGATGAATGAATGAAGAAGTATTTGTGATGTTAAAGAAGTTTCAGGTTATGTTTCTTTTGTCTTCCCACTTTAAATGCCCCACAGGCCCCATCCACCCTGCTCTTTGCTCAAAGGAGTCTTCAGGGAGACATTGTGAGTGAGAGCCTTCCAGTTCTACTGAAAGTAAAACATGCTTGTCCTGGCCAATAACGTGAGCCTAAAGGCCATTCAGAGCAATAGCTTTCTAGTGTTATAATAAGCAGACAAATGATCTCATAAAGAAAATGGTAAGGAGAGTCCCTGGGGTTGAGGGCTATGTATTTTAGATCACCTTACCAAGAGCCCAGCCTCTAAATTCCTTTATTTGGCTGCATCTCAGGGCTAAATGCCAGAACCATGACAATCATTTGGCAGGAACAGGAAAGGGAAGGGGGTGGGAGCAGGGCTCAGAGAGACCTTGTCTGTGATATATGTATACATCAGGGATATTATACACTCTTCCCCATTACTCTGTACAGTGATCTCAGTCACCCTAAGGCATTAATTTGCTTAGACCGGCAGTTCTTAAGATTACTGGTCTTCGGGCCGTTCTACACTATTAAAAACAATTAAGGACCTCAAGGAGCTTTTGTTTACGTGAGGTACAGCTATTGATATTTACCATATTAGGAATTAAAACTGAGACATTTTTAAAACACAAGAATATTCAAGCACACATACAAGCTGTCAGAGCAACGACGTCATTATATGCTATGAAGTCTCTAGAAAACTCCGGTGTACAAATATGAGACAGTGGCAGTGAAAAAGGCAAATGATGTTTTACAGTTTTTATGAAAAACTTGACCGCGCAGACCCTCTGAAAGGGTCTTTGGGATCCTAAGGGATCCTCATCGCGCCTTGACAATTGCTGGTCTAGGGCAAAATCAGGGTTTTACAGCGGTACTGCAAAACGAATAAATATTCAGCACCTGACTTCCCAAATGGCAGTTTTTGAATCCTTAGTCAGAAAAAAAATTATTGATGGTTTTGTCAAGAATGAAAAAATGATTCGTAAACTCTCCCAATTCTATTTACACATTAAAAGCAAAAGCTGGGATGCCAGCAAGTATTATTTTAAATACCAGGCAGAAAGAGCTCAGGTCAGAATCTTCACCAGAGCACAATTTATAACAAACGAAACACAAACTGAAACAAAACAAACACCTGGAAACAAATCAACTGCTTAAAAAAGGATTATTTAAACAATATGTTACAGCCGTAAAGCAGATTCTTCTTCTGATCTGATGTGGTACAGAGTAGAACTGCCCCACTGGGTGACCTGATGTGGTACAGAGTAGAACTGCCCCACAGGGTGACCTGATGTGGTACAGAGTAGAACTGCCCCACAGGGTGACCTGATGTGGTACAGAGTAGAACTGCCCCACAGGGTGACCTGATGTGGTACAGAGTAGAACTGCCCCACAGGGTGACCTGATGTGGTACAGAGTAGAACTGCCCCACAGGGTGACCTGATGTGGTACAGAGTAGAACTGCCCCACAGGGTTTTCTAGGCTGTACTCTTAGGGAAGCAGACTGACAGGTCTTTCTCCTATGGAGCTGCTGGGTGGGTTTGATTCATCAACCTTTCGGTTAGCAGATGAGCACTTAACCGTTGTACCACCAGGGCTTCTATACAGTAGATAAGAGTCCTTATAAAAGTACGCCTTTGGTAGTTGGTAAAAAACTAATGAATAAAAATGCTATAAAAAAGGGAAAAATTATTTCTAATGGAGAAATCATTTAATACATGGCTTGTCTCTCATAGGCAGTTCCACTTACATTAAAAATTTCTTACAGAGCTTATTGCTTGGAAAAGATGTACATGTCCTAAGTATACTATGGACAATGAGAACCATATAACATCACTTTTTTCATCTGACCACGTTTTCAGATCAGCTGTGTAGGAGCTGTGACTCCACAGATCCAAGAACGGTGCCTCCTGTCATCTCCCTTGTCACTACAGAAGAGCTGATAATTAATACGCACTTATTTGTTCTGATACATATAATAGCTACGCTTGTCAGTCTCTCCCAGGCAACTAAATACTTTGATGGCTGAAAGCATTTCCTGTCATCACAGAAAGCAGAGAGCTTTGCATGCAGCAGGTACTCCATAAATGTTTGCTGAAATGATTATAAATACAGAGAGAGACTTTTAAATAAGAGTCATAAAATAAGAATTTTTAGTGCTTCCTGATATAATTTAGGTTATTAACAACTTCTAAAAGATCATTCATCAAAGAGAATGTCTTTACATTTTATACAATAGATTGTTCAGCTCAAAATCATGCCTCCTAAGAATAAATGGTCTCCTATGTTGTATGACAAAAATTTTTAGGTAGATTTTGCTGATCACGCATATCCAAGAATTCTTAAATTATTGAAATGCAAAGTTAATGCTGTTGAAGGAAGTCTAATATACTGAACTAAAAATAACCACGTTTCTAAAACATCACAACTAAGATAGTTCTTTCCTAAAAAAGAAATTACAGAATATATACATCATTTATGTATTGCTACATAATACAATCAAGTATCTCAGTCACTATTCAAAATGCTCCAATTTGCTCCTAAATGTTTTTTATCAAATCAGGAGCTAATTGAGGTCCATACATTATGTCTCTTAGGTCTTTTTAACCTAGAGGTTTTCCTTCTTTTTAATAACATTAAAACATTTCTGTAATAGAAAATGAACCTACAACTACAGAATTTCCTGTCTTGAAAGAGGAGCTTTTAAGACAGCTTCCACAGCACTTAAAACCTTATTATGATAGTTTTCACATGATTCAGCACGCCAGGTACGGCACTGAAAAAAACAGCCTTGTTTTCTTAAACTGTCCCTTCTCTTTCTAACCTGAACACATCCTCAGGAACCAAGAAACTTAAAAAACCCATCGCCACCGAGTCAATTCCGACTCATAGTGACCCTATAGGACAGAGTAGAGCTGCCCCATAGAATTTCCAAGGAGCGCCTGGTGGATTTGAACTGCCGACCCTTTGGTTAGCAGCCATAGCACTTAACCACTATGCCACCAGGGTTTCCGTTTTATAACCATGAAAAAAACTTAGAGGACAAAAGGCTCAATTTGTGGTTTTGTTAGTTTTAAATCAGTTAAATCCACAGTAAATTTGGTTGCTGTGAGTTGGAATCAAGTCAACGGCACTGGGTTGGGTTTGGTTTTGGTTTGTAAATTTGGGTGCTAAAATTCTAACCCTACAAATTGTTTATTAAGAATCTAAAAATGAAAATGTTCTAGCAAAACTCATAATCAATGCAGACTTAATAAGAGGCTTAGATGTACAATGTTATTGGCTACTGTTTCCCAAATAACGTTTAGGTGGTAAATCACGAACACTGTTAGAGGAAAGTTTTAGTCCTTTTAGCAGCCACCAGGTTTACTGTACTCATTTGCAGTTAGTACACGGCATACAGAAGTCACTGCAAAAGATATTACAAGTGCTTGAAAACTGTTAAAAACAGGAAAAGAGAATTAAAAGATCATTTAACCTGCCTGTCCAAACTGTACTGCAGGGTAACCAAAAAGATGATGAAAAGTTTTTTTTTTTTATTATAGAAAAATTCAAGCTAATAGTACATGCAGAGGAGCGTCAAACTAAGGGTGCCACCATTCTGTGTCTCCTGTTGAAATAATTAAAGAATCCTGCTGGTGATGAAGTGGTTAAAGGGCTCGGCTGCTAAACCAAAGGTCAGTGGTTCCAACACACCAGCCCTTCTGTGGGCTAAAGACGTGGCAGTCTGCTTCCATAAGGATTTAGAGTCTCGGAAACCCTGTGGGGCACTCCTACTCTCTCCTATCAGGTCACTACAAGTCGAAATCAGTGGGTTTGGTTTTTTTGGTTTTACTGAAGTAATTTGGTCCCTGGGTGGTGCAAGGAGTTTGTGATCAGCTGCTAACCTAAAGGCTGAGGGTTCAAAACTATCCAGGGGCTCCATGGAAAAAAAGGCCTGGTGATCTGCTTCCATACAGATTACAGCCAAGAAAATCCTATGGAGCTGTACTACTCTGCAACTCCTGGCGTCATCATGGGTTGGAATCAACTTGATGGCAAGGGGTTTAGTTATTTGCTTTATTGAAGTAACTGGACCTGACAATGACCATTGATGGCTGCTGAAAGCCATTAGGTTGGCCTATGCTGAGGACAACTAAGCTACTGATCAATTTTAACATCACAAAGGAGAACCTGAATATGTGCCTCCTGATGAGATGAAACACACAGCAACAACTAGGAAGTATTCTTGACACCACCCCCCTCCCCCCACAAAAAAAAGTCTGATTCCGATCAAGGCTCCAAATCTAACTAATGGTTTAGAGAAAGTACAGTGGGCAGAGCGACATGTTAAACAATACCAGGGGTATGGAATCAGCAAAACGTGGACTTTGAGAGATTCAACAAGACAGACATTTCCTGCCCCCAGAAATATAGACAAATTAAACACTAGTTATAAAGAAAGGGAAAACCCGTAGATTAAAGCAGACTTAATGGACACATCGTATGCAGTATGGATCCTGTACAGCTTCTGACTTGATAAAAACATTTAGGAGAAAATAAAGTAATTACTATTTAGAGGTACATATTGAAGTATTTACAGATGGTGTTTGGAATTTGTTTTCCAATTGCCTGGGGTGGCAGGTGGATGTGGTATACAGATGGAACAGAGCTGGCCATATACTGATAACTGCTGAAGACAGCGATGGTTAAATGGAGGTGACGAGCATATTGTACTACTCTGTGTTTACCGTAAAGTAGTATATATATAATCGTCACCCCCATTTGATCACATATATTCACTGTGTTCAAAATTTTCCATAATTAAAAGTTTTTTAAATCTTTTGAAATTATTCTTGTACACAAGTTAAATGTTTTCCTTACTATTAAATATATAGCATTTATTAGTTGACAAATAATTTGTAAATGAAAGGGAAAGAATCCTCAGTCAATCATGTGCCTAAATACCATGAATTCCACGTAAGCAGAGAATTTAAATGGTGACGTAGTTAAGCAAACAAGAAAAACAGAACAATAATGATTTATTACATCTAGTACTTTTTCAGTTTCCAATGCCACTGACTTATTTCAACCTATTAATATCTGCTTTTAATATTCAGTTCATTAGGAATGACTACTAAGTAAAAAGGTGGGAAATTAAAACCACGTAATTCTCTGCAGTTCAAAACATATCTCACATTTATATGCAACTCACCGGCTGTAAAATCTTCTGTCAAGTCAATAAATGCATGAGAATGTGGAATTCGCATTTTATTTTTGGTGGTCACCGCAGGATGCCATGATAAATTCCTAAAAAATTAAATAAATTTCTTAATGCAAACATCAAATAAGAATTTTTAAAACAGAAAAATCTTTGAATGCAAAACATAAAATTTACTTTCATTGAGATACATTTCATATTTTCATTCGCCTCATATGCATGAGAAAGCTGGACAATGAGTAAGGAAGACTGAAGAACTGATGCCTCTGAATTATGGTGCCGGTGAAGAATACTGAACGTACCACGGACTGCCAGAAGAATGAACAAATCTGTCTCGGAAGAAGTACAGCAAGAATGCTTCTTAGAAGCAAAGAGGGCGAGACTACATCTCACGTACTTCGGACGTGTTATCAGGAGAGACCATACTTTATCATGGTTGATAAAGTCGAGGGTGAGTGAAAAAGAGGAAGAAGCTCAAGGAGATGGACTGACACAGTCGCTACAACAATGGGCTCAAGCACAACGATTGTGAGAATGGCACAGGACTGGGCAGCGTTTCATTCTGTCATACATGGGGTTGCTATGAGTTCGAACAAATTCAACGGCACCTAACAATATTACTCCATATACCATATAATTCACTCTTTTAAAATGTACAATTCAGTGGTTTTTAGTATAGCCACAATGAGCAACCATCACCACTACCTAATTCCAGAGCATTTACATCATGCCCCAAAGAAACACTGAGTATTAGCAGTCCTTTCCCATTCTCCACCCCCTCCCTCAACCCCTAACCAGTTGCCTTTGAGTTGATTTTGAAATATCCAGAATAGGTATATCGATAGAGACAGAATGCTGATTGGTGGCTGCCAAGAGCTGGGGGGTAGGAGATAGGAAGTGTAACTACTTAACAGGTACAGGGCTTCCTTTTCAGCGATAAAAAGGTTTTGGAATTAGATGGAGGTTATAGTTGCAGCATTGTGACTATACTAAATGTCACTGAATTTAGTAACTGTATAATGTTTAATTTTATGTTATGTGAATTTTACTTCAACTAAACAAAAAGTGCTAGAACAGAGATTCAGAATCTCTGACTTTGTTGATGTAGTGCAGATTTGGATTCAGCGCCTATTCTAGCCCTCACACTATGGAAAAAACTGTAGCACAGAGTTCTTGTATATCCCTCATCCAGCTTCCCTTAATGTTAACGTCTTACCTAATCATAATTATCAAAACTAGGAAGGTAACACTGGCCGATTACTAAGAACAAAAGAAGGAAGACCAGGTTTAAATGAAGTCACTCTCCCGCAATTCCTGATTAGTTGAGAACATCCTAATTCTAAAAGGCACTCCCATCCCTGAAGGTCCGAATCAAATCAGCTTTCTCCAAAAGGCATTCTCCTCAGTTACTGTTTTCCTATTACATTTTTCTCTATTATAGCACTTTGGGTTGCATTAAAATTACTTGAGTAACTTTCTCTTTGAGATTGTTTAAGTGCCTCCAGGAACCCTGCGTCATGGATATTTGTGTCCACAATGCCCAACCAGGACCTGGCTTCCATGAAGTGGTCAGCAAATACTGGCTGGAAAGAATCATACTCTCAAGTAGGATTTCCCATTCTACTTATAGTTAGAATTTGCTAATTTTTTCATAGTACTATGTCCCAGTCCAATACGGAACCACAGACATGGCATATCCAAAGAACAATCTAAAACTATTCAAATCCAACTTAACCATCAACACAGTATCTGACTGGATAGGAAACAAAGTTTATTTGTGAACTTGGTTTTGACCACCTTTGGAAAGCGGAGAGACACAATGGACTAATCTGTTCTTAGTAGGTGGGATCTGGGAAAAGGAATAAGTATTCATCAGGAGGAGATGGTCAAAGGGGCCATTTTCGACAAACAACAACCTCTTCCCAATAATCTTCTTCTATACTCTTTTTAGCACACACCGTGACTCATCTTTAACCTCAACAAGACAATAAAAACGAAAACAAGCAGAATTGATACAACTTAATTTTATTATTTCAACCAAAACCCTGTAATAGAAGGCTACATTCATAACAAAATATTAAAATAAATTGGGTATTTGTATTTAACATTTGTTGGAAGGTACTTTATGCCAAGCAACTCTAGACTGATTGCTCTTCTTTCATACTGTACAGGTTAGAAATCTTTAAAATAATTTCAATTAATGTATAATTTAATAATGGCTGATTCACTTTTTAGGACAGGCTATTTATTCAAAAGTCCTACAAATTCTAAGCATTGAAGTGTTTTTAATTACCAAGAAAATAATCAGACTCAGGCTAGAGATACTATAACAAGTTCACCTTGAGTCACTTCAGAAGACTTTCCTAATGTTCCCAACAAATTTGTAATTATAGACCAAGAATGAATTAAAGAACACAGGCTTTTATAGAGTCGAGCTCAATGAGGTTGACCATGTGGCTCTGTCTTTAATTACTACCTGAGCAGTATTGATCCCATTCCCTACAGAATTTTTAATAGGTTCTCTTTCAAAAAAGTTATAGCTAGGTTTTTGGGAAATCCTAAAGTAACCTGTGACATTTTGTCCAAGAAGATGTTTAACCAAATGTTCATTTGAAATGTACTGTGAAAGTAGAACAATGATAAAGCAAAAGTCATAAAGTAGCAACCCATGGGAAAAATACAGCACAAAGATGTAATTTATTTGACTTGTATAGTTTTAAAAATTCTGAATTCACAGCAAGAACTTAAAAAAAAAACAGATTTCACATAAAAACCTGGATTTCCAGTTTCCCATGAAATACCAGTAGGTCTGTCATCCACCTGGCCCTTTTCAGACAAAGCCAGTGCCCACAGACTGCTGAAGTCTAAAAAAAAAAAAGCCTTCCCAAAATGCTCCTTAACTCTGGTTTCCCACTTGACCTTTTTAGCTGTTTGCAATGCTAATAAACTATTAATTGTAACACTGCTTTGTCTTTAACATTTCAAATTAACATTCAAGTTCATCACAGCTTGAAGTTTTATTGCTGTTGTTGTGACCCCATGCCAAAGGATCAAATTGGTGGTCAGTCCTGCATCATCCCCATGACTGGTTAGGGATCAAACCCTTGTGATCAATAGGGTTTTTTCACTGGCTGATTTTCAGGAATAAAACTGGCTGATTTTTAGGAGATCACCAAGCCTTTCTTCCCAGTCAGGCTGGAAGCTCAAGTGAAACTTGTTAATTATCATAATAACACGGGAGTCTCCAATGACAGATGGGAGGTGGCTGCGCATGAGTTGCACTGGCCAGGAACTGAACCTGGGTCTCTCCCACGTAAGGAGTGAATTCTAACAATGAGCCACCAATGCCTCACTGAGGTTTTGTAACTGTCATCTATGTTCTACTTTACATTAACATCCTGTGGAAAGAAGCAGTTGCCTTTATAGTTTACTGTGTACACAGTGTCTATATACCATTCTGATGTTCACCAAAGAGGGTGGGGTTGGAGAAGAGCTGCTGCTTCTTTTTTGGGGTGTATTTTAAGATGGTTGAAAACTGAATATACATACAGATTTCTATTAGAATCAAATCATTCAAAAATTCATAGTTATCCTTCTACTGTGCATTGAAAATTACTTTTTGGACACATCACAGGTTTCAGCAATAAGAAGCAGAAGCCATATGTTTCCAACAACTACATTCATATAGGGATCCCAGGGTGGTACAAACAGTTGATGCGCTTGGCTGCTAATCAAAAGGTTGATGGTTTGATTCCACCCAGAGTTGCCTCATAAGAAATGTCTGTTGAGCTACTTATGAAAAATTAGCCATTGAAAATCCCATGGTGTATGTAGCTCTTATATAGCTCTACTCTGACACACATGAGGTTGCCATGAGTGAGCACTGACTCAACAATAACTGGTTGGTTTGATATTCATATAAACTGTAATCTTCTCATATATGTGCCCAACTCCATTTGAAAGTAAGGTCACAAATAAATATTACTCTAATCACAAAGGAAAGAACCACCGAGATGAAAAAATGGGCAGTTCTCACCACCTTGAATCTGTTCACTGACATTTCTTGACCTCTGTAGAAAACTCCAATTATTAACTTTTCTCTCCCAACAGGGAACACAATTATGTCAAGGTGTTCTAATTGGTGGGCATCATCACCATTAATCACAAAGGACAGCATTTATTGAGGGATGAATTTAAATGTAGCTTTTGGTTGCCTATGGTAACTGCTCTTTGAAATGACTGCTAATCCACCCACTTTTCAGTGTATCAGCTTATACTGAACTATCAGTATTCCAGATACTAGGTAAAAACAGTGACTAGGAGTTTCATCTAGTATGAAGGTGTCTGCTCTCCAACCTGCTTAGTTCTTTAGACCAGAGGTCTTCAAACTTTTTTTGCTCAGATACCCTCTAAAAGGATTTTGAAAAACTATGCATTCATTAACATATTTAAGTCCATCTCTAAGAAAAAAACTTAAATGTTTTCATCAGCTTAAGTAGTTACAAGTAGATGATCTTTCAATCTACTAGAATTACTTAAGTTTTAAAAGAAAACAATTACTTTTAAAAATGTATCCAGTGGAATATAAATGCCATATGGAACTGTTATCTACCATCACCCATTAAAAAAATAACATGAACAAGATCTTCTTTAATACTCAGAAATTATACTGCTTTTCCTTTTATCCTTGAACTCATACTTCCATTCCATTTGTCTCACAGAACTTTATAATAGAAAATGTTTTTATATCTAAAGTCTTTTTAATGATCACTCTATCATACTTCTCCAAACAAAAATACATATACATACAAATTGGTATATAAAATTTTAAACTGGTTTTGTTTATGGGTCTAAGTATCTGAAAAAAAAATCTCTTTGAGCTTAGGTTATTTTAACTATTAGTATACAATTGATGAAAACACATATTATACAATTTGACTAACTTATTAAACCAAAGGTAAATTTCTTTAGAAATGCATTTCTCAAACAGATGAATTAAGCTTTAATATACTAATTACTCTTTACTTAGAGGCACCTCCTTTAACCAGATATACTCAAAAAGGGTTTGGCAAATCCTTTTATTGCATCTTTGGCCATAAATACATACATACATATATATATATATTTTTTTAAGTGTGACAAACATATCATGATCGTGTATTTAAAAAATCTTTATGTTTTATGAGACTGAAGGGGCACACCAGCCCAGGGACAAGGACTAGAAGGCAGGAGGAGACAGGACAGCTGGAAATAGGAAACCCAAGGTCGAGAAGGGAGAGTGTTGACATGTTATGGGGTTGTTAACCAATGTTGTAAAACAATATGTGTCCTGTTTAATGAGAAGCTTGTTTGTTCTGTAAACTTTTGTCATGGATTGAATTGTGTCCCCCCAAAATACCTGTCAATTTGGTTAGGTTAAATTGTGTGGTTGTCCTCCATTTTGTGATTGTTAATTTTATGTTAAAGAGGATTAGGATGGGATTGCTAACACCCTTACTAAGGCCACATCTCTGATTCAATGTAAAGAGAGTTTCCCTGGGGTGTGGCCTGCACCATCTTTTATCTTACAAGAGATAAAAGGAAAGGGAAGCAAGGACAGAGTCTGGGGACCTCAGACCACCAAGAAAGCAGTGCCCAAAGCACAGGGTGTCCTTTGGACCCAGGATCCCTGCACGAAGAAGCTCCTAGTTTGGGTGAAGACTGATGAGAAGGCCAACAGAAAGAGAAAGCCTTCTCCTGGAGCTGACACCCTGAATTTGGACTTTCAGTCTACTGTACTGTGAAGAAATAAATTTCTGTTTGTGAAAGCCACTTCTGATATTTCTATTATAGCAGCATTAGATAACTAAGACAACCTTCATCTAAAGTAAAAAAAAAAGAAAGAAAAGCTTTACGTTTTAGAGATATTAATTGAAACACTTATAAGTTAAAAATATCTGGGGGTAGGGGCTGGAAGAAAGAGAAATAGAGGGAAAGTTATGGGGTATGGATGAAATAAGAGTGGCCATGACTTGGTAATTTTTGAAGCCGGTAAATTCATTGTCCCATTCTCTCTACTTCTGTATATGTTTGATATTTTCCATCATAAAAAGTTAAAAAAAATTAGAGCTGCAGACTTAGCTCATTTAATTTATGGAAAATGCCTGCCATATTGTCCAATTAGCACAGACAGTTCTCAGTGTCAAACAAATTTCCAAATGGAAGTTATTTTCTGTCAGGAAGTGTTTGTGCTAGTTTTTTTCAATTCAAATAAATGTGTTAATACGTGTTCCAGGGAATATAAAAACTACTTGTAAATTACAGAATATATGATATTTCTAAAACCAGTTCGGGTTAAAATAATGTAATGCTGATAAACTGATGTACCTGTTTTTAAAAAGAGTTTATAAAAAAGGGCAGTGAAGCAGCATGCTGTTTATCATTGGTTGACAGCCATGCAACGGAACAGCTAAAATAATTTATGACACAAAAGGATGATAAAATACATCACAGTTCTTCAGTAAACATGCAAATTCAACTCTGATGTCTGGCTTCTGCAGTAATTAAATAAAAATATATTACAAAAAGCAGAAATAATGCCATTTCTTTCTTATTAGACATAACAAACTTTTCCCATGACTTTAATAAAAGAAAGGTATATGCTGTAAAAAAATAACTGGTCAAGCAGCTAGCACGTTAACTTATTTTTTTATTAATAGGAGGTAGAAAATGGTAAGCATTTCATAAGATACGATGATTCACTTTAAGTGAAATTTTCCTGATATTTTATCAGTTAAAAAAAACAACTAGTTTTTTAACTAGTTTCAGTTAAGTTACAGAAAAATGCACACCAAATCTGAAAGGAATTCTCCCAAGTTTTATCCATGGGTTTGGCAGCCCCAGAGAACATTCCAGGCACATGGGAAATGATCATTACCATCATCTGAAACTACTCTGGCTTCAGAAGAACGTTTTCCCAGCTCACGATGTGTCCAGGGACAAGGGTACTGCAAAGAGCTAAATGACCTGTTTTTTGGGATCTGACTTTTTTATGGAATCTTTCTCTGCATTGCTCTCCCAGGGCGTTCTCTAAACAATAACAGAGTTTTTGATAATAATCAGGGGATGAAGTGGCAAAGTCACTAAAACAAAAACTGTCACTGCTCCCATAGCACCATTCGAGCAATCTGAATTCAGAATATCTCAATGTGGACCCAAATGCCCCCTTCTGCAGCCAAGCTTCATCTGAAATATGTATAAAAGCCAAGCTTCATCTGAAATATGTATAAAAAAGAGGAAAACTGGGAGTTCTATCAGTTTAGGATACCCTGACTAATCATAAAAGCAGATTTTCACTGTGACTGGTGCCCTGTGGGTCTTTACATCCCCAGGAAATGCACCATTAGTAAGACTGAGGAAGGGCAACAAATGTGGCTTTCTCAGGTGAGAAGCAGGTACATTCTCAGGCACATCAATTTTAGGTAAGAGTCAAGATGTAGACAATCTGTGCTTATATACTCCTCTGAAGTCTTTTCTTATGGTAAAATAAGTAACCATAGGCTACTGCGCTGTTGCCAAAGATGGCCACCTTGTCTCCCATCCCATGTGCTCTTACATTCTGATTATGTCATGGCCGGGTGAAGAGGCAGCATCTGTCATACTGTTAGCCCTGAACCTTGGCTAGCCCTCTGGTCTGCTCCGACCAACAGGATGCAGCAGGATCCTGATGCTGTCTGTCTACCTTCCAGAGCTGAGATATGCAGCTTCTACGTGCACGTTTTGGAGTGCTCCTCCTTGAAATACAGGCACTTTGCTAGGAGAAAGTCTGAACTAGTCACGTGGACAGACAGCAGCCACCTGAAGGGGCACCAAGGTGCTAAACAGGAGAAGGAAGCTTTCTTGGACCTTCCAGGACCCTGGCCACCAGCTGAATGCAGCTGAGTGAATGACCTCAGTCAATACCAGGTGGTACAGAACCACTCAGCCAAGCCTTGATCAAATTCCTGATTCACAAAATTGAGAGCGAATAAAATGGCTGTTGTTTGAGGCCATTAAATTTTGAGGTAGTTTACTACACTGCCACCAAACCCAAAAACCTGTTGCCACCAAGTTGATTTTGACTCACAGCTACCCTATAGGAACAGAGTAGAACTGACCCATAAGGTTTCCAAGGAGCAGTTAGTGGATTTGAACTCCTGGCCTTATGGTTGGCAACTGAGCTTGTTACACTGCTAAAGACAAGCAAAACAGCACCCCAGTTTGAGAATGACCGCTTTAGTTCCCGGTCCCAATCCCTGGGAATCACAAATTTTATCAGTCCTGGGGCATGGCAGGCAAGGGGACAAATGGGGTAGCTCAAAAAGGTTAACAATTGCCTTATCTTACTGCTCTTTTGTACACAATCACCGCCATGGGCCTCTGTGACTGCAGCGACGGTGGTGATCTTACTGAAACAGGCAGGAGCACAGCATTTAGAGCTGGGCAGATCAAGATTCAGATCCCACACCTTCTACTTATTTACATGTTGCGAGCCTGAGGCGGTCATGTAAACTTTGGATTAGCCTCTTAACCTTTCAATAAATAGCCTCTTTCTCTTAAAAAAAACCCTGTTAACTGCACACACTATGTTGTGAGAGGAAAAAAAAAAAAAGAGAGACAACAGATGTAAAGTGCCAACCCCCGAGTCAGTCAGTAGATATTAAATAAAAAAAAGGCTTGTTTGAGCTTTTCTTTCTTCGCTTTCTTCTTCCCCATCCAACCCTGTGCTTCACACAGGACAGCAAAACCGTGCAATCCCATGATACGTCTCCTCGGGGGCGGGAGGAGGGCAAGGTGTGGAGCAGTGTACATGGCAGAAGAGCAGGGAAAGAAACATCACTGAACAACAAAATCACCCTGGTAATCACTTGATGAATCATTCACACACTCTGGGCCTCAGTTAGAAATCAAAGGTGTGAGACCAGATACAGCTTAAGGACCTCTTGGCAATAACATCTTAAGTCCACGAGAGGAAACATGGAGCTTTCTGTTCAGCTGTGTCCTTTACTCTGTCCCAGTAGCCCTGGCTCCAGAGGCTGAGCAACAGGGACATCACAGGCGAGAGACCGCCCTGCAGCTCTGGCTCCCAGGGCACAGAGGCAACAGGATGGGAGGCCATCTGAAGAGAGGCACATGGCCACAGCTGGGCCTGCACCTCTGCTCAGCACTGCTGCGGGGACCTTATTCAGGAGCTGCAGCTCATGGCTCACATCTCCCCACTGCTAGACTTAAGGTATTAGTAGGCCATTCTCAACAGAGTATAAACTTTTTTTTTTTTTAATAACTTTTATTAAGCTTCAAGTGAACGTTTACAAATCCAATCAGTCTGTCACATATAAGTTTACATACATCTCACTCCCTACTCCCACTTACTCTCCCCCTCTTGAGTCAGCCCTTTCAGTCTCTCCTTTCTTGACAATTTTGCCTGCTTCCCTCTCTCTCTACCCTCCCATCCCCTCTCCAGACAAGAGTTGCGAATACAATCTCAAGTGTCCACCTGATATAATCAGCTCACTCTTCATCAGCGTCTCTCTCGCACCCACTGACCAGTCCCTTTCATCTCTGATGAGTTGTCTTCGGGAATGGTTCCTGTCCTGTGTCAACTGAAGGTCTGCGGAGCATGGCCGCCGGGATTCCTCCAGTCTCAGTCAGACCATTAAGTTTGGTCTTTTTATGAGAATTTGGGGTCTGTATCCCACTGATCTCCTGCTCCCTCAGGGGTCCTCTGCTGTGATCTCTATCAGGGCAGTCATCGATTGTGGCGGGGCGCCAACTAGTTCTTCTGGTCTCAGGATGATGTAGGTCTCTGGTTCATGTGGCCCTTTCTGTCTCTTGGGCTCTTAGTTGTCGTGTGGCCTTGGTGTTCTTCATTTTCCTTTGCTCCAGGTGGGTTGAGACCAATTGCTGCATCGTAGATGGCCGCTTGTTAGCATTTAAGACCCCAGACGCCACATTTCAAAGTGGGATGCAGAATGATTTCATAATAGAATTATTTTGCCAATTGACTTAGAAGTCCCCGCAAACCATGTTCCCCAGACCCCCGCGCTTGCTCCCCTGACCTTTGAAGCATTCATTTTATCCCGGAAACTTCTTTGCTTTTGGTCCAGTCCAATTGAGCTGACCTTCCATGTATTGAGTGTTGTCTTTCCCTTCACCTAAAGCAGTTCTCATCTACTGAGTAATCAATAAAAAACCCTCTCCCACCCTCCCTCCCTCCCCACCTCGTAAGCACAAAAGTATGTGTTCTTCTCAGGTTTACTATTTCTCAAGATCTTATAATAGTGGTCTTATACAATATTTGTCCTTTTGCCTCTGACTAATTTCGCTCAGCATAATGCCTTCCAGGTTCCTCCATGTTATGAAATGTTTCAGAGATTCGTCACTGTTCTTTATCGATGCGTAGTATTCCATTGTGTGAATATACCACAATTTATTTACCCATTCATCCGTTGATGGACACCTTGGTTGCTTCCAGCTTTTTGCTATTGTAAACAGAGCTGCAATAAACATGGGTGTGCATATATCTGTTTCTATGAAGGCTCTTGTATCTCTAGGGTATATTGCGAGGAGTGGGATTTCTGGGTTGTATGGTAGTTTTATTTCTAACTGTTTAAGATAACGCCAGATAGATTTCCAAAGTGGTTGTACCATTTTACATTCCCACCAGCAGTGTATGAGAGTTCCAATCTCTCCGCAGCCTCTCCAACATTTATTATTTTGTGTTTTTTGGATTAATGCCAGCCTTGCTGGTGTGAGATGGAATCTCATGGTAGTTTTAATTTGCATTTCTCTAATGGCTAATGATCGAGAGCATTTTCTCATGTATCTGTTGGCTGCCTGAATATCTTCTTTAGTGAAATGTGTGTTCATATCCTTTGCCCACTTCTTGATTGGGTTGTTTGTCTTTTTGTGGTTGAGTTTTGACAGAATCATGTAGATTTTAGAGATCAGGCGCTGGTCGGAGATGTCATAGCTGAAAATTCTTTCCCAGTCTGTAGGTGGTCTTTTTACTCTTTTGGTGAAGTCTTTAGATGAGCATAGGTGTTTGATTTTTAGGAGCTCCCAGTTATCGGGTTTCTCTTCATCATTTTTGGTAATGTTTTGTATTCTGTTTATACCTTGTATTAGGGCTCCTAGGGTTGTCCCTATTTTTTCTTCCATGATCTTTATCGTTTTAGTCTTTATGTTTAGGTCTTTGATCCACTTGGAGTTAGTTTTTGTGCATGGTGTGAGGTATGGGTCCTGTTTCATTTTTTTTGCAAATGGATATCCAGTTATGCCAGCACCATTTGTTAAAAAGGCTATCTTTTCCCCAGTTAATTGACACTGGTCCTTTGTCAAATATCAGCTGCTCATACGTGGATGGATCTATGTCTGGGTTCTCAATTCTGTTCCATTGGTCTATGTGTCTGTTGTTGTACCAATACCAGGCTGTCTTGACTACTGTGGCTGTATAATAGGTTCTGAAGTCAGGTAAGGTGAGGCCTCCCACTTTCTTCTTCTTTTTCAGTAGTGCTTTGCTTATCCGGGGCTTCTTTCCCTTCCATATGACATTGGTGATTTGTTTCTCTATCCCCTTAAAATATGACATTGGAATTTGGATCGGAAATGCGTTAAATGTATAGATGGCTTTTGGTAGAATAGACATTTTTACTATGTTAAGTCTTCCTATCCATGAGCAGGGTATGTTTTTCCACTTAAGTGTGTCCTTTTGAATTTCTTGTAGTAGAGCTTTGTAGTTTTCTTTGTATAGGTCTTTTACATCCTTGGTAAGATTTATTCCTAAGTATCTTATCTTCTTGGGGACTACTGTGAATGGTATTGATTTGGTTATTTCCTCTTCGGTGTTCTTTTTGTTGATGTAGAGGAATCCAAGTCATTTTTCTATGTTTATTTTATAGCCTGAGACTCTGCCAAACTCTTCTATTAGTTTCAGTAGTTTTCTGGAGGATTCCTTAGGGTTTTCTGTGTATATAATCATGTCATCTGCAAATAGTGATAACTTTACTTCTTCCTTGCCAATCCGGATACCTTTTATTTCTTTGTCTAGCCTAATTGCCCTGGCTAAGACTTCCAACACGATGTTGAATAAGAGCGGTGATAAAGGGCATCCTTGTCTGGTTCCCTTTCTCAAGGGAAATGCTTTCAGGTTCTCTCCATTTAGAGTGATATTGGCTGTTGGCTTTGCATAGATGCCCTTTATTATGTTGAGGAATTCTCCTTCAATTCCTATTTTGGTAAGAGTTTTTATCATGAATGGGTGTTGGACTTTGTCAAATGCCTTTCTGCATCAATTGATAAGATCATGTGGTTTTTGTCTTTTGTTTTATTTATGTGATGGATTACATTAATGGTTTTTCTGATATTAAACCAGCCTTGCATACCTGGTATAAATCCCACTTGATCAGGGTGAATTATTTTTTTGATGTGTTGTTGGATTCTATTGGCTAGAATTTTGTTGAGGATTTTTGCATCAATGTCCATGAGGGATATAGGTCTATAATTTTCTTTTTTTGTAATGTCTTTACCTGGTTTTGGTATCAGGCAGATGGTGGCTTCATAGAATGAGTTGGGTAGTATTCCGTCATTTTCTATGCTTTGGAATACCTTTAGTAGTAGTGGTGTTAACTCTTCTCTGAAAGTTTGGTAGAACTCTGCAGTGAAGCCGTCCGGGCCAGGGCTTTTTTTGTTGGGAGTTTTTTGATTACCGTTTCAATCTCTTTTTTTGTTATGGGTCTATTTAGTTGTTCTACTTCTGAATGTGTTAGTTTAGGTAGGTAGTGTTTTTCCAGGAGTTCATCCATTTCTTCTAGGTTTGCAAATTTGTTAGAGTACAATTTTTCGTAGTAATCTGAAATGATTCTTTTAATTTCATTTGGTTCTGTTGTGATGTGGTCCTTCTCGTTTCTTATTCGGGTTATTTGTTTCCTTTCCTGTATTTCTTTAGTCAGTCTAGCCAGTGGTTTATCAATTTTGTTAATTTTTTCAAAGAACCAGCTTTTGGCTTTGTTAATTCTTTCGATTGTTTTTCTGTTCTCTAATTCATTTAGTTCACCTCTAATTTTTATTATTTGTTTTCTTCTGGTGCCTCATGGATTCTTTTGTCACTCAGTTTCTATTTGTTCAAGTTGTCGGGACAGTTCTCTGATTTTGTCTCTTTCTTCTTTTTGTATGTGTGCATTTATCGATATAATTTGGCCTCTGAGCACTGCTTTTGCTGTGTCCCAGAGGTTTTGATAGGAAGTATTTTCATTCTCGTTGCTTTCTATGAATTTCCTTATTCCCTCCTTGATGTCTTCTATCACCCAGTCTTTTTTCAGGAGGGTATTGTTCATTTTCCAAGTATTTGATTTCTTTTCCCTAGTTTTTCTGTTATTGATCTCTAGTTTTATTGCCTTGTGGTCTGAGAAGATGCTTTGTAATATTTCGATGTTTTAGACTCTGCAAAGGTTTGTTTTATGACCTAATATGTGGTCTATTCTAGAGAATGTTCCATGTGCGCTAGAAAAAAAAGTATATTTTGCAGCAGTTGGGTGGAGAGTTCTGTATAAGTCAATGAGGTCAAGTTGGTTGATTGTTGTAATTAGATCTTCCGTGTCTCTGTTGAGCTTCTTACTGGATGTCCTGTCCTTCTCCGAAAGTGGTGTGTTGAAGTCTCCTACTATAATTGTGGAGGTATCTATCTCGCTTTTCAATTCTGTTAAAATTTGATTTATGTATCTTGCAGCCCTGTCATTGGGTGCATAAATATTTAATGTGGTTATGTCTTCCTGATCAATTGTCCCTTTTATCATTATATAGTGTCCTTCTTTATCCTTTGTGGTGGATTTAAGTCTAAAGTCTATTTTGTCAGAAATTAATATTGCTACTCCTCTTCTTTTTTGCTTATTGTTTGCTTGATATACTTTTTTCCATCCTTTGAGTTTTAGTTTGTTTGTGTCTCTAAGTCTAAGGTGTGTCTCTTGTAGGCAGCATATAGATGGATCGTGTTTCTTTATCCAGTCTGTGACTCTCTGTCTCTTTATTGGTGCATTTAGTCCATTTACATTCAGGGTAATTATAGATAAATAAGTTTTTAGTGCTGTCATTTTGATGCCTTTTTATGTGTGTTGTTGACAATTTCATTTTTCCACATACTTTTTTGTGCTGAGGCGCTTTTCTTAGTAAATTGTGAGATCCTCATTTTCATAGTGCTTGACTTTGTTAGTTGAGTCGTTACGTTTTTCTTGGTTTTTATCTTGAGTTATAGAGTTGTTATACCTTTTTGTGGTTACCTTTTTATTTACCCCTATTTTTCTAAGTAAAAACCTAACTTGTATTGTTCTATATCGCCTTGTATCACTCTCCATATGGCAGTTCAATGCCTCCTGTATTTAGTCCCTCTTTTTGATTATTGTGATCTTTTACCTATTGACTTCCATGATTCCCTGTTATGTGTGTTTTTTTTTTTTTAATTAATCTTAATTTGTTTGTTTTTGTGATTTCCCTATTTGAGTTGATATCAGGACGTTCTGTTTTGTGACCTTGTGTTGTGCTGATATCTGATATTATTGGTTCTCTGACCAAACAATATCCTTTAGTATTTCTTGTAGCTTTGGTTTGGTTTTTGCAAATTCTCTAAACTTGTGTTTGTCTGTAAATATCTTAATTTCGCCTTCATATTTCAGAGAGAGTTTTGCTGGATATATGATCCTTGGCTGGTAGTTTTTCTCCTTCAGTGTTCTGTATATGTCATCCCATTCCCTTCTTGCCTGCATGGTTTCTGCTGAGTAGTCAGAACATATTCTTATTGATTCTCCCTTGAAGGAAACCTTTCTTTTCTCCCTGGCTGCTTTTAAAATTTTCTGTTTATCTTTGGTTTTGACGAGTTTGATGATAATATGTCTTGGTGTTTTTCTTTTTGTATCAATCTTAAATGGGGTTCGATGAGCATCTTGGATAGATATCCTTTTGTCTTTCATGATGTCAGGGAAATTTTCTGTCAGGAGTTCTTCAACTATTTTCTCTGTGTTTTCTGTCCCCCCTCCCTGTTCTGGGACTCCAATCACCCGCAGGTTATCCTTCTTGATAGAGTCCCACATAATTCTTAGGGTTTCTTCATTTTTTTTAATTCTTTTCTCTGATTTTTTTTCAGCTATGTTGGTGTTGATTCCCTGGTCCTCCAGATGTCCCAGTCTGCATTCTAATTGCTCGAGTCTGCTCCTCTGACTTCCTAGTGCGTTGTCTAATTCTGTTATTTTATTGTTAATCTTCTGGATTTCTACATGTTGTCTCTCTATGGATTCTTGCAACTTATTAATTTTTCCACTATGTTCTTGAATAATCTTTTTGAGTTCTTCAACAGTTTTATCGGTGTGTTCCTTGGCTTTTTCTGCAGTTATCCTAATTTCATTTGTGATATCATTAAGCATTCTGTAAATTAGTTTTTTATATTCTGTATCTGATAATTCAAAGATTGTACCTTCATTTGGGAAAGATTTTGATTCTTTTGTTTGGGGGGTTGGAGAAGCTGTCATGGTCTGCTTCTTTAAGTGGTTTGATATGGATTGTTGTCTCCGCGCCATCACTGGGAAACTAGTTTTTCCAGAAAATCCGCTAAAAAGAAATGCAGTCAGATCCCTATCAGAGTTCTCCCTCTGGCTCAGGCTATTCAGATGTTAATGAAGCCGCCTGGGGAGGGTGGGGGAGGGAACAGAGAGATAGGAGAGTAGCACCTCAGAATATAGCCAGAGTTGCTTGTCTTGCTTGGAATGACTATTATATCTGAGATTCCCGTGGGGCGCGTCGCCTATGTGTGCTAGCTGTGTGGAGATTGCCCCCAGGGGGTCTGGCCCGCTGGAGTCACGGTCAGATCCTCCGCTTCCAGCCCCACGCCCAGCGTCAAGGCTCCCCTACTGGGACGGTGCACTCTCGACTCCAAAATCAGTCGCTGCCTCCCGGGAACTTCTCGTCCCTCCAGCCGCGTGGCCGTGCCGCACCCGAGAGCCTGTTGGGCCTCCTCCTGGGGTTAGTTCAGATGGGTGGAGCAGCTCCCCGTGCTTGTGCCGTGACCGAGTGTCCCGGCTGGGACGCTGTTCTCCCCGCTCCAATACCAGTCGCTGCCTCCCGGGGACTTCTCGTCCCTCCAGCCGCATGGCCGTGCCGCACCGAGAGCCAGTTGGGCCTCCTCCCGGGGTTAGTTCAGATGGGTGGAGCAGCTCCCCGTGCTTGTGCCGCGACCGAGTGTCCCGGCTGGGACGCTGTTCTCCCCGCTCCAATACCAGTCGCTGCCTCCCGGGGACTTCTCCTACCGGCTGCGTCCTACGCCGCCCGCGCGACCCGGCTGGTCCCCTTCCCGGGGTTAGCTCAGGGGGGTGGAGCAACTCTCCGTGTTTATGCCGTACCTGCGTCCAGTCCAAATCCCTGCTGGATGGTTCCCCGGCTCGGACGCTGCTCTTTCTGCTCCAAGACCAGTCACTGCCTCCTGGGGACTTCTGCTACCGGCTGCGTCCCACGCCGCCCGTGGAACCGGCTGGTCCCCCTCCCGGGGTTAGTTCAGGGGGGTGGAGCAGCTCTCTGTGCTTGTGCCGTACCTGACTGGTACGCTGGCTCCAGGCTCTGGAAACAATCGCTGCTTCCCCGTATTAGTTCGTTCTCCGTCTCTAAATCTGTGTTTGTTGTTCAGGGTTCGTAGATTGTTATGTATGTGATCGATTCACTTGTTTTTCCGTGTCTTTGTTGTAAGAGGGATCCGAGGTAGCATCTGCCTAGTCCGCCATCTTGGCTCCACCCCCAACAGTGTATAAACTTTTAAAAAAATGCAATAGGAATCTAACAACAGAGGACTTCACTAATCTGTACGCTTAGACATTATAAGTCATTTTGACACATTTTACCCTAAATTGAAATTACAGCGCACACTAATCTTGTTCAAAGTCTGCTAAACACATGGCTTCTAAAACTGCTTGCTTTAATACTCAATTTTTCAAGGCATATGAAAGTAGGAATAAAATAAAGTGTTCTCCCCTCAAATGAGGAAACAAAATTTTGGCATATGCTAACTCAAATATGAAATATGCTGAATTTGAGACACTGTTGTAAATATAATCATTTGGTACCTTCATAGTGAAATGTTACTATCAATTTCTTTGCACAGAAACTTTAAATCCACATTATTTCTCAAAAGAAGCTGACATCTTTGCTATTTCTCAAAAAGAAATTTTTATCCAAAATTTTTAAGATTTAAATGAGAGCAAAGCGGGTAAGGTCTCAGATTATTATCTTAAGCCATTCACTTAGACGCAAACAAAATTTCACTTAAACACAGCGCTACTGACCAGGCCATAAAACAACACAGTGGGATGACTCACCAGAGATTCTTGGGTCATTTCACTGACCCCTCAAAAACTTCTGATGGGAGTCAAGGAAGTAAAGTTATGGATCCTTAGGTAACTATGACATGTTACTTGAAATAATCAGTCATAAATTTTTAAGTCACCTGCTAAAGCTTTTCACTGTTTTTGTGATTTAATTTTGAAAGCAAAAGGTTTAGGTAAGAAACAGGGGGAGAACAAATGAATTTATCTCCTACAGCAGAGTTTTTTTTTTTTTTTTTGGCAAAAGCAAAAAGTTAGAAAATTGATGTACTGTTTCCATGGAAATACTGATAAAAAACTGATTGCGAGTTCTAATGGATTCCTTTTAAAGAGTGTTAAAAATATAAATGGTGTGTAGAGCGGGAAGGGGAGGGGGCTGCCAGGAGAATCTGAAGAAAATATGAATCATCTCAGAGCCAAATTTTTTTGTTGGATTATGGGAATCAATGCTGATCATAAAACTTAAAAGCTATCTTGAGGATTATCAGGTTTTATTTTGTGTTACTATCTCACCATCATTTTTATATTCTTTCTATACGATATGATTTAACTGACACAACATCCTATTATGAGTTCGTTAAGACGTATATTTGCAATTATTTCCTGTAATGCACCATCAAAATCAGCAGTAAAAATGAAGGGTGATTTAATAAATCAGTCATCGGATATAATATGAGAAGACAAGAAAGGTTAGAAGGAAAAACAGGGATTTATTAATTTTGGGTTTACAGTAGCTAACTATATTTCAAAAGAAGATAGTTTTTTTTTTCCGATAATGGGGAATAAAAATTCACCCACACAACTTGCAGTTAAAAATGCCTGCTTTCAGTGCCATTAATATCACATTTGAAATTTCCATGCAATCACTTGTGAGGTAAACACCAAACCCTTTGCTGTCAAGTCGATTCAGTCTCATAGTGACCCTATAGGACAGAAGAGAACTGTTCCACACTGTTTCTAAGGAGCGGCTGGTAGATTTGAACTGTCAACCTTTAGGTTAGCAGGCAAGCTGTTAACCACTGTGCCACCAGGGTTCCTAAGTAAACACAGTATGCCAAAATCATGTATCTGTCATACACCTACGCCAATATCCCCAAGTACACAACTCAGGCCTGACCCAGTCATGTTTCTGAACTCAGTAAATGAGTCATAGAAAATGTGAACAAATCAATGTTACATTTGGCTTTGATTAAAATTACAGGTACAAGTGTTCTCATTTCAGTACTAAAAAAAAGATTCTGAATGCTTAGGCAACATCAGTTTCAAATACCCTTTTATAGGAAGTGCTCATTAATGACAACCTACATCACTGCAGAAGCTGCTCTAACACTTGATAGCTAGGTGCTATTTCTAAGCGATGTGGTGCGTTATTATATTATTTCAAGTCATTATAAAGTGAGGTAGAGCTGTCAACTGAAGTCTCACCTTTGACCGTTTAACACACTTCGATTACCTCTCGCACCCTTCCTTCCTGTCACTGTCAGATAACTCCCCTCTCTGCACCAATTACAAGGGGTTTTTCTGCCCATAAGGAGCTGTGGTGGTACAGTGGTTAAAGCACTCAGCTGCTAATCGAAAGGTTGTCGGTTCAAACCCACTAGTCACTCCACAGGACAAAGATGTGACAGTCTGCTTCTGTGAAGACTACAGCCTTGGAAACCCTATGGAGCGGCTCTGCCCCGTCCTGTCAGGTCACCAGGAGTTGGAACCGACCTGTCAGCAGTGGGCTTTGCTTCTGCTACCACCACCTGCCTGGGCTGGCCATCTGCACACCTCCTCCCGCCAGGCTGGCCGTGCTGGATTCACCTAGCGGTAATCTGTTGCATGTTTCCAAGCCTGCACTGGACCAGTCATAGCATGAGCTTTCTAGCACAATCCTATGGAAGCATTTAGCACTGGATTTAAATATCATTGCAACTTTCCCATAAAACGAAGGCGCTGGCCAAATTCAATTAAATTTAAGATAATCTTGGGCCTGACATACCCCTAAAGATCAATATTTAAGCTGCAAAGTTAACTTAGGTTTCTTGATAAGTCAGGTGAGTTTAGATGTCTTGATAAATAAGATCAGGTAGTCCGTGTGAATGATCCAGAATGTCACTGCTGATGGCCGTTTCACTCATGCACCTGTGCCTGTGTTGGCAGCTTATAAAAGCGATGAGGCCTAAATATATTTTCCTTATTTTAGTAACATATAAACGCTGCTCCCACAGGGACTTGTTCTGCTGTCTGAATCACAGTGATATCGTTAAGGCTACGGTCATTTTAACGTTATTGACAGAAATTCTTTTCTGTCGATTTATATAACTTCATTCTTTAGACTGGCATCAAGAAAAATCTCGGATTCAAACTTGTCACTCAGAGTATGGGTTGGCAATTATTGTTCAATCTGTAACATCATAAAATACCAGAGTATTACTTTAGGCAGAATAAGTTTTAAAAACTACATTTTTAAAAGAGGCATTAGAGAAAAATTCTAACATAGAATTCAGAACAAATAAACAAGCTAAAGATATTGGAAGTTTAACTTTTTGAAATGTCAATAAAAGCTGTTATAAAGGTTTTAATTCCTAAAAACAAACTATTCCAAGTTAAAGATACTACAAGTATTTCTTTGACTAAAATGAAGGTTACCATGTAATAAATCAGGCCAAAAGCCACCATCATTCTCAGTCACAGTCTGTCTTTGAAGAGGAGAGGAAAAGACAGGGTTTCCCAAGCAGTCCCAATTCAAGGCGAAACAGCAGGCCTGCCAAGGCAGGAGCAGCTTGTTCACCTCATCCCCACCCCACCTGCATCCGTTCCCACAAGACGTGGCCACAAGGGCAAAGAGGAACTCAGCCCAACTGGTCTCTAGAACAGGGCACTCTTCCAGATAGTTTTCAAAATTTAAGGAAAAAAACCAGGTTTCTCATTCAATATTCACAATAAGTCTCTCAAAGTTCACTATGACTAGCATCAAAACACCCATATTGTTTATTGAAAAATTTCAGAAAAAGTGATAGGAAATATCAAAATACCTTCAATTTTGACAATTTACTCATCGGTGTACCTGTGATCATGTTTCAAAAACCAATCATAAGGAGACACTACTTTAAAAACACAGAGGGAAAATTCATTAGATTCCCAAGTTCCCAGGCATGACCAATGGACACAGGTGGTTCCCTGCACTGCCTGGAGGGCTAACATAAAAAATGACACATTCTGTACTCTGGAACTAAATTTTGCCTTGTAAGATACAGAAAAAAATGCACCACGTGGAAGGTATCTCATGAACAATATCCGGCTTTCATGAGTTCTTGTATAAAGTACCGTTTCATTTAAATCCAGAGGAATTATAATGGAGATCTTTGAATTGCAAGGCTTCTGGCAGCTTTTCCTAAGAGAGCAATGGTTTCCTCAGATAGCGAGAGGCCTGGCAGACATACTGGTCAAGGACGAAGTGTAAGCTGAAAAGTTCTCAGAGCTTAGAAGAGCAGTGCTTATATTTTCAGGCAATTACTGATTGCTCATTAAACAAACGAATGAAAGAAAGAACAAAGTTTGGAAGCTAATATGACTAAGGTAGAAGATCCAATCAAGGCTTCAGAGATCTATTCAAATTAAATTAAACCCTTCCACCTCTAAAAACATCTAGCTAACCACTATTTAAAGGCGGGCCTGTAAAGTCTCTAGAGGGATAAAGGGGTTAAGCTGGATCTACAAAGAAAGCAGGTGCAAATGAAATACACACAGTTTTAGAGCTTATACGGTGAGCCAATGCCCTCCTAAAAACCTGCTAGGACAGGGTTTCAAAGGAGTTGGATTGTTGCCCCAAAGCTTAGAGCGATCAGGTGCACATACTGCCCCTGCAGCAGCAACAACACACACAATTAACTGCAGAGTAAAACCGTATGTACTCACCCTCCTAATAGTATCTGTGGCTGGTTGGATTCATTTGTGACACCAAATACGTCAGGAATTAAATCACCATTGAAGCTGAAAAGAAAACATTAAGCATTTATTTTATTAAATTCTACTCTTCTCACTTAGCTAGAAAAAAAAAAAAACTTTTAGGAGATATGGTAGACATTGCATTACAGTATCTAGCTGTAGTCAACGAAATGTGAGCACAAGTGACGTGTCACTTTCAGGCCGAAGCATTTGTCACTGGACCTTCCAGCCCTCTCTAAGCCTGCTGTGGCAATGAGAAGAATATGTGTTTCAGACGGTGAAGCCTCTGACAGCCTACACGGAGTGATGGCATGGAGCAGAGCCTATTAGTGAACCTCACGGACATGTACTGTGAGCAAGAAACTAACTTTCACTGTGAGATTTTGGAGTTGTTTTCAACCGCTACAAGATCTAGCCTACCCCTGTGTGAGAAGAAGACAGCACTGACTCCTAGAAACTTACTTCAGAATCCTGACCCAAATTGTTTAGTTAGATGGGCTTAGGAGAAATAACCCACAAAAGTAATCTCCAGTTGGTAAAAAAAATTCATACTGGCCACTGAATATTATAACAACGAGAAAGAAATCAAGCCAAGTGCCCTTAAAATTAATCCATGAATTTCCAGTTCAGACTATCATGGCCACTGGCCTGTCGATGTATGGCTATGATTTCAGTAACTGCAAGAATGGTGGTGCTGGAGGCGGAATGTGACTATACACCATTACAGTCCCAAGAATGATCTCTACCTCAATACCAAAAACTCCTGCTAGGAATCTGGATTAAGTTTATCATGGTACATGAGTCTATTCAAGGAAACACATTGATAACGCTAAAGGAGACTTGTAAAAAGGACCAAAATTTCTCCTTAATGTAGAAATCTTTCTAAATTTCTGGAGGAAACCCTGTATCTTTCATATCTGTCAAGCACTAATAGTTTTTACTAAAAATGGTTATCTTAATCAACATAAATCCATATGGAGCTTATTCAAAGCTATTAAAAGCACAAACTTCTTCCTTTTTCCAAAATACTGAATTTTAGTTTCTTTCCTCCATCATGACAAATAAATATCATATAACCGAGAGTACAGGCCTCTATCAACGTTAGTTGTTATTGTTAGGTGCCATCTAGTCAGTTCCAGCTCAGAGCAACCCTATGTATAACAGAACGAAACACTGCCTGGTCCTGGGCCATTCTCACAATCGTTGATATGCCTGTGTCCATTGTTGCAGCCAACTAGGAAGAGTAAACTTTTGGTCAATTCTAATCTGCAAGGTAATTTCCTATGCAAAAGATTTTATGTTTGTTAAGTTCAATATCATTCAAAGGGAAGCAAGCACATACTTACTCCATAATTAGTGGTTGATCTTGAAAGGTCCTATTGAGTATGGTCATATTCTTAGGATCTGTAGGGAAAGAAAAAATATAAATTAGACAAGGCATTTTATATTATTTCTGGTATCTACACTTAGAGGAGAATATCCTTTTATGTTTTTCAAGATTTATCTCTAATTTATTCCAAATATTACCACTAACAAGAAACCATAAATCTAACTTAAGTGAGATCAAGTGTGTAAAGGACACACTGGGAGAATTCATTCTACAGTGAAGATCAAGCCTCCTCCTGAGGCTTCAATCTGCATATCCCTTAGGCAAGCCTTCTTTACATATAATTTACACTTGGAGCAATTGGCGATTCACAAGCCCAAATAAGCAAAATACCTGACTGTGTAATGTCCACACTTGTATGTGTGCAGTGCATGTACACGGTCAGCCTTTTTAAATACTTACTGAATTAACACAGAGCTTGATATTCCTGCTTACATTCCCAAATGGTACAAAAAATGCAACTGTATTTTACTTCCTTGAAATATAGCTCCCTGTAAAAGTTGTCTATTTTGATATAATTAATTGGCCCTCTCAGAAGACTTGAAGGTTTGTGGGTGGATATGGTAGACTGGCTCTCGATCTCCACTCTAGCTTTTTTTGTGTGTTCTTGTACTGGGGAGACTAGAAACCAAGGATAGCATTCCAGATATCTGCATGCTTGAGATTCTGAGCAAAATTCAAGCCAGGCTAATCAGATACACTGTGAGTTTTGGAAGGCCGAAGTGAGAAGGCTCTGCTTCTGCTGTTTCTTAGTGTCTGATCACTAATCTGCCAGAATCAAGAGACAGAGGGAGGGGCTCCCGTTTTGCCTTGAGTGAGAGTAAGAGCAGGCATGCTGTCATCCTTACAGTCACTCTGTAGCTGGCTAGTGTCTAATAGTGAAAGAGGTAATACATAGTTCCTTGATGGCTGCGGGGAGTTACTCAAAGTTCATCCTATAATCTGTCCTAATAATTCTGTAACCCATTAAACGCCTTCAATAAATCTTTCTTTCTTAAGCCACCGAGAGTGAATTTTGTTCTCTGTAACTACTTCAGACTGGTACTGGGTAGAAAAAGAAAATCAGAAAATAAGCTTTTAAAAAGTTTATATAGATAATTACTGACACTCGAGAACTGCATTTTGAACTGATTTCAGAACAATGTTCTTGGTATTTTTACCTAAGAACAGTAGGCGTATTTTTCCTTCAGTAACAAATGAGGACTATGAAAAATTCTTACAATAAATTTACCTAATGTCTGATTTTGTCCCCAGAAGATAACAGCTCCCAAATCACCGCTGGCGTGGTTTTGGGGATGATATGTCAGAAGGACATCCATTTGTGAGTCTCCGTCGTAATCCCCAGGGACTACACTGGTTATCAATGCACTGTGATTCCTAAAACAAATGAGCATTTAAAAATACCCAAATTATCATTAAAAAAAGACACCTCCACAGTTCTACTATGCAAGTGTATGCTTAATATAAAAGTTTAAACTTCACAGAATCAATTTCATTGTTTTCTTTAATATCTTATCCTTTACGTATGCAGACCTCTTTAACAGGGAGTAAAGAGCTCAGGGTTAATACAGAGTAGTCTTAAGACACAAGATAAATCTGAAATATATTAAGAAGAAGCTCAGTTTCATGTTCAAGCATTGACTCATATAGTTCTATTATTTAGTTGGTTCCTTTCTCAAGACATTTGACATTTGAACGGTGTTTATAATAAATGTTTACAAGAAAGAATACCACTGTGATTTTGTTAAAATATATTATTTACAAAATATTTAATTTGGGATTTTAATTGTAGATTCTAGATTTACAGTGAAAGTTAGATAATTCTACTTCCGAAAGCTAGTCAAGAAATAAGTTCTTTTTCACCAAACTTGGTACTACACTAACCAAATGTACTTACCTAGTTTTATATTTTTAATCATAAATACTCCAGAATCATTTCTATTAAACTTGAAAACTTAACAGAACATCCTGCAGTCTTGCCATAATGTTGTCTGGGCAACTCAACCAAAAAATAGGTCTTAAATTCAATTCATATTGAATTCTACTTAGAGCAAATAGAAAGACAGGAAGTTTCAAATTAGACTATGGATCATTATTTCCTAAATAGCATCAAGAATCTAAAACTATGTACACAGAGATTTTACCTAAAGTGAAAGTGAGGAAAATATTGTTAAGAAAAACAATATAATAACAGCCTTATTACCATGCATCCTCTTACCATCTCAGGTATTATATATCAAGTGCTTAATGTCTCATTTACTCTTCACCACCTGAACTAGGTATTGTTATCCTCATTTAACAGACTAGGAAACCGAGGTTCAGGGTGAGTAAGTAGTTTCCAGGGTTAAACAGCTAGTTAAAGGGAATACCCGGACTTCAAATAGTTGTGTGGGCCTCTGAAATTCGTCGTCATCACAGTAAAAATATTTTTAGTAGTGGCAGTTTCTTCAAAAGATACCAACAATACTTGAAGCTTTCCATGAAAAATACCCTGTCTTTAAAAATGACAAGCTATAGCAACCATATATGCTAACCAGCTGCCTTCCGGTTGACTTCAACTTGTGGCGACCCCATGTGTGTCAGAGTAGAACTGTGTTCCATAGGTTTTCAAGTGCTGATTTTCTGGAAGTAGATTGCCAGGTCTTTCTTTTCCAAGGTGCCTCCGAGTGGACTTGAACCTCCACCCTTTCAGTTAGCACCTAAAGTTCCCAGAGAAAAAAGACTCAAAAAGGAAGGCCTTCTGCCTTGAAAACTCCTGAAAGGCCCAGAATTTGGAGTCATCAGAAATAGTGGAAGACAAGAGTGAGGCACAGAGCTGAAAATAGGTTGATCTGAAAGTCTGTTTTCTGAGTGGCGGTCCCTTCTCCTTCTGGTTCAGCTAGGCAAGAACCAAGAAGTTTATTCTTCGGAAAGTCTCAGGCATTGGGGATTTAAGTTACAGCAGAAGGTAAGGGTGAGACCTTAAATTAAACACAAGGAGTTAAGAAAAAGTCTACAGAGAATAGGTTTGACCCAGCTCCACTCTATTCCTGGAGCACTGGTGGCACAGGAGTTAAGAGATCGGCTGCTAACCAAAAGGCTAGCAGTTCAAATCTACTGGCTGTTCCTTGGAAACCCTATGGGGTAGTTCTACCCTGTCATACAGGGTCACTGAGTTGGAATGGACTCAATGGCAATGGGTTGTTTTTTCTTCTTCTTTTTTTTTTTGCCATCCTATTCCTAGAATGCCAGCAGTCAGGAATATACCCACGGGGTGAGAGACAGTAGACAAGTCCCACTCATGCAAAGAGCTTCCAGTGAGCTCTGTAGTGCCTTACTCTTAAATATGAATAGACACCTGGCTTTTGGGAAAACAAGAGATAATGGAGGGAACAAAAGAAAACTTCAAAACTATACTTGGAGAGATAAACCAAACTTGCTGGTGTTGAGTCAATTCAGACTCACAGCAACCCTACAGGACAAGGCAGAACTGCCCCATAGGGTTTCCAAGGCTGTAAATCTTTAAAGAAGCAGACCGTCACATCTTTCTCCTGGAAGAGCGGCTGGTGGGTTTAACCCCCCAACCTTTTGGTCAGCAGCCTAGTGTTTTAACCACCACACCATTAGGACATAAGAGAGAACAGTATGTCCATTATAAAAGAACAATATGTTAAAAGAAAAAAAAAAAAGAGAGAACAAAAAAAAATCTTGGAAATTAAAAATATGACAGCTAAAATAAAAAATTCCATAGAAGGCTTAGAAGATAAAGTTGAGAAAAAACCTCCTGAAAAGAAAAATAAAACAAAATAACAAAAAATAGATAAGATAAAGGACTAAAGGATGAAGCCAGGCAGTGCAATACCCAGCTGGTGGGAATTCTCAAGGAAAAAAAAAAAAGTCAAAGAAATAATATTAGAACATTTCAGAGAGCCCCAAGGACAGAAGCCTCCAGTTTGAAAAAAAAAAAAAAAAGTTTGAAAGGGCCCAACAAATGCTCAGAATAATGAATGAAATGTAATCTACACCAAGGCACATCATGAAATTTCAGTGCAAAAGGGATAAGGAGGAGACTAATAGTTCTCAAAATTAAAAATAGAACAAGTCATATTTGAAGGAATAGGAGAAGGAATGACACTGGATTTTTCAACAATAGTGCGGGAAGCTAGAAGACCATTAGCCAAACCAAACTGTTAAGAATGAGTGCGTATAAAAAGTTTCTGGACATTCGAGGACCTACTATGCATCCTTTCTTGGGAATTTCCTGAAGGATGCACTCCAGTGAAATAAAGGAAGAAACAAAGAAGGTGGCACAGGATCCAAAAAATGAGGGATCAAACAAAGAAAAGCCAAGGGCAAGTACCCAGTGCGGAGGATTTGTTGGGGAAAACAAAAATGCAGGATAGGTATATGGCAGCTATAATGGCATAGCTGCGAAAAAATTAAGGATATGTACATAGAAAACTACGGAGTTTATTTTTAAAAAAAACCATTTACTCCAGGGGAGGAAACTGTACAAGATGTAAAATATTGTACAGTACCTGGTTCTGAAGTACACAGAATCTGCATGGTCAAAAAAAGAATTACAATATAACTATCCTGAGATGACAGATATAGATCCTTAATGATGCAAATAAAAAAACCATGTCATGATGGTTAAAAATGATAAATCAAGAAATTACAGTGTAAACATTTATTTTAAAATATGGAAATAAACACCAGAAGAAACAGCTATAAATTTTAAAAGTAGTTGTATTTGAGTGGAAGAGGGAAAGAAAGAGTGGTTACTTTTACTCTGAAAAATATTTTAAATTAAATAGAAATCTAGAGCTTATACATTTTAAAAGTATATAAAACAATCAGTATTGCATTAATAAAAAAACAAGTTTTTTTTTTTTTTTTTAAAGTTAGCAGAACTCAAGCCCTTAAATGTGCCATAAATTTCCTTCTAATCTTCCAAGAAAAATCACTTCTGGGCAGTTAGTTCACTTCTTGTACATAACATTTATTAACTTATGCTCCCTGTCTACTGCATGCATGCTGACATCCAGTACTCACGAACAGTACTCAAGACAGTTAAATTCCTGTTTATCCATTTATAACGTTTCTTCTGATGTTCTAACTCAAAGCAATTTTTTTTTACATTTGTCTGAGTTTAAATAAAGTATTGTAGAGTCCAAAACTCATCACTCCATAAAGGTACTTTTACAGTGGCTTCTTAAGCAGTCTCTCATCTTTCCTCATGCCAATTCATCCTACCAAACCAGAAAAACCAAACCCATTGCTGTCCAGTTGATTTCAACTCACAGTGACCCTAGGACAGAGTAGAACTTCCCCACAGTGTTCCCAAGGCCGTAAATCTTTACAGAAACAGGCTGCCACATCTTTCTCCCATGGAGTGGCTGGTTGGTTCAAACCACTGACCTTTTAGTTAGCAGCTGAGCACTTAACCACTGTGCCACCAGGGCTCTTCCCCAATTCACCCTATATGTGGTTAGCAAGCGTGTCAACTTAAAATACCACCTTTACTATCTCCCTTTTGTATAAGAACCTGTAATGACTCCTTACTGTCTGCACGATCAAGTTCAAACGCTTTCTGGTACCTGTGAAGGTCTGCGGGGGCCCCGATTTCATCTTCCTAACCTCTAACTGCCCAAGTGCATCCTCTACTTCTCACAGACAAACCTTCCAGCCCCCTGCTCACAACATTCTGTTTTTACGGCTGTTGTTTTAAATGCTGTGTCCCCAACCTTGAACACCCCAGGCCAAATTTCATTCATCCTAAAATTGACTTGATAGCAAGTAACAGCAGCAACAAAGCCAAGCTCAAGTCTCCTGACCTTCTGGAAGCTGCCACACTAGCCTGCACTGACCCAGCTCTTCCTCCTTCAACCCCGACAGCAATCAACCTTGCTTCTTGTAGTTTCAAAACCGCTTGGCTCACTATCGCTGAGGGTCACTATGTTTTTCATGCAATGCCAGCCATATACAAAGAAAAATAAGGACTATCATTTAAACAATATTTTTAAAATTCAAATTTCAAAATTTTAAAAGTTTCAAAAGTTTGATCTGAACTCTTTCAAAATAAACCTTAAAAAACTCACCATCTACCAGCTGATAAAGAATTCGAACAGCGGTCACTGACCTTTTCCTGGCTGCACACTACTCCCTCCCCGGCAATACATGGTTGATCTGAGGAGCCTCCTCTGAGGAGCCTCCTGTACCAATGGCTCGCACAGTCACAGTCAGGGTGAGGCATAACTCCCAACACATTCTAGAAAGTGTATCAGATGACAAGGGATAAGGAGTATTCTCACAGAAACAGGTCAGGCTCCACACAAATTTATTTTTTAAAAGTAAACTATTTTTAAACTTTAATACTTTCACTGTTTTTCCTAACAAATTACTCGCTGCTCACACCTAGTGGTTTTGTATCACAATACCACAGTTGAGCAAGACTGATTTCAAAGACAAGCCAACCAGCTATCGCATGTTCATTATAACACTAAAGACTAGTATTTTGCAGAAAAAAACACGTTTGTACTTACTTCAAGGATAGCTTTACTTTGGGTTTAAAATAGGGTGCGTTCTGGTCTGCCAAAAAGACGACTAAATCATTTCCTAAAAGAAGCGAATATATGATATTAGAAAAATGTTTCCCAGTAAGAAATCCAGTCAGTAGTCACAAGAAGCTTTTCAGGCACTGTTCTCAAGAAGGTAACTTTTATTCTCTCCAGTTTATCTGTCCTCTCAAGGACAGTTCCACTAGTCTAATGGAATGGGGTCCACCAAATAGTATATCACATGTGCAATATTCAAAGCAACAGAGAAATAAGCAGCGCGAACACCGAAAACTCTGGTGGATCGAGAGATGCTGAAGTCAGTGGTGTCTGCCAGGAATCAGACTGGATGACTTAAGAGAACCACACAGGAACACGCTTTCTAGCCTTATTGAAAGTTTTATCTTCCCAAATCTAACAACATAGTCCCTTTAAGGCCGTTTAGTTCATCACACAGATGCATCACACCAAGGACACAAGAATTCCGACCGCAGGTATCTGACTAGTAACAACGATGTGACTAAGCGTGCACGCGCAAAAGCTGAAGCCTCCAAGGCTCCTTGTGGCTCCTGTGGAACCATCCCTCAGGATGATGCATTCTCAGACCTCAATGAGCATTCATTGGGACAGACTTTTCACACTGTTGAACCAAAACATATGTCATCATTAAAGTTAAAAGAGTGTCTGTGTCTGGTGTGGATGGAATTTGGCATTGAGTCACACAAAAAGAAAATATCTAGGGTCCACAAGAGACTCTGGGGTCTGACAAGGGCTCCTGGAAGCCTGGGCCAGGATCCTGCCAGTCAGAATCTGTCAGGTCTTCACTTACTTCCTCTGTGGCCTTGATCTTAATTACACAGCACCTGTTTTTGCGGATACTCAACAACACCAGGACCCATTGTCAGCATTAAGATTTACAAAAAAGTTTGCTCAGTGATATATAGCTATCACTAAAGAACTTCCAAGAACCATAAGTTGGTAAAGACAGCAGAGATTTGGGAGACCACGGGGTGACAAAGGTGAGGCATGTGCAGGTGCACACAAAAGACCAGGTAGCTCAGTAGGGAAGGCTTTGCAGTTTGGGAATGCTTCCCTAGGAGAGCTGGGGTTTATCGACTCTCCCTGCTAGAGGCCTGTGTGAGCTGCGGAAAGGTTTAGGACCTTGGGAGGACAGAAGACCTTCAGAGACAGCTGGGATTCGGATAAAGGGAGGGTCTGGTAAGTCAGGGCAAGGCAAGAAACCTCCTGTGAAAAACTGAAGTTGCATCTTTTCCTGTTCTACAAAGGTGCAGGGGCTCGGGGGCAGTAAAGCAAAAGGGAAGGAAGAGGCCTTGGGAGCGAATATAGGGGCAAGGCACAAAGAGTCCTGGGAGTCAGGAAGGGCTTTGCAAGGCAGGGGAAAAAGGGTGCGTGAGTCGAGGCCGCAGGCTTCTCAGGTAAAGACGACCGGGGCGTTGCCAGAGCTTCGGGGCTGGAAAAGATGGAAAAAGGGGGTAAGCTATCAAGGGTGCTGGAGATAAGGGGAGGGAAGCAGGGCTGGGAGGGAAGGGGCCGGGAAATGCAGGAGGGCCGGCCACCGGGTTGGGGGATGTGGGGACCACCAGGCGGGGCACCGGGGCGGCGGGCAGAGGGAGGGCCGGGCAAGCACTGACTTTCCCGTAGCACGAAGAGATCCGTCTGCTTGTCGGAGTTGAGGTCTCCGAAGGCCGCTACCGTGCCCCAGGCCTCAGCCCCGAAGAGCTCGGCCGTGACGTTGTGCAGCGCCCGCGCCGGGGCCGGCCCGACTACCAGCAGCACGAGTCCCACAAGCAGCGGCGCCCGAAGCGCCCGGGAGCTCGGCAGCCGACCCGCCGCCGCCATGGCAGCCCCTCGGCCCCCGCCCGCCGGCCTCGCCGCGCTTGACGGCAGCCGTAAAGCGCCGCGCCGCCGGCCGAGCGAGAAAAAGCGCAGCCCCGGCGGCGCGTTCAAGCCGCCGCCGGCTTCCCTCTCAGCCTCCCGTAGGCCGCCCCTCCGACGCTCGGGAGGCCGCGGAGCAGGTCGAAGCCGGCTCTGGCGCTCACTTCCGGCCGGCGCGCCTCTCGACAGTGTCGCGCGGGGGGCGGGGCCGGGCGGTGCTGACGGGCGGCCCGGGGGCGGGGGCCACAGTCTCGGCCTGAGCGCGATGGCGGGGGCGGCGGGGCTGGTGGCCGAAGTCAGCTGGAAGGTCCTGGAGCGAAGAGCCCGGACCAAGCGCTCAGGTTTGGCTGGCTGGGGCGCCGCCCCTACCCCCGCACCGTGGGTGGTGTCCTCGCTCCTGCGCCCGGGCGGGCGGCAGGTGGGGGTCCTGCAGGTGAACCTGCGCCCCGTCTTCCCCCCAGAAAGCGGGCGGCGGCCCGTGCCTGCTCCTGCGGACCCCCCCACCTGCGGACTCCCCCACCTGTAGACTTAGGCGGCGGCCTCAGCTCCGCTGTGTGTTCCCCTCGGAAAGTAGTCACGACACCTCCCTCCCGGAGTCTTCCCTTGGAAATCAGGCGGCGGCCACTTTCCCCTGCAGAAGTCAGGTCGCTTCGTCCATAGATAGGACTGCGACCTGGCCTAGGAAGCCAGTGGCCCGCCGTTGCCGTATTTCATCTTTCTTTTACATTCCCCACAAATTCTTAGCCCTAGCAGAAACTGAAGGGCATGAGACCTCAGGAAACGAGGGGGTCACATTGAGCATACTTAGGGCTGGGAGGGATCCCAGGACGTATGGTTCCCAGTTAAGGATCCCAAAGCCCAGGCCCCAGAAGGCAGAATGCGCCGCGCAGGCAGTTGTAACGGCTCAAGTGTCCTGAACTGACTTGCCCCAATTGCCAAGTCACGACTTTGAAGTTAGCACTTGAGGCTGGTAACTCCCCAGAGAGCCGGTGCCCTTGTTCCTGGCTGCCTGGAAAAGAACTTGAGCTAAAAATGCGCCTGTGAAAAGGAGAGTTAGTTGAATGACAAGTCTTGAACTAAGAACCTTTTAAAAGATTGGCTGTACCAGCTATCAATATTGGGGAATGTTGACGGGAGTTTAAGAACACCGAAAAAACATTGACCTAGGAAAATTAACTTTGCATTTGCGTGGATATTATGATAATTATTTTTTTCTCAGCTAAGAATCTCCACCTTATGTTTTAGGCTTTGCCCATTTATTAAAGTTTTAGTTGTCTGCCTTTTTTTCTAATTTGGAGAAAGTATAAAATTTCATAAATCACACGGGAAAATTTCACACCATCTTTGTTGCCAGTTTCATTCTGTTTTTAAACTTTAAAAATTGTATTTATTTACTTCGGCTAAAATGTAAAACCATCTCTGAAGTTTGAAAGAATTTTTCACAAAGTAATCCTTATTACGTTTTAAGTCCATTCCACTGCAGTGCAAAAGATTCTGACTCACAGCGACCCTACAGTACATTTTAGAGTCAATTCAATTACTTGAAATAGTCACATGTATTTTTGTTTTGCATCTTTCTAAATTTTTGGACATACAGAAATATATGGCTGTCTGAGCTAAAAAATGTGTTACTAGATTGAAGATGTCTAGACAAAGAGTAACCAGAGTTTTCTTACAGAGAACTGAGCTCCTGCCAGCAACACACATTTGCTGCCTTTCTCTTTTCCTTTAATAAGCATGTAGGATTTATTTTCTTCTGTAGTCTTTATTTCTTCTGAAATGCATGTCATAGCAGTAAGCTTTGAAAACCGTACTTCTGTTTTTTTCTTTTTAACTGAGAAAAAAAATTCCGATTTTACTTAACTGTTGAACGCAGTCGCTCAAGTTCAGTGCAGAGTAGCTAAGCGCATAGTATCAGTGTTGGATGTTTCAGTATGTTTCCATCTAGGAATGAAAGAGCTACCAATTGGAATCATTTCCCCAAATTAACCATTATGTTTGAGGTTTTAGAGTCTCCTGATAACTCTGTGAACGGCTTAAAAATTTCCTGAATGGCATCAGTTACTTCCTGTGTTATCTAAAAACAGTCATTGTGATTCTGTTTGTTACTTTTATAAGAAAATATAAACAGTTTCATTTGAAAAGTATACTAACTGACTCTAGTATAGACTCTACTACCAAATTCTGAGCGTTGTTACATAGTAGCCTAATCACTAAACAATAGATGCTGTTCTTATATAACATTTAATAAGTGATTATTATGTATTTCCTGTCTCATCCATATAAGCAAATGTAACTTATGAAAGACAATCAAATTGTCAAGTCATAAAAGGGAAATAAAATTGTAACAGACCACAATTATTGCCTCTTGTCACGCACTGCATTGTGTTAATAACTGCTCACACTGCTTTCAATTAATCTAATGCTGATTGCTTCTAACCTTCACTAAACAGCTATGGAAATTGCTCTAGTTTAGCCTGTGACGCTTATGATTAGAGTCAACAGTTTGACATGGCCGGCTCACCTGATGCGGTCGCCTCCTCACCGCCAGCTTTCTTAAGGTCTGGTAAGTGTGTAGACCCCAAAAGGGTCCCTTGGTATTTTTTAAAAAACCTTAATTTCTGAAGGTTTATGTCACCATATGATGTCATTTTGCTTTCTTTCTTCTTTGGTGGGCCCAAGCTCGAGCGCCATTTCTGCTGTTGTTGGGCTCAGGTGTGCACTGTTTTGAGTGTAGCCTGTCACATTATTGTGTGTAAGGCATGTGAGGGACCAAGAGCAGAGTCCCTACCCTGACACCTGCAAACGGTTTGGCCAGAGGCAGTTCAGTTCTTCTGTTTCTGGGAGCCTCAATTGTCAAACGAGTATACAAGGCAGCTCCTTAAACCGTTTTTTGTTCTCTTGCATAATGGAAGCAGCGTTTATAAATTAGTAACTTTTGGTCAACACCCCATAGCCCCAACTTGGAATCAGCTTCCAATGAAGTAAACATCATCATATACAGTTTCATAGACAGGAAACAGAAAGTCAAGAGGTGAAGCTGCTTGCACCAGGCTGGGAGACTTTTACGTTGCGAGGCCATGTGCTTTGTGCTCCATCCCCTAGCTCCTCTGTGTGAGGGCTGGAGGAAACCTTGGCGCAGTGGCTGTTAACCTGTAGTGGTTGGTGGGCCCCTTAAGTTGTGTGAAAACTGTGTAATTGCATCCCAGTTGAGTGCATATTATTTTGAAAACAATTTCTGGGAGGTTCATGGACCCAGGAAGATCCACGTATGGATTCCCTTTAGGAATGCATGCCTTTGAATGCATCTGTCTCACTTTAAAGAAAAAGAAATGGGTGTTGTTAAATGGCCAAATAGATGAAATTAAGACGGAAACTGTAGGGTCCTTTCCTGTAGGTCGTGGCCTAACTGGGGCCATTTCAAAACTGATACTTGTCAGAACACTCTGTTGCATTGTTTCTAATGTACCCAAAGCAAAATATTTAATTCTCAGCACCCGTTAACAGGCAAATGTGAGATGGGCCAACCCAAACTGTGATAGACCACTTCAGAAGTGGTCCCCTTCCTTATCTCCATCCCTAATTCCTGTCCTGTCAAGATGGAGGAAGAAAATCGCTAAGAAAAGCAAAAGGAAATAGCTTAGGGAAGAATCACAGTCAAACAGGAGAAAACAAAGCTTATACTTTAAAGAACAAAAATGATCCTTGTCTTCAGTTGTCATCTGCTAAGTGACAAAATAGCATATTATATGTAACAATGTCTATTTATTTCTGATGTCATATCTGAGCTAAAAGAATGAAAGAATGTGTATCTTTGGACTGTGTTTTCTTTCTTTTAAGGCATCAGGCTGTTTTCTATCTTGGCTTTCCTAATAAGGCCTTGGTGGTTTTCCAGCACTAGCAAAGCCATTCAGTAGTAATGGGGAGATAGAATGCTAGAGATAATGCTTTTATGCCTCGATAGTCCAAAAAATTTCAAAACCCAAGAATGGTGCTTTAAAAGTAAATAGAGTGTTTGAAGGCATATACAAGAAGTAGCTTTTCCAATATCACATTACATCGAAGTAGACTGCAGCAAGCAACAATAATATCAAACTTCTGTGTTACAAACCACTTCAAGACTGTTAAAACCACTCTATCTGCAGTTTTTTTTTTTTTTTTTTTTGGCTCCTCTAACCAAAATTTAGTAAGACTGTAAAGAAATATTTGAAAATGTAATCTGTTCAAATAAACACTCAGTTTGCATTTATAGTTTATTTACTGATTTGAAATTCTGCATTTACGTTGGCATGGTTTGTTTCCCTGTCATAGCTCCTTGGACATTATTATGGTGGGAGAGTGTTTCGTTGCATGATTGAATTTAACAGTCATTTTAAAACATGTCCTGGGTTCACAACTCTGCTTTTCACTTGTGCTTCTGACTAGAAACTATCCAGTGTTGTGAAAAATGAAAGCCAGTATCTTGATTTTGGAAAATTAGTTTCTCATGTACTGGAATTGTTGCATGCGTTTTAAGCCTCCTTAGTCCTCCGGATATCTGCCCCTGCTATTATTTCTTTGTTTCTTCCCTATATTGAACTTAGTGTGAGTCCTGCATTTCTGTGTGTGCATACATGGGTTGTGCTCTGACTGCCAATCTGTCAGAATGTGCTGTGGGTGAATGTCATTTCTTTCATTTTGATTCCTTAAATCCAACGAGAGATCTAGATATTCAGGTTTTTCTTTAAAGAACCTTGGAGTAAAAAGTACAAGACACTGAATTTACAATGAAATTCAAGCAATGAAGATAAGTTACATTTTGTTTATGTGATAAAGGAGTGTGGTATCCTATACCTTAGATTTCTTGTGTTTCTCATTGGACCACTCCAGCCACACACTCCAGCCAGTCAGCTAGAGCTGTCACCTTGGCATTGCAGTTTAATTGTCTGTAGTAATGGTTACAGTACGTTGTGACGAGGTAAAAATGTCTTGGCATTTTTGCTTTCATTCTTAGGTGACAAGATAATTGAAAAAATTATTTCTTCTTAAAATGAATTACCATTATCTGTATTTTGGCTTCCCAGGTTTATCAACATCTGATAAGTGAGTTTATCAGCCTCTGACTTGAATTTTTCCCATTACTCATTCTCATTTCTTTTTAGATTCTTTTATTAATTTCCTCTTGTTACTTTGCTTACCTAAAAAAACCAAAACCTAGTAAGGTTTTATTATATATTCTGGGAAGAACTCAACTTTTTACTTTACATGTCTGAAACTCTCTTCTTTTTAGGCATTTATGTAGCAGTTTTTTGTTTTTATTTTTTTGTTGTTGTTTAGTCTAATTTGGCAGTCGCCTAATCAAGGCTCCTGGACTGTTGTGGGTTGTGGCCCCTTTAGGAGCCTGAGGAGAGACCACACACTTGTAGTCAGCTAGGCCTGAATCTAATCCTGGCGCTGTTGTGGTGTTGCGGTTGCCACGGAGGGGGCTCCCACTCACTGTGACTTTATGTGTAAGAGATGGAAACATTCCCAGGTCCTGCACGATCGTTGGTGTGTTTGTGTCCACTGTTGTGGCTGTGTGTCAGTCCATCTCATTAAGGGTTTTCCTCCTTCTTGCTGAGCTTTTGATGTTCTTTTCCAGAGCTTGGTCTTTCCTGTTGATGTGTCCAAAGTAAGTGAGCCGAAGTGATGGCCAGCCTGGATCCTAAGGAACGGTGTTTGTATTTCTTCTAAGAGTGATTGGTTCTTGACTGATCTTTTGTTTACTACCTGTTTTGTCTTGAGCAAGTTACTTCGTACCTCTGAAACTCAGCTTCATTCTCTGTAAAAATGAGGATAATAAAATTTACCCGGAGGGATTATAGTGAGGATTAAGTAAGAAGTTATGTACTAAGCAGTTGATATTTAATAGATGTTCAGTAAATTTTAGTTCCTGTCCTTCCAAAAAATATGTCTTTTACAATATTGCTGATAAGTATTAAGGATTTATTCAGAACAGACCTGGTTGTTATTATCCCTTTCCCTCATTTCGTTATCTACCCTCAGAACAGGTATTTGATTAAGAAAATCTGCCATGTTTAAATACAATTAGCTTGAATCAGATTGCCCAGATTCTAATATTAATAGAGCTGTGCTGTGTCATGGTCTATTCCATTTTGTAATTTTAGCTCTCGTTTTACTCTAAATCCATCTCATTTTCGTCAATAGTCATCTACAAGTTTAAAGAAATTGCTTCTGATGGTTTCCGTGGAGACTCGTATTAGACAGCAGAGAGACAGGTCGTTATTTTATGCATAGTTAGTAGATATTTTGGTCTTACATTTGTATGTGCAATGGTTTCCTCCAAGTAGAATGGAGTTTTCAGAAAGCACTTGTAAATAATACTCTGCTGGGAGTTCTGATCTCTTCTTACTAGGTCCTGCCCTGTAATCTTGTAAGATTTAGGAAGCAGAGGCCATAGGATATGGCCTAACTCCCTCAGCATGAATCTCATTGACCTTAAAGCTTACTCTCTGTGTCGTTAATCCTCTGCAGAGATGACGCTTCAGATTTCATAAGTGAAGTGGTCTCATGAAGAGGGTAACTGCTTCTGTCTCTGCTTCGGATTATTACACGGTACTCGCATTGTGTGTTCTAAAAGCTGTTTTCCTCTTGTTATTTTCTTCATCTTCCTTCTTCTGGGAAGTCAAAAAAAAAAAAGGGTAAGAGGAACTCCCAAGAAATCCTGGTTGCTATATCCCGGTTCCGACTGTGCATTCCTCAGTGGGTGTAATCTTGGATATCTCTGACATAACCTAGCTAAGATAAAACTCTTGTTTTCTACCTGTGTGTACCTCCCTAAATCTTCTCCATCTTGGTAAACCAACCCACCTTTTTCCCAACTGCCCAAGATAAATATAGGGGTTATTCCTTTCTTTCCTTTACCTTTTTTATTCAGATTATCTGTAAGTACTTTCTACTGCATCTCCTAAACACGTACCAAGCGGTCTATTTCTCTCCAGCTGTACTTTGACCTCCCTAACCCACGCTACTTCCCTCTCTGCTCCAGACTGTTGAAATAGCCTGCTTTCCACATTTTTGCCTCATCACAGCCTGTTCTCCAGTGAGAAGGATCTTTGAGAAGGATCAGGACAGGTCACGTCACTGTCCTGCTTAACATCCTCCAGTGGCCTTCATCACGCTTACCGTGAGTTCCACAGTCCTCTCCCCTGGGTTACAGAGCCCTGAGTGTCCACTACTGGCCTGTGTCTGTGACCCCCTATGGAGCGCCCCTCTTCTCTCCACCACTGACCTCCAGCCGTGCTGGCTCGTTTCCCTTAAGTCACAATCTCACTTTTACCATAGGCTTCTTGTAGTAGTTATTTCCTCTCCCTGGAAAGCTCTCTATCCTGCTCTTTGGGTATCTTGTCTCTTCTGGCTGTCTTTTTGTTGTTATTAGGTGCCATTGAGTCAGTTCTGATTCATAGTGACCCCATGTATAACAGAACGAATTACTGTCCTGTCCTGTGCCAAGTTCACGATAGTAGGTATGTTTGAGTCCATTGTTGCAGCCACTATGTCAGTCCATCTCGTTGAATGTCTTCCTCTTTTTCACTGACCCTTTGCTCTCATCAAGCATGATGCCCTTCTCCAGAACTGGTCCCTCCTGATAACGTGTCCAAATTAAGTGAGACGAAGTCTTCGCATCCTTGCTTCTAGGAGCATTCTGGCTGTACTTCCTCCAACACAGATTTGTTCCTTCTTTTGGCAGTCCGTGGTATATTCAGTATTCTTCACCAGCATTATAATTCAAATGTGTCAGTTCTTCTTTGGTCTTCCTTTTTTATTGTCCAGCTGTCACATGCATATGAGCGGATTGAAGATACCAGGGCTCTGGTCAGGTGCACCTTCGGTTCTCATTTTAACCTTAGCTTAGGCTTTTTCTGCCCAGGCACATGACGCTTAATTAGGGTACTTCTCCCTCTTTGCTATTTTTTTTTTTTTTTTTCCTTCTCTTAGCCTCTCTGCTCGTCTTCATCCGCTAGAATACGAGCTCCACAAGAGCAGAGACTTGGCCTACAGGTAGTCCCTGACTTATGACATGGTTCTGTTCCGCCTGTTCTAAGGGCTCTGTCACAAGTCAGTTATGGCCTCTTTTTTTTAGTTTTCATTATTGTCTTTTATTAGCAATATCTTTATAAGTCCAATTTTTGTTTGTCTTTGGGGCTGGAAACATTACATATAAACTTACAGATACAATGACATCAGCAAAATCACGCACTGCAACATTGTATGAAGCGTGTATTACTGATGATAACACCAAAAACCAAACCCACTGTATGTAGCGTGTATTACTGATGATAACACCAAAAACCAAACCCATTGCGCTTGAGTTGATTCCAACTCATAGTGACCCTATAGAGCAGAGTAGAAGTGCCTGTAGGGTTTCCAAGGCTGTCATCTTTACGGAAGCACATCTTTCTACTGCGGAGCAGCTGGTAGGTTCAAACTTCCAACCTTTTGGTTAGCAGCTGAGTGCTTAACCACTGTGCCACCAGGACTCCTTATTACTAACAATAAAATGTACAAAAAAAAAAAAGACAGTTGTAAGTGTGGTTCATTGTAACTCAAATGTGTCATAAATCAGGGACTACCGATATTTTGTTCACTGTTATATTCCTGGAGTAAGAAACGTGCCTGGAATTTAGTGTACGCTCCATAAATCATGTTGCTTATCGTGTCTGAGTCCTTCTTGCTCCTTACGAGAGACATTATCATGACACAGTTAGTGTGTGCACTTGAGACAAATACAACTGGGCTCTAATCCCAGTATTGATGCTTATAAACTGTATGAACTGCTTTTGCACCCAATTTTCATTGTTGTATGGTGGAGATAATAATGTATTGCTCTTAAGTTCTTTTGTGAAGATGAAATAATGTCTATGAAGCACCTGGTAGTGGTAGTAGTAGAACTAGTAATAACAGTGGCGATTGTAGTGTTGATGGTAACAACGGTGACAATTTAAGCAGCTAATCTTAATACATGCCAGTATATGCCAGGGAGCATTCTAAGTGCTGTATGTTTAAATCTCACAACAATCATATGCTATAGGTACTGTTACACTCTTCTGAAAAAAATCAAAACACAGAGAAGTAACTTAAAGTTACATAACTAGTGTGTGATAGAGCTAGTATATACAAACTCAGCCAGAGCCACTGCTCTTGAGGACTGTGTGTACTGCCTTCCTCCTCTTCATCATCCTGCTGCCAAGTCCATACATAAAACCAAAAACCCGACTGCCGTCGAATCAATTTTGACTCCCAGCAACCCAAAAGACACAGTAGAGCTGCCCCATAGGGTTTCCAAGGCTGTAATCTTTATGGAAGCAGATGCCACATCTTTCTTCCACAGAGTGGCTGGTGGGTTCGAACTGCCAACTTTTTGGTAAGCAGCTTAGTGTTTTAACCACTGTGCCACCAGGGCTCCTTAGTCCATACATAGACTCTGTAAATGGCAGTGATTATTATTTGCATAAGTAACATCATAATAAATGGAGAAAAGATTGAAGATGTCAAGGATTTCATTTTACTTGGATCCACAATCAACACACATGGAAGCGGCAGTCAAGAAATCAAGCATTGCACTGGACAAATCTGCCACAAAAGACCTCTTTAAAGTGTTGAAAAGCAAAAATGTCACCTTGAAGACTAAGGTGCGCCTGACCCAAGCCATGGTGTTTTCAATTGCCTCATATGCACGCTAAAGCTGGACGATGAATAAGGAAGATCGAAGAAAAATTGATGTCTTTGAATTGTGGTGTTGGAAAAGAATATTGAATATACCATGGATTGCCAAAAGAACAAACGAATCTGTCTTCGAAGGCATACAACCAGAATGCTCCTTGGAAACAAGGATAGCAAGGCTGCATCTCACATACTTTGGGCATGTTATTAGGAGGGATCAGTCCTTGCAGAAGGACATCATGCTTGGTAATGTAGAGGGTCAGCAAAAAAGAGGAAGACCCTCAATGAGATAGATTGACACAGTGGCTGCAACAGTGGGCTCAAGCATAACAACGATTGTGAGGATGGCAAAGGACCAGGCAATGTTTTGTTCTGTTGTGCATAGGGTCATTATGAGGGGGAACCAATTCAACGGTGCCTATCAACATTATTTGTCTCTTGAGGATGCTTACTGCTCTTCTGTCATTCATTTCAAATTAATCTTTATTGGACCTTTCTAATGTCATAGGAATTTTGTAGTACATGATGCTGGCATCACAGAGCTCATAACCTGATGGACCTTTATGCAGAGCTAACGGGACTTCAGTGCTTTTGCGTGTATCCTAGTCTCTCTCCTGGACTCTTGCGGTTGCCTCCTGCTTAACTTTGTTGTCTTATAGCCTTCCCCTCCCACTGTACCACCTCCCAAGACAGTCCATCCTTTAAGTTGTTGCCCGGGCAGTTTTTCTAAAATGAAGAACTGAGCTTGCTTAGCAGTACTGCTGAGCTCTCCATCTCCTGCAGGATTTGGGGTGAGGCCATTAGGGAAGGCTCTCTGGAAGTGACAGTTAACCTGAAGAAGGAAATAGGAGTCAAGTGAGAAGTTGGGGTGAGGAGGGTTGTAGGCTAAGGTCCTGGGGCTAGACACCCGTTTCCATCGAGTCGTTTCTGACTCATGGCGACCCTGGATAGAGCTGGGTACTTGAGAAGATCCTGTGGACAGAGCTTTGGGAATGACAGGGATAGATAGGTGAGAGAGGAAGGCCTGAGATGGTAGGGCCTTGGGGACCTTGAAATTATTTGGATTTTATTGTAAATGGAAAGGAAAGCCAATGAAAGGTTTGAACTAATGGAGTGATAAGACCTGATAAATATTTTATCAAGGTCCTCTGCAATTTTATAAACAGTGGTTTGAAGCAGCCTGATAGCAGAAGCTGCATGTTACACGTCTCTAACACCCAGCAGAGTGCACAGGACTGGGCCATGGCAGGCACTCAGTCCACATTTGATAATGTGTGGCTATGAAAACATGGATGTTGACTGTGGCATCAGTCTGGATTCACAGAATGTGGTCACCTTGATTACGCATTAGAACCTTGTTGTTCTTTGTCGTTGGATCAATTCCGACTCATGGTGACCCCATGTGTTACACAGTGGAACTGCCCCATAGGATTTTCTTGGCTGTAATCTTTTAACAGAAGCAGATTGCCAGGCCTTTTCTTTCACAGTAACTGCTGGCTGGGTTCAATCAGCCAACCTTTAGTTTAGTAGTTAAGCACAAACTGTTTGCACCAGCTAGTGACCTTGGCATTAGAGCCTTCCTGCCATTTATCATGTATCTTTGAGTTAATTAAGAGACTAGCTTTTAGAATGTGGCTCATTTAACAATTAAAATTTACTGTGTGTGCCTGTAGTGAAATCTTGTATACATCTTTATATCATCATGATAATCTCTGTCCATATCTTAAAATGGCCTATTGACTGTTCTATTTCGGAGGAATAATTTGCCAGTCCGTACAAGGCATTGCCCTGTCTTTGCTTTGTTAATGCTGCAAGACACATGCAGGTATCATTTAATTTACCTGTAAAAGACCTTGGGCTTGGGTGTGTGAACTGTAATACGTGTGTGTATACATGTGTATATACGTGTGTGTGTGTGTATATGTACATATGTATGTTTGGAAACCCTGGTGGGGTAGTTGTTAAGTGCTACGGCTGCTAACCAAAGGGTCGGCAGTTCGAATCCACCAGCCGCTCCTTGGAAACTATAGGGCAGTTCTACTCTGTCCTGTAGGGTTGCTCTGAGTCGGAATCGACTCAACGGCACTGGGTTTGGTTTGGTTTGTATATATGTTTGTATGCATGTATATGAGCCCTTGGCTGCATACCAAAAGGTCGGCAGTTCGAATCCACCAGCTGCTTGAATCTACTCGCCGTTCCTTATAAACCCTATGGGGCAGTTCTACTCTGTCCTGTAGGGTTGCTATGACTTGGAATCAACTCGACAGCAGCAGGTTTCGGTTTTTGGTAATGGCTTAAGTGTTTACCAGTAAAAACTGTATTGCTGTTGAGTCAATTCTGACTCAAAGCAACCCTATAGGACAGAGTAGAACTGCCCCACAGGGTTTCCATGGAGTGACTGGTGGATTCAAACTGTTGACGTTTTGGTTCTCAGCCGAGCGCTCAACCACTGCACCACCAGTGCTCCTTTAAGCCATTAGAACATGTCTTTTATGATTTTTTGTTGTTGTTCTATTTTAAATTTCTGATTAGAAGACAGATAATAGAACATTTTAACTGCAGATGTTATATATGTAGTCTTAACAAATTGGTAGGTGCATTCTGATTGTTCATTGTATCTTTCTATGATGTGTTTGTAATAAATTCACATTTGTTCTTATTTTTGTCATATTAGGCCTAGATTAGAAGTGTTTTTTAAAAGATGAAAAAAAGTATTCCTTTTTTTTTGCTATATGTTCTTTTTTTTAACAGACTTTTCTTTTTGCTATCAATGATATGACTATATCTTAGTGCTCTAAAAAGAATTCTTCATTTTTAATTCCTTGATTTCATAGCTTTCTTCTCTTTCAGTTTATACTTCACAAATTTTTTTGAGGAAGTTGCTTTAAAGATGAACAGATGTGGTACCTAGACATTAAGTGACATTCAAAAATCACAAGGAGCATTTTCTTAAGTATATAATTTAAATAGGTTATTTTTATAGGTTCTCATATATGCTTCATGTGTTCACTGTGTTCTTTTATATCTTTCAAAATATATAGCGTTAGTTTCAATTTATTATTTAAAAAATTATAAAAAGCATATTGTTGTACTCCTTTTATTATCATTAACCTCACAACATCTGTGTGATTCTCCTTTTTGTCCATTTAAAATTTGAGTCTTAAATAGCGTAGGACTGAACGATTGTAAATATACAGACCCTAGTCGTGGTGATGAGCCAAACCAAAAAACCAAACCTGTTACTACTGAGTCGATTCCAACTCAGCGACTTTGGAGGGCAGAGTAGACCTGCCCCATATGGTTTCCAAAGCTGTAATCAGACTGGCACATCTTTCTCCCGTGAGCCACTGGTGGGTTCGAACCGCTGACCTTTTGATTAGCAGCAGAGCGCTTTAACCACTGCATCACCATGGCTCCTTGGTGATGAGGAATCATGGTGTTGATTTGGGTTATAGACTGAGTCTTATTGCTAAAGCTGTGAACGGTGACCAGGAAGGACAGGCGTGGGGTCTCGGACTTGGCAGCTGAGCTTTGGTCCGTCCTAAACCATGTATGTTTTAAGTTTCCTTAACAAATGTTTGAAAACACGCTCTTATCAGGTGCCTAACCTGTGTTCTTTATTACACTTCTGACTTCTTTCAGCAGTTGAACCAGTGAAGAATTTTCTATATATGTCAACTAGTTTTTTCACGTGGTTGTATTAACGTTCAAACTTGGTTGTAAATATCTGATGGGTGACTAGATTTAGAAATGATCACTGTGTCAGAAAGAAGGACCTTGGCTTGCTGTGACTCATAGTGGACTATTTTTTTCATGGAATTTTCAGCTCTTAGGGAGCTGTTTATTTTTTACAATGTACATCTGAACTTTTAATACAGCCTTTGATTTAGGATGATGACAAGCCTCATTATTCCCCGCCCCCGGCTTCTGAATATGTTTCTGTCATGAATTTTCTTCTGTGTCTTAACTATAGGGTTGCTATGAGTCAGAATCGACTCGATGGCAACAGGTTTGGTTTTCTTTTGGTAGTAACTAAATGGCTGTTGTGCAAATCTAGCCTTACCATGATCTTTGATTTTAAATGTTTTGAGGTAAGTACCTGGATGGTGCAGGTGCTTTTTGATCAGCTGCAAACCTAAAAGTTGGCAGTTCAGACCCACCTAGCAGCTCTTGGAAGAAAGGCCTGGTGAACTGCTTCTGAAAAGATTATAGCCCAGAAAACACCGTGGAGCAGTTCTACTCTGTAACATATGGGGTTGCCGCAGGCTATCTATTAAAACATTCCGAAGATGGAAATTTTGGCGCATACCTCAAGCAGTAGCTCAGTTGCATTATCAATATATAAAATTTGACCGTAGGTAGACCTTGCTTACTAAATGTGGGTGGCCTTACTGTTTCTTCTCTTCTTAAGAAAAATCTTATTTAATGATTTTTGAATGGCACAGCATCCCATGATTTCAAAGTGGGTAGCACTGTTAGGTTTTGGCCAGTTTGGTGCCATAGGTTTGATTAGGTGACTTCATGGGGAAATTTGTGGTGAAAATCCTGGATCTCCAGGGAATACGTACACACTGTGCTTCGTGAGACTTTGCTAAGTGTGGGAAATAGAGAGCCTGTCAGGTGATATTTCTTTTAACTCAGCACACTTTCATGTTACCAAATACATTTTAAAAATGTATCTTATTTACCCCAAAGTTCACCTTTTAGCCAAAGATTAGACAGGTCAATAAAACAAACAATAACGTGAAGAATATGCTTCTTAGTTCAGTCGTGTATGCAAGACCAAATGGGCAACACTTGCCCAAAAACAAAGCTGGGAAGGCAGGAAGGGACAGGAAAAATGGAGGGATAGAAAAAGAGAACCCTGGTTGGGGAAGGGAAGGGTGTTAACACATAGTGGGGATTGCAACCAGCGTCACAGAACAATTTGTGTCCGTATTGTTGAATGAGAAGCTAATGTGCTCTGTAAACTTTCACCTAAAACACAATTTTAAAAGTCTTTTAAAAAATGTATCTTAAAAGTAATTTTGTTCGGTATTGTGCTAGGCATCGGTAAAAAAAAATAGAGAGCGTTAATTGCTTCTGTTGATGTTCTTTCTGCTCTGACAGGAATTTTTTCTGCTCTGATTGAGCCCCTGTAAAATGCAACTGATATAAGCATGCTGATTTTAAAATGTAAGGTCTTTACCTTTCATTTGTGTTAAATATCTTTTAAATGTCTGCAGATAAAGAAGAACTTTCTGTGTTAAATATCTTTAACATAGAGCTTGTTTTCTTAATTTACATATTTTTTGAGAGCATTATCTTTGTTTCGTAGAATCTTTCTATATGAGTTTTTATCTGTTCGTATCAGCTCAGAGATCTTATTTGGTTATGTTATCTTGTTTTCATGGAAATACACAAAGAAGCACAGTTAATTTGTTATACCGCTTAATCCCAAATCTTAATAGACTTGTAGCTTTGATAATAATCATTTGCTCAATGGCTGCAAGAATAAAAAATATCCTAGCAGGATTAAAAGTTAATTATTTGAAGGCTAGACATTATCACTGGACCCTTTTTTCCTGCTGTTAAAATATATGATTGTGACATTTTTACCTAAGACTGCAACCAAATTTAAGCCTTTCCTAAGGCTTATTTATTCTACTTATAAAATGTTTCTTGAACATATCTTCCCCTCTGCATTCCTACTACTGCCACTGCTTTAATTATGTACTAGAATGATTGTTGAAACCACAACTGGATTCTTGTGCCCAGGGCTCATCCCCTTTCTAGCAGCATTATTTAAAATTTGGACGGATCCCGTGACTGACTCCCTTAACCTGAGCCTCCTCAGTGGCTTTCCACTATCGGAAGGATACAGTGCAAACCTGGAATCCGCTGGTCAGCATCCTCTACCTTTAGCCGTCTGGATGACTTTCCAGCCTTCTCTGCCCTTGCATTCTCTGCGGTAGCCCTGCTCACCTACCTGCTGCTTGCGGACGGGTCACTCTCTGGCTTCTGCACCTTTATCACAAGGTTCCTTCTGTATTAAATAGCCTTTCTCTGTAAACCTGGTATGCTCTCGTAACCTGTCATTCTGCTCCAGTGGTCGCTTGTCTTTATGTATTTTCTGACATCCGCCTGCTCTCCATTGTGGGTTCAATTAGTTGCTCTACTGGTTCCCGTGGCACTTCATGTATGCTTTTTTTTTTTTTTTTTAATTGCGATGTCTCTGCATTGCTAGTAGGTAACTATATATCTGTCTCAGTTACCAGACTACAAAATCCTTCAGGTCAGGGACTAGGTCTGATACAGCTTTTTATCAATTGTCCCTGATTATAGGCTTGGTGCTGGGGACGCAAAGTTGAATAAGAATGAAAGTTGAATGAATTCCTAAGTCGGGCTAAAAAGAGTTAGGGCTGTTTTTGTACAGAATGAACTTCCCAGCACTCTGTGTTATCTAATCATTTTATTTGGTGAACAGATTTTTCTGCTGTTTTTGAATCAGAACATATTTTCATACTAAAGATACTTCCCCTGTTGGTCAAGTCCGAAAACATACACAGTTCAAGTCTAAAAGCAAAATGTAATAAATGAAGCAAAATAGTGACCAAAGTGTATAATAACCATATGACTTTGTGAGAACATGCTTGGTTCTTAAGCCGTAGACAGCGTGGCTGGCTGCCTTTGCCCCTTGCGCAAAAGCCTTCAGCAGTCTCTGTGCCGAGCTGTGCTTTCCCTGGAGGGAGAATGGAAAAAAGTCACACAGGTTGTTCATCCACATTGTTTCCGACATAGAGGTGGTCAGTGCTGTTTGATAAACCTTGTCTATCACAGTGCGGATTTTACCTAAGATACCAAGAAATTTGAACTTACCCACTGGCGTCAAGTCGGTTCTGACCCTATAGGACAGTGGAACTGCCCCATAGGGCTTCCACACCTGTAATCTTTATGGAAGCAGACTGCCACATCTTTCTCCCAAGGGGTGGCTGGTGGGTTAGAGCTGCCGACCTTTCAGTTAGCAGCCGAGTGCTTAACCGTTATACCACCAGGGCTCCAAAATTTGAATTTAGCATTTATAGCATTTATATGGTAACGAGGAGAGAGTAAAACGGTACACTTTTAAATGAGTTAGCTTCCTAAATCTTGCCATCTAGTGTAAATGCAAATTTTTTCCAGAAAAAGAAACAATATAAAATCTGTTTCTGGAAAAGCCCTGCATGCAATGCAGGAAGCTCATCAGGGGAAACTCTGTACACATTAGACCTCTTTAGCTTAGCACCTAGTAGCGCTCATGTATTAATCTGTAGACGAGAGCTCTCTTTATTCTTGTGTGTTGCAGTCATCTTGAACTGCAGCTGTTGAAATGGAAGTGAAAGGAAGTGAAATCTAGGTGAAGGCCAAGTGCATCAAGCACGTGATGGCGGAGACAGCTCCCCTAGACGGCTGACGTGGAGAAAGTGTGCTCATCAGTCCTGGAATAGGTTAGAAATTGTCATTAAAGCATATTTCTGATTTAAATGTTGTCTTGGAGGCAGCTTATATATTACTATGATCCTGTGTTCTTTTCATGATAAGAAATGAAATAAGGGAAGACCTGAAATAATAAGTATATACTCATCTTTTTTTTTTTTTTTAACCTAAAACAAAAATCAAAGCATGCTTGAGTGTTTAAATTATGGCTTTTCTACTTGATAACGATGTGACCATGGATAAGTCACTGGACCTTGGTTTTTCCATCTGTAAGAAGGGGATAATAATGTTACCTACTTAGTAGGGTTATCGTGAGGATTAAAGGAAGTCATGCATAGAAAGCTCTCTGCACAGTGCTTTGCACATAGTAAATGTTCAAATGTTAATTGTTTTTTTTATGATGGTGATAATAATGAGGTTATTATATTATTCTTTACCTTTTTGAATCTCATATTATCACCATTGTATAAAAGCTAACAACCTAGCAGTGTTTTCTTCTGTTGTGTGTAGGGATCTCTATGAGTCGAAATTGACTTGGTGGCACCTAACAATGACAACTTCCAGTCTGACATGTTGCATATTGACAAATCCCACCAAGTGTGGTGTCCTGGGTATACTAGTGAATAATAGTAGCATAAAGCAGTGTCTTTGCCCAGGATAAAGAGACTAAAATGATGAATGAATTTTTTTTTTTAATGTCAGATCCCTGAAGAGAGGGTCAGGAAACCTTGGTTCTGATGTTGGCTCTGCTCTTAACTAGCTCTGTATTTTTGAGCAAATTGTGAATTTTTTGGTCAGATACTTCTTAATGTTCTTTCCTGGTTCAAAATATTGTGGCACTCAGTTACTGACTGTTGACAAAAGGTACCAGAAAAACGTGTTGGTCACCGTCTTAGTTACCTAGTGCTACTGTAATGCAAATACCACCACACTGGGTGGCTTTAGAGACAGAAATTTATTTTTTCTCTGTTTGGAGGCTAAAAGTCCAAATGAGGGTCTCTATCATGTCCATTGCTTCTGTGAGCCTCTCTCTTGGTTTCTGGTGTGTGCCAGTAGTCCTTGGTGTTGGTTTCCTCGCGTGTTATCTGTCTTCCCCTGTGTGTGTGTCTCTGTATCTATTCTGGTCACTCAGAAGTGATTAGGTTTAGGACCACCCTGTACTGGTATGACCTCAGCTGACTGATTGGTTATATTATATTAGATTGCATTATGGATGGTAATTATATTACATTACATTGTAAGTGAGGCCATTAAATCATATTACATGATACTACACTGTGGAAGGTAATCTGCTCTACCCAAGGCTAACTGATTAGCTCCATGACAGCAGCTAGACTAGTGTTTGGCCAAACAACTGGGCAGGATAGTCTAGGCAAGTTGACACATAACATTAACCATCACAATCAAGCAAAGCTGAGTTTATTAGACATATTGTAACAAGGGAGAATACCACCTGGATGGAATCTCAGTAGGGTCTCAGCAAGGGCAGTCAGGGGAGGAATAATATAAGTTTCAGGGCCAGGACTGGATGATTTTAAGGCAGGTATTGGAAACCCTGGTGACATAGGATGATCAAATCCACCAGGCACTCCTTGGAAACCATATGGGGCAGTCCTACTTTGTCCCATAATGTCGCTATGAATCAGAATCGACTTCACGGCGATGAGTTTGGGTTTTATTGCAAGATGGGGAACTGGTAAGGACTGGGCAGAGTTGGTAACATGGTAACTTTGGGTCATTGGGCACAGTGACACAAGGATCCTGAAGCAAGCCTTGATAAAAAAAAAGGTGTTAGTCTTGATATTTGTAAGTATCTTGGTTGGTTTGTGTTCTTATTTTCTATGGGGAAATATTTCTTCAAGTAATTAAATTCTTTTTACTTATTCTCAGTTTTGTTTAACTTAGGGAAAGGAAAGCATGCCCAGTATTCTTTAACAGGGACAGGAATTTGTGTTGCTTTCAGTTCTCACCTATTCAATCTGTACGCTGAGCAAATAATACAAGAAGCTGGACCACATGAAGAAGAACGGGGCGTCAGGATTGGAGGAAGACTCATTAACCTGCGTTATGCAGATGACGCAACCTCTCTTGCTGAAAGTGAAGAGGACTTGAAGCACTTACTGATGAAGATCAAAGACCACACAGCCTTCAGTATGGATTGCACCTCAAAATAAAGAAAACAAAAATCCTCACGACTGGACCAATAAGCAACATCATGATAAACAGAGAAAAGATTGAAGTTGTCAAGGATTTCGTTTTACTTGGATCCACAATCAACAGCCATGGAAGCAGCAGTTGAGAAATCAAAAGACGTATTACATTGGGTAAGTCTGCTGCAAGACCAAACCAAACCCGTTGCTGTCGAGTTGATTCCAACACATAGCGACCCTGTAGGACAGGGTAGAACTGCCCCATAGGGTTTCCAAGGAGTACCTGGTGGATTTGAACTGCTGACCTTTTGGTTAGCAGCCGTAGGGCTTAACCACTACGCCACAAGGGATTCCAATCTGCTGCAAAGGACCTCTTTAAAGTGTTGAAGAGCAAAGATGTCACCTTGAAGACTAAGGTGTGCCTGACCCAAGCCACGGTATTTTCAATTGCATCATATGCATGCGAAAGCTGGACAATGAATAAGGAAAACCGAAGAAGAATTGACGCCTTTGAATTGTGGTGTTGGCAAAGAATATTGAATATACCATGGACTGCCAAAAGAACGAACAAATCTGTTTTAGAAGAAGTACAACCAGAATGCTCCTTAGAAGCAAGAATGGCGAGACTGTGTCTTACATACTTTGGACATGTTGTTAGGAAGGATCAGTCCCTGGAGAAGGACCTCATGCTTGGCAAAGTACAGCGTCAGCGGAAAAGAGGAAGACCCTCAGTGAGGTGGATTGACACAGTGGCTGCAACAATGAGCTCAAGCATAACAAGGGTTTTAAGGATGGCTCAGGACCAAGCAGTGTTTCATTCTGTTGTGCATAGGGTCGCTATGAGTCAGAACCGACTTGACGGCACCTAACATCAGTTCTCACCTTTTATGATTAACACACACAACTGAATAAATTGTGTGGTAGAGACGACAAGGATTGTAGGAGTTGGGAGAATGGAAGAGGGCATCTTGTCATCCTGTTTTACATGATTTCCTCTCCCTCTCTGTGCAGTCCGACCCCTTGTCGGCTGCGTAACTTCCTGTTCATGTCTTTTGTTTGAAACCATGTTCCCCACCTGTTGTGAGGCATGTTGCCTGTGGAGTAAATGGCTGGTTAATGGGGAGCAAATGTTTTAAAGCACCACGAAGAGTCAGGTTCTGGTCATCTCCTGGCTATGCTGGGGTCAAGGTCTGTCTGCATACCTGCTGTTGAGGGGTCCCCAGTGGGTGCTGCCACACCAGAATGACAGTCTAAAAATGAAAATCAGGTTGCTGAGTGATTTTTGAAATTATGAAATTAGGTGATTTGCTTTGTAAAAAGTAATTGCTTTTGAAGTGTCTTTATAGTCCTCTAAGAATTGTAGAGTTGAATTTTCCTAAGAGAACAAAACTGTTTGATCTCTCTCTTTCCCTCCCTCCCTTCCTTCCACCCCCCTCCTCTGCTCTCCCCAAGTCGACTTCCTCTTCTCTCTCTCCCCCCTTCTGCCTCCCTCTCTCCCTCCTTCCCCTTCTGTTTTTTTTTTTTACTAGATGGAAGTACCACCTCTGCAGAGCCAGTCCAGCCTCACTGGTGTTAAATGCCTACAGAAGTTTTGAGGTGTCAACTGATAGGTTGGAAGTTCAGGGTATTTCTGATCATAATGCAACCCCCTCTTTCAAAGGATTTGGTAAAAGTGAGTTTTTTTTGGGCCTTTTTCAAGGAGCTTCAGGTAGGAGTATGGAGCCTTGGTGGCACAGTAGTTAAAGCACTTGGCTGCTAACCAAAAGGCCCGTGGTTTGAACACACCAGCTGCTCTGCAGAAGAAAGAGGGGGCAGTCTGCTTCTGTAAAGACTTCAGCCTAGGAAACCCTATGGTGGCAGTTCTGCTCTGTCCTAAAGGGCTGCTATGAGTCGGAATAGGTAGAAGTCCACAGTTGGCACTGATGGTTAAGCCCTCTACGGCTAACCAGGTGGTTGGCAGTTTGAACCCACCGAAAGGTGCTTTGGAAGAAAGGCCTGGCAGTCTGCTTCCGAAAGGTCACAGTCATGAAAACCCTGTGGAAGGCAGTTCTCCTCTGCACCATGTGGGGTGTCCATCAATTGGTATCAACTCAGTGGCAGTTGGCTTGGTTCTTTGTGTACATAGTAGCAGTATTGGGAAAACTGCGGTTATAACGTGGTCCCATCACTACTCCTTATAATCATGTGAGTGGTTTTTTTTGTTTGTTTTGCCCTTTTTTTTTTGAGATAAAATCCACATAACATGAAATCAACCATCTTAAAGTGTACAGTTAGTGCATTCACCATGTTGGGCATCTGCTGCGAATCTTGAAAAGAGCCTTTTATTTTGAGTTTTTAAACTTGTAATAATAATGTTTGAAGTAGAAAAGTAAAATCCTTTTATTCCTTATCCAGAGCCTACCTTATCTTTACTCTCTGCCCCATCCTGCTTCTTGACTGAATCAAAGTTACCCTTCAGCTGCTTCCTTACCTGCATCCCTGCCGACTTTCCCAGCATTTCAGAGCCCAGATCACAGTGGGCAATTCTTCAGCCCCACACCCTTGTTGAAGTGACGGAAATTACTTGTCCAGGTCACAGACGCACTAGCGACAGGGCAGGGGCCAGAGCCCAGGTTTTCTGAGATTTCTTGAGATCTCAGCCTCCCAGGAAACCATCCAGCTCAGGATTAGAAAACTGAAGTCTTCAGCCAACCTGTATGTGAATACAGATTACCATGCATCTCTTTAAAACGCAGATTCCAATTCAGCAGGTCTGGGATGGGGGCCAGCCCCCAGGGAGGCCTTTGCCTTGCAGTTTGAGGAGCAAAGTTTGCTGAAAGCACCATACTTGTTGTGCAGTAGTCCTCTGACAGCCTCCTCTCTGTCGGATACATCAGACTCTAGATTCTGGACTCGGAGTTAGGTATGCTCATGTTCCCAATCTTGGACGTAGTGTTTGGATGAATGGATCATCATCTGTGTCCCTGATTTCCACTAGGCGCGCCCCCAGTTTCTAGGTATGACTCTGGCTGCTTCTGGGTTGCTAGTTCAGGCCATTCTTTTTGAAGCCATTGTTGTGTATTAATAGGTTAAAATTTCCAGCAGATGCTATATTGGTAACGACTGGACATTGATCTCTCCTTCTATCATCTTTACCATATTTGATTACACTAATTATATTTGGGGATCCCATTTAAGTCTAGGGGAAACCCCAGTGGCTAACCAAAAGGTCAGCAGTTCAAATCCACCAGCCACTCCTTGGAAACCCTGTGGGGCGGTTCTGCTCTGTCCTACAGGGCAGCTATGAGTCGGAATCGACTTGATAGCAACAGGTTTGTTTTTTTTCATGTAGTCTCCATTTTAACAAGCAGCTGTGCTTTGGTGTGTAATGACAGACAGCTTCCATCTTCAGGGAGTTGCCTAGTCAACTGAATGGAAATAAGACACATAATTGGTCAGCACTGGAAGTTAAGATGATTTTTTTCTCCAGTCCAGTTTATTTTCCACAAGTGTTTGTTTGAGAACCTGAAGTGCTGATCGCTTGAAGGACTTTGTGGAGACCTTTGGTGTTGGTGGGGTTCCTTCCTGCCTCTTTTTATATCTCATGCAGTTTAACACTTAAAGCAGAATGATGGCAGTAAAACTGACTTTTAGAAGCCTTTTTTTCCCTAGGCATCCTTGTAAGATAAGATCAACCATCTTATAGAGTGAACATAAAAATAGGGATAGGTGTTTCAAGTAATACCCCAACCCGTTGCTGCCAAGTCGATTCTGACTCATAGAGACCCAGTAGGACAGAGTAGAACTGCACCATAGGGTTTCCAAGACTGTAATCTTTACAGAAGCAGACTTCCACATCTTTCTTCCCATTCAAGTAATAGAATGTAATTTTCTTTGAAAAGTAGGGGAAGCAGCAAGCAGTCTTCAAATTAACTACAAAAAACTAGGAAGCTCTGGGGTGATTTCCATGATGGTTTCCTGTTACAGAATTAGTTAGGTTTCACTTGCAGCAGTATAAGCTGGATACCTTAAATCTCCATTGTCATGACTCCAGTGTTCATTTCAATTTTTGCTGCAATAAAATAACTAAATTAGAATGCAAATTAGAATACAGCGAAGTTTTATTAATCTTCTTATTTATCTGTAGTCACATCTAGTTTTGTATTACATAAAAAACTAAGAGTCCATAAAAAATATGATCAAGTTAAAGAGAATAGATATGAAAATTTTAAGCCAAACTGGGTAGTTTGAATGGTGTATCATTTGATGAATTAGGACTTAAAAAATAATTCCAATTCTATAATTTTAAATTTATGTATTAGAAAGGTAGGTTTATTTACATTTTAATATATCTTCTTTATATTGTGGGTGAGTCCTGGTGGTACAGTGGTGAAGTGCTCAGCTGCTAACCACATGGTCAGTGGTTCAAATCCACCAGCCACTTCACGGGAGATAGATGTGGCAGTCTGCTTCCGTGAAGACTACAGCCTTGGAAACCCTGTGGGGCAGTTCAGCTCTGTCCTGTAGTGTCACTATGAGTTGGAATTGACTGGATGACAGTGGATGTGATTTTGTTTTTTATATTGTGGGTCTGAGGGGTCTAATACTCATTCTACTTTTTTTTTTTTTTTTTTAATTTTTTTTATTGTACTTGAGATGAAAGTTTACAGAACAAACTAGTTTCTCCTTAAACCGTCAGTACACACATTATCCTATGACATTGGTTAACAACCCCACAACATGTCAACACTCTCCCTTCTCAACCTTGGGTTCCCTATAACCAGCTTTCCCGTCTCCTCCTGCTTTCTAGTCCTTGCCCCCGGGCTGGTGTGCCCCTTTAGTCTTGTTTTGTTTTATGGGCCTGTATAAACTTTGGCTGAAGGGTGAACCTCAGGAGGACTTCATTACTGAGCTGAAAGTGTGTCTGGGGGCCATACTCTCAGGGTTTCTTCAGTTTCTGTCAGGTCAGCAAATCTGGTCTTTTCTTTTTGAGTTAGAATTTTGCTCTACATTTTTCTCCAGTTCTGTCCAGGACCCTCTATTGTGATGCCCGTCAGAGCAGTCAGTAGTGGTATCTGGGCACCATCTAGTTATACTGGACTCAGTCTGGTGAAAGCCGTGGTAGATGTGATCCATTAACCCTTTGGACTAATTTTTCCCTTGTGTCTTTAGTTTTCTTCATTCTTCCTTGCTTCTGAAGGGGTGAGACCAGTGTAGTATCCTAGGTGGCCACTCGAAGGCTTTTGAGACCCCTGACACTACGCACTAAAGTAGAATGTAGGATATTTTCTTTATAAAATATTTTATACCAGTTGAGCTAGTTGTTCCCCGAGACCGTGGTCCCCACAGCCCTCAGCCCAGCAATTTGGTCCCTCAGGGAGTTTGGATGTGTCTATGGAGCTTCCCTGACCTTGCCTTGCACAAGTTGTGGTGGCTTTCCCAGTATTGTGTACTGTCTTAAAAATATGGAACACTTCACGAATGTGCATGTCATCCTTGTGCAGGGGCCCTGCTAATCTCTATACTTTCCAATTTTAGTATATGTGTTGCCAAATTGAGCACTCATTCTACATTTCTTAATGTGGGATTTGGTTTTGCTCCCAAGGGATCTTAAGAGTTTGCCTTGTCTCCCCACAGTATGTTTTTCAGTGGTGCTTGATAATTGGACCCAGTTAGGCCTGGAGGTTTGTAGTGACTTTTAAATGAAATTGAGATTAGTTCTGAATAGTCATGGTTCAGGAATGATTTTTCATTTTGCTTGTAAAATTTGGTTGAAGACCTATTTGTGTCATTCCTGCATGCACAGGGTCATATTCGGTGGAGCTTTCCTCCTTTCCTGCCCTGAGTAATGCTCCTCCATCTGGTGAGGCTGAAGAGAGTGGTGATCTTGGTTATCCACAGCTTCTGCCCGTCAACTCTAAACTGCCCGTAGGAACCTGGAGTGCTTTAATGTTGTATTTACAGCTCACATTGCACTCAGTCATCTTTTTCTGTTTCTTAAAATTATTTAAATTGCTGCTTTAAAATCACTGTACGGGGTACCCATCCTTGCATTAACAAGAGAATTGTGATGTTAACCTGGCAAAGCCAAATTAATCGGGAATTCCTATATTTCCTATTTTGTGTTCAGTGCTGTGCTAGGTGCCAGAAGAGATTCAGAAGTTTCACGGTGAGGACAGGAAGACAAATAGTATTTAATGAACACTGTGGTAGCTGCTTTACTTAAAATACTTCATTATATAATTTTCCTCACTTTACACTTGAAAAGACCAGGCTTAGAGAGTCTTGAAAGTTACAAAGCGTTACAGCTGTGATTATAGCCCAGGCCTGTTCTTACCGTAGCCTCTCAGGCCTTAAGACACTCCCTTCTGGGAATTTTATGCTATGGGTAGGGAGACCTCTCTTTTACTTGACTGAATCTGGAATTCAACCTGATTCAGTAAAGAGTGAAACTTGGTTTGGGTTCCGTACAAGAAGTTTTGGTCAGTTGATGATTTTATCATAGATGAGTCTTTACAGAAGGCAGTTCCTCAACACAGACCCTTGGGACAGCATTGGAGCAAATTGCCAAAGTCTAAGGGTTATACCGAAACAGTGCATAGAAAGGGCAGTGCCATCTCTGCCCTGTCACTTAGCCACCAATCTACACGTCACTGCATTGTGATGGGAAAAAAGTAACTAGCATTCATTACCTACAAACTCCATCTACTCTTTCAGAATGATTTCCAGTTTTATTTTGGTTATAAGTATTTTTATTCCTATGGGATCGGCTTACTTTGTTAATTTATGGTTTATTGTGATTTTTTAGATTAACATTCAAGACTGCACCTCTCTTCATCCCTAATACACAAAGTGGTATCTGGGCGGTTTTTAATTAGTAGTAATAACGTTCATATCAATTTCATCGCTGCACTTTGCCAAGACAGGAATATAAACCAGGCTTCGTCAAAATGTAGAAGACATCTAGAAACTGTTCAGATCCATCTTCAAAATGTTGAATGGCTTGAGAGTGTTATTTCTCTAGAGCTCATGTAGAATGACATACAGCACAGCAGAAGCCTAATAGCCCATGTTTTTATTACTACAATAACAGAAGACATAGTCAAATTAGATGTTTCTTGTTAAGATTGGAAATGGTGTATATTGAAGTTCTTTTTTTCCCCTTCCATATAATTCAATAATATTGAACTAAGATGTTATTATTTAAGTTTGGAATTTAAATTTTTTCACATGTAGTGTAAGTGTGAGATAATGACTCTTGGTGTCTTTTGACAAATCTCTATCATAAAGTGATCCATCTGATGTTGCCATTGCTCATATCATACTTCATTCACCTCTTTTTATGATTTCATTCAGAAACCCCTTTATAAACAACAGAATGAAACAGAATATATTAGAAGAATAGAGCAAGTTAAATGACTTACTGATGTGTTGGCGTCTTAGTTAACTTCATCTGCCATAATGGATCTCCCACATTATTTTTTGCAGCTGATTCCAAGTAACTTTTGGCAAATTTTATACAAAAGGTATTGGTTTCATTTATTCAATACATATTTGTTAGGTGTTTGTGTAGTAGTAAAGAGCTATGGTTGCTAACCAAAGGCTGGCAGTTCATATCTACCAGGTGCTCCTTGGAAACTCTATGGGGCACTTCTGCTCTGTCCTGTAGGGTTGCTATGGGTCAAAATCGACTTGATGGCAATTTTTTTTTTTTTTTTTTTTTTAATGTGCTGGCACTGATGGCACTGGGGATATAACAGTGAATAAAACAACTACTGTTGAGAACATTTAAACAGTTGTGTCGCTTCTCAATACTGTGGAAGGCAGCTCAACTTGTACAAAGCAAGGTCATGGAGATTCCATAGACACATCCAAACTCCCTGAGGGACCAAATTGCTGGGCTGAGGGCTGTGGGGAACGTGGTCTCGGGGAACATCTAGTTCAACTGGCATAACATAGTTTATATAGAAAACATTCTACATTCTTCTTTGGTGAGTAGCGTCTGGGGTCTTAAAAGCCTGTGAACGGCCATCTAAGATACTCCACTGGACTCACCTCATTGGAGGCAAGGGAAAATGAAGAAAACTAAAGATACAAGGGAAAGATTAGTCCAAAGGATCAATGGACCATAACTACCACGACCTCCACCAGACTGAGTCCAATACAACTAGATGGTGCCCAGCTACCACCACTGACTGCTCTGACAGGGATCACAATAGAAGGTCGCAGACAGATCTGGAGGAAAATGTAGAACAAAATTCTAACTCACAAAAAAAAGAACAGACTTACTAGCCTGACAGAGACTGAAGAAACTCCGAGAGTATGGCCCCCAGGCACCCTTTCAGCTCAGTAATGAAGTTCACCCTTCAGCCAAAGATTAGAGAGGCCCGTAAAACAAAACGAGACTAAAGGGGCACACCAGCTCAGGGGCAAGGACTAGAAGGCAGGATTGGATAGGAAAGCTGGTAATAAGGAACCCAAGGGTTGAGAAGGGAGTGTGTCGACATGTCATGGCATTGTTAACCAATGTCATGAAACAATATGTGTACTAACTGTTTAATGAGAAGCTAGTTTGTTCCGTAAACCTTCATCTAAAGTACAATTAAAAGAAAAATAAGTACAAGGAAACCCTGAAGAATATCAAGGTGATCTTTATGAAGATTTAGAAAAGTACCTGAAAATTTACTACAGAGTGACACATTGAGGGCTGAGGCTGTGTCCCTCATTCATCACTGACTTTCCAGAACCTTGCCCCATGTCTGGCACATAGATGGCCCTCAACCAGTACTTGCTGAACCAGTACTTGCTGAATAAATGAATGAATGCTTATTTAGCAGGGGCAGGGGGCTGGGGACCATGGTTTCAGCGGACATCTAAGTCAATTGGCGTAATGAAATCTATTAAGAAAACATTCTGCATCCCACTTTGAAGAGTGGCGTCTGGGGTCTTAAACGCCAGCAAGCAGCCATCTAAGATGCATCAATTGGTTTCAACCCACCTGGATCAAAGGAGAACGAAGAACACCAAGGACAGAAGGCAATTACGAGCCCAAGAGACAGAAGGGGCCACATAAACAAGAGACTATATTAGCCTGAGAGCAGAACTAGATGGTACCTGGCTACAACCAATGACTGCCCTGACAGGGAACACAACAGAGAACCTCTGATGGAGCAGGAGAGCAGTGGGATGCAGACACCAAACTCTCAGAAAAAGACCAGACTTAATGGTCTGACTGAGACTAGAAAGACCCCGGTGGTCATGGTCCCCATACGTTCTGTTAGCCCAAGACAGGAACCATTCCCAAAGCCAACTCTGCAGACAGGGATTGGACTGGACAGTGGGATAGAAACTGATACTGGTGAAGAATGAGCTTCTTGGATCAAGTAGACACATGAGACTATGTTGGCATCTCCTATCTGGAGGGGAGATGAGAGGACAGAGGGGGTCAGAAGTTGGTGGAATGGACACAAAAAGAGTGGAGGGAAGGAGTGTGCTGTCTCATTAGGGGGAGAGCAATTAGGAGTATATAGCAAGGCATATGTAAGTTTTTGCATGAGAGACTGACTTGATTTGTAAACTTTCACTTAAAGCACACACACAAAAAAAAATCAAAAAGTTGTGTCACTTCTGAATGCATTTCTTTTTCCTAAAGAGGAGTTCTGAAAACTTCTTAGAATTATTGGAATATGACTCTGACCTCATAAAAATCATACAAAATTAAGGTATGTTATGGCAAGGTGCTCTATTGGACTATAAGTAAAAAGAAAAATGAAATAGGTAATTGAGTGATTGGTATTTATAAGTTCAGCACATGAAACATCAACTGGATCTACTATCCTTAAATAGATTTTATAGGCCATGCTCCTTCCAGAAAGGCCACTGGAAGAACTAAATACCTTTTTATTAAAAATGAATTGGGAATAGTGGTATGGCCTTTTCACATCTTAGTTGGATAAGTTGAATAGGGAAATTTTACTTCATTTTTATGAAATCATGTTGTTTCATGTTTTACATTTAAAATGTCTTTTTCCCAGCTTGCCATCCACCACGGAGAAACATATGAACTTAACAAGTTGAAGGTTTACATGAACTGTGATGATAAATAGTGGTAGTTAAGTCAGTTAAAGTGTATGTCTGTGTGTTTAGGTACATACAGTGGAAACCCTGGTGGCCTAGTGCTTAAGTACTACGGCTGCTATCCAAAGGGACGGCAGTTCGAATCCACCAGGCGCTCCTTGGAAACTCTGTGGGGCAGTTCTACTCTGTCCTATAGGGTTGCTATGAGTCGGAATTGACTCAACGGCACTAGGTTTGGTTTTTGGTTTTTTGGTACATACAATTTTAGCAGAGTCTGCTGTTTTAAGGCAGAAATTAAAGCAAGGATTAAGGACTTTTAATTCTTCTCAGCCAAACATTTTTGTGAGGTTTGTCTTCCTAGACCCTGTGTTAAAATCCAGATGCCTATTAATAACTTATGTGTGCCTCAGGTAACAAAACTTAAAACTTTGTCCAGATGATAAAGTGAGATATTGTGTCTCAAGTATCTTGTGCAATACATAGTAATAGGCTCTTAAGTGTCCCTTTCTCATTATAAAAACTACACAAGTAATGGATGAATATCTTCTTAGAAAATCAGAATTATGTAGAGCAAAAACACTTCTCTGCCTAGTGGTAATCATTTGTAACGAGTTAGTATGTATCCTTCTTGTCTTTTCTAATTACTGGTTTTCTATGTATATGTATACGTTTACAAAGATCACATGCTTATTTTTAACATACATAGGATCATGCTTTATATTCTGTGTTACATTTTTCACATTATGTTTTTGTGATCTTCCATGATATTATGAACAGGGCTACCTTCTTTAACATTTCAAGGTACTTCATTGAATGGAGGTATCATAATTTATTCATTCATTCCCCTATTGAGGATCCATTTATTCCTTAATGTTTTTAATTTCTGTGAATGGTAGAACTGAATGGAAAAGAAAATCATGGTTGTAAGTTTTGTTTCTTTGTTTTGCAATGAGATATCTGTAATCTTGAACATGCTCAAAGTGCCGAGTCATGTATACCAAAAAACCCAGCGCCCTTAAGATGATTCCTACTCATAGCTACCCTGTAGAACAGAGCAAAACTGCCCCTTAGAGTTTCCAAGGAGTGCCTGGTGGATTTGAACTGCCAGCCTTTTGGTTAGCAGCTGTAGCACTTAACTACTATGCTACCAGGTAGATACCCGATTGGAGCAGTTCTATTCTGTGCTACAGGGTCTGTATGAGTTGGAATAATATAATCATACTTGACGGCAATGGGTTTTAGCTTGGTTTGATTATGACTGTATCAACCAAACCAAAATCTGTTGCTGTTGAGTTGGTTCCTACTCATAGCGACCCTGTAGGACAGAGTAGAACTGCCCCATAGAGTTTCCAAGGAGTGGCTGGCTAGTAGATTCACACTGCCACTCTGTGTGGTTAGCATCTGAGCTCTTAACCGCTGCACCACCACAGCTCCTGTGACTTTATAGACATGGAATATGATTACCTGGGAAGGAGGAGAAATGAGGGCAAGGGGTAAGGTAAGGTCAAAACAAAACAACTAATGTTCATGATAAAAACAGTGGGTGTGTTATGGATTACAGGTGTGATAAATTTCATGTATATTTATATATATAGCTTAAAGAAATGCTTGAAAGGATGCACTGGGCCTTTTTTTTAATCTAAAAATTTCTTTTTTTAGTTGAGGAAGAAAATCAGAATTCTGTTGGCCTTTCTAGGGATTTAGATTTGTAATAAAATTCTCTGTACTTACAAAGGGCACAGGAGTCAGTTTTTAAATGAAAGTTAACCTGTTAATGACATATGTCTTCACCTAAACATTTCTGTGCGTATAGCTTCAAAAATTTTCTTATATAGTGTCTCGTTTCTTGTGGCATGCGCCTACATTTGTAAAGGCATTTTTCCTGTGCTTTAGAGCTGTGATATTGAGTATGTGTGCATGTGTGTGTATAATTTTGATTCATGCCCTCCTAGATTTCAACTGTTACCTTCATATTTAGATGGCAGTTCATTACTTAAATTGCTGTTGTTTTCAGAGTCAAGGCAGGCGTGACCTGTTTTCTGAGCCCCACCTTGTTTCAGATGAACATTTTTAGTACCCCTTTTTCTTTTTTAAATTTTATCGTGGTCAAATATAAGATGTTTGCCATTTCAACCTTTCCCTTTGTTTTTGTGGAATGAATAGAATGCATCTAGTCCATCATTATATTTGGAGAAATGATAATATCACTTCAGGGGTCATCAAAGTCATGATTAATAACATTTTTGTATTTATTAAAGAGTTTTTAATCATATCATGGTAAATACTACACCAAAATAATGTTAACTATTCCTGGTGGTACAGTGGTTAAGAGCTCAGCTGCTAACCAAAAGGTAAGCAGTTCTAATCCACCACCTGCCACTTGGAAACCCTATGGGGCAGTTCTACTCTGTTCTGTTGTTGTTAGGTGCCATCGAGTCAGTTCCAACTCATAGCGACCCTACGTACAACAGAATGAAACACTACCCAGTCCTGCGCCATCTTCAAATAGTTGTTATTCTTGAGCCATTGTTGCAGCTACTATGTCCATCCATCTTGTTGAAGGTCTTCTTCCTTTTTGCTGACCCTCAACTTTGCCAAGCATGATGTCCTTCTCCAGGGACTGGTCCCTCCTGATAACATGTCCAAATTATGTGAGATATAATCTCACCATTCTGGCTTCTAAGGAGCATTCTGGTTGTACTTCTTCCAAGACAGATTTGTTTGTACTTTTGGCAATCCATGATATATTCAGTATTCTTCGCCAACACCACAGTTCAAAGGCGTCAATTCTTTGGTCTTCCTTATTCATTGTCCAGCTTTTGTGTGCATTTTAGGCGATTGAAAACACCATGGCTTGGGTCAGGCGCACCTTAGTCTTTGAAATGACATCTTTGCTTTTCGACACTTTAAAGAGATCCCTTGCAGCAAATTTTCCAAATGGAGTGCGTCATTTGATTTCTTGACTGCTGCTTCCACGGGTATTGATTGTGGATCCAAGTAAAATGAAATCCTTGACAACCTCAGTCTCCTCTCCATTTATCATGATGTTGCTTATTGGTCCAGTTGTGAGGATTTTCGTTTTCTTTACGTTGAGGTGTAATCCGTACCGAAGGCTGTGATCTTTGATCTTCATCAGTAAGTGCTTCAAGTCCTCTTCACTTTCAGCAAGTAAGGTTATGTCATGTGCATAATGCAGATTGTTAATGAGTCTTCCTCCAGTCTTGATACTGTGTTCTTCTTCATATGCTCTGTCCCATAGGGTCACCGGTGGCGTAGTGCTTAAGAGCTACGGCTGTTAGTCAAAAGGTCAACGGTTACAATCTACCAAGTGCTCCTTGGAAACCATATAGGGTAGTTCTACTCGGTCTTGGCGTGTTGCTATGAGTCAGAATCGACTTGACAACTTTTTTTTTTTTTAATAGGGTCACTATGAGTTGGAATTGACGGGACAGCAACGGGTTAAATAAAGGCATAAAAAACATGATCTAAGAGAAAATTCAAGGTCACTAATCATCAGAACTCTGATCAGCAAACCAATACAGTGGCAATAACCAAAAAACCCATTACGATCAAGTGAATTCTGACTCATAATGACACTATAGGACAGAGTAGAACTGCTCCAGAGGTTTCCAGGGAGCAGCTAGTGGATTCGAACTGCCAACTTTTTGGTTAGCAGCCAAGTTCTTAACTGCTGTGCCATCAGGTCTCCTTTTATGCCTTTAATGGTTGCTATTTGAATTCCCAATGTTGTTTGTGTTTTCTTAACTCCAGAGCCACCCCATAACACTCAGAAACCTTCTTGATGTTTTATAGTGTAAAATTCAGAAAGTTTATACTTTTCTCAAGTTTATACTGTTTCTTAATATGGTTTTGGCTCATCAGAATTTCTTAGGAAACTTTCCTTCTTTAGTTGTCTTGTTAGTAAATAGCCCTTTCCTCCTTCATGATAAAACTGTGACATTTCTCCAAGTGACAACTCCTGGTCCATATTCTCTGTTACTGCTGTCGGTGTGTCTTTTTGACAATAATGTGTTCTGAAATGAAGATGTAGACTATATTCTTCTAGTGTGAAGTGAATTAATTGGCAGGTAAAAAGATCAGATTGACATGTTCAAACTCATCTTACAAGTTTGATAACTGATAAGTTTCATTTTACTTTGCTATGTTTGGTGCAGAATAATTCAAATGGGAAAAACATAGAAATGAAAAATTTCCATTTTAATTTTACCTCAATCGAAATTGTAAAATCTTGTAGATTTTTCTAGTTACTTTGCATCTTTTTAAAAATTTTCTCTGGGAATTCACGTCCCACTGATTGCTTTCTCCTCAACATTTTTATTCGTATTATTGTTCTCCAAATGTCTAGTTCTTGCTTAAAATGTTACCATTGATTATTTTTCTTTTGACTTCAGATTTGGGGTACCAGAGACCATAAATTGTGTATAACGGGCTCATGTTTAATTTTACTTAGTTACAGCAGAAACGATACAATAGTGATCACTAAAATGTCAGCATTCACCTAACCAAGCTGTTCTGGATGTGCCATGGGCTTTCTTGGAAGGTCTAGGAAGGTATAAGAAAGTCTTGATTCTTAGTGGATTATGTGAGTTTATTTTTACCCTTTTCTATTGTGCTTTGAACATCTTTTAGCTCTTAAATAGGTACTTATTTTCTTGATAAGCCTGGATTTCATTTTGTTTATTCACCACTGCCTCTGAAAAATCTCCATTAGTGATTTTTTTGAGAAAAAAATCGTTGACAGAACCATTTTAGGCTTTTTGTTTTCGGGGGTGGGCACCTTAAGTGTGATGACCCTTGTTTTGTTTTCCGATTTTTTTGGTGTTGTCGTAAAAACACATATAACACAGCGTTTGCCAATGCAGCATTTTTTACATGCCCAGATCAGTGACATTGGTTGCATTACTTGGATTGTGCCAGAATCACCATTGACAGATATACGGGGCTTCCTAAAAAAGGACTCCTCTTCCTCCCCGCCCGTCTCCCTCTCACCACTGGTAACCACTAATCAACTTTGGTCTCTACATTTGCCTATTCTAGATATTTCATGTAGGGGATCATATAGCGTTTGTCCTTTAGTGACTGACTTCACTCAACATAATGTTTTCAAGGTTCATCCGTGTTGTAGCATATACCAGCACTTCATTTCTCTCTATGGCTGACCGAGATTCCATTATATATGTGTACCACATTTTTGTTTATCCATGTAATAGCACTTTTCCATCAAAAAGAACGGGATACAATATCATTACACAATCTATGAAAATAAATTCATCTACATTGTAATGCAGGTTAATTTCAGTTTTACTTACATGTTCAGAGTCCCTGGGTGGTACAAATGATTAATGTGTTCAGTTGCTAACCAAAAGGTTCAAGATCTGAGGAGTCTACCCAGAGGTACCTCAGAAGAAAGGCCTGGTGATCTTCTGAAAAATCAGCCATCGAAAACCCTGTGGAGCACATGGGGTCACCATGAGTCAGAATCAGCTCAGTGGCCATGGGTATTGATGTCTTCATCCATATGCATGTTTTCTGTTTTCGTTAGCTGCTGAGGAATCGGTCCCCGACTCGGAGTAACCCTGTGCACAATGCAACCATCCCCGTGATTAGCTGTGAATTGGATCATAGTGAACTACGGGATTTTCATAGGTTGATTTTCAGAAGTAGATCACTAGGCCTTCTTCCTAGTCTGTCTTAGTCTGGGAGCTCTGCTGAAACCTGTTCAGCATCATAAAAAAAAAAAAAATCATAGCAGCATACAAACCCCCACTGCATATGAAGTGCATTGGCCGGAAGTCGACCTGACTGTCCTACATGGAAGGCAAGAGGTGTACCACTGAACCACTGATGGCTTGCCTCATTGTAATAAAAGTATAACTTTTGATGGTTTTATTTTTGTTACACAAATCAAAGTAATAGCTCCATTAATAGAACTCTAAGTAAAAGAAGTGTTTCTCAACCATGTCTTAGTTATCTAGTGCTGCTGTAACAGAACTATCACAAGTGGGTGGCTTTAACAAACAGAAATTTATTTCCTCACACTTTAAGAAGCTGGAAGTCCAAGGTCAAGGTGCTGGCTCTAGGGGAAGGCCTCTTCTCTGTGTAGGCTCTGGGGGAAGGTCCTTGTCTCTTTAGCTCCTGTTTCCTCGGTTCATGGAGATCTTGTGGCTTGGCATCAGTCTTCCCCTATGTTTGTTTGCCTGATCTGTTCCTTTGTATTATGTAAGAGATTGACTGAAAACACACCCTGCACTAACCCTGACTCATTGACATAACAAAAACAAGCCATTCCTGAATGAGATTATAACCACTGTTCAAAACCAAAACCAAATGCTTTGCTGTCTAGTGGATTCCATGTCCATTGGATTCTGACTCATAACAACTGTATGTACAACAGAACGAATACATACATACATACATACACACACACATAATGTGTATATATGTATATATGACCTCTTGCTTTCATCATGTATGATGTCCTTGATGTCCAGACCCATTGCCGTCAAGTCAATTCTGACTCATAGCGACCCTATGGGACGGAGTAGAACTGCCCGGTAGGGTTTCCAAGGAGCGGCTGGTGGATTCGAACTGCCACCTTTTCGGTTAGCAGGGAGCTCTTAACCACTGCACCACCAGGGCTCCACCACAGGCATAGAGGTTAGGATTTACAACATATATTTTGGGGGGACACACTTCAGTCTATCAACCACAGTCCTTCCATGTCAAGGTGTCTTCTTTAGTTTTTGTATATACATTTACAGAATTTCTAAGGTGCAATCATTTGTACCTGATTTTATTTTCTTTCTTAGTTAATGAGCTTCACTGGGAGTGTGTAGACCCCCAGAAGTTAGTATCCTGTATGCAAGGATTCCAAATTCCTCTTAAACCGCCAGGTTGTCTATATCTGTCTGTATCCCCAGAGCTGATTAAGCCCAGGGAAGCAGAGGCCTGGCTCTGCCCCTGTCTCCTGTGTGGGCAGGTCCTAGTGCTCCCTTGCTTGTGTTGGTCCCTGTCCCCACTCTTCACTATGGAGCCATTCTGCTTGGTGTCATTGTGAAAACTCTCTGTTAAAAATCGGCTATTCACTCAAAGCAGGTCATTTCCTTTTAACTCTTTGTATCCCCCAAATCATCTCTCTTTCCAACAGCAGATAATGGGATTGTTGCCTGAACAACAGGGTCCTTTTCTTACTTCCTTCAGAATGTTCACTGTCTGCCCGAGTATAGATATCCCCTGAGCCTGGCTTTGAGCTAGCATAATGGACATAGCAATTTTGTGAACATAAATAAATGCTTTTGTTTTCTTTAAAAACAGAATCTTAATGTATCTCAACACAATCCATGCTTTCTTCCCCTCTCGGGTAAATTACAGGTTCACTCCTGTGCTGTGTTGTTAGATGGTGTGACATATGCATCACCTGAGTCCAGAGGGGGATTAATTGTGACCCGGAGATATTTATGATTTCTAAGTGCTTTTAACAAGAACAAGAGACAGCACTTAGTCTGACAGCTGATGATTCAGATGTCTTCTTTTCAATCAGCAGTTTAGAAAGTGCGCCAGTCAAGTGCACAGTTTTCTGTATCCATTTTGTGGAAAATTATCATGATTTTTGTGTATTCTGTAGCTCTCGAGCAGCTAACACCTTGTACTAGTTTTCATGCCTGAGAAGTAGAAATTTTCTTTGCTTATCGCCCAAATAATAAGACGAAAATATTACCTACCTTTTTTTAGGAGAGAGTGGAGGCTTAGGAATTTCATTGCGAAGACTAGGCGAATATCAATCAGGTGGACGGCATTGGACATATGAGCACTAGCTTTTTCCTTGAGGCTTCTAGGGTGTGATTGTTTGACAGAGGATTGCCTGATGACGCACCAATGTGAGGAATAGGGTTTAGATTTCAGGGTACGTAAGTAGATATGTTTCTCAAAGGGAACTGAAATTACTGAGCTAGTAACTTCGGCGTGATATTCGAGTCGCTGGACCAGTGTACACAGACTTCAGTTTGTTGGCTTGCCTGCCAGGGTGAGGGTGGGGGTGTCCCATAACATTCAGAGCCCTTTCATACTTGTTCACAAAGGTGCTTTCTTCTCCTACACCCACCACAAATTTTACCAGTAGTGAAATAGGGTAATTCACGTATAAAAATGAAAATTAGGTTGCTAGGTAATATTTCTTCATTTGTTTAGAAGTTTTCTTCTTGTGTCTGGGTTGCAATGACTGAATTTGATGAGCTTTCATTTTTCTTTTAGGCTCAGTTTATGAACCTCTTAAAAGCATTGATCTTCCAAGATGTGATAGTGAAACTCTGTGGGATAAATTGGATCGGTATTACAGAATTGGTAAGCAAAACCTGAGGAAAACATGGCCATGGGTAGTTAGGATGAGTATTTATTCTGCCCCACATGTATTGCATGTATCATGTGGATGATGTTTTTCTATCGGTTGGAGGTTGAGTTCGTTTCAGTGCCCAGGCAGCTGTATGTTCCAACTGCACATTGATATCAGGGCTATAAAAGATTCCAGCAAGTCACATCTGGCTCTTGCATAGTTTTAAAACTGTCACCAATATCTTCTGTGACCTTTTAGCCTTTTCCTAAATATTACCAGATTTGAAAACAAAGATTTTATATAAGCGTTCCTTGCTCAGTTACCTAAACATAGTTCCGAGGTGGTCCTGAACTTTTTGTATTCGTTTGTAATTCATTGAGGTACAAAAGAGGTATTACAAGGTCACTTAGTAATAGAGTAATAACACTCCCCTGGTTTTTGTTTTTTGACCAGAATCAGTTTGGCAAATTTTGTTTTTCAATATGAGTAAGCAACTTTGAGATACGCATATATGGGGCTCCTCTTTGTTCATCATACAGTGAACTGGAAATACTTGTTACATTTTTGTTACTTTGCTTCCTGTGCTATTTTTTGGCCTCCTATAGCAAATAATATCAGATTTGGTTTCTTTCCCTCCCCCTAAGGTATGGACCTTTTTGTTTGTTTAAACCTGTGTAAACCTTGTGTAAAACTTGAATTCAGCTTACCTCAGTCAAGATTCTGGTATGCCTGTGTTGCTCTCTCTTCGAAGCAGTAACTGGTTAAAGAGAATTAACTACAATGTTTAACAAAATGTAAATTGTTTATTTTGGACTCTGAGAGCCAATTCTTTTTTTCTGGGAGAAAATAGTAAATGCTTTAATATTTTGAAAGAAATGATACTTTACATGAGCAAAAGTTGTAATGATGAGTTCATTCAGTTTAATCTGGGAAAAAGGAAACAATTCTTTAATGTCTGTGCAGGATAAGGGTATTTTAGTGCTTTGAAAAACTATCCTAAAAAGTAGTTGAATACACCAATCTAGGTTAGATTAATTTATTGTAATTTGGGAAAAAAATTACTCCTCCATTTATAGTTAAAAAAAAAAAAATCCCATTGCTGTGGGGTCAATTCTGACTCATAGCAACCCTATAGGACAGAGTAGAACTGCCCCATGGTGTTTCCAAGGGGTGGCTGGTGGACTTGAACTGCCCACCTTTTGGTTAGCAGCCAGGCTCTTAATCAATGCACCACCAGGGCTCCTATTTCTAGTTAGATAGCAGTAAAATACCTTTTAGGTAAATGTAACTTTAGCGTGTTTTTTTTTTTCCAATATTGTTGTGTGCTGTCAAGTCGATTCAAACTCCTTGTGACCCTATATGATACAGTAGAACTGCCCCCTAGGGTTTCTGAGGCTGTAATTTTTGTGGGAACAGACTGACTTGTCTTTTTGTGCGCTGAGTCGCTGGTGGTTTCAAATTCATAACCTTTTGATTAGCAGCCGAGTGCTTAACTATTGCACTACGAGGGCTTCTTTTGCAGATATTAGGACTATTTTACAAAACTTAATTTCAGACTTCTTTTATTTAAGCAAAACGTTCATAGAATTTTTTACTTGCTATTGTTTTCCTGTCATGTAAGAATGGGATTCAGTTTTGAAATGTTAAACATAGTCTTAACCTTTACAATTTAATAAGGGAAATGAATGCACTTCCCCGAAGACCAGGCACAAATCAGTCATCAGTGAAATTCAGGATTCTAGGCTCATCTATGACCTGCTGGTAATTATTTATCTTCCTGCTAAGTCATTGCTCATCCTTCCTGAATTCTTGATAATTTACACGTAGCAGCTGATTGGCTTTGGCTTTAGCAAATGTATACTGTTCTTCACTACATATTTGCTTTAGGTGTTCCTATTGAACCATTTTGCTGAAAATATTAGTTTTTTTTTTTTTCTTTTTCCACCTGTACCTGATACTATCTTAATAAGATCTTAATAAGTCTTATAAAATAAAAAATAAAAAAAAATTTTTTTTTTAACTAGGTTATGCCAGAGGCTTTTTAAGTACTAATTAGCTGAATCTTTTCCTCAAAACCAGAAAGACCCTTTTTTTATGCAAGGTGGATTCCCACTTAGGTTGGAGTGACTTACATGACGTTGTTTTACATCTGCAAGTCTTATACTCCAGTGAAGTTTAGAAACAGCAATAAGATAGAAGTGGGCTGAAGAAACCAAAGAGTATTGAAACATTCAGTCCAAGGAAAATGGATGGTTATATTGTTCATTCTTTGTCTTGTCTTCACTTGCAGTCAAGTCAACATTGTTGCTGTATCAAAGTCCAACCACAGGCCTCTTTCCCTGTAAAACATGTGGAAACAATCAGAAGGCCAAGATCCAGGACAGCCTGTACTGTGCTGCCGGGGCCTGGGCTTTGGCTCTGGCATACAGGTACGCTGGGGTGTGTGCTACTAGTAACTCCAAGACCAGGACAGCTGTCTTGGCTCTGCTGCTGACTCTGTGACCTGTTCCTGCTCACATCTCCAAGATTTCTTCCAGTTCTAACATTTTATAACTTTGTAATCAGAATTGTCCCTCTCTAGGTTTCTAAATCAGCACTGATCTTTGGCAGAATGAATTGCCCGTTCATATTGAGTTGATTAATTTTTGCAGATGGAAACCTGGGGCCCAGAGTAGTTAACAAGTTTTTTGTTGTTGTTGTTCAGGTTAGTGTATTTTACCCACCTCAGTTGTTCAGGCTATCAGTTGCAACTCCAGTAATTATTTTATAAAGTCAAAAAGAAAATCCTTTCACAATACAAAATTTCTCTTTATTTCTTTCATTATGGCCTGACCTGTAGTAAATATAGTAACACATTTTAACTGTTGTCATTAAGATTAGGTTTCTGAACACTAACTTCTCTGAAGGTGATAAAAAACGCACGCGTATGCGCCCCTTACTTGAAAGTTGTACCTTACACATGAACTTGATCTCTCTGATGTCTTTCATTTTTTAAAAGAAAACCAAATATTAAAATAGTGTATTTATCCCCAGACCTTCTGTTAGCCCAAGACTGGAACCATTCCTGAAGCCAACTCTTGAGACAGGGATTGGACTGGGCTGTGGGATCGAAAATGATACTGGTGAGGACTGAGCTTCTTGGCTCAAGTAGACACAGGAGGCTATGTGGGCAGCTCCTGTCTGGAGGGGAGATGAGAAGGCAGAAGGAGGGGGACAGGAGCTGGTTGAATGTACACAGAGAATACAGGGTGGAGAGGAGGAGTGTGCTGTCTCCTTAAGGGGAGAGCAGCTAGGAGTACATAGCAAGGTGTATACGAGCTTTTGTGTGAGAGACTGACTTGATTTGTAAACTTTCACTTAAAGCACACACACACACACGCACACAAAATGTAGCCACCGTTAGCACACTGTTGTACTTATGTCACTGAAAGCATTCCCTTCCGTATTCTGTGGCAGTGCAGCATAGCTTTATTAACTGTAAACCTGCTGCTGGTCACTGCTGGACTTAGGAGTGCACAGAACACCAACAGCACCTTAACTAACTGGTTAAGCCAGCAATGGGACAAACCAACGCTGTGTACCTCCTGATGTGAAACAGTGGGACGTATACAACATTACCCATGTAGACTTTTTACCAAAGTGTCAGACATGAGTCTACCCATGAATAACAATTAACAAAGCCAGATTGTGACTCCTTTCAAGACAACCGAACTAGACTTTTAAATGTCAGTGTCACAGAAAAGTAAAAAAATTTAAAAAATATGAGGAAGACTAGGTGAAGACTAAAGAAATATGCCAATCAAATACCATACCTGATCCTTGTCAGGATCATGCATTTCCAATCAAAGTGCACTTTGGGGATATTTGGATAAGTTTGAATATAGACTGTATGTCAGATAATGATACTATGTTGTCACTAAATTTCTTGGATATGTTAATGGTATTATAGTTAGGTAGGAGAATGTCCTCGTTTTTAGGGGATACTTCTGAAGTTTGTAGGAATGAAGGGTAATGATATTTGCAGCTTATTTTCAAATAGTGAAAAAAAATATTTTGTAGATAGCAAATGCAAGCTAATAATAACAATTGGTGAATCCAGGTGAAGAGTATAAAGGTTCACTTATTGTAGCATCCTTTCAGCTTTTCTGTAGATGAGAATTTTTTCTACATAAACTTTTGGTAGAAATTGGCTTTAGAAGAAAATACTGCATTCCTGGCAGCCTGTGGACGAAAGTCAGACATTGACCTTTTCCCAGAAGGCTTCAAAGACCTGATAGAGAATTTACCTCATTACTCTGCTGGGCACATTCTGTCACCCAGCTCCCTGGATCATCTACCGTCTCACATAGTGAAAGTGGCAGAGTTTTCTGTAGGAAAAGATCTGCCATTGGGAGCAATGCAAAGATACTTATCATAGAAATATTATGAAACCCTTTTTGCTTTCACAATATTAAATTCTGATGACTTGTTTAGAGAATTGCCATGTTGTAAAATTAATTGAAGTTTTGTTTTAAAGTCTACTTGTAAATGCTGATGAAATCATATAGATTATATTAGGAAGAATTCCTCAAAAATTAGCCAGTTAATTTTTCTCTTCAGGAATTAAATCCATCTCTTTTTGATAATTAATACATAATTCAAAGTTTATTAATTTAAGCAATTATGAATAATATGAGTTTTCTAATTGTTTTTCCATCAGCCTTGCCGACAGTCCAGGAAACCTCACATCTGTTTGAATTTGTGTGTGTGTGTGTGTGTGTGTGTGTGTGTGTGTGTGAACTGAAGGTTTTGAAAGATTGAAAGTCGTCTTATTCCATGCACATTTAGGAAAATAATTTGGTGCTATTTGACTAGGTATATATAGTCAAGACTTTATTGCTGGAGACAATGCAGTAATTCCTTTGCTCAAATATACTTTGAAATAGCTTTTGTTTTTCTTAAATGCGATATTGTAGGTCCATTTTATAATTTGATTTTGTTTTAGGGGAGGGAAGAAAAGCTTATTAATGTTTGACTTTTTAAAATGTGACTTATATATTAAGTTACAGTTCCATGTGTATCACTACTTGTTCAGATTAAAACTGTTTTGAACCTACTGAGTCTGTTAAAAGAAGTTGAGTCTGTAGGCTACATCACACTAAAATTTTATCATGTAGTGTTTTTGGCATTTTTTGTTTGTTTCTCATGTAACTTCTGGAAGAAAAACTGATTCTTTAGAGGTTAAATGTGGAATTTAGCTTTCTTTTTTTACACTTGTAAAGAGTAAATGATTTTCAAAAAGAGTATTGACTTGAATGAATGCGTTTGGACTGTTGCAGTGTGTACGTATATTGGACAAAAGAAAACTCAAGCCAGTGCTTGACAGAAAGCTCCAGCACTGTCTAAGGGAGAGAGAGGATGGCTTGCTGCAAGAAATCAGCCTGTTTTCTCCCAATTACAGATTTATTGCTGTTTTAGGTGGCTGTAGCTTAAATCTTTTAAATTATCAAGTCATGTGACTAATTCTACCAAGCAAAATTCCGATTATAATTTTATTTTTCTTGAAGCTTGTCTCTGGGGAAATAGTACACCAATGATAAGACTCAAGTATCTAGTCTCCTCACTACTTATATATTTATGAGTATGCAACTCTGGTTTAGATATAAAATTGACAGTTTATACTATAGACGTACCTGATCAACAATTGTGCATAGCTTGTAATTGGTATTTATTTAATAGAAATAATTTTAAAGTGTTTTCATTTTTTAGCTGTTTAAAATTAAAAACATTCCTCAGATCACACTACAACTTGAATTTGCGTGCACGCAGCTTGCTAAAGAGAATAGAATCTTGCTGGTCTCTGGTGGAAGACAGATGATTCACTTTAGGTCATCAGATTCACTTTAAATCTTAGGAAAGGTAATGAATACATCCTCAGGTCCAAGTACTTTTACTGAAATCCAGCTGCTCTTTTTCTTTCTCAGTCAGAAGAAAAATATTCTTCTTGTTCCCATTTTATTTTCAGAAGATGGGATAACCAGGAAAACTTGATTAAAATGGAAGAATTCTTTATCATGGTTGCATTATCTTCGAATAATTTAGTCTTGGCTTAATACTTGCTGAAATTAGGAGCAGAGAGAATTATTTTTAAAGACAGTTTTAGAAAAACCTGACTTGATTTTGTTTTTTTCCTGAATTCTTCATTTTTAGTTGAGGTAAGGATCATATGCAGAACACTTCCCCGAGTTCATGATACTCCAGCTCATGATACTCCAGCTCTGTTATGTATGTCCCATCTCCTCCATAAAGCAATGCCTGGTCCAGTGTCATTCACTCCAGGGTTTGCCTCTGTTAATATACTTGTGTGTGACATCAGAAGGAAAAATAGAATAGTGAGCAAACTCATGCTGGTTTTCCCGCAGTGCCTGCATACGGAGGAATGAAGTGCTAATGACGAGTAATTTTCTTTTTACTGACATTCACCATAATATGTTAAAATGATAATCATTATTCTGAGTAGCAGTCTGTGAGACACGCAGTTGGACCAGGTGGAGAGGGTAATTACAGAGTACATTTTAAGGAGACAGGTTATGCTTTTTATCAAGGAGTATAATCTCCAGATATTTTAGTTAAGATTAAGTGAACTAATGAGTAAACAGCTTTTATTTTTCAGTAGTTTGTAAATCTTATTTGTCTTTTGAAGGTCATTGATCCATAATAAAAAAGAAACTTATGAGCAGAGGAACACAGTAACCCAGTTTAATAGTTCTACTTTAGCTATTCCATTTTTTTGTTCCTTTTTTTCAAAGCAAGAGGTATAAACTGGGATCAATTGATTTTAAATTAAACCTTAGAATATAAAGCTTTATGCTCAGACACATCGTGTATTTTAAAGACTACTTCCAGTTAATATTTTGGCCCATTAAAGAAATTAAAGATGAAATTGCTAGAGAGTATATACATATGAAAGTAGAGACTTAGACAAGAAAGGAGGAAAGCAAGGTGGACATAGAGGCCCAGTGTATTAAAAATCCATTGCCACTGAGTCAATTTCCAACTCATAGTGACCCTGTAGGACAGAGTAGAACTGCCCTATAGGGTTTCCAAGAAGCAGTTGGTGGATACTAACTGCCAACCTTTTGATTAGCTGCTGAGCTTTTAAGCACTGCATAACCAAGGCTCCTCAGCATATTAAAAAAAAAAAAAAATTGCCATTGAGTCAGTTCTGCCTTATAGCCACCCTACAGCATATTAGAAATATTAATTATGTAATACTTTTAAGTTCTACTTCCTGGTTAGCTTAAGAACCTCTAATGTTTGAAATTTGAAATATGTATACATCTAATTATGGAAGTTCAAAATTCACAACACAAAAACTTACAAATAGAGCAAAAAAAAAAAAGATAAATCTGCACCACTGTCAGAAATAATTTTTAACACCCCTCTCTCAATAACAGAACGAAACAATGTGAATAAAGGGAATTTGAACAAAACTATCGAAAACCTACTCTAACTGACATTTATAGAGCCCTGCACCCAATAACTTCAGAATACACGTCCTTTTTAAGTGCACAAGGAGCAGTCACCAAGATTGACCGGATGCTGGGACATAAAATAAATCCTAGTAAATGCCAAAACTCCGAAATCTTACAGGTCATGTTTTTTGACCATAATGGAATTAAATTAGATGTCAATAATTATGAGGTATTTAGAAAGCCGCAAATATTTGGCAGTGAAACAACATACTCCAGAATAGACTTTGGTCAAAGAATAAGTCACAAGGGAAATTAGAAAATATTTCAAATTGAATGATAATGAAAGTAAAATGAATACACAGAAATGTCTGACCAGAGAATAAAACAAACAAACCTAATGATTTCTTACACATTCCTTCATTTACTCAAACAACATTGAGTGTTTACTGTTAGGCAGACATTTGGTCGTAGCATATGATAGCTCTGGCTGATGGTTACTAGAGCCCACAGTGGCATATGACACACCAAGGTTAGTGTCTGTCCCACTCAGAGCTAAGTCTCTAGAGCTTCCACAGAGTAAGTGGTTCAGTCTAAGTTGAATCAAACCATCTGTCTTAGTCAACTAGTGCTGCTATAAACTGAAATAGCACAAGTGGATGGCTTTAACAAAGAGAAGTTTATTTTCTTTCAGTAAAATAGGCTGAAAGTCCAAATTCAGGTGTCAACTCCAGGGGAAGTCTTTATGTTCTGTTGGCCTTTTCATCAATGTTCCCCTGGACTAGAAGCTTCTCTGCGCAGGGACCCTGAGTCCAAAGGACGCGCTCTGCTCCGGGCACTGCTTTCTTGGTGGTATGAGGTCCCCCTGTCTTTCCGCTTGCTTCTTTCTTTTATATCTCAAGAGATTGCCTCAAGACACAATCCAATCTTACAGATTGAGTCCTGCCTCACTAACACAACTGCTGCCCATCCTCCCTTATTAACATCATAGAGGCAGGATTTACAACTTATACACAAAATACCAGGAATCAAGGCCCAGCCAAACTGATACACACATTTTCTGAGGGACATAATTCAATCCATGACATCATCTCTTTCGCTGTTTTATCAGTCTCAGTGAATGGCATCACCATGCACCCAGTCACTCAAAACAATGCACTGATATCTGCCAATTTTACTTCATAAATATTTCTTAGACTCGTTTCCTACCTCCTTCCTTCCTCATCCCCTTTTGCCTATACTATTGCAGTTGGTATCTAACGATTCCGTCTGTCTCTATTTTTGTTCCCCCCCCCCTTTTTTTTTAACATCTACCTAAGAGGGCTGTACCTAAGACACAAATCCAACTATGTTGCTGTCTTCCTTTAGACCCTTTCCTGGCTCTGTGCTGCCTATAGAATCAAGCCCTGACTCCTAAACATGGCAGACAAAGCCCACTATTACTTGGCCTCTCTGCACCTTCATCACAATTTCCACCTACTCTTTAAATGCCAAAAATTAGTAGTTCTCTGTGTACACCATGCTTACCCATGACTTTTTGCCTTTTTTCATGCTGTTCCTTCTCTCTGGAATAACACTTCTACTCTTTTTTCATGGTTGTTTTGTGTATCTGTTTTCAATCAGCTCAAGCCTGATATTCTGGAAGTCTTCTTGAGTTTAATGCTAAATTAGATACCTCTTTTCATCCTGCCCCCATTCAAGCTCAGCATTGACTCATCTTATTATACAGATACCCATGGTTCTGTTCAACTGTGAACTCCTAGCACCTGGGCTTAGTATAACCTCAGATATCTGTAGACCTATTCTGTAATTTTTTGAGAAACAGATGTTAAAAATCGTTTCCAACTATCGTGTATTTTGTCTCTTGTTTCTCCTTTTAGTTGTATCATTTTTGCTTTGTGAATTTTTAATTTTGGTTATCAGTTGCGTATATATTTAGACTGGCATATCTTTCTGATTAACCATTTCTTTCATCGCTAGGAAATGTCACCCCTTTTAAATGGAGTGCTTAATCCATTTACTTTTAGTGTAATTATTGATGTGGTTAGGTTTAAGTCTGCCATCTCGCTGTCACCATTTGGGTTAATAGCATAGTTTTAGCATTCCACTTTATTTCACCATCGCCTTTTTAGCTGTACCTCTTTTTATTATTGTTTAGTGTTGCTCTAGGGCTAACAATATGCATCTTTATTGTCTCAAAGTCCATTTAGTCAATGTTGTACCATTTTATACCTCTTACCTCGCATTTCACATGTCCCTCTTCTTATTTCATACCTGACACTTCCCATCTTAAAGTGTTGTTAATTTTGCTCTAAACAATGACTGTCTTCTAAGGAAATTATGAGAAAACACTTTTTAATACTCAATTAACATTTCTGGTGCTCTTCATTCTTTCTTGTAGATCTGATATCTGTTTAAGCTCAGTGGAGTACCATGCTTTGCTTGAAGACCAGCTTGCTGTGGGGAATTTTCCCCAGGCCAAGAGCCAGCACCTTATCCTTATCCCTTTCCAGGCTTGTGCAGCTGTTCTGTAATGAATGAAAGCATTGCCTCACTTATTTTGTCCAATTTTATGGCAGTTTTGATATCATTTTTTGTTTGCTTGTTTTCTTAGCCAGAAGCCTAAATGCTATGTAGTTATTTTGAACTTTTTTCTGGACACTTTGAATTTATATAACTATTCTCCAGGAAAAACATTAATTTTATAGGAATGGTCTTGTAATGATTTTTTTCCTACCAAAGTTTTCTCAAAGCCTGTAGATCAGTATGAAATATTCTTAATTTTAAAAGTACCTTCTTTATACCTAATTTTAACCTTCAAATATGTATTCCCATTATTATATCTTATTTGGATTGTTATGACTACCCACAACTGGTCTTTAAATTCCTCCAGTCTGTTCTGTTCATTGGATCCAGGGTAATTTTCCTGCCTAACTCACCATTCATCTGTGCCCTCTACATTTCAGCTGAACTGCCCTGTCTACCCTGATCATAGCCCTCATCATCGATTATTTTTATTGATTACTTTCTTCTCCAGTAGGTTGTAAGTCCCTTGATGGCAGAGACCATATTCATCTTGCTCACTGTCCTGTCCCTGATATATAGCAGTGTTACAGCACATAGTAGGCGATCAGTAAATAGGTGAATGAACAAATATTTTGTACTTTTAACAGTTGTCAGAAAAATTCAAAATGTAGGTTTTTAGGTAGGGGTTGAATTGTAGAGATTCAGGTTGCATTAGGTCATGGTTTCACTCAACTTTCCTGTTCGAGGAAGTGTTATAATGACCCTCCATTTTCTAAGGATGTTTTTCTCTGTTGCTGTGTTACTGTTTCTGACAAATAAACTGACCAAAAAGAAGTGCTCTATTTTCAGCACTTTTAAACCAAACATAATATAACAGTGTTGGAACTACCAATCAAAATGGCCTGATTGGTTGCCCATGAAAACTTATCCTCAGAAGTGTTCTGTCTCAGAACTTACACTCATTGTAAAATACTTTTTTTTTTTTTTTTTTATCATGTGTGTGAACTTGGGCTTTGGAATTTGGGACATTTATATTCAGATCCCACTCCACAACTAGCCCTTTAACCATAGACAATTGTTTATCCTCTCCCAGCTCCAACTTCCTCAGCAAAAAAAAAAAAAAAAAAAAAAAAACGGATTACTTTAATGATTAAATGAGATAATGTATGTAAATGAGTGATCAAAGTACCTAGCATAAAGGAAGATTTCAGTAAATTATAGCCCTTATTATTATATTATGATGTTATGTCATCAGCATTAAACCCAAACCCAGTGCCTTCGAGGCGATTCTGACTCACAGCGACCCTATAGGACAGAGTAGAACTGCCCCATAGAGTTTCCAAGGAACGCCTGGCGGATTCCAACTGCCAGCCCTTTGGTTAGCAGCCATAGCACTTAACCACTACACCACCAGGGTCTCCTCATCAGCATTCTCACCAAATAATAACTCAATGATTTACTCCAACAAGCTAAAGCTGCCCTTTCAGTGGTTGAAACTATTTATAGTTGCCTCACATATATATATATATATTTTTTTTTTTCCATTAAAGATTTATACCTTGCAGTTTCAAGGAGATGAAACCAGCTAGTACTGGATGTACGTTTAATTGAAGGCACCCTTGACTGTGAACTAAAGTGCCACTCTAGCCATATTAAACACATGGCAGAGTCTTACTAAATACAAGGCATGTGCCTCCTTAACCCCAGCCTCCTTGAATCCAAGTGGCTATTGCATAACCTAAAGGGATTGGTATTAAAAATTACCTCAGATCTATAACAGTAGATTTTAAAAATCTGTTGGTGAATTTTTCCATTATAGAAATATGCTGTGAAGTTTCATCCAAGTCAATGTGGAAAATATCATATGCTATTTTTAAAGTGCCTGGCTTACTTCCTTAAAAGAATTGATCTTTGGATGAGAAACCTGCACGAGTTTCATCTTGGAATTTTTTTTAATTGCAACAGTTCTACATCTGCTGTGAAAATGGAATTTCACTGTGAAGGAATTAGTAGACGTCATCAGAACACAGGATTAGTCAGACAGTTAAATACTTAATTATCAGAAGCCCTGCTTCCTTTTCATATGCATTTCCAATTTGTTTTATGAGTTATCTCTCTCATCCAGGCGCATTGACGATGACAAGGGAAGGACCCATGAGCTGGAGCATTCGGCTGTAAAATGTATGAGAGGAATTCTCTACTGCTATATGCGTCAGGCTGATAAGGTAAAACACCGCAGCGTGGACTGGAGTTCTCATGTCTTTCTAAAGGATTAATTTAACCAATAGCAATAGCATTTTCTGAAGAAGAAGGGTAAAGCCACAGCTTAGGGCAGTGTAGGAGAGTTGAAGCAGCCTGCCTTCCAAGCTCAGGGTTCTGAAATCCTGAAATTGAAGGAACACCTTAAGCCAGAGATGCTTGAGAATTATTATTTAGACTTGAATTTTTTGTGTTTTGCATCTGGTATTTGCTTGATAAGCATCCAGTTTCCCGGGAACCACACAGTAATCCCAAATTCTAACCAATATTATACTATTTAGGAAAACTTTTATCAAAATTACTTTTGGACATGTGAATCACTTTGGCTGAAGGGAACTTGTTCGTAAATATTCTTTATTTATGTGCAAAGAAGCTAGGATTTTCTCTGCATGTTAAGAAATTCAAAGGGTTATTGTGAAAATTAAATAAAATAGTATAGGAAATAACACCTTTTAAACTGTAAAAAAAAAAACCAAAAACTGTAAAGCTCTGTACAAATATAACATGGTATTCCCCCCTACTTGCCTGCATTTCTGTGTCCTCAGGCCCTAATATAATAAATGTTCACATATGCAGGTTGGCGTGAGTGCCCCCAAGACCACCCCCAGATTTGATGATTGATTAGGAGGACTCGTAGGACTCAGTGTAGTTGTGCTCCTGGCTATAACATATTACCATGAGAGGAGGCAAAGGACAGCCATCAAGGGGAAAGGACACATGGGCCACATCCAGAGGATGTTAGGCACCAGGCTTCAACAGGCCTCTCCCATGGAGTCTCAAGCTGCCCTCGATTCCCCAGCATCAAATTGTGACAACGTGTGTAAAATGTTATCTTCCAGGAAAGTTCCTTAGAGACTCAGAGCTCCGTTTTTTTTTGGGGAGGGGGGTGCTGGTCATGTAGGCACATAACCAAAATTTCAGACTCCCAGAATGAAGGCGAGTGTTTAACGTAAACCACATTGTTTATACGAACAGATTAGGCGGTGTGCCACTTTTACCAGAGAAGAGCGGGGAACCCATTCTGAAATCCAAGATACTGTGGCCAGCCAAAGGGTAACTTGAAGCCAGCCTTTCTAAGGATAGAGTCTCAAGCCTGCTCTGTTAACTCTTTTCTGCACAATCAGCATAAACTAACATGCTGGTTTCTAGTTTGTTGCTGGTTATGTGATGTTGGGCAAATTGGATAACTTCTGTGTGTCTGAGTTTTTTCATCTGTAAAGTATGGGGCTTCGTAGTACCTCCCTCCTAGGGCTCTCGTGAGGAATAGGACATAAGGTGCAGAAAGCAGCCAGCACCGGGCCTGGCACCAGGTGAGCGTGCAGTAATTTTGTTACTGTTGTCCTTCCCCAGTTACCATTATTCCTGCTCCAGTTAGACCGCAGACTTCAGATGTGTTTCCAATTTCTACATCTTAGCAAAGATGCACATCAGTAAATATGTCATCAGTTTGATCACTTAATATTATGTATTTTTATCATGTAAATATCTTTATATTGTTTTAATTTATGCTTAAGAAAGCATAAAAAGTTGATAGCAAATTTTCTCCTGAAGACCTGTATATGAAGCAAAAACTTAAAAAAAAGTCTGCCACCAGAATATGGCATCAAGGTAATGTTAGTTAGCAAAAAAGTAAATTTATTCATAAGCAGATAATAGAGATGCATGACAAACCTATAATTTGTCTACTGAGATCAGATACTGCAAATCTTTGTTGCGAAGGTTTTTTGGATACTTGGAATAATGTAGTGGGAAATAGATTGACAAACTTGAGTTAAACTAATATGTCATCTGTTATATTGAAGTAATTGTATAATTGTGATTAAAGTTATTTTTTCTGTGTTTGAGAACTTGCTGTTTATTCACAAGTATCATCTCTTAAATGCCTAATGTCTTTATGAATACTTTCCTTTCAAGCCAGAGTTGTAATAGCCATGAATTTAATGTTTGCGAAACAACTCCACAGACTTAAATTGGAATGCTTATTAGAAAGAAGATGATTGATGGAACAATTTTAAGTTTTTTCTCTGTAACTTGTTTAGCCAATTAATGGCCCTTTGTAAATAATATTCAGCCTTCCTGTCTTCACATTTATGTTCCTTTTAATTACAGCTTGAATGTGACTTAAACTGCCTTAAATTCCTTAAATTATGAAGGGTTAGCGTTCCTTTTCCAATGTGGGTATGATGGCAGACCACTAAAGGAAGTGCGAGTTGTAAGAAGGTATGGGTCATACTGGGTATAAACCACACCAAAGCCCATTGCCATCGAGTTGATTTTGACTCATAGCGACCCTATAGAACAGAGTAGAACTGCCCATAGGGTTTCCAAGGCTGTAATCCACAGGAGCTGGTTGCCACATCTTTCTCCCACTGAGCTGCTGGTGGGTTTGAACTGCTGACCTTTTGGTTAACAGCCCAGTGCTTAACCACTGCACCACCGGGGCTCCTTACCCTGGGTATACGTACCATGTAATGCAGACTTTTGGTATTCTTTTAAGTAAAAGATGTTTTACAGATGTTAAAGCATTTTCATTGCCATGGTCATTCTTTATCCCTATGACGTTTTGGAGTAAGAAAGAAAGGCTATTCCTGTGACTGTGCGAAACCAACTCAGGAAGGCTGAACGATGTGGCCACTGCCTCCCACCACACCTTTACCTCTTACTGGTGCTCACCATTTCCCTCCTCTGTCTTGGCTGTTTCCTTCGTGATTCAATAACAGTAGGAAATGTTGACATACTACAAATGTGAAATATTTACCTTTCTGCTTTTATTTAAAGAAAATTAAAGTGAAACATTTGTAATGTTCATTTGATATTCCGTCTCAGGCCTCATGCTCTTTGTCTTCTAGAATAAAATCATGACCTCAGAAGTCTAAGACTTCTCCACTTTTATCTACTTCTCATCATAAAACACAATACCTAACGGATTTTCCAAAATCACTAGCTAAAAGGGATAGTTTTAACTGATTATAAATCTGAGTGAATAAGTGGAATTGTCTTTGCTTTGCAGCATGTAGACCCATCTGATTTCTGTCTGTTATGGCCTTACCACTAGTCCAATGCCTATTTATTCGCGTTAGGTATTTTTACCTCTAAACGTTCACATACTTATTTTCTCCTTACCTCTCTTTTCCGATACTACTTAAGAAGCAGCAGTCAGTTTTTCATAGTAGATTCCATCTGCAGGCAGTAGTTTGCAGGGCTGAGATTTGTATTACACTGGGCTATGAATGTTGCTATGCCTAAATATCTGTTTTAAAAATTCTTTGCTTAAAATATTAATAAGTAATTCCTAATTCATGAGGAATCATTACAATTTTATAAAATTTATTTTTTCCAGGGTTTCTTCATGAGATGATTTTTTTCCTCTAAGTATGTATTTCAAGCCTATAAATTAAGCATAAATGACAAAACACAGTTATTACCTTTTCCCAAATGATAAGCTGTTTATTCACTATAACAAAGGTTTTTGGGGAAAACTAAGTAAAATATAAGTGGAAAAAACATTATACTGCATTTACTTTAGAAAATTTTACTGTAATCATTATTTTCATTTTTACTTGCCAGATGCCAGACACAATATAAAATACAAGTTAACATCATCTTGTTTTTGACTACTTTCAAGAGGATTTTTTGTTTGTAATTGACATACAGCATGCCACATTAATCTTCAAAGCTTACAGCATTCGGGTCTTATTTTTTTCTGAAAATTTAAATTACTTGCCTTTTAACAGCTTTAAAACTCAAAGCATAGTTATGTAATTTCCTTTTTGAGTATATTTAATGATTTAGTAGTTAGTTTTACCCTGATACAGTGACTGAATATAAATTTTCATGCTGGGTTCTTGCGTGTCATGAAGACAAATGACAAACATCACCTTATCAAACTGAAGCTATCACTTTATTAAACTGATAAAACCTTATCCTTTTACACCCCTATCAGGTAGGCAAAATGTATTTTGCTTTAACTTAACTATATTTTTGTATAGGAGCCCAGAATAATGGTCAGAAATTTGAGATAATAAACATGATGGTCTAAAAAAGGTAGCATATGACCACATTTCTATTGGTGTAGTTTAAACCTATTGCCAGCCATTTCAGATGTTGAAAACAGATAGCCACTTGCTCTGAGTTAACACTGGATGGGTTGGTCACTTTATAGAGAGAACCAACACTACCACCTGTACATTCATTCTCTCGGTCCTGACTACCTACTGATAGGTCCTGACTTTGTTCAGGTTGATACCGTACTTCTAGCATAAAAAAAAAAAAAAAAGCGTAGGACGGGTGTATTTGTTTGTACAAGGCCCTTGGAGAATGCAAAGGTGTATCAGGCCCATAGAACAGTGGTGTCCAGTAGAACTTTCCGTGCTGATCACAGTGCCCTACCTTACTGTTTTTGAACAATATGGTGGCCAGTAGTGGCTGTTGAGCACTCAAAGTGTAGCTAATGTGACTTAAGAGCTAATTTTTAAATTTAATTTAATTTTGATTAATTATAATTTAATTAGCCACATACAGCTTTTAACTATCGTATTGGACAGTGTAGCTTCCAGAAGCTTACAAGATAGTGAGAGATACAGACAGATAATTTAAGTACAAGGCAAGAAAAGTAACTGAGGGATAAGTACCCAGAAAAACAGATTTTGGTTGGGGTTCAGAGAGGACTTGTAATAGGAGGCATTTTCTTCAGATAGATTTTTAAGGATGAAAAGAATTTTCTTATTAGGTGTGCACCTTAGTCTTCGAGGTGAAGTCTTTGCTTTTCAACATGTTAAAGAGGTCTTTTACAGCAGATTTGCCCAATGCAATGAGTCATTTAATTTCTTGACTGCTGCATCCATGGGTGTTGATTGTGGACCCAGGTAAAATGAAGAATCTTGGGAGACGAAGAAAAGAATATGTATCCATGTGGTTCCTTAGTCGAATGAAACAATGCAAAATAATGACCACTCAGGTATTACCATTCATATCTTTTCAAAAATAGGAGAAAACAATTGCCTTCATGTACAGTTGTATATCATCCTATTCATTCTCTGTTTCTGTTTATCTTATACTTTCAGTGACTAGCACAATACTTAGCACATAACTGATAACAGTAAATATTTGTCAGGTTAAATTGAATAGGTCCTAAGAAAGTGAGTAGATTTTTTTGTCCTTGGAATTTGCCAGATTACTTAGTATTTATTTAGCATTCCAAAATGGTTATGTTTTCCACTGTGTTAATAAATGAAGGCGTGTGGGCTATCTTCCCTTGGACTTGGTGCCTTCCTAATGAGACTACTGAAACAGGGAAATGAAAACACATTGACAGGAGCATGGATTAAAATTTATGGCCCTTAGAGAAGGAAATAGCATTTGAAGTTTTGAACACTTAATGAAATGGAATATGGCCCGAAGCACTTTTTTAAATTATGGATGTCATTTAAGCATTTACAAATAGTTGTACCATGGGATGCAAATTACTGAAATTCCTTCCTACAAAGTAAACCATTATCTGACTCTGAAATAAAAGAAAATGCAAAATATTGCAAAAGACTTTGCCACTGCATTGTTACGCTCCCTACTGTACTTGAGTTGCTGTTTGTGAAACATTAATTAAATTTGCAACATTTGTGTTAACTGTTCAGTTAGCAGTTGTGAGCTTTTTCTGTGATTTATTTCTTCAGTTAAGGTGGCAGTTCTGCTTTGCTCAGGCCTATTAGCTGTAGCTTCCTTCTTTAAAGGATCTTATCAGAAATAAATTATAACCTCTAATCCTGGATGAGTGTGTGTGTGAATTGCTGGCGTTATTTACACTTTGTATTTAATTCCAGGTCCAGCAGTTTAAACAAGATCCACGCCCGACGACGTGTCTGCACTCTGTCTTCAACGTGCACACAGGAGATGAATTCTTCTCTTATGAGGAGTATGGTCACCTCCAGGTAAAAGGTTACAAATTTCTTTCTTCTCTATTCTTCACATCATAGAAGACTTGAGGCTATTTACAGTTTTACAAAAAGTAATAATTTCATAAATTGTTTAGAATACCAAAAAGCCCATTGCCTTCCAGTTGATTCCGACTTGCGGAGACCCTGTAGACCAGAGTAGAACTGCCCCATAGGGTTTCCAAGGAGCGACTGGTGGATTTAAACTGCTGAGCTCTTGGTTAGCAGCCGAGCTCTGAACCACTGAGCCACCAGGGCTCCTTGTTCAGCACAGAAGTAGAAAATCACCAGTGAAATGAAGAAAGTGAAATGGTAACCACAGGGGCTGTTAGTTGCTGTAAACATTAAATCTGACTGTGGGTTCTTGGTCCTCAAGCAGAAAGTGCTGTGAGGTAGATTTATAGTACCGTTGGTATCCAGACGCAGAAAGCCTACAGCTCTCTCAGTAACAAAAGTTTTTACTTCTTATCTTAGAAGAATTTTTGTCACTTAGGGACTAGAGGAGGAAATATAGTTGACAGTGGTATAACAACAAATCAAGTTTTTCTCACACTGCTGTGGATTTTTAAATATACTAGCCTTCAGTAAAGCCAAATGTATACCGTTGAAATGCAACTCCAAAAGGCATTTCTGGAGTCCGTAAATTTTGTGTTATGTTAAATTTTATACCTGTGCTAAGAATGCACTGTAGGATTTCGTGTCGTCTTTCACCTTTTTTCCTTTCACATCTGTGTATCATTCTTAGCTAGGCATCCTGTGGCCTTGTTTCTAGGGTACAAATACGATGATGTATACTGTTACTGGGTGTTCTTCCTGTTCATCATTTGGTTCTGCAGTCTTTGAACAGAATCCTTATTATTCATGCATTTCCTACTAAAATGGGAACATCTCCTTTTTATAGACCCTTTCTTTCTAGAAATCTGCACTGTTTTACTTTAGTATGACTCATCCAAATACAGAAAGTGCAGTGCCTCCATTTAAATGCAGAAGAAATTCTTGTCAAGGGTTGAGTACAATTATTTGTGACCAGTTCCTTGGGGAATTTGTATTAAATAAATGTGTAGTCTTTACCTTAACCTTGTAACTGTAAGGTAAGTAGGTTTGATGTGCTTTTTGCTTTGACAGAAATATGTTTACTATCTGAAATAGAGTTTTTAGAAGATCATGGCTCATTTGTCTTCGTATCCCAGAATTTAAGGTCAGTACCTGACACACAAAACCAGAAAAACCAAATCAGTTGCTGTCGAGCCGACTCTGACTCATGGCAACCCTGTGTGTGTCAGAATACAACTATGCTCCATAGGATTGTCACTGACTGATTTTTCGGAATTAGATCCTCAGGCCATTCTTCTGGGATTCCTCTGGATAGACTTAAACCACCAGGCTTCAACCTTTTGGTTGGCAGCTGAGCATGGTAACTGTTCGCACTGCACAGGAATTGCAACCTGACATATCGCAGGTGTTAAATAAATGTTGGCTTGATGTTTGCTGATGTTTTGCTACAAAAGCACCCCCAAAACAGGGCAGAGAGCTCTTGGAGATGTAGCTGTAAATGACTGTCCATAGGAATGAGATTTGTTTGAAGTGATTTAGGACAGACTTAGTGTCAGTTCCAAAAGAAAATATTTGGGTAAGCCTGGCAGTGGGATGGATGAAGCACTTTTCTACCATGTGCTGAGAGAAGCCACTCAAGAGATTGTCAATCTAGAAAACCTAAAGCCTTGAACCTTGACATACCCTGACACCCACTGGACGCTGAATGCTGGGAAGTCAGCAGACATCTGGTAGACCTGGCTCCTGAGAGGGCTGCCAGCACAGCAAGACCTCAGGTGTCAGTCACACAGGCTGCTTCGTCCAAGACCTCCCGGGCACCAGTCATTTTCTGCCCCCCCATTTCCTCTCAACCCCTGACAAGCTCTAATCTACTCTCTGTCTCTTTGTGTTTGCCTATTATGCATGTTTCATATAAATGGACTCGTACGGTATGTGGTCTTTTGTGAATGGCCCCTGTCACTTAGCATAAGGTTCTCAAGATGCATCCATGTTGTAGCTTGTATTTTTCACTGCTTCTTTTACACATCCCCTTTAGGATTCTGTGAGTCTTCTTTTTGTTAAAGTGGGTTTTATTTTCTTTCTAATTTCTTGCCTAGATTATATAGTATGCACCTTTAAAAGAATGACAAACTAAAGAAGAAAACAGCAGATTTTAAATATGTTATATCATTCATTGAAATTAACAGATCCCTGCAGGTGCTTAAATTAATTCTGTGTTCTCTGAAAATGAAAGTGCTTCCAAGGTGTGCTGCGTCCTGTTTGTGATGTTCACGGGCCGACACAGTTGGAACGTCTCACTGGCCAGTCGTCTTTGCATTTACCTACATTTAAATGGTCTGAGGTGGCGTAACTGCCTGTGGGGAGAACCGTTCTGAGTCTGAAAATAAATCTTAGAAACAAATGGTTATAGAAACAGTCGCTAACGTGCAGCCATTTCTCTAATCAAGTGTTACCCATCACAATGAATTTAAAGATTTTGGAGTTTTATATTCAAAGCTGAGATTTTATTGTGAACTGAAGCCATAGCTCCTTTATTTCAGACTAAGAAGGGCAATAGTTTTTATATGCTGTCAGTAGGGCAAATGACCTCTAATTTCAGCCTTTACGGTTAATTTTATAGCATAATATTTTTATTGCTTCCTTTAACCTTTCCACGTTGCTGTTTGTTTTCAGATAAACGCGGTGTCTCTCTATCTCCTTTACCTGGTGGAGATGATTTCTTCAGGATTGCAGATCGTCTATAACACTGACGAGGTACCCTGGCCCCAAATTCTGTGGTATTCAAGTTCATCTCCTGGGATTTTTTCTTTTATTTTGCTTGTAAAATCTTATTTTTTTATTTCATAAAAAATGCGATATCCTGAAATTCATATAATCACATATTGAATACATATCAAAAAGATGTTTATATTTTCAATGCAAAGCACTTCAGCAATGAACAAAAGATACAGCAGGCTGTAAAACTTAGGGCTGCCTCTATTTCAGGTGATCTGAAGTGAAAACTTGTAACTTTGAGAAAATTTTAGAAACAACGAAAGTGAAATAGCATTGGTAGATTTTCTTATAGTTATTATTATCTCTTCCTTCATTGCTTTTTGTAGCCCATCTTTTTTAAACTAAGAAGAAACCTTTATCATATTGTAATTATTCCTATTTGTGGGACCTGAGTAGGGGGCTTAATGTTTTTCAAGAGATTAAATACCATGTGTTTGTTCTTATTAGAAAATTTGAAAAGAATTTGTATCTCAAAGTTGAGAAGCATTTCTCTCACAGTCATGAACACTTTAACATGCACACCCACATTTTGAAATGTGCCAGAGTGAGAGCAAAAAACATTTATTATTGAGATGGCATATGCAGGGAGTAATCCATCACAGTGTAGGTATGCTGTCTATACATACCTTTTATTTATTTCTTATTTTAATTTTAAAAATTTATTTTTTGCTTTCTCAATATTTACCATACCCCCCCAAAAAAGAAAACTCATTGCCATTAAGTTGATTCTGACTCATAGTGAACCTGTAGGATGGAGTAGAACTTCCCCATAGGCTTTCCATGGAGCAACTGGTAGATTTGAACTGCTGACCTTACCCACCACGTCACCAGGGCTCCATGGTTTACTTTAAATCCAGTTTATCAACTGATATTTTTTCATGGCTGTGGTGCTTCAACCTTTCCATCTTGTTTTATATGACATCTCTATACTTAACCAACTTTTGATACCTCCTTCTTACACTTTATTCTATTTTTTCCCACTTCTTACTGATTTTTTTTTCTTGTTCTTAGAACTTTTATTTGATACAAGCTTTTATATCACTAATAAAATAAACGTTTACCATGTACACTTAAAATCCTAGAAGGATAAAATATCTCATTGCTGTTCACCGTCTTTCCTCTTGACAGTATTTACCGTGTCAAGAATCACATGGAGAGGCAGAAATGGGCCTGCAGAGAATCGTTCTCTGAATGAAGCCCCTTTCGTTTAAATATTCCAGAGTATTTAATCCTTTGTAAAGTGTTGTGGCTCATGAGCCATTTTCTTTTTGGACCTTAGGACTTGGAGTGGCAAATTCCTAGTCCTTCCCACCACTTTTCTTCTTTGTTCATCCACATTCACGTCTTAGGGCAGTCCAAGAATCTGGGAAGTCCTACCACTCAACTTTTTTTTCTATTTACTATCAAATTTCAAATTAGCCAGGTTCTTATTTTTCTTAGCCCTGAAGAATAGAGAGTTTGGAGATGCAATTGCTTCTCATTATTCGCGATAGTTGTGTTCTATAAAGTCCCCACAAATACTCAAATATCGGATATTGACCGAGCTTCGTTCACCCTCATCTGTAAGCTTTTGTTCTTCTGAGCATTCTTTGAATGACCACAAAAGCAGCTCGGGTATTTTTGGTGAGTAGGCAGGTTCGCAAATGAGCCCATGGGTGATGAAGATCGACTGTATATAGATATACATATAGGGATATATATATGTGTGTGTATGTAAATGAGGAGTCTGTGAATGTTGAGGATGGAGTATATATAGATGTAGGTATAAAAAAATAAAACCCGTTGCCATTGAGTCGATTCTGACTCATAGCGACCCTATAGAACAAAGTAGAACTGCCCTATAGGGTTTCCAAGGAGTGCCTGGTGAATTTGAACTGCTGACCTTTCGGTTAGCAGGCATAGCTCTTAACCACTATGCCACCAGGGTTTCCAGATGTAGGGGTGTGTGTATATACATATATATATATAATCTGTATGTGTGTGTATATGTAAATAAGGAACCCATGAATGATGAGGACCGACTGTATATAGATGTAGGAATAGAGATATTTGTACGTGTGTGTGCGTAAACATTTATATGTATGGGTATGTATATATGTACTATATGTTTTGTTAGGTGCCATCGAGTTGGTTCCGACTCATAACAACTGTATGTACCACAGAACGAGACACTGCCCAGTCCTGTGCCATGCTCACAGTCGTCGTTATGCTTGAGCCCATTGTTGCAGCCACTGTATCAATCCATCTCATTGAGGGTTTTTCCCTTTTCTGCTGTCTCTGTACTTTACCAAGCATGATGTCCTTCTCCAGGGACTGGTCCCTCCTGAAAACATGTGCAAAGTATGTAAGACATAGTCTTGCCATCCTTGCTTCTAAGGAGCATTCTGGTTGTACTTCCTCCAAGACAGATTTGTTCATTCTTTGGCAGTCCGTGGTATATTCATTATTCTTTGCCAACACCACAGTTCAAAGGCGTCAGTTCTTCTTTGGTCTTCCTTATTCATTGTCCAGTTTTCACATGCATATGATGCAATTGAAAATATCATGGCTTGGGTCAGGCACACCTTAGTCTTCAAGGTGACATCTTTGCTTTTCAACACTTTAAAGAGGTCTTTTGCAGCAGATTGTCCAATGCAATGTGTCTTTTGATTTCTTAACTTCTGTTTCCATGGGTGTTGATTGTGGATCCAAGTGAAATGAAATCTTTGACAACTTCATTCTGTTATGATGATGCTTATTGGTCCAGTTTTAAGGATTTTTGTTTTTTTTTTTATGTTGAGGTGTAATCCATACTGCGGGCTGTGGTCTTTGATCTTCATCAGTAAGATTATCCAGCTTCTTGGATTATTTGCTCAGCATACAGATTGAAGGTTACAACCCTAATGTACACCTTTCCTGATTTTTAAACCACTCAGCATCCCTTTGTTCTGTCTGAACAGCTGCCTCTTGATCTATGTAAAGATTCCTCGTGAGCACAATTCAGTGTTCTGGAATTCCCATTCTTCGCAGTGTTATCCATAATTTGTTATGATCCACACAGTCAAATGCCTTTGTATAGTCAATAAAACACAAGTAAACATCTTTCTGGTATTCACTGCTTTCAGCCAAGAATCTCCTGACACCAGTACCGATGTCCCTTGTTCCACATTCTCCTCTGAATCCAGCTTTAATTTTTGGCAGTTCTTTGTTAATGTACTGCTGCAACCATTTTTGAATTATATTCAGCAAAATTTTACATGCGTATAATATTAATGATATTGTTCGATAATTCCTACATTCAGTTGAATCACCTTTCTTTAGAATGTGTACCAAAGTCAGTTGGCCAGGTAGCTGTCTTAGCATAGACGAGTGAGCACTTTCAGCGCTGTATCTTTTTGTTGAAACATCTCAATTGATATTCCATCAATTCCTGGAGCCTTGTTTTTTTGCCAGTGCCTTCCCTGCAGCTTATACTTCTTCCTTCAGTACCATCGGTTCTTGATCACATACTAGGTCCTCAAATGGTTGAACATCAACCATTTCTTTTTGGTACAGTGACTCTTTGTATTTCTTACATTGTCTTTTGATGGCTTCCTGCATCATTTAGTATTTTGCTCATAGTATTGCAACTCAAGGCTGGAATTTTTTTCTTCAGTTCTTTCAGCTTGAGAAGTGCCAAGCATCTTCTTCCATTTTGGTTTTCTAACTTCAGCCTAGGAGATCCATGGGGCAATTCTACCCTATCATATAGGGTTGCTATGATTTGGAAGCACTTGATGACACACAACAATAACAAGTATGCTTGTCATTTCCTTGTTTGAAATTTCATTTATTCGGAAGTGGTCAGTTTCTTGTTTGGATCTTTAGGAAAAGTTTAGATTGCAAAGCTAGTAATAATAATATTGCACAAAACTACAGGTACATGTTTGATAAGAGGCCTGGAGATACCTCCTTTACTGACTGTGCCTTATGTGGAAACATTTTTGTCCATCTTACTTGGAAGCTCTTTTCAAGTGTGCTATCTTTCAGATTGGATGACACATGGGATTTCTTTCTTATTGTAGTAGTCAGATTATCTCTGAAGGTAGTGGCTTAAAACAATAAATATTTTTTATTCTACAGTTCCTATGGGTCAGGTATTTAGTAGTGGCTAAGCAGGGATTTGCTGGCTCGAGATCTGTTGTGAAGTTGCAGTCGTCATCTGAAGGCATTACCAGGGCTAGAGCAACCGCTTCCAGCTTAGTTCACCCAAATAGTTATTGGCAGGAGGTCTCACTTTCTCTTTGGCTGTTAATAGAGGGCCTCTCTGTGGGGCCAATTCAGCCTGTTACACACGACAGCTGGCTTCCTCCAGAAGGGAGATCTGAGACAGCAAGACAGAAGCCACAATCTCTTTTGTGACCTAGCCCCTGAAGTCACACTCCATCACTTTTTAACATCCTATTTGTTACACAAATCCATCCTGTTTTGTGTGGTGGGGACTCTACACAAAGGCATAAATACTGGGATTGGGGACCAGCCTGTCATATTTAGTTTTTTGTTGAACTTTGTTAAAGTGATTTTTTTGTAATTTTTTTTCTTATACAGTAAGTAAGACTCTTATTTTTAATTATAAATACAGTTATTTTATTTATCCTGATATTATTTAGTCTGTATTAACATTCGTTTTACGTACATATTCTGTCTTTTAACGTATTAGCATTCCCCGCCCCCAGCTTCTGTTCATTCTATGGGTATCTTGGTGTTAGAGATTCTACATTTTGGTATGGAGTGTCAGGTTGAACTTGAAGAGTTTCCATCTTCTAAAAGTTAGAGCAAATCTTTTCTGTGAGTAATTTTAGAAGCCTTATAAGGTATTCTTATCTCCTGCTTGTCAGCAATGTAAATAGAAAAATGAGTAAGTTACTCAGACTACTTATAGATATTTTTCTCTAAATTTAGGAAGGTATCATTGTCCTGGTTTCCCAAAATGATATTTAGCAATAATAATAACAAAAATAGCTAATGCTTACGTAGCATTTATTACGTGCCCTCACTCTTCAGAGTACTTTTCATGTATTTAATCTGCACAGCAGCACTCTCAGATAGGGACAGTTATTATACTCTTTTCACAGATGAAGAACCTAATGCAGCGTGGCACCAAATGGCTTGTCCAAGGTTGCATACGAAGTAAATGGTGGGGCTGAGATTTAAACCAAGCAATCTGACTCCAGAGTCTATTCTCTGTGGCAACTGCGAGTGCCATTTCTTTGTCCTGTACAAATATGTATAACACGTGTCATGTGACAACATCATGTTCAAGCCATGGAGGTAACCAAGGAGACCCAAGGTTTGCAGATCTATTCACGTGTGGATGCAAACATTCGTTCACATGCCCTTGCAAGGATCATGTATTTACTCGACATATTTTATTGGATTTTTACAACAGGCCAAACATTAAGAGTATAACGGTGAACAAGAGACCTCAGGAAGTTTGCATTATCATGAAGAGAACAGAGAATTAATAAATATTTAAGTATATAGTATCATGCCAGGTAGTGGTAAATAATATATATTTTGAGGAATGTAAAGGAAAAACATAAAACAGAGGAACTGTTTTAAGTAGGGTCATCTGAAAAGGCCTTTCTGAAAAAATGGCATTTGAGCAGAGACCTGGCTGAAATAAGGAAAGAAGATCTGCAAATGTCTGGGGAAGAACACTCCATGCCGGGGGCTTGTGTGTGCTGGCTGCGCTTGAGGAATAACTAGAAGATACTCTGAGCTGGAGTGGAGCACGTGGTCAGAGAGTGGTAGGAGATGAGTTCTCAGTAATTAGGGACCATATCATGGAGCTTTGTGTACCATGATAAGGACCCGGTGTTTTGTTCTACCTGTGATGGGAAGCCATGGATGTTCTCGAGCTAGAAGTATGATGTAACTTCACTTATGTTTTAATGAATCATTTTGGTTGCTGTGTGGAGAAGAACCTATAGGAGGGCGAGAGCTGACTAAGGGGAACCAGTTCAGTTATTTCAGTAGTCAAGGGGAGGAATAACTGCTACAGCATAGACTAGCGTGGTAGTGGTGGGACAGATCTCATTTTGAATATAATATTCAATAAGTCTAGCTGATTGGTTAGATAAACAGTGTGGGGAAAAAAAGGTGACGGTCACACTACTTGTCAGCATGAATAATTGGATGATACCATTGTCTGAGATGATAGAGAAGATGGGAGAGGAAGAGGTTTTGCTGTGTGGGTAGCAGTTAAGAGTTTGAGTTTGAACATGTTAAATTTGGTAAACCCTGGTGGCATAGGGGCAGTTCTGCTCTGTCCTATAGGGTTGCTATGAGTTGGAATCAACTCAGTGGCAATGAATTTTGGTATTAAGGTCACTATGAGTTGGAATTGACTCAACCACAATGGATTTTTGGGTTTATTAGGCCTCAAAGTAAAGATAATCACATAGGCGGTTGCTTGTCCTAGTTGGGAATTTAGGAGAGAGTGCTGGGCTACAGATACGAATTTGGGAGTCGTTGGTACATAAATGGTATAACCATATAGATAATACTTAAATCCAAGGAACTGGATAAGATTACATATAGAGGAGTTTAGATAGAGATGAGTAGGACTAAGCCCTGGACATACCAATAAGAGTACCCAGGAGGGGAAATCTAGGAGGAGAGGTCAGTGAAACAGGAAGGAGCACCATGGAGGCTAAATGAAGAAAGTGTAAAGCAGAAATGATCAGCTATGCAACAGTGTTAAGAGGCTGAATTAAGATGAGGACCATTGTTTTAGTACTGTAGTCACTGGTAGTGTGACCATATAGCTTATCTCAAAACTAGGGCACTTTTGAGAATAAAAGGTGGCACTATTAATAATTATCCCAGGACAATAAGCATAAATCAGGACTATGGAGACTGTGTTATCTCAGTCACTGGTGACCTTGATGGGAAGGGTTGTGGTGGAAACAGCAATCTTGATTGGAGGAGAAAAAGAGGAGACGAGGAAATAAATAACTCGTGAGCAGTTTTCTCGAAAAGGGAATCGAGAAATGGCTTGGTAGCTAGAGGGGAATCCAGAGTCAGGGGAAGATTTTGTTTGGAGTGGGAGATAGGTTGATGGGAAAGATCCAGTATAAAAGAAACATTTAATGGTTCAGGACAGAAAAAAAAGGCAATTAAAGGAGCAAAGCTCTTGAATAGGCAAGGTAGGATGGGCTATGATGTACAAATGGTCAGACCGTTTTTAGCTAGGAGCACTGATGGTTCAGACATTGTTACAGGAAGGAACATATAAATAATGGGTACATGGGCAGTTAGGATGGTAGATAGAGAGATGGGCTGATGTGGAGTTTCTCTTCTGATTGCTACTATTATCTTCATGAAATACAAAACAAGAATGTCAGCTGATGTGAAAAGGGACCAGGGGAGATAGAGTTTTCAAGAGGAAAAATGAGTGAAATAATCACATGGACTTACGACTTTCAGTGAGAAAGAATTCCAAGAACCATTTTGATAAGTTTGCATTGTGTGACTGTATGTGATGGTTGAACTTATGTTACTAATTCTTGAGATTTGTGGCAAAAGCTATTTTACCCAAACTATAGTTTTAATGATTTGGGAATGCTTTTATGTCTAGAAGCACTCTTAGGATTCTCATCTGAAATGTTGCTTAGAAAGAGTCAATGTATGGCTTCTTTGAGCCAGGTCAGTTATACTGACTACCATAAACCTAGCATCATCATTTGAAATGTACTTCAGTGCTGTTTAAAAATAAATGAGTCGGATTCCCAAAGACCAGGTTCAGTGATTCTCAAGGAGGACTTAGAAGATTGAGCCAGTAGCTGAACTCACTACTGAGACTTATTACAGCAAAAGCTACAAACCAAAACCAGCCAAGGTGGTGTATTGGATGAAGTCCAGAGGAAACTGGCTGCAAATGTCCACAAGTTTCTCCCCAATGAGTCACAGAGGACACGCTCAACTCCTGCAACACTGAATTGTGACAGCACGTGTGAAATGCTGTCTGCCTTGAAAGTTCATTAGAAACATGTTGCCCAAGATTTTTAGTGGGGGCAGGTCTAGCACCTGTCAAAATTCTGAGCTCCCTAAAGGAAAGCAGGTGCTCACCATAAACCACATTGTTTGCACAAACAGTTAAGGCTCAGTAAACCACAACTGTGGCTCAACAAATTATTCCTTTGTCTTTTCTATGAAAGAATATTTTATCATGTATTATTCATCTTAATTACAGGAACTTGTAGATTATATAACTAAAATATAAATGATTAAAACTGTTTTAGATGTTCTAATTTTAGAGCTTTTTGAAACACTAATGAAGCAGAACAGATCTGAACATAAATCAGAGTGTGTGTATATGCATACATACATGTATATATATTTTTGTTTATTCCAACCCAAATGGGAAAATTATACATGAAAATTAACCTATAGTCCCTTATTAATGTGAAATGTTAGAGATTTGTGAAGAGTAATTGAAATTCTTTAGTTGTGAACATCAAATGAGATAACATCGCTGTGTCATGTTTGCTGTGAAGCTACCTCTTTTTCCAGAGGCTTTTATTAGGTGTTCTGCTTTTGTTTGACGTTATTTGGCACCTCAGGATCTTTATAGCTGTTGCGAGCCAAGTTTCAGTGATGTCATTATATTTAATCATACATCTTAAATAAAAAACTAAACACTGTTAAATGCAACAAGTGTAACTTTCACTTTGTTTCTTTGACCTTTTTTAAGTATGTATCTTAAGGAAACCTCAGTATTAAATTATCACTGGGTTTTTGGATGTAGATTCAAAGAAATACAGATCTCCAAATACAATTATATACTCATGTTTGTACAGTCACTAAAACAACTCCCAATTACTGCTGACCCATTATGTATTTTTTTTGTTTGTTTTGGTAGGTTGCATTTTACAAGTAATTTTTCTCTTTCAATCCGCATAGTCAAATATATTGGCATAAAGTTGTTCGTAACATTCTTTTATCATTTTTAACATCTGTAGGTTCTGTCGGCTCTGTAATGATGTTCTCTTTCGGTTCCTGATAGTTTATGCCATCTCTTTTTTCGTGATAGATTTTGCGTGGGGTTTTTCAGTTTTATTAGTCTTTTAAAGAACCAGTTTTCAGCTTTTTTGTTTTCCTACTTTTTTCCATTCATTTCTGCTCATGTTTTTTATTATTTCCTTCCTTCTGTTTCTTTATGCTTTATATTCTCTTTCCTAGTTTTTTAAATATGGAATCTTAAATCATTAATTTTCAGATTTTCTTTTTTTTTTTCCAATATGTGCATTTAAGGCTTTAAATTTTCCCTGCTTTCATTGCATTCAAAAAGTTTAGTTATGCCATAATTTTATTATCCTTGAGTTAAAAGTATTTTCCAATCACTGTTATGATATTTTCTTGACCAATAAGTTATTTAGAAATGTATTTCTTAGTTTAAAAATATTTATGGGTCTTCTTTCCTTTTTAAAATATATTTATTTCTAGTTTAAATCTACGATAGAGAACATACTGTGTGTGCTTTCAACCATTTAAAATTTGTTGAGATTTGCGTATGTCCCAGTGTCTTGTTAATATTGGTAAATGTTTCATATAAACCTGACAGGAATGCTGTCTTTGGGTTCATTGCTCTCTATGTGTTAATAAGACCAAGTTTGTTAATCATGCTATTCTGATCACTTGTTGTTCTTGTTATGGGCCATCAAGCTGGTTCCAACTCATAGCAACCCTCTAGGACAGAGTAGAAGTGCCTTCATAGGGCTTCCAAGGAGTGGCTGGTAGATTGGAACTGCTGACCTTTGGTTAGCAGCCAAGCTCTTAAACATTGCATAGCCAGGGCTCCTCAGATCATTTATATGTCAATGAATTTCCCATCTTTCTATTCTGTTAATTACTGAGAGAAGTGTGTTAAAATATCTGAGTTATTATTGTGGATTTTTTTCATTTCTCCATTTAGTTCTGCAACTTTCTGATTTGTATATGTGTGTTTTTGTATGTTATATATATATATATGCAAACATATGCCTGTTGTTGTTAGGTGCCATTGAGTAGGTTCTGACTCATAGCGACCTGTGTACCACAGAACAAAACACTGCCCAGCCCTACACCATCCTCACCATCATTGCTATACTTGAGCCTATCATTGTAGCCACTGTGTCAATCCATCTCACTGAGGGTCTCCCTCTTTTTTGCTGATCCTCTACTTTACCAAGCATGATGTCCTTTGTAAAGGACTGGTCCCTCCTAATAACATGTCCAAAGTATGAGAGTCATAGTCTTGCCATCCTTGCTTCTAAGGAGCATTCTGGCTGTACTTCTTTCAAGACAGGTTTGTTCATTCTTCTGGCAGTCCATGGTATATTCAGTATCCTTCGCCAACGCCATAATTCAGATGCATCGATTCTTTGATCTTCATTATTCATTGTCCAGCTTTTGCATACATACGAGGTGATTGAGAACACCATAATGTAAGTCAGGCGCATCTTAGTCCTTAAGGTGACACCTTTACTTTTTCACACTTCAGAGAGGTCTTTTGCAGCATATTTGCCCAATGCATGCATCTTTTGATATCTTCACTGCTGCTTCCATGGGTATTGATTGTGGATCCAAGTAAAATGAAATCCTTGACAACTTCAGTCTTTTCTCCAGTTATCATGATGTTGCTTATTGGTTCAGTTGTGAGAATTTTTGTTTTCTTTATGTTGAGGTATAATCCATACCAAAGGCTGTAGCCTCTGATCTTCATCAGTAAGTGTTTCAAGTCCTCTTTACTTTCAACAGGCAACATTATATCATCTGCATATCTCAGGTTGTTAATGAGTCTTCCTTCAATCCTGTCTGGCTTCTGGGATTATTTGCTTAGCATACAGATTGTATAAGTGTGGTGAAAAGATACAACCCTGATGCACACCTTTCCTGATTCTAAACCATGCAAGTATTCAGAAAACTTTCAAAGAATTATATGGAATGAGAGACATGTCCCTATGTGTCCCCTCAAAATACGTGTTCTAAGTCCTAACCTCTATGCTTGTGGTTAGAATCCATTTAGGAATGAGTTGTCTTTGTTATGTTAATGAGGCAGAGTCATGGAGCGTGTATTTTGAGTCAGTCTTTTTTGAGATAATAAGAGCTATAAACCAAGGTGATTAGGGGGAGAAGAGCAAGCAGAGATGGGGGAAGACACATGCCAAGCCACATGAAGATTGTCCAGGGGCAGAAACTCAGAAGACACAAGGTTCTTCTCCCAGAGCCAACAGAGAAAAAGCCTTCACCTAGAGCTGGTAGCCTGAATTTGAACTTTAGCACCCTAAACTATGAGGAAATAAGTTTGTGATTGTTAAGGCGCCCGCCTGTGGTACTTCTTTTACAGCAGCACTAGACAGCTAAGACAGCCATCCTGTTTCTGTTAGTTGCTGTGGAGTCTGCCCCACTCATGGTGACCTTGCATATAATAAAGTGAAATGTTGCCCAGTGCTGTGCAGTCTTCATGATCATTGGTATTGTTATGGGACAAAGCTTCCCAGCTCAGGATCAAGTCCTGTTTAGGTTCTTGCCTTCTGACCAAGAATGACGAGTAGAGGCTCAGAAGTTCCACACGAACAAAGGTTTATTAGTGACAGAGAAAAAAAAGAGCTCATGAGGGAGGGACGGAGAGGGGCTTCTGCCTATGATAGCCTCCAGTCTCTCTCTGAATGGAGGTTTTCCTGGAGTTTATAAGGGGTTTAGGCAGGAAGGATCTCATGTTTTATTCAAGCTGGGGCTTTCTGAGAAATAAAAACCCCCAAAAAACCCACTGCCGAGGGGTTAAAAAAATTAGGTGCGTGTGCATCTGAAATCCAAGGTGGAGTCACTTTGGACAATGTCAGGTCCCCACTGCGCAGTCTCGGTGGCCACTTGACGAGACTGTGAGGTCACGCCCATTGTCACTGCACATGTCCCAGGGATCGCCTCATTCTGTTCATCTTTGGAAAGCAGCTTGTAGGGAAGATACGTGGGACTTCATGCGTCAGAGTCCAGGATATGGGTTATCTTGTAATACCACCTCCTATGGTGGGGTTCTGAAAAACAACTTACGAGAGAGATGCAGGGCGCCAACCCCATAGTGGGGTCCTGAAAAACAACTTGGGAGAGAGATATGTAATACTTTGTGCATCACGGGCTGTATGTGTGGGTTGTCTTGTAACATCCCCCACTGGATAGAGTCCCAGATCAACGGGCCTGTTATTCCGGCCTTGAGGCTCTCCAGCCTTCTGTCCCTGTCTCAGTGTATTTGAGTTCATTGTTGTGGCTATCTTGTCAGTCCATCTAATGAGGGTTTCCATCATTTTCGCTGCCTGTCTACTTTACCAAACTTGATGTCCTTTTCTAGTGATTGATCTTTTCTGATGACATGCCCAAAGTAAGCGAGCCAGAGTCTTGCCAGCCTTGCCTCTAAGGAGCATTCTGCTTGTATTTCTTCTAATAGCCATCCTAATGAGTGTGAGGTGGCATCTCATTGTAGTTTTGGCTTGCATTTCCCCAGTGACAAATGTCTTCACATATTTTTTGATGTGCTTATTGGCCATTTGTATATCTTCTTTGAGAAAATGTCCGTTCAAGTGCTGTGGCCGTTTTTAAACTAGGTTGTGATTTTGTTGCTGAGTTGTAGGAGTTCTTTTTTTACTCTGGATATTAAACCCTTGTCAGACACATGCTCACCAAATATTTTCTCCTATTCTGTAGGTTTTCTCTGGGGTTTATTACTTTTAATATGCTTGATTCAATTTGCTGGCATTTTATAGAGATTTTTGCATCTATATTCATAAGGAATATTGATCTGTAATTTTCTTTTCCTGTGGTGTCTTAGTCTAGCTTTAGTATCTAGCTGGCCACATAGAATGAGTTAAAAAGCGTTCCCTCCTCTTCTTTTTTTAGAACATTTTGAGAAGTATTGGTGTTAATTTTTCTTAAAAGGTTTGGTAGAATTATCTGGCCTTGGAATTTTCCATTTTGGGAGGTTTTTGATTACTAAACCTCTTGTTGTTTTGGTCATCTAGTGCTGCTATCACAAAAATACCACAAGTGGATGGCTTTAACAAACACATTTATTCTCTCACAGTCTAGGAGGCTAGAAGTCCAAATTCAGGGCACCAGCTCCAGAGAAAGGCTTTCTCTGTGTCAGCTCTGGAGGAAGGACTTTGTTAGCAATCTTCTCCTGGTTTAGGAGCTTCTTAGTGCAGGGAACCTGGGTCTAAAGGATGCACTCTGCTCCTGGCACTAGTTTCTTGGTGCCATGAGATCCCCCTGTCTCTCTGCTCACTTCTCTCTTTTGTATCTCAAAAGAGATTAAGACACAACCTAATCTTGTAGATTGAGTCCTATCTCATTAATATAACTACCTCTAATCCTGCCTCATTAACATCACAAAGGTAAGATTTATAGCACATAGGAAAATCACATCAGATGACAAAATGGTGGACAGTCACACAATACTGAGAATCATAAAAGCCTAGCCTAAATAAATGACTCATTTTGGGAGGACACACTCATCCATAACACTCATTACAGGTTTGTTGAGATTTTCTATTTCTTCTTGATTGAGTTTAGGTAAAGTGTATATTTGTATGAATTTGTCCATTTCATTTGATCATCTATTTATTGTATATCATAATTTCTTATAATCCTTTTTATTTCTGTATGATTGATAGTAACGTCCCACATTCATTTCTGATTTAGTGTTTCTTTGTCAGTCGTATTGATCTTTTCAAAGAATGTACATTTTATTTCATGGATTCTTGTAATTATTTTTCTACTCTCTATCTCCACTCTAAACACTCTAGTCTACAGTATTTCCTTCCTTCTGTTATCTTAGGGCTTAGTGTGCTCTTCTTTTTTTATTCTTCAAGGTGTGCAGCTAGGTTATTGACTTGAGATCTTTCTTCTTGTTTAATATGGCGTTTACAGCTATAAATTTCCCACTGAGTATTACCTTTGCTGTATCTCATAAGTTTTGGCATGTTGTATTTATATTTTGGTTTCTAAGTATCTTCTAATTTCCCTTGTGTTTTCTTCTTTGACTCATTGTTTATTTAATGATGTATTTTCTAATTTCCCTTATGTTTCCTCTTTGATTCATTGTTTATATAATTGTGTGTTGTTTAATCTCAGCTTTTCTTGATGAAAGGAATTTTTCATCGACCCAATTTTTTTGTTTTTGTTGTTATAGTTTTGGTAGTGTCTTTCAGGTGGTATAGTGTCTTTAAGTACAGCTATGTATACACAGAAAGTTTAAAAAAAAAAAAGTCAAATTGTTACCTGTTTAAGGAGCATTCTTCTCTAGAGGACTGATCTAGTCACCACATTCATTGCCTAAACTTTGCTACCATTCTCTGTCCCAAACCCATTCTTCTTGCTGATTGTTGGTGACTTTTGTACATATAATTATTATTGTATTACAGTGTTATTCAAAGCCTATAATGTGTATGATATGTCCTAGAAATAATTAAATATCAACTGTTGCTCAGCTGTGGTCAAATCTTTTTTGCAGTGTTGCATCTATTTTGGACCGCCATCATATAAGTGGAACCAATAGATACTGGGTGGAATTCAGATTTTTCAGTATTATTAAATAGGGTTTTGCCAGACTTAATAGTCTGACTGAGACTGGAAGGACTCTGGAGGTCATGGCCCCCAGACCTTCTGTTAGCCGAAGACCGGAACCATTCCCAAAGCCAACTCTTCAGACAGAGATTGGACTGGACTATAAGGCAGAAAATGATACTGGTGAGGAGTGCGCTTCTTGGCTCAAGTAGACTCATGAAACCATGTGGGCAACTCCTGTCTAGAGGGAAGATGAGAAGCCAGAGGGGGACAGAAGCTGGCTGAATGGACACGGGGAATACAGGGTGGAGAGAGGGAGTGTGCTGTCTTGTTGGCAGGAGAGCAACTAGGAGTACATAGCAAGGTGTATATAAATTTTTGTATGAGAGACTGACTTGATTTGTGAACTTTCACTTAAAGCACAATTAAAAAAAAAAAAAGGAAAGAAAGTAGGGTCTTGGAGAGGGCTTATGTCCATATAAATAACCGAGAATATGTGTAGGAAATGTACATACTCAGAGAGATACAGATGGTACAGATTATTTCTTGAGCTCTTTTCAATCCAATCTCTGATGTTTTAAAAATGTAAGTTGTATTCTGTTTTTGTTAACCAAACAATAGTGTTTCCTACACATAGGAATATGTCTCTCATTCCATATAATTCTTGGAAAGTTTTCTGAATGGAATTGTTTTGTTTTGTTTTTGATGTGTATGTTTGCAGGTGGAGATAAAGAGCATGGAGGAATTTAAAGATTGTGAATATTGTCATGATAGTCTCAGCACTCAGGATAATATATACTCTGGAGATTTAAAAATATTTTTCCACCTACCATATATTGCTATAGACATCTTTAGCTAATTAAAGAATATTATCACAGCCAGAAATACTCTCAAATAAGAGTTGTTTTGAAATAAAGCTGATAGATAAGAATACTGATATTTTCATGAGTCAGAGTAAGATGTGTGGCAACTTCTCTCATTGCTGAAACAAATTTTCTAAAATACATAAAATGATCATTGTTCAATAGGAATTCACCCCTCTGTGACATTTCAAAAGAAAAGAATGTAGTATGAGTAATTGTTCATAATAATGCATTTATTTCCCAAATATATTTATATTTAATCAATAGGGATTTAGAACCTTTAATGCTATAGTCATTTTACATGTATATACAATGAATATATCTAAGGTCTTTTTTCTGTTTCAACAGGAAATGTTTACATTTTGGTTTAGTGAATGACTTGATCACTGACTTACTTGTCTAAAAATGTTTAACCTGTTATCATGCAGTATGACAATTACTTTAGAATTTTATAGAAGGAATCTGTTATGTAAAGGAACCTGCTTGAAAAAGTGTCCTTTTGTGCAGGTGTTTCTATTTGGACAGTAAAATGAGTTCTCGTGAAGTAGAATTTATTTGCATCGGTCAGTGTAAAATGTACTGTCTGGTTACCAAGTAAATTTGTAGCGAGTGTTCTTAAATTGTAGCATAAAAGTGAGCTTTCAGCATTATTCCAAATTACTGTAAGGCGAGAGCAGGAACTTCTGCAGCTGTGGGAAATTTTGAATGATTTTCTTTCCATGTAATATGCTGTTTAAGATTTAGTCTTTCTATTTTTTTGGTTTTATTATATATTAAACAAGAAAGAGCTGTTAACATTCCATAGTTGTGGAACATTTTGTAGATATTTCACCAGCAATGAAAAACCACAATGAGCTAATCTGTTTTTAATCATTCCTCAGCCATTTCTAAGCAGCACCAGTGCATTGTGAATGTGGCGCTATTAGTCATCGGTTCTCAGCCCCCATGGTAATGAAGTCTCTGATCATAAGATGAGGTGCTAAAGTTAGTGTTCAAATATTTGTTCTGTTAGTAACATTCTTTGTGGATATTGTTTTCTAGTTCTGAAATTACTGTGTTCATCAGCCCTGTGTTGTCTGACTGAGAAGTCTCAAAGGGAAAAATTTTAGTATTTTTCTTTCTAATATATCATAAAAATTCCACGTGGCTCACTTAAAAATTTGAAAAGGCCTTTCAGGGACATTTTAAAGCAAGTTATGTTATTTGGTGTCCAATGGTATTGAAAAATGGCTGTTATTTTTCTTTTGGTTGCAGTATCGCTGATCTGGCGAAGTTTATAGGATTTTTCCAAATTCTGGGATGAAGGTTCTTCAGATTTGACTACACTTGAACTTGTGCCCTGTAGCAGTATAACAGAGTTTGAAGAATAACAGGCCCCCAAGGGCAAACTTTTTTGACATTTGAGAACAAAGCTGAGTACAGTTTAGACAGGAAAATACTTTTATTATTTGATTTTAATATCCCTTGATCTTAAAAACACAAATTATCACTGTTATAGAATAGGGACAGCTCCTAAAGCATTCTCCTCAATGATGCAAAAGCACTGAAGAGATAATTGCCTTTTTTTTCAGTCTTGATGCAAAGTGTGTGTGTACCATGTATGAAGAACTATGGTGAAACAAGAGTCAGTAAGTCGGCATCTCATTCAGACTGGGTTACCAGGAAGTTTTCCTCATCCGTGAAATGTCCTCATTCAGCTTGATATCTAAAGTGTATTAGCCAGGTGAAGCAGTGGAATCAGACGACTAGGGAGAGGCAGGGGGTCCTGGTGGCTCAGTGGTGAAGTGCTCGGCTGCTAACCGATAGGTTGGCAAGTCACACCCACTGGCCATTCCATGGGGGAATGAGGTGGCAGTCTGCTTCCATAAATGTTTATAGCCGTGGAAACTCGAGAGCAGTTCTGCTCTGTCCTATACGATCACTAGGAGTTGGAGTTGACTCAACAGCAAGAGGTTTTGGTTTAAAAAAAAAAGAAAAAAAGTTGGAGTTGACTCAACAGCAAGAGGTTTTGGTTTAGGAGAGGCAATATTGTGCAGAAATAACTCCACTTGGGAGAGAGCATGTATCATTCCAGGAAGTGGCAGAAGCTCCCCTTCTGACTTTGTAGCAGCAACAGGAATGCAAGCTGGTGGAGTACCTTTCATGGGAAAAAATTGGTCATTTACCTGTAAGACAATATAACAGAATAAGTTGACTGTGTTGCCTCTCTCACTCCAAAAATGTATGGACTACTAGATTATATATACCAATATAAAATTTTTTTAAAATCTAAGTAGCCAAGTATAAATAAAAGGAAATGAAATCCCTAGATGCCAGAAATGAAAAGAGAACAAGCAACAGTAAGCATTTGATCTGGTTTTGTGGTAAGCCCAGAAATCTAGAACCCAAAACCAAAGACCAAACATGTTGCCATCGAGTCAATTCTGACTCACAGCAACCCTTTAGGACAGAATAGAGCTGCCCCACATGGTTTCCAAGGAGAGGCTAGTAGATCGGAACTGCCCACCTTTTGGTTAGCAGCCAATTTCTTAACCACTAAGCCACCAGCCTAACAGATTGTAAGGATGGAGCAGGACAGGGCAGTGTTTGGTTCTGTTGTGCGTAGGGTCGCTATGAGTTGGAGCCAACTTGATGGCACCTAACAGCAACAACGAGCCACTAGGGCTCCAGTACATTCAGATATGTATTATTAAAAACCACCCAAAACTTATTTTATTAAAAACACCTGTTCTTTTTTGACCAACCTACAGATGGACAGAGCAGTTCTGCTGATTGTGGCCGGGCTAGCTAATCTTGTTTATTCACGCAGGTGTTTAGTTGACAGGTTGCTTGGAGAAAGCTGATTCAAGATGGCATTGGCTGACAATCTGGGACAGCTCTGCTTTATATGGTCTCTCATCCTTCACGAGGGAGCTAGCTAGACTTGTTCTCATAGCAATCAGCATCTAAGAGAGAGAAAGCGAGCAAGCAGAAACATAGCAGCAGGTCTCTTGAGGACCAGGCTCAGAATTGGCATACTGTCACTCGTGCCACTTTCTGCTGACTAAAGCAAATCATGTGGCTGACATCTTATCAGTGTAAAGTCATACTGCAAGGTGGGTGGAGAATTGGGGCCGTTTTGCAATCAGTCTGCCTTAGGCCTTACGGACCAGATGTTGGAATTTTAGTGGTCACATAGGAGCAAGAGATGTGACCGTGGGCCCCGTTCAGGATGTAGTGCTGCAAGTAAGACCTGTGCGTTAAGTTAAAAAGAACTGCTTCCTCCGTGGAAGGGGAATGACAATAACCGTCCACTGGCCCAGCGAATGGAAAGCTAATGGTGCCTACGACTCTGGGTTGAGGATTAAAACGTTCCCTATGAAAATCCAAACCCCGGTCCTGTGCCATCTGCTGATGTGCTTTCTGAAGTAAAGTTAACATACCTTTTTAGGTATATTTCCACAAAGGATGCCTTTGCTGAAAGTGAGTAACTAAAAAATAATTACAAATAACATGAGGAAATTATTCAAAATGAAGTATAGCCTGATATAACAAATAGAAACAATTTCACTCCAAGAACTTTGGGTATTAAAACAATAAACTAAAAGAGACTCAAAAATAAAAATGTTTTCCCAGACGCTCTGTTAACCCAGAACTAAAACCATTCCTGAAGCCCACTCTTCAAAGATTAAACTGGACTATAAAACATAAAATAACACTTTTGAGGAGTGTCCTTCTTAGTTCAATCAGATACACAAGACCAAATGGGTGGCTTCTGTCTGGAGGTAGGAGGAGAAGGCGGGAGGGGACAGGAACTGGTTGAATGGACACAAGAAACCCCGGGTGGGAAGGGGGAGTGTGGTGTCACATTGTGGGGGTTGCAACTAATGTCACATAACAATATGTGTATAAGTTTTTATATGAGAAATTAACTTGAGCTGTAAACTTTCACCTAAAGCACAATAAAATAAATAAGTAAAAATATTTGAATTCTTAAATAGTAAAATGATTGTAGAGATAAACAAATGAGCAAAAAAGAGCAAAGTACTGAAAAAGGTCTAAATATGTTTATTAGGAATGAAAACTATGAAAAACTAAGAATCAGTGGGAGGTAAATTAGGCACTGCTGAAGAATTTATGAACTGGAAGCTAGTTATAAGGAAATTCTCAGAATGAAGGACAGAGAAGTAAAAAGGTAGAAAACATGAAAGAGAATTTAAGAATAATTGAGTATAGAATGAGAAGATCTAACATGTATTTCATATGAAGAAAAGAATTAGGGAGAGGCAATATTTGTAGAGATAATGACTGAGTATTTATTTGAGCTGAAGAAAACATGAGTCAAATGTAAAATAGATTAAAATAAATCTCCCCAAGAAAACTCCTCTCAGGGAATTTCAAATCAAGAGGAGTAGGAAACCTGGCTTCCTAAACAACCTTGTGGAAGTAATGCTGCCTCATCGACCTATAGTAACCATAGTGTTTAAGAGAAATCTATTATACTTTAAATTCCACTGTATTTGAAAGTATAATTTCATAAAATTTGACAAGGATGGTATAAAAAATGAGATTCTAGGCTAGTCTCACTTATTCATTCAGTCTTCATTTTTTCTATCAGTCATTAAATAGCTCACTCAGCAAATATTCATTGAGCTTCTGCCATGTGTCAGTTATAGTATGACGGAGACCAGCAAGGTCCCTGCCTGTGGAAGTTATGTTGTATTGGGGAAAATCAGCAAAAGAAAAACAGTTCCTAAACAAGAAATAGATAAGATGTGATGCAGCAAATCCAAACGGCATTGTGTTATTTAGAATGACAACATAACTGTTGATTAAATGTAGAGGGAAGGTAAAAATCCTAAATAATTTGCAAAATCCAGCTCCAAGAGGAAGAAGAAAGGAAGTAGGGAGGGGTAGAAAATGATAATGAGAACGAGTCACGGAAAATTTCTCACTTAAAATTGCATCTGGCTGCAAGCAACAGAAAACACAACAAATTGTAGCTTAAAGAAATAAAGATTTTATGTCATGCACCTAAGTTCTGGAGGTTGGAAGTCCTGGACTGGAACATTAGCTGATGAATGTCATCAAGGATCTGGACTTCTTCACCTGTCATCTTTAGTATAATCTAGCATAGCTGCTGTTTACTAGGTATAGACTTCTTTGCCTGTCATCTTTAGTGTAATATAGCATAGCTGCTGTTCACCAGGTATAGACTCCCTTACCTGTCATCTTTAGTATAATATAGCATAGCTGCTGTTCACCAGGTATAGACTTCCTTGCCTGTCATCTTTAGTATAATATAGCATAGCTGCTGTTCACCAGGTATAGACTTCTTTGCCTGTCATCTTTAGTATAATATAGCATAGCTGCTGTTCACCAGGTATAGACTCCCTTGCCTGTCGTCTTTAATATAGTATAGCTGCTGTTCACCGGGTATAGACTCCCTTGCCTGTCATCTTTAGTATAATATAGCATAGCTGCTGTTCACCAGGTATAGACTTCTTTGCCTGTCGTCTTTAGTATAATATAGCATAGCTGCTGTTCACTAGGTATACACTTCTTTGTCTGTCATTTTTAGAGTAATATAGCATAGCTGCTGTTCACCAGGTATAGACTTCCTTGCCTGTCATTTTTAGTATAATATAGCATAGCTGCTGTTCACCAGGTATTATGGCTACACCAGTAAGAATTGAGAAAATGAAAGGGTTCTTTAAAAAGTTTTTCTAGAAGCCTGACTCATTGGTTTCTGCTTAATCTCATTGACTAGAGCTTGTGCACATGATCATCCCATTTTTGTGGAGTCTTGTAAAGTTACAATCAGGGTTCTGTTAGTGAAAAAGAAAGCAAAAATGGATATAATAGGGGGGCAGTTAGCACTGTGTGCTGTAACCGAGTAATGTGTGATCCCAGAAATACAAGCAAGGATGATTTAAAATGAGAAAATCCATTAATGCAGGTAATCAAGGGAGAAAAACCTTACGATCATCTCAATAGCTGTAGAAAGTATTTCGTAAACATTCAACACCAATTCATGAAAAACATTCTTATAAAATAGTTATAGAATGGAATTTCCTTAACTTGATAAAGACTGCATACCAAATAACTATAGCAGATATCATATTGAATAGTGAAATGTCAAAAGCAGTCCTTTTTAAGTTCAGAGACAAGATAACAATTTTATTCAGTGCTGCGCAGATGGCCTGGACAAAGCAATAAGACAAGGGATGAGGGGTAAAAATGGGAATGCAAATGGGAAGTTGTCATGTCCAGTGGCGTTATTGTTAACTTGGTGAATCCAAGGGAATCCTTAGATAAACTATCAAAGTCATAACAAAGTTCAGCCACAATGCTGGGCACAGTATCAATGTGGAAATCAATAATCTGTCTGCAGGCCAGCAATAACTACTCAGAAAACAAATGTAATTCAAAGTAAGTATTCCATTCAATATAAAAATAAATAAATAAATAAGGTACCTGAAAATGCACCTCATAATGAATGGAAAAGACTAGAAAACATTGGTCATCATAAATAGAAGATCCAAATACATATAAAGATACAAATCATGTTGAAGGGCAGGAAGTGTTAATATTGTAAAAATATTACTCCTCCCTAATATTAATCTCTAAAGAAATTTTCATAAAAATCCCAGCAGGATTTTCATGGAACCTGAAAAGCTGATTCTAAATTTCATAAAAAAGAGTAAACAGTAAAAATAGACAAGGCCATTTTGAAGAGGAAAACTGAGGAATGAAAGAAGTCACTTTTTACAAGATATGGAACCATACTTTATATCCATAGTAATTAAACAGTGTGACATTGATGTAGTGCTGGACACACAACCCACAGTACAGAAGTGGGAGCTCAGAGATTTTATATGCACACACGTACACACACACACACACAGACTTGATTTACTAGAATGCACTTTGCAGAGTGTTACGGCATGGCATGTCTCTTTCACACATGCACAAAAACCAGTCCTCAGATGTGAATTATAAAAGGTAAAAAATTGTACTTTTAAAGTAATGGTTTTCAAACATTTTGGTCTCGGGATCTGTGTATAGTCTTAACATTTTTTGAGAACCCCAAGGAGCTTAAGTTTACTGCACTGGAAATTAAAACTGCATCACATTAAAATTATTTACTTATTAATTTATTTTAAAATCATAAACCCAGTGCTAACATAAATGCCATATTTATATGAAAATAAGTGTTCTTCATAACAGAAATAAGTTAGTCAAAAGATTAACATTGTCCATTTTTGCACATTTCTTCACTGTCTGGCTTAATGGAAGACAGCTCAATTCTCATACCTGCTCTTGCCTTCAGTTTCTTCCAATACCACAACCTTGTAGCCTCTGGAGAATAACCACTGCACATTTCTGAGAGAATAACAGTGAAAAGAGTTTTGCCTCCGGGGTCCCCCAGAGCTTCCTGGATCTTACTTCAAGAAGCGCTGTCTTAGAGAAAACTTTATGAGAATGTCTTTCTGACTTCAGAGTAGGGGAGACTCGTTCAATGAGACATGTTGTTGTGGTGGTGGTTACATGCCATAGAGTCAGTTTCGACTCATAGCAACCCCATGTACAACAGATCAAAACACTGCCCGATCCTGTCGCATCCTCACAATCGCTATGCTTAAGCCCATTGTGGCAGCCACTGTGTCAGTCCGTCTCCTTGAGGGTCTTCCTCTTTTTCGCTGATCCTCTAGTTTACCAAGCATGATGTCCTTCTCCAGGGACTGATCCTTCCTGACAGCATTGTCCAAAGTATGTGAGATGTAGTCTCGCCATCCTTGCTTCTAAAGAGCATTCTGGTTGTACTTCTTCCAAGACAGATTTGTTCATCCTTTTGGCAGTCCATGGTATATTCAATATTCTTCTCTAACATCTCAATTCAAAGGTGTCAATTCTTCAGTTTTCTTTATGCATTGTCCAGCTTTCACATGCATAGGAGGTGACTGAAAAACACCATAGCTTGGGTCAGGCACACCTTAGTCTTCAAGGTGACATCTTTGCTTTTCAAACTTTAAAGAGGTCTTTTGAAGCAGATTTGCCCAATGCAATGTGTCATTTGATTTCTTGACTCCTGTTTCCATGGGTGTTGATTGTGGATTAAAGTACAATGAACTCCTTGACAACTTCAGTCTTTTATCATGATGTTGCTTATTGGTCCAGTTGTGAGGATTTTTGTTTCCTTTATGTTGAGTGCAATCCATACCAAGAGCCGTGGTCTTTGATCTTTGTCAGTAAGCACTTCAAGTTCTCTTCACTTCCAGCCCGTAATGTTGTGTCATCTTCATATCGCACGTTGTTAGTGAGTCTTCTCCAATACTGATACCCCATTCTTCTTCATATAGTCCAGTTTCTCAGATTATTTGGTCAGCATACAGATTGAATAGGTATGGTGAAAGGATACAACCCTGACGCATACCTTTCCTGACTTTAAACCATGCAGTATCCCTTTGTTCTGTTCGAATGACTGCCTCTTGATCTGTGTACAGGTTCCTCATGAACACAATGAAGTGTTCTGGAATTTTAATTCTTTGCAGTGTTATCTGTAATTTGTTATGATCCACACAGTCAATTGTCTTTGCATAGTCAGTAAAACACAGGTAAATATCTTTCTGGTATTATTTGCTTTCAGCCAGGATTCATCTGACATCAGCAATGATATCCCTGGTTCCTTGTCCTCTTCTGAATCCGGCTTGAATTTTTGACAGTTCCCTGTCGATATACTGCTACAGCAGCTTTTGAATGATCTTCAGCAAAATTTTATTTGCGTGTGATAGTAATGGTATTGTTCAATAATTTCTGTATTCGGTGGGATCACCTTTCTTGGGAATAGGCATAAATATAGATCTCTTCCAGTGAGTTGGCCAGATAGCTGTCTTCCAAATTTCTTGGCATAGACAAGCGAGTACTTCCAGTGCTGCATCTGTTTGTTTAAATATCTCGATTGGTATTCCGTCAGTTTCTGGAGCCTTGTTTTTTGCCAGTGCCTTCAGAGCAGCTTGGACTTCTTCCTTCAGTACCATTGGTTCCTGATCATATGCAACCTCCTGAAATGGTTGAATGTCGACCGATTTCTTTTTGGTATAGTGACTCTGTATATTCCTTTCATTTTCTTTTGATGCTTCCTGAGTTATTTAATATTTTGCTTGTAGAATCCTCCAATATTGCAACTTGAGGCTTGAATGTTTTCTTCAGTTTTTCAGCTTGAGAAGTGCAGAGCGTGTTCTTGCCTTTTGGTTTTCCATCTCCAGGTCCTTGCACATGTCATTATAAAGGTTTGTCTTGTCGAGGTAATTTTGACAACACTGAAGCAACAATTCTTTTCCTCATGACTCGGGAAGATATTGGCAACACGTGTCCCTGACAGCAGATAAGTATGGAGAAGATATAGAGAACGATAACTAATGGAGATTAGGGAACTGCATGTGCCTTTGTGTCTGGTTTCTGAAAGTAGCCATTGGAATGGCCTGAGCAGTTAAGGTGTTCTTTGTTTTTCAAAAAAGCCAGGCAACGAGTAAACATGTTTAAATAAGTAGGGGCTACACAGTCCCCACACCTAGTAGACTAACTTCGGGAAGGAGCTGGGGCATGATGCAGTCATATATATTCACTGATTGAATAGATGAAAACTATGCATTAAGGCCCCAGACATGCATGTTCATAGATGCCTCAGTGACTAAGGAACCCTGGACCTCGAAGCTTCCTCTTTGGGGCTTCCTGGGTGGTGAGAATGTGCATGCATGGGTGTGGGTGCTGCAGGTCTCAGGGTACAATAGGAACCTCATGCTGCTGCAGGTCCCAGGGGACAGTGGAAACTCCATGCTGCCAGGAGCTTGCCAGACCTTGCCTGATGGTCTCTTCACTTGTATTCTTTATGGTTATAATAAAAGGGTAACTAAGTATGTTGCTGTTTGCCATCGAGTTGATTCCATGTTACAGCAACTGTGTAGGACAGAGTAGAACTGCCCTATAGAGTTTTCAAGGCTGTAAATCTTTATGAAAGCAGACTGCTGCCACATTTTTCTCCTGTGGAGTGGGTGATAGGTTTGAACCACTGACCTTTTGGTTAGCAGCCGACTACTTAACCACTTTGCCACTGGGACTCCTAACTCTAAGTATAGGTAGTAAAAACAAAAAAACAAAAAACAAAGGAAAGATTCTGACAGTATATTGGAGAAGCCCCGCAGAAATCACCATTAACTATTCCAGTAGAGTTTGACTCATAGGGAACCTATCGGGCAGACTAGAACTGCCCCATAGGGTTTCCAAGGCTATAAATCTTTAGGGATGCAGACAGTCACACCTTTCTCTCGTGGAGCAGGTGGTGGGTTCAAACAGCCCATCTTTTGGTTAGAAGCTGAGCAGTTAACCACTGTGCCACCAGAGCTCCTTAAATAGAGGTAATAGCCTCCATCAAGTTTTTGAGCAATTACAGAGAATTAACAAATCCGCAGGGGGCAATGAGCCAGCTGGGGCTGGCAGGTCAGAGCCTCAACTCTTGAATACACCAGCTGTGGGTGGCTGGTGGTCAGAAGGATGGAGTTCTAGCTTCTGACTTAGTCCCAGGGGATGAGAGAGAGAGAGAAAGGCAGAGGCTGGCTAGTCTGAAGTGCAGGGAGTTGTGCAAACTCCTGAGCCTACAGGTGGTACCTGATGACCTGGCCCTGGGTGGCCAAGGATGATAGGGAATGGAGATGTGGGAAAGTGAATTCTGGATCCAGCTGGAAATTGGATTCATGTTGACCATTGCCATGCAGTTAGTGATAAAGTTGGGATTAGCCCACCTTGCCCCTTTTATAGCATCGCAAGAACATAATCAAGTAAATTCAAAATTAAAGACCCAATGATACACCATATCCCTCTTTATCAGAAAGGTGCAAACAAAGAGTTGGATTATCCTAGGTATTGGTGAATGATGCAAAGCAATGAGAACTCTGTGTACCACTGGGGCGAGCATATGTCTGTATATCTAATTTGGTTGTCAATTTTGCAACATCTGGTAAATTTAAAGGTGTACCTAGTCTACACTTCAGCAATTCACATTTCAGATATATACTCTAGATTCAGAATTTCCCTAATAGAGGGCCACAGACAGCTTACAGGTACTGAGTCCTTTATCCTCAAGGGGGTCGTGGGGCATAGGATATCCATACCACCCAGGCCAGCAGCTTCTTGCTGTAGGTAACCTTGTCCACTTACCTTGGTGTGCTGCACAAATATTATATCTCTGTGTAAACCAGTTGCCATCAAGTCGATTTCAACTTAGGGTGACCCCATGTATGTGAGGGTAGAACAGTGCCCCACAGGATTTTCAGTTGCTGAGTTTTTTATTTTTCTGAGATACTCTGGGTGGACTCAAGCCTCCTACCTCTCGGTTAGCAGCCAAACGAGTGAGTTAACTGTTTGTGCCACCCAGGAACTACCCTGATGTAAAAATGGTGGGGAAGCTTCTTTCTAGAGATATACTAAAATGTTCATTGCAATAGTGTAAAAAAAAATGTTGTTACAGTACATTTCCAATTAATAAATGTCGAAAGAAAGGTGGAGACTGAAACTCACCTTCAGGCAAGAACCACTGTAATAATTACCACACGTAAGGTTCACTAATGTCTGCTAAAATTAGTGGGAGCGAAGAATTTCCCCAGTCTGAAAACATTTCCTCTAAGGTATTTATTAAATACAAAGGAAAGATTCTGACAGTATATTGGAGAAGCCCCGCAGAAATCACCATTAACTAAGTAATCAAGGTTGTCACCATCAGTAAGAAGACGTATTCCCTTCCTGTGAAATGATGGGCTAAGGGGGTTGCAACATGATTTCTGTGATATTCTTGCTAAAATTGCGTTACTTCATTCCAATTATGAGAAAACATTAGACAACCAGAAAGGCCATGAAAAGCAAGGAAAGACTAACTTTGAAATAAGCCAACTAAATATAATGTAGTATATTGGACAGGATCCTGGAATAGAAAAAGGACAGTAGCACAAAAACTGGTAAAATTCTATTTGTAGTCTTTAGTTGATGGTATTAGCTATACTATTAACTATAACCTGGTGGCATAGTGGTTAAATGCTATGGCTGCTGACCAAAAGGTATGCAGTTTGAATCCACCAGGTGCTCCTTGGAAACTCTATTGGTCAGTTCTACTCTGTCCTATAGGGTCGCTATGAGTCAGGATCGACTCGATGGCAACGGGGTATTAACTATAAAATGTCAGTTTCCTGATTCTGAGCACATGTAGGTAAGATATTAACATTATGGGAAGGTGGATGAGGGATATGTAGGAACTCTGTACTCATGCAACTTTTCAGTAACTATAAAATTAGTAGAAAATAAAAAGTTTAAAAATTCTTGGTAACTGTGGATATGTACTTCTCTCTGCTCCTGGGTGGACAAGTTGTGGGATAGGTGTGTGTTTTATTCAAGTCTAGAATTAAGTCATGCTCTATTCTGTTTCTGTGAAAACACCCTGGTTACTGTCTCCTTCACTTAAATGAGCAAACATTTCTTTGCCCAAGGGCGCATATTCTCTCTGCTGGGGAGGAGGAGGGAAAGGTCAGGGTGTCCTTCGGGTGTCCTGTCTATTGAGCATTTCTGAGATGACCTGGGTGATTGCTCCCTGATCAAGTCTTCACCAATATATTTGGTGACTCCAGCTTAGAAATTTTATGAACACACAGAGAATAAGAAGAACCATTTTAAAATGGGCAAAAGATATGAATAGACACTTCACTAAAGAAGACATTCGGGTAGCCAACAGATACATGAGGAAGTGCTCACGATCATTAGCCATTAGAGAAATGCAGATCAAAACTACAATGAGATTTCATCTCACTCCGACAAGGCTGGCATTAATCTAAAAATAATAAATGTTGGAGAGGCTGTGGAGAGATTGGAACACTTCTACACTGCTGGTGGGAATGTCAAATGGTACAACCACTTTGGAAATCAATTTGGAACTTCTTAAAAAGCTAGAAATAGAACTACCATAAGATTCAGCAATCCCACTCCTTGGAATATATCCTAGAGAAATAAGAGCCTTTACACGAACAGATATATGCACACCCATGTTTATTGCAGCACTGTTTACAATAGCAAAAAGATGGAAGCAACCAAGGTGCCCATCAACAGATGAATGGATAAATAAATTATGGTATATTCACACAGTGGAATACTACGCATCGATAAAGATCAGTGAGGAATCTGTGAAACATTTCATAACATGGAGGAACCTGGAAGGCATTATGCTGAGTGAAATGAGTCAGTTGCGAAAGGACAAATATTGTATAAGACCACTATTATAAGAACTTGAGAAACGATTTAAACTGAGAAGAAAACATTCTTTTGTCGTTACTAGAGGGGGGAGGGAGAAAGGTATTCTCTAGTTAGATAGTAGATAAGAACTACTTTAGGTGAAGGGGAAGACAACACACAATACAGGGGAGGTCAGCACAAATGGACTAAACCAAAAGCAAAGAAGTTGCCTGAATAAACTGCTTCCAAGGACAGTGTAGCAGGGGTGGGGGTTTGGGGACCATGGTTTCAGGGGACATCTAAGTCAACTGGCATAATAAAATCTATTAAGAAAACATCCTGGATCCCACATTGAAGAGTGCCATCTGGGGTCTTAAATCAATTGGTCTCAGCCTACCTGGATCAAAGGAGAATGAAGAACACCAAGAACTCAAGGTAATTACACAACCAAGAGACAGAAAGGGCCACATGAACCAGAGACTACATCATCCTGAGACCAGAAGAACTAGATGGTGCCCGGCTATAACCTATGACTGCCCTGACAGGGAACACAACAGAGAACCCCTGAGGGAGCAGGAGAGCAGTGGGATACAGACCCCAAATTTTCATAAGACCAGACTTAATGGTCTGGCTGAGACTAGAAGGACCCCGGTGGTCATGGCCCTTAGACCCTCTGTTGCCCCAGGACAGGAGCCATTCCCGAAGCCAACTCTTCAGACATGGATTGGACTGGACAATGGGTTGGAGAGGGATGCTGGTGAGGAGTGAGCTTCTTGGATCAGGTGGACACTTGAGACTATGTTGGCATCTCCTGCCTGGAGGGGAGATGAGAGGGTAGAGGGGGTTAGAAGCTGCCAAAATGGACATGAAAAGAGAGAGTGGGGGGAGAGAGCGGGCTGTCTCATTAGGGGGAGAGTAATTGGGAGTGTGTAGCAAGGTGTGTGAGAAACTGACTTGATTTGTAAACTTTCATTTAAAGCACAATAAAAATTATTTTTAAAAAAATGAAGAACCATTTTGGGAGGCATTGATTTCCTCTGCTTTGACTTCTCCATCAATTCCTTCTCAGCTGGTTTTTCTCGGTCTGTAGTTTCTAAGAGTTTCTGGTCTACTGATGAATCTTTACCTTGGCTGCTAGTGTTGTTATTGTTGCATCCTTAAGATATGTATACATTAGGAGCAACCTAGACATGATAAAGCCAAAACCTAACCAGTGCTGTCGAGTCGATTCCGACTCATAGCGACCCTATAGGACAGAGTAGAACTGCCCCACAGAGTTTCCAGGGAGCCCCGGCGGGTTCAAACTGTCGATCCTTTGGTTAGCAGCCGTAGCAGTTAACCACTATGCCACCAGGGTTTCCAAAACATGATAAAGGCCATATTTAAAAATAAAAATAACTCACGGTTAAAATCATACTCATGATGAAAGGTTGAAAGCTCTTCTCCTAAAATCAGGAAAAAAAAAAAAACAAACAAGAATGCTTACGTTCCCCACTTCTAATCAATGTAGTATTGAAAGTCCTGGTCAGAACAATTATCAAGAAAAAGAAATAAAAGGCATACAATTTGAAAAGAAAGTAGGAAAACTAACTCTATTCTCAGATGATAAGATTTTATGCATAGACAACCCTAAAGAATCCACCAAAAGAATCTGTTAACATTAATGAACAAATGTTGTCATTATAGAATACAGAATCGACACTCAAAAATCTATTTCTTGTACCAGCAATGAACAGCCCGAAACAGAAATCAAGAAAATAATTTTATTTACAATAGCATCAAAAATAATAAAATACTTAGAATAAGTTTAACCAAGGAGTTATAGGGCTTTTACACTGAAAATTACAGAACATTGCTGATAGAAATTAAAGAAGACCTAAATAAATGGAAAGATACCATGTCTTCATCAAAGAACATTGTTAAGATGATAATAGTATCCAAAGGAAGATATAGATTCAGTGCGGTCCCTACCAAAATCCCCATCGTGTTTTTTTGCAGCACTGGAAAACCCTATCCTAATATTCATATGGAAGTTCAAGGAACCTAGAATAACCAAACCAATGTTGAAGAAGAACCGAGTTGGATGACTGGTGCTTCCAAATTTCAAAATGTATAATGGCACTGTAATCAAAACAGTGTAGTACTAGAATAAGGATGGACATATAGACCAAAGATATAGAATTGAAGCCTAGAAATAAACCTTCACGTCTATAGTCAGCTGATTTTTGACAAGGGTGCCAAGAGCATTCAATGGGGAAAGAACAGTCTCTTCAATAAATGGTGCTGGGAAAACCAAATATTCACATGCAAAAGAATCTACTTTAAACCGTATACAAAAATTAACTTAAAATAGATCAGAGGCCTAAATTTAAGAGCAAAAACTATAAAACTCACAAAAGAAGACAGAGGCAAATCTTCATAACCTTTGTGTAATTGTTAAGGTCATTTGTCAACTTGGCTGGGCCGTAATTTTCGGTGATTTGGCAGTCATGATGTAGTTTGACAGTTGAATAATGATGTAATCATCTCCATGACGACATCTGACATAATGCTGTCACCTCTGTGATGGGATATGCTGTAAGTAGCTAACCAGTTGAGATGGAGTTTCCTTGGAGATGTGGCCTGCATCCAGTGTAGGTGGACCTTCTGGCAAGGCTCATGGGCTTTTGTCCACTCTGGATCCTGCAGCTGGCTCCTGTTCACCTGACCTGCAGTTCTTGGGACTTGAGCTGGTGGCTTACCTGCCAGTCTTGGGATTCATCAGCCACTGCAGCCTGTGAGCCAGAGGCCTGTTGTCTGACCTTGGGTTCGCCAGCCCCTGCATCTTCATGAGTCAGGAGAAGCCTCCAGCCTGACCCACAGACTTGGGACTTTTCAGCTTCTACAAATGCATGAGCCATTTCCTTGATATAAACGTGTCTCTCTCTCCATATATATATGTGTATACGTATATAGACACTTCAATGGTTTTTCTTCTCTAGAGAACTTAGCGTAAAACACTAGGATTTGGTGGTAGCTGCTTAAATATGAAAACGAAAGAACAGCAACAAAAGAAAAAATAGATAAGTGGACTTCATTAAAGTTAAATACTTTCGTGCATTAAAGGACACTATCAAGAGAGTAAAAAGACCACCCACAAAATGGGAGGAGATATTTGCAAATCACATACCTGGTAAGGCATTAATATCCAAAATATATAATGAACTACAGATGAACACCCAAAAAAGGAAAAAAAGCCAGAACCCAGTTGAAAAATGGGCAAAGGACTTGAATACACATTTCTGCAAAGAGGATATACATTTGGCCAAGAAGTGCATGAAAAGATGCTCCACATTAAGGAAAAGCAAATCACAACGTCAGTAAGAAACCACTTCGCTCCTACTGGGATGGCTACATGAGGCATTGGTGTTTTGGTGGTAGAACTGTCACCTTCCAGGGGGGAGACCTGAGTTTGGTTTGAGACCAGTGAGCTTCATGTGCAGCCATCACCTGTCTGCCAGTGGAGGCTTGTGTGTTGCTATGTTGCTGAACAGGCTTCAGCAAAGCTTCCAGAAGAAAAACCTGGAAATCTACTTCCAAAAATCAGCCAGTGTAAACTGTATGGATCACAATGTTTCGACAGCAACTGATTGTGGAAATGGTGCACGACCAGACAGTGTTTCATTCCATTGTCATTGGCCTCGCCATGAGATGGGGACTGACTCTACAACAACATCATCAACCACAGGATCGCTGTAATAATAGTAATAATAAACATAAAATAACAAGTGTTGGTGAGGATGTTGAGAAATTGGAACCCTCATGTATTGCTGGTAGGAATGTAAAATGGTGCAGCTGCTGTGGAAGAGAATTTGGTGGTCCTTCAAAAAGTTAAACAGTTACCCCATTACCCAGGAATTCCACTTCTGGGTGTATACTGAAAAGAATTGAAAACAGACTTGTGCACCAAGGTTCATTGCAACATTATTCACAATAACAGAAAAGGAAACAACTCGAGCGTCTCTCAGCAGATGAATTAATAAACAAAAAGTGGTATATACGTATTATTCAGCGATAAAATGAATGGCGTGAATGAACCTCGAAAACATGCTAAGTGAAATAAGCTGGACGCAAAAGGATTAGTATTATATGAATCCACTTATATAAAATATCTTCAATAGGCAGATTTACAGAGACAGGAAGTAGATCATAGGTTACCAGGGCAGTAGGGAGGAGGGAATTAAGAGTTGCTGCTTAATAAATGCAGAGTTTGTTTGATGTATGAAAAATTTTTGGAAATAGCTTGTGATTGATGATGGTTACACAGCACTGTGAATGTACTAAGTGCCACTGAACTGTACACTCAAAAGTGCTTAAAATTGCCAAGTTTATTTTATAAATATATATGTATATTATGGGTATACATATGTACACACACACACACACATATAATACAACGATAAAAATATTTGGGAGCCCTGGTGGTGCAGTGGTTAAGAGCCCAGCTGCTCACCCAAAGATTGGCAATTTGAATCCACCAGCTGCTCCTTGGAAACCCTATGGAGCAGTTTTACTCTGCCCTGTAGGGTCACCATGAGTTGGAATCAATTTCATGGAATCAGGTTTGGTTTTTTGCGTGTGTAGAGGGATGTGCACCTACTTCAGAGCGTCTTGTGAAAAAAAAAAAATTTTTTTTTTTTTTTTTTGTGATAAAGGGGAGGCAAATGCATGGATCATCAGTTCTCATTGTTCATGCCGTTATTTTCTGTAAAGTTGCTGTGAATACTGAGTTAGCAATGACTGAGACATTGCTTCTAGGGGAAATATAGAATTAGGAAACCTCAGGTCACATTTTCATCAACCAGTCAAGAGAACCTTGTGTTATGTGTGTTTCTCTTTAAGAACATCTCATATAATACATGCTGTCGTTTCATTAATATTGAACTCAAAACCAGTAGTCCATAACTCTTGTTGGAATGAAGTTCATCTAGCACACCTGTTTTCTCCGTAGGCCACATCACAGCCTTCTTGTGCTTAGGAACATCAGACATCAGTTTAACTTGCTTGGGAATGATTTTATACAGCAAGATCACCAACAAAGTCCCCAAAATGCAAAACATGGCAATAAATAGCTGGTGAAAAGGACATTTGTTTGCCGTTTAAGAGCTGAAATAAGAAGGCAGAGCACCCTGTTATTTCCTGTCAGCTGGCATATGCGCATCACTCAAAGTCTTAGTTTCTTAGGAACCATGATAAAATATCACAAAGTGGGTTGCTTTAAAGAACAGAAACTTACTTTCCCATGGTTGTAGAGGCCAGAAGTCCAGATTCAGGCCATCAGCAGGGCTGTGCTCTCTGTTAGTTCTAGGGGAAGATCCTTCCTTGCTGGTAGCCCCAGGTGTTTCTTGGCATTTCTTGGCTGCTAAACGAATCCTTACATGGACTTCCACTTGGTGTGTGACTCTTCTCGTGTCTGTTCTCCCCTTTTATAAGACACCACTCAAAAAAGGATTAGGACTAGGATCCTCCACCTTACCCTGTTTGACTTAAAACTGTTGAGAAAAGAACAACCCTATTTCCAAACAGGGTCATATTCACAGGTACAGGTGTCAGGGCTTTGACATGTCTCTTGAGAGGGCATAATTCAATCCATAACAGATGTCTCAATTTTTTTGCCACTCTGTGCATGTCTGCAAATAGCTGCAAGAGCACTGGAAGTTGGGGTTACAAATATATTTTAGCAGTTTAGCAAATGCACAAATATGGAATGTGCAAATAATGAGGACCAACTGTTTTCAGTTTCTCATTTTCAACCTTTTTATCAGAACACATAGCCCACTTAAGAAATTGTCTTTGTTAAAATTAATAAACATGAATTAAATGAAGAACTAATTACAATTTTTGCTTTCTGTAGTTACTTCTGAGAGTTCAGATTTCATCAAATATCTGAAGTCTTTACGTCAAAGCTGTGACTCCTAGGCTGTTGCTTGGAGCCCACCTCCAACTGAGAGCTTTTAGTTTATAGCAAAAGGTACCTGTAACTATGTAAAATTCAGGAAGATTAGATTCCAGAAGAATAAATAGACTGAAGCCTCCAAGTTGATCCACTCTAGTACTGGCATTTTTTATAACAAAAAAGTAACTTTGCATCTCCAAACTTTTAGACTTAACATTTTATGTGGACATTTCAGATTCCCTTACCTAGTACAAAAGCAACACTTTCTGTTTTTCTTTAATTCTTAAGATGCAGAGTCCTCATAAAGACCTAAGAGATATGGGGTGGAAGAATTATATTTAAGTTGTGTTTCTGTACTGTCCATTACTGGGCTCCCAGTTTAGACTGTATATTAGAAACACCAAGTATAAGATGTTTAGTAATGTGATAATCACAAGAATTTCAACATGTTAATAAATGTGTTTGAGGAAAATATGTGTATGGAAATTCAAATAGCATCTAATTGTTCTTGTTAATATCTAAAGATCCTGTTATTTTCTGTATACTTATATTTTCTTTCTTTTCTTTTAGGTCGCTTTCATTCAAAATCTTGTATTTTGTGTAGAAAGAGTTTACCGTGTGCCAGACTTTGGTATTTGGGAAAGAGGAAGCAAATATAACAATGGCAGTACTGAACTACATTCAAGGTAATTTGCTGATTTCTGAGTGTTTTTTATTATTTTAACGTATGGAATTTGAATATGAATAGAAAATCAAAGTATTAGTTTGGAACTGTGGTTTCTATGTTAATTTTCAACTTATTTTTTTCTATATTATACCAATGAAATTCAGTTAAAATTAAACATAAGGATTATCTCTTGGTGTCCATAAACTGATCCAAAAAAGGAGCAGGGAGTCTTTCCCCACCTCATAATATGTCAGTACGTTCATATCAGCTTTCATCTGTAATCGACGGCTTGACCTTTCTGCTCATCCAAGTTATTTTCTGTATCTCTTTGAAATGATGTTATTTGAAAAGTCAAGTATATTAAAATTTCCAAACACAGGTTGTGTATGTATTGCATGGAAAAACTTCTCTCCCATGTTATAGAGCTGGTTTTTATCTTAACTACAGATTCTTCATGTAAAGCTTAACATTTAATGTCACCTGTAAGAGGAGTTGTGGTATAGTAGGTTTGAATAAACAGCAATAGTTGGCGATTGACATTAGTACTTCAGGAAGTTTCATTACTCTCTAGGGTAAGGAAAATAGCATTAGTGACTGAATGCATCCCTCAGTTAGGATTGTATCCTAATTTTATGCCCAAGAGGTCACCTTTTAAATATAAAATGGGTGTCAAGTAATGGTAGCAAAAATAGCAGATCAGGTAACTCAAAGGTCCATCCTTTACAAAACACACACACACAAAACTGGCAAAAAACTGTCAGAATCAACTTTTCCAGAACTCTGAAAAATAATCAAAGGTTTATAGCAACCAAGTTGAAAGATTTACAGTAAACCAAGCTGAATAATGTTTATTCAAAAAGAAAAAAGGTGACTAAAACCAAGCAGGTGAATTTTGTAACATTTTAACGTATCCTTGTCCCATTACCCTCTCCCCAGCTTGGTGGCAGACTTAATGACTACAGCTTGCCTTCCCACTGTAGGTTCCTTCTGTCAGAGTGAACAGAGTGGACCTTGTTCGCAAACAATTGTGGTGGTCTGTTTTGACATGTCTGGTGGCTCCTTGAAGGACTTACACAAAGAGCTTCCCTTTATTTCACTTTACTCAGAACTCTCTCTGGCAGAGAAATGGCCATGCAGAAGGCATTCCTTAAAAACATTTAAAAGCAAATGAACCAGCCATTGCAGCCTGAGGGAAAGGATTGATTTTGTTCAAACAATAAATGTGCTGAGAAGTCTGGGAGGAAGAGCTAGGGAGTGAGGTATTGCAGCATAAGGACTTCAGCAGCCTTGCACATGTTCCGCATGATCTATAAAGTCATACGCATGCCCAAGATGAGGCGGCAGTAAGCTCTCACCTCGGGCTGACCTTCAAGCTTTGAGCAAACAAGAAGTAAAAGAGAAGGCAAAGATATGAAGTGCTCAGCTAAGTGTTGAAGACATGCCCCAGCAAACATATAGAGCCCAACTGCAAATATTGGTGGATTTTTCTTTTTAAGCTTCATTTGTTTAAGGAAATCTATGTCAAATCACTATCTGACCACTAAGCTAATGGAACAGTCATTTTAGTAACCACACACGACAGTAAATACAGTCTTTACAAAGATAATTTAGAAGTCACTAAACAGCTACAACCCACAGCAGGCAGTAATAACAAACCCAAGGAAGGAAGAATAATCTGATTTCTAGAGTTACCATATTATAACATCCAAAATTTCCAGTTTTAAAACAAGAATTATGAAGTATGCAAAGAATCTAGAAATTATGGCCCATTCAAAGGAATAAAGAAAAGACTTCATTAGAAAGCCTAGACATCAAACTTATTAGACAAGGATTTTAAAACCAGCTGTCTTAAACATGCTCAGAGAGCTAAAGGATCCAAGAGTGTGATGTCCTACCAAAATGAGAATATCAGTAATGAAATACAAATAATAGAAAAGAACCAAATAGAAATTCTGAAGCTGAAAAGTACAAAAACTAAAATGAAAAATTTACTAGAAGTGTTTAGTAGCAGATGTCAGCAAGCAGAAGGAAGGATCATTGAACATGTAGATTGAATTATGGTAGCCGAAGCACAAAGATGAAGAATGAAGAAATATGAACAGAAACTCTGAGAAATGTGAAACACCGTTAAGCCCACCAACATGGGTAATGAGAGTACCAGAGGAGAGGAAAGAGGAAAAGGAACAGAAATACTGTTTCAAGAAATAATGGCTGAAATCTCAAATTTATTGAAAAACACTTTCACATACAGGACATTCAGTGAACTCCAAGTAGGACAAATTCGGAGATCCACATTGAGACACATTATAATTAAACTGTTGAAACCAAAGACAAAAAGAGAATCTTGAAAGCCGCAAGAGAGAAGCAAGCAACTCCTTACATACAAGGAATGCTCAGTAAGATTTACTGTTTCTCATCAGAAATCGTGGAAACCAAAAAACAGTGGCATGATGTATTTAAAGTGCTGAAAGAAAAAAACAGGCAAACAAAATTATCAACTAAGAATTCTATATCCAGGAAAGCTATCCTCCAAAAATCAAGGAAATTTCAAGATATTCCCAGAAAAACAAAAGCTAGGGGAAATCGTCATTAGTGAACCTACCCTACGAGACATGTTAAAGGGAGCCTTTCAGGCTGAAATGAAAGAATACTGGAGAGTAACTTGAAGCCATAGAACCAATAAGAAATACTGGTAAAGATAAGTACATACATAAATATAAAAGCCAGTATAATTGTATTTTTGGTTTGTAACTCCTGTTGGTTTTCTATATGAGTTAAAAGACAAATGCTTAAAATAGTAATTATAAATCAATTTTAGTGGACGCACACATACAGAGATGTAATTTGTAAAACAACAAAGGAGGGGCATAGAGCTCTATAAGAGCAGAGTTTTGGTATAATATTGAAGCTAATATTGCTGTTAATTAAAACTAGGTTGTTATAAATTTAAGCTATTTGTAATGCCCAGGGTAATCACTAAGAAAATAACCAAAAAAATATAGAATAGGATATGATACGGGAACAAAAATGGTATACTACAAAAAATCAAAAACAAGGCAGTAAGGGAAGAAAGAGGGAGAAAAAGGTATACGACATATAAAAAACAAATGACTAAATGGCAAAAATAAGTCCTTACTTACCAGTACTAATTATGTTAAATATGAATACGTTTAATTCTCACTTGGAATGCATTGGTTGGTAGGATGAATTTTTTTAGAAAATGAGCCATGTATCTACTGTCTATAACAGGCTCACTTTAGATCCAAAGGCACAAATAGTTTGAAAGTGAAACATATTCCATGCAAAGAATAACCAAGCAAAAGGAAAGTCGGTTATCATAATAAAACCAAAAACCAAACCCAGTGCAATCAAGTCGATTCCAACTTATAGTGACCCTATAGGACAGAGTAGAACTGTACCATAGAGTTTCCAAGGAGCGCCTGGTGGATTTGAACTGCCAACCCTTTGGTTAGCAGCCATAGCACTTAACCACTACACCACCAGGGTTTCCGGTTGTAATAATAGAAAAGATAAATTTTAATTAAAAAATGTTACAAGAGACAAAAAAGGACATTATATATAGATAAAAGTTTTGATCTGTCAAGAAAATATAAAAATTATAAAGATAAATATATCTAATCGCAGAACCCTGTAGGCAAAAATTGACAGAATTGAAAGGAGAAATAGAGAATTCTACAATCAGAGTTGAGGCTTCAATACGCAACTTTCAGTAATGGATAGAACATCTAGAGAGAAGATGTCATGGATTGAATTATGTCCCCCCCAAAGATGTATGTATCAGTTTGGTTAGGCCACGATTCCCAGTATTCCATGGTTGTCTTCCATGTTGTGATTGTAATTTTATGTTAAAGAGGATTAGGGTGGGATTGTAATGCCCTTACCAGGTCACATCCCTGATCCAATGTAAAGGGAGTTTATGTAGGGGGTGGCCTGCACCACCTTTTATCTCTCAAGAGATGAAAGGGAAACAAGCAGAGAGTTGGGGACCTCATGCCACCAAGAAAGCAGCAACAGGAGCACAGTGTGTCCTTTGAACCTGGGGTCCCTGCGCCTGAGAAGCTCCTTGACCAGGGGAGCATCGAAGACAAGGACCTTCCTCCGGAGCCAAAAGAGAGAGAGAGAGCCTTCCCCTGGAGCTGATGCCCTGAATTTAGACTCATAACCTACTAGACTATGAGAAAATAAATTTCTCTTTGTTAAAGCCATCCACTTGGGGTATTTCTGTTATAGTGGCACTAGATAACTAAGACAGATCAATGAGGAAATTGAAGACTTGAACAACACTACAAACATACTAGACTTAGCAGACATATGCTGAACACTCCACCCATTAAGAATGTACATTTTTTTCAACTGCACACGGAACATGTAACATTTTTAGCAATAGACATTTGTTAAGCCACAAAAGAAGTTTTAATAAATCTAAAAAATTTGTAGTTGTACTAAGTATTTTCTCCAACTACAATGGAATTGAACGAGAAGTAAGTGACAAAAGGAAAACCAGAAAATTCTCAGAAATGTGTATGTTAAGTAACACAATCTTAAACTACCAAGAAATCAAAGAAGCAAATTAGAAAATACTTTGAGATAAAGGAAAACAAACACAACATACCAAAATTCATGGGATACATACAAAGTAGTGCTTAGAAATTTATAGCTGTAAACACCTACGTTATAAAAGAACATCTCAGCTTAGTATATGATTTTACACCATAAAGAACTAGAAAAAGAACAAACTAAACCCAAAGCTAGTAGAAAGAAGGAACCAATAATCATTAGTATAGAAATAAACAGAATTGATAAAAGAAAAACAAAGTCAACTAAAGCAAAAGCTAGATTTTCGAATAAATCAACAAAGTTGATAAACCTTTAGCTAGACTGACCACGAAAAAAGGGAGAATACTCATGTTACTAAATCAGAAGTGAAAATAGGGACAATACTACCAACCTTACCAAAATAAAAAGAATTATAAGAGAATGCCAGAAACAAACCAGAAAGCCAAACCCATTGCCTTTGAGTTGTTTCAGACTCATAGCAACCCTATAGGACAGAGAGAACTGCCCCATGGGATTTCCAAGGAGCGCCACTATGCCACCAGGATTTCCAAGAAACAATTACATGCCAACAAGTTAGATAACCTGGATGAAATGGACAAATTCCCAGAAATACAAACTACAAAACTGACTCTATAGGTAACAGCAAATATGGATTGACCTATAACAAAGAGATAAATTAGTAATCAAAAAGTTCCTGGTAAAGAAAAGCCTGGTACTCGATGACTTCATTAGGGAATTCTACCATACCTCTAAAGAAGTATGAATAACAATCCCTCTTAAACCCTTTCAAAAAATAGAAGAGGAAAAAACACTTCTTTGTTCATTCAAAGAGGCCAGCATTGACCTGACACCAAAACGAGACACAGACTTCATAAGAAAATAACAGACCAGTGTTGCTTCCGAATGGAGATGCAAGAATCAACAAAACAATAATAAGCAAACTCCAGAAGTATATTAGAAGGCCGTGTTAAAATAACCAAGTGTGATTTATCACAGGCATATAAGGGTAGTTCAGCATACCAAAAATCAATCAAGATAACACAGCACGTTAAGAGAATGAAGGGAAAAAAACACGTGATCGTCTCAATTTATGCAGAAGTATTTCACAAAATCTAACACCTTTTCATAATAAAAACACTCACAAACTAGGAATAGAAGGGAAACTTCTCAACATGATTAGGGAATTTATGAAAAAAAACCACAGCTAACACCATACTTAATGGTGAAAGACTGAAAGCTTTCCCGCTATGATCAGAAACATGATGAGGATACCCACTTTTACCAGTGATATTCAACACTGTACTGAAGTTCTAGTCAGACCTTTTAGGCAAGACAAAGAAATTAAAGGCATTCATATTGGAAAGGAGGAAGTAAAACTATATTCACAGATGATATGATCTTATGTATTGAAAACCCTATAAACAAATAAACAATTAGAGCTAATAAGTGAATTTAGCATAGTTTCAGGATTCATGATCCACATATAAAAATCAATTGTATTTCTACACACTAACCATGAACATTCAAGAAGGAACGTAACATTCCATTTTACGTTAGCACTAAGAATAAAATACTTCACAGTAAATTTAACGAAGGACAAGAGTTGTACTCTGAAAACTACATCACTGAAAGAAATCAGAGAATGTGTAAATAAATGGTAAGACATTCCATGTTCATAGATTGGAAGACTTAATATTTTTAGATGGTAATACTCCCCAAAGCAGTCTAGAGATTTAATACAATCCCTATCAAAATACCAATGGTATTTTTGCAGAAATGGAAAAACTTATCTGAAAATGAATGTGGGATTGCAAGAGATCCCAGATAACCAAAATATCCTTGAAAAAGGACAAAGTTAGAGGACTTAAAAAAAAAAACAATTCTCAATTTCAAAACTTACTGCAAATGCACATCAATCAAAACTATGTGGTAGAGGCCTAAGGACAGACTTACAGACTTCTGGCGTAGAATAATCCCTCCCAGAGAGGCCCCAGAGAAGTAAAGCGTTACTGAAGAAGCACAAAGTGGGAGGCCTCACACTACCTGATTTTAGAACCTATTATACCACCTCAGTAGTCAAAACAGCCTGGTTCTGGTACAACAACAGGTACATTGACAAATGGAATAGAATTGAAAATCCTGACAAATTCATCCAGCTATAAAGAGCTGATATTTGACAAAGGCCCAAAGTCAAAAGATAGTCTCTTTACCAAATGGTGCTGGCATAACTGGATGTCGATCTGCAAAAAAATTAAACAAGACCCATACCCCACACCACATACAAAAACTAACTCAAAATGGATCAAAGACCTAAATATAAGATCTAATACGATAAAGATCGTGGAAGAGAAAATAGAGACACTGTTAGGAGCCCTAACACATGGCATAAAGAGTATACAAAACATCACTAACAATAAAAAAAATTTTTTTTTTTTTTTAACAATGCAGAAGAAAAACCAGATAACTGAGAGCTCCTAAAAATCAAACACCTATGCTTATCCAAAGACTTCACCAAAAGAGTAAAAAGATTACCTACAGACTGGGAAAAAGTTTTCAGCTATGACATTTCGAATCAGCGCCTGATCTCTAAAATCTACATGATACTGCAAAAACCAACTACAAAAAGATGACTAACTCGTTAGGAAATAGGCAAAGAATGTGAACAGACACTTCACCAAAGAAGACGTTCAGGTGGCTAACAGATGCATGAACAAATGCTCATAATCATTAGCCATTAAAGAAATGCAAATCAAAACTACACAACTCACCCCCAAAAAGCTGGCACTAATCCAAAAAATAGAAAATAATAAATGTTGGAGAGGTTGTGGAGAGACTGGAACACTTACACACTGCTGGTGGGAATGTAAAATGGTACAGCCACTTTGAAAATCGATTTGGAGCTTCCTTAAAAAGCTAGAAATAGAAGTATCTTACCATCCAGCAACCCCACTAATTGAAATATATCCTGCAGAAATAAGAGCCCTCACATGAATAGATATATGCACACCCATGTTCATTGCATCAGTGTTCACAATAGCAAAACAATGGAAACAACCTAGGTGCCCATCAACAGACAAATGGATGAACAAAAATTATGGTATGTCAATTTGTTTTACTGTGGGGGCTTGTGTGTTGCTGTGATGCTAGAAGCTATGCCACCGGTATTCAGATACCAGCAGGGCCACCCATGGAGAACAGGTTTCAGCTGAGCTTCCAGACGAAGACACACTAGGAAGAAGGACCCAGCAGTCTACTTCTGAAAAGCATTAGCCAGTGAAAACCTTATGAATAGCAGCAGAACATTGTCTGATACAGTGCTGGAAGATGAGTCCCCCAGGTTGGAAGGTACTCAAAAGATGACTGGGCAAGAGCTGCCTCCTCAAAGTAGAGTCAACCTTAGTGATGTGGATGGAGTAAAGCTTTCGGAACCTTCATTTGCTGATGTGGCACGACTCAAAATAAGAAGAAACAGCTGCAAACATCCATTAATAATCGGAACCTGGAATGTACGAAGTATGAATCTAGGAAAATTGAAAATCATCAAAAATGAAATGGAATGCATAAACATTGATATCCTAGGCCTTAGTGAGCTGAAATGGACTGGTATTGGCCATTTTGAATCGGACAATCATATAGTCTACTATGCTGGGAATGACAACTTGAAGAGGAATGGTGTTGCATTCATCATCCAAAAGAACGTTTCAAGATCTATTCCGAAGCACAGTGCTGTCAGTGATGGGATAATATCTGTGAGCCTACAAGGAAGACCAATTAATATGACTATTATTCAAATTTATGCATCAACCACTAGGGCCAAAGCTGAAGAAATAGAAGATTTTTATCAGCTGCTGTAGTCTGAAATTGATCTAACATACAATCAAGATGCATTGATAATTACTGGTGATTGGAATGCGAAAGTTGGAAACAAAGAAGGATCAGTAGTTGAAAAATATGGCCTTGGTGATAGAAACAATCCCGGAGATTGAATGATAGAATTTTGCAAGACCGATGACTTCTTCTTTGCAAATACCTTCTTTCACCAACATAAACGGAGACTGTACACATGGACCTGCCAGATGGAACACAGAGAAATCAAATTGATTACATCTGTGGAAAGAGACCATGGAGAAGCTCAATATCATCAGTCAGAACAAGGCCAGGGGCCGACTGTGGAACAGACTGCTTATTGCTCATTTGCAAATTCAAGCTGAAACTGAAGAAAATCAGCTGAAACTGAGCGAGTCCACGAAAGCCAAAATACGACCTTGAGTACATCCCATCTAAATTTAGAGAGCATCTGAAGAAGAGATTTGACACATTGAACACTAGTGACGAGAGACCAGACAAGTTGTGGAATGACATCAAGGACATCATACATGAAGAAAGCAAGATGTCATTGAAAAGACAGGAAGGAAAGAAAAGACCAAGATGGATGTCAGAGGATACTCTGAAACTTGCTCTCGAACGTCGAGCCACTCAAGCAAAAGGAAGAATTGAAGTAAAAGAACTGAACAGAAGATTTACAAGGGTGTCTCGAGAAGACAAAGCAAAGTATTATAATGACATGTGCAAAGAGCTGGAGATGAAAAACCAAAAGGGAAGAACATGCTCAGTGTTTCTCAAGCTGAGAGAACTGAAGAAAAAATTCAAGGCTCGAGTTCAACAGCGAAGGATTCTATGGGGAAAATATTAAACAATGCAGGAAACATCAAAAGAAGATGGAAGTCATTATACCAAAAAGAATTAGTCAGTGTTCAACCATTTCAAGAGGTGGTATATGATCAGGACCGATGGTACCAAAGGAAGAAGTCCAAGCTGTTCTGAAGGCATTGGTGAAAAACAAGTCTCCAGGAATTGATGGAATATCAATTGAGATGTTTCAACAAACAGATGCAGCACTGGAGGTGCTCACTCATCTATGCCAAGAAATATGGAAGACAGCTTTCTGGCCAACTGACTGGAAGAAATCCATAATTATCCCTATTCCTAAGAAAGGTGATCCAACTGAATGTGGATAGTATAGAACAATATCATTAACGTCACACACAAGCAAAATTTTGCAGAAGGTCATTCAGAAATGGCTGCAGCAGTATACCGACAGGGAACTGCCAGAAATTCAGACCAGTTTCAGAAGAGGACGTAGAACCAGGGATATCATTGCTGATGTCAGATAGATCCTGGCTGAGAGCAGAGAATACCAGAAGGATGTTTACCTGTGTTTTACTGAGTATGCAAAGGCATTCGACTGTGTGGGTCATAACAAATTATGGATAACATTGCGAAGAACGTGAATTCCAGAACACTTAACTGTGCTCATGAGGAACCTTTACATAGATCAAGAGGCAGTTGTTCAGACAGAACAAGGGGATACTGATTAGCTTAAGGTCAGGAAAGGTGTGTGACAGCGTTGTATTCTTTCAGCATACCTATTCAAGGTGTATGCTGAGCAAACAATACGAGAAGCTGGATTATATGAAAAAGAACGGGACTTCAGGATTGGAGGGAGACTCACTAACAACCTGTCTTATGCAGATGACACAATCTTGCTTGCTGAAAGTGAAGAGGACTTGAAGCACTTACTAATGAAGATCAAAGACCACTGCCTTCAGTATGGATTGCACCTCAACTTAAAGAAAAAAAAAAAATCGGCACAAATGGACCAATGAGCAACATCATAATAAACGTAGAAAAGATTGAAGTTGTCAAGGATTTCATTTTAGTTTGATCCACAACCAACAGCCATGGAAGCAGCAGTCAAGAAATCAAAAGATGCATTGCATTGGGCAAATCTGCTGCAAAGGACCTCTTTAAAGTGTTGAAGAGCAAAGATGTCACCTTGATGACTAAGGTGCGCCTAACCGAAGCCATAGTATTTTCAGTCACATCATGTGCATGTGAAAGCTGGACAGTGAACAAGGAAGACTGAAGAAGAATTGACGCCTTTGAATTGTGGTGTTGGCAAAGAATATTGAATAAACCATGGACTGCCAAAAGAACGAACAAATCTTTCTTAGAAGTACAACTAGAATGCTCCTTACAAGCAAGGATGGCAAGACTGTGTCTTACATACTTTGGACATGTTGTCAGAAGGGATCAGTCCCTGGAGAAGGTCCTCATGCTTGGCAGAGTACAGGGTCAGCAGAAAAGACAAAGACCCTCAACGAGGTGGATTGACACAGTGGCTGCAACAGTGAGCTCAAGCATAACAACGATTGTAAGGATGGCTCAGGACCAGGCAATGTTTTGTTCTGTTGTGCATAGGGTTGCTATGAGTCGGAGCCGACTCGATGCACCTAACAACATGAACAGCACACAATGGAATACTACGCGATGATAAAGAACAGCAAAGAATCTGTGAAACATCTGACAACATGGATGAATCTGGAGGGCATTATGCTGAGTGAAATTAGTCATTTGCAAAAGGACAAATACTGTACGAGACCACTGTTATAAAAAATCAAGAAAAGGTTTAAACACAGAAGAAAATATTCTTTGATGGTTACTAGGATTGGGAGGGAGGAGGGACAGATTAGCTAGGGCTGGCATCTGTGGACCATGATTTTATAGGGACATCTAGGTCAACAGGCGTAACAAAGTTTATTAAAACGTTCTGTATTCCACTTTGGTGAGTGGCGACTGGGGTCTTAAAAGCTTGTGAGAGGCCATCTAAGATACATCAATTGGTCCCAACCCACCTGGAGCAAAGGAGAATGAAGAACACCAAAGACACGAGGAAAATATAACCCTAAGAGACAAAAGGACCACGTAAACCAGAGACTGCATCATCCTGAGACCAGAGGAACTAGATGGTGCCCGGCTACCAGGAATGACTGCCCACACAGGGAACACAACAGGGAGTCCCTGACTGAGTGGGAGAAAAGTATGGAACAGAGCTCAAGCTCACATAAAAAGACCAGACTAAATGGTCTGACTGAGACTGGAGGAATCGTCAAGACCATGGTCTATGGATGCTATGTTAACCCATAACTAAAACTATTCCCGAAGCCCACTCTTCAGACAAAGTTTGGACTGGACTATAAAACATAAAATAATACTTGTGAAGAGTGTGCCTCTTAATTCAAGCAGAAACATGATACCAAATAGGCGGCTCCTGTCTAGAGGCAGAATGAGAAGGCAGGAAAGGACAGGAGCTGGTTGAATGGATAAGGGGAAACCCAAGATGGAAAGGGGGAGTGTACTGTCACATTGTAAGGATTGCAGCTAGTGTCACATGACAATAAGTATAAAAATTTTGTATGAGGTTAACTTGAGCTGTACACTTTTCACCTAAAGTATATATTAAAAAAACAAAAAAAAACCTTTTAGATTTGTGGTCACTTGATTTTTGACAAGGGTACCAGGACCATTAAATGGAAAAAGAATAGTCTGTTCAACAAATGATGCTGTTCAAATTGAGTAGCTAAACGCAACAGAATGAAGTTGACCCACACCTTACAACATATACAAGCATTTACTCAAATGGACCCCTAAATATAAGGGCTAAAACTGTTAAACTTTCGGAGGAAATATAGGGGTAAATATTTATGACCTTGGACGTGGCAGTAGTTTCTAAGATGTGATACCAAAAGCACAAACAAGAAAAGTTGGATTTCATCAAAACTCAAAATTTTTGTACATCATTGGGTACTATCAAGAGAGTGAAAAGACAGCCTACCGAATGGGAGAATATATGTGCAAATGTTATATCGGATAAGGTAGTTGTATCTAGAATGTATGAAGAGCTTTTAATCAACAAAAAAACCCAATTAAAAAAAGGTATAGACTTTTCTTAAGAGAAGATATATTAATGCCAGTAAGTACACGAAAAGATTCTCAATGTCATTATTCATTAAGGAAATACAAACCAAAATCACAGTGAGGTACCACTTCACTACGCTAGCACCAATGCCAGTCACCGTCAAGTGGACCTGGGCTCATTGCAACCCCATGTGTCGACCTCAAATACTAAAAATAGGAAAATAATGTTGTATTTCAGCCATCAACCAAATTCTCAACCCTCAGATTGCAAGAAAGTATATCTGATTCGATAACCTGATTAAAAAGAATGTATCTTTTTAGTATTTATGATTATTGGGTTCTTGTCCTGATTTTTTATAACTATTTTAATATATGCCAGTGTGATTTCAGGAGCCCTGGTGGCACAACAGTTAAGTGCTCAGCTGCCAACCAAAGGTTGGCGTTTCAAACCCACTAAAGGGTTCTGAGGGAGAAATACCTGGCAATCTGTTCCCGTAAAGATTACAGCCTAGAAAACCGTATGTGAAGCCCTGGTGGTACAGTGGTTAAGCATTTGGCTGCTGTCATGGATTGAATAATGTCCCCCCAAAAATTTGTGCATTAACTGGGCTGGGCCTTGATTCCTGGTATGGTGTGATTTCCCTGTATGTTGTAAATCCTGCCACTGTGATGTTAATGAGGGAGGATGGGCAGCAGTTGTGGTAGTGAGGCAGGACTCAATCTACAGGATTGGATTGTGTCTTGAGGCGGTTTCTTGAGATATAAAAGATAGAAGCATGCAGAGAGACAGGGAGACCTCATACCACCAAGAAAGCAGCACCAGGAGCAGAACACGTCCTTTGTACCCGGGGTCCCTGCACCTGAGAAGCTCCTTGACCAGGGAATGGACAGAGAGAAAAAGCCTTCCCCTGGAGCCGATGCCCTGAATTTGGACTTATAGCCTACTGTGTTGTGAGGAAATAAATTTCTCTTTGTTACAGCCATCCACTCGTGGTATGTCTGTTAAGGCAGCACTAGGTGACTATGAGAGTCAGCTGGATGGTACCTAACAACACCAACACGAATGTGATTTTACTGCCATTGTTTTCCCTATAAAATATTTGGATTTAGGGTTTTTCTGTTTATAAAACTGTAGTAAACTCAGAAGGAATCTTGGGAAGGTTACCATTAGCTCTAGAAAATGAGGGTGTAGGAATATCACTTGGGAAAAAAAAAAAAAACAGAGATCCAACTTGTTTTCCTTTAACTGAGGTGCCTGTCTTTACATTTAATCAGTAAGGGTTTTATTTCAAGGCTTGGAAGGTCATTATGTGATAATCTTGCTACCTTTTGCATGCAAAATTAACCTTAATTCTATCAGATCAGTTTTATTCAAATGGATGGGAAATGAAGTTTGCCATTTAGGTTTGGGTGATGGGTTTTACACATTCATCATTGATATTTTCATTTTCTATTAGAACTTTACAATTCCCCAAAAAATTTTTGAACATTTTTTTCAAGCATTTGAAAAAAAAAAGCTCAGGTCTTCGCAAGCCCAGTTTTGGTGTGTCACCACCAGGTGCCAAAGGGGTGTGTTTGAAACTGCAGTCGCAATCCTGGTCTGCTGCAGTGGCCGTGGTTTCGGGGGCCGGCCTCTTTGTGTGCTTAGGCCTGGGCACTGGGTGTAGATCTGCTTCCAGCCAGAAAGCAAGTCACGACTCAGCCTGTTAGTACCATAGGACACCCTAGAACTCTCTGCTTAATGCGGTATCCTAACTGTATCCTTAAGCTGTTCTGATGATTTTAGACAGTTTGAATTATTACACAGTAATGGATCCCTGGGTAGCGTAAACAGTTAAACGCACAACCACTAACTGAAAGGTTGGTGGTTCAGATTCACCCAGAGGTGCCTTGGAAAAAAGGCCTGGTGATCTGAAATGTCACAGCCGTTGAAAACCTTATGAGGCTCATTTCTACTCTGAAACACATGGAGTTGCAATGAGTCAGAACCAACTCTGTGGCAACTATTGGTTGTTTTGTGTTGCTTTTGAATACTTGCTATAAATGCTCATACTTTTCCATTTTGATTTCTTCAACTCTTTCTCTGTCTCCGTGCTCTGTAGTGCGCCTCAGCTGGAGGCTGAGAGAACAGAGAACAATCCAGTCAGCAGCTTTGTCTATTACTTTGGTGCTCACTAGGGCCTCATCCACAGTGACTGGCTGGGTAAACACTCCTTCCTCCCCTGGCCACACTTGGTGCATCACATCCAAGCTGTTCCCTGCATCTCAGAAGATAATCGCTGTCACTAGCCTCTCCCCCCAACACACGCACACACTGTGCTCTGTGGTCTGAGACTGCTTCTGTAATATCCATGCTCGCTGGTCCTTTTATAATAGCGTTCTGTAGGCCTATACACTTAACAGAATTTTTTTTTTTTTTTTTTTAAGGCCAGGAAGGTAACATTACTGTCTCTAATATAGAAAGAAGGAAACCCTGGTGGCCTAGTGGTTAAGTGCTATAGCAGCTAACCAAGAGGTTGGCAGTTCAAATCCACCTTGCGCTCCTTAGAAACTCTATGGGGCAGTTCTACTCTGACCTACAGGGTCGCTATGAGCTAGGATTGACTCAACAGCAATGGGTTTGGTTTGATTTTGGTTACAAGGAAGAAACTGAAATTTTAAAAAATTTGGGTTTTTTTTTTTTTCTCTAAAATCATGTAGCTCTGTATGTGGTAGAACCACAGCTTGATTCCAGATCACTGGGCTCCAAGTCCAGAGTTGTTTATACCATATCACATTATATATTAACATCTTAAAGAGTTTTTCTAAAGTTTCAAAGGACAGGATATAAACCCCTGGTGGAACTGCTGAGTTTCAAGGATGTCTTCTTTCAGTTATCAGTACAGCCTGATTCATCCTCATGCTTTGATCAGACCCTTCCTGAGCTGCCATGTTTCAGCTCTAGGTTTGCCGTAATCCCTTTTAGTCCAAATTCTTTAACTATTTAGTTCTTTTTGGGTAAACCCCAAGACTTTTCTTCTAAAAATGCTCTCATGACATGTATCCGAACCCCATCGTAACATCAGCCTCTTCCTCTGTTACTTCTGTAAAAGGGTCCATTTCAGTAGGTTCACTCTTTGATTCTGTAGTATTATTTCCTAAGCATCCACTCTCTGCTCTTCTGGTTGGCCTGTTGACTTTCCTCAGGTTATATGCCTTGTTATATTTCCCACAGGGTTTCTGGCTGGGTATTTGGTAATTCTCCACTTTTCTCACATTCAGTCTCTAAGCCTTTTCATAAATACCTGTGTATTTTTTAAATCCTATATTATTAGATTTAGCTACTTTTTCCTTCATACATCATTTTGGTACCTATTTATTTTAGCACTAATTCCAAACCCCAGACTTACATATCCGAGTAGTTTTCTCATCCTCTCTAAGTTTAATTTATGTTTTTTCATCTTTAAATCTCTCCATCCTCATTTATGTAAGGACATTCCTCCTCCTTGGCATTACGTTTAAACCCATATCTCTTTGGTTTGGTGAATAGATGAGGCTTTGCCATAAAATATGAATTGAATTCCAAACCCAGCCTTGGAATTTGTTGGCTACTGGGGAGCAAAAATGAAAGATGTACTTAATAATTCTATAATACGGATACGTGTCAAAATTGAAAGTTTTTGAAACACTAAATGCTAAACAGAAATTTACATTTAACAGCATAATTTCCTTTTTTACTTTGTTAGATCTTGTATTTTGTGATATAAAGAATACTGTAGAAACAAAAAGTATTAAAACCTGATTTTTCAGGGCCTTTTTGTTATTTTTTTTTTTTTCCTGGTTTTATGTTCTATTCTCTTGGCTTTTCCAATAAAGTCAGTCAGCACTAAAATATCTGATAAGTATCCATCATAGCACAACTTTCCTCAGCTTAAGATGCTTATAGTTACCATTTTATTTCAGACAGTACTTATGATTTAAAGTAAGTACTTGGTCTTTTTAAGTCATCTTTGATGTTCCAGTCGTTGAGCAGTGATACAAGCTGCTGTTCCATCCATCCTTCTTCATTTTATGTACTTACACGCCATACTGAGCAATTCGTGAGCATCCATTAAAAGCATAGCACTGTAAAGTCCTTGTTCTCCAGGAGGTGTAGCTCAGGGAATTAGAGCATAGTGTTAATGACTGGTAGGTTGTGAATTAGTGCCATACCTGCCAGTTACTGTTGTGGATTCCATAAAAAAATAGAAAAATTTTTTTATTATTTTATTTTTATAAATGACCTAGTTCGAACCCATCATATTTTCTAGAAAAGCTTTGATTTATGCAACAAATCGCTTCAGTACAAACTATCTCCCAAGCAGATGTCATTTTATTTTAGCCCTTTTAAATGAGTGACTAGACCAAAAGATGTTGCGGTGCTCCTTTGCCTGCAAGAATAAAAGCAGTGGATGCTCTGTTGATAACAGTCACCTAACATTAATATGTTCAATAGATAATAGTAGAATAATTTTGAGAGTATCTAGTGCCATTAAAATATTTTTAAGTCTTACAACAATATGTACTTTATTTGTCAGTAAAATGTAAGATCACATTAGGAGTATGTTTGAGTTTCTGAAGAGCTTGCTGATGCCAGAGATTAAAATAATGAGTGGATAGTAAAATAACAAAGACTGCAGAAGAATTGATGCCTTTAAATTATGGTGTTGGCGAAGAACGGACTGCCAGAAGAACGAACAAGTCTATCTTGGAAGAAGTACAACCAGAGTGCTCCTTAGAAGTGAGGATGGTGAGACTTTGTCTCCCCTACTTGGAACATGTTATAAGGAGGGACCAGTCCCTGGAGAAGGACATCAGGCTTCATAAGACAGAGGGTCAGTGAAAAATAGGAAGACCCTCAATGAGATGGATTGAGATAGTAGCTACAACAGTGGGCCCAGACATAGCAGTGATTATGAGGCTGGCACAGGACCAGGCAGTGTTTCCTTCTGTTGTATATAGGGTCACTGTGAGTTGAAAGTGACTCCAGGGCAACTAATAACATCAACAATAAATTAACTTATTTGTGAACTTCAATCAAATTATTTAACCAGTTGCACTGGGGGAAAAAGCTTAAATGACAAGAGTTTAACAACATTTACTCTAGTCCAGGTACAGTGTTTGTTTCTTCTGTACTGGTTGGTATATTAGAAGATAGTTTTCAAATTCATTCCGTAAGTGTCTTTTTACGCCATTGTTATAGATAGAATCTTGGGCTAGCTACATTATATGTCTCCTCTAGTATAGTATTTAGATATTTGCCTTAATGAATAAGTTGTTTTCTCCTCACATTTCAAAATACTGCAGGCGGTCTTAATAAAACATGTACTTCCCACTGTCCAGTGGAGGTTTTCCGGTGTTAACCGGTTAACTGCAGCATCCTGGCCTTTGTAGATGTTTGTGCACTGGAGGTTGTGGGAGAGCTCTTACTGCATGAGAACTCACTCTTGCACAAGGAGACCAGTGAGATTATCTGACCCTCTGGGGGCTCCTCCAACCCTGTAATGGATTGGATTGTGTCCCCCCAAAATATCTGTCAACTTAGCTGGGCCGTGATTCTCAGTATTGTGTGATTGTCCACCATTTTATGTGATTGTCTGCCATTTTATGTGATTTTCCTATATGTTGTAAATCCTATCACTATGATGTAATAATATGGATTAACGGCAATTATACTGATGAGGTCTACAAGATTAAGTAGTGTCTTAAGCCAACCTCTACTGAGATATAAAAGAGAGAAGAGAACAGAGAGACATGGGGACCTCATACCACCAAGAAAGCAGTGCTGGGAGCAGATCGCGTCCTTTGGACCTGAGGTTCCTGTGCTGAGATGCTCCCAGACCAAGGGAAGACTGATGACAAGGCCCTTCCTCCAGACCTGACGGAGAGAGAAATCCTTCCCCTGGAGCTGTCACCCTGAAATTGTAGCCTACTAGACAGTGAGAAAATAAGTTTTTCTTTGTTAAAACCAATCCACTTGTTTTATTTCTCTTATAGCAGCACTAGATGACTAAGAGAAACCCTTAGGTTCTAAGAGTCTAGAATTCTTGCACAGGAATTTGAGTCATCTGGTTTCCATTTGAAGTATGTAAAACTAAGTATGATTGGCCTAATTATTCTGGGTATGTGGTAGAGTTAGGAACCTGACCTAGGTTCTTTTCTGGTTTTCCATTGCTGTAAACAAACCACCCCAAACTTGGAGGCATAAAACAACAATTGTCTTATATTGTTATTAAGTCTTATGCTTCTAACAGTTGACTGGCTAAGTCAGGTAGTTAGTGCTCAGGGTTTCTCATGTATTTGCCATCAGTTGTGGCTGGGGTTGGAGTAATCTCTAAGGCACCCTCATCCACGTATCTGAGTATTAAGTGGAAACTCAGCAGGGGCTGTCTGAATTTTCCCATATAGGCTTCCTCATAGTATTGTGGCTGGGTTACAAGGTCCAGCATCGCAAAAGAGAGGGTCAGACGGAAGCTGTGTTGCCAGTATAGCCTCCGAAGTTAGGCAGCCCCACTTCCATCACTCTATTTGTTGGCGCTATATCAGGCTGTATTCAGGTGAGGGGAATTAGACTCCACCTTGGGATTGCAGGAATGTTAAAGAATTTGGACACATGTTTTAAAACCACCACGGGTTTATTCCTTCAGGTTCTAGGCCTTGTCATTTCTCAATGATTTATGGCTTTCTTGTTCAAGGGACAGTAACTTGCAGGTCTAGATTATATGCTGTGTATATCTTCAAAAAAGCAGCATTCTAAAATGACTTTGGATCTGTAAATAAGCTGCTGCCTTTGTCCTGAGGGTAGACTTTGTTTAACCTGTGGAAGCATTGGATACTTTCTTCACTGGCGGTGAAATCTCAGATTTGAGTCAGTAGGGCAGTGTCTTGTTGTTGTAAGGTGCCATCAAGTTGATTCCAACTCATAGTGACCCCATGTGACAGGGTAGAACTGGTAATCTTTATGGGAGCAGATCACTAGGTCTTTTCTCCCACGGAGCTGCTGGGTGGGTTCAAACTGCCATCCTTCCGGTTGGCAGTCGAACACTTAACCATTGTGCCCCTAGAGCAGTGTCTTACACCCAGATTATTTGCTTTTTGTTCTTGAATACAGAGTAAACGATCAGCAGGGAACGGAGTTTTGCCAAAAAGAAAGTGAGGATACAAGTGAAACTTACACATGACCTCTCTGGGCTTTAGTTTCTTCAGGCTTACCCAAAGAAGTATTCGCCTCCTACACTGAAAGCTACAAAACATTGTTGAAAGAAGTTAAAGAAGACCTAAACAAATGGCAAGACTTCCCATGATCATGCATTAGAACACTTAATACTGCTAAGATGGCAGTACTTCCCAAACTGATCTGCAGATTCAGTGCAATCCCTATGAAAATTCCACCTTTTTTTTCTGAAATTGGCAAGCTAATCCTAAAATTCCTAAGGAAATGCAAGGGACCCAGAATTGCTGAAACAATTAAAAAAAATAAGTTTGAGGGCTTACACTTCCCAATTTTAGTATTTACTACAAAGCTACAGTAATCAAATCAGTGTGATACTAGCGTAAGGATAGACATGTGAAGATCAGTGGAATGGAACAGAGAGTCCAGAAATTAATAGACGTATGTGTGGTCACTTAATTTTCCATAGAAGTGCAAGGACAACTCATTGGGGGAAAGAACAGTCTTTTCAACAAATGATGCTAGAGAACTGGATCCTGTCAATTAGATCCAGTTAATGGATGGTGCCCTCCGGTTCAGCTATATACTTACTGATTTTCTGCCTGCTGTCTCTGTCAAACTACCAATAAAGAGATGCTGAAGTCTGCAGCTATAGTAGTGGATTTGTCTACATCCCCTCGGAGTTCTGTCAGATTTTCCCTCATGTGTTTTGACACTCTGTTATTAGGTGGATATACATTAAGGACATTTGTGTTTTATTGGAGAATTTTCTCCTTTATCATCATGTAATGCCCCTCTTTATCCCTGATAATTTTCTTAGCTCTGAAGTCTGATTTATCTGAAATTAATATAGCTACTCCAGCTGTTTTTTGGTTACTTGTTAGCATGGTATATCTTTCTTAGTCTCTTTACTTTTAATCTACCTGTGTTTTTATATTTAAAGTGAGTTTCTTGTGGACAACATATTTGTAATCCACTCTGACAGTCTTTGTTCTTTATTTTGTATATTTAGACCATGAGCATTCAAAGCAACTACTGATATAGTTGGATTGATAGCTGCCATATTTGTAACTGTTTTCTGTTGGTTGCACTTGTTCTTTGTTTCTTTTCATTGTCTTCCACTCTCTTCTGTCTTCTCTGGTTTTGAGCTGTTTATATGATTCCATTTTCTCTTCTTTCTTAGCATATTGATCATATATATACATAAATATTTTTTAATTCTAAGGTGGGTTCCCTAGAGCTTGAGGTGTACATTTACAACTACTCTAAGTCCACTTTCAAGTGACATTATGCCCCGTCACAGTGCAGGTACCTTATAACAGAGTATTTCCAATTTGTCCCTCCTGTGCCTTGTTAACATTGTTGTCATTCTTTTCACTTGTCTGTAAGCTATAATCATCCATTAGATTCTCCCTCTTCTTATTTTGGACAAGCTATTATCTGTTAGATCATTTAAGAAAAATAAGATATTTTATTTTACATTCACCTATTCCTTCTCTAACGCTCTTTCTTTTTGTAAATCTGAGTTTCTAACTTGTATCATTCTCCTTCTTTTTGAGTCAACTCTCTTGCTTACGTTTCTGAAGAGAAGTCCAATGTAATTCTTATCTCCTGGTTCCTCTACAGGTAAGGTTTTTTTCTCTCTGGCTTCTTTCAAGATTTTCTCATCGTCTTTGATTTTCTACAGCTTGAATATGATATGCCTAGGTGTAGATTTTTTGGTATTTATTCTGTTTAATGTTCTCTGAGTTTCATGGATATATTGTTTTTCTGTAAGCTATTTTTGAAAATTCTCATCCATTATTACTTCAAAAAATATTTCTTCTGTTTCTTTCTCATTAAGCATATGTTACCCTTTTTGTAATTGTCTGACAGTTCTCTGATACTCAGTTCTGTTTTTATCATTCTTTTTTGTCTTTGCTTTTCAGTTTGGTCAATTTCTATTAGCATATCTTCAAGCTTACTGATCGCTTCCTTGACTGTGTCCCAGACCACTAATGAGCTCATCCAAGAAATTCTTTATTTCCGTACAGTGTTTTTGATTTCTAGAATTTCCTGTTGATTCCTTCTTAGAATTTCCTTCTCTTTGCTTACATTACCCATCTATTCTTGTATGTTGTCCACTTTTTCCATTAGAGCCCTTAGCAGATTAATTATAGTTATTTTAAATTCTCAGTGTGATAATTCAAAAAATCTATGTCATATCATAGTCTGGTTCTGATGTTTGCTTTTCTCTTCAAACTGTGTTTTTTGCCTTTTAGCATGCGTTGTAATTGTTTGTTGAAAGCCAGATATGATATACTGGATTATAAGTACTGAAGTTCTTTCACTTGTAAAAAAAAAAAAACCAAACCTGTTGCTATTGAGTCAATTCCAACTTGTAGCAACCCTATATAACAGAGTAGAACTGTCCTGTAGGGTTTTCAAGGCTGTATGTAGTCCTCTGTAAAACGCTGTTATGTTGACACAGAGTTTTACCTCCACAGTGGCAGGGTGTGGAGGGTGGGAAAGTATTCTGTAACCTGATAATTAGGTTTTAGTCTTTGGCTGGGCCTGTGCTCCTAGGTTGTGACCTTCACAAGTGCTTCTCAGTTTTTCTTTTCACCGCTTAGATGAAGCAGGAAGGCTAGAGGAGGCTGAAGTTGGGTGTTTCCCTTTCCCCACATCCAAGGCTGCAAGAGACAGTAGCTGAGTACTCACCTCCCTGCCCATGGAAGGCTAGAAGAGGGGTGGAGTTTGGTAATTCTCTTCCCCCATGTGGAAGACTTGAGGGGCTAGAGTTAGGTGTTTTCCCTCCTTTGTCTGTTGGGCTCTGATACAACCCACATTGGTTAGGGTCAGGTAAGGCAGTTTCCTTTGAAGGCAGGCTGCTGTTAAGGAGAACAGAGCGCTATTTTAAAATTGTTACTACCCCCATCCGACTAGAAACACAAGAGGATTATTTTTGTGAGCTTCACTGTGAAAATTTGGTGAGACCCCTGGAGGAAGAATTCATGGAGGTGTGGGGGTCACCCTAAGCTGGGACTCCAGGAATTTTTAATCTGTCAAGCTAGTCCACATTCAGTCTCTGGCAGTTAGTCAGTTCCACTCTTAATACTCCTACCTGTGTTGGACCACCAGCAGCAGCAGTGATTTTTGCTCCTGGTAAGCAGTGATTCTCTGTATCAGCCTGTTTGTCTTCTAGTTTACAAGGTGGCGGTTTGCCGTGTGACCTTAATTCTGTAATGCATGTAAGAAGAATTATTGATTTTCAGTGTTTCAACATTTTTCTTGTGAAGATAGAAAGGATGGCTTCCAATCTCTTTGCATACTGGACCAGAAACCAGAAGACTCCAGTTCAATGGATTTTTAAATTTCACTTGAGCTTTTCTCTGACACATACAAATTACTAGAAGTGTGTTGTTTACAAGTGTTTAGAGATTTTTCTGTTTATGTTTTACTGTTGATTCTAGTTTGATTCCATTGTGGTAATGAAATACAGGCAGTATGGTTTCAATTTTTTTAGATTTTATTTATGGCTCAAGATGTGGTTTTTCTTGGTATATATATGTGGTGGACACTTAAAAAGCATTTGACTGTTTTTCTGCAGTGTTCCAAAAGTATTGATTAGATCCTGTTGGTAGATAGTGTTGTTTAATTTTTTTTTTATGTCCTTGCTGGTTTTCTGTCTAGTTGTTCTATCAATTGTTAATACAGTGTTGAAGTCTTCGACTACAATTGTGAATTTATTTCTCATTTCGTTTATCAGTTTTGCTTTACGTATTCTACAGCTCTGTTGTTTGGTACATACACCTTTAAGATTGCTGTTTCTTCTTGGTGGATTGACCGTTTTATCATTCTAAAATGTCACTCAGTCTCTGGTCATGTTTTTTTGTTTGTTTTTGTTGTTCTGACATCTACTTTATCTGATATTAATATAGCTACTCTTGCTTTCCTTTAGTATTTGCATGATATATCTTTTTTGCATCCTTTCACTTTCAACCTGCCTGTTCTGTTGTATTTAAAGTGAGTTTCTTGTAGACAGTGTATATTGGGTCATTTTTTTAAATCCATTCTGCTAATCTTTATGAGTTTTATTTAGCCCATTTACATTTAACGTAATTAGTTATCTGTTAGGACCAAGTCTGTCGTCGTATTTGTCTTTCGCCATTTCTCATTTCCCTGGCATGTCCCCGCCTTCTTAGGGGTCACTCGGACATTTCTTAGGATTATATTTTGATTGATTTGTCGTGATTTTCAGTGTATCTGTTCATGTGACTTTTTAGTGGTTTCTTTAGGCATGAGATTAAATGTACATGATTAATCACAGTGGGCTGGTGCCGTCATTTTACCAGTTCGAGGGACGTATAGAAACCATACCCCACTTTACATTTTTTACCCTCCCCATGTGATAATACAGTTATCTTAAATATTTCCTATGCATACATTTAGCATTGTAATTTTGCTTGTCATCTAACATGATTTAAAAAGGTAATGGAAGAAAAACCTATCGTGTTTACCCATATTTCTGCTTACTGTCATCTTTCTTCCTTTTGATGTTTCAGGGTTCTTCTTGTATCATTTCCTTTTGGTTTAGAGAACTTGCTTTAGCTGTTCTTTTACCATAGACCTGGTGATGACAGATTCTCTTAGTTTTTCTTCATCTGAGATTGTCTTGATTTCCCCTTTATTTCTAAAGTATATATCTACCGGCATATGATTGTGGGTCGACAGTTCTTTGAATGCTTGAAAAATATTGTATTACCTGTCCTTCATAGCTTCTGATGAGAAATATACTGTCATTCTTATTGTTTTTCCCTTTTAGATAAGATCTTGTTTTTTCTGGCTGCTTTGAAGAATTTTTCCTATTCCTTTTTAATTTTTTTCTGTTTCTGTCTCTTTAGTTTTAGAAGTTTAATGATGTATCTTGGCATGGATACTTTTTATTTTATCCTGTTTGTGTTTTGCTCAGCTTATATCTTTTGCTCAATTGGGAAATTTTCTGCCATTATTTTTTCAAGTACTTTTTCAGCTCCACCCTCTTTTTTTTCTTCTTCAAGGACACTAATGGCATGAATGTTAGATCTTTTGTATATTCTCATAGGTCTTACAGCTCCATTTATTTTTATTGGTGTATTTTTTCTGTATTGTTCAGATTATGTAGTTTTTATTTTTCTGTCCTCTACTTCACTGATTCATTTCTCTGCCCCTGCCAGTCTGCTGTCAAGCCCAGGCACTGAGCTTTCGTTTCGGCTATTGCATTTTTTTCAGTTCTAAAATTTCTATTTGGTTCTTCTTTATATCTGCTATTTCTTTTCTGAAACTTTCTGTTTCTTTGTTGAGGGTTTCTATAGTTTTCATTTGTTTCAAGTATGTTCCTAATTACTTCTTGAAAGTTTTTTTGTTTTGTTTTACATAAAAACCCAGTGCCATCGAACACGGACACTTTAAAATCTTGTCAAATAATTCTAACATCTCTGTCATCTTGGTCTTAACATCTTGGTTTTTTCATTCAGTTTAAACTTCCTGGTTCTTATGATATTTGACTGAAACATAGACATTTTGGGTATTCTTTTGGAGACTGGATCTTATTTTAACTTTCTATAGCAAGCTTTTTTGATACTACTCCAGTAGGGAAAATGGGGCACCACCTTATTACTTCAAGAGAGGAACTCCACTTGGCCTTTGTTGATACCCAAGGTAGGGCTCCTTATTATTGCTGGGCCTGGGTGGGACATCTGGCTTTCCAGGATTGCCTCATTACTGCTTCCTAGGTGGCTTCCAATTACACCTCGGGGGTGGAGTGTGATTTCTTTACTGCTAAGTGTGGGTAAAAGCCCTGACTTTCCAGTAGTCCTATTCTAACACCATCCCAGTGGGAGAAGGAGGAGACTTAACTTCATCACTGGTGTGTGGGAATGGAAGTACAGGCTCTCCACACTGGTTCCACTGACACTGTGAGGAGATGGGGGACTTGTTACCACCTGCAGGGGTGATTTTATTCTTTTATAGCACTGCAGCCAAGGAAGCTAGGGGTTAGGAAGGGTGCTTTGTTACAACCTCACGAGAATAGAAGTCTAGATTCCTCACAGTCTGTGCTTGAGTAGGTGGGAGGAGGGTCACACATTTTTCTGAGTGGTTAAAAGTTTTCTGTCTTGTTAGACTTCCCCTTTCATGTTCCTTTGGCTATGGAGAATAGACTTTTTGGGGTCTTTTTTTTTTTTTTTTTTTTGGCATGTTTTTAATGAAATTCAAGATGTTCCTATTTTCCATACTGTATGTGGAATTTGAGAAGGCAGAGAAGTAAGACATGGAGAGAAATAGGATACATTTTATGACAAGGAGAAGCATATAGCAACAAATGAGAAATATGGTGATGAGCTGTTCTGTAAGCATAAAATAATGCCTATTGTATTAGATCCCAGGCAAAGAATATTTGAGTGGCATATTAATCCATGCTCTGTAGCAAGTGTATGACATGCAGGATCTTTTTTAAGATTCAGAGTTGACGTTAGAAGAGTTCTTCTATATTGATGTGAAGTAATGATGCCTGACCTTGTGATTACTGTGCACATATCATCCACCAACTCCCTGTAAAGTCCATCTTTTTTGCCTCTTGATTAATGAATATAAATGATAACAGAATTAAAACCACCCCATCAACAGTATAACCCTTAGTCTAGATCAAGGGTGGCCTAGAAATATTATTCCCAGATGATCATTAACTATAAAAAAGAAAAATTAAAATAGTGAAAGTCACTAAGAAGTCTTTTAGACATTATTCTTTTTACTGAAGTTGTTATAAGTGTTAATAAAGGAACTTGTGAATGTTCATCAGATATTGGTTCTTGTTTTGTAGCCAGATACGTCATAATAATAAAGTATTTCTATTTCTCCTTTAGCTCTATTGGCTTAGCAAAAGCAGCCCTAGAAGCAATCAATGGATTCAACCTTTTTGGCAATCAGGTAAAAAAAAAATTTTTTTTTTGCATATTTATTTGATTTGTGTGTTATTAATTTTGGCCAGTCATGAAAAAGCCCTTTCCTGAAATTCCTATACCCATGCTTGAGTAATTTTTCCTTTGAAAATTATCAGTTAAATTCTAGTTTTCTTAACTAAAAATTGTTGCTTAAATTAAAAAAAAAAAAATCTCTTGGTAGAGAATTCTTATTTTCTTTGCTCAGTACATTCTTTCCCTATGCTCTTTTCTTGAGGCTTTTACATTTTAAATATTCCTGGACTTATACCATTTGTTTTCCATGTCAGTTCTCATGTTGGTTTTTATTTAATGTTTATCTTATACAGGTGGGAATTTCTGTAATGTGTGTAGCCACAGAATTGAAAATTCTGTCCTAGCTTTACCCTCTGCTGACCAACTATAATCAGATATCTAAAATCTTATTTTTGCTGGGGATAAAAGGTTTACCTTATATATTCTTAAGATCTTTTAGCCAGTTTCTACACCAAAAGAAACTAAACTAGTGAAGTCACTGTGGGATCGAGATGTCAGTGGAGGGGAGTAAACTGTAGAAATACAGGACACTCATCTGAATCAAGAAGTAGGGTAATTTTCTGTAGCAATTTCTGCAAAGATTCCTAAGATGGCAAGGCAATGCAAAATTTCCAAGTGATGTTTTAATTAATCCTAAACGGTTGAAATGCTAAGTCAGTAGCGATACATTTTAGGAACTTATGTGTACATGCAAAGAAGTGACATGATTTTTTTCTGGCGGTTAATATGCTATATAGTCAATCTTGGATTTAAACAAAGTTTCAAACACTACCATCTCTCTTCCCCTCCCTATATATATATACAAATTCCCTTTTCCTCTTACCCCAGCTTCCCCTGGAAGATAGGCTCCGGTTACATCCAGGACATGAGACAGAAACCACATCAAGAATGACCACAGACATGAAGGGAAAGAGGAGAGCGCCACCTCATTTTGGGTGCCCAAAAGGTGACTCTGGGTCACCTACTTCCGAAACTCCTCGTCCCCTCTCAAGACCTCTGACTGGGGAATTGGAGAGACTAAAACTCACATGGGTTAAGGAGTATGTGAGCCTACCACAAATCAAGAGTCTTAGTATGATGTCCCCCACCCCTAACCCTGCAGATTCTCTATGCCTGATCAATGCCACTGTGTCAAATGCCACCGTGTCAACATTTCTCCCTCCCTGGAAGAGTCAACATACTCATGGAAATCGCACATGTATCTTCAATACTTTTCATTTCCCTTTCACCCCTGTCTCACTCTTGATACATTCAAATGTACATACATACATATATACATGCATGCATACATGTATACATATCCTTAGATATAGGAAGGTGATATGGCATAGAGGAATGGTATTGTACTGGGAGTCAGGAGGCTTAGGATCACTGTCTATGCTGACCACCATCAGTGAGCTCTGTGACTTTGGCTATCTAAGTCTTGGCTTCCTCATCTAAAAAGCGGAGATATCAATAATAGGACCTAACACAAGGTTCTCATGTGAATAAAAGGATTAGTTAGCATCATGCTTGGCACAGAGTGAACACTCAATAAATGTCATCTTTTGTTGTTTTTAAGTTTGGATCATTCAAATGGGCAATGGACTAAATGACCTCTAGAGAGGATCTCAAAGAGACTCAGAGGAGTCATAGACCAAGCCTGAGGTGTTGCAGGATCAGCATGGAAAGATACTGAGCTCACTCCTGCCTTCCATGGCACATCAGATAGGGGGCTGGATGGAGCTGTGTCTACTAGTAGTTGGTTCTTTTTTGCAATTGTACCACCTCCTTTGAACTGTCCAAGTCTTAGTGTATGTTGCTTACATATTTAGAACACACCCACTCCACCCACAGTTATACCCATACACAGGCATTCAGTGAATCTCTCTTAATTCTACTTCTCTTTCAGGGCCCTGCCCTAGAGAAACTATTCCCAAGAAGCTTTCGTGGATCACTCAGCCATAACTCTGAAAGCACTGAAATGCTTTACTACAAATTCTGGTTCTGAGTTATATATGTACTGCTGGTATTGTACCTGAGTACCAGAGTTTCTCAACCTTGACTACACACTGAAATCAGTTGAGGAATTAAAAATATATATATATATCTGTGTATGTACATATATATATACACAGACACACGTATATGTGTGTATGTGTGTATATATACACACACACATATATGTGTATATATATACACACTCATGCCTGGGCTCCACCCCTAGAGATTCTGATTTAATTGGCATGAAGATTTTTCAAAACCCTCCAGGACTATAATGTGCAGCCAAGGATGAGAACAACAGCTCTAAGCAGAGTTAAATTCTTGATCTTGTTTGTTGGTGTTGTTAAAAAAAAAATTGGTGTTGTTAGGTGCCGTCAAGTCAGTTTCCACTTAAAGCAACCATATAGAACAGAGTAGAACTGTCCGATAGGGTTTCCAAGGAGCTAATGGTGGATTCAAACTGCCGACTTTTTTGGTTAGCAGCCATAGCTCACCATAGCTGTTAACCACTGTGCCATTGGGGCTCCTGATCTTGTTTAGGTTATATCCATTTCCAACACTGCTATGCATCAAATGCTTGCTGAGTTGGCTACCCATTGATTATTTTAGGTAGAAATACAGACAATGAATGTCTTATTCCTTGAGCCACACAGATGCCACATGTTGCCAGTAGATCCTCTCCATCTTCCTTTTTTTTCAGAATAGTATCAGAGAGTGGCCTAGTTTTACAAGTTCCCTTTCATCTTTGTTTCTGGTGTGGAAAATTGCAGAAACCTAACTTTGAACACGTAAAAATTTCCCCCTCTACAGCAGTTAAATTAAAAATGTGCCTGCTAAACAGTACCACATTTAAAAGTGCATATGATCTTTTTTTTTTTTTATGATCTTTTTAGTGTTTAATCATCTTATCTCCCATGTACTTAAAAGAGCTGTGGTATAATTAAAAGCCAGTGGCTGGGAAAAGAATCGACATAACAAATATTTCTCTCCAAACAAAAACTCAGTAGTAATTATTGAGCTTTTGAAGGAGGAGCCCACTTCACAGACAGCATGCAAACCTTGCCGTTCGCCCTTTTGTGCTTCAGCATAAGAGATAAGAGAAGCCTTAAAGTTGGGTTTATGCGGATTGTTGGCTGGAGGGCGCCTGCAGCTTTCGTCGTGATTCTTTTGCTGTCCTACACGTTCTGTCTTCCTTTTTTTTTTTTTTTTAAAACCAGACTTTGCTTATTATTCAAGAATAAAAATCATATAAATCTTCATTGTGAAACTGTTTTCAACGATTATTTTTCTGTAGGGCACCATCTAAAAAGAAAACGCGATAAGATGATCTAACTTATTTCATGATTTGTTTAGAGTAAAGGCTAATTTGGGGCAGAGCCACCTTTAGAAACAGACTCATTTAACCCTTAGTGTCGACAATCATGTATTTCCTCCTGGTCTCAGATCTATTCTATATAAATATAGTAACAAATATATTTACATATTTTAATAATATATAAATAATATTTGAAAACATTTAAATAGCAATGTTTAAAGAAATGATAGTTTCCACTCAGCAAATGTCATAGACATGGTTAAACAACAAATTGTGATCTCCAGGTTTGAGTCTCAGCTCTGCTTTTCTGAGACCCTGAGAATTAATGCTGGGCTCCCATCTCTGTAGTTTGAAAATTCCTTTAACCGTATATAAGCAGAATATTCTGTAAAGAAGAAAGAGTCTTGGCTTATGAGAAGGGCTGCTAGAAGCTACTTCTGGCTCAGTAGGTAAAAGTTGGCTAGTCATACACCCATTGCCACCACCGCCGTTCCCATCAATGGCTATTCTTTCTAGAAGAATACCGCTCTCCAGGCTCTGCCACAGTTAAGGGGCAGGGCAGCCTAATGCTGAACTGGGGAAGAAAATTTAATTGTGGTTTTGTGGAGTAGTGTTACTTCCAGAAGAAGAAAGAAAAGACCGTGTACGGTAGATACACTGATCAGTCTCAAAGGGCACTCAGGAAAGTGGTTAACCGGGAAAAGACTCAGACAATGCTACACATCATTTCACTTTGAACTGAGTTAAATGAGATCGGTAATGTCTTATGGTCACAATGGCACCCTCAGCCTCAAAGACCATCTCAGAAGTGCTTGTTGTGGACATGGGCGCTCGGGGGGATGTGGAGTGTCCAGTGCAGCCCCTTCCTACCACTGGGGCTCCAAACTCCATGACAGTGGGCTGGTAGAATCATCTTGTAGTCCACGTACAAGGACAAAAACCATCCCAGAAACTCAGCGTGGGGGTAAAGTTTGAGCTGTCAGTCCTAAAACATCTCTTTAGATGGAGTCAAGGTATTATGGCAGAGCTGTGATGATTTCAGGAAATGAAAGATGAAAATAAAATATCCAAGGTTAATAAGATACCCTGTAGTGACATATATATGTAAAACATCCTTTCATATTCCTGTCTTTAATTGGGGAGATCAAATTACTGACAAATGAGCTGAGACCAGACTCTAAAAGGCTGCTGGCATTATGCAGTGTTCAAAGCTTCCTTTGAAATTCGGAGGCCTGAAATCAGTGTGTCTGATGATTTAAAGTAGGTGATAATTAATCCATGTGTGGGTTCTCCTAGATGACTTTTTAAAAAACTCACTTCTGATTGGAGGTTATCTGCTCATGGTTTAGGGTGAATTTTATCTTCCTGGGTGTCTGGGCCATAGTGCCTGAAGTATGGTGTATTTTTGAAGGAGGACAGCCAGTTAAGGTAGTTAACTAGCTTCAATTTCAGTGTTAAAATCTGGTAACTCTGTGAGGTTTTTTCCCCCATCTGGGCATGTTCCTTGGAGGCTGCCAGTCGAACACAGAGACTTAGATGAATTTAGATGAGCCATTTACTTATGGCCAGAAAGTAAAAGTTGGCTGTTTACATTAATCAGATAATGCTGAGAATTGCCAATTTGCTATTTTACTTCATTATTTATGAATTATCCTTTCTAGACTGTATCTTTTAAAAATCCAATTCAAACCAGGTAAATTTGGCATGTAATTAATTATTATCAGCATAAGGATAATCACAGCCCCCATTATTTTGCGTATTCACAGGCCCCCTTTGCTGTTCTGTCCTAACCGCCCTGCTTACTCCTGTCTCCCCAAGTGCTCCCTGTTTGTTTAACTCTCAGTTCTCCACTGCCAGCCTCTGAGAAACATGACCAAATAGATCCCAACCCTGGGCCTTCCTTCTCCATGCAATGCCCAACCTCTCTATTTTGTATTCCCTTTGTTAGCTCTAGAGGTTGGTTAACCATTTTATTCTTCTATATAAGACGTTTACTTGGCACTTAATCATGTCCTGCCATGTGCAGTCTTTTTTTTTTTAAATAATCATGTTGTTCAGGACTGTGTATCACTTGTGTTAGCCACTTGAGAACAGAGGTCAAGTTCAATTTTGTTTAACTTCCCCACAACAAAGAGCACACAGTAAGTACTCTGCCAATGGCATCTGTTGCATAAAGCTTTGTTGACTAGGTAGGGATGGGACTATGAGACCCTCAAATAATGGGAAAGACGGTTAGCATTATTCTGGTTGTTGAGACAGTCCCATGGATTCCCCATTCACTTAAATTCACTTGGCAGAGTTAGGACAGGTCAAAATGGCATTCTGAATGAGAAGTCGTACTATTTTTGTGAGGTAATATTCGGGTATGAGCATAGGTTAACAGGAAAAATATTTATCTTGTGTTCTGATATTTGATTATAGGACCTAGTGCTACTACTACATTTTGAAGTTTCCGACTAGGGATGGATTGATTCAAGACATTTTAGTTACAGGGTGAATGCATGTTTGAAGTAGTAGAATTGGGGTGAGGTTTAGAAGGTAATATTGAAGAAACATGAAATTTATGATTCTTCACTTTTCCATTTCCTTGTATTTTTTTTTATACTTTTTATTCTGCTTTAAGTGAAAGTTTACAAATCAAATCAGTCTCTCACACAAAAACCCACATACACCTTGCTACACACTCCCAATTACTCTCCCCCTAATGAGACAGCGCGCTCTCTCCCTCCACTCTCTTTTTCTGTCCTTTTTGCCAGCTTCTAACCCCCTCCACCCTTTCAGCTCCCCTCCAGGCAGGAAATGCCAACACAGTCTCAAGTGTCCACCTGATTCAAGAAGCTCACTCCTCAGCAGCATCCCTCTCCAACCCATTGTCCAGTCCAATCCATGTCTGGAGAGTTGGCTTCGGGAATGGTTCCTATCCTGGGCCAACAGAAGGTCTGGGCGCCATGACCACCGGGCTGCTTCTAGTCTCAGTCAGACCATTAAGTCTGGTCTTATGAGAATTTGGGGTCTGCATCCCACTGCTCTTCTGCTCTCTCAGGGGTTCTCTGTTGTGTTCCCTGTCAGGGGTGTCACCGGTTATAGCCAGGCACCATCTAGTTCTTCTGGTCTCAGGATGATGTAGTCACTGGTTCCTGTGGCCCTTTCTGTCTCTTGGGCTCATAATCGCCTTGTGTCCTTGGTGTTCTTCATTCTCCTTTGATCCCCGTGGGTTGAGACCAAGTGATGCATCTTAGATGGCTGCTTGCTGCCGTTTAAGACTCCAGATGCCACTCTTCAAAATGGGATGCAGAGTGTTTTCTTAATAGATTTTATTATGCCGATTGACTTAGATGTCCCCTGAAACCATAGTCCCTAGACCCCTGCCCCTGCTAGGCTGGCCTTCAAAGCATTCGGTTTATTCAGGAAATTTCTTTACTTTTGGTTTAGTCCAATTGTGCTGACCTCCCCTGTATTGTGTGCTGTCTTTCCCTTCACCTAAAGTAGTTCTTACCTACTATCTCATTAGTGAATGCCCCTCTGACACCCTCCCTCCCCCCTCTCCTAACCACAAAAGAATGTTTTCTTCTCAGTTTAAACTATTTCTCAAGTTCTTATAATAGTGGTCTTATACACTGTTTGTCCTTTTGCAACTGACTAATTTCACTCAGCATAATGCCTTCCAGGTTACTCCATGTTATGAAATGTTGATGCGTAGTATTCCATTGTGTGAATATACCGTAATTTACCCATTCGTCCATTGATGGGCACCTTGGTTGCTTCCATTGTTTTGCTATTGAAAACAGTGCTGCACTAAACATGGGTGTGCATATTCTGTTCGTATAAAGGCTCTTATTTCTCTAGGATATATTCCAAGGAGTGGGATTGCTGGATCTTATGGTAGTTCTATTTCCAGCTTTTTAAGGAAGCGCCAAGTCGATTTCCAAAGTGGTTGTACCATTTGACATTCCCACCAGCAGTGTAGAAGTGTTCCAGTCTCTCCACAGCCTCTCCAACATTTATTATTTTGTGCTTTTTGGAATAATGCCAGCCTTGTTGGAGTGAGATGAAATCTCATTGTAGTTTTGATCTGCATTTCTCTAATAGCTAATGATCGTGAACATTTCCTCATGTATCTGTTAGCTACCTGAATGTCTTCTTTAGTGAAGTGTCTATTCATATCTTTTGCCCATTTTTTAATTCGGTTATGTATCTTTTTGCACTTGAGTTTTTGCAGTATCATGTAGATTTTAGAGATCAGGTGCTGATCAGAAATGTCATAGCTAAAAACTTCTTCCCAGTCTGTAGGTAGTCTTTTTACTCTTTTGGTGAAGTCTTTGGATGAGCATAAAAAAAAAACAAAAACGCATAGGTGTTTGATTTTTAGGAGCTCCCAGTTATCTAGTTTTTCATCTATATTCTTAATAATGTTTTATATACTCTTTTTGCCATTTTTTTTTTTATGCCATGTTTTAGGGCTTCTAACGTTGTCCGTGTTTTTTCTTTCATGATCTTTCTCGTTTTAGATTTCATATTTAGGTCTTTGATCCATTTTGAGCTAGTTTTTGTGCATGGAGTGAGGTGTGGGTCTTGTTTCATTTTTTTGCACATTGTTATCTAGTTATGCCAGCACCATTTGTTAAAAAGAGGGTCTTTTCCCCATTTAACTGTTTTGGGGCCTTTGTCAAATATCAACTGCTCATATGTGGATGGATTTATGTCTGGATTCTCAATTCTGTTCCATTCGTCCATGTATCTGCTGTTGTACCAGTACCAGGCTGTTTTGACTACCGTGGCTGTAGAATAGGTTCTAAAATCAGGTAAAGTAAGGCCTCCCACTTTGTTCTTCTTTTTCACTAATGCCATGTTTATCTGGGGCCTCTTTCACTTCCATATGAAGTAGGTGATTTGTTTCTCCATCTCATTAAAAAATGTCCTTGGGATTTGGATTGGAATTGCATTAAATGTACAGATCGCTTTTGGTAGAATAGACATTTTAATAATGTTAAGTCTTCCTATCCACGAGCAAGGTATATTCTTTCACTTATGTAAGTCTCTTTTGGTTTCTTGCAGAAGTGTACTGTAGTTTTCTTTGTATAAGTCTTTTACATCTCTGATAAGATTTATTCCTAAATATTTTATCTTCTTCAGGGCTACTGTAAATGGCATTGATTTGGTGATTTCCTCTTTGATGTTCTTTTTGTTGGTGTAGCGGAATCCAACTGATTTTTGTATGTTTCTTGAATCCTGATACCCTGCTGAACTCTTCTATTAGTTTCAGTAGTTTGCTGGAGGATTCCTTAGGGTGTTCTGTGTATAAGATCATGTCATCTGCAAATAGAGATACTTTTACTTCTTCCTTGCCAATCTGGATGCCCTTTATTTCTTTGTCTAGCCTAATTGCTCTGGCTAGGACTTCCAGCACAATGTTGAATAAGAGTGGTGATAAAGGGCATCCTTTTCTGGTTCCCGATCTCAGTGGAAAGGTTTTCAGGCTGTCTCCATTTAGGGTGATGTTGGCTGTTGGCTTTGTATAAATGCCTTTTATTATGATGAGGAATTTTCCTTCTATTCCTATTTTGCTGAGAGTTTTTATCATGAATGAGTGTTGAACTTTGTCAAAGGCCTTTTCTGCATCATTGATAAAATCATGTGATTCTTTTGTTTTATTTATGTGGTGGATTACATTAATAGTTTTTCTAATGTTGAACCATCCCTGCATATTTGGTATGAATCCCACTTGGTCATGGTGAATTATTTTTTTGATATGTTGTTGAATTCTATTGGCTAGAATTTTGTTGAGGATTTTTGCATCTACATGCATGAGGATTATAAGTCTATAATTTCCTTTTCTTGTGGTGTCTTTACCTGGTTTTGGTATCAGGGGTATGGTGGCTTCATAGAATGAGTTTGGTAGTGTTCTGTCCTTTTCTATGCTCTGAAATACCTTTAGTAGTAGTGGTGTTAACTATTCTCTGAAAGTTTCCTAAAACTCTGCAGTGAAGCTATCTGGACCAGGGCTTTTGTGTGTGTGCGTGTTGGGAGTTTTTTCATTACCTTTTCAATCTCTTCTTTTGTTACGGGTCTATTTAGTTGTTCTACCTGTTTGTGTTGGTTTAGGTAGGTAGTGTGTTTCTAGGAATTCATCCATTTCTTCTAGGTTTCCAAATTTGTTTGAGTATAGTTTTTCATAGTAATCTGATATGATTTTTTTAAATTTCAGTTGGGTCTGTTGTAGTATTGCCCATCTCATTTCTTATTCAGGTTATTTGGTTCCTTACCTGTTTTTCTGTTTTCAGTTTGGCCAGTGGTTTATCAATTTTGTTGATTTTTTTCAAAAAACCAGCTTTTTGTCTTGTTAACTCTTTAATTGTTTTCCAGTTTTCTATTTCATTTAGTTCAGCTGTAATTTTTATTATTTGTTTTCTTCTGGTGCCTGTGGGTTTCTTTTGTTGCTCTGTTTCTATTTGTTCAAGTTGTAGGGATAATTCTTTGATTTTGGCCTTTTCTTCTTTTTGGATGTGTGCATTTATTGACATAAATTGGCCTCTGAGCACTGCTTTTGCTGTGTTCCAAAGGTTCTGATAGGAAATGTTTTCATTCTCTTTGGATTCTCTGAATTTCTTTATTCCATCCTTGATGCCTTCTATAATCCAGTCTTTTTTGAGCAGGGTATTGTTCAGTTTCCAAGTGTTTGCTTTCTTTCCCCTGCTTTTCCTGTTACTGATTTCCACTTTTATGGCCTATGGTCAGAGAAGATGCTTTGTAATATTTCAGTGTTTTAGATGCTGCTAAGGCTTGCTTTAAGACCTAATATGTGGTCTATTCTAGAGAATGTTCCATGTGCACTAGAAAAAAAAGTATACTTGGTTGCTGTTGGGTGGAGTGTTCTCTATATGTCTACAAGGTCAAGTTGGTGGATTGTGGCATTTAGATCTTCCATGTCTTTTTTGAGCTTCTTTCTGGATGTCCTGTCCTTTACCAAAAGTGGTGTGTTGAAGTCTTCAATTATTATTGTGGAGCTGTCTATCTCACTTTTTAGTGCGGATAGAGTTTGTTTTATGTATCTTGCAGCCCTTTCACTGGGTGCATAAATTTTTAATATGGTTATATCTTCTTGGTGTATTGTCCATTTAGTCATTATATAGTGTCCTTCCTTATCCTTCCTGATGGATTTAACTTTAAAGTCTATTTTGTCAGAAGTTAATATTGCCACTCCTGCTCTTTTTTGATTGTTGTTTGCTCGATATATTTTTTTCCATCTTTTGAGTTTTAGTTTGTGTCTCTAAGTCTAAGGTGTGTCTCTTGTAGGCAGCATATGGACGGATCTTGTTTTTTAATCCATTCTGCCACTCTCTGTCTCTTTATTGGTGCATTTAGTCCATTTACATTCAGGGTAATTATGGATAGGTATGAATTTAGTGCAGTCATTTTGATGTCCTTTTTTGTGTTGTTGACAGTTTCTTTTTCCCACTTGATTTTATGTACTAAGTAGATTTTCTTTATATATTGTCCTTTCCTCATACTTGTTGTTGTTGATTTTGTTTCTGCTGAGTCTGTATTTTTTCCTTGTATTTTATTTTTTATCTCTATTTTTTTTAATAATTTTTATTGAGCTTTAAGTGAATGTTTACAAATCAAGTCAGTCTGTCACATATAAGCTTATATACACCTTACTCTACACTCCCACTTACTCTCCCCCTAATGAGTCAGCCCTTCCAGTCTCTCCTTTCGTGACAATTTTGCAAGTTTCTAACCCTCTCTACCCTCCTATCTCCCCTCCAGACAGGAGATGCCAACACAGTCTCAAGTGTCCACCTTTACTGTTTTAATGCTGTCTTCTTTTATATAATAACACTGCTGTTAACCCTGTTTTGGGCTTTTTTTTTTTTTTAGTCTTGCTTTGTTTTTTTGGATTTCCCTGTCTGGGCTGACTTCTGGTTGCTCCACCCATTGTTCTAGTCTTGATACCTGATATTGATTTTCTAACCAAAGAACTCCCTTCAGTATTTCTTGTAGTTTTGGTTTGGTTTTTACGAATTCCCCAAACTTGTATTTATCTTGAAATATCTTTATTTCACCTTCATATTTAAGAGACAGTTTTGCTGGATATATGATTCTTGGCAGGCAATTGTTTTCCTTCAATTTTTTAAATATGTCATCCCGTTGCCTTCTTCCCTGCATGGTTTCTGCTGAGTAGTCCGAGCTTATTTTATCGGCCCTCCTTTGTAGGTGACTTTTCGTTTATCCCTCGCTGCCTTTATAATTCTCTCTTTATCTTTGGTTTTGGCAAGTTTGATTATAACGTGTCTTGGTGACTTTCTTTTAACATCTAGCTTATGTGGAGCTCGATGAGCATCTTGTATAAATATCTTCTCATCTTTCACAATATCAGGGAAGTTTTCTGCCAACAAATCTTCAACAATTTTTTCCGTATTTTCTGTTATCCCTGCCTATTCTGTTATTCCAATTACTCGTAGGTTATTTCTCTTTGTAGAGTCCCACATGATTCTTAAGGCTTCTTCATTTTTTTTAATTCTTTTATCTGATTTTTCTTCAGATATGTTAGTACCAAGTGATTTATCTTCGAGTTCAGAAATTCTAGCTTCTACTTGCTCTATTCTGCTCCTTTGACTTTCTATTGAGTTATCTAATTCTGTAATTTTATTGTTAATGTTCTTAATTTCTGATTGCTTCCTGTGTATGGATTTTTCCAGCTTATTAAATGTTTTAATATGTTCCTGAATAATCTTTTTAATTTCTTCAGTTGCTTTATCTGTGTGTTCCTTGGCGTGTTCTGTGTATTTCCTCATTTCCTTCCTGATGTCTTCAAGGGTTCTGTATACCAAACTTTTGTATTCTGCATCTGGTAGTTCCAGGAATGCACTTTCATCTAGAAGATCCCTGAATTCTTTGTTTTGAGAGCCTGTTGAGGTGATCATGGTCTGTTTCTTTATGTGACTTGATATTGACTGTTGTCTCTGAGCCATCTATAAGTTATTGTATTAGTTTATGCTTGCTTAGTGTGTCGTAGCTGCTGGCTTTGTTTTGTTTTGGTATACGCACATGGGTGGTTTGAGTGAGCTAGTTGATTATTTTCATCTTTGGAGCTCTGGTGTCCTGTCCCCAGCTGGCTAGAGCTGTTATCAGGTATATCAGTCTAGGAGTCCCTTCAGTTTTCTTGTATGGATTCAGCTGAGGTTTCCAGGTAGCTTATCATCAAGTGTGTGGTACAGGCTGTGTCCTACAGTCTTAGAGGGGGAGGGGTGATTGGCGTATATACTGGTATCTGATTGCATCAAGGGATCACGCTCTGAACAAGGCAGGGGGCTGAGAACCGACCCCTAAATGTCTCTACGGAAAACACATCTCTGTTCCCTAGAGTGTGCTGGTGGGTGGGTTCTGCAGAGGGACCATGGGCACCCAAAGTTTTTGGTTGGAAGGACTGGGAGATATCAGTTATCTTTGGACCCCTGTCACAGGTGGCTGGGTGACCTGAGTGGAGCTACCAGTCCTTAGGTCCCTGATGTGGGCAAGTGAGGACCTTGTTTAATAGGAAAGCAATGTCAAATGTCAAAACACGCATCTCTCCACTGCACAGCTGAAATAGTTGTAGTTTGCCAACAAGGACCTATTCTTCCAAAATAGGTCTGCACAGGTCCGTGCAGAAGGGAAAGTTGCTCAAGTTTCAGGGACGGTTTATGCCTGGATGGGAGCCGCTTCTGTCTTGAGCTCCCCAGTTAATGGAGGTAGCAAATTATCTTTTCCCTCCAGTTGCAAATTTTTTCCTTCCCCAAGGCCGGGAGGATGGCTTTAGGTGCTCCCCAGGGTCTATCTCAGGCCCAGGGATTCAGCCACTGAATCCGGCTTTGGGGTGAGGGGGGGGCGCAGGAAAATATACGCAAGTACTTTGCTTTTGTCGAGTTTGCCATTCTTAGGTTCCAGAGGTGTGAGTAGACTGTGTGGCTGGCTTCTTCTACCTGAGGAAACTGCGGCTAAACACTAGTACTAGCCTGCTGCCCCCTGCTGCTCTTGTAATGGTGCCTGAGGGCTCCCCGCGATTCAGTTCTGGTAACTTCTCTCCACTTCTGAAGAGTCTCTTTCTCCCCCTGCCCCTCTTTTCATTGTCTAAGGTTGCCTTTGATGCTCAGGGCTCCCAGCTGGTCACAAATATACTCGTTGTACTTGTTTTTGCTGGTCTTTGTTGTAAAGTGGGTTCGCCAGAAGTGTCTGTCTATTCCGCCATCTTGGCTCCGCCTCCCATTTCCTTGTATTTTTGAGTATTGTGATGGAAGAAGCCTTTGTATTCCCATTTGATTCTCTTTTTTTCCTAAATATTTAGCTCCCCAGCGAAAGAAAAAACCATGTTTGCTTATAACCTTGCTGTTGAATATAGAATGTACTCTAATGGCTAAAAAGTAAAAAAAAAATCACTTAATTAGTGTGGAAGATTGCATAACCCAGTGGTTAAAGCATGGCTTCCATGTCGGAGACTTGATTTTGAGCTGTTGTGATGTTAAACTAAGGCTCAGTTTCCTTTTTGGTAAGATTGGGGTAATAATTGGTTTGAATGAGATAACCTATGTGTGCTGGCACATAGTGAACACCAGCTTCTATTATTTGCATTATTATTTGTGTTCATATTTTAAACCTTTCTTTATGTCCATATTCAGTCTTATAATCAATGTTCTTTATTAGGAATGTGCAATTCATATTAGTTCTTCATCTCTTGTCAAAAATTATTATTAATTGTATATATATTTTGATTGATTAAAAAACAAGGTAAAAATAATAGAAATTTAAAGTAACATTTATTTTTAGTGTGATAAAATTAAGACGTTCATTGAAGGACAGTTAAAAAATTCTAAAAGTATAAAAAAAAGAAAATATCTTCTGTAGTCGCACTCTCAAATACAATCAATGTTAATATTTTTTGTGGTATTTCTTACAGTCGAAATTGCAACCATTCTGCATATGCTTTTTTATTAATTAGGGAAACGTTTCTCTCTTCTCATTCCAGGGCTGCTCTTGGTCAGTGATATTTGTGGATCTTGATGCTCACAATCGCAATAGGCAGACCCTGTGCTCACTGTTACCCAGGGAGTCAAGATCTCATGTGAGATGTTTTTACATTAAATTAATATGAGTGTCATTTATGATTTTTATGTGGTTTTATTTTCGTTTCCAAGAAAGTGCTCCTCAGTGGCAGAGGTCTATAAGAGATAATAGGTATCGTTCCTCACTCACTTGGCCTGACTTCCTGGTCTGAGGAGATCTGACTCAGGAATTGAACAGAGTCTTTCATAGGAAATAGCAACACAGACATATTATTTTCCTTGGGGAGGTGGGATGAGGAGGTAGCAACATATTATACCAAAGTGAATCTTTTTGTCGTGGAAGATTAGAAAAATATTTTTTCATAATTTATATTTCTTTTGAGTAAAATTCCCATTCCTTGTTTCTTTTCTGACATTCAATAAGTTTTTCTTTGTCTGACAAGCTTGACTATGTACCCATTATCCTATCACTCAAATATAATCTCAGAGTGACAACATTTGGGTATATGTTTCCACATATTTTATGCACATATGTTTTTATTTTGTAAAACTGGAACCATATTGTGCACAACGTTTGGTAACCTAGTTCTGTTAATGAGCAAATGTGGACATGCTCCTGTATGAATAAACATATTTCTACAATATGAATTTTAAGGGTTGCTTATTTATTCAACTAATTTTTAGACATTTAGATTGTGTTCTGTTTTTTATAAAATAAACAAAGAGTAAATTGTTATAACAAACTAAGTTGTGACACCTAATTCTTGGTGTTCAGTTTTTACACACTGCCTTAATTAATATTTAAAAATTTGAGTCCCGCGTTGAACCTTGAAAATACACTTTGTTAATGAATACAGTTTTAACTCCTCTGTAAGATCATTAATGCTGCCGTGTAAGTGTGCGTCTGTTGCTTGCAGCCCAGCTTCCATGCAGTTAGATGACTTAATTCACCCAATCCCCGTGGTTCTCCCTAAACGTGTTGGTCGCGTCAGTGCTGACACTCTAACTGTGCCCTTTTTCTCATCGCCCAGAACACAGATGCTGCCCTGCTCCCCTGCATCAGTTATCCTGCATTTGCCCTGGATGATGAAGTTCTTTTTGGCCAGACGCTTGATAAAGTGGTTAGAAAATTAAGAGGAAAATATGGATTTAAGCGTTTCTTGAGAGACGGTTATAGAACATCATTGGAAGACCCCAACAGACGCTACTACAAACCAGCTGAAATTAAGGTATCAACCCCACTCCTACCCACCCACCCACACACTAGCAGCATGGCAGATTCAGGAGGCAGACTTCTTGGGTTTGAATTCTGGCTCTGCCTCTTACTAGCTGTGAGGCTGTTGGCAAATTAATTAACCTCTCTGTGTTTAATGTGGAGCCCTGGTGGCGCAGTGGTTAAGCATTCAGCTGCTAACCAAAAGGTCGGCAGTTCAGATCTACCAGCTGCTCCTTGGACTGTTCAACTCTGTCCTATAGAGTCACTGTGAGTCAGAATCGACTTGATGGCAGTGGGTTTGGTTTGTGTTTTTGGTGTTTAATATACTTTATTTTTAAAATAATGTAATACCACCCTCCTGAGAATCTTCTGAGAATTAAATGAGTTAATATATATGAAAGTGCTTAAGATAGGGCTTGTCACATAGTGAGTTCTCAGTAAGTGCCCCTTCTGCTTATCATCAGTGAGGCCCATTTGTTCATACTGGGTCATGTTCGTTCATTGAGTGAATCACTTTTCTATTGTATTTTCAGTTCTTGACCTGCCTGCTCCATACTGTTTATCTCATGTAATAGCAAATATCTGTCTGTGGTCCATCTTTCAATCTGCTAGGCAAATCTCTCATTGAAACTGCTGGTCCTTCCCTTCCTTCTTTTCCTGTTCTATTTAGACATGTCTGTTTCAAATATACCCTCTAAAAATGTTTAGTTTTAAAATATTTTACTATTTGACATGTACACACCTACACTACTGTATCCAGGTTTATACTAGCTGTTCTTAAGCCTTCCAGAAAACTATAACTCCCATCCCCGTACTTCCTCCCCCGCCGTCCCTCCCCCAAAAAGTAAGCATCCAAGCACATTGCTGAAGAATTTGCTGTAGTGGGATAGATTGAAAATTGTTTGTGTGAGCATGGTCACAACTTTGGCTTAGTCAGTAAAGACACGTAAGTTCCTTTTCTCCATGAATTTGTGTACAGAACATTAGGCAACATTATAGCTTGTGATTTGTTTGGCAATTAACATACCACTCCTTTAAAATGTCACATAAACTTAAGTTCTACAGGACAACCAGGCAAGCTGTGTATCATTTCATTTAATTTCACAGTTGACTACTATTTGGGAGTGTTGGGAGCCATTTTATTGTATACATTTTTGAGATTTTACAGCAATCTGCAATGTTGAGCCAAAAGATCCATTTATCTCTTAAACGTCTTTAGATGTTTCTTTTCTGTTTCCTACGTTTCTTGCACTGGTTTACAGCCTTTACATTTGAATTAGACTTCCTACATAGTTTCAACTTTGGATTAGTCCAGCAGACCTTCTGCACTTCTGTAGCTATTGTTGAGCGCCACCAAAGAAAGCCACAAACAGGATGACTAGGTGCCACCTCAAATTCAGGACACCTCCCTTGGTTCAGTCCTTGTCACAATCTTCCCTGCTCTTCAGTCCTGCTGTGTGACACTGCCAGGAACGCCTTTGGAAAGCCTGATTTTTTACCTTTATTACTCAAATCTCGAGACCTTACTTCTTGTTTCCTCTTTTTTTTTTTTTTTAACTTTGTGTTTTTTAAAATAATTTTTATTGTGCTTTAACTGAAAGTTTACAAATCAAGTCAGTCTCTCACACAAAAACCCATATACACCTTGCTACACACTCCCAATTACTCTCCCCCTAATGAGACAGCCCACTGTCTCCCTCCACTCTCTCTTTTCGTGTCCATTTCGCCAGCTCCTAACTCCCTCCACTCTCTCATCTTCCCTCCAGGCAGGAGATGCCAACATAGTCTCAAGTGTCCACCTGATCCAAGAAGCTCACTCCTCACCAGTATCATTCTCCAACCCATTGTGTAGTCCAAACCATGTCTGAAGAGTTGGCTTCAGGAATTGTTCCTGTCCTGGGCCAACAGAAGGTCTGGGGACCATGACCACTGAGGTCCTTCCAGTCTCAGTTAGACCATTAAGTCTGGTCTTATGAGAATTTGAGGTCTGCATCCCACTGCTCTCCTGCTCCCTCAGGGGTTCTCTGTTGTGTTCTCTGTCAGGGCAGTCATTGGTTGTAGCCGGGCACCATCTAGTCCTTCTGGTCTCAGGATGATGTCGTCACTGGTTCATGTGGCCCTTTCTGTCTCTTGGGCTCGTAATCACCTTGTGTCCTTGGTGTTCTTCATTCTTCTTTGATACAGGTGGGTTGAGACCAATTGATGGATCTTAGATGGGTACTTGCTGGCGTTTAGGACCCCAGACACCACTCTTCAAAGTGGGATGCAGAATGTTTTCTTAATAGATTTTATTATGCCAATTGAATTAGATGTCCCCTGAAACCGTAGTCCCCAGACCCGTGCCCCTGCTAGGCTGGCCTTCAAAGCATTCAGTTTATTCAGGAAACTTCTTTGCTTTTGGTTTAGTCCCATTGTGCTGACCTCCCCTGTACTGTGTGCTGTCTTTCCCTTCACCTAAAGTAGTTCTTATCTACTATCTAATTAATAAATGCCCCTCTCCCACCCTCCCTCCCTCCCCCCTCGTGTAACCACAAAAGAATGTTTTCTTCTCAGTTTAAACTATTTCTCAATTTCTTATAATAGTGGTCTTATACAATGTTTGTCCTTTTGCAACTGACTAATTGCACTCAGCATAATGCCTTCCAAGTTCCTTCATATTATGAAATGTTTCACAGATTCCTCACTGTTCTTTATCGATGTGTAGTATTCCATTGTGTGAATATACCATAAGTTATTTATCCATTCATCCGTTGATGGGCACCTTGGTTGCTTCCATCTTTTTTCTATTGTAAACAGTGCTGCAGTAAACATGGGTGTGCATATATCTGTTTGTGTAAAGGCTCTTATTTCTCTAGGATATATTCCGCGAGTGGGATTGCTGGATCGTATGGTAGTTCTGTATCTGGCTTTTTAAGGAAGTGCCAAATCGATTTCCAAAGTGGTTGTATCATTTCACATTCCCACCAGCAGTGTATAAGTGTTCTAATCTCTCCACAGCCTTTCCAGCATTTATTATTTTGTATTTTTTTGGATTAATGCCAGCCTTGTTGGAGTGAGATGAAGTCTCATTGTAGTTTTGATCTGCATTTCTCTAATGGCTAATGATCGTGAACATTTCCTAATGTATCTGTTAGCTACCTGAATGTCTTCTTTAGGGGAGTGTCTTTTCATATCTTTTGCCCATTTTTTAATTGGGTTATTTGTCTTTTTGCAGTTGAGTTTTTGGAGTATCATGTAGATTTTAGAGATCAGGCGCTGATCAGAAAAGTCATAGCTAAAAACTTTTTCCCAGTCTGTAGATAATCTTTTTACTTTTTTGGTGAAGTCTTTGGATGAGCATAGGTGTTTGATTTTTAGGAGCTCCCAGTTATCTAGTTTTTCTTATACATTGTTTATAATGTTTTATATACTGTTTATGCTATGTGTTAGGGCTGCTAACATTGTCCCTATTTTTTCTTCCATGATCCTTATCGTTTTAGATTTAATATTTAGGTCTTTGATCCATTTTGAGCTAGTTTTTGTGCATGGAGTGAGGTATGGGTCTTGTTTCATTTTTTTGCAGATTATTATCTAGTTATGCTAGCACCATTTGTTAAAAACACTGTCTTTTCCCCATTTAACTGTTTTGGGGCCTTTGTCAAATATCAGCTGCTCATATGTGGATGGATTTATGTCTGGATTCTCAATTCTGTTCCATTCGTCCATGTATCTGCTGTTGTACCAGTACCAGGCTGTTTTGACTACCGTGGCTGTAGAATAGGTTCTAAAATCAGGTAAAGTAAGGCCTCCCACTTTGTTCTTCTTTTTCACTAATGACATATTTATCCGGGGCCTCTTTCACTTCCGTATGAAGTTGGTGATTTTTTTCTCCATCTCATTAAAGAATTTCCTTGGAATTTTGATTGGAATTGCATTAAATGTACAGATTGATTTTGGTAGAATAGACGTTTTTATAATGTTAAGTCTTCCTATCCACAAGCAAGGTATGTTCTTCCACTTATGTAAGTCTCTTTTGGTTTCTTGCAGAAGTGTACTGTAATTTTCTTTGTATAAGTCTTTTACGTCTCTGGTAAGATTTATTCCTAAGTATTTTATCTTCTTGGGGGCTACTGTAAATGGCATTGATTTGGTGATTTCCTCTTCGATGTTCTTTTTGTTGGTGTAGAGAAATCCAACTGATTTTTGTATGTTTATCTTGTATCCCGATACTATACTGAACTCTTCTATTAGTTTCAGTAGTTTTGTAGAGGATTCTTTAGGGTTTTCTGTGTATAAGATCGTATCATCTGCCAATAGAAATACTTTTACTTCTTCCTTGCCAATCTGGATGCCCTTTATTTCGTTAGCTAGCATATTTGCTCTGGCTAGGACTTCCAGCACAATGTTGAATAAGAGTGGCAATAAAGGGCATCCTCGTCTGGTTCCCGATCTCAATGGGAATGCTTTCAGGCCCTCTCCATTTAGGGTGATGTTGACTGTTGGCTTTGTATAAATGCTCTTTATTATGGTGAGAAATTTTCCTTCTGTTCCTATTTTGCTGAGAGTTTTTATCGTGAACGAGCATTGAACTTTGTCAAAGGCCTTTTCTGTATTAATTGATAAAATCATGTGATTCTTTTATTTGTGTGGTAGATTACATTAATTGTTTTTCTAATGTTGAACCATCCCTGCATATTTGGTATGAATCCCACTTGGTCACGGTGAATTATTTTTTTGATATGTTGTTGAATTCTATTGGCTAGAATTTTGTTGAGAATTTTTGCGTCTACATTCCCGAGGGATATAGGTCTATAATTTTCTTTTCTTCTGGTGTCTTTACCTGGTTTTGGTATCAGGGATATGGTGGCTTTGTAGAATGAGTTTGGTAGTATTCTGGCCTTTTCTATGCTCTGAAATACCTTTAGTAGTAGTGGTGTTAACTCTTCTCTGAGTGTTTGGTAGAGCTCTGCAGTGAAGCCTTCCAGACCAGGGCTTTTTTTTCTTGGGAGTTTTTTTCATTACCTTTTCAATCTCTTCTTTTGTTATGGGTCAATTTAGTTGTTTTACCTCTGCTAGTGTTAGTTTTTTAGTGTTAGTTTAGGTAGGTAGTGTGTTTCTAGGAATTCATCCATTTCTTCTAGGTTTCCAAATTTGTTTGAGTATAGCTTTTCATAGTAATCTCCTATGATCCTTTTAATTTCAGTTCGGTCTGTTGCAGTATCGCCCTTCTTATTTCTTATTTGGGTTATTTGCTTTCTCTCCTGTTTTTCATTTGTCAGTTTGGCCAGTGGTTTATCAATTTTGTTGATTTTTTTCAAGAAACCAGCTTTTGGTCTTGTTAATTCTTTCAATTGTTTTTCTGTTTTCTGTTTCATTTAGTTCAGCTCTTTATTTTTATTATTTGTTTTCTTCTGGTGCCTGTGGGTTTCTTTTGTTGCTCTGTTTCTATTTGTTCAAGTTGTAGGGATAATTCTTTGATTTGGGCCCTTCTTTTTGGATGTGTGCATTTATTGATACAAATTGGCCTCTGAGAACAGCTTTTGCTTTGTCACACAGGTTCTGATAGGAAGTGTTTTCATTCTCTTTGGATTCTCTGAATTTCTTTATTCCATCCTTAATGCCCTCTATAGTCCAGTCTTTTTTGAGCAGGGTATCGTTCAGTTTCCAAGTGTTTGATTTCTTTTCCTTGCTTTTCCTGTTATTGATTTTCACTTTTATGGCGTTATGGTCAGCGAAGATGCCTTGTAATATTTCAATGGCTTGCTTTATGGTCTAATATGTGATTTATTCTAGAGAATGTTCCATGTGCACTAGAAAAGAAAGTATACTTGTTTGCTGTTGGGTGGAGTGTTGTGTATATGTCTATGAGGTCAAGTTGGTTGATTGTGGCATTTAGATCTTCCGTGTCTTTATTGAGCTTCTTTCTGGATGTCCTGTCCTTTACTGAAAGTGGTGTGTTGAAGTCTTCAATTATTACTGTGGTGCTGTCTATCTCACTTTTCAGTGCTGATAGAGTTTGTTTTATGTATCTTGCAGCCCTGTCATTGAGTGCATAAATATTTAATATGGTTATGTCTTCTTGGTGTATTGTCCCTTTAATCATTATATAGTGTCCTTCCTTATCCTTTCTGATGGGTTTAACTTCAAAGTCTATTTTGTCAGAAATTAATATTGCCACTCCTTCTCTTTTTTGATTGTTGTTTGCTTGATATATTTTTTTCCGTCCTTTGAGCTTTAGTTTGTTCGTGTCTCTAAGTCTAAGGTGTGTCTCTTGTAGGCAGCATATAGACGGATCTTGTTTTTTAATCCATTCTGCCACTCTCTGTCTCTTTATTGGTGAATTTAGTCCATTTACATTTAGGGTAATTATGGATAGGTATGAATTTAGTGCAATCATTTTGATGTCTTTTTGACAGTTTGTTTTTCCCACTTGATTTTATGTGTTGAGTAGATTTTCTTTATATATTGTCCTTTCCTCATACTTGTTGTTGTTGATTTTGTTTCTGCTGAGTCTGTATTTTTCCCTTGTGTTTTATTTTGATGAGTAGGATAGTTTGTCTCCTTTGTGGTTACCTTATTATTTACCCCTATTTTTCTAAATTTAAAACTAACTTTTATTTCTTTGTATCACTGTATCTTCCTCTCCATGTGGACTGTGTATGATTACATTTCTTAGTCCCTCTTTATTATTTTAATGCTGTCTTCTTTTATATAATAAGACTGCTGTTACCCTGTTTGGGGCTTTTTTTTTTTTTTTTTTTTTAAATCTCGCTTTGTTTTTTTGGGTTTCCCTGTCTGGTTTGGCTTCTGGTTGCTCTGCCCAGTGTTCTAGTCTTAGTGTGATAACTTGATATTATTGATTTTCTAAACAAAGAGCTCCCTTCAGTATTTCTTGTAGTTTTTGTTTGGTTTTTACAAATTCCCTCAACTTGTGTGTATCTGGAAATGTGTTAATTTCACCTTCATATTTAAGAGACAGTTTTGCTGGATATATGATTCTTGGCAGGCAGTTGTTTTCCTTCACTTTTTAAATATGTCATCCCATTGCCTTCTTGCCTGCATGGTTTCTTCCGAATACTCCGAGCTTATTTTTAATGGCTGTCCTGTGTAGGTGACTTGTCTTTTATCCCTTGCTGCTGTTATAATTGTCTCTTTATCTTTGGTTTTGGCAAGTTTGATTATAATATGTCTTGGTGACTTTCTTTTAACATCTAGCTTATGTGGAGTTCAATGAGCATCTTGAATAGATATCTTCTCATCTTTCACAATATCAGGGAAGTTTTCTGCCAACAAATCCTCAGCAATTTTCTCTGTATTTTCTGTTATCCCTTCCTGTTCTGGTACTCCAATCACTCGTAGGTTATTTCTCTTTGTAGAGTTCCACATGATTCTTAAGGTTTCTTCATTTTTTTTAATTCTTTTATCTGATTTTTCTTCAGATATATTAGTGCCATGTGATTTATCTTCGAGTTCAGAAATTCTAGCTTCTACTTGCTCTATTCTGCTCTTCTGACTTTCTATTGAGTTATCTAATTCTGTAATTTTATTGTTAATGTTCTTAATTTCTGATTGCTTCCTGTGTATGGATTTTTCCAGCTTATTAAATGTTTTAATATGTTCCTGAATAATCTTTTTAATTTCTTCAGTTGCTTTATCTGTGTGTTCCTTGGCTTGTTCTGTGTATTTCCTCATTTCCTTCCTGATGTCTTCAAGGGTTCTGTATACCAAACTTTTGTATTCTGCATCTGGTAGTTCCAGGAATGCACTTTCATCTAGAAGATCCCTGAATTCTTTGTTTTGAGAGCCTGTTGAGGTGATCATGGTCTGTTTCTTTATGTGACTTGATATTGACTGTTGTCTCTGAGCCATCTATAAGTTATTGTATTAGTTTATGCTTGCTTAGTGTGTCGTAGCTGCTGGCTTTGTTTTGTTTTGGTATACCCATATGGGTGGTTTGAGTGAGGTAGCTTGATTATTTTCATCTTTGGAGCTCTGGTGTCTGTCCCCAGCTGGCTAGATCTGTTGTTAGGTATATCAGTCTAGGAGTCCATTCAGTTTTTTTGTATGAATTCAGCTGAGGTTTCCAGGTAGCTTATCATCAAGTGTGTGGTACAGCCTCTCTCCTACAGTCTTAGAGGGGGAGGGGTGATTGGCGTATATACCGGTGTCTGATTGCATCAAAGGATCATGCTCTGAATGAGGCGGGGGCTGAGAACTGACCCCCAGGTGTCTCTGAGGAAAACACGTCTCTGTTCCCTAGAGCGTGCTGATGGGCGGGTTCTGCAGAGGGACCATGGGCACCCAAAGTTTTTGGTTGTAAGGACTGGAAGGTACCAGTTATCTTTGGACCCCTGTCACAGGTGGCTGGGTGACCTGAGTGGAGCTACTAGTCTTAGGTCCCTTATGTGGGTAGGTGAGGACCTTGTGTAATAGGCAAAGCGATGTCAAATGTCAAACACCCGCCTCTCCACCACACAGCGGAAATGGTTGTAGTTTGCCAACAAGGACCTATTCTTCCAAAATAGGTCCACACAGGTCCGTGTAGAAGGGAAAGTTGCTCAAGTTTCAGGTACGGTTTATGCCTGGATGGGAGCCACTTCTGTCCTGAGCTCCCCCAGTTAATGGAGCTAGCAAATTATCTTTTTCCCCCAGTTGCAAGTTTTTTGCTTCCCCAAGTCTGGGAGCGTGGCTGTAGGTGCTCCCCAGGGTCTATCTCAGGCCCAGGGATTCAGCCACTGAATCCGGCTTTGGTGTGGGGCGGCGCAGTAAAATATACGCAAGTACTTAGGTGTTGCCAAGAGCGTGCCATTCTCCTCAGGTTCTGTAGGTGTCAGTGAACTGTGTGGCTGGCTTCTTCTCCCTGAGGAAACTGCGGCCAAATGGTAGTAGCAGCCCGCTACCATTTCTGCTGCTCTGGGAATGTTGTATGAGGGCTCTCCGCGATTCAGATTCGGTAACTCCTCTCCGCTTATGAACAGCCTCTTCCTCCCCCTGCCCCTCAGTTTATTGTCTAAGCTTGCCTTTGATGTTCAGGGCTCCCACCTTGTCACAAATATACTCATTTCACTTGTTTTTTCAGGTCTTAGTTGTAAAGAGTGCTCAAGGGAAGCCTCTGTCTATTCTGCCATCTTGGCTTCACTTGGCTTTCTTCTTGATGGCCTTTCATTTCTCTGTGGTCTCCCCACCTCATTTATCCTCATGTGTACTGACCTCCATCCCTCACGTGTCTCATGGAAGGTGCTTTCTGTTCTTCATTCCAAGGCTAGCCGTCCATCTGTGCATTACATTGTGTTCTCCTTTACTTCCTTGGGACTCTCATGTGTGATTTGTTTTCTTGTCTAATAGAAAGATGCCCTATCTTTTTTTTTTCTCATCTGCATTCTGCATTCCGTCCGTTTTGCTCCCCCAACTCAAATGGACTTCTCTGCCCCGTAAGGATTTTGATATTCATCCTTAAATTAGCAGACAAAAACTCTTCCTTAACCCTCATCCCTATCTTCCTCCAGCCCTCTCTCTCTTTTTAGCCATACTTCTGAAAAGAACAATCTGTGCTTGGTTTCTCTCCTTGTTTACCTTTCACTCCCTCCTCCCCCTATAATCTGGCTCCTTTCCCTAGTGTTCCCTGGGAGCTGTGCTGGCTTCAGGCTGTCAGGTCACTAGGTCCTGATGGACACTTTTCTGACCTTATTCACTGAACCTCTTTTTGGCATTTGAATGTCTTGACTGAGCCTTTTTCTTGGAGTATTCTCTTCCATTTGTTGTGACCCAGCTCTCTTCCTGCTTATCTCATTACTTATCTCACTGTCCTTAGTCTTCTTTGCAGGAGACTAAGCCCCGAACTTGAGACTCATTCTTGGCTCTTCCTTCTCAGTCTTCCCTTTATCAATCACCAAGTCTGGCAGATACAACCTCCTTAAAATCTTAGAAATCTGTCCTTTCCTTTATTTTACTCCTTGATTTAGGCCAATGGTTCATAACCAGGAATGATTTTACCCCCCGGGGACATTTGGCTGTGGCTGGAGACATTTTGATTTGGTGGGTGCTATTGGCATCTAAAAAATAAAAATAATAATTTTTTTTTTTTTAAGGCATCTAGAGGGTAGAAGCTAGGGATGTTGCTAAATATCCTACAATGAACAGGACAGCCCCGCACAACAAAGAATTCCTTGGCCCCAAATGTTAATAGTGCAAAAGCTGAGAAAGCCTGTTGAGGCTATTATTATTTGTCTTTGGATTCCTCTAGGGGTCTTCCATCTGGTCTTATTTCTTATCCTGCAACACTCTGCAATACAGAACTGCTCAGTCTAGTGAGTAAATCTGATGTATAATCCTGATCCTGTTCAGTATTCACCATTGGTTCTCTGTTACTTATAGATCAAAGCCTCCATCTCTTAGCATGACTTTCAAGCCTCTTCCTGATCTGGCTGGCCTGGCCCACCTGTGGGGCTTCAGCTTTCACTCCTGTTCCCTTGTTTGTTCCAAAAATACTGGAACTTCAGTGTACTTTATGCTTCCATGCTTCTGTAGGTTTTGCACTTTTTTTTTTTTTCTGTGCTTGACGTTCCTTTAGCTCATCTTTCCAGTGAAATCCGTCAAGTATTACCAAAGCATCTCCTTCCCTATAAGCCTTTCCCTGACTTTTTAGGGACACTTGGGTGTTCCACTGCCTTTGTTCTTGCTATACCAGATACAGCAATTTCTCAGTGTACTGCAGCTGTTTATGTACGTGCCTGCCTTTCCAGTAGGCTGTGAGGCCATGAGCGAAGGGTCTCTATTTTTTGGGACACTTGGGTGTTCCATTGCCTATGTGCCTGCTATACCATGTACAGCAATTTCTGAGTGTATTTTAGCTGTTTATGTACGTGCCTGCCTTCCCAGTAGGCTGTGAGGCCATGAGTGAAGAGTCTCTATTTTTTGGGACACTTGGGTGTTCCATTGCCTATGTGCCTGCTATACCATGTACAGCGATTTCTTGGTGTATTGCAGCTTTTTATGTACGTGCCTGCATCCCCAGTAGGCTGTGAGGCCATGAGCAAAGGGTCTCTATTTTTTGGGACACTTGGGTGTTCCATTGCCTATGTGCCTGCTATGCATGTACAGTGATTTCTCAGTGTATTGCAGCTGTTTATGTACGTGCCTGCCTCCCCACTGGGCTGTGAGGCCATGAGTGAAGGGTCTCTATCTTTTTGTCTTCATAGCCCTGTGTCTAGTTGGTGCCATTAGTAAGTACTCAAAATGTTTGTTGAATGAATGAATGCTGTTTGATGAATCGAATGAATGAACTTTTGAATAAGAGTCTTGAATTTAAAAAAGAACCATGAAACTGCTTATAAAATCAGTCCAATTTTAAGTTAGTACTGTAAATAAATATTTTATTTATCTGCTAACTAAAATTGTTGTGCTTGTCAGTGCCAGTTCTAATGCTGGTTTTATTTTCTCTTTTAGCTCTTTGATGGCATTGAGTGTGAATTTCCCATATTTTTCCTTTACATGATGATTGATGGTAAGTGAGCTTTTCTTCTGAAACTTAAGCTACAGTGTAGAAGTGGTTTAAAAAAAAAAACAGAAATGAAATATGAGTCCTCGTAGCCAGCAAAACAAACTGAACTTCAGTGGTGGTAACTGCTCTGCCTTTTTGTATGTTAGTCTTCTGCTTTTTGAGTGGATGTTAAATAATACAAAGAATTAAAAATATACTTAAAAACATTTATAAAATGATAGTAATATATTATTGATATTTGTAAAACAGAATTTATTACTAGAAATCATGCATACTGTAATCTGTGACATTGTGAATATAACATTTACAATTAAGAATAGCAAAATTTTAAATAATTAAAATTCAGTTTTCAATTCTAAGTCCTAGCATGACCTTCTAAAATCAGTTTTTTAATATATGTATTTGCATTCCTTTTTTTTTTTTCCAGTTTTAATGTGATTATTTAAATAGAAAATTGCTGAAGTAATCACAACTGGGCTAATAGATTTTTCTAAGGCAAAATGTCTGTGATGCTTATTGAGTTCAACTGCTGTTGGATTTTATATTTTAGGAGTTTTTAGAGGCAATCCCAATCAAGTAAAGGAATATCAGGATCTTCTGACTCCAGTACTTCATCACACCACAGATGGTATAGTTGGATTATCTTTTCACGAAATTTTTTCTTCTAATATTCCCTTAATGTTCCTTCAGAATATATAAACGATTCCTTTACAAAGCATAGCAGTTTACACTGAGTTGAAAAAATGAATGGGGCCTCAAATGACATTAGAAAGAATAAGCTCTATCAATTGATTATAATAGCAGTGTTTTTATAAAAAGAGTTCATTAGGTAAGACCTGGATGATGATGAACTTAGGTGGTCGTGGCTACAATAATTTCAGTGTAGTTTACCAGGTGGTCATAGGTTCTTTGTCAGTTACTTACTTCACTCCATGTAATTTGACAGTAATAGGAAGTGACTGATATTTTATCCAAGTCAGCAAATATGTTTTGCTCAGGTGAGTGCTGCCCTCTCCAGAGGGCCACCTGGAGAGGCTCTGCCCCAGTGTAAAGATACTACCATTGCTGAGAACATTCTGGTTTCCTCTTTGGAGTTGCTTCTAGAGCCCTTAGCATATTATCTTCATTGTCTGCTGTGATGCTAAAATGTCATTTGGGGGATTGATTTTAGAAATGGTCAAAAGGCCCAGTCTTATGAGTAAAGGTATATTTGTCTTGATCAAAGATCAGCAGAAATTTTAAAGAACATAACCAATTTTCATTAATCCAGTCAAAATTAATTCTTAAAGAAATTGCAAAAGAGAAGTTTCACATATCTTTGAAGTTGGAAGTAATAACGGAATAAGAATGGAGTCTCACGAGTGAACATCTTTGAAAACATATTTATCTGAAAGTTAAAATTATGGTGGGTTGGTGTCTGAGGCTGCATTCTCTGGAGGAGCAAAAATGAATGAAGCATGTATGTATATAGAGAGACAGAGAGAGAGATTGATTTCAAGGAAATGGCTGATGCAGTTGTGGAGGCTGGTGAGTCCCAAATCCATGGGTCAGGCGTCAGGCTGGAGGCTTCTCTTGACTCACATGATTGCAGGGGCTGATGAACCCAAAATCTGCAGGTCAGGTGGTAGGCTGCTGGCTTATGTCCCAAGAACCAGAGATCAGATGATGATGACAAGTCAGATGCAGAATCAAGAGGGAAAGAGAGCTTTCCAGAACATCTGTATATATTGGATGCTGGCCACATCCCCAAGGAAACTCCCCTTACATCAGATCACAAAAGGGAGGATAATTACATAATCCTGAGAATCATGGCCTAGCCAAGTTCACACATAGCACTGACCATCCTAGTCTTCCCCTTGTCAACTTGACACCTGTACACAGCTCCTTAAACCATATGTGATCTCTAAATAAAGACAATTATAAAGTCATACTTGACCTAATATAAGACAGGTAACGTGTACAACCAAAAATGCACTAGCCCCATTTACATCTTGTATTTTGTAAGTAATGGGATAAGGGAGGGAAGGAAACAAAAATCTGTGCATATGTATACATACATACATACTTAGAACAATTACAGTCCTTGTTTCTGCAGCTGGTCATGTGGCTGTAACTGGTATTTAGAATGACCTTCCACCACATATTCTGTATTCCCCTTGCCTCAGCTGGTCATGCTTCCTTGCCTAGTAGGGTGACCCAAACCTTCATTCCTAAAGGGTCTGGGGCTTTAGTAATCTTGTTGGAACTGGGTTGCTGTCTTGTTGGAATTGGGTTACTGTCTTGTCGGATTTGGGCTGCTCCTAGTTTTCCATTGACTGTAATCACAAGGCATGGTAGTACTAAGAGATGCCCTAAGGGATCTCTTGTATTCCAGACATACTCTTCTTTACCTCCATTATATAATATCAATTCTTTTCCCCCTTGGTAATCAGGAGCAGTCACACCAGCCAATATGGTAACCCCCTTCTTTGCCTGTTATCCAGAGGCCGCAGGAGCCCAAAGTGGCTGGGTGGCATTGTTAACTTCTAGTTCAGTGGAATCATTGGTGTGTCTCCAGGTGAGAGCATTCCTCCTTTTGGGACTGAGACCTCTAGACCTGCATGTTATAGGGTTGTGGGGACAGGAATGTCCCACTTGAAACTCCTTGAATGAGTTGTGTTGGTATTTAGTGACACTTCACTGATATATTGTGGTGGTACTTTAGTGTACCAGCCTTCGGCCTTCATCATCCTCAGAGAGTGATGTTCATATTATTCTCTTTGTATTGTAGCTCTTTTTAGTGGTTTAAAGCCCAGTTATCACAATTAATTGGTACATGAAGAACAAAGTTATATTTTAGAGAAACCTTTGAAATTTTATTACAAAAAGTAAGTTTACTGTGAGCTGATGTTACAAAAGTCTTCTGTAGAACCCTGCTAGAATGCTGATTTTTTTTTTTTTCTCTTTTATGTCATACAGAAAGATTTTACTCTTTAAATAATATTTTTTAGTTGCCATCAAGGAATATTTTTAAGTTGGTTGGTCACAAAGAGCCCTGTGGCACAGTGGTTAAGTGGTCAGCTGCTAACAGGTAGGTTGGCAGTTTGAATCCACCAACTGCTCCGAGAGAGAGAGATGTGGCAGTCAGCTTCCTAAAGATTATAGCCTTGGAACCCTTACTGGGGGAGTTCTGCTCTGTCCTGTGGGGTCTCTATGAGTTAGAATTGACTAGAAGACAACAGGTTTAATGGGGGATTGGACACAGGGGAAGATGGATTTTTTTCCTCAGTGATATTGAACGGTAGGTAATGGGTTTAACGTCTGAATGGGATTTCTTTGCTCCAAGCACTGGCTCAGGGTTATAATTCTTCATTTACGGTTACGCAGTATCTCATTTGTGAAGCTTCCACAGATTAATCCTATTAAAATAACCTTTTGCTATGGCTCTGAATATTTGCGTACTGTATATTTGTTGATTCATTTAAAGGTGTTAAAAGTTAAGTGTTGTTAAAGGAGATTATGTACACATTGTTGGCTAAAGCATAACGTGTGCTGTCAAATTAGTGTTTTAATGTCAAGAAGCTTTCTTCCATGTTTTTCACTGAGCCAGAATATCCAGTGTTCTAATGTTCTATATATAGCCTATCAAATCTGTTACTTCCTCTGCAACCTTCCTCTCTCCCCGCTTTCTAAATGTGGAAATTTCTGGAGGTGAAAATTTGGGGCGGGCACTGATTTGTTATATTTTAAATATTTATTTTTAAACTCCACAGGATACCCTGTTGTACCAAAGTACTATTATGTGCCCGCTGACTTTGTAGAACTGGAAAAAAGAAACCCTGGTAGTCAAAAGCGATTTCCTAGCAACTGTGGCCGTGATGGAAAACTGTTTCTTTGGGGTCAAGCCCTTTATATCATCGCAAAACTCCTGGGTAAGTGGAGAAGGTTGGGAACATTTTATTTTTTTAGTTTTTATCAAGCTGTTGGAAACATGTGTGTCTTGCCTAGTGTGTTCTTGGATTTGGGTGGTGTTTCAAGCTTTTCAAAAGTCTTTGGGTGGTTTCTTAGTGGGTAAAGGTATGTTAACAGGACTGCTTCACTGAATGTTGATGAGCAGCTTCTGGGAAGGAAGTCAGATAAGTAGAGGCACCATTATTACAGTTCAGCTTTGTAGATAGGCTTCTGACATAAGGCCATGGGAACTTTGAGTTACTTTCATATGATGTAATAAAATTTTGATTTACAAAACAGTCATGCTTGGTCATAGCTTTAGTAAACCACTTGCCAAAAGGAATTGGTTATCTGAAAGTTATCTTCTTTCCAATAAATACACATTGGCAGTTTTCTCAGTTAGCTAGAAACTTAATGGAACCGTTTATTTATAATTCTTTGAAGAATTATTTTTCAGCTCCTTTGACAACTTCAGCTGATTCGGAGAACTCTTTTGATGCATTGAAATGAAGGGTAATTTGATGAATACAAAAAGCATTATGCATCTTTCTGCACCATTCCTTGTAAAAATTTCAAATATGCTTAGCTTTTCCCTCAAAAGGGCTATCATTTTAGAGTCTGAATTCCTTTATGGCAAACAGATCATGGAGCAGGCTAGTCGTAAATACTGTCACTGAACTAAGAGAACTGCTCTCTGTATGAAGTGCTGGTCCTCCCTTTGTTGTTTCTAGCATTGCTGCATAAACACCAGTTTGTGCTGTAAATCAGCTTTGGTTTTTTGTTTACATTCTGCTAGAAAAGTGTGTTTCAAAGGCTAGATTGCCAACTCAAGCATTGCGTAAATGGTGTAAGATTGGCAGAAATTAACTAAAGCATTGAAATGAAGAACCTACAGATCTGCCAGTGCCTGCCCCTATCCCCTCTTCCTTTCCCAAGATAAGCCCCACTAATTGTGCTCTGCATTCCCTCCCATTCTGCCTTCCTACTAGCCATCCCCGTGAACAGCTTCTTTGGACGTAGGTCAATTTGGCCAAATGCTTTTTCAACCTGCCCCTTTCCTGACTGTACTTCTGGGTCTCCATGTTTATTTAGGAAACCCTGGTGGTATAATGGTTAAGTGCCACGGCTGCTAGCCAAAAGGTTGGCAGTTCGAATCCTTGGAAACCCTATGGGGTTTCTATCTACTCTGTCCTCTAGGGTCACTATGAGTTGGAATCAGCTCGATGACAATGGGTTAACGGGTTATGTTTATTTAATGCTAATTTTAAGAACCTGTAGAAAAATTTTCTTCCTTTAAATGGACAGCTTTGGCAAGGAGTTGATATTACTTAGACTGGTTTTGCTTTTAATTTTTGCATAGGGAGTGGGTATACCCATGGGGTAGATTTTTTAGAATCAAGCCACCTTGAAAAGGTTGTCTCTGGTTAGAGTGTTGTTACATGAATACAAAGAAGCTTTGTTGGTATTCACAGCTAGATAAAATATATTTTAGCAGGGGAAGAGTTAACCTATGTAACAGTAAGAATTTTAACATTAGAATGACAGGTTTCTATATACTTCACTTGGAAAATATAAATAAGCATGATGAAATTTTTTTTGGTTTTGTAACTGAAATCTGGCCCTTAGGATCTGGGATCTGCAATCTAAGCCTTCTTCATCCTGGTTTTTGTGGTACATTCAGAGTGGGGCTGTTAGAACCAGAAAGAGTGCTGTTTGAGTAAAGCCTCTGGGTACAATTGACAAGTCTAATGCAAAAGTGACTTCACCCTACAGGAGCAAACTGAGTGTTTAAAAAAGAAAAAAGATTGAGAACAATATCAATGAGTAAAAAGCATGGGACCTTCCTTACTCCAAAATAAATTAGCAGGTCATGAATGACCTGCTAAAAGATGGGATTTTCTTACCTTAACAGCAGAGTGAACAGAAATAGTCACTGTTTCATGACCAAAGAGAAGAAATGCTGCAGGCCTGCCTCAAGAAAAAAAGAGACAAGGTTAATTTCTCATTTCCTGCTGAGCTTCTACAAAGGCAGTGAAGCAGAAGGTGCTTGGAAACTCTGAAACCAGCGACTCATCTCCCGCTGAAAAAAGAGGTGCTACGCATTTGTCAGCATTCTGGCCCCGCTGTGTGTCATCTGGGTGCCTGGGTGAGATGAGTAAGGTGAATTCAGAAATTGAATCATCTAGTTGCCCTTAACTATTGTGTGCTTCCCCCAAGAAACATCAACCTTCTGTGAGTTTTTAGTAAGATTCCAGATACCACGTTTACTAACAAAGTCCTGTTTACTCGTTAAAGGAGCCTCAGTTGCCTATCTATTTGACGATGTTTTATGGGCAGCTAATTGAAATTATTTTTCCATGAAAATAATAGAATAGTGAATCTTTTAAAATATTCTGTAGTACATGACTTCTACTAATTCAGTTCAGTTTATATCCCAGGGAAATCTAGTAATGATATTTTGCTTTCTCTATGCCTTAGCGAATAATTAAACAACGGAACTATGTGACTTCTAGTCCATTGTTACCTGTTTTGTGGCCAAAGCCTCAACCCCCCAGCGTGTTCTTAGGAAACAGCTAATTATTTACAGCATCTCCTTTTTCTTTCTTTAGAAATATACTTTTAGGAATCAATGGTTGCTTTACAGCAATAGGTAAATGTAGTATAAACATGTTTGTTTTAAACCAGATATCTTAAGATGTATTTGATTCATTTTAGAATAAAATGGTCATTAGTTGCACCTTCAAGTATTATTTAAATTTGAAATTTTAGGAACTGCTCATGTAAGAAATAGTCCATAGAATGCAGTGTACCTTTTTGAGCAATTTGCAAAAATAAATAACGTCTGAAGTATTTATCATATAAAAACTCACTTGAAAATCACGATCTTTGAATTAAAAGTTTATTTTGAGGTTCGAAAAACTAGAGAACCATAAAATTACATAAGATTAATGATAACTTTATGCTAACGCTTCCCCAGAGCCATTACTTAACTATAATACCTCTTCTAATCTGTGTTTAAAAAGAGAGAAACTAAAGTATTAGTTGTCTAGCTTAAAGAAACAATCTGAATTCTAGAACTTGAGCTTGTCCTTTCAGTATACATACAAATAACTTTCCTTACGCTGGACTTCCAACATTCACAGTAATGACCTTCATTCAAGTATTGTAATATCCTCAATCATTAAAGATCAGAGCTTTATGTACTCTATAGCTTAAGGCCGGTAAATAGAAGAATCTTTTTAGGGTCAATATTTTGAAAGCATTATTAATAAACATCAAGGGTTAAGACATGTTTGATTAAGCTTGAATTATTGAGCAATTTTAATGAACTACAATTTTCTAATACACACAAACTCCCAGAATATTCAGGTGAACAATAGTCTTATTAAATTTTAACGAGGGAATTTTTTTTCTTTGGGGATAACTGTTAATTTCCTTGGAGAGTTAATAGGAAACTTATAAAGTGATGAAATAGAAGTACTTTGACACACCCGAGGTATGATGTATACACAAAATCCACAGCTTAAGCTACTGGTTTCCTAAGGTTCTTGCAAAAGAGCTTTATTGGGATATATTTTCCCACAGAAACTATATTTTAAATGATTATTAACACCCAGCAATCTTGTAAACATGTGATACAGATTCTTTCTTTGGTATTATAATCCTTTTCCACTACTTTTCTCCCGCCCTAGTTCTCTTCCTTGTTTACGTCTTCCTTGTGTCGTTTATTCTTCATGTTCTTCTATTTTGTAGTGGAAAGATCAAGGATTTGGGGGTCATGAGTTTGGGAACTGGACAATTGAGGGTTTGAATACAAGTTCTGCCACTTTCCACCTGTAGGAATTGAATTTTCTTAACTTACGTGAATATCAGTTTATTTTTATGTTATAGGAGTTAACTAATGATGAAATATGTATAAAGCATTTACTGTGGGACATGGTACATACTTAATGGAACTTCTACTTCCTGTCCTTCCTTCTTCCCTCACTTGCTCTATCAGCCACCATTTAGGAATTAGTGTTTATGAAAATATGCTTCATAGCTCTTGTCAACCAGTCAACTCACGATGTTTATGAGTCCTCCATTCAGGTACCACCAAAGCCACAAAACTCACCACAAGAAAAAAATGTTTCCCAGTTACTAGTTAACCTTCCGTCTGCCCATTGATTCAGCAGCTGTTTGTAGAGTGCCTACTCTGTCCTGCTGTTGTTGTTAGTTGTTGAGTCAACTCTGACTCATGATGACCTTGTGTACAACAGAATGAAGCATTACCCAGTCCTGCACCATTTTCACGATCGTTGGTATGTTGGAGTCCATAGTTGCAGCCTTTGTGTCATTCCACGTTGAGGGTTTCCCTCATTTTCATTGGCCTTCTACTTTACCAAACATGATGTCATTTTGTAGCGATTGGCCTTTCCTGATGACGTGTCCACAGTAAACAGCTTCTAAGGAACGTTTATTCTTCTGGCAGTCCATACTATATTCAGTGTTCTTCACCTACACCACACTTCAAAAACCCAGTGGGTCACAACTATGTTCTAGTTACCATGATATCCACTTGTCCTACAGCAAGGAGGAAATACGGCAACCTAGGAAATCAATCCCTTGCCCTCTCTCTGAGGACAGCCTGCTTATTCAGATATTAACCAGTTGCCATCAAGTTGATTCCTACTCATTGCAGCCCTATGTGTTGCAGGGTAGAATTGTGCTCTGTAGGGTTTTCAAAACTATGGCCATTCAGAAGCAGATTGCCAGGCCTTTCTTCCAAAGCACCTCTGGGAGGGTTCTGCCAAGCTTTCAGTTAGTTGTCGAGCACTTAACTACTTCTGCCACCAAGGACTCCTTATTCTGAACTCCTGCTTCCTAATTCCAGTGTTTGTAACTAGGATAAGGTCTTTTACATTTAAAAAAACCAAAACCAAACCCATTGCCTTTGAGTCGATTCCCACTAATAGCAACCCTATGAGACAGAATAGAACTGCCCCATAGGGTTTCCAAGGAGCGGCTGGTGGATTCGAACTGCCAACCTTTCGGTTAGCAAACAAATGCCTGCTGACCCTTTAGTTAGTGAACAAACACTTAACCACTGGGCCATAATTCTTTATATTTCTTGTCCAACTTATCCCAAATATAAAAGCCACTGATTAAGCTTGGAAATGCAATGCTTTTTAGAATAAAGTCAGTGATCAAGTGCCCTCTTGCGTGCATTGGTCTATTGACTTCAACCAGTTGATTCTTCGCTCCTGGTTTTACTACTGATCAGTTAAAGATAAAAGGAATAGATTAAAAGTGTAGAGATACATGTCTACCTTGCAGTTGGCAAGAGATTTCCCAGCTGTTGCACTTCAGGAAACTTCAAGCAGAAAGACACTGATTTCTGAACACTGTCGTTATCTTTTTCATGGTATTCATGTGATTATGAGTGACCTACAGTGGAATTTCTGTGCAGGAAACATTATAAACATCTTGTGATCACCAGTAATGTGGTATTAACTGTAAAGGCTTCAGCTGGGAAGAGTTTCTTTCTTTAGCTTATTGTATAAATGACTGGCTTTTTTTTTTTTTTCCCCAAACTTTTTTTTATTGAACTTTAGATGAAGGTTTACAGAATAAATTAGTTTCTAACCAAACAGTTAGTACACACATTGTTCTATGACATTGGCGAACAACCCCACGATATGTCAATGCTCTCCCTTCTCAACCGTGCTTTCCTGTTCCTTCCTGCCTTCCAGTCCTTGCCCCAGGGCTGGTGGGCCCCTTTGGTCTTGTTTTGTTCCATGGGTTTGTTCACTCATCGGCTGAAGGGTGAACCTCAGGACTGACCTCATTACTGAGCTGAAAGGGTTTCCGGGGCCATACTCTCGGGTTTCTCCAGTCTCTTGTCAGGCCAACTCTGGTCTTTCTTTTTGAGTTAGAATTTTGTTCTACATTTTTCTCCAGCTCTGTCCGGGACCCTCTATTGTGATCCCTGTCAGAGCAGAAATGACTGGCTTTCTTAAATGTTTCTAGAATGCTTTAGCCGAATTGCATTTAATCTTAGACTAGAAAATTTGTATAAAAAATTTATCTTCTCACCCCGAAATAAATTAGTAAAATTGAGTATGAACACAGTAATAATGCTTGGAGTCTGAAAGGGCTCTTTATACATATTGTCAAATTGTTTCCCAGAAATACTACTAATAATAAACACATGTTCTAAAATGTCAGATTCTGTATTCTGCCCTATGCAAACATTACCCTCCTAACTTCTCTATGCAATGGGTACTGTATATCATAGGTAAGGAAACTGAGGCTTAGCCACCTGCCCTATGTCACACAGCTCCTGACTGACACAGAATTTATCCATTTATTAAGGAGTCTAAGGGTGCTGGTGCCCCTTTAGTCTCGCTTTGTTTTATGGGCCTGTCTAATCTTTGGCTGAAGGGTGAACCTCTGGAGTGACGACATTACTATGCTAAAAGGGTATCCGGAGGCCATACTCTTGGGGTTTCTCCAGTCGCCATCATGCCAGTAAGTCTGGTCTTTTTTTCTAAGTTAGAATTTAGTTTATGTTTTTTTAAAAAGGAGTATTTAACTTTTTAATACATCTGGAATTTTTTTATTTAAGGTATGAGATTGGGGATCTGTGTTTTCTTTTTCTTCAAATACCGTATTTCTTAATACATATGTTATTAATATGTGTCACTGCAGCTGAGAATCAGGCTTTTAAGCACATAATTTTACCCCGTAAATTATTTCTGAGCATGTTTTAATGTGTCTTGTGTAATTTTGGGAAACCCTGGTGGTGTAGTGGTTAAGAGCTATGTCTGCTGACCAAGAGGTCAGCAATTTGAATACACCAGGCACTCCTTGGAAACTATGGAGCAGTTCTACTCTGTCCTGTTGGGTGGCTACAAGTTGGAATCAACTCAGTAGCAACAGGTTTGGGTTTCTTTGGTTTTTTTTTTTTTTTTTTTTTTTTGGTTATGTAATTTTGGCATCATGAGAGAAAAAAAAAATTGTTTAGTTACCTTTCCTTGAAACTATTATTTCATTAAAGAAAGCAAAACTCTTCTTGATATTTTCTTTCTATTCTCAATAGTCACTGTTTGAAGTAAACTTAGGGTATATTTCATAAACCTTTTTGTGCATAAAAAGTACAAGGGTTCATGAACTCAGTCCCTGCCTACTAAGAATTTAAAGACAGCTGTCCGTATTTATGGAAGTACCGAATTATCTTTGAGATTGGTAGAATGTAGACAGTCGTTGCTCTTTGTTCTTTTATTTTCATTTTAAACTTCTGCATTTGGTTAGATGCAAGCTCTTTCAGGTTTGTCAGGCTTCACCAGAAAACCAGTTCCATGGGAACTGGTACAATGAGGAGCTCTGAAATGGTAAAAATCAATACTCTGAGAAAAAATGTGTTTATTAACTTGACCTTTTAAGGATATTCATCACTTTTACCATTATGAATGTTAATCGTTATGGTAATTAGTGTTTCCATATTTATCAATCCTTTCGTTTCTTGTTTTGTTTAATAAGTGTATTAACTGCCTACTGAGTGTCAGGTGATGTGCTTGATAGCATGAATAAGAAGCATGCAACCTGTGGGACTGGTTATGGATGAGCACATAGTATAAGTGGGAGCATGAAACTAGATACAGAGGTGTAGTACAAAAAGAGAAATGAGAATAAGAAGCAAAGAAATAACCTTGCAAAAGACTTGTCTAACCTTTTGAGTCATATCAATTTTGATAGATTAGCATTTATGCTTTCCAAGGATATTGTTGTTGTGCTATTGTCTGCTGCCGTCCAGTCAGTTCCGACTCATAGCAACCCCGTGTACAGCAGAACTCATCACTGCCCGGTCCCACGCCATGCTCACAGTCGTTGTTATGCTTGAGTCCATTGTTGTAGCTACTGTGTCAGTCCCTCTTGTTGAGGGTCTTCCTCTTTTTCACTGACCCTCTACTCTACAAAGCATGATGTCCTTCTCCAGGGACTGGTCCCTCCTGATAACATGTCCAAAGTATGTAAGACACAGTCTCGACATCCTTGTCTCTAAGGAGCATTCTGGTTGTACTTTTTCCAAGACAGATTTGTTCATTCTTTTGGCAGTTCATGTATTCTTCACCAACACCACAATTCAAAGGCATCAGTCCTCCCTGGTCTTATTCATTGTTCATCATTTGCATGAATATGAGGCGATTGAAAACACCAAGGCTTGGGTCAGGTGCACCTTAGTCTTCAAGGTCACATCTTTGCTTTTCAACACTTTGAAGAGGTCTTTTGCAACAGATTTGCCCAATGCAATGTGTCTCTTGATTTCTCGACTGCTGCTTCCATGGGTGTTGATCATGGATCCAAGTAAAATGAAATCCTTGACAAGTTCAATCTTTTCTCCATTTATCATGATCTTTCTTATCGGTCCAGTTGTGAGGATTTTTGTTTTCTTTATGTTGAGGTGTAATCCATACTGAAGTCTATGGTCTTCGATCGTCATCAGTAAGTGTTTCAAGCCCTCTTCGCTTTCAGCAAGCAAGGTTGTGTCATCTGCTCAACACAGGTCGTTAATGAGACTTCCTCCAATCTTGCTGCCCTGTTCTTCATGCAGTCCAGCTTCTCGGATTATTTGCTCAGTGTACAGATTGAATAGGTATGGTGAAAGGATACAACCCTGACGCACACCTTTCCTGACTTTAAACCACACAGTATCTCCTTGTTCTGTCTGAACAACTGCCTCTTGATCTATGTACAGGTTCCTCATGAGCACAATTAAGTGTTCTGGAATTCCCATTCTTTGCAGTGTTGTCTATAATTTGTTATGATCCATGCAGTCGAATTCTTTTGCATAGTCAATAAAACACAGGTAAACGTCCTTCTGGTATTCTCTGCTTTCAGCCAGGATCCATCTGACATCAGCAATGATATCCCTGGTTCCATGTCCTCTTCTGAATCCAACCTGAATTTCTGGCAGTTCCCTGTGGATGTAGTGCTGCAGCTGCTTTCGAATGATCTTGAGCAAAATTTTACTTGTGTATGACGTTAATGATATTGTTCAATACTTTCCGCATTTAGTTGGATGACCTTTCTTGGGAGTAAGCGTAAATATGAATCTCTTCCGGTTGGTTGGCCAGGTAGCTGTCTTCTAAATTTCTTGGCATAGACCAATAAGCACTTCTGTTTGTTAAAACATCCAAGCATATAAGGATTCTTAATTTGTCTTTCACCATTTATAAGTTAAAAAAAAAAAAAAAAAAACCAAACCCATTGCCATCAAGTCAATTCCGACTCATAGCGACCCTATAGGACAGAGTAGAACTGCCTGCCCCATAGAGTTTCCAAGGAGCACCTGGCAGATTCAAACTGCTGACCCTTTGGTTAGCAGCCATAGCACTTAGCCACTACGCCACCAGGGTTTCCCATTTATAAGTAGCAAAATAATAAAGATAGAATTTCATTTCCATAGAATGACAGGGAAACATTTATTATGTAGAATGCTTGTTGGTAATAGAAATTTGTTCATATCAGTGATCATACAAATGAGATAGAAAATAATTTGCTGCTTATTTAGAATATCAGTGTACTCATCAACCCTGCATCATGAGGTAAACCAAAATTAATAAATGGAAATTATGAGTAAATATTTGCCATAACTAAGCCTATATTGGTTTGGTTTAAATTTTGCAGAAGTGCTTTTTTAATAGAGAGAAGAAAATTCTGTAATATGCCACCTGATTTAGAGAGGAAAAATGTGACATCAAGGCCTAAATTGTAGTGCTCCGTCCTCTTGGTATCTCTTCCACCTGCATTGTTTAGAATGTCAGTGTCCCTAAAGGGCAGTATTAGTCCCTGGGGGGCCCTGGTGGCTGCTGTTAGTATGTGGTGAGAGCCCAGGACCCAGAGACAAATTGCCTGTGTTTGAACATCAGCGCTGCCATTTACTAGTTATGTGCCATTACTGGCTATGTGCAAATGGCTTAACCTCTCATTGTTTCTGTTTCATCATCTGTAAAATGATAAATTTTTTCCAAGAATTAATGAATTAATATATGCAGAGTGCTTAAAAAAGGAGCAGCTGGTGAATTCAAACTCCGACCTTTTGATTAGCAGCCAAACTGTTAACCCCTACACCACCAGGGCTCCAGCAGACAAGTAGTAAGCACTGTGTGAGTATTGCTGCCGTGGCTGGGACCACGGCTTCTACTGCTGCTTCTCCTCCTACTCGTTCTTTTTCTTGTTATTCTACTTTTAATATTACTTTTATTATTATTCAAGAGATCCTTCAAGATTTACCAAAAAAAGCTATTGGTGATTATGCCTATTGGATAACACTGTAGATGTGTTCCTGAAGTTACTCCAGAAAAGAATACAACGTTGAAACACTCCGAAAGTGGCAAAGAAATTTATGAGCATCTCTGTGCTTGACTCCATGCTGTTTTTCAGAATTAATTCACTGCTCCAAAGCAACACCTAAAAAGCTATGGATGAGGAGCCATATTTCTTTCTATATATAATATATATATATATATAATGTAAATATACACAGGTAAATTTAAACAAAATTGAAGCATGGTGTCATTTTTACATGATCAGTGTAAAACTGTAGATCAAGAATGAAATGAGCACATTTTCATAGCTTAAATGCAGTAAAAATACAGAAATGCGCAGACTTGCTTTAGTAGCAGAAGTTGGATTTTTTTTTTACCATTGTTATTCAATTAATTTGAAATTTGCATAGATAGATACTGCCAACTTGCACACCAAAGAGGTTATGCAGAATTACATTTCAGGGTCTTTTTCTATCCCCAGCATATTGCCCTCTAGACCCTTGGAGAATCCTTCAGGTACTGATGGATATCTCTTGGCTGTGTTGAGAGCAGAAGACAGCAGAAAAGCACTGACTTAGTGCCTTCTTCCCTTTCGTCCTAAACACTCTAGTCTTCTGTAGCTTTTTTTGGTCAGTCTAGCTAAAGGTTTGTTGATTTTGTTGAGTTTTCCAAGAGCCAACTTTTGGTTTTATTGATATTCTTTATTGTTTTCCTATATTTTATTTCATTAATTTCTACTATTATCTTTAGTGTTATCTTTAGTATTGTTTTCCTCCCACTTGCTTTAGATCTAATTTGTTCTTTTTTTATCCACTGTCTTGAGGTGGAAAGATTGTTGATTTGAGAGTTTTCTTCTGTTTTAATATAGTTATTTACTGTATAAATTTCCCTCTAAACACTGCTTTAGCTATATCCCATAAATTTTGGTATGTTGTTTTCATTCATTCATTTGAAAGTGCATTAGAAAATATTTCCCAATTTTTGTTTTGAGTTCTTCTTTGACCGATTGCTTACTTAGGCCTGTATTGTGTAAGTTCCACGTACTTGTGTATTTCGCTAATTTCTTTCTGTTATTGAGTCTAATTTCATTCCATTATCACTGGAGAATGTGCTTTATTGAGGCTTGTTTTAGGACCTTGCATGTCATCTGGAGAATATTCCATGTGGACTTAAGAAGAATGTGTATTCTGTGCATTGGATGGAGTGCTGTGCAGACGTCTGTTAGGGCTGTTTGGTTTATAGTTCCATGAATATTCATTTTTTATAATGTTACGTCCCTTCTTTCTTTTCAGTCGATGAATTAATCAGCCCTAAAGACATTGATCCAGTTCAGCGCTATGTCCCACTACAGAATCAACGTAACGTGAGCATGAGGTTTTCCAATCAGGTAAAGGAATCTTTTTTCTTAATTTAGCCCTAACCAAAGGCTTTAAAGCTTAATTGAAGACAAAATTTTATTCTGAATGGGTTTTTGTTGCTCCTACTTAAGGGCAAAGCTGCTCCCTCTTGCAGTTAGTTAATATTTACTTTAGTAAAGGGCTATTTATCAGTAAGGAATTAGGAGTCAAAGATGTCCAACACAGTGTCTTTCAGGTAAGCATTGTCATCTTCAAAGTGGTTGCATTTAGGTGCCAGGTATCTTTGAAAATACATAGATCATGAGGCTTGTTGGGGTGACGGATGAGATGGCACTCCTACTGAAGAGAGCCAGACCCCATGAGAAGCCCTGTGCATACTGTGTCTCCCTGGCAGGACTGAGTGGCTGACAAATTTGCTCTTAGTATTTGCTGACATGTCAGGGGAGGAAACAGTTTTAAAATCTTTAAATTTAGTTGCTATGGATGCAGACTGTGTTGTGTCAACAAAAATAAGTGTTTGCAGGATCAGAAAGATTGATGTCGACTTGAGCAAACCCTGAAGTATTAAATGATACCAGTAATGAGGACTGTTAAAATGAAAACGTTGTGGATTGTGGAAAGTGCCTGAGGAGAAAAGGAATGAACCTGAGTGTGGGCCTGGAATTCCAAGTAGTTGATGAGCATTTAATAAGAATAGCGTTGGCAGTTACAGAAGACATGCTTGGAAAGTTGAAATGCTCCTTTATTTAAAAAAAAAAAAAAGGCAGGTACATATATACACATACATATGAAACATGCACATGCACATATATGTATGTATATGTTTGTGTATCTGTATACACACGGACATACATGTATGTGTATGTTTATGTATACATACACATACACACATCTGTACACACAAACATATCTCCAAGGCATCAATAAATGTTTGTTTTGCTGGTCTTCACCAGATCATTTTATTACTCAGTGTGGTTTATAGATGAGAGGTTCTTTGAGAAACTTATAAATAAATGTTAGGTTTTTCGCAAGAACGTAAAATCCTTATGTTAGCATGCGACAAGTTTCGCACTAGCCTGCTGGGTCCTCTGAGGTCGGGATTTGGCTTGCATCTTAGTTACCACTTGTGTCAGTGCATTGCAGGTGTACATTCCGTATGTAGAAGTGGCGGCACGGCGGCTGACCTCCTCTGATTTCACAAGGGAGAGGAGAGAGAGTTGAGATCAACATCAGCCCAAGCCAGATTCCTATGAGGCAGAGGTCAGACATCCTTCCACCCTCCAGTCTTTTTACCAACTCTGACACCAGCTTCGTGGGTCACCACAGCCACTATAGCCACCTTGCTCCATGGGCCAGGAAGCCCAGTGCACTGTCTTTCACCAGTTTCTTGGTTCTGCTGCTCTTGTTCCTCTGCTGCTGCCTTTTGCCATCTCACGCTGTTTCCATGTTAAAGCTCTCTCTCTCTTTCTGTCTTCTGGGTCTAGGAGGTTCTTAGCACAGGGACCCTGGATCCAAAGGATGCACTCTACTCCAGGCTTTTCTTCTTGATGGTAGTGAGGTCCCCCCTCTGCTCTGGGATTGGCTGTCTTTTAAGCCTAGAGGGATGGCAAAACTGACCAATCTCCTCATTAGGGTTCGATATGCTTTATTTGCATGGTCCCACCCTCCACCAGGCACCATGCACCTTATTTGCAGTATTAGCAAATTGTCCAGTCCCCTTAGTGGGCCACAAGTACCTTATTTGCTTAGTCACACCCAATCATTGTGTGGACGTTAAAAGACCACGCATGGCTAACAGGGCCATATTAAGTAATTCACTGCACCACACGTACAAATGTGAGCTGTGCAATTTCAGTTGAAGAAATGATCAAATTGGGAGTACACTCATCTTCATATTACACAGTGCCTTGACGCTGGGCCATTTTAAGACTACAGGCATTCTCCAGGTTACGAACAAGATCCATTCCTAAGTGTGTCTTTAAGTCAAATTTGTAGGTAGGTTGGAACAGGTGCATATGGTTCTTACTTAGCCTTACTGTAGTGCAAGAGTGGAACCCTGGTGGCTCAGTGGTTCAGAGCTTGGCTGCTAACCAAAAGGTCAGCAGTTGGAATACGGCAGCTGCTCCTTGGAAACCCTATGGGGCAGCTCTACACTGTCCTGTAGGGTCACTGTGAGTTGCAGCCCACTCAACGGCAGTGTTTTTTTTTTTTTTGGGGGGGGGGGGTGGGTAGTGCAAGGAAAGGCTTGAAGCCTTTTCAATGATTCAAAAGCTACACATTCAGCAAGTAAAGGTGGTTGTGATGAATTTGTTGTGAGTAGGCATTGGTTCAATCATTTCAAAGTGAAGGAAATTTTATATAACATTAAAGGGCAAGTAGGAGTTGCTGGTAAGTCAGATGTTTGTAACTCAGGGATTGCCTGTAGTGTGTTTACTTACATAGTACTTCACATGTATGATCTACTTCCCTAGAATCATGGAACCTCAAAGCTTTTTCTTAAATAATAAAGTAATAGGGTCATGGACTTGAGGTGTGGGGGCAGGAACCAGAGAACACCAAGGCATTTTATAGGCACATGACTAATAAAATTAGCCATTTAAGCAGTTATTTCATGCTTGACGCATATGTTGTTGTTGTTGCATGCAGTTGAGTCAATTCTGACTCAGTAACAACCCTATAGGACACAGTAGAACTGCCCCATAAGTTTCCAAGGCTGTAATCTTTATGGAAGCAGACTGCCATATCTCTCTCGTGCAGAGCAGCTGGTGGGTTCGAACTGCCAACCTTTTAGTGTAGCAGCCAAGGGCTTTTAACCACTGCACCACCAGGACTCCTTTTGACACAGCTAAGGGGAGTTATTGGTTATGTGTAATTTCTGGCACATGATGTACTGGCAATTTTTTCTCTCCCGCTCAAGAAAGCTTACCAGAGAACAGTTGAGTGATAGTAAGTTTTATAGAGAATTCACTCTTAATGCTTATCTTTTCTGTTGAAATCGTTTATTAACTTTGCTGCTAAATTATCTGTGGCCTCCTCCAGTGGAGCCACACCCTAGCTGAGGGACTGCGGTAAGGTAAGGACTGGACCTCCTCTTGTGCCGCCATGTGGCATATTACATCTGTGCAGAGTTGTTCAGAGCTTCCAGAGGGAAGCGAGGAGGAGGATTCATAGCAGAAAGCTGCTAGGGGCTGACACGCTCCCACCTGTTGGCAGCTTGGTTTTGATGGTGTGTAAAATGGTGAGAATTGCTTGCCACTTCCTCAGCCATTTTCAAGCAGCAGCTAAGACCTGGCATACTCATGTCCATTGCTGGTGCTGGGTAACTCATGGAGTGATGAAATGGAAGGGTCAAGACATATCCCTACATGTGCAGCCCTCTGTTTGGAATGCTGGTGTCATTGGCTGCTAAGTTATAATTGACTAGGTCAGATTTGTAATTAATTCATCCATGGGGACTGACTACATGCTTTAAACCAAAAAACAAACCTGTTGCTGTCCAGTCAATTCTGACTCATAGCAACCTTATAGGACAGAGTAGAACTGCCCCATAAGGTTTCTAAGTTGCAGCTGGAGGATTCAAACTGCCAATGTTTTGGTTTGCAGCTGAGCTCTTAACCGCTGTGCTACCAGGGCTACGTGCTTTAAACCCTGCCAAATGTTGGAAAAGTAAATAGAGGGTAGTAAAGTCCAGATAATTCCTGAAAATGAGAAATGTTGGAGGTCCTGACTACTACCCTCAGCTTCAAGGATTTGCTAAAACGGTTCACAGGACCTTACTAGGTTATGGTGTATTACAGCAAAAGCATACAGGATAAAATCAGCAAAGGAAAAAGACACATGGAGTGAAGTGTGGAGGAAACCAGGCACAAGTTTCCAAGTGTCCCTTCTGAGTGGAGCCGTATGGAATGCATCTAAACCCCCCAGCAACAGTGTATATCAACACAAGCAAAATGTTGCCAGCCACAGAAGCTTCCCCTAACTTGGGTGTCATGGTTTTTATTGGAGGTCAGTCATGTAGGCATGCAGCACCTGTGTGGCTGACCTCAGTATTTCAAGCTCCAGACCCCAGAGAAAAGGCAGGTGTTTGCCATAAATCACATTGTTAGCATTAACTGTCTGGACACACTGGTACAGTGTGGTCGAAGACTTCAGGCATGCACTAACATTCATACGGAACATTCCAAGAGCTCAGTTCCCAGGAACCAGCCAAAATATGCTTTTCTAGGGAATATGCAGAATTCGAGCAACACAGGCCTGTTTCCAAAATCCAGAAACAAGGAAAGTGCCAGAATATAGAAGGGTCCACACCTTCATTAGGCATAGGGCTGTTGACATGTTATAAGCCCAAAACATTGAGGACTAAATTGAGAGCTGTTGAATTTCTTAACTCTGGTGCCCAGTGGGATATACAGTTGCCCACCTACTTTTTCCACCTCTCAGGTTTCTTAGGACTCTACCTTCTACCCTTTCCACTGAAGGTATTTGCTGCCTTTCTGTGGGGACTTGTGTAATGGTGACCAACCAAAGAAAAATTTGTTGGCGCAAAATAGCTGGGGTATCAGGCTTAAATGCAAGGTAGTCCATCCAGGAAGTGGATTGGGCAAAACTTTTGTCTCTTTTGGCTTTTGTACAGCTTGATGAGCCTTGTAAGTGTATTTATGGTTTCCTGTGTGATAGGGAGCCCTGGTGGATTTGTTTTTGTTTTTTGTGTGCCTTAGTTGGAAAACCAGAGGCGCCCAATGTATCTAAATGGAAGAAGCCCTGCAATAAATCCTGCCACCCATGACCAGTGGACCAGGTGGGCACCCACCAATCATGCCCCCAGAGTACTCCCCGAATTTCATGGAAACATGTATTCTTACATAATATTTCTCAAAATCCATATTAGCAACCAAAAATTTAAACATACTCAGTGACTCAGCATGCTTCCATTAATGAAAACACATGATATCAACAAAAAATTCAAAGCAGAAAATAATTGGGTCTTGAAAGGGTTTTGACAATACTCATAGCAAATGCATTACAGGAAAAGTGAAGTACTTTTGCAGCTGGGTTTGAAGTAGATGCCTAGAACATCTAGGATGCCTTTTATTTCTTTTTCTTGCCTCAGCAATAAGGCAAAGTGACTGGAATTTCCAGTCCTATGCTGAATAAGAGTGATAAGAGCAGATGTTCTTGGTTTATACCCTCTGTATCTTACAGGGAAAGCATCAGTCTTTCTTCGTTAAGTACGATGTAGGTTTCTTCTTTAAGAGGTTAAGAGTTCCTCTCTATGGCTAGTGTACTGATTTTTTTTTTTAATCATGAATGGGTGTCGAAGTTCATCATATGTCTTTTCTGTACTAATTGTTACATTCATATGATTTTTTTTTATTAAAACAACCCATTGCTGTCGAATCAATTCCTACTAGTCATTAGCCTGTTAATATGGTGAATTACATTGATTAATTTTCAAATATTAAACCAGCGTTTCATACCTGGAATAAATCCCACTTGGTTGTGGTGTAGTATTCTTTTTATATACTGCTAAATTCAATTTGTTAAAGTTTGGTGAGGGTTTTTGTGTCTAAGTTCACAAGCAATATTGGTCTGTAGTTTTTTGTTTGTTTTGTACTGTTTTTATCTGATTTTGGTATCAGGGTAATAACAGCCTGATAAAATGAGGTGGGTAGTGTTCCTGCTTCTCTTATTTTCTGAAAGAAATTGTGTAAAGTTGGTGCTAATTCTTTAAATGTTTGGTGAAATTCTCGAATGAAACCACCTAGACCTGGAGATTTTTCAGGATGTTTTTAATAATTATAAATTCCTTTTCTTTAATGTTTTTAGGACTATTTATGTTACCTGTTTCCCTCTTGGCTGAGCTTTGGTAGTTTGTGGCTTTAAAGACATTGCTGCATCTCTTCTATGCTTTTTATTAGCCTGAAGTTGTTTATTGGATTCCTTTATTAACATTTTAATGGCTGCATTTATTGTGACACTCCCTGTTTCATTCCTGATATTGGTGTGCCTTTCCTCTTTTTTTGTCAGTCTTGCTAGAAGTTTACCAATTTTACTGATTTTTTTTTAAAAGGATTTTGTAAAGAACTGCCAGTGCCCTGGTTAGCAGAGTGGAGGTTGGATCATCCACTTGGGCTTTGAAGCTGCTCTGAGAGTAGACTGGCCAACTGGAGAGGAGCTGGAGTTGGAGTTTCCCAGTAGATGTCTGTTGGGCTTCCATTTTCCCAGCCCCATGGCCACAGTATAGCCTTTTCTTGATTTTGTCTTTGTTTTCTTGACTATGCCTATTGGTTGTTCCAAGTTGCAGGACTCTCCAGTGCTTTGTCCAGTCTATGTGGGCTCTCAGGGATGTCACACTGTGCCATTCCTCTGAGGTCCCTGGCCAGCCTAGCTTGCTTTCTTCTGTCTAGCTTTCAGAGTCCTTTCATCATTGTCCCTTGCCCGGTGGTGCAGAGGTTAAGTGCTTGGTTGCTAACCAAAAGGTCAGCGGTTCAAACCCACCAGCCACTCTGCAGGAGAAAGATGTGTCAGTCTGCTTCCGTAAAGATTTACAGCCTTGGAAACCCTATGGAGCAGCTCTTTGTCCTATAGGGTGGCTATAAGTCAGAATCAACTCAATAGCAGTGGGTGTTTTGGTTTGATGTCTGATTTTAACACCTGTGAGGTAAGTATTATGTTTGATTTTTAACACCTCTGTGAGATTAATCTACCCATTTTACAGATAGTTCATGTGAGTCTCAGAGAGGTTTAGTAATGTCCCTGAGGTCACACAGTTGTCAGATGGCAGAACCAATATGAAGGTGTTAAATAGCCAAGGAGAAAGAGGGAGGAGGTGATGCCAAGCGTCAGGAAGCAGCGATTTTCATAATGGTGTGAAGGAGCTAACGGAAAATAGTTTCCTGAACAGCCTGGCTCAATATCCCATCACAAAATAACAGTGGCACCTGTGCCATAGGGCAATGAGAGGCCTGTTATCTGAAACACTGAAAGCTAAAAATGTTCTCACATCAGTACAAATTGTATGATGGTGTCAAGGGAAAAAAAAAAAGCACCAGGCTACATTAAAACAGGCAAGGATGACTTTTATTCAAAAACAGAACAGGAAGAAAAAAAAAGGGGGAAAGGGACTCTAGTTATAGGGGAGCCGAGTAGTTGCCATCAAGTTGACCCTGACTCATGGTGACCCCCTGTGCATCAGAGTAGAGCTGTGCTTTATAAGGTTTCCAATGGCTGATATTTTGGAAGTGGGTCACCAGGCCTTTCTTCCAAGATGCCTCTGGGTGGACTTGAACCTCTAGCCTTTTGCTTAGCAGCTGAGCATGTTCACCATTTGCAGCACCTAGGGACTCCTAAGAGAACAAACTCTCACAGATCTGAGTTGTACTACACTGAGACAACAGGCTGCATGGTTTTTAAGGACAGGTAAGAGTTTGACCCTTGGAATGGGCGAGCAATTTACTGAGGTTGCAGTTAGGCTCATCTCCTAGTGGTGTTTTCCTTTCTAAGGGCAAGGCCACCTGCTACTAGGAGACCCAGGAGGAGGGAGAGGAAGATGAGGGGAAGGTGCTAGTCACTGTGAAGACTGTTAAAACAAAGAAGCTCATTAGCCCATCTCATCACTTGTTTGTATTAAGCGGTTCCTGGAAAGCACAAAGGGGTAGGAGCCTTCTTTAAGAAAAAAAACGAAGACCAAACCCATTGTTGTGGAGTCGATTTTGACTCATAGTGGCCCTACAGGACAGAGTAGAACTGCCCCCATAGTGTTTCCAAGGAGCAGCTGGTAGATTTGAACTGTTGACCTTTTGGTTAGCAGCTGTAGCTCTTAACCACTGTGCCACCAGGGCTCTTTAAGGAAAGGGCTTGGGTAAAATCCACCTTTGTCCCTAGGATTCATTATATATAGCATTCATCATGTTAAAAGGATCAGATTGTTTGCTTGTTTTTTCTCTCTTACATAACCAACCTTGTTAGCCCAAGGATGAGGCCAGGTCTGCTGATCTAACAGTTGGTCATTTTATTGGAGACTTCCTTCTTCCTTTCCAAAGGAAAACCCTTCTAGGAGGTGAACAGGTTAAGTGTTCACTCCTCATTAATCCTAACTCTCTAGTTAATGGGCCCACCATGTTTGGTTACCTACTGGGAAAAATAAAAACAGCTTGGGGGTAGAGTCTGACTCCTCCAACTTCAGGAAGGGGAAGGAGACTCTAGATCAACAGCCCAAGGCTGATTCCCATTAGGTGAGGGTCAGACAAGCCTCCTCTCTCCACCATCTTTACCAATTCTGACACCAACTGTCTCTCCCACAGTATTTTCTACTGGGTTCAATAATTCATTGCAATGGCCACACAGAACTCACAGACCATACTGACAGGGAAGTAAGAGTTACAATTCAGGCTCAGGAACACTCAAGATGCAGTTCTTCCATCAGGATAGTGTCTCCCCAGCTGTGCTTGCAGGCACACCTCTCCCTGGCCCTCACTCCCTGCCCAAAGGCACTCAGCTTTGTCTGTCTGTGGGCCAGAAATCGCACCATGCCATCTCCTACTGCTGGGTTTCTCCTTCCTTGGTGGTGGTGGTGGTAGGCTCCTCTCCTCTGCTCTGGAATTGGCTCTCTTTTAAGGCAAAACTGACCAATCTCCTTGACTGGGTGGGAGTTACAAGACCATGGCTAGAAAGGCCACACAAAATCAGTTGCCCCACACCTAGGTAATTCTAGTGCTAAGTACTCAGTGATTGTGAATGAGCTTTTCGTGTTCGCCTGCAGTGCCTCTGCCGTGTTGGTGTGAGGGAAGAATCGCTGGAACCGTGTTTCCAGCCTTTGCTGCTCATTCATATCTGCTAGAGGTCTGATTGCAGCAGAGACTGTAAGCAGCTGACCATGTGTGTTTCACTGATTCCTTGTATTCTGAATTATTGTCCACTGGGGATAAGGTGACCATGTAGAGGACGTCCTACTGCAGGGTGGGGGTAAGTTTCTGGAATTCTATAGCCAATGGACTGTTATTCTGAAGTGCATGTTATACTATTTGGAATACAGATGATTCCTGGATAAGTAGGAAAATATACTTAATACGTTTTAGCTCTCTGTGCGATTCTGTTGAAACTATCATGTTTAAGCAGGCAGCTGTTAAAACCAGCCAGGAATTGCTTTTTAAAGGCGGGGTTTTTTTTTAACCAATTTGAGAGAAATTGATCTTGAAATAGAATTTTTACATAAATAAGCTGCTCTAATATTGAAGGAAGAGTTTCATTATAGAAAACAGCATTCTGATATAGAAATGCAATTGTAATACTCAGGAACATATAGGAGAGGTTTCGTTTTGTTGCACTTGCTACAAAATGGTTTAAGAGCATAGCCCATGGAGGTCCAGCAAGTGGGTGTGAATCCCAGCTTGGGTAAATTGATATCAAATCAGGATAGTACCTCACAGAGCCATTGTGAGGAGGAAATGAGTTGTGCAGGTAAAGTGCTTGGAGCATCTCCTGGCATTTGTAGTGAAGCACTCAATAATGTTAACTATTATTATTACTTTGCATGTTGAATACTTCCATCCCAGACGTGGTAGTTAATTGAAGAGGCAGGGCACAGTGCTGTTTTGCTGTTACATTGTTTATGGTGGAGATGGAAATCATGGGAACAGACAACTCTTGGAAAGCCTGGCCTGAGGCTTAGCTCTTTGTCGAGATATGGGTCCTGCAGATGGTAGACTAAAGGGGTATGCAGGTAAGAATCTCGGAGAACATAAAACAGTGTCATGGATTTGACAGTGTGAAGGACGTTGACTTTGAGACAGTGGTTCAAGGAGCAACAGAGCACAGGCAGAGATTCAGGATGCTGGTGTTCAGACCGTCCATGGCTTGCCCTTGTACAGTCTGGAGAATATTTGTAATGTCTCTGGAGTTTGGTTCTCTAGTCTACAAAATTATTTGGCTGTATTTGATTCTTGAATTTCCTTCTAGCACTTCTGTTGCTGGTTTCTGTGATCTGGGTTATTGGTGCTCTTTGAGTGATTTCAGTGGAGTAGTGTGCCCAGAAGCCAGATTGTGGGGAGTTAAAGAGTAATTAAACGGTGGAAGACCATCTGTTCAGAAAGTTGAGTTTGCTGCAGCCCAAGAAAGATTATAGGCTCCTCCTAATTTAGTAGATACACTATATAGCATTCCCACAATATGGGCCTACACAGCCCCTCCCTGCCTTTTGCTTTTCTTTGAAATATAGTTACAGTTTTAAAGCTTTATTAATCTTGGGTGATTTAAGGAACTTTTGCATGTGGCTCCATTTGATGTGGTTCCATTCTTTCTAAAGCTCTCAAATTGTTTAACCAGTTTGAGATATAATCTCTCATTTAAAGGATAAAAGAACTCTACTTCACTAGCTTGGCAAACAAAGGAAGTTTTTGCGTGGGACCAGAAAGGCAAATTTATCTACAAACATGAGAATAAATTTGAGTACTGAGCAGAAGTTCTTATAGTTATTGTAATAAAACAGAATAAAATAGTAAACCCAGCAAAAATAGTCAGGGCACCAAAAATGATTCTGAACACCTAACCTGCATATGCATTAGCTACACAGAGGTTTTCTTCGGGCAGTACTATCTGCTATCCAGAAGTGAGAAGAGTTGAAATGGAAGACAAAGAAATGAGCTTAAACACGTGCAATAACATCACTCTAATTAACCCACTGAGTTTATTAAAATTAAAAGTTCCAATAATAGGCATGAGATACAATGAAATATTTCATTCACAAGATGACGACTTCTAGTCGTGGCTGAAGAGTAAAGGGGAATAAAACCCGTTGCCTTCGAGTCGATTCCAATGCATGGAGGCCCTATATAGACAGAGTGGAACTGCCCCACAGGCTTTCTAAGGAGCAGCTGGTGGATTCAAACTGCTAGCCTTTTGGTTAGCGGCTGAGCTCTTAACCATTGTACCACCAGGGCCCCAAAAGTGAATAAAGTAGATCCAAACAAAATAGCAAGATTTATGGTCCAGGATAAAGATGTACGGAGATATATTATGATCTGGTATCATTTTAATGAATTTATATTCCTGACGTTTTACTCTGAAAAAAAAAATCATATTTATTCATACATATGAATAAATTTATGAACTAACCTGGAACATTTAAAGAAATCCTAGTTTTTAGTCTCGTTCTGACCCCACCTTATTTAATGATCCATATGATAAGGAATTGCCCTCTTCCAAAACAAGAGGATTGGGCTTTTGGGAATCCCTGCTTCACTGAAGAGTGATATTCTCTCTTGAGTTCCTCAGAGAGCTCCAGGTATTTTTGCTGTTGTGCCACTGAATAAAATATGAGTTTTTTTGGTCAGCTGCTTGAGGCAATATTTTACCATCATGGCGTGACTATCCTGACAGAGAGGATCACGGCTATCGGGGTACCCTGGAGGGAATTCAGTTTCACGTTTACCATTTCCGGAGACACCCAGCTTTGAATCTGAGAAGTAGACTAGCACACTTACTATGTCAGTGGAAGTGGACTGATCTACTTTGACTGTCTTTGGAGAAAAGGCAAGTAGGAAAGGCTGATTTTTAGTCATAAGAGCTATTTCTCCAAGTTGCAAGGTCCTGAATTTAGGATGAAAGTCAGTACTTATTTACTAAACTGTGTACATATTTATACAGAGCTGAACTAAAAACATATGTACTTGTTCGTCACTCATTTTTCAAATAAGTGAGGAAGTGGGGATTTTGTGTTTTGTTTTCTGAAAATACAGATGGAGAAAATTTTGCATGAATTATTTCCCTAAAGACTAAAGAAGATGTATAAGTGTAATAAATTTTTATTTTTAAGGAGATAATATAATACAATGGCTTTGAGTCATACAGGCCTAGCTATAAAACCTGTTTCTTCTTATTAACTCTGTGACCTTGGACAGTGTAATTATTTAAGCCTCACCTTCTTAATCGATTAAATAATGATGATAATTCCTTACTGCTTTTGCTGGTGTCCGATTAAAAGATACTGCATGTGAAGCTCTTAATAAAATGTTGGTACATTGTTAGAACTAAATAAAAATGTTAGCATTGTTTTTGTTTTATTTTAAATAATTTATTATATAAATAATATTACATTCTAGTTAAAGGACATGAGAAAAATCCTGAAAAATCTGACAGAAAACGTTGTATTTTCAACATTTTGGTTATTACTGTGGACAGGCTTTCTTATCCTATGATTATAGCTTTATTGGATATTCGGTTTTGCATTCACTAACTTATACATGCTATCAAAATTAGTTTCTATATGATTTCTATGAAATATTTGAAATGCCTGCATAATGATTCTTCCTTGGGCTGTATCAAGATTCTTTTTGCCACACACCCTTTAATGTAGTAATAATTTCTATTCTAAAAGTTTATCCTAATAAGAGTCAACCGATTTGATGTTTACAGCGGCATTTTTAAGACTGTTGATGTAGCATTTTTAAGATTGTTGCTATGTCTAAATTGCTTTTCATTAAAAAGTCTCTACTTGATGCTTTTCCTAAATGAAATATATTACATAGTGTTTATAAGCTAATGAAAATAAAGAAATATGATTAAAAAACTAGGTTTATATTTGCATAAAAATCACAAAAATGAAAACCACTTTGTAAAAACTTCCCATCTGTGAGACATAGTTGATCCACACATATTGTCAGAGACCTGAGTTCAGCTCTCGGAATGTTTTCTGTTTTAATCACATGTGTCTGCATAAGCCATAAAGACGCCCACATCTCTAGGAGGGAGGAGGTGATTTCTTTTCATTTCATTAAGAAAGTTCAGAAGCACTTACCCTCCCTTGTGCTCACTGCCTTCTCCTCACTCACATGGTAGAACACTACAAGTGTACCAAGTGAGTATGACGATTATCAAGAGCATCTTGTCTGACTCCCTGTATTTTGTAGAGCAGGAAACTTAGATTCAAAGAAAGCTGACACGTCCAAGATGACACAGTGCATTTCCAAGGCTGGAACCCTGGTGTCCTGAGGTTTGCGCCCACACACATCTAGGCCACTTTTTTAATACGGGCAGTTTTTGTCCTTTTTTTTTTTTCAATTGGAAATTCAGTTGCATTAAAAAATTAGATCCACATATTGGTAGTTTTGATCTGATATGGATACAGCTTAATTGTCCATTGCCTTTTCTCAGATTACAGTTTTTGACCTGTCGCATCCCGTACTTCCTAACAATGATATTGAATTAGAAATGTCAGAATACAGAGCCTAAGAAACATGCCCTCTGAACATCACTGTCAGAAGTTAGGAGAAAGCCACATATTCATATAATTTTCTTGAATTTGCAAATTAGATATTACCTTCATATTTCCATATTCTGTTTATTTTTGTGAGCATCTCATTATTTCCCCAACCTTGTTTAACACATCTTCCATCATGGGAGCGTGCAATATATAGACCCACAGAGTTTATGAACATGAATTGAAAGGGACACTGGCATCATCAGATAAGCCTTCTAACAACAGCAAAAACAACAATCATACCATTAATCACAGACTGAAGAAACTAATAAAGTTAGCCCAAGAATATGAATTAAATGTATCCGTGAACAATGAATAATCCTTACAATTGTTGGTCTTTATTTGTCTGGAACAAAAGAGAAAGAAGAAAATTTAAGAATCAGAGAAGGAACTAGACAACAGGACTAATTGTCTACATGAACCACTGCCTCCTCCACCTTGAGACCAGAAGAACTAGATGGTGCCCAGCCACAACCACTGAATGTTCTGGTCAGGAACACAATAGGTGAATAAAATGCTGAAAAATGTGGAACAGAACTTCAGATTCTTAAAGAATACAGATTTATTGGACGTATTGATGCTAAAGGAGTCCCCGAGACTATGGCCCTGAGATACTCTGTAAACCTTGAATTGAAAGGATCCCCTGAAGTCACCTTTAATCTAAGTTACAGTTTAGCCAAAAGAATAAAGATTGTCATTCTAGAGTTTTGTGGTTTCTTTAAAATGTATGTATATTTTAAAGCATAGATGAGAAGGTTGGGGCAAGAAGATTAAGTAAATTAAAGTGAAACAACTGAAACAATAAGGAGAATGTTGACACAATGTGAAGAATGTAAACAATGCCACTGATCACTATGTCCAGAAACTGTGGAACGGGACTGGGTGTTGTCTTTGTATATTTTCCCAACAATAAAAGAAGGAATGAATAATCCTCTGTAGCAGATTGCGAACCTTTCCTTCTCCTTATTAGGTCAAAATTGTTAAAAGGAGAAGATGGAGCTTTAAGCTCTCAGAAGGGTCTATATTTGCAAAATAAAGATTAAAGCTAGACTAATGGATGTGCTAAGATCCTTGTCTCTAATTATGACTAAATCTTTTTCATCTGAATTCCAGAATGCTGAGAAAAGTATCCTCATTCCTAGGCATTAACTCACCGAACTTTTTTGATTGATTTTTCCTCTCAATCTATAGACTTGTTTCAGTGTCCCCTGCCCTTAAACACAAAAAACGTTTCTTCTACTGTGTCCCTCCCTCAGAGGCCTCTCTCACCTCCCTTCTTTCCTTCCCTCTTTGTCATCTTGGAGAAATGCTTGCACCGTCTCTGTTTCCTGACCTCCAGGTCACTCCTTGTTGTACACTGTCTGGCTGTTTATACCACCACTATACTAAAACCACATGGGAAAGGTTACTAATGACCCCTATTAACAAATCAAATGATCTCTTTTCAGAATGTAGTCTGTTTACCCTCAAAAAACATGACACCATTGAACACTCCCTTTTTCTTTAAACTCTGTAACAGCATGGAAGTAACTATGATCCCCCTCCGCCTGTCTTCACTACGTCTCTCCTTCCAAATTCAGTCCTGTCAATTGTATTTCTAAATACCCTTCAGGTCTTTTTGCTTACCCCTCTTCACCCCTACCAATGTACTGCAGGTCACCATCATCTCTCAGCTGCCAGCTCCAGCTAACCTCCTTGTCTCCCCTGTGCCTTCTGCAGAACATGTCCACATGGCAACAAGAACAGCCATAATGATGGGTTAATATATGGAAAGTGTTCAGGTAGCGCTTGGCCTGTAGTAAGTGCTATGTATGTGTTTATTACCGTTGTTCTAAAAACATAAATTACATTGAGTCTTTTCTTTGTTTAAAATCCTTTTCATGGCACTTAGATGAAAGCCTTACTGCCTCGAAGCCCTTCTTGGCGCTTAACTGTCCTACCCTCATCTCTTGTCTGTCTTTTGCTTGCCTGTGATGCTCTGGACACAGTTGTCTCCTCGCATGTCCTCGAACACTTCAGACTCTTCCCCATCTCAGGACCTTTGCACATGCTATTTCTTCTCTTTGAAGTGCTTATCATTGCTTAGCTTGCTCATTTTTGTCATTAAATCTCAGATTCATACACACCCCAAAAGAGTTATTTTCTGGCAATCAATCTAAAATAGCCCCTGTCTTCACTCTATTATATCACCCTTTACTTTTATGATGGTATTTTTCACTATCTGGTTTATTATTCAATTATTTATGGGTTTGTTTGGTTTTTTTTTAATCATCTGTCTTTCCCCAATGAAATGTTAGTTTCCTGAAGGAGGAACTTTTTCTGTCTTTGGTCTTATTTGTCTGGCATATGTTGTTGCTGTTAGCTGCTATAGAGTCAGCCCCAGACTCATGGCAACTAATGCACCATCCATCCCCATGATCGGCTGTGGATCAGACTGTTGTGATCCAAAGGGTTTTCGTTGGCTGCTTTTTGAAAGTAAATCACCAGGCTTTGCTTCCTAGTCCGTCTTAATCTGGAAAGCCCATTGAAGCCTGTTTCAGCATCATAGCAATACACAAGCCCCCACTGACAGACGGATGGTGGCGGCTCATAAACCCAAAACCCGCTGCCGTCACGTCGATTCCGATTCATAGCGACCCTATAGGACAGAGTAGAACTGCCTCATAGAGTTTCCAAGGGGCACCTGGTGCATTCGAACTGCCGACCTTTTTGTTAGCAGCCGTAGCACTTAACCATTGCACCACCAGGGTTTCCTGACTGCTCATAATAGATGGTAAATATTTACTGAATAAATTAATGACAAGTTTTTGACCTTCAAGAACAACTCAGATACCTTTTCTCTAGAGGTCTCCTCAATTCCCTAAAGCCAAATTGGATACTCCCACCATTGTCTTCGAAGTACCCACTCAGAGCACCATGTTAATATCATGCTGAATTTCAACTAATTCTTATGTGGTTCATCTTTTCTCTTACATGGTGAGCTCCTGAAGAACAAGGATAATGTTTGGCCCATCTTTGTGCCATTCCTAGCGTCTACCATAGTGTCTGGGGCAAAGTAGGCTTTCAGTGGGCATTTTTGGATGAACAAACCGTCTAAAGTAAGAGCATTTTTAGTACGCAAACTGTTGAGTTGTGAGCTGCTTGATATGGAAGACTCTTAGGTTTGCTCTGCTGAGAGTAATAGTAAGGTGTCTCCTCCACAGTTGGATCCCTGTGAGAATCCACACTACAAACCACTGGGCATTTCTAACCCACTGAACCCGCTTTAACCCAGTGACGATGGCTCTGTGTAGCTGAACGCTTCCTGGGTTCCAGAGCCTGCTGGGTGCCTCTGTAGCAGTTTGGCCTAACCCAGCAGGTGTAAGTCTTGCCACAAATTGCCCCTTGCTCTCTTGCCAGCCCAGTCCTTTTGTCCTTGGAATTAGCATCTAGTGCTGAAAGGGGAAATAGAAGAGGTTTTTATACTCCTTCCCCTGTCAAGACTGTTGTTCCTCTTAGGTGGCTTTCACACGGTAACAGCTGCATGTGGCCTATCCGTTCATTTCCACTCATATGCGAAGTGCTGCACTAGGCAATTCTCCAGTGAAACGAAAAGGTTACAGCCCGCAAGGTGCAGCAGTCTGCCTTCATGGAGAAAGCGCCGACCAAGTCAGCCCAGAGACTTGATTCTGCTTCTGGGTCTGGCACTAACTTGCTATGGGACCCTGACACTTTCCCCTCTCTGGGCCTCAGTCTCCTCATACATCAACTGGATGACTGATTTTTATCAAGGAGACCCATTTTTTAGACAAAATCTCAGCCAGAATTTCAGCATATAAAATAGTTCATTGTCGTGCTGCTCTGGCCAAAGCAGGATCCTGCCGCCCAGTGTCTCATGGGCTCCCTCCCACCTTCTCCATTGCCCACCCACCCCACCCCCAGATGACAAAAGTGGCCCCTTCTCTCTCTGACATTTTTCAACCCAGATGCAGAAACTGACCCAGTCAGTACAAGCACCCAAAGGAGAAGGGCCAAAAAGAAGTTGTTTTACTGTAGTCACTCCTTTTTTCCATGATTCTCAGTAGGTGGTTTCTGTCTTCCATTAGAGGCCTTTCTTTGGTTGTACCCCACCGTCTGAGGTCCTTTTAAATGGTACAGAACCCCTAGAGTGAAATGACCAGATTTCCAGAACCTGCCTACCTCCCTCTGCCTCTGCCTCCCCAGCCTCATCCTCATTCTACAGCTCTTTCCTGGTGTTGATCTTTTCCATTTTGTGTCTATAAGTTTCTCATTATTTGCTCATCCCTTAAGAGTTTGGCTGTTCGAATCCATCAGCCGCTCCTTGGAAACCCTATGGTGCGGTTCTACTCTGTTCTAGAGGGTCGCTATGAGTCAGAATTGACTCAATGGCAATTGGTTTGGTTTTTGGTTTTAGTTATGATTGAAGCTGTGTGAACACCAGGTCAGGGTATCTCCACCTGGGCCATGTGGTCATTCTGGTATCGTTTCTGGGAATTAGGCAAGGCCTTTAGCACTGTCATTTCTTTAAGATGAAAATGTAGAAACATCCAGTTATGGCAAGTGTTTAGAAGGGATTGAAAACAGTTTTACAAATCAATTCGTGGTGACACCGCATTCAGTGCTCTCTGAGATAATTGCAGTCGTTGAAAGAACAGTCGTTGAAAGAACTGCTGTCAAAAAGCATTACCTGATTTATTCACTTGGGCATTTGAAACTGTGTGTCTCATGACTGGGAATACTTTTTAAAATTCATTTCCTTTCCTCTTAAGTAGGCAGCTTGTATTATCACTGATCCAGTATATAAATACCAGGATCCTAAAGGGTCGTTTTCTCCCTGGCCAGCTCTACTCTTGAGCCAAGTGTAGCTTTTTAACCACGCTTGATGCTGTTACTCCTCAGGTGTTTCTGCGTAATTCTCCCCTGCTGTGCTATTAATTTATTCCGTGTTGCTGCTTTGGCTTTTTTGGAAATGTAAGAAGATGCCAGCGCGTCCCCATGCCGATGCACCTGTGTTCAAACCACCGTAGCACATTGCTCGGCTTCTGCAGGAGAAGTACTGTGAGCGTGTTATCTCCCGTTGGAATTGAGATGTAGAAAGCAAGTGCCTGGTTTCTTCAGCTAATGAGGTTTTGCTGAAAAATTAGTGTAATGAAAACTGCTGGCTGTTGGCAGTACCTGCTGATGAAGGCTAATGAGCGTAAATGAGTGTTCTGTAAGGTCCCAAAAGCAGAGCCATTGGGTGTTCCAAATGCCCTGCTCTGGAGGGAGGACCAGCCTTGGATGAGATGTGACCCATTTCTTTGCTGACTGCTCTATTCTTTCCCCTTCTTCTCCCTCCTTCACCCTCCTTTCAATAGAAGGTCTGTCCAAGCCAACAGCAGCAGATTATTTTATGCAGCATGGGACATTTAAAAATAGAACTGCCTAGACAAGGGCTCAATACACTGTGCCAAAAACAAGAATTATGAGCTTTATATACTCTATAGATAATTTAATAGGAAAGGTAGTTTTTAAATTTAATTGGCAAGAAATTTTTTTAAAATGCTCCTTCAAAAAATTAATTAAAAGGAGGCAGAGCCAAGATGGCAGAATAGACAGATGCTTCCGACAAGCCCCCTTTAAAACAAAGACCCAAAAAAACAAGTGAGACAAGTATATTTGTGACCATCTGGGAGTCCTGAGCATCAAAGGCAAGCTTAGACAACAAACTGACGGGAAGGGCAAGGAAGAGGCCGTTCAGAAGTGGAGAAGAATTACCAGACCTGAATCACGGGGAGCCCTCAGGCACCATTCCTGGAGCTGCGGCAGTGGCGGAGGGCTGGTACTAGCATTCAGCTGCAGTTTTCTCAGGGAGAAGCAGCCAGCCACACAGCCCGCTCACACCTCCAAAACCTGAGGTGAGCGGCGTTCTCAACAAAAGCTCAATACTTGTGTGTATTTTACCGTGCTTCCCCCCCCACCCCCAAGCCGTCTTCAGCAGCTGAATCCCTGGGCCTGAGATGGACCCTGGTGAGCATCTAGAGCCATCCTCCCAGCCTTGGGGAAGGAAAAAATTTGCAACTGGGGGGAAAAGATAATTTGCTAGCTCCATGAACCGGGGACCTCAGGACAGAAGCGGCTCCTGTCCAGGCATAAACCATCCATGGACCGTGAGCACCTTTCTGTTCTGCATGGACCTGTGTGGGCCTATTTCGGGAGAATAGGCCCTTGTTGGCAAACTCCAACCATTTCAGCTATGCGGTGGAGAGGTGGGTGATTGACGTTTGACATTGCTTTGCCTATTAAACAAGGTCCTCACCTAACCACATCAGGGACCTAAGGACTGGTAGCTTCACTCAGGTCACTCAGCCACCTATGACAGGGGTCCAGAGATAACTGGTACCTCCCAGTCATTACAACCGAAAACTTTGGGTGCCCATGGTCCCTCTGTAGAACCCACCCACTAGCACGCTCTAGGGAACAGAGATGCATTTTCCTCAGAGACACCTGGGGGTCAGTTCTCAGCCCCCTGCCTTGTTCAGAGCGTGACCCCCTGCTGCAATCATATACTGGTATATATGCCAATCACCCCTGCCCCTCTAAGACTGTGGGACAGAGCCTGTACCACACACTTGATGATAAGCTACCTGGAAACCTGAGCTGAATTCATACAAGAAAACTGAATGGACTCCTAGACTGATATACCTGATAACAGCTCTAGCCAGCTGGGGACAGGACACCAGAGCTCCAAAGGCGAAAATAATGAAGCTAGCTCACTCAAGCAACACAAAGGGGTATACCAAAACAAAGCAAAGCAAGAAACTATGAGAAGTAAGCAAGCATAAACTAATACAATAACTTATAGATGGCTCAGAGACAACAGTCGCTATCAAGTCACATAAAGAAACAGACCATGATCACCTCAACAGGCTCTCAGAACAAAGAATCCAGGGATCTTCTAGATGAAAGTGCATTCCTGGAATTACCAGATGCAGAATACAAAAGTTTAATATACAGAACCCTTCAAGACATCAGGAAGGAAATGAGGCAATATGCGGAACAAGCCAAGGAACACACAGATAAAGCAACTCAAGAAATTAGAAAGATTATTCAGGAACATAAAGAAAAGTTTAATAAGCTGGAAAAATCCATAGACAGACAGCAATCAGAAATTCAGAAGATTAACAATAAAATTACAGAATTAGACAATTCAATAGAAAGCTAGAGGACCGGAATTGAGCAAGTAGAAGCTAGAATTTCTGAACTCAAAGATAAATCATGTGGCACTAATATATCTGAAGAATAATCAGATAAAAGAATTTTAAAAAATGAAGAAACCTTAAGAATCATGTGGTACCCTATCAAGAGAAATAACCTAGGAGTGGTTGGAGTACCAGAACACGGAGGGATAACAGAAAGTACAGAGGAAATTGTTGAAAATGTATTGGCAGAAAACTTCCCTGATATTGTGAAAGATGAGAAGATATCTATCCGAGATGCTCATCAAACTCAACATAAGGTAGTTATTAAAAGAAAGTCACCAAGACATATTATAATCAAAGTTGCCAAAACCAAAGATAAAGAGAGAATTATAAGAGCAGTGAGGGATAAAAGAAAAGTCACCTATACAGGAGAGCCAATAAAAATAAGCTCGGACTACTCGACAGAAACCACGCAGGCAAGAAGGCAATGGGACGACATATTTAGAAAATTGGAGGAAAAAATTGGCTGCCAAGAATCATATATCCAGCAAAACTGTCTCTTAAATATGAAGGAGAAATTAAGACATTTCCAGATAAACACAAGTGGAGGGAATTTGTAAAAACCAAACCAAAACTATGAGAAATACTAAAGGGAGTTCTTCGGTTAGAAAATCAATAATATCAGGTATCAACCCAAGACTAGAACACTGGGCAGAGCAACCAGAAGTCAACCCAGACAGGAAAATAAAAAAAAAAAAAGAAAGATTGTGAAGAAAAAAAAAGTCCAAAACAGTAACAGTGATGTTATTACATAAAAGAAGACAACATTAAAATAATAAAGAGGAACTAAGAAATGTAATCAAATACCTTCCATATGGAGAGGAAGATACAGCAATACAAAGAAATAAAACTTTCTTTTATATTTAGAAAAATAGGGGTAAGTAATAACGTAACCACAAAGGAGACAAACTATCCTACTCATCAAAATAAAATACAAGGGAAAAATACAGACTCAGCAGAAACAAAATCAACAACAAATATGGGGAAAGGACAATATATAAAGAAAATCTATTCAGCGCATAAAATCAAGTGGGAAAAAAACTGACCACAGCACACAAAAAAAGACATCAAAATGATACCACTAAATTTATACCTATCCATAATTACCCTAAATGTAAATGGACTAAATTCATCAATAAAGAGACAGAGAGTGGCAGAATGGATTAAAAAACAAGATCCGTCTATATGCTGCCTACAAGAGACACACCTTAGACTTAGAGACACAAACTAAAACTAAAAGGATGGAAAAAAAAAATACCAAGCAATACCAATCAAAAAAGAGAAGGAGTGGCAATATTAATTTCTGACAAAATAGACTTTAAAGTTAAATCCATCCGAAAGGATAAGGAAGGACACTATATAATGATTAAAGGGACAATACAGCAAGAAGATATAACCATATTAAATACTTATGCACCCAATGACAGGGCTGAAAGATACATAAAACAAACTCTATCAGCATTGAAAAGTGAGATAGACAGCACCACAATAATAATTGAAGACTTCAACACACCACTTTCGGTGAAGGACAGGACATCCAGAAAGAAGCTCAATAAAGACATGGAAGATCTAAATGCTACAGTCCACCAACTTGACCTCGTAGACGTATACAGAACACTCCACCCAACAGCAACCAAGTATACTTTCTTTTCTAGTGCACATGGAACCTTCTCTAGAATAGACCACATATTAGGTCATAAAGCAAGCCTTAGCAGAATCCGAAACATTGAAATATTACAAAGCATCTTCTCTGACCATAAGGCCATAAAAGTGGAAATCAATAACAGGAAAAGCAAGGAAAAGAAATCAAACATTTAGAAACTGAACAATACCCTGCTCAAAAAAGACTGGATTATAGAAGACATAAAGGATGGAATAAAGAAATTCAGAGAATCCAATGATAATGAAAACACTTCCTATCAGAACCTTTGGAACACAGCAAAAGCGGTGCTCAGAGGCCAATTTATATCAATAAATGCACACATCCAAAAAGAAGAAAGGGCCAAAATCAAGGAATTATCCCTACAACTTGAACAAATAGAAAGAGAGCAACGAAAGCAACCCACAGGCACGAGAAGAAAAGAAATAATAAAAATTAGAGCTGAACTAAATGAAATAGAAAACAGAAAAACAATTGAAAGAATTAACAAGACGAAAAGCTGGTTTTTTGAAAAAATCAACAAAATTGATAAACCACTGTCCAAGCTGACAAAAGAAAAACAGAAGAGGAAGCAAATAACCCAAATAAGAAACGAGATGGGCGATATTACAACAGACCCAACTGAAATTAAAAGAATCATATCAGATTATTAATGAAAAACTATACTCAAATTTGAAAACCTAGAAGAAATGGATGAATTTCTAGAAACACACTACCTACCTAAACTAACACAACCAGAAGTAGAACAACTAAATAGATCCATAACAAAAGAAGAGATTGAAAATGTAATAAAAAAAACTCCCAAGAAAAAAAGCTCTGGTCCGGACAGCTTCACTGCAGAGTTTTACCAAACTTTCAGAGAAGAGTTAACACCGCTACTACTAAAGGTATTTTGGAGCATAGAAAAGGACGGAATACTACCAAACTCATTCTATGAAGCCACCATATCCCTGATACCAAAACCAGGAAAAGACACCACAAGAAAAGAAAATTATAGACTGTATCCCTCATGAATGTAGATGCAAAAATCCTCAACAAAATTCTAGCCAATAGAATTCAACAACATATCAAAAAAATAATTCACCATGACCAAGTGGGATTCATACCAGGTATGCAGGGGTGGTTCAACATTAGAAAAAATAATTAATGTAATCCACCACATAAGTGAAACAAAAGGCAAGAATCACATGACTTTATCAATTGATACAGAAAAGGCATTTGACAAAGTTCAACACTCATTCATGATAAAAACTCTCAGCAAAATAGGAATAGAAGGATAATTCCTCAACATAATAAAGGGCATTTATACAAAGCCAACAGCCAACATCACCCTAAATGGACAGAGCCTGAAAACATTTCCATTGAGATCGAGAACCAGACAAGGATGCCCTTTATCACCACTCTTATTCAACATGGTACTGGAAGTCCTAGCCAGAGCAACTAGGCTAGATAAAGAAATAAAGGGCATCCAGATTGACAAGGAAGAAGTAAAAGTATCTCTATTTGCAGATGACATGATCTTGTACACAGAAAACCCTAAGGAATCCTCAAGAAAACTACTGAAACTAATAGAAGAGTTCAGCAGAGTATTGGGATACAAGATAAACATACAAAAATCAGTTGGATTCCTCTACACCAACAAAAAGAACATCAAAGAGGAAATCACCAAATCAATGCCATTTACTGTAGCCCCCAAGAAGATAAAATATTTAGGAATAAATCTTACCAGAGACGTAAAAGACTTATACAAAGAAAACTACAGTATACTTCTGCAAGAAACCAACAGAGACTTACATAAGTGGAAGAACATACCTTGCTTGTGGATAGGAAGACTTAACATTATAAAAATGTCCATTCTACCCAAAGCGATCAGTACATTTAATGCAATTCCGATCCAAATCCCAATGACATTTTTTAATGAGATGGAGAAACAAATCACGAACTTCATATGGAAGGGAAAGAGTCCCGGATAAGTAAGGCATTACTGAAAAAGAAGAACAAAGTGGGAGGCCTTACTTTACCTGATTTTAGAACCTGTTATACCGCCACAGTAGTGAAAACAGCCTGGTACTGGTACAAGAACAGATACATGGACCAATGGAACAGAATTGAGACATAAATCCATCCACATATGAGCAGTTGATATTTGACAAAGGCCCCAAAACAGTTAAATGGGGAAAAGACAGTCTTTTTAACAAATAATGCTGGCATAATTGGATATCCATCTGTAAAAAAATGAAACAAGACCCATACCTCACTTTATGCCCCAAAACGAGCTCAAGACCTAAATATAAAATCTAAAACAATAAAGATTAGGGAAGAAAAAATGGGGACAACGTTAGGAGCCCTAATACATGACATAAACAAAACATTGTAAAGAATGTATAAGAAAAACTAGATAACTGGGAGCTCCTAAAAATCAAACACCTATGCTCGTCCAAAGACTTCACCAAAGAGTAAAAAGACTACCTATAGACTGGGGAAAAGTTTTTAGCTATGACATTTCTGATCAGCGCCTGATTTCCAGAATCTACATGATAATGCAAAAACTGAACTACAAAAAGACGAATAACCCTATTAAAAAATGGGCAAAATATATGAATAGACACTTCACTAAAGAAGGCATTCAGGTAGCTAACAGATACATGAGGAAATGTTCACGATCATTAGCCATTAGAGAAATGCAAATTAAAACCACGATGAGATTTCATCTCACTCCAACAAGGCTGGCATTAATCCAAAAAACACAAAAGAAGAAATGTTGGAGAGGCTGTGGAGAGATTGGAACACTTTACACTGCTGGTGGGAATGTCAAATGGTACAACCACTTTGGAAATCAATTTGGCACTTCCTTAAAAAGCTAGAAATAGAACTACCATTGGATCCAGCAATCCCACTCCTTGGAATATACCCTAGAGAAATAAGAGCCTTTACACGAGCGGATACATGCACATCCATGTTTATTGCAGTACTGTTTACAGTAGCAAAAAGATGGAAGCAACCAAGGTGCCCATCAACAGATGAATGGATAAATAAATTATGGTATATTCACACAATGGAATACTACACGTTGATAAAGAACAATGAGAAATCTGTGAAACATTTCATAACACGGAGGAACCTGGAAGGCATTATGCTGAGAGAAATTAGTCAGTTGCAAAAGGACAAACATTGCATAAGACCACTATTATAAGAACTTGAGAAATAGTTTAAACTGAGAAGAAAACATTCTTTTGTGGTTACGTGAGGGGGGAGGGAGGGAGGGTGGGAGAGGGGCATTCACCAATTAGATAGCAGTTAAGAACTACTTTAGGTGAAGGGAAAGACAGCACACAATACAGGGAGGTGAGCACAATTGGACTAAAGCAAAAGCAAGGAAGTTTCCTGAATAAACTGCATGCTTTGAAGGCCAGCGTAGCAGGGGCAGGGGTCTGGGGACCATGGTTTCAGGGGACATCTAAGTCAATTTGCATAATAAAATCTATTAACAAAATATTCTGCATCCCACTTTGAAGAGTGGCATCTGGGATCTTAAACGCCAGCAAGCAGCCATCTAAGATGTATCAATTGGTTTTAACCCACCTGCATCGAAGGAGAATGTCCACCAAGGACACAAGGTGATTACGAGCCCAAGAGACAGAAAGGGCCACGTGAACCAGAGACTACATCATCTTGAGACTAGAAGAACTAGATGGTGCCCAGCTACAACTGATGACTACCCTGACAGGGAACACAACAGAGAACCCCTGAGGAAGCAGGAGAGCAGTGGGATGCAGACCCCAAATTCTCATAAAAAGACCAGACTTAATGGTCTGACCGAGACTAGAAGGACCCTGATGGTCATGGCCCCCAGACCTTCTGTTGGCCCAGGACAGGAACAATTCCCGAAGCCAACTCTTCAGACATGGATTGAACTGGACAATGGGTTGGAGAGGGATGCTGGTGAGGAGTGAGCTTCGTGGATCAGATGGACACTTGAGACTAAATTGGCATCTCCTGCCTGGAGGGGAGATGAGAGGGTGGAGGGGGTTAGAAGCTGGTGAAATGGACAGGAAAAGAGAGAGTGGAGGGAGAGGGGGGCTGTCTAATTAGGGGGAGAGTAATTGGGATTGTGTAGCAAGGTGTATATGGGTTGTTGTGTGAGAGACTGACTTGATTTGTAAACTTTCACTTAAAGCACAATAAAAATATTTTAAAAATTACGAAAAAATAGTTGTTTGGTAGACATAATGAAACCATATTCCTTTCAAAAAACAAAGAGGAAAATAGTTGTTTTGTAGACGACACTTAGAGTTGTGCTTCCTGACTTAGACACTCGATCTAAAGTGGATGAAGTGTGGACCGTTGGTGGGCACAAATCCACTGTTACAGACTTGATCTAAAGTGGGTGAAGGGTTTACCATTGGCAGGCACAAATCTGACTGTTAGATACTTGACCTAAAGTGGGTGAAGGGTGAACTGTTGTCGGGCACAAATCTGCCTGTTAAAAACTTTATCTAAAGTGGGTCAAGGGTGGAACGTTGGCGGGTGCAAGTCTGACTGTTAGAAACTTGATCTAAAGTGGATGAAGGGTGAACCACTGGCGGACACAAATCTGACTGTTACAGACTTGATCTAAAGTGGGTGAGGAGTGGACCATTGGTGGACACAAATCTGACTGTTATAAACTTGACCTAATTGGTCGGTGCAAATCTGACTGTTACAAACTTGATCTGAAGTCGGTGAAGAGTGGACCATTGATGGGCGCAAATCTGACTTACAAACTTAATCTGAAGTGGGTGAAGAGTGGACCATTGGTGTGCACAAATCTGACTGTTACAAACTTGATCTAAAGTAGGTGAAGAGTGAACCGTTGGTGGACACAAAGGCTTTTGTAGCTCCTCCTCCCCCTAAATGCAAAGCGTCCTATAGACACAGGAGCAAGTGGCACATGAGCTGTGAAATATGTACCAAGACACGTACCGTGTGGACTGTAGACACACCTGCCGTCCGGTTTAAACCCTACCTCTGACTAGATGTGTAACCTTTACAGATTATTTGACCTCTTCCACCCCAGTTTCCTGGTCTTCAAAATGGGAATTCTAGTGGTGTACACGACATAGTGCTTGAATGACAGTTGAAACATAGGCGCTCAAGAAATATTAATCTTTTGATGTTCTAAAAGTACTACAGAATAAATGCAAGCAATAAAAGAGTAAGAAAAGAGAAAGCTTATTAATAAGGCACATGCTAAGTTGTAAATGCATCTGAACATCTTTCTGTGCCGCCATCTTGGAAAAGATGCAGACTCTTCTCACTCTCCCCCTCCCCAAATATAAACGTACTATTCTTTACTTGTAACATCCCCCCAGTGACCCACATCATCCAGTAGCAGCAACACTGCTGAACAATTTAGATTAAGTGCTTGTTCCATTCCCAGCAAACAAAATTCAAACTTGATGCCCGATGGTGCCATTGTGTAACCATAATCATGCCCAGGGATTTCGGTGTGAAAGATTGACTAGTCTTGCACACAGAGCTATAAAAAGATGACATTAAGAAGTTAATGGTACGTTGCAAACTGCAATGCTATGTGGTTATAAAGAAAATAAGGACATGTTCTATGAGTGCATATGTGAAAAGAATGCCATGATATATTACGTGGAAAAGGTGCTTATAGTATGCTAGCTTTTTGGTAAAAATTTGAGAAAGTAAGTATATACTCTTGCTGGGTTTTACATAAATAAGGAAATTCTGAAAAGCGGCATGAATAATCACAGTGATTACCTGCTTGTTAGACTGTGGGGAACTGGGGGGATGGGGGGCGGGCCACAGGTGGGGGAGAGATGTCAGTGAAAACTTTTTCATAATTTTTGATTTTTGAATATGTGAATGAATTCTCTATTTAAATATTAAATTAAAAAAAAAAGGAGAAGAAAAGCCATTGGGGCACATTCATGGTAAAGCTTCTCTGCCTGCCCTTTGAAAGTTGAATTATGCGGTTTTATTTATAGCTCCCAGCTGTGAATCTCCTGCCTTACTACTTGGACCTGATTTGAGTAATTTAGAAACTAGAGTCTAGACAGATGCCTATGCAGTGTATTAATTACTGTAGTTTTAAATTTTGAGTAAGATGAGTTACAATATTAATACAGGTGGTGCCCAGCTTATGAGCAAGGTATGCTGTAAAAGTTCTTCCACACTCTCAAATGAGTACCAGGTGCCTTTCTTTCAGTATAATATGTTGTGTACATCTAGGTGAGAAAAGTGAGTATGAGGGGCCTTTCAAGGGGCTCACTCTGTAGTTACCATGTATATGCAAAAAGCTAAGTAGCCCTTCCAAAAAGCTGTCATGCCAGGTGCCAAGTGACTCCTGTAGATAGCACCTGCTCTGGCTAGTAGGGGAAGAAGATACACGGGCACTTCGAGGTTTAGGAGAGTTTCTGGAGGAGACTGGGTTGCAAGAGTGAGTCAGGACCTGGGTAAACAGAAAGGAACAGAAGGGTCAGTGCAAACACAGCAGGACGATAGGCAGAAGCTTAGACGGACCTGAGTGAACTGGTGTTTCTAGTGGAGCATGCTAAGTGGAGCAGATGGGAGGCAAATGGGGAGCAATAGTCAGCCACTAGGGGGTAGAGGTGCTCGGAAGGCCTGGGCTCTGTTTTGGGGAATGCTGGTGTTGGAGTAGAGAGATGATGCCCTAAGTATTACTGTCTTACACTGGGTTCTCTAGAGAAGCAAAACCAGTAAAGCGTATGAAGATACATAAAGAGAGAGAGAGATTTATATCAAAGAAATGGCTCATATGATTGTAGAGGCTGAAATGTCCCAAATCTGTGTATCAAGATAGAGGCTTCTCTCAATTCACGTAGCTGCAGGGGCTGGCGAACCCAAGATTGGCATGTCGGAGAGCGGGGCTCCCGCTCTCAGGCTGTGAAGATCGACGAACTCCAAGATCTGCAGATAAGCTGATAGCTTCTCCTTTCCTTTTCTTCATTCATTCAGCAAATACATTTTAACCACTTACTTTGTGCACATCACTGGTATAACAAAATCAACTTGACTGTAAAGAACAGGGAAACCCTCGTGGCATAGTGGTTAAGTGCTATGGCTACTAACCAAAAGGTCGGCAGTTTGAATCCACCAGGTGCTTCTCGGAAACTCTGTGGGGCAATTCTACTCTGTCCTATAGAGTCGCTGTGAGTTGGAATCGACTCGACAGTAATGGGGTTTTTTTGTTTATAAAGAACAGAAGATGGGCAGAGGCAGGTGTGAAGTAGAGAACCGAGGAAGCCTACTGCAGGGTTGTGGTTGTATTACCAGAGTTGATGAAAGAGCTAATGATTTTGAACACTTACCAAATGACAGACACTGTGTTAAGTGCTTAAATGTGTTATCCTCATAACCCTGTGAAGTAGATTCTTTTCTTATTCCTAATTTACAGACAGGAAAACTGAGACTTAGTAAGGTTAAGTGGCATAGAGGGTAACAGCAAATAATAGTATTGGTATCATTTGTTCAGCAGATGAAAGCTTGGGAATATTTTATATATCCTCTTTTGTTTGATCTTCCCCCCATGTGGTAGACAGACTAAATATTATTATTCCCATATTATAGAAAAACAGTTGAGAAACTCACCTGGGCATTCATTAAATAGTAAGCACCTGTAGCGTGCGAGGTACTGGTTGAAGCACTGGAGTCCCAGTGGTCCCCAGACCAAGATAGATCATTGAAAGAGTAACAGTGCACATAATAATAAAAAGCATGGTATAATTTCTGGAGCCAATAAATACTATGATGTAAATGAAATACGATAAAGTGGCAGAGAGGGCCTGGTGGAGGTGCCTGAGGAGAGCAACTATGGCTGCAGTGGTGAGGGAAGGCCGCCATGAGCAAGGGGCGGTGGGTAGGACCTGCACTATAAAAAGAGATTCATGCAACAATCTGGAGGAAAAACATTCCTACCGCAAGAGCAGCAAATGAAAAGGCTCTATGATAGGAACACAGTTGGTATGTTCCAGGGGCAGAGGGAAGTCCAGTGTGGCTGGAACATGAGAGGGAACAGGTAGGTAGGAGCTAGGTCACATAGCCTGTAGATGAGCAGTTTGGCTCTTGCTGTATGTGTTATAGGAAGCCGCTTGAGTGTTTTAAGCAGGGTATATATATTTTTATGCATGTGTGTGGCTAGTGGTGGTGACATGATCTGATTCACACTTTAAAAAAGCATTCTTGTTGCTGTTTGCAGGATGGACTGTATGAAAGGGTGAGGTGAGACTGCAAGATTGGGTAGGTAGGCCAGTTAGCTGACCCAATGAAAGATCATGACGACTTTGAGTGGGCAGTGGTGGCAGTCGTGATGGAGAGGAGTGGTGTGTTTGAGATTTGTTTTGGAGGTGGAACCAGCAGGACTTGGTGATGGGTTAGCAGCATATTGGAGAGATAGACAGTATAGTATAATGGTTAAGACCAAAAAAAAAAAAAAAACCCCATTGCTCTGAAGTTGATTCCGACTCATAGCGACCCTAAAGGACAAAGTAGAACTGTCCCATAGGGTTTCCAAGGAGCACCTGGTAGATTCAAACTGCCGACCTTTTGGTTAGCAGCCATAGCGTTCAACCGCTAAGCCACCAGGGTTTCCTAATGGCTAAGAGACTGATTAAATTGCCCAAGGGAATCTGTACCTTGCCACTTATTAGCTGTAAAATGTTGGCTAAGTTTCTAAGCACTCGATGCTTTGGTTTTCTCATCAGTAGATGAGAATATAGTAATCTAATGTAGGTAAAGTACAAGTAAATGATCTAATATGGCTGCCTGGTGCTCAGTAAGTATAGTCTGTTTTTTTTTTTAAAAACTGTTACTGGTTGTGGGGTGTGAAGAAAAAAGGGGAATCAAGGATGACTTAGTGCATTTTTTGTCCAGAGCAAATGAGTACATAGTGGTTGGAGCCTTTTATAGAGTTAAGGAATGCTTTGGAGGTGAATGGATTTAAGGATGGGAGTCAGTAGTTGAGTTTTGGCCATGGTAAGTTTAAGGCACCTATTGGATGTCCAGGATCATGCTGTCATGCTGGAGGAATCAACAACATGGGTTTTGTATATGGGTCTTTCGGTTCTAAAACGTACCCTCTTTCCATTGTTTGAGAGGCAGGAAAAGTGAGTGGTTATGAGCCCGGGCTCCGCAGTCAGATGACCTGGGTCTGAATTCTAGCTCTGCTGTTTGCTAGCTCTGTGACCTTGGATAAGATACTTAAGCCTTCTGTGCCTCATTTTTCTCATCTGTAAAATGGGGATAATGGTTTGTTAAGGCACTTAGAACAGTGCCTGGCTAAGTGTAGAGTATTATGTAAAGTGTTGCTACTGTTATTTTTCAATGGGGAATGCTGCTATGAGATAACAAAAAAAAGATTCAAGACATTTTGTGAAGGCACAGGATTTTGGTGACTAGGTGGATGTGGAAGGAGAAGAGAGGCTTCAAAGAGGAGGAGGAGGTTCTGAGCTGGAATAATCCATTAAATGAAGGATCATGAATAAGAGCCTGTTTGTCTGTGTGGGTGGGGTTGATGAAGAGTTGATTTTAGAACTATGAACTTTGGAAATAGCCAGGATAAAATCTCCAGAAGGCACTTTAAAAAAAGTTGGAACTGGAACTCAAGAAGAAGGTCATGATTAGAAATATATACATAGAATTTTCTGCTTAGTTAGTTGTCATAATTTAACTTAACCAGAGTGAATGAGAAAGAGAAAGGAGGGTAATGAATAGAAGAAGAATTCAAGTATGAAGATAGCCCATTTCTAAAGACAAAACAGGTTAGAGGGCAGACTACAGCATCATAAAGGTGGGGAAGGTAAGAAAATAGTTATAGTCTATGAGAAATAAAAGAAGAAAAACTTGGGTAATAGTTAAGAAAGATGGTAAGTCAAATGAAAAATTCTTTTAAAAGATGTTTGGATTTCTACTAACTAGATAAAAATGGGATAATGAATGGTTATGTGTCGGAATCGACTCAACAGCAACAGGTTTCGTTTTAGTGTCTTAGAACAGTGGGAGCCACTGGGATCTAGGCTGACATAGGTGTTACAGCAAATCTCAACAAGCAAGAGAGGAGAAGCTAGCTGTCCTAGAGTAGGTATGAAAAGAACAATAAGTACAACTGAAGCCAAGTGTGGAGCCCTGGTGGTGCAGTGGCTAAGAGTTCAGCTGCTAACCGAAAGGTCGGCAGTTCAAATCCACCTGCCTCTCCTTGGAAACCCTATGGGGCAGTTCTACCCTGTCCTGTAGGGTCGTTATGAGTCAGTATCGACTGGATGGCAACAGGTTGTTGAAACAAGTATTACTACTGCCCTTTGTGGAATGAGTGTTATTATGTGTCAAATACTGTGCTAAACACTTTGTTCTCTCCCTAAATCCTCATAGCAACTCTCAGACATGCAGATGATTGTTACATTCTCTGCAGAAGTGAAAAATTGGAAACCACCTAAATGTCCATCACAATAAACACTTCCACATAACGGAGCCCTGGTAGCTTGCTTAGTGGTTAAGTGCTCAGCTGCTAACCAAAAAGTCGGCAGTTTGAATTCACCAGCTGCTCTTTGGAAACCCTGTCAGGTAGTTCTACTCTGTCCTATAGGGTCGCTACGAGTCAGAATCAACTCACTGACAATGGGTTTGGGTTTTTTTTTGGTTTTGGGTGGCTCAGTAGTTAAGTGGTCAGCTGCTAACCACAGGTTGGCAGTTGGAACCCACCCAGTGGCTCTGTGGGAGAAAGACCTGGTGGTCTGCTTTCCTAAAGATTACAGCCAAGAGAACTCTATGGGACAATTCTACTCTATCCCATGGGGTTGCTATGAGTCGAAAATCAACTTCACAGCACCCAACAACAGTGTAACGTAATGCATGCCCTGCAGCCGTGTTTCACTGTGGTAGATCTCTACTACCAGAAAGATATTACCTGATAGTAAACACGGATGTGAAAGCCGTCCATCTCTCGCCATAGACGCCAAATTCCTCAGGGAGAGACAGCTGTGTTGTGTTCACCTTGTCACATCACCATGGTGCATCATAAATGCAACATCAGTAACATACACACACACATTTTGTGAACTAAATGCAGAAAATATTACAATACTATTAGAGAAAGGCTATTCAGAAGTAGAAGATGGTAATTACTATCAGAAAGGTGTGAGCGGTTTGAAGAAAAATGGTTTTAAAAAAGAGAAAAGACGGTTCCCACTCTGGCAGTGAAAAGAAGAGAGCCGTTGGGGTGGGATTGCCATGCTGAATTCTTCTTGTGGGTGGAGAATGGAGTGAGGGATCACACCTAGACCGGAGTCGGAGGCCCAGGCTCCTTATGGTAGATAGTGTGTGATTTGGAACTTTCCAAAATGCTGAGTTTTTACAATAAAAGAATTCTTCAGCCACCTAATAGTCCCCTAACCAGACGCTCAATGTGAGATGGAGCATGCACAGTGGCCATGTTAGATCTGAGTGTTTTGATATTTGAGTGGGACAATATTATCGTAAGAAACAAGCCTATTGATTCAAAAGAAGATACCAATTTGCCAGTTAGCATCAGTGAGCTGCCTTGTTTATTGCTATTGAAAAACCATCTGTATTCTAGTCGATGTTTTCATTTGCTTTTTATTTAAGAATCTCATTATTGTCTTGAAGATTGTGGATAATGACCCATTCTGAGATTACTCCTCCCTTTAACTAAGTAAATACTAGATTTCGTCTGAGAAAAATAAGCCTTATCTTTTTCATTTGTTGTTAGAAATTGATGAAACTCTGAGTAATTTTTTCTCATCCGTTTGAGACGCATTAAAGTGTAAGCTCTTTATCAAATAAAAAATAGACTTTGTAACATTTTTAATGTGTATTTATTTTTGTTGGGTTGTTACATTGTATTTTTCTTATATATTCATTTAAACCACACAGAGTTTTGCCTGAAATGGCATTTTCATGATGATTCTGGGAACCTTCCCTTTGTATGATGTTTATTGCTGATGTATATGTATCCTGGTATTTTTTTTTGCTTTCCATCATACATAAATTCTAGTGGCATATTGAATACCATGGAGAGGAACTGACATGGTAAATCAAATGTTTTATAGCATAGTATTGGGAATGTTGGATTCATTACTGTAAAGAAGTTATTTTTGATCAGTATTTTCAGAGCCTTCTAATACTGTAATTTATTGATGCCTTTAAATCTCTATTAAGTATATATATACCAACTCAAAATTGGGTTCATTTTAACAATATGTGATATACGTTGTAGTAGTGAATCTTTTCCACACAAAAAGGAGTAGGAAATATCCAACACTATCTTTGATTTAAAAAAAAAAATTTTTTTTTTTTTTTTTTAATCTTTGATTAGAACTATTGAGCCCAACAGCTTGTACTTAACGAGCATGGTGTTAATTACATAGTCAACTGGGTAGTTCATTCAGCATCACAGGAATTCTATATCAGAATGAAGCTATTATGACGTGTAAGGTAGCAAAGGAAAATTAGCAAACAAGGAAAGGAATAACCTTATATATGGTCAAGATGTCAAAGGACCAATTTTAACTCACATTTTTTTTTTTTTTTTTTTTTACAGAGAGTACATAAATTGGGTTTTTATTTTTAGTTCCTCCTCTTCCCTTCAGAGGTAAATGATGGAAAATGACTTTCAGTCTCCAAACTGCTCTTACGCATCATTCAAAATAGCTGACAGGCTAGCCCTCTGATAGCAGTGAGATTTATGGCTTTCCACTCCTTGGTGTTCCATTACTCTGTCTACACCATCAAATTGATTAGTAGGCAGTAGAAAGTAAGGAAAGAAAGGCAGCTGCTTAGAGTCAGCTAGTATCCATCATTTTAATGAACTGCTTAGAGATGGTTAATATTGTCCTTGATTCTCATTGTAACCAATGATGACCAGATCTTTTTAAATGTTCCCCCCTCCCTTATTCTTTTATTACAGGGCCCACTGGAAAATGATTTGGTAGTTCATGTAGCACTTGTAGCAGAAAGCCAACGGTATGAAATCCAGATGGGTGGTGTGTTCTTTTGGGGGGGGGGGGCGGGGGGGAGAAGGAATGATTGCTTTATGCTTACAACATTGAGTATGGTAGCAGTGTTTAACTTCACAGATTCCTTGAGAGGGTTTGAAGGATGACATTAATGTCATTTTAACTGCCAGCAAAGCATCTCTTTCTTTTAAAAATAGTTCTAGTCGATGCGACTCTTAAAATGACCAGTACCAGTGTTGCCTAGAGTATGATTTTGAGAAATTAGTGCAAACAGATTACCAGGATTCCAGCATCAGTGCTTATCTTTCCTGCCGTCCCTCCCACCTCAGAACACCCACATGATGTTTTATGGGGAATCCAAGAGGGCCTTTGGATTCCAGTGCGGATGGTACATTGCTGACATTAACAGCTAACAGCATACCCCAGGTTACGCATGGTCTCTGCCTTATCCTCATCCGTCGTCATTTCCTGAACTATAAATGCATTGTCTGAAAATGTCTCTCTTTTTTCCCCTGTGTGCTTCAGCCTTCAAGTTTTTCTCAACACGTATGGTATTCAGACTCAAACTCCTCTACAGGTGGAACCTATTCAGATTTGGCCTCAGCAGGAGCTTGTGAGAGTAAGTGACTTTGCCTCTCGGCTTTCTCTTTGGGGAGGTACTAGAGCACGATGATTGGACTCAGCTTACGGGCAAATCACATGGTTAAAATCCGGTTCTGAGATGGGATCATTAAGCTGAAAGCCTTTCTGATTAGGTTAAGAAGCCCCCTTTATGGGGCATTGTTACTAAACACAACTGCACTGTGTGTGTGTGTGTGTGTGTGGACATTATATTCATTTGCTAGTCATGAGTAGGTCCCATTGATTCCTGCTCTTTGTTAAAGCCTATAACTAACCTGGACTGAGCACTGAAATATCAAAGTAGGCTTAATTTTAGTAGACATGTGTAAAATTATCCTTTACATTTTGATCTGATTTTTTTCCCTTTTATTTCCTGTTAAAAAAATCCTCTCATAACTAAATAATTTTTGGTAATTCCTACTTCCGTTTGTCTCTTGCCTGAAGTAATTACTACTCCTTTGCCTTGCTGGGTCTCAGAGTAATGATAAAGTAACTTCTGAGTTTACGTTTAATGCAGTTATATATCCCTTCGGGATAGGATTAAAAGGTGACCTTTGAGCTTCTGTATACACTGTTTTGCAGATGGATTCACAAGTGTGTGTGTTTAGGACTATTGCTGCTCATTAAGGACAGGAAATTGTTGACTCCGACTAGACTAGTTATTCATGAACTACCATTTTTATTTGGAAGTTGGTAAAAAAAAAAAAAAAATACAGGAAAAACACACTAGCATTTGGCAGAAGTGTTTATAATAGTGTCTCTCAAGTGATCCATGTCAAGTTGATCAAGTTGATATAAGTGGCTGTGGCCAAAGTTTCAATGCTACAGGAGAATGAAAACTTAGAGGTATACATTCCATGAGAGAATGCAGGGCCCCATAGCTGCTGCGCAGCCATCTGGACCTTACCTGTAAGTGACCCAGGCCATCAGCTGGGTGTCAAGTCACCAAGGCACCAGCCCTTCGAGAATCCTTAAACTTCCTCTAACAAATTTAGAGTCTTTTCTTCCACTTATAGATAAGACTGGAAATGCAGGGACCTCTAGAGTATGTAACACTTTAAAATCACCCCAAGATGTGATTTCTTATGGTGGAGTTGTTTAGGAGAGAGTAAATGAAACCGAAAGGGATCTCAGGATCTATAAGCAGGGGAAGGAGGCAGCCTGGAAGGGGAGCGAAGGAAGCCAGAATCTAAGATGCTCACACTTACCATTCAGGTGCAGGCTGTTTCTGATGATACACTTTTATGGTCTCCAACTGAAAGCTCCAGAGAAAAGTAACAAAGGTTATTCTTTGATAAACATACCTTCAAAGCAAATAAACCTGGATCTGGTTTTTTTGTTTGTTTGTTTTTGTTTCCAGTTTTCATTTATATTAGCAGGTACTTTTTTTTTGCTGTTTTTGGTGGTAGGAGAGTGTATACTCTACCAGACAACATGCAGTCAAGATCAGAAAGGCCAACATGGCAGGCAGATGACCTGAATGTGGCATTTCACTTACTCACTTGTCAGTGAACACCTGCCATTGTGCAAAGCTCTGTGTGTGGCCCTCAGATAAAAAGAATTTGTCTCTCTTCTCAGAGACTCTGAGTCTAGTGGTATGACAAGAAAAATGTTAATTACAATTCACTTTGACAAGGGCTATAGTAGGTGTTAGTACAAAGAACTGTGGAATCTCAGAGGAGGTAGGAACATTCCGTTGCAAAGTGAGGTAAATACTTAACATTTTATGTGACTTCTTATTATATATGACTAATTTTATTTTTTTTTTTATATAGTATGTAACCCTTTTATGTAATGTACACAATATGGATATATGTATGTAACGGGTAAATAGTTATTTATCTATGTATTTTTTACAGTGTGTAACCTTGTCTGTGCTTTAGGTGTTTGATGAGGATTACACAACCAGTAACCCCCTTCAGCATATACCACAGAGAGTCACTGTTGCCTCGAGGGCTGTTACTGGACCGATTACTTTTAACATATGCCTTGAATTTTTCATAAAGTTCATGTAATCAGAAAAATCAATGAAGACTTTTTTTATTTTGATAGGAAATATGCAGAGGTGGAAATCTACAAAGGGCTCTATGGGCCTGCTTTTTAAAATTTTGAAATAGCCATATTTTTTATTATAGAGAAACATTTGTCTTTTGTGTGATCTTTTATGAATCAGGCAGAAAAACTAAACCCAATTGCCATCGAGTCAGTTCCAACTCATAGGGACAGACCCTATAGGACAGAGTAGAACTGCCTCGCAGGGTTTCCAGGGAGTGACTGTTGGATTCAAACTGCCGAACTTTTGGTTAGCAGCCAAGCTTTTAACCACTGTGCCACCAGGGCTCCTTGTAAATTGCACATTGATGACAATGTAAGAACAGTTTCAAATTCCAGAATGCTTTCAGCGAATCAGCAGTAGTTTTGCTTTTCGTTCAGTGAATCAGCAGTAGTTTTGCTTTCGAATTTCTTAGTGCCCCAAAATCTGGCTTGTTTTCCTACCAGTCTAATTAATAAGGTTTTCCTGGCCTTTTTTTTCTCTGGAAAGATCAGAAATTAATAGGGGAAGAAGGGGGCAAAAAGGATAAGCATAGATTCTTACCTAACTCTGATTTACAAACCTGTGTCTCACAGGCTTACTTCCACCTGGGTGTCAATGAAAAGCTGGGACTCTCCGGAAGGCCAGACAGGCCCATCGGCTGCCTCGGTACATCAAAGGTGCAGCATCATTCAGGTTACAGTACCTGACACTGAAGTGGTGTTTGATCTGCCATGCATCCATTCTCGTATTTCATTGTGTACTTGGATTAGTTATCTAAAGTACTACTTTCTACAAGTAAATCTTATTATTTGTTTTGCATCCTATCATGGAAGTCATCTAGGAATAAATAAGCATCTAGCTGCTATATTATTTCTAAATTTTTAAAATACCTAACCGTGACAATGTTTACTCAAGCACAGGCATTTCCGATCATATTAGACATGGACTGCTTTCAATTTATGAGCCTACTGATTCAGTCAAGAAAATTTTAAATTTCTTAGTGCTATGTGGATTTCACAAGCTATTTTATTCGCTTATTCAGAATTAAACATCAGTTCTAATTTTTATTAGGACTTATGCTACTTGATCTTTGTCTTTGGAATGTTTTATATTTTCTTTTTTAAAAAATTATGCCTTACAGATTTATCGAATTCTGGGAAAGACTGTGGTTTGTTACCCCATCATCTTTGACCTAAGTGATTTCTACATGTCTCAAGATGTTTTACTGCTAATAGATGATATAAAGGTAGCTTCTGAGCACTGTTTTATTGAAATGGGATGACTTCGTGTCCACTGATTTTATCATGTTATTAAATTGCATGCTCCTGGGTATGTACCATACTAAAGTTTACACAGTGTAAAATACAAATGTAAAACAACACCTGTGTGGCTTTGGAAAGTCAAATTACTTACAGCATTAGAATAATAACAGATGGGCAATGTCTTATAAGGTTGTATGGCTTTACTTGTTATGCCTTCCCACAAATGGAATAAGATGATAAAGCTTGTAAAAGCAGAGGGGGAACTATTTTGTGACTCATGTTCGTACAACAGCAGTTTATCTCCATTTGAGCAGAAGTTGAGTTAACAAGATAATTTTGGTTATGAAGAATGTCCAGTAAAAGCTCAGCTAACTCTTAGCTCCCAGTGAGCTAAATCCCTTCTCCTCCCTTTTCCACTTGCAGAGCAGAGAAGCTTAGAATCATGATTCAGATCAGAGTCTGGAGCCAGGCTGCAGTGGTTCACATCTGGACTCCACCACTGTGTGATCTTGGGCAAGATCATATAACTTCTACATAACTTCGTTGGCCTGTTTTCTACTCTGTAAACTTGGATGATAATAGGGCTAATTGTGAGGATTACATGAATTAATATATGTAAAGCACTCAGAACAATGGCCGGCACATGGTTAAGTGTGATGGAAGCATGATGGTGATGATAGAAATTCAGTCAAATAAAGAGCTCCTCCACATTTCTGATGGTCAGTCTAGATTCAGTCTAACCTCTTCTGCTTGCTCTGATATAAATCCACATTCACATGGAGTGAAAATTAATCTTTTGGATGATAACCCTGGCACCATTTTCCCCCCGGACCATTCTTGAACTGTATTTATTAGAACATGTGTGGTTATTTTTAAGAACAAAGTTTGAAGTCAGAATGGTTTCCAGCTTAATGTGTGTGCACCTGAACAGCCCATTAGAGCATTTCTATCCCCAAGTGGTGTACTTTATCCAAGGTTCAGTCGTGAACATGTCTTGATATATGAGGTTTTTTTTTTTTTTTTTTTTTTGGCTCTTTGCCGCTAATGGTCAGGCATCCTGATTAGCTCAGATGGTGTGCCTTTACACCCTGTCTCATTCTTGTGTTTTGACAGAATGCACTGCAGTTCATTAAACAGTACTGGAAAATGCATGGACGTCCGCTTTTCCTTGTTCTCATCCGGGAAGACAATATCAGGTAGGTCAATGAAAGAGGTCAGTGCACACGGCTCACCACCATTTACACAGTGAACCTTGTAAGAGCAGAGTCTTGAATTCCTTTGTATCCCTCTTAGTGTGTGGCAGAGTGCTTTGCATATGTATGGGGCACTTAGTCAATATTAGATGATTAATTTCTCATTCCAGTGTTAATATACATATTTTGTTTATCTGTTTGTGTTTTTTAGAGGTAGCCGGTTCAACCCCATATTAGATATGCTGGCAGCCTTTAAGAAGGGAATGGTTGGAGGAGTCAAGGTTCATGTTGATCGTCTGCAGGTAGCCTTCTGAATTCGATTGTGTTTCTGTTTTCTGGACGATTAATCCACAGATGCAGCTATGCTTCTTAACCTATGTTCTATTTAAGGTTTTTCTCTTAAGGTTTTAGTCTGCTCCTATCCTCGTGTCCTTGTTGTCACCATTTGAGTCTAAGTTCTCATAACCTGGTGCCTGAACAATTGCAGAGCTTTCCTAACCAAAATTTTAAACTTTAGTAACTCATCTCTAACCTCATTTTTGCATTTGCAGAAGCTGTGGTCCAGAGTGATTAAGTGACCTGCTGTATAATCTTGGATTTGTAGGGCAAGTCGGCTGACTCCTGGTTGAGTGCCCTTTTCCCTACTCCACAGTAACATCCAGCCTGGGGATACTCCTTGTTCCAGTGTGAACCTGACAGCATTGTCTTCACAGCTCCTAAATGACAGAAGCCCGCTGTGGTTCTCGATTAGCATCACAGCCTCCCTGACTATGAATACCTCCTCCTAAACACTTTTGTGCTTCAGCCAGTATGAATTTATTATTGTGTTCTCATGAATTCATTATTGTGTTCTCATGAATTCATTATTGTGTTCCGAGCTCTTTGGGACTTCCACCCCTCTGCCTACTCCATTCCCTCTACCTGGAATATCCTTCCTTCTTTGAAGGCTTCTGGGCTTTGGAGTCTTACCAAACTTCAGGGCCCAGCTCTGCTAAATCACCCAGGCAAGAAATGACACTTCTCTTGTTTAACATCCATTTGTGACCTTTAGCTTAAACAACTCAGAATGTGGTCCATCATGGACTTATCTGTCATATTTCCTATAAAAAATTGAACTCATCCCACAGGGTCTTTTACGTAGTAGATACTCAGTATTGAGGAGGAAAAAGGAAAATTTATAAAGAGGACTGACAAAGAGGCTAATGTTTATACACACTGACTGGTGCTTGATTGACTTTTGTCTAGTTCTTCATCTTTTCTCCCTTATTTTCCATTGCTTTGTCTTTTTGAGATGCCTCTTAGGGCAGTTTTTATATGTTTATCTTGCAGGTTTTCTATTGTCTTTCATCTTGACCATCATGGTTTAATTTTCCTTTTTTATAGCCCCCTGTTCTTATTTTGTGGATGCAATATTTTGTCTTATTTCTCTCACGATATTAACTAGTGGATTTTTGAAAAAGTTTTCTCCCCTCTACTTATCTCTTTCAGATTTTTCTTTTTTCTGTTTGCTTTTAGACTCAGTCTTTTATGTTGGAGGCATTTGCTAGATGTGGTGATTTTTAGCTGTTCATTCATTTTGGAGCCCTGGCAGTACAGTAAAGAGCTCTGCTGCTAACTAAAAGGCCACCAGTTCAGATCCACCAGCCCATTCTTAGAAACCCTAGGGGGCAGTTCTACTCTGTCCTATAGGGTCACTTTGAGTTGGTATTGACTCGAGGACAAAGGGTCAATGAGTTTATTCATTTTTAAGAGTGAAGGACTTAAAACTTTATTGAAAGTTGAGTGTTTGGGGATAAAGCTGCTTGTGTTGTATAATTCACTCATAAGGTGAGGGTCTTTTTTGTTGGGAACAAACATTTTTCAGGTGCCAATATCTGGAAGGTCTTTTCCTCGGGGCTCTTCAGTTTCCCCAGAAAATAAACATCTGGCCTCCTGCCAGAAGGACATGCACTTTGTTTCCTGGTCCTGAGTGCAGGGTGTGGGAAGGGAGTTAGGGGCTCCACTGTGCAGTAAACAGCTTTTCACTGAATCCACCATGTAATCTTTATGTGTCCTGTTCTCTAGTCTTCCTTAGACCATTGAATCCAAAGTCTTTCACCAGAGAATAAACCTCTTGTCTCCCTAAAGATAGAGAGATGGAAACAGATGGTAACTTCTAGCTCTTCAGGGAAGAGGGAGGAACTTCTGGATCTAATCACTGTTCATGTAAAGAGTCAATCAATCTACTGATTGTAGCCTCCCTCCCCTCTGCCCCCCAGCAGTCACTGGGCCTGAGGGTCCTGAGCCTCTCCATTTCCGGAGGGACCTTGCTCCCCTAGATCAAAATTTCTTTGCTAAGTCAGTTACTCCATCTACTTTTGTTATTTCAAAATGTTTAAAATATCCCATTCACTGATGTTTCCTCTCTAGTTGTCTTTCTCCCTGTGGGTTTATACCTTAAATATTTTTCTTCTGTCATTTTAGTGGTATTTCATGAAAGACAGGCCTTAAATATATGTGATTATCGTGTTAACCAGAAGTCTAGTTCTGTTTTTATACTGAAATGTCCCTCCCCACTCCCAGACCCTACCTAGATATTTTTCTAAGCTTTCTATGAAACATACGGACTTATATGGAGAAAACCAACCAAACAAAAATGAATGGTTTTGATGAGAGCTATAAGATTTGAGTCAATGCTAGGCTGTACCATATTCTTGGTTGAGGAGACTGAATAGTATAACAATGTTAGTTCCTTATAGATTAATGCATTGGTTTATTAAAATCACAATCATAATTTCAATGGGTATCTGAGCTGAGGTTTTGACAGTCTCATACGGCTGAGGGGACAAAAATTGGAGTTCAGGGCTGGCCAAGGAGGAGGAATTCTGATAAACAGCCCAGGCTTTCAGATGACCCTCTTGAAAGGCTGTACCTTAGGAGTAAAAGCAAAGCAGATATAGCTCAGGACTCACAAAGAGTAGAAAATAATATCATCCAGTGCCTCGATGTGTTTCCACAATGATTTGTATACAAAGGAGAGAACCCAACAAATGAGAACGAAGGAGAAACACAGACAATAGAAATAGACCCCCATTTGATCCAGCAGTCTATTATCTGGATCAAATGCGGTCTATTTAAAATAACTAGGTTCAACATGTTTAAGAAATTAGATGGCAAGATTGATAATTTTATCAGAGACTTTGAAACTATAAAAAAAAAATAAAATAGAAATTATAGAAATGAAAAATATAATCACTGAAATAACAAACTCAGTGAAGCTGTGGTACTTGTTTAGTATAATTGATGGCAACATATATGTAAATCAGAAAAAGACCCAACAGACACATAAGAAGTAAAAATAATATTTGATCAAGGAAGCTGAATGAACTAATGGGTAATATGTAGATTATTTAGCAAATAGTCTGGGAAAAATTGATGAAGTTGAGCCTTAACGGCACACACCAAAATGTATTTCAGATGAATTAAATCTTTTAATGTAAAAAGAAAAGCCATAAAAAAATTCATTATAATTTTTAAAAGAAATCAGAATACTTTCAGGCTTCCATTTCTGGTTTATAATGATAAGCTGTTAGTTTCAGCCTTCAGATGTTGACAAATTTTTATTTCAGTGCCGAATATGAGTTTAAAAATAATTTTACTTTGCTTTAAAATTTGATATCCTGCCTCGTTTTGCAAAGTTTCCATTTCATTTGAGGAATCAGAGACGAATCATAAAGACAACACAAAGGGTGATGAGACTGCTCTCAAGGCAAAAATTAGAGATTCTCATTTGCTTTAGTTCCCCCCCCCCCCCAGTGTCAGGTGCTGCATAAAGCTGGAAAGAGATCCTTTTTCTCTTTCATCATCTGTGAAATCAGGAAACTCTTCACTCATATACCCTTATGCACACACGCTCAAGTTGGACAGGACCTGGAGACAACTGCTTCTAATCCTCTCATCTCACAAACAGGGAGCCTGAAGCCTTTGGTGGGCGTGTGACTATCTACAACCCCGGGGCTAGCTATTGCAGAGAAGGAACGAGAACTCATGGCTTCACATCCTGGTTCAGTGCTTTTTAAACCTTAGCCCCTGGGCCTTCATCACTGTCCTTTCCGACAGCTGAAGTTAATGTCCACTTCACTCCCATCTCATTTTTCCATTGTTCGATGGGCCTCAACAGTTAGAAGAGAGAGGGTTCAGTAGTTGTATTATTCGTGATTCAAAGAGTGCTGTGTTTTGGATTTCTTTTTATGTAAATGGGATCTTAACATTGGTGTTCTTACTTGTCTTCTCTCTAATGTAGTAACCGAACATGGCAGCCACATGCACCTCTTGGATTTTACTTCAGTGCCTTTCTACATTTCCTTGGCCCATGACCCTCAGCACTGGGCCTCAGCATATTCTCCCAGCTTCATAGCCCAGGGTATCTCTCCATGGAGTTCATTCCCAGCCATGTTTTCTATTTCCCACGTATACTGGATACTTGCAAGATCCCTGTATTTAAGTGGAGTTTTTTGTTTTGTTTTTCCCCTTATGATGTCACTGTATTCTGGAGTTGCCTTTTTCTTTTTCCTTCAATCTTAAAAAAATAACCAAGCCAGTTACCACCAAGTCAATTCTGACTCATGGTAACCTCATGCGTGTCAAAGTAGAACTGTGCTCCATAGTGTTTTCAATGGCTGTAAACTTTTGGAAGTAGGTCGCTAGGCCTTTTTTCTCATTCTTTAATTTTATGCCTTAGCTCCAGTGTGATTTCTTAGGTGAAGCCTCCAGGACTGGAATTTAATTTCTCTTTCCAGAGTGCTTCTGTGGCAATTTGCTTGAATCTCAGCCTTAGCTCTTATTTCATTTTCTGGGTAGCTGATTGCTTGTTAAGGCTTTTCTCTGTGGACTGTAAGTGCTTTCAGGCCAAGCTTCACTCGTTTCTGCATTTCCAGAGTACTCTGCCCATCAGTCTTCACTCTGTAGGATAAATATAAATACTGGTCCATTGATTCAACAAGCATTTTGAGTTCCCTCTCTAGGCACTGGAGATATAGTGATTAATAAGATATACAGAGTCTCGGACCCCATGGGACTTAAATTCTAGTGGGGGAGCCAAACAATAAACAAAGTCAGTGGGGTGGAGGGTGACAGGAAGGAGTATATTCTTAGGTCGAGTGGGACTGGTGGGATATAATTGTCTTAGAGGTAGGATACCTTTTGAATATTGCGTTTAATACATATATAACAATATTAAATTATTTAGTTATCATCAGAACTTAGATATTAATACCTAGCAAATAGATCATAAGCTAGTGTTTTCTATAAAGCTAATTTAGAAGCCTTGGCAACCAGCTTTTTTTTTTTTTTTGACAAAAGCTCTAGGGACTATTAATGGAATTTCAAATTTGCCCACTAACTTAGACTAAACATTTACTTTATAGGCTGAATTATAATGTAAGGGTAAGCTAGTAAAAATGGGAAATATTAAATCAAAATTATCTCTCACGATTTCTGTATTAGCTGTCAGCTTTGAGAATTGAGTAATACTTGACTCTTCACTTTCCTTCATATGCCACATTACAATCTGTTATCAAATCCTCTTGTCTTTACCTTCAGGTTGTATCCAGAACTTAACCACTTACCATCACCTTCACCACTACAGTCCTGGTCCAAACCACCATCATCTCTTACGTGGGTTTTAGCGATGGTTCCCTAAACTCCTACCTGCCGTGGTAGAGTTAGCCTTCTCCTACCCTGGTGGAGCAGTGGTTAGGAGCAACAGCTGCTAACCAAAAGGTTGGCAGTTTGAATCCACCAGGCACTCCTCAGAATCCCTATGGAGCAGTTCTACTTTGTCCTACAGGGTCTCTAAGAGTTGGAATCAGCTCAACGGCAATGGGTTTTTGGTTTTTTCACTTGGTCATAAGGCAGTCAGATTATCTCACATGTCATAAGCCTCCAATGACTTCCTGTCTCACACAAGGTGAAAGTCAGAGTCCTTCAAATGGTTTATGTGGCTGTCCATAGTCTGGCCTCATCTCTACCCTCATCTCCAACCACTCTTCCCTGTCTACTCCACTGCAAACACACTGGCCTCCTTTCTACTCCTAAAACACACCAAGCATGGTCCTGCCTCAGAACCTTCACACTTGCTGTTCCCTGAACCCTGGACGCTCTTCCCTCAATCTGTATTGTTGACCACAATCCTTCCTTCAGGCTCTGCTCACACTGTGTCAAATGGCAAACCTGCCTCCTCCTCCTACTCCACACTCCAGCACTCCCCATCTAATGTTTTATATATATATTTTTTATTTGCTTATGATCTTCCCCCCGCCCCCAACCCTACACACACACCTGTAAAGTCAGTTTCAAGAAGGCAAGGATTTTATGTATTTTATAGTTTTTGTACCTGTGGATCACAACAGTCTGAACCACAGCTGTTCATGGCGCAGGGTTGCATGACTGGGCACTATCTTCATTTCGTTGTGCATGGGGTCTCCATGAGTTGGGGGCCAACTGGATGGCAGCTAACAACATCAACATATCCTCAGTACCTAGCATGGTGCTGGCACACAGTGCAAGTTCAGTAAGTGTCTGTCTGACAGATTGATTAAAGAGTAAGATGTGTCGATGTGAGCCTGCGTCTTAGGACGTGTCACTCAGTGGACATTTACTGGGCTTAGCACTGCTTGCTGCCCAAGACACATAACCCTGCCCTCAGGGAGCTCACGTCCTAGAGTTACCTGACTGTGGCTGGACCATATAAAAATGTGCAGCTCAGGTACACATTTGACCTCCCTCATATAAACTCTACACGGAGGCTTTCATATGTGTTCTGGTAATATGCTCACCCTACTGTCTGTAGTGGGTATTTGTTGATGATGCGCTTTGTGAGTTTCTGACAGCTCTGGGTAGTTAGCCAACAAGTGCAGCGTTCCTTTCTGCCACATTGCTTCACGTCTGTAACACGCAGTGAGCAAAAGGAAGACATAATAGATACACAGTTTTGATTGAACAGTTGCCTTATTTTTAAATAATAATTCAGGGCTTGATTTTTATGCAGGATGTTTCTCAGTTTTCCCTGACAGCTCATCAGATAATTAGAAGTGACAGACAATGCTGAAAATCACTGTAGGTTATCATTTATTTGTACTCTTCCCCATGAACCACTGACAAACAAAAACTGTGTTTGAGTTTGGCCTCATTTAGTTTGCTCAAGCTATGATCAGCAACTAATGGAAACTAAAATAACTAAATATGGGTTGCCAGAATACAGAGAAGCACCAGGCTGGATTATCAACACTTCCATGATCCTGAAAAATGAAACCTTGGCAATATCCCATCACTGTATGGCCCTGGAATATACTGCAGCTGTGGAATCCAGGGTGCAGGTTCACACTGCCTCTTCCCAGAAACAATTTAAGTATTTCATGGTATTTTTCTTTAATTTCAAAGTAATATTTTTAACATTTTAACAGGTAGTACTCTGAATTATTTTAATTCCAGCCTAAAGATAAATGCCCACAATTCTAAAAACAGAATGAAAAGACAGTTCATCTCTTGTCTGGTACTTCCCTTTTATTATGACTCATGAACCTGTAGTTGATGTGTATGTTCTGTGTGTGAAGGAGCCCTGGTGGTGCAGTGGTTAAGCACTTGGCTGCTAACCGAAGGGTCAGCGGTTCAAACCCACCAGTTGCTCCATGGAAGAAAGATGTGTCAGAATCGACTTGAAGGCAGCTGGTTTGGTTTGCTTGTTACGTAAGAGTTGTGTATGTTTTTTAAGTGACCTTTATTTTTGAAGTATTACATCCTTCCAGAAAAGTATTCTCAAATCATAACATGGCTCGCTGAATTTAAGAGTTGTGCGTCTTTCTTTTCTCAATTGCGTTTCAGACGCTAATATCTGGAGCTGTAGTAGAGCAACTGGACTTCCTACGGATCTGTGACACAGAAGAGTGAGTAGCTCTGAGTTATCTAATTCGTACCTTTTTCAGATAGAATTAGAAGTCTGCAACCTTTTTCTCTCTTTCTTTTTTTTTTAAATTTCCAGACTTCCAGAATTTAAGAGTTTTGAAGAGCTAGAACTTCCCAAGCATTCAAAAGTCAAAAGACAAAGCAGCACCTCCAGTTCTCCTGAACTGGAGCAGCAGCCGGATGTCACCATTACCGAATGGAGAAACAAGCCCACCCACGAGATTCTGCAGAAACTGAATGTGAGGGAGATTCAGTTCCCAGGTGGCCCTGAGTGAGATTGGCAGAGTGGGGACATTTGTGGTCTTTTTGTCCTCTTAGAGAAGGTAGCAGTTAGCCTGGAGGTAGATGGGTGGCCTGTCTGCTCCACGGGCAGTGATGAGAAATGTTCCCATTCCGAGCGTTAGCATGGATGCAGAAGGGCAGGGGGATGAGGAATGGGGTTGTCTTGGATATAAGGGTATTGCATGGGCCATGTAGTAATGTCTTTGGGCTGCCATAACAAAGTGCCACAAACTGGGGGGCTCAAAACAGCAGAAATGTATTCCTTCACGGTCTGGAGGCTACCTAAGTCTAAAACCACAATGTCAGCAGGGCCATGCTGTCTCTGAAGGCTCTAGGGGAGAATTCCTCCTCGTCTCTTCTTAGCTTCTGGTGGTTTGCCAGCAGTCCTTAGCATCACTCCAGTCTGCCTCCATCTTCACATGGCTGTTGTCTCCTGGGTCTCTGTGTCTCTTCTCTACTTATAAGGACACCGTTGTAGTGGGTTAGGCACACCTACTCCAGTGTGACCTCATGTTAACATGATCGCATATGGAAAAACCTTATTTTCAAGTAAGGTCACATTGACAGGTACTGGGGGTTAGGACTCCAACATATCTGGAGGGAGGAAAAACAACAAAAAAACCAAACCCATTGCTGTCAATTCCGACTCATAATGACTCTATAGGACAGAAGAGAACTGTCCCTTAGGGTTTCCAAGGAGTGCCTGGTGAATTCAAACTGCTGACCTTTTGGTTAGTAGTTGTAGCTCTTAACCACTATGCCACCAAGGTTTCCTAGTGGGAGGGAGGAGGGTACAATTCAGTCCATAACAGGCCATGGGATCTCCCAATTTCCCTTTCTGTGTCCTTTCTCCTTTTCCCAGCCCTGATCCTATCACTTGCCCCATTGTTTAGGTCTAATGGTTGCTTTAGGTCTCTCCTGAAGAAAGCAATTCTATGACCTCATGCATGTGAATATGATAAACCTGCCGCTCTCGAGTTGATTCCGCCCCACAGCAACCCTATAGGACAGAGTAGAACTGCTCCATAGAGTTTCCAAGGAGTGCCTAGTGGATTTGAACTGCATCCTTATATGATATATGGTATCCTTATATGATAGCAAGTTAATATTTGCCTTTCCTAAGATTATTTACATTTTAAAAGAGGAAGGGTGGGGAAAGTATGTAGTCCTTATCCAAGAAGGTTGGGAATAGTAGGATATAGTCCTTATCCAAGGAAATGAAATTCTAATGGTAGAACTATAAACACTGTGACATACTGCTGGACACAGATTGAAGCATATAGGCTCAATATGTATCCTGCCAGACATCATCAGTCCTTGTTATTGATCAGTGTTATGTAGATTCATAAAAGCATGAATAAGATAAACATAAAGCACATAGCAAAATACCCTAAAATACAATAAACACTCTCTACATGTCTCCTCCACTCATTCATCACTTCACAACAGGTTGCGAGCAACATGGCCTTCCCATTTACGAGTAAGTAAAATCAACAAGGGAGTGGTTAAATCACCTAACGAAGTCACTCAGAGTATGGCAGAGTCAGGAGTAATGTTAAACACAACATACTTTCTGCCTGTTGCTTATCTTGTTTCCTGGGAAATTTGATTATTAAACCCTGCTGCCCCAGCAAGCCAGCCTGTCTACCCTCTGTCTGCAAGATATCTAATTAAATAATTGTATAATGTCGTCTTGTGCTTGCTAGTATATCTGGGACATTTTATCTTTCCTAAATTTCGTTTCAGAATATTTCCTGTCTGCATCATATGGTTTTGTGATGAGTTGTCCCCTAGGGTAACTCACATACCCATTTCTTTCCAGTTACTCATGGTGGTTTGTATTTTCAGGACTGCAGTTGTCTGGCTAGCCAAGCCATCCTGCTGGGTATACTGCTCAAAAGAGAAGGTCCCAACTTTATCACAAAGGAAGGTAAGACCACGTGTCCTGGAGAACATTGTAAATAACAGGATCTCTCTGTTCTTGAATATATATCAAATATGCATAATGAATATCTACTGAAATGTTATAAGTTAGTTCCTTCTCCAGTGTTAAACAGAAGATGTTCATTTCTACCCCCTAGAGTGGAATAGGCTGTTCAGTGTATGAACTAAATTGCGTTCACATAGTGATGCTTGATTGCGGCTCTGATTGAATGGTGTTGGAGCCTGCTTTCTGCCTGTGACTGTTAACCCTGATGGCTCCATAGTTGTTTATTGACAGCCTGTTTCTAGTTGTATTTCCTATAATTTTTCTAGAATGATTCTGAATTGTTATGTCTATAAAAATTAGCCTCCCAAGGCCTGCAGCAGCCATTTGGATAGATCATGGTATTTAATGGGATTTTTTTCTAAAGATGGCTAATCAAAATAAATCATTTCTTATCATGTGTCTGTCCACCCTGCATTAAGGGTGAAGCCCAGTTATCCCTGAAATCCACAGCCTTGTATGTTGAGTCACTACTGTAAGAAATCCTTGCATTTTATATCCTGGTCTGCTTCTGGCATTTTATAATACAGAAAAATTTAGAATACACTTCAAGAACTCAGTGTCTAGCTACTAGAAGTTTTTGGCTCACTGGAAAGTCCTCTGCCTGGAGAAGTATGTTTACTTGGTTAGAACTGGAAATAGCAGTGTAATTAATAAGATTTATAGTTCTGGTGGTGAACTAAGTATGTTTGTTTGTTCAGATGAGGTCTGCTTAATTTTTGCCTCATTGCAGCTACGGGATAGCCTTCTCAACTGGTATACATGTGAACTGAACAGTTTTAAATGTCTTGGCTGTTTAAAGGCAGAAAAGCTTGAAGCAGATTTCACACAGCATCTCTCACGTTTCTAACTAGTCTTGAAACTATAAGCATAATCCCAGTTATAGGGGAGACATTCTTTCAAATTTGAACTTTAGCTAAAACAAAAGAATGTTTTAAAATCAAACATTTCATTGGAAACCTAGAAATCTGAAGTGTTATTTTCGTAATGCTTTTTGTGTAGTTTATAATGAAAATGTTGAGGAAAAACTTATTAAAACAATTTTTATAAATTTAGGAATCATTCGTATTTTACTTGGCTATTTGAAAGACTTTAAATTTTTTTTAATTTGTACAACATGCTATCATGGAGATCATAAGTATCTTGAATCTGAATATATTTTTATTCAATTGGTTATAAGGCTGTAAATATCAGTTCAGGGTAAAACATTATAGATCATTGTTCTTTACCCTTGTTTCCTTTTGAGTGTCACGTGGTTGATTTACTGACAACACCAGTCATGAGGTCAGATCACGTGTAAACTGCAGCCAAAGAATGAAGTCCACTGGTGTCTTTTGAGCTCTAGTGCACGTCATAATGATCATAGCCTCGTGGACACGCCAGGAGTCTCTGTTTTGTTCAGCAAATGAATAATTGTATATATTCAGAGTTGACAGTATTTGTTCAAGTTGTTGATCATTTTACTGTATTCTCATTTTTTATTTCCTGCAGTAAATTAACTTTATTTGTTTAAAACTTAGATTGCATAGTAACTGAGGGAACAACTGAATTTCAAGAAATAAAGTACTCACCAAAATCAGACTAAGACTAGATATTAACAGGTGCTGGGGCTTTCACGCTTTATGTATTTGGACTATGTGTTTAAGTAGTTCAGAACGTTAGTGGGTAGACATGTTAACTCTAGTAGAACAAAATGAAAATTCAAGAGTGATTTTTTTTTTAAAGGAAAATAAATGTAATGCATTTAATTAAAAGCTTTCTTCAACAAAGACTCTGTTATCCAATGTCTAGGTACCATTTCTGATTGCATTGAGAGAATCTATAGAAGAGCTGGCAGCAAAAAGCTTTGGTTCGTATTGGTGTCCTTGTCATTATGTTTTATTTTTGTGTCTTCATATTCAGTAGCCTCACAATAATGGACCAGTCTTGAAGATGATTATTTTTTACTTTTGAGCTCCAAGGTTACAGCACTGTGACTCTGCCATTTTTCTAAGGCTCTGCCTACATTCATTGGAGCATGGCTCTTCCAGGATATTAAAAAAATTTTAAAAAGTGGCAGTAAAGACCTCCATAGGGATAGAACCTGGAGAGTGTTCACTGGGGTATACGCTTAATGAATGTTTCCTACCCTGCAGCTACTCTGTCCCAGCAATGTGCTTTAGATTCTAGTTTGTATTCAAGAAACCCGTTCCATCATCAGAGAAGTCCATGAAAAGAGACCATTTAATCATATGTAAGAATAACATGCTTATAAGGTAGTTCTCTCATCTCTGACTGTGAGTGAGTCCCAATGATTGTAGTTGCTTCATGAAAACTAACTCATTCTGCAGAGGTAGTCTCTTCCCAGGGATTTAAAGAAAATAGGTAAGTCGAGATAAAAATTGTTTAAATTCGCGATGGAATAAGTATGTCTAGATGCATGGTACTCTGTGTTTTGAAGTGATTCTAATAATTTTACTAGCAGAATCTAACAAATTTTGAAAATATGAGTTTAATTTCTTTAAATTATTCATTATTGTCTAATTTTGAAAAAATCCTGAAGCAGTGTCGTAAGAAACTCCCTAAACCTCAGTGAGCCCCAGGTTTCTGATCTGTACCGTAAGGGGACTAGACAAAACAGTCTTGTGGTAGTATTTCAACTCTATGTTTTAATAGATACAGCATTCCTACACAGAAGAAATAAGGTAATGGTCTGTGGTTACATCTCTCAATTTTTCACTGTAAATATTCTCCACACAGGAATGCATGCAGGCCAATGTTTTTTAAGGCAGTAAGTTTCAAATGTGGTCTACAGACCGATTTTTGGCTAAGCAAAAAATAAATTCTCGCTTTATATATATTATTTCCATGTCAGATAACTCATTAACTAGCAGACATTTAGAATGCTGACTGTTACGTCTCAAAGAACAAACTCCCAGAAGTTTTATTTACTGTATTTTCCCTTTTGTGACTTTCTACTGACACACCCAGGTTGGCGGTACGCTACGGGGCTGCATTTACCCAGAAATTTTCTTCCTCTATAGCCCCACACATTACTACTTTTCTGGTACATGGGAAACAGGTAACATGCACAGAATTTGGAAACTCAAGCTGCTTGACACGTGTGGTCTTATGTGCATTCTGAGGGTTAAACCTGTCTTTTGACCTTAAAGTGTGTGGGTGAAAGCTTCTCTAGAAATAGATAGGAAGTGTTTGTTTCACTAACCGTATCAGTATTGACTTACTTGTCTGTTAGTTCATTCTATGTTGAGATCAAGGAATATAAATGTTTTTTGTAAGTCAGCTTCTGTAAATGTCCTGAAATACAAGAAGATCGCAGCCAATTTTAAACTACATCTTTAGCATATTTTCTCCATCTAGAAGTTCCACATGAATTTTTACTTTTGAGGAAAAAAATTAAAAATGTCTTATGTATTGCATGTGCAGTGCTTAAAAAAATGTCTTCTGTCTACATGCCAAAGACTTTCTCAGAGATGTAAAAATAACAGTGTGAATTCATTCTCCCAATACTCTGGCTTTATCAGGAAGAACACTACTGGTATTTCATTGTAGCATTGCATAAATTCATTACTAAGTGAGTCCCCCAATCCAGGGATTTGGTCATCTAGACACAAAAAATAAATATCGTTTAATGTGGCTCTAGGGATAGGTGACACATACCAGTGACAGACTTAATAATGAACTCATTAATGCAGAATCAGAATATCCACTTAACTCCGCCCCCAGCTCCCAGATGAGGACTAATTAGGCTCCTTTCTCTTTGTTTTTAAATTAATAATGGCACGAAGGATGCTTTTTGGCACAGCCTGGTGGCAGAGGTTGAGAGCGAGGGATTTCTCACTGATTCCGGATGGCCCACAGTCTGAGAACTTTAAGCTGTTTCTCCCAGCTGTCTTGGGCTCAGAATTCCTTCCAAATAGCTATGAGGACCCAACCATGGAAATTTTTCAGACTTCCCGGTCAGGGGCCCAATGCAGCATCTTTCAGATTTGTGAACATCTGCCCTGCTCTCTTCTTTGCCCCCAGGTCGGTTGTGCGCCGTGCAGCAAGCCTTTTAAGTAAAGTAGTGGACAGCCTGGCCCCATCCATTACTAATGTTTTAGTGCAGGGCAAACAGGTAAGTGTCTGCTCTTCAGACTCTCACTCGGGAGTAGCTACCAAGGTTTCTGGGCAGGACCCTTGTTTTTCAATCTGGCAAACCAGTGTCGCAGGCCTTTCACAACCAGGTAAACAATGGCTCAGGCATTTCTACCAAGGTTCCTTCCCCAAGCAAAATCTATCCTTAAAAAGACGCACACTTAATAAGTAGGCTATGCCCTTTTCTTGCTGCACCTTAGAGCTGAGTTTTCAACTCCTGTGTTAGCTTGAGGTCATTGTAGGCGTTGGTGTAGAAAATGGAAGAAACAGTCCCACTGAAGTATTGTAGACAGGCTTAGGATAGGTGGAGCCAAGACAGGTGAATAGCCAAGGATACATTTTCCCTCCCACTCAGTGTGAGATTCTCTTCTTTAGAAATGCGTTGGTCTCCAGGCAGAGCCAGGGTCTGCAGGCCAGAGCTGCTCCCAGAGCCTTCCCTCTCTCAGCCCTCTCTTTCTCCAGCTTCACTGAGGCTGTCCCCCCCACCCGCCGGGGCCAGCTCCATCACCTCCTCCTCACCAGCCATCTCCAGTGAGTGGGCCCCTCTCTCCTCTGAGTTTTCCTAACAGGTCATTGACACTTTTCACAATCAGCCCTGGATCCCAGGTCACTTGAATGTGTGTCTCTCACCCACCCATGGTAGGCTGTGAGCCCTGGAAGGTCAGGGTCCGGGCCTGCCTAGCTTGTGTCCTGATTGCCCACGATGGAGCCTGCATGGAGAAGGCACTTGGTTAATGTCAGCTGAATGGAACCCATGCATGTGGGTGTGCTTTATGGGGTGTGGCTGCTCATTTTCCATTTTATGTTGCATAAGCTCTAATTACCTGCATAGAATGGTTAGAATGAAACCTGTCTGCCTTCCTTCTCCTCTTTGGGAATATGTGTGCTTTATTGTGTTTTTCTGACAGTTAACCTAGGAATATAGTAAGCTTTAATAATAAAAAGTATTTTAACCCTCTTTAGTGGAATCAACCCACTGCTCGAATTTCAGGGCTCTTAATTCGTTAAAATGGGAATTATTTCTTCCAGATACCCAGCTTTCAGAATGTTAGAATAGTAAGCTATTCATTTTTTTGTATAATATTTAATGATAATGAAAAACTAATTGAACTAATAAAGAACTCCTGAGAAAAAGTCATTTTTCATATGTTATTTTCTTTGTTTTCTCCAAATTATTAAGAGGTAGGCATTTCATCCACTTTTGTCAGCTAAACAGGCCAAGATACAAGAAGTAACTTATTCGGTGCCTTTTCTCACTGGAGTCCTCACCTCCAGCTTCATAGTCATGTGTTTTTGCCCTGAGCCAAGCAGTCTCTGAAAGTAAGCAGTCTTTGGGAAGCTATTTTTCCTTGGATTTTAGTCCCTGTGGTATATCTGAAGGATCCCTGGTGGGTGGCACAGTGGTTAAGAGCTCCAGCTGCTAACCAAAATGTCAGCAGTTCAAATCCACCAGCCACTTCTTGGAAGCCCTGTAGGGCAGTTCTACTCTGTCCTGTAGGGTTGCTATGAGTCAAAATCAACTCAATGGCAACAGGTTGGTTTATCTGAAAATATTCTTAAGTCTACTATACGTGAGCATTTATAAGGTTTTGGAGATCCTTAAGATCACTGGCACCTGACCCTTGGTGAGGAGTGGCTTAGGGTTGGTCACGTCCAGTCTACTATAGTATCTAGAGGGGATCTTGCAGCCTGCGATCCCAGGATGGTGCTCCCTGTATTTCAGAAGCCTCAGAGCTGTCCTGAGGCTGTGACTGGATCATTGCCCATCAGACTACTATGTCTGTCAGGGAAGTTGTCACTTACAGAGCTGGGCAAGACTGAGGCCAACAGCTCAGCTTCATACCCAGCTGCGTGAAGGCCATCACTGATGCATCTTACCCTTTTGTAAGAAAGGGACAAGAACGCAGCCTTCAGAGTTTGCATTAACTCAGTTATGAAATGCCAGCCTGAAAACCGAAGTGACATTGTTACTACAGAGCACTTTCAGATCACCTCAAGCTCTCAGGGATGAAATAGTGGGTTAGTCATCATTGCCTCCAGAGGGGTGATGCGCCTTCTGTTTATTTCTTCTTTACATGCTGACAATTTAATGGAAGTAATTGCACTTGGACTAACTGTTGGCACCACCTGTGACGTGATATATATATATATATGATATATATATATCATCATGGAAAACCCTGGTGGTGTAGTGGTTAAGAGGTATGGCTGCTAACCAAAATGTCGGCAGTTTGAATCCACCAGCTGCTCCTTGGAAACTCTATGGGGCAGTTCTATTCTGTCCTGTAGGGTCGCAATGAGTTGGAATCGACTCGAGGGCAACGGGTTTGGTTTTTTTGTTTGTGATATGATACCCCAGCAGTGCTTAGTTTTCTCTGCAGATCACAAAATCGGGGTAAAAGACCACATTTTCTGCACTCTTCCCTCATCTCAGAAAACCCAAGTGCCTTTAGTTATGCATTCTTTTTCCTGCCTCTGTAACAGTGCACTGCACACAGAAGAGAGAGGGAGAGGTGATGAGGAGGAAGGAGGGGCTGCAGACTCCTCCGCGAGGCGGAGTGCCCAGGGCAGAGGAGAGAGAACCACCAGAGTATTCCCTTTGCCAGATTCACCCACGCTCTCTGCTCTGAGCTTTCTTTACCATTTCCCTCTGTACTTTCTCCTTTCCCAGGCCTGTGGGCAGCTCCCTTTATCCTCCTCCACAGGTGAAAGATAATCAGCAAGTATTTTACCACTCACTAGGTGCCTAGCTCTACACCAGGAAACGCAGGAGCTATACAGGTAGTATATGACCCAGCGCCTGCCTTTGCAAAGGTTACGATGTGGTTAACGAAAAGTTTCGTATGCGAAACTATAAAAGAAAAGTAAAATGCGTTTCTCAAATACTAAAGTGTGTAGTAATTGTGAGCGGTAAAGTAAAACTATTCCATGTATTTTGGTTTCTCTGGGCGGCTTCTAGTTCTGAAGTCATTCAGAACAATTTTAATAGTTATTTATATTCCTTCCCTGCTTTTGTCCACTAACCTCCAGTCGCCTAACTGGGACTCTCACCTGCCCTTAAATTTTAGACTAGACTGTGAACCCTCCTGAACTCCCATGGGAGTCATGCTTTGAAAGCCCGTTTGATAAATGGCAGGAACAGTTATTCTACCTAATTCCCTAGCCGTGTAGAGTAATTTCAGCCTGCCAGTCATCCTGAGCCTTGAATTTTTTTTTCTTTTATTTTTTAGTAGCGAGGAGATTTTTACAATAAAATTCTGCCACTTATAGGTAACTCTGGGTGCCTTTGGGCATGAAGAAGAGGTTATCTCTAATCCTTTGTCTCCAAGAGTGATTAAGAACATCATCTATTTTAAGTGTAACACCCATGATGAGAGGGAAGCAGTCATCCAGCAAGAACTGGTCATCCATATTGGCTGGATCATCTCCAATAACCCCGAGTTATTCAGCGGCATGCTGAAAATACGAATTGGGTGAGTAAAGTACTTTTCATTAGCATAAAGAGAATTGTTCAAGTTGCCCTCTAACAGACTTGGTCGCTCTTGGGTTAAGTGCTGCCTCAGATCATGTGGGTGTTTAGGAAAGTGCCTTTCTCCCCTAAGCCATTTGGTAGCCTAAAAGAATCCTCATGAATGTGTAACTCCCAACTTAGGCATAGTGAAGTAACTTTGTGCTCTGGTAAAACCAAACTCCAGGGATTTAAACAGCTGTGTCATGTAAAACAGTAATACTTGTAAAGATTTCTGTAAATAAAATTGGATAAGCCATAAGAGAGCAATGACTCTCTGTAAAACGTGGGTGTCAAGAGGACACACCCTAATAAGAATTTGGTCCATTTAAGAATATTCTACATTGGTTTTCTGCCAAACTCTTTTTTAGTCATTAAAATCATAAGTGTTTTGTTTGGAGAAGAAATTGAAAGTAAGGATCCGATGATCTTAAATATTCTTAATCAAGAATTTTGTGAGACAGTGTGGTATAGGGAAACTTTACAATGCTCTGGCACCCAACAGAACTGAGTTCAAGTATTGACTGTCATTTATCATCTGGGCAACCTTGGTCAGTCACTGAACCTTTCTAGCCTCACTTTAATACCAACCTCATTGTTTTATGTATAAGTAAAATGAGATGTGTTTAAAATTCCTACCATAACCTGATAAAGTATAAATGATTCTTCTGTTTTTTTTTTTTTAATATCTGATTGCACAAGTAGAATGTGAATATGTGCTAATTGTAAAGGAGTCAAACAATACCTGAACAAATAGAGTACCCTTTCAGACTCTGTGGGGTATATGGTTGCCCCTCACTTTTTCCAGCTCTCAAGTTTTTTGGACCTCTACTTTTCTTGCTGAGAGTATTTGCTGCCCTCCAATGGGGGCTTGCATAGTAGTGAAAGGTGAAAGAAATGCTCGTTGAAGCAAAATAGCTGGAGTAGAAGGCTTAAATGTGAGGTGGTGCATCCAGGAAGTATGATGGGTAAAACTTTTATCTCTTTTGGCTTTTGTACAGCTAGATAAGCCTTGTAAGCATATTTATGGCTTCCTCTTTTTTTTTTTTTTATGTGATAGAGGGCCATGGTGGATTTGTGTGTGTGTGTGTGTGTGTGTGAGAGAGAGAGAGAGATACTTGGAAAGCCAGAGGTATCCAACATACCCCAATGAAAGGTGCCCCACAATACATTCAGCCATCCAGGTCCTGTAGGACAGACAGTGCCCATGGATTATGGTGCACAAGAACCCCCAAGTTCTGTGGTAACCATGTATTCCCACATAATATTTCTCAAAATTCGTATTTAAAAAACCCATTGCCATCGAGTCCATTCTGACTCATAGTGACCCTATAGGACAGAGTAGAACTGCCCTATAGGGTTTCCAAGAAGCAGCAGGTGGATTCGAACTGCTGACCTTTTGGTTAGCAGCTGAGCTCTTAACCACTGTGCCACCAGGGCTTCAAAACTCGTATTACCAACCGAAAATTTAACATACTCCATGACTCAGCATGCTTCCATTAATGAAAACATATGGTATAAAAAAAAAAAAATTGAAAGCAGAAAATAATTGGGTCTTGAAAGGGTAGCCTAACACAGGACCAATATTGGGGGTATTCCTCAAGTGTTTGAAAAGAATACATATTCCATGTTTGTTGGTTAGAAATATATGTATATGTATGTGAGTGTAAGTAAGTATATATATAGCTTGCTAACTGAATAATTGTAATTAGTAATATTACATTAATTAGTAATATTAATTTTAATATCTTTACTGTTAATTTTAATATCTTTATTATTTCTGTTTTACTTGATCCTTGATTGCTAATAAAAATCCTAAAAGTTTTTTCATTACAATTGTGAGTTTATTTCTCCTTGAATTTTTATCAGCTTGCGAACAACCGCCTCTTGATCTATGTAAAAGTTTCTCATGAGCACAATTAAGTGTTCTGGAATTCCCATTCTTCACAGTGTTATCCATAGTTTGTTATGATCCACACAGTCGAATGCCTTTGCATAGTCAATAAAACACAGGTAAACATCCTTCTGGTGTTCTCTGCTTTTAGCCAGGATCCACCTGACATCAGCGATGATATCCCTGGTTCCACGTTCTCTTCTGAAACTGGCCTGAATTTCTGTCAGTTCCCTGTCGATATACTGCTGCAGCCACTTTTGAATGATCTTCAGCAAAATTTTGCTTGTGCGTGATATTAGTGATATTGTTCTATAATTTCCATATTCGGTTGGATCATCTTTCTTGGGGATAGGCGTAAATATGGATCTCTTCCAGGCAGTTGGCCAGGAAGCTGTCTTCCATATTTCGTGACATAGACGAGTGAGCATCTGTTTGTTGAAACATCTCAACTGATATTCCATCAATTCCTGGAGCCCTATTTTTCGCCAGTGCGTTCATATGCCTGATCATGTGCCACCTCTTGAAATGGTTGAACATCGACTAATTCTTTTTGATATAATGACCCTGTGTATTCCTTTCATCTTCTTTTGATGCTTCCTGTGTTGTTTAATATTTTCCCCATAGAATCCTTCACTGTTGTAACTCGAGGCTTGAATTTTTTCTTCAGTTCTTTCAGCTTGAGAAACGCTGAGTGTGTTTTTCCCTTTTGGTTTTCCATCTCCAGCTCTTTGCATGTCATTATAACACTTTACTCTGTCTTCATGAGACCCCCTTTGAAATCTTCTGTTCAGTTCTTTTACTTCATCAATTCTTCCTTTTGCTTTAGCTGGTCAACGTTTGAGAGCAAGTTTCAGGGTCTTGTCTGACATCCATCTTTATGTTTTCTTTCTTTCCATTCTTTTCAGTGACCTCTTGCTTTCTTCATGTATGATGTCCTTGATGTCATTCCACAACTCGTCTGGTCTTCGGGGTCACTAGTGTTCAATGCACCAAATCTATTCTTCAGATGGTCTCTAAATTCAGGTGGGATGTACTCAAGGTCATATTTTGGCTCTCGTGGACTTGCTCTGATGGTCTTCAGTTTCAGCTTGAACTTGCATAAGAGCAATAGATGGTCTGTTCCACAGTCAACACCTGGCCTTGTTCTGACTGATATTGAGCGTTTCCGTCGTCTTTTTCCACAGATGTAGTGAATTTGATTTCTGTGTGTTCCACCTGGCAAGGTCCATGTGTATAGTCGCCGTTTATGTTGGTGAAAGAAGGTATTTGAATGAAGAAGTTATTGGTCTTGCAAAATACTATCATTCCATCTCCAGCATTGCTTCTATCACCAAGGCCATATTTTTCAACTACTGATCCTTCTTCTTTGTTTCCAACTTTCGCATTCCAATCACCAGTAATTATCAATGCATCTTGATTGCATGTTCGAGCAATTTCAGACTGCAGCAGCTAATAAAAATCTTCTATTTCTTCATCTTTGGCCCTACTGGTTGGTGCATAAATTTGAATAATAGTCATATTAACTGGTCTTCCTTGTAGGCGTATGGGTATTATCCTATCAGTGACAGCGTTGTATTTCGGGATAGATCTTGAAACGTTCTTTTGGACGATGAATGCAACACCATTCCTCTTCAAGTTGTCATTCCCAGCGTAGAAGACTATATGATTGTCCAATTCAAAATGGCCAATACCAGTCCATTTCAGCTCACTAATGCCTAGGATATCAATATTTATGTGTTCCATTTCATTTTTGATGACCTCCAATTTTCCCAGATTCATACTTCGTACATTTCAGGTTCCGATTATTAATAGATGTTTGTAGCTGTTTCTTCTTATTTTGAGTCATGCCACATCAGCAAATGAAGGTCCCGAAAGCTTTACTCCATCCCTGTCATTAAGGCCGACTCTATTTTGAGGAGGCAGCTCTTCCCCAGTCATCTTTTGAGTGCCTTCCAACCTGGGGGGCTCATCTTCCAGCACTATATCGGACAATGTTCTGCTGCTATTCATAAGGTTTTCACTGGCTAATGCTTTTCAGAAGTAGACTGCCGGGTCCTTCTTCCTAGTCTGTCTTAGCCTGGAAGCTCAGCTGAAACCTGTGCTCCATGGGTGACCCTGCTGGTATCTGAATACTGGTGGCATAGCTTCCAGCATCACAGCAACACCCAAGTTCCCACAGTAAGACAAACTGACAGACATGCCTTTGAATTGTGGTGTTGGCAAAGAATATTGAATATACCATGGACTACCAAAAGAATGAACAAATCTGTCTTAGAAGAAGTACAACCAGAATGCTCCTTAGGAGCAAGGACGGCGAGACTGCGCCTTACATACTTTGGATATGTTGTTGGGAGGGATCAGTCCATGGAGAAGGACGTCACGCTTGGCAGAGCACAGTGTCAGTGGAAAAGAGGAAGACCCTCAGTGAGGTGGATTGACATAGTGGCTGCAACATAACAACGATTGTGAGGATGGCTCAGGACCAGGCAATGTTTCATTCTGTTTTTCATGGGGTCGCTTTGAGTCGGAACTGACTTGACAGGACCTAACGACAACAACAGCAATATTTATTTTTAATCCAATCTGATATTCTGTCTTTTAATAGAAATATTTATTTCAAATATGTGCCATTTCTTTTATATTTTGACTTACCCCTGCCATCTTATTTTATGTTTTCTATTTACCATGCTTTCTTTTTAGTTTTTTCCTTTCCTGCTTATTGTTGGGTTGATTTCCCTTTCTTAGTTTCAATTTCACACATAAACATGAAGCACTTTCTGAAAAATTATGATTACCCTTTTTTCCTTCAATAAATTGCGTATAAAAACTCTGCTTATGTGGCAATATCTATCGTTTAAAATTTGCATATCTTTTGATTCAGTAATTCCCATTCTAGGAATTCGGGATACTCATACAAGTACAGAACGATATATTTTACAGCAGTTTTTATTGCAGAATTGTGTGAAATAGTGAAACATTGGGAACAACCCACATGTCCGTGAGTAGGAAATCCTTTAAGTGAATGATGTTATAGCCATGCGGTGAAATGCGCATGCAGCGTTACAAGGAAAAGATAAAAAGTCTCTGTACTGACAGTTGTAACTCCAAGATAAATTAAGTGAAAAAATGTCAAGTTGAAAATTTTTGTTCCCTTTTTTTAAAATAATGGGTGCAGAAATAGGTCTTTCGTGTGAGTTGTCCCTAAAGGAAAAGAAATGTGATCCTCCTCACCCAGGGTATTGGAAGTACTCAGGCATTTCTCTGAGGCGATCTGAGAAGTGTAGGTTGTGATTCTTCCAAAGCACATTCTTTGTAATGAATGTTCTAGTTGGGAGGGCGTCTCTAAGCAGTAGTCATCCTCGCGGAGTTCTAAACAGAGCCTTAGAGTGAAGGCTGACAGTTTCCCAAGATTTTACCATGCTGTTTCTCAGTCTCCAGCAGTTTTTCCCCTTTACTGCTTATTCAGCATCTTAGACTAATTTATCTCCTCTTAAAAATGGAGCATATTCTCCATTCTTGAATTCAAATATGACTTCTTTATGGGAATGATGTGTGCTTAGTTAATTCTAAAAATAGTTTTCTTCCTATTTATATATCTGATACTCTATATGTTCAGTGCCTTCTCTGAGAAATACCATACTTTTTTCCCTTAAACTGTGTGTTACCCAAAATAAAAACATCAGTATAGCAGCACATGGCTTAGTATTTAATAGTATCAGAAAACTGTCTCAAGAAAACTGAGCACCTGTTGTAAGCTGGGCCGGTGGTGGAAATGCTTCCCGTGTTTTATCTAATTTACCCTTGCAACAGCCTTATGAGGTAGCCACTAGGATCCCCATTTTACAGTAAAGAAACTGAGGTTCAGAGAACTTAGATGAACTGCCCTAGTCAGTTAGTCAGACCACTAAGTGGAAGACTTAGTCTTCAGTCTTAGGTATTTTGTGCATGTTTTTACTTGTGTATACTGTGTCGTTTTCTCAGAAAACAGACCTTCGTGTTTATTTCAAAAAACCTATAACCGTGGTGGTCTCTTCTACATGAATTTGACTTATAATCCATTTTGTATTTAAGTATTCGGGTGCTATCTGTGATGTGCCAGGAACTCCAGATGTTTTTACTTGCATCTGTCAGCCCTCCAGTCTAAGATCAGTACTGTTTAGCATGGTACAGCATAAGGCACACCAAGGAGCCTTAATGGTTATCGACTAACAGACATAAGAAATGAGATTGGGAGCTTTGATTCATCACCAGGAGACCAAGGAAGTGATGATGATTTGGGACTGATTCTAAGTTAGACCCTTATTTGCTGCAAGAGATAACATGGTGTTAAGATGAAGAGTCAAGGGATGTTATGAAACAAGCTTTTCCCTTCCCAGGAATGTTGTAGCATCTCTGGCTAATTGTAAATTTCCTTATATTAACCCTCCCAAAAGCCTTTTAAAATACAGATCTGCCTGAATAGAGCTGGATCAAAATCAGCTTAGGACACAAAGTATAAGGACAATTTGAAATTATTCATATTGTCATATTTTCAAGGTCAGTATTTCCAGTGGAAGTAATACTTGCCTGGGGATTGAGTGTCTTTATAGGTCCAGGGTGGATACCTGTGTTCCAAGTCAACAGCCTGTCCAAAATGTTATAAGTTAGTGAACATGCACTGGGCCTATGGGGCCATTTAATGGGGCCAGCAAAGGGAACAGTAATGAGGTAAGGATAAAGGGTGGACAATAGCCACTTAACTCCTCTAAGGAGAATCTTCCAACGCCCTATAAGACAAAACCACCCTGCCACCTAATTCAGCTCCCTGAATACCAGTATGAGTATTAAAAGTGGAAAGACTCATTCCTGCCACTAACTTACGTGACTCTCTTGGGCAAATAACTTATCCTTCCTGGTCCTCAGAGGAAGAGAGCTAATGTTTACTGAGGGCCTGTTTCTTGGGAGCTCGACCCCTGGGTTATCTCACATAATCCCCACAAAAACCCTATGAGGTAAGCATTGTTATCCCCAGTTTATAGACAAGCTATTTGAAATTCACTGAAATTAAGTAACATGCCCAGGGTCACAAGACCAAGAGCCAGGATTTGAAAGTAGGGTGAATTCATGCTTCTCCACCCTCTCCCAGCTTACTTGTCTGTGAATAGGCAGGGTAGTAGCCCTGCTTTGACGCTCTGGTTGGATTGTGGTGATTCTAGGTAAGGAATGTGAAAATGTTTTGTAGAGAGTAAAGCTTCAAGATTATTACTGTTACATTCGATAATATAAGGTCCTCCGTCTTGTGGTATTTGGAAAACAGGTATTTCTTGGGAGTTTTCCATTTTTCATATTACAAATCTCAGGAATCGGTAAAAGGGGAAACCTTTCCACTCCCCAGACACACTCGTTGTTGTCTTCTGCTCCTAGGTTTTCAAAGGCCCTTGGCACCCGCAGGAGAAACATCCCTTTCCACCCTGGTTGGTTCTCCTTCAGGGCCCAGTGCACTGATCTCCACCATTTCATACAGAAATCCCGTTTCACAAGCCCTTTAGGATCATCCGTCGCCATCTAACATGGTCTCACTCCTCCACCACCTGGCAGGGCCTCATGAAACGCGGGGCAGACGTTATACCTTTTCCCAGGGCTCTTCCACCGCGTTAGCAGAAAGGTCTTAGAATCTGTTTCTCCTCCAGGGATATCAGACAACTTGAGAAAATTGCAGTTATCTTGTCTGGGGGGCATGTGACAGTGCCCCTTTGAAAAGGATGAAGACATTTTTGTGTCTTTTAAATGTATTCTTATTGTACCTCATGCTTAATACATTTACTAAGGCTCCCCAAGTGAGTGACCTTCTTGCATGATGGTTTATTGCCAACAGCAAATGCATGTTTAGTATATGCTTCTTTCTAAACTTAGATTAGTCTTTGGAAAATGTTTAGTTGGCTTAAAATCAGGTGAGCAGGTTATCCATTTGTAGCATCCCTGAATGTAAAATTTCTTATAAATTGTTGAACATGGTGCTGTGTCTGAGTCAGCCCTGTACGTGCTGTAGTGATGGTAGCATAACTTTGGAAGAAAGTGGGGAGGAGGTTACAGAACACGTTCTTTTTTTTTTTTAATTATAGGGCAATAAAGCATCTCCAACGTATTCTCTTTTTACTATTGTTTCTCTTTTAAGTATTGATTGTGATTAATGAGATTGTTGTTGATCAGATTGTGGCAGCGTATTTTTCCAGAAATGCCGGCATCTCCCCAAGGGACATGAGAGCATTTCCTCATTCGAGAACATCTCACCCAGAATCCTCTGCACTGTGTGTTCTGTTGTGCCTCTGCTTAACCTTTCTCTCCAAGGTGTTTTTTTAAGTTATGCATTTAAATCTCCCGCTGTCTCAGTTGTTGCTTTGCTTTCCGCCAAGGTTAGTCCTGCCAATGCAGTTTCTCCCATGTTACTGCCATCAAGTACTCCAGCGAACAAAGTTAACCTGCTCACACGAATGATATTCTAGTCTGATAATGATTTGATCGGCTGTCTCATTATCGATTTGTGCCCCAGCTTTCCTATGGAAATAGATCACGTTCCTGACAGGCCTGTTACTGTAGAGACCTCCAGTCAACTGCTTTCTGCTGCAGGCCTGTCAGTCAGCCTTTAGTGGGAGATAACCCCTGAGGATGTGTGTCATCAGGCCTTTTTCATCTCTGCTTTTCTTATGCCAGGACGTCCTCCGTAAGCAATTATGATCCAGGCATACCTTGTCCTCTGGTGCCAGTCGCTGCATCTGTGGGTCACAAGTCCATGCTTAGAGACTGCCGTTGGTGTCGTGAGCACTAGACTGTACCATTGCTTGTGTAGTAGAGGAAAGTGGGGAAAACTGCAGCTCGGAGTTCATTAGAATGGCTCTGGTGCTCATTCACAGGTCTTTGCTTTTGACATCTCATGTGAGGTGCGGAGGTGAGATGATAGAACTCTTCCCACCACTTCTGTTATGGTGGGATTCAGGGGTGGAATGGGTGAGTCTTGGTTCTCCAGTTACCAAATAAGAAGCCCAGTTTGCCTCATCATATCTTCATCCTCTTTGTACAAATATGAATCCAACAGAGAAGTTCCTTCTTGCAAGGTTTCCATCTCTGATTATATGAAGTAGTAAAATGCTTGCACGTCATGTGTGCTCAAACAGAGAGTCAGTTGTTTAACAGCAAACTCAGCAAATCCTTATTATCTGGAAATAGCCTCAAAGCAATTATTAAAAAATTGTTCCTTGCCATGGATCAGTGCTGTTCTTCATGGCATTTTTCAGAAAATGTCAGCTGTTCTGGTTTACGATTGATGTCAGGTTTCCGTGTACTTTATTTCATATTTCACTCCTGGATTGGAGCATGTTGGAAAGAAAAATGGCAATACACACACAATATTGTTATGAACCTCACAACAAGAGAGTTTTTAGTCCTCGTTCCCAGGACTGTAGAGGAATACCAGTCCGCGTCTTTGCACTTTCCCAGCAGTGCTGAGTAACTTCTTGTCCTCAACTCAGACCTTGACGTGTATGAAGGTTGATGTGGTCAGTCGCCTGTGTCTGCCGCTTTCTCATTTGCTTATTGGCAAGTACAGCATGTCCCTGATTCTTTAGACAGGCTAAATTTATAAGGATTTGGTCCAAGGATAACCTTCATTCTTTTGGCCTTCCAGGTTCCCTTTTCTTTCTTTCTTCCCCCCTTTTGCATTAATTGCTTTTATGCTGGAATCCTCAAATGGGATGTTTTGACCTTGTCTGGGAATGAGAGTGGGAAGTCAGATTTTCCCATGCAAAGGTATTACTGCCCTTTGTTATTAGTAGCTCTAAAAATGTATAAAATATCTTCTTTTTTTTTTTACTTTGTAACTCACTTGGTGATTTACTTTCTTTGTCTTGACATGTATTTTAGTAGTTTATGCCTAGGACTATTTTTTTTTAATTTTAGAGTCTTTAGAAGAATTCTAAGCTAAAAAAGATGACTTTGACAAATATTTTTTGACAAATAAATGAACTTGAATAATCTGACAGATTATTGAGTGAGTAAATTATATTCATTTGTGCTCGAATGAATGAAAAATAGTCACCTTCTTTCTCTGGTGGTTGTAGAGGACAGTGTTTTCCCTGATTTGGTAAGGGAACTGCTGAGATTTTGTAAACAGAAGGAAGAAGCCTGCGGGGAAATGTTAGATCTCCAGCTATCTTTGTGTGTGCTACTGAAGCTTTTCAAAGATAAATGTGGTGGACTGTGTTGCTTTTAATAACTCAAGATACCTGAGGATTTTAAACAGTAAGACCTTTAAAAATAAAATGTTGCTCATTTTAAAAGTGGCCTCCTGAAGTTAATTGCTTCCGTAACTCCAAGACCTGAATTAAATATTTATATTACCTTCCTCCAACCTGAGTCTGATACTTAAAATAACATGAGCAAACTGACATTTTTATGACCCTTTATAATTTCAAAAGCCTTTCTAGTAGTCTAATTTGTTCCTCAAATTCTATAAAGTGAGCTGAGCTGGTAATAGTAATATTCTCATTTAAAATATAACTTGCCCAGTAGGACACAGTTGGTAAGTAACAGAATTGGCATTCAAGAATGTCTTTATTGTTTTTACTTTTTACTATAAAAAATTTTTAAAGTATAATTAGAGCATAATTTAGTAAATTCCCCACATACGCATTATTTAAGCGGATATACACAATGTTAGTCGTTTACATTTGCCTTGTTTGTTTGTTTTGCTGTTACTGTAAAGCAAATCCTAGACTTTTTACTTTTACTTCTCAATATGTGAGTATACATTTCTAAAAATAATTTTTTGTATACTCACAATACCATTGAAAGTACCAAAGAAAATTAGCAATAATTCCTTAATATCACCGAGTATCCAATTTTTATCCAAATTTCTATGATTGTTCCCAGAATGACTTAAGCAAGGATCCGGACAAGGTCCGCACATGACATTAGTTGTCCTCTCACTGAAGTCACTTTTAATCTAGGACAGTACCTCCTATCCCCACTTTGCTTCTCATGCTATTGACCTGTTGAAGGGACCAAAAGCCAAATCACAGGATTTTAAGTTTGGTATTCCTTCAGCTCTGCTAAGCTGCCTCAACCATAAATTTTAAATTCAGAGTAACCTAATAAATATACAAATAAATAAAAGACAACTTTAAAATGGATTTTTTTTTTTTAATTTAAAGAAGAAGTCTGTTAGCAGACAGTGTATCGTAACTGTATGTTGCTATAAGAGCTAATATCATGAACAACTGTAACATCAACACCTCCAAAATAGTCCTGTCCTTATGGCTTTTATGCTTGTATAACATTTTCATTAAATGCAGTTAATAATAATGAGGACGGACAAGTAAAAAAAAATCTTAAGTTTTTGCCAATAAAATAGATTTAGTCCAATTTTTCTTTCCATCTGATTAGAGAAATACAAATGCTAAATGTTAGTCCTCTTACATGTTCTGCTGCACATAGTGGAACGTTTTGTTGTTTGCAAATACCCCATCACTTGTTCTTACCAGCAAATTATTAAATCTTTATTATATAGTGTCAACAGTAATAATGTTTTTTTTTTTTTTTTTAACTACGCTCCATCTCTCTGTGTCACTCACGACTCTACAGTCTCTCAGTGTTTTGCAGCATGCAGTCTGCAGTGGATGATGGACTAGTTAAATTCCCAACTTCTAGAAATGAAGAGCTAGGGAGCTGGAAGTTGCCTTGGCAGAGGGCAGGGAGATGGGGACAGCCACGGAGCAGGGACTCCTGCCTTGTGATCTGTAGCCTGGCCTAGCAGGCAGGGAGACATGCCAGACTGGTACCACCTCTGGCTCAGCTGGAGAGCTTCATGTTTTTTTTTTACCATCGTTTGCACTGGGAAATATTACCAGTCATCCCATGAGGATGCATTGCTGGTGTTTTGCTAACCAGCCTTGGCAGAAAGAACATTAATCCGTTTGATTATATTCACCTAACTTTTTCATCTCTGCGCCTGCAATAGCCTTGTAGGTTATCTTTCAAGAAAATGGATCGAGAGAGGTAATGATATGTCTGGGTGCGGTGACTTCTCCACTTTAAATCTTTGTTGCTATAACTGGCCGTTTTCCTGGTGGGCTGGTTACACAGCTCCCCTGTTGGGAGACAGGTAGTGTGGGTGAATGAGGGCACTTTTCTTTCCAGATGATGAGTTGCACTGTCTCTGTTTGTTACTTATTGTTCAGTGAAGGGTTTAAGGATAAAGCATGTGAATCTGCTGTGTGAAAGTAGTCCTCCGGCTTTTCTAATGGTGTGTACAGTTCCGGTTCCCTAAGGCACAGTGTTATTTCTAGAGTTGTCTTTAGTTTTCATAACTAGTTTGTCTGAATTCTTTCCTCATAATACAGTAAACGAAAGAAATGAGATGACACTGTAAAAATGCTTTTTAAAAGCTTCTCAAATTAAAAAATAAAATTAATTACACATAAAATAATTCAGTATTTTGACTCTTCTGGAATCTGTTGGTTAAAGTATGTTCTTTAATGCACCAATATAATTAAGTTATAACTAATTGTGCCCCTTTATGCAGAAGGCAAGCACTTCTCTGTTCTCTCCTACCCCAAGGGAACAACCTCAAAATAAAGGAAATACGTGAAAAATGCCTGTTCCTAAGGAAAGACATTTGCATAATAGCACATCTCAGCCCATTTCTTAAAGTGAACTGTTTGTCTGTTTTTGCATATATCTAGTAGGAAGAAAATACAGCGTGGCAGCTGTTTGTATGTCGTTTACTGTCATACAGAATTGGTAGAATCTCGCTTGGCAAGAACCTTAGTGCTCACCTGTTTCTGTATTTCACAATCTAACCACATGTGCAAGAACAGGCCCCATTTTTCGGAGTCTGATCATGTCAGGTAATCTTGATGGGAGTAATTATATCAACGGTTCAGGAAATTCAAGTGGCCTTTCCCTCATTCCCCTTTAGATGGGTCAGCACCGTTAAGGGGATTACCAAGAGAAGCAGAAGGCGATTTTATTTCAAGCCTTATTGATTCATGCACCCCTGTTTTGTTTCAGGTGGATCATCCATGCTATGAAGTATGAGCTGCAGAGCCGTGGTAGAGACAAGCCAGCCAAGGACTTGTATCAGTTGTCACCTAGTGAAGTTAAACAACTTCTGCTGGATATTCTCCAGCCTCAACAGAGTGGAAGGTAATGTTGCCTCTAGGGCACTCTGGGCTTAGAGCAACATCTTAATTTTTTAGCTTGATACGTATGTAAAATTGTCATAGCAACCGCATGTACCGTAGAAGGAAACACTGCCTGGTCCTGCGCCCTGCTCACAATGGGTGTTATACTTGAGCCCATTGTTGCAGCCAGTATGTAAAATTAATAAGAAATAAGACAGCAGAGTGTCAGAGGCATGTCTACCAGAAGGGCAGCATAAGCAGAAAGGGAGCCCTGCTGGTGCAGTGGTTAAGAGCTTGGCTGCTAACCAAAAGATCGGCGGTTTGAATCCACTTCTACTCTGCGCTGTAAGGTTGCTATGAGTCAGAATCAACTCAAGGGCAACAGGCTGTAAGCAAAGATACTAATCAAAATAGCTGTCTTCATGGTAGTTTTGTGTTCATTTGAATTTTATATTGTTTTCAGATATAGTTAAGAAAGATTTTTTTTTTCTTCATTTTTATTTTTCTGTGAAGAACGTAACACCATCTCCCAACATTGTCGCATAAGGGGTTGGGTTTGGCAATGTTATTTGAATATGTTGCCTATGACCTTGTGTCCCTAAATAGATCATAAGCTTCCTCAGGGCTAAACCTTACTTAGGTAACTTAACTTACGCTAACCTTAGAATAAGGGCAAAAAAAAAAAAAATTTCTGGAATCAAAGTTGGTTTTTTTTTTTTTAACAGAGCTTTAATATAATTATTTAGGCAAATACTTATTGAGCGTTATTTGTATGCCTGGTATTTCCCAAGCAGGTATAGTTGTATTCCTAGAAAAGATGTTTTCTACAAAAATATATTTGAGCAAATGGAAAGACATTTTTGTACTTACATAGGGACACTCAACATTTTAAAGATGTCAGTTATAAATTTAATGCAATTCCAATAAAATTCCAAGAGCTTCTTTTATGGAGTTAGATCAGTTGATACTAAACTTTATATGGAAAACCAAATGTGCAAGAATAACCAGAAAAGCATAAAAGCAGGACTTGTCATAACAGACATTAAAACATACTGTAATGCCTCCGTAATTAAAAGTGTGGAGTTGACTCAATGGCAGTGGTGTGTGTGTGTGTGTAGCATCATTGTTTAAATTGCAAAATATTGGAAACAGCTTAAATGCCCCTGCATAGGAGAGTGTTTGAATGAACTATGGAGCATATGCTGCTGTAAAAGGAATGAGAGTGGTCTCTAGGAACCACTGTGAACTAATGTCTAGGATGTGTTGTTCAATAAAAACAGCAACATGCAGGGGTTATAAGAAAATGTATGTGTATCTGCTCATTTGTGCATAAGAAATATAGGTAGAATGAATCAGAAAGTAATGATGCTGGTTGCCTTCAGTGAGTGTAGGGACAGTGTGGGAAGGGTGGGTGAAAGAGGTACAGGGTCACAGAGCTGAGGGGAGAGCAGTACTTTCCCGAGTACACTTTTTTGTTTAATCTCTGACTCTTACCAAACCAAACCCATTGCCGTCAAGTCAGTTCCGACTCACAGTGACCCTATAGGATAGTATAGAACTGCCCCATAGGGTTTCTAAGGCTGTAATCTTTACAGAAGCCGACTGCAACATCTTTCTCCTGCAGAGCGGCTGGTGGGTTTGAACCGCCAACCTTTCAGTTAGCAGCCAAGCACTTAACCACTAGGCCACCCGGGCTCCTTCTCTGACTCTTAAACCATGGTTATTAGTTTCATATACCCAGAACATAAATAATTGTTAATTAAAATTAATCCAGATGTGGAGGGAACCCAAAAGAGAATACAAACAGTAACAAATGAACCTTAACTGTATTATAAATGAATAATATAATCACACTCAAGGGGGTGGGGAAGAAAAGAATTAGCAGAAGTACCTTTGGAAAACATTACTTTGGATACTATAAAGCTAAAGAAAAAAAGAATGAAATACAAATATTATACTCTAGTTAATAATTTTCCTTCTCACCAGGTATTGACTAGCAATTCTGGAAATGTATATATTTATATGTATATGTATACACACACACACACAGATATACACACTAGGATTGAATAAATAAGTACATAGACTGTGGATAATGAGAGCCAGATATCTCTTACTGTTGGGGAAAGTAGGTACAATAAGGAAAGGGGAAAAACTAGAACGTACCCTTTGCTGTTGGATTGTAACTGGAGACATTGGTATGAATTCAGGGTTTTTACACAAAAGGATAGATGCAGAAATAGATGTGGATATGTGTATGTGAGTATATATACTTATATTTCCCAGCTGTGTTCACTGGGAGAATCTAGAAGCAATGAAACCCCAGTAGCATTGAGCAAACCTAGCCCCTGTATACTGATTTGTATTCTAGTAAAAGGAACTAGAAATCCTGGGAGAAATGGTTGATTTTAGGGTAGGAAAAATCCAAAATGAGTCTGAAACATCTTATGTTGCCAGAAAGTGAGGAAGTACCCAAAATGTGATAGTACTTATCAGAGGGGCACTGGAGACAGCTTGAAGGAACCCCCAGTGGCCAAAGGTGGGATAATTTGAGCAGCAAAATAAATAATGATAGTACTGGTTTGTAACCCATAGAATATATAAGTATCCATGAGTACGTGATGATATGAATAAATAATTGAACAAATAAATAAATGAGAGAGAAGGGGCCCTTGATAAATGTGGCTGGAATGATGGAGATAGAGAATCAAATACCACAGCAATAGTTGTTGCAGGCAAGAGCCATCAATGGGTGCTAAAATTAGTGAGTGAAAGTATGATGAGAAATAGAAAATTTACATAATTTCAAAGAATCTCCACTCGAGATATTTTTTTAATTGCAAAGGAAAAAATAATAACTTCACAGTGGAGAAACCCAGCAGACTCCGTGTCACCAAGTGATCAGGTTAATATCACAATAATAAGACAGATCAACAGCATGTACCCCCCATACGACGCACTGTAAAGGACACAATGCCACTACAAAGTAATGGACATTTCTAATGTGTCACAGATCAGAGGTGCCTCAGGAGACGTGAGCACTAAATGCCATGTGGGATCCCGGATTGGACCCCAGGCTAAAACACAGGACATGAGCGGTGAAACTAGTGAAATGTGTGTCAGGTCCGCAGATCAGTTAGTAGTATTGCATCAGTGTTAGTGTCTGGCTTTGACAGTTGTACTCTGCTATTTAAGAAGGCAAGTGTAGGAGAAGCTGAATGAAGAGTGTACAGGAACTTGGAGAGTTATTTTTGTGCCTTTTTTGTAAATCTAAAAATGTTCGAAATAAAAAGAGAAAAATAAAAAAGAGGTGTTCCAAAATAATTTGCCACCTCCATTGTGGTGAAGAATATTCACACATTTTTACTTTTAATGTTGTTCTAAACAAACATCAAGGAGCCCCGATGGCGCAACAGTTAAGTGTTCGGCTGCTAACCAAAAGGTTGTCACTTGGAACCCACCAGCCACTCCGTGGGAGAAAGCTGTGGCAGTCTGCTTCCGTAAAGTTTTGCAGCTTTGGAAGCCCTATGGGGCAATTCTGGTCTGTCTTGTAGGGTCACTCTGAGTCGGAATGGACTCGATGACACACAACAACAACAACAAAGACACATCTCCATTCTAAATTATGAACCATGACTTCATAGAACTCTGAAAACATCCTTTTGTGTTACCAAAGGGGCTAATAAAAAGGTCAAATGCAGACTGTGGGGTATTCAGTTTACACACCTGTTCTCGAGTAAAACACCACCAAGGAGCCCCTGGACCTTTGGTCTCTTTCTCTTTAGCCTACACCGAACCCAGCAATGGAAGTCTAAAAAAAAAAAGCACGCCTGTCTCACTTCTGTAGTGATAAAACATCATTGGTTCCTGTCTTAGTCATCTAGTGCTGCTATAACAGAAATACCACAAGTGGATGGCTTCAACAAAGAGAAATTTATTTCCTCACAATACAGTAGGCTAAAAGTCCAAAATCAGGGCATCGGCTCCAGGGGAAGGCTTTCTCTCCGTGTCGGGTCTGGAGGAATGTCCTTGTCCTCAATCTTCCCCTCATTGAGGAGCTTCTGAGGCACAGGGTCCCTGGGTCCAAAGGACGCACTCTGCTCCTTGTGCTGCTTTCTGGATGGCATGAGGTCCCCCTGTCTCTCTGCTCTCTTCTTTTATATCTCAAGAGGTTGATTCAAGACACGATCCAATCCTGTAGGTTGAGTCCTGCCTCACTAACACAACTGCCACCCATCCTCCCTCATTAACGTCATAGAGGCAGGATATACAACATATAGGAAAGTCACACAAGACTGGGAATCATGGCCCAGCCAAATTGATACACACATTTTGGGGGGGACATAATTCAATCCATGACAGTTCCCTTTCACCAGAATAAAAATGTCTCTCTCTGATTATTGCATCCTGCACAGCTGTTTTCATTCCCAGAAAGATAGTGGGTCGTGACACATCCCCCTTATGGCGCATGACACATTTCACTCTGCTGCCTTTTTTAATACCAAGTATAAAAACTGTGTATTTGCTCCTGTCTTCAGCATCTGTGAGACTGTATCACTATGGCAAGACTGTACCACTATGGCAAGACTGTACCACTTTGCCAAGACTGTACCACTTTGCCATTCATTGTGTCCTTTTCAGCTTCTACAAATTCTGAATCTTTAGCCTGTGAATTATGCAAGTCTTAGATTTTAAGATTAATACTTAATCTATGAAAATATGAATTTTGGCTACATTCTGATTTTTATGGCATGTAGGATACTGTAGCTGGTTTTTCAGCATTGGAACTTTAGCCATATTTACCCAGCAAACTTTTATAAGGTTTAAAATAAAGGCAATTTCATTATATAGTAAATGCCTTATCTGAGGATTCATTCATTCATTCACACGTATACCTTCCTGGGAGAGGTGTACAACAGCTGCTGTCAAGGTACAGGATTTCCGGGACTTCACAGAGGTTACATTTGATTGTACCTTAGAGCCTCGTAAACTTACTTTAAAATTCGCTGTTCCTACGTTCTTAAATGAAGCTGCTTTGCTTATTAGAAAATCATTTGATCATGTAGTGGGCAAGCTCATAACTTAAAATAACATTTTGCCTGTTAAATTTTTTAAAATCTCGGGGAATTTCTTCTCTCTTGCCGGCCCTGCTTTTACTATGAAATATTTACTAACCTCCATAACACATGCCGGGCATGCATCATTGATGGATTTTGGCTTTTATTGCTCACTCTACTGGAACAATTAACCCATATTGAAAACTCAGCTTTCTACCAGAACAAGCTTGTTTTTCAAGTCTGAGGCATTTTCCTTTGGTCTACAGATGCTGGCTGAACAGGCGTCAGATCGATGGGTCTTTGAATAGAACTCCCACCGGGTTCTATGACCGAGTATGGCAGATCCTGGAGCGGACACCCAACGGTATCATTGTCGCTGGGAAGCATTTGCCACAGGTGAAGCCCCACCGTGTTTATGGCAGTGAAAGGAATTTCTGAAGAGACCTAAGGGGTAGAGAGTTCTTCCCCGCTCTGCACTGAACACAACCCTTCTGCTTACTCAGTTTTCTAAGCGTATTTAGAAGAAGGGTTTCCAGATACCTGAAGGGAAGAAGTACTAAAAAATAAAAAGTCTAATCAACTGGATTGAAATGTTTTTCCCCAATCTCAGTCACTTTTATTTTCAATTTTAGCGTCCCTTTATATAAAAGAGCTTGCTTTACCAAACAGATACCTTGCTGGAAAGTTGAATTTAATCAATTTTTTTTCGTATTGTCGTATTTCTAATGTTTCAAGGAAGCTCTCTGCTTGAAGAAATCATGCAGCTAGGCCTTTTGCCAAGCAAGCTGTCCTTCCTTTGTTCACTTACTAGTGAATTTAGGGTTTCTTATATTGGCTTTGCTTTGAGTGGGGGTCCCTTCACCACCACGTTTTTATTTCTCAAAAGCAATGGGCCACTGCTGAGCGACCTCACAAACAATAAAACACAGGTTCAAAAGACAGACCCAGGTCAGGTCTGGGAAGCAGGCGGCCTAGTGATGCCGTGGTTGAGGAAGTTCCTGCTTAGGAATGGCATGCAGACAACCCAAGAACCCCTTATTTTACTCCAGGTGTAGCTTACCTGTGCTCCAAATGAATTGGTGCCCCTCCCTCAGGTGCTTCTCTGACTCAATTATTTTGTTCAAATCTTCCCACCCCGCTCCTTCCGCATTCAGTGAAAACTCAGCCCTTGGAGGTGAGGTACTGTGTTTGTTTCCAGTGTTGCAGCGTCAAGCCAATGAGTTCTGATGAAGCTCTTTGTACAGATAAAGTATTCTTAAATACACCAACCCACGCTCCCTTTGCTTACTGTGCGTGGACTATCTCTGGAAGGGCCCACAAGAAACTGGTAGTGTTCTTGTCTTGGGCTTTGGGAGTAGAAACTGTGTGGGTGAAGGGGCAGGGCTGGACTTTTCACCGAAGCTCTTTTTCACCTTTCAGATTTCCAACTAAGTGACTATATTATCTATTAAAAAAAAATAAAAACTTTAATGTTCTTTGTACTATTCGTGGACTTTGGGTGGGTTTACGTGGTTCCCAGGATAGGTGCTCCAGCCCTCTCCTGGGTGCTCTGTGATTACTGTCTGGAGCAGCACTGTCTCCCGTGAGCAGAAAACAGGCCTTCATTGTTAGCACCCCGCTGCTTCTGGGCCTTGTCTCTGCACACCTGGGCAGTGGACTGTGGCAACCTTTCGTTAGCTTCTATCTCAGCCCCCACTAATGCTTACCAGAGTTTCATGTAATCGTCTGATGGCCTGGGCCAGGTACATTCAGTACACTGCCTTTGTTAACAGTAACAATTGTTGTTGTGAGCTGCTGGAGAGTGAGTTCTTAACTCTTGGTGATTCCATGCACAACGGAACAAATACTGCCCGGTCCTGCACCATCCCCATGATCAGACCATTGGCATCCATAGGGTTTACATAGGTTAATTTTCAAAACAGAAATCCTTACAATTGGACCAATAAGCGACATCGTGATAAATGGAGAAAAGATTGAAGTTGTCAAGGATTTCATTGTACTTGGATCCACAATCAACGCCCGTGGAAGCAGCAGTCAAGAAATCAAAAGACACATTGTATTGGGCAAATCTGCTGCAAAAGACCTCTTTAAAGTGTTCAGGACTAAGGCGCTCCTGACCCAGCCATGGTATTTTCAATTGCCTTATATGCATGGAGCCCTGGCATAGTAGTAAGAGCTCAGCTGCTAACCTAAAGGTCAGCAGTTCAGATCCACCAGCTGCTCCTTGGAAACCCTATGGGGCAGTTCTCCTCTGCCCCGTAGGGTCTCTATGAGTCAGAATCGACTTGACGGCAATGGATGTGTGTCATATACATGCAAAATCTGGACAATGAATAAGGAAGACCAAAGAAGACTTGATGCCTTTAAATTATAATGTTGGCCAAGAATATTGAGTATACTGTGGACTGCCAGAAAAACATGGCACAGTGGTTAAGAACTATGGCTGCCAGCCAAAAGGTTGGCAGTTCAAATCCACCAGCCGCTCCTTGAAAACTCTATGGGGCAGTTCTACTCTGTCCTGTAGGGTTACTATGAGTTGGAATCCACTTGACAGCAATGAGTTTGGTTTGGTTTTGCCAGAAGAACGAACAAGTCTGTCTTGAAAAAGTATAGCTAGAGTGCTCCTTGGGAGCAAAACTGGCAAGACTTCGTCTCGTGTACTTTGGACATGTTATCAGGAGGTACAGTCCCTGGAAAAGGACATATCATGCTTGGCAATGCAGAAGGTCAGCAGAAAAGAGGAAGACCCTCAGCGAGATGGATTGGCATGGTGGCTGCAACAGCAGTGGGCTCGAGGATAACAATGATTGTGAGGATGGTGTAGGAACAGGCAGTGTTTCATTCTGTTGTACATAGGGTTGCTATGAGTCGGAACCACTTGATGGCACCTAACAACAATTTTCAGACGTACATCGCCAGGCCTTTCTTCCTAGTCTATCTTGGTCTGGAACCTCTGCTGAAACCTGTTCAGCATCATAGCAACGCACAGATCTACACTGACAGTCGGGTGGTAGCTGCATATGAGGTGCATTGATCAGGAATCCAACCCAGCTCTTCTACGTGGAAGGCAGGAGTTCCACCTTGGGAACACCAGTGTTCCGTGTAACAGCAATAGATAGGTATTTACTACTTTTTATGGGTCAGACACTTTCTAGGTGAAGGTAGTCCTTTATTATTCCTATTTGACAGACAAGGAAACGGAAGCAGGCTGGTGATTTCCCCAGGGCCACACACCTAGGAAGCAGCAGACCCAAGGTGTTACCCCTGGCAGTTTGCCTTCTGAACCTTTTCTTTAACTTCTCTGCTACACTACTTCCCATAAGTTCTTTCTGATAACAGGAAACAAGGCAAGCATGCTATCTCTCTAGATTTAATTAACCACAGTCACATGGGAGCCAAGTTGCCTTTTCAAATGAGATATTTTAAAGGAAATGGATTTCAAACCATGAAAGAAAGGTTCCTTCCTCCTTTCCTTCTGTGACCCCATTAATCCCGTTGCTAGGCATGTAAGCATTTTAATGTGTTTGGCAACCAGCCTTTATTTTCCCCAAATTAGGTACTACTTCTAAGCATTAATGATGGATCGTATTAAATATACAACGGGCTAAATAACTTTGCTGTCATTCGATTGGGAGGGTACATTCCCAGTGGATCTCATTTTGAGTAGTTTTTCTGAAGCTGCGATTAAGTTCACTGTAAGTCATGGAGGTAAAAGCAACTAAGTACATCTTACCATCTCTGGTGATAATTCCGGGGACTCCATTGGCTTTCCGGCATACACGCTTGACACGTAGGGCCTCCCTTCCTTCTTTTGAGGGTTATCCACCATGTCCACTGTGGATTTGGATTTGAGTTTATTTTCTGTTTTCATTTGGTTTGCAAAAAATGAATGGAAGATTATACAGTACTCTTAAATGAAAGATAAAGGGTGGACTAGAGAAAATTCTTCTAGTTTTTCTTTTTTCCATGTTTGCTTGCCATTTCTGCATATAATGTTCTTTTTGCTTGTTTGTATGCATTTTTATGCTGCCAGCTCAGAAAGGACCTGCCACAGAAATGACGTAAATTCAATAGCAAGTGACTTACAAGCTGAAATCTGACGGCAAGCCTAACTGCTTGTGTTAATTCTTAAAAGAATGTGTGCTTGGCTGTTCTGTTTGTGTGTTGAAGTGGCTTTCTAATATAGTCCTTTCCCCGGAAAACATGAATAGAGTGACAATAACTACTAAGAACAGGAGGTTTAATTTATCACAGGAGTCAGCTGGTTGGCTTCAATAGTTTGCCATATATAAAATTCAGTCCTGTAGCTGAAAATGCTCTCTATGGTTTTATAGAAACTGAAAACGATTATTGATTAGAAAATGCAGTTCCTCCATTAAATGAAAACCAGAGAACAACCGTGCAGCATGCTAATGTTGAGGTTTTTTTTTTTTCCAGCAGCCAACCCTGTCAGATATGACCATGTACGAGATGAATTTTTCTCTTCTTGTTGAAGACATACTCGGAAATATTGACCAGCCGAAGTACAGACAGATCATCGTGGAGGTTTGTATTAAGAAATGTAGATTGCTGAAGAAGGGCTTTTTATGTGTTCTCTGAAAGCTAGTGTAAGGGACACTGCCCAAGAGACAAGAGTTCCAGTTCTCACCTACCCCTGATCTCCAGCGGAGTCCTTGGAGAAGGCGGCCATCCTTGTCAGAGCACATGAACAGTTCAGACATCTGAGACTTTTCAAGATGGAAAGGCTGCCTGCCCAGCTACGCACTCACCCATCAACAACAGGTGCCTCAGCTATACCACACGAGTAGAGGAAGTGACCTTATTTTTTATGTTTTGTTTTCTTTTTTTTTTCTATTTACAGAAATAATGTGCCACTATTGTAGAAAATTTTAACAGTTCATAAAATTACAGAAAAGCAAGCGAAAATTTCCCCACACCCTCTACCAAGAGATCATCACCATAGGTCTTTTGAGGGACATCTTTCCAGACATCTCTGTGAAGAGAGTATGTGTAATTGTGTACTGTATTATCATTGCTCTGTGTGAAGTTAAATGCCAAAATATATGTACATGCACAATACACACAGACAAGCTGTTTTGTTGTTTTAAGACAATATACCAAATGCATAGGAAAAAAAAGCTGCCATTGAGTTGATTCCAACTCATGCTGTACCCCGTGTGTGCTCCATAGGGTTTCCAATGCCTGATTTTTTGGAAAGAGATAGCCAGGCCTCTCTTCTGAGGTGCCTCTGGGTAAACTCAAACCACCAGCCTTTCAGTCAGCAACAAGTGAGTTAACCCTGTGCACCACCCAGGGACTCACCAAATGCACAGAGAAACCCCTAAAATAGATGGACTGAATATCTCTCATCCTCACTTTGTCCTCCTTTCTCAGAACATTCCCTTTAAACTTTGTGTTTCTGGAGGTCAGGTTGTAGGGCAGGCCATATGTCTGATACAGATGAAGCTCTCCGGGCATGCGGGACTGAACGTGTCACCCTCCTGAAACCCAGCATTTCTGGAGCTGCAGTCAAAGCTAAGTGAGATTCAGCCCCATCCCTGATGTGTCAGTTGGTTTCACGGTGCGTGCGAGCGAGGTGGAGAAGAGAGTCCAGGAAGATGAAACAGTTTAAGCCTTAGCCCATCCTGGTCTGGGGCATCTGGACCAAGTGAGATCACTCGCTCTGCGGAAAGAACATTTCCTTAGAACCAGAACAAAACTTAGTATTCTCCTGGCGAGAGCCCTGCTCCATGGTCTTCCATGTTGTGACCCCTGGATTTTACTGACACTGGTCCCTTTGGTTCTTTCAGGTTGTATTTTTTAAGCATTTATATGAAGTACAGATAGTGAGGTTCCTAAACTGGGGATTTTTTAGGTCAGTTTTCTATTGATGTGCAAAGTAGGAGCTATAAACTTTAGAAAGCCTTTACCAAGCACTGCATAGAGTTTAGCAGCCCTGGTGGCACTGTGGTTAAGAGCTCAGCTGCTAACCAAAAGGTCAACAGTTTGAATCCACTAGTCACTCCTTGGAAACCCTATGGCGCAGCCCTATAGGGTCGCTGTGAGTTGGAATCAACTCAACGGCAACAGGTTTTTTTTGTTTTGTTTTGTTTTTTTTGTATAGAGTTTGTTGTGTAAAATGAGCATTAGAACTCAGGACACATGTATGGGATGGCCAAACAGGAGGATGGTGCCTTAAACTAAGGTAGTTTATACAGACTAGACTAGTATTCATGTTATAAAGGTCAGAGGTATGGGTATTTTTAAAAACATAGCCATTCCCTCGGAAATTACTATGGTGTCACAGAATTACACTCTTTGGGGGCAGAGGGCTCCAGATCCTTTGGCCGTGAGCCCAGCTCCATAGTCTCCGTGGAACTCACCTGCCTTTTCTGTCTTTGCCTTCTGCCCCTTCTTCTACGACAGGCCCCCCACCATACTGGATGGTGTTTGGTTATTGGCCTCTTGCCAAAAAGGATTGAGGCCCAGAAAGAGTTTAGACCCTTTGCTGAAATCAGCACTGTGAACTATCTACAAGGTTGGGAAAGTCATTTTTCTAAGTTATTGGTTTTATTTAAATTACAAAAAAATCATTTCTGTACAGCTACAGGGGCACATACAGTTTTAAAAAAGTGTAGTTTCTGAACAGAATTTATGCCGCTGATTTGCAAAAATCAAAAGATTCCAGAGCTGATCCTATCCCCCAGAACACACTGGAATATTAGGATCATCCGTTGGTCCGATTAAAGAATGAAAACAAGTCCAACAGTGCTGCTTTTGTATTTTCATGTAATTGGGCTTTCAACATCTGTCTCTTCCAGTTACTGATGGTTGTCTCCATTGTGCTGGAAAGGAACCCCGAGCTGGAATTTCAGGACAAAGTGGATCTAGACAAACTGGTGAAAGAAGCGTTTCATGAATTCCAAAAGGACGAGAATCGGCTGAAAGAAGTTGAAAAACAAGTGAGTAGAGAAAGTAGCATTTTGTACAATTTTTTCATTGTCTTAGTCCTTCAGAAAATTCCTAATCTCTCATCATTTAAATTCAAGAGCAGATTCACGGAGTGCAAGACAGAATCCTTGAAGGGCGGGAGGAGGCCTGACTTACTTGAGGAATTAATGTTACTTTTCGGTTAACCACTAGTCAATTCAGGTGTAAAATTCTGACTAAAAGAAATCTAGGAAGAGGAAGATTTCCTTTATACAGTTAGCAGTCAAAATGTATTTTACCAGGGAGCAGCTGTAGATTCCAGAGGCTGTAACATGAAGTTCCGGACAGGATGGAAGTGTAGTAACAGCCTAGATCGGTGCTGTGTACCACCTAATCTAGGCCCCTCCAGGTTCTTCTTATGCTCATTTGTAAAAAGGCTCCCTAAGCAAATAAAAATTATCCGTAAAGAAGAGGATACTAAAAATGTCTATCTTTGTTTTATATGCTGAGATGACGCCTCAGGAAAATGAAAACAAAAACAAAAAAAAAGCTCAGGAACCTCATACTTTCCACAGAGAAATCTTTCTGTGAATTTAATTTTCCCCCTAGCTGCCAGTGATTTAGCCTGTCAACTCTTTACAAACAATTTGCTCACTTTTTTCCTTTGCAGGATGACATGACTTCCTTTTACAACACTCCACCCTTGGGAAAAAGAGGAACCTGCAGCTATTTGACAAAGGTTGTGATGAATTTGCTGCTGGAAGGAGAAGTCACACCCAGCAATGAGGACCCCTGTCTGGTTAGCTAGTGGGGAACAGAGAACGGACATTATCTGGAAGTGTGTGAAGCTTTATCAAGGTGGACTGACCATGCTGGGAGGTGGTCGCCATGCCCTCAGCAGAGCTGTTAGATTCTTGCATGCCATAGCTATGCTGATGGTAAGAAGTGCTTCTAATCAAGTGAAAAGGGTTCTCGTGGTTATGCCAACAACAGTAACAGTCTTCTTTGAACAATAGAAATAGTTTATGAATTGAAAATCACCTCTGCATGTCTCATGATCATCTAGATAGCTCATGAAAATGAAGCTTTGCTCTTTGGACTAAATCCCCACTTCCCAAAAAATACAAACCAAACCCACTGCTGTTGAGTTGATTCCAACTGACAGACAACCTATAGAACTGCCCCATAGCTTCCAAGGGTGTACATCTTTACAGAAGCAGACTGCCACATCCTTCTCCCACAGAGCGGCTGGTGGGTTTGAACTACTGCACCATCAGGGCTCCTTTAAAGTCCCACTTTAGTGGCATTAAAAGATGAATTTGCCAACTAGCAACACATACTGGGAATCAGAAAGTATTGAAAGAATGGTGAATTTTTTTTTGTGGCATTGTCACGCTGCTGCTGTTGTGTTAGGTGCTGTTGAGTCAGCTCTGACTCAGAGCCACCCCATGTACAACAGAACAAAACACTGCCCGGTCCTGCGCCATCCTCACAATCGCTGCTGTGTTCGAGCCCATTGTTGCAGCTACTGTGTCAACCCATCTTATTGAGGGTCTTCCTGTTTTTTTGCTGACCTTATACTTTATCATGCATGATATCTATCCTTCTCCAGGGACTGATCCCCCCATGACATGTCCAAAGTACATGAGACAAAGTCTTGCCACCTTCACTTCCAAGCAGCATTCTAGCTGTACTTCTTCTAAGACAGACTTGTTCGTTCTTCTGACAGTCCATAGTATATTCACTATTCTGTGCCAAAACTATAATTCAAAGGCATCACTTCTTCTTCAGTCTTCCTTATTCGTTGTTCAGCTTTTGCCTGCATATTAAAAAAAAGGCAATTGAAAATACCATGGCTTGGGTCAGGTGCACCTTAATCCTCAAGGCGACATCTTTGCTTTTTAACACATTAAAGCGGTTTTTTGCACTGGATTTGCCCAGTGCAATAAGTCTTTTGATTTCTTGACTGCTGCTTTCATGGGCGTTGATTGTGAATTCAAATAAAATGAAATCTTTGATAACTTCAGTATTTTCTCTGTTTGTCATGATGTTGCTTATTGGTCCAGTTGTGAGGTTTTTTGTTGTTGTTGTTTTATGTTGAAGATTAATCCATACTGAAGGCTGTAGTCTGATCTTCATTAGTAAGTGCTTCAAGTCCTCTGCACTATCAGCAAGCAAGGTTGTGTCATCTGCATAATGCAGGTTGTTAATGAGTCTTCCACCAATCCTGAGGCTGCATTCTTCTTCATATTGTCATGCTAGAAGATGTCAATGTGCATCATAAAAGCAAAATCAACCAGCTAATACTTTGATTCTCAGTAATTGCATTATTTATTATATTTTAGTACACAGAGCTATTGTTCAGTTTTTACCTTGTTAACATGACTATGATTTTGTACTTGTGCTAATTATAGAGGTTGGATTACAATACAGTGTACTGTATCTATCCCTTATCAAACATTTCTGAGCTTCTACTAAAAATAGGACTTGTATAGGACCCTTCAGAAGTACATTGAATTATAGAACTGTTGACTTAGCTTGTACTAGTAAAAACAGAATTAAAGTCATTCAATTTTATTTCTGAGTTAATGGTTGTCTGGTTGTTTTGGTGGTAGTTGCTGTCATATTCCCAAGTCCACATAATTGAGTTTATCACACTTGAATAGTTTAATTGATTTGGAGTTGGGATAGAAAAGAATCCGTGTACCTTCCATTTCACATATCTTGCCACCAAATTGACCTAAGTAAATTTTAATAACAGAAAGAAGATTAAACATTAGTATTCTATAAATTTAGTTCCTTCTTAAATGTTACAATTCAGCCCATTAGTTTGAGCCCTGGCCCTATAGTAAGTCATTTTTCTGGTCAGTTTTATTATGGAGTTTCACTTGAGAAGTGAGCTGGCTTGTCACATAAAAAATTCGACCCATTTGTAGAGTCTTGAAAGGAGCTGAGAAAGAAGAGACAAGTGGCTTCATTAATGAGTCAAACTGATAAATGGATGCTTGAGCACGTGGAAAACTCTGGAGAGTCAGTCACGTTTCTCATAACTCTGAGGTACACTGACTAGATCTGTGTAAGAAATTGTGTATTTGTCGCTTGACAAAACTGAGAAGAATAGCATATAATCTGACCTTAGAGTAGTTTAAGAAGAGTGATAAGATCAAGAAGAGAATTAAGTTAAATGACTATTTAAAGACAGTTTATGAAAAGGTGGTCCTCAACAATGAAGCTAGATTCAAAAACATAAGCCTGAAGCCAATGGAGAGAGAATTGAGGACTGATACTTCATAGCTGGGAAAACTAGAAATTTAAAACAAAAAATCCTTGAAATATTTAATGTTTTACTGAAATTTGGAGGAAAGTGTATTCTATTTTTAAGGATAAAAAAAAATTCTGATTAGCTGAGCGGAGTTGCCAGAAATCTGCTGCCGTCTCAGTTGGAGTTGGATATCATCTGCAAACGTATGTTTCCTGGATGATTTTTAGCTTCCTGCTTAAATGTTACATATGCAAAATTCTGACATTTTCACGTGCTACTGAAGGCATCCAGAATCTGTAACATATGTATCAACAATATGTTTTGATGAAATTCAGAATTCATTGTTCTGAAAGATATATTGGAATCAGTAAATCTTGATGTTCAACTCCACAAAAACCAGTACCTGTTTTCTAACTAGAAAAGCAAAAAACAATAAGAATTAGAACTCAGAGCTCATATGAATTTTAGAAGCCCCACTTGGGCTACATTTTGCAGAGCAGAAATATTTTAGCAGCTGCACTAGAGACTGACTGGAAATATTAGCATATTTATCCAGGCATGACAAGACTTAAATCTGATATAAAGCTTCCTCTATCACAATGGCAGATTGACTGTGTAAGTTTATTGTACAAGCAGCATCTGTTGGAAACTCCTGACTGAATATCAAATTCCACTATGTTCCCAGAGCATTGTTTTACGAAACATGGTGTTTTCCAGATTTCCTGCCATTTTATTTAAGTCTGAAAAAAGTCATTATTTCAGTATTTAAAAATCAGAGCGTGGGATCATCTCAGTGTCATCTTCAATGTGTGATAAGCTTACAGTGCTTTAGGGACACCAAATAACATTTATTGAACACCTGAGTACATGTAACTTTTCTCTGAAACTCAAAGAGGAGATTCAAAGACGTGCTTCCAGCCCTCCATGAGCATTGCATATTAAATAGATGGCATATAAAAGTTTAAGAGTCAACACAATGTGAAAACAGAGACCAAATTTCAGTCATATACAAAGGTTGGAAGTAGCATGGAAGCATGCAGCCAGATCATAAAACACCCCTATCCCAGAAACTCAAAGCACGAATGAAAACAAGAGGGGAAGGACCAGCAAAACAATACCAGCAGCCTTCAGACAAAGAAAGCAGGACAACCTCATACATGCCATCAACTCGGAAAAATAGGAGGAAGACAAAAGACCCAATGGAATTAGTACTTGGCTCCTGTATTCCAGCCTCCCAGAACCTGTATAGGGGTGAGGACAAGGTCGGTAGATAAATTATGAAAAACCTAATACGTTTGGAAGGAAGTTGATGAGTGTTGAGTCAGCATCTGTGGGAGAGACAGGGAATGTCCCTGTCCACAGGGTGAACGCTCTTCCCCCACCACATATACCACTGCGAAAGTCTTACTCTCCAGCAGAGAAAAGCTGTCACGAGTGGACATTTGATTTCCTAGCTGGGAGGGAGTTAGACGAGGAGCAATGGTGATCCCAGAGCTGGTTATCTGCAGCCATAGACGGTCTGGGAACTCATCCCTGACTTGTGTCTTCTTGCCTGAGAGGAGGGGTGTGGTGTGGCTCATGGGCAGTGGTGTTGGTAGATTTGATGGCTACCTTTTTTTTTTTTTTCCCTATAGTTTTGTTTAACATACCTGAATCCACAATGCCTAATCAAGGGCATATCCTTTTTCCAAGGACAATGCCCTACAGTATGGGATTGTTCCTCCAAACAGGGTAAACTTCTTTGCCTTTACTCGTGTTAGAGATGGACAGCCTTGGGGGTAAATCCACCACTTCGCTCCCTCTGCTTAGAAGTTGCCCCTGCTCTCCTGCTAGCCAGAGAAGAAGATGGTGAAACAAGTAACTTCTGTCTCTCACTCCTCAGTGGGGGTGAAGACGCTTCGGTAGGGCTTGCCATCAGCCCATTTCTCCTCCCCTCAATTGGTTTTTGTCCTGTTTCTTTTTTTCCTTTGACCTTTTCTGCCTTTCTGAGGGCTGCATATTCCTGACTTTTGTCTTACTGCCTGAGAATGAGGGACTCAGCTTGAAGCAGCTGGGAGAGGCCAAAACATTTCATATGGGGTGGAAAAAGGTTCAGGAAGACCATGCACAGCTATATCTGGGCACCCACAAAGCTGTTGTGTCAGGCATGAGAAAGATGTAAAGAAACTGCTTGTAAATTATGTTAAAGTGCTACAGAAAAAAAAAAGAGTAGATATAGAACCCATTTTGAAAGAAAATTTAGGACATAGAGCATCCTTCACAACAAATGTCCTATACTCTAAGAGAAATTAAGGAGAAAAGGAATCAATGAAAGAAGAAATCAAAGACAAAATAAGACAATACAATGAGATGGGAAAATGAAGACAAGGAAACAAGTTCCATAGAATTAGAAACAACAAAGAACCAAATATAAATGGCCGAAAATTGAATTGCTGACACAGAGGGAAAGCTTGAGATAATTCAGTCAAGTACTTATTGAGCATCGACTATATGTCGGACACTGTTCTAAGCATGGAAACCCTGGTGGCATAGTGGTTAAGAGCTATATCTGCTAACCAAAAGGTCAGCTGTTGGAATCTACCAGGTGCTCCTTGGAAACTATGGGGCAGTTCTACCCTGTCCTACAGGGTCACTATGAGTCGGAATTGACTTGACAGGAACGGGCTCTAGGCACAATGGTGAGGAAAAACAAAAAGTCAAATACCCCTCTCTTTACGGATCTTGTGTACTAGTTGGGGTTGGGGATATTGGGTGACAGGTATAGTGATAAGTACCGTAAAGAAAAATAAGGTAAGTTGGGGAAAGGGGCAATAAAGGGTGAGAAAGGATTTTTTCTCCCGTGGTTGAGGGACGGCCACTGATAAGGGTGACACTCGATCAGTAAATGTACATAGAATGTACTATAGTAAGAATGGAGGATGGGCAAATTTGAGTCAACATAAAGGAAGATGGAATCCCTAGGTAGAGAAGGCTGTGACTGTCACAGGAAAAAAATTCAAAGATATAATAAAAGAAAGTTTTCCCTAGATGAGGAAGGACTACATCTGCAGATTAAGAGAACACATCATGTTCCAGGAAAATTTGATACAAAATGAGCAACATTAAAACACATTGTGGAGAAGTTACTGAGCTTTAGGGATAAAAGGGATTTCTTTAAGCATTCAGGCCATAAAGGACCAGTCTCCTAAGTGAGAAAATGTGGCTTGCTCAACTTCACATCAGTTCAATGCTGTACCGTAAGTGTGACCTAAGATTTTTTTAAATTCCAGCCAGTTATAAGAGCAAATAAAGAACATGTAAATATTCAATGGAGTGCTGAGAGGCCTGTCTTGGCCTGAATGCTTAAAGATCCAGTGTAACTGGAACTTTCCACTTTCATATCACACAAAATTGAATTTGAGGTAAAATGTGTTAAATCTATAACTAGAATACAAGCAGCCTAAATTAATATGTAAAACAAACAGCGTGTCAGAAACTGGCTGGCTGCCCACCAAAACTTATTCTCCACTTCAGTGGTAACAGCATTATAGCTGGACATATGGCCATTAATATATACCATGCGTTCTATTCTCTCTTACACTTAGGTGTGACCTTCTGCTAAATGTTCTCCAATGGAACGTGAGCAGCAGCAATGAGTGCCACTTCTAGGTCTGGCCCGTAAACCTCTCTGCTTGCTCCTTGGTGCCCTTTTTCCCATTCCTGTGTGCTGGAATGACGCTGAGCAGGGCGAGTTTGGTAGCCTTGGGTTGAACATGGCCAAACTGCTTCAGACTAGGTTTCTGACTACCTGTCTACCTCCACCCCCTCTCCTGCCTATGAGAACACCTGTCATTGCCTTATTAAACCAGGGTTCCAGCAGGAGACAGAACTATCCCAGATATTTGAACAGAGAGAATTTAATATCAAGAATTGTTTAACAGCACAACAACAAATGAAAGGATGAAAAAATATGGTACACTTTGTACACGATGGACTACTACTTAGCCATGAAGAGAAGTGAAGTCTTGGATGAACCTTGAAAACATTATACTGAGCGAATGAAGTCAGTTGCAAAAGGACTAATACTGTATGATCTCACGTATGTTAAGAAAATATATAGAAACCGAAGTTTATTACTGGTTGGGGGGGTGGAGAAAGGAGGAAGTTTTGGGTTAGGCGGCATTGAGCTTATGTTAATGGTGGTGGAATAATTTGGAAAAGAACAACGATATTGGCTGCACAGCATGAAGAATGCAATCAATGTCACTGAATTGTACGCGTAGAAGTTGTTGAATTGGCAAATGTTTTGTACATATTTTCACAAAAAAAGTCATTTAAATATGAGTTGTTAACTAGGAAACTGAAAGAGTGGGCGTGAGCTGTTACATTTAGGAGGTGGGTTTAGGGGGAGTCTATTGGTTCTAGCAGCATAGGATCGTCTTTGTCGTTGTTAGTTGATTCCGACTCGTGGTGACCCCATGTATGCAGACTAGAACTGCTCCACAGGGTTTTCAAGGCCTTCCAGAAGCAGATTGCCAGGCCTGTCTTCCAAGCATCTTTTGCTAGTTGTTGGGCGCTTAACTGTTTGCACCACCCAGGGACTTGTTAGTATACTCTAACCAGTAAAAGTGTCAAAATATATAAAGCAAGTGCCTGGAAATGCAAGGAGGAACAACGGAACCAAAATAGAGGGTTCATCTAACTTACCTCTGACAACCAATGACAAATGCAGTCTACAAAATGATGCTACACAGGGGCGGGGGTTTAAGGATCATGGTTTCAGGGGACATCTATTAAGAAAGCATTCTGATTCCCACTTTGGAGAGTGGTGTCTGGAGTCTTAAATGCTAGCAAGTAGCCATCTAAGATGCATCAATTGGTCTCAACCTACCTGGAGCAAGGAAGCATGAAGAACACCAAAGACACAAGGTAATTATCGCCTAAAAGACAGAAAGGACCACATAAACCAGAGACTACATCAGCCTGAGACCAGAAGAACTAAATGGTGCCCAGCCACAACCGATGACTGCCCTAACAGGGAACACAACAGAGAACCCCTGAAGAAGCAAGAGAGCAGTGGGATGCAGACCCCAAATTCTCATAAAAAGACCAGACTTAATGGTCACACTGGGACTAGAAGGACCCCAGAGGCCATGGTCCCCAGACCTTCTGTTACCCAAGACAGGAATGATTCCCAAAGCCAACTCTTCAGACAGGGATTGGACTGGAATATGGGATGGAAAATGATACTGGTGAAGAACGAGCTTCTTGGATCAAGAGGACACATGAGACTATGTTGGCATCTTCTGTCTGGAGCGGGGATGAGAGGGCAGAGGGGGCCAGAAGATACCCAAATGGACATGAGGAGAGAGAGTGGAGGGAAGAACTGTGCTATCTCATTAGAGAGAGAGCAGTTAGGAGTGTATAGCAAGGTGTATGTAAATTTTTGTATGAGAGACTGACCTGATTTGTAAACTTTCACTTAAAGCACAATATAAGTTAATAAAAAAAAAAGAATAAATGGCAATACTAAAATAATAATAATGCTATAGAGCATGGGAATAGTATAATCACTAATATATATTTAATTACAAATCCAAATAACAGAGATTAATTACATCCTTTTAAGCCCGCTGAAACATTTACCAAAACTGACCATATTTTGGTTACCTCTATTCAAAATTAGAAATAGTACAGACTGCATTTTCTGGTGTCAGAAAAAAAAAAAAAAGACTACAAAACCAAAACTGGTGCCATCGAGCCGATTACCACTCACTGACCATATAGCTGTCCCATAGGGTTTCCAAGGAGCAGCTGGTGGATTCGAACTGCCAACCTTTTGGTTAGCATAACAAAAATACAAGAGAGAAAAAAAACATCTTGGAAATTTTGGAATTCCTATCTAAATTGAGGAAACCCCGGTGGCGTAGTGGTTAAGTGCTACAGATGCTAACCAAAGGGTTGGCAGTTCGAATGTCAGGTGCTCCTTGGAAAGTCTATGGAGCAGTTCTACTCTGTCCTAAAGGGTTGCTGTGAGTCGGAATCGATGGCACTGGGTTTGTTTTTTTTGGGTTTATCTAAACTGAAAACAAAATGGAATATCTAGACTATTGTCAAATACTACATATAGGATGGCTAAAGCCATATTCAGAGAAAAATTCATAGCCTCAAATATAGTACTAAACAAGATAGCATGAAAATACACAAATTCTAATTTCAAGAAATCTAAAAATGATGACAAAATAAAAGCAGAAGAAAATGGTAAGATGAAACAGAAATTAATTACTTAAAAAAAAGTCAAAATAAACCCAAGAGCTGTTTTTTTAAAGAAAGCAGACACAACTCATTTACTGATTGGGTAAGGAACAGGACGAAGGATAGTTTACGTTTGTTGACGTCTATTACCCTTGGCGCTGTGCTTATAGTTTACTGTATTCGCTCCATCTCTGGAGGTAAGCACTATTATTATCATTTTACATATGAATAAACTGAGGCACAGAGTTTAAGCATTTTACGGAATGTCGTGCAGCTAATAAATAGCTGAACAATCAGGTTCCAGATCACAAAATCAGAGAGAGCAAATAATCACAGATGCAGAGGAAATTTTAAAATGTAAATGACACATATTATCAGAGTTGACTACAACTCATAGTGACCCTATAGGACTGAGTAGAACCGCCCCATAGGGTTTCCAAGGCTGTAATCTTTACAGACTGCCACATCTTTCTCCTGTAGAGTAGCTGGTGGATTTGAACCAGTGACCTTCTGGTTATCAGCCTAGCTTTTAACCACTAGACCACCAGGACTCCTTACGATACCTACTAACATTAGACAATTTCCAAACTTATAACATGACTGGTTTAAAGATGTTTCATCAAGAAACAAGGCCATCTATCTGTCAATGTTTGAGCAATCTGGGAAGGGTTGGGGGAATCAGCCGTCACCTTGCCCATTCCCAGTTTAAAACATCACTGGTCGGTGTGTGATGTGTAAGGTGTCTTGTGAACAGCAGATTGAGGACACGAGGGAGCAGCATCCCTAACTGAAGAATTAGGAAAACCTAGAGCTGGGATAGAAGCACATTTATTCTGGAACGTGGCTTGATCTTCCTTCCTCACAAAAAGCTGGCCTGAGGCATATACATCTGACGGAAAAGGCAGACCCCAGGGCATCTTGCTGGAAGCACTGAAGGGTCACAGCGTAAGTGTATTTCACGCTCTTTTTGAACTCACAATATAATGAGTGAAGAAACTCAGTAACATCAAAGTCCCACCTACCATGTTCCCATATTTGGAAGAGAAACGCAGTGCAAGGTGGATAAGCAACTCTCCGCTCTTGTGTGATCAGCACAGTGAACCACAGGGCCAGGTTTAAGTGGCAATTTTGGTTCAAACACCAGCTGAGCCCCTGGTAAAGATGACGGGTTCAGAGGGGTCCAGATCACTTGGAGAAGCACTTGTTTTCTGAGCCTGAGAGTGGGCGCTGTAATCAGAAATCTTTCATGCAGCATGCATTTCTGGCTCTTCAGATTCAATTGTTTTTTGATGGAGACATTGCAAATTACGAAAGCAGAGCTCGTGACCTAGAAGTTTGGCAGCTCAATCAAGTTTCTCTTCTGGCCAACATCAGGCAAGACTCTGGGAGAAAAAGGAGCAGAGCAAATCCAAGCAGAAATGAAATGTCTGAATCTAATTTTTTTTTCCCTGCCATTTTCTTATCCAGCAAAAAGAGAATGTTGATTCTGCAGTCTTTGAAATCATGAATCTGCCCTCAATTAAAGGGCTTTGGCTTAGTTTTTTCTTTCTATAAAATCTATTTTTTTATCTTAGGAAACATTCTTTTAGTGCATTTTCATTACACAGTTCTGGGCTGCTTTGCACTGTTCTTTGTGTAACCATCACCACTGTTTATTTCCAAAATCTTTTCAAACAGAAACTCTGTATCCATTAAGAAATGAAAAGTCTACTTTTTAAAACATCTATATTATTATCGGGGCCCTGGTGGCACAGTGGTTAAGCCTTTGGCTGCTGACCAAAAAGTCAGCAGCTTGAATCCAGCAGCCGCTCCTTGGAAACCCTGTGGGGCGGTTCTACGGTGTCCTGTAGGGTCACTATGAGTCGGAATTGACTCATGGCAATGGGTTTGGGTTTTTTGAGTTTATATTATTATTATTTTAATGACAATGTTGTTGCTAGTTGCTGTCAAGTTGGCTCCAACTCATTGGTATGCTCCAGTCCTTTGTGAAGTCTGAGCACCTTCCAACCTAGCCGGCCCATCCTCCAGCACTATATCAGACAACATTCTGTTGAGATCCATAGAGTGTTCTTTGGCTAATTTTCAGAAGTAGGTTGCCAGGCCTTTCTTCCTAGTCTGTTTTAGTCTGGAAGGTCTACTGAAACCTGTCCACCATGGGCGACCCTGCTGGTATTTGATATACTTACTGGTGGTGTAGCTCCCAGCATCATAGCAACACGCCAGCCACCACCAACTGACAGATGGGTGGTGGGTAATGACAATAATGGCAAAAAAAAAAAAAAAAGTCTGAACAAACGTCCTCAGTGGAGAGAGAATCCCCGTGCAAACACGGAAGGACCGAAACTCTCTTCCAGGTCTGCTGCCTTGGCTTCTGCCCCTCTGTCTTCCTGCTCCCGCCCCTTCATGGAGTCCCCAGCCATAGGGCTTGGGGTTGTCTTTCGGGTAAGTTCTCCCCAGGACCAAACTTCCCCTGGGCATGGTACATGTAATTAGCAGGGACAGTAAAAACCCTTAAAAACCCATTGCGGTGGAGTCGATTCCCGACCCTAGAGGGGTCAGTAGAGACAGTAGGGAGTGTTGACATCCCTCCCTCAATGCAAGGGGTTTCTTTTCTACTGGGCCTTTCTGGTCCCGGATTGGTAATTCTCCCAAAATGATTGGTCAGGTTGAAATCTTGCAATTGATCCATCTAGCTACTGTTTGCGTAAAGGCTTGCAGGGATTGGTCAGTTCACTGATCCACCCCCACTAGGAGTGGGCGGCTGTGGTTCATTTGGCAATTGGTTGGTTTGCGGCCTGCTGGGTGGGCCTCACCTGGAGAATGTCTACAAAAGGGCCAAACTGATGGAGATTTTTGACTCCGGAGCTGAGCACCACCGTTGGAGAAGGAGACTCTTCTAAGCCAGATAGAGGAGCTATATAGGTCATGGAGGGCTGAACACTGAAGATGGGGAAAGACGGTGGTTTGTTGGCCCCCGGAGAGAGATGGCTGCCGTGGGTTCAGCCGGCCCATGGAGACAGGGCTGAGTGCTTCAGGGCAGGAGGTGGCCCACAAAGCCAGGCACCCCGAAAAGGGGGACGCGGCTGCAGTGCAGGCGGCTCCACGCAGCAGGCAGCGGGGCTGGGGGCTGACCCTGCCTGGGCAGGCCCGAGCCTGAGCCGCCCCAAGTAGGGGTTCGTCCCTACCCAGCGCGGCGGGACCAGCGGCAGAGCAGGTGATGCCAGGCTCAGTGAAGCCTGGGGCAGAGCAGGGCAGGTGTGAGTGGGCCTGGCAGTGCGGCCCAGCGGGGACCTGGTAGGTGGGAGCCACGCGGACACCGGGAGCAGTGGGGAGCCACACGAACCCCGGGGAGCTTGGGGAGACGTATGAACCCCAAGAGCGTGAGCCACGTGGACCCTGGGAGCAGCGGGGAGCCACACGAACCCTAGGAGTGTGAGCCACATGCACCTCGGGAACAGTGGGGAGCCACACGAACCCTGGGAGCGTGGAAGCCACATAAACCCCAGGAGTGTGAGCCACGTGGACCCGAGTGCAGTGGGGAGCCACGCGGACCCTGGGGAGCCCAGACTTGCACCTGAGGCACGTGAATGCAGCATCTGACCTGAACCACAGCACCTGCTGAGTGAGGTAAGTATGGACGTGGGGGGGTAAACTGGGGTGCCCCCTTTGAAAATAAGCAGGTTCCTCTCCTACATAGTGAACTACCTGTAGAGGGTCGGGGCCAGTTTGCTGGGAGAGATGTTTCTTTTGTTTCCCGTTTGCTTTCTATAAATAGGAACCCTGTTGGTGCAGTGGTTAAGTCTCTCCTCTGCTAACCAAACCGGTTAGCCCACTCTGCAGGAGAAAGATGGGGCAGTTTGTGTCCTGAAGATTTACAGCCTTGGAAACCCTGTGGGGCAGTTCTACTTTGATCTATAGGCTTGCTATGAGTTGGAATTGCCTGGATGGCAAGGGGTTTGGTTTTTTTGGTTTTTCTGTAAGTAATAATGGCTTTCACTTTGCCAACACTATGTAAGTGTCTTCTGTGTCTGGCTTGATCATACTGGATGAACGTAGCATCCATGGAGTGGGTGAAGCCCTCCTTCCTAGTAATTTCATTGCTGCATGGAAGTCTGAGGCACATTCTGTCTGTGTGTGCAATGCAGATAGACAAACAGACATCTCCCTATTCAGGGCTTATACCTTTTAGGATCCATGGTTTCTAAACAGAATTTTAGAGTTGGTGGAACCCCTGCTTTATATACCATGATCAAGAGGTGATGAAGCCGAGGCCGTCCGAGCTGTGCTTCTGCCCAAGCCCAATGAAGACCCAGGTGGAGCTGAAACTCCTGATGGACACTGCAGCGGGTGGAGAGGTCGCCGGCAGAGTCTGTACCCAGGTCCTGGAAGGAGCCCAGAGGGAACCTCTCTGGGAGGGGCTCATCCAGCCTCTAGTCCACTCCTGAGGCAAGATATTTTTCTTACCTTCTTAGGAAAGAAATGATGCTGCCCCGAGGAGTCTGGGATCCTTGAAGGAAATTATGAACGGTGGGACTTAAGCTACATTGACACTGCTTCTGACTATCATATGCTTCTTCCCCCTCCCTTAGACCTCAAATGTCTTTCTGGGCTCCTGTGGTGCAGTGAATCACTTAATATGGCCCTTCTAGCCATTGTCTTTGTGACGCATACACAATGATTGAGTGGGATTATACAAATAAGGTATATGGAACCTGTGATAGTCATGGCTATGTGTCAGCTTGGCCATGATTCCCAGTATTGTGTGGTTGTTCTCCATTTTTTGTGTTATGGATCCTGACTGCTACACATCGATGATGCAGGGTTAGTGTAAAGTGTGTCTTGGGTTGCAGCCTTGCAGAAGGGCCTGACTCGAGTTCTACCCTTATTCAAGTTATGCCTTTCCCTGGGGTGTGGCCTGCATCTAAGATATATGTGTGTGTCCTGGTCTGGTTCATGATCAATTGACCTCCCCAGAGGCCTGCTTCCTAACCTGCCAATTCTGGGATTCGCTGGTCTCCACAGCCTCTTCGGCTGGCAGTCTGTTATGTGATCTGACTGACCACCTTCTGCAGCCTCGTGAGCCAACAGCCTATGGTCTAAACTGCTGGTTTGGGTTCTCAGCTCCTGTACCCATTTGGGTCAGGAGAAGCCTACCCCTGACCCATGAATTTGGGACTTGCCAGCCTCCAGAACCCTTTGAGCCAGTTCCTTTATATGGTCCCTGAGCACTGTGAGATGTTGCAGTGAATTAGGGAACACAAAGATGGGAGGGAGAGTCCTGAGGGGAGGGGGAGTGGCTGATGTTAGAGATGATAGAGTGGGACAGCAGCTTGGAAAATTGGACATTGAACCTCCACCTTATAGGAGCCAGCTTTGTGCTGATGTTTATAAATAAAAGTATTTATTTAGTTCCTTTGTTCTTCCTGGACTCCTCTACTGATAGAATCTCTCCCACTGCCAGATAACGTGTCTGACTCTACCCTTTGCCCTTCCAGTCTGCATACTCAAGTCTCACTATCTGTTCCCTTCTGTCCATTGCTGCAAAATTAAATGTCTATACATACCACATTCATCTCGTAAGTAAACCTTCAGTGCCTCCCTATTCCTGCCTCTTTGAATCAGTCTCAACTACTCATGGTCCTCAAAACAAAGACGTTGAGGTGATCCCCTTGCCCAAAGTGCACTTGTTATTCAGTCCTTCCATCTTTGTGGCACCTCGTCCTCTAGGACTCTGAGGTTCTACTGGTCTCTACTTCTGCATGGCCAAGGATACCATGGGATTCATGTAACTGTAGGCTACAGAGAGGCCTGGTGGCACAGTGGTTGAGAGCTATGTCTGCTAAACAAAAGATTCTCAGTTGGAATCCACCAGCCACTCCTTGGAAACTCTACAGGGAAGTTCTACTCTGTCCTATATGTTCTGTGAGTCGGAACTGACTCGACGGCAATGGGTACAGGCTACAGATTATCCACTGGTGTGTTCATTAGTTCATGGGGTCAGTGCTTTCTTGGATGAAGATTAAACCTTATGAGGCCCAGCACTCAATAAAAGCTATAAACTGGGTGTTTCCACCTGGTTCCCACCGCAGTGCTGAACATGTAGCAGAAGCTATGTAAACTGGGTGTCTCCACCTGGTTCCCACCGCAGTGCTGAACATGTAGCAGAGGCTGTGTAAACTGGGTGTCTCCACCTGGTTCCACCCGCAGTGCTGAACATGTAGCAGAGGCTGTGTAAACTGGGTGTCTCCGCCTGGTTCCCACCGCAGTGCTGAACATGTAGCAGAGGCTGTGTAAACTGGGTGTCTCCACCTGGTTCCACCCGCAGTGCTGAACATGTAGCAGAGGCTGTGTAAACTGGGTGTCTCCGCCTGGCTCCCACCGAAGTCCTGAACATGTAGCAGAGGCTGTGTAAACTGGGTGTCTCCACCTGGCTCCCACCGCAGTCCTGAACATGTAGCAGAGGCTGTGTAAACTGGGTGTCTCCACCTGGTTCCCACCGCAGTCCTGAACATGTAGCCGAAGCTGTGTAAACTGGGTGCCTCCGCCTGGTTCCCACCGCAGTGCTGAACATGTAGCAGAACCTGTGTAAACTGGGTCTCTCCACCTGGCTCCCACCGCAGTGCTGAACATGTAGCAGAACCTGTGTAAACTGGGTCTCTCCGCCTGGTTCCCACCGCAGTCCTGAACATGTAGCAGAGGCTGTGTAAACTGGGTGTCTCCACCTGGTTCCCACCGCAGTACTGAACATGTAGCAGAGGCTGTGTAAACTGGGTGTCTCCGCCTGGCTCCCACCGCAGTGCTGAACATGTAGCAGAGGCTGTGTAAACTGGGTGTCTCCACCTGGCTCCCACCGCAGTCCTGAACATGTAGCAGAGGCTGTGTAAACTGGGTGTCTCCACCTGGTTCCCACCGCAGTCCTGAACATGTAGCAGAAGCTGTGTAAACTGGGTGTCTCCGCCTGGTTCCCACCGCAGTGCTGAACATGTAGCAGAACCTGTGTAAACTGGGTCTCTCCACCTGGCTCCCACCACAGTCCTGAACATGTAGCAGAAGCTGTGTAAACTGGGTCTCTCCGCCTGGTTCCCACCGCAGTCCTGAACATGTAGCAGAGGCTGTGTAAACTGGGTCTCTCCGCCTGGTTCCCACCGCAGTCCTGAACATGTAGCAGAGGCTGTGTAAACTGGGTGTCTCCACCTGGTTCCCACCGCAGTGCTGAACATGTAGCAGAGGCTGTGTAAACTGGGTGTCTCCACCTGGTTCCCACCGCAGTGCTGAACATGTAGCAGAGGCTGTGTAAACTGGGTGTCTCCACCTGGTTCCCACCGCAGTGCTGAACATGTAGCAGAGGCTGTGTAAACTGGGTGTCTCCACCTGGTTCCCACCGCAGTGCTGAACATGTAGCAGAGGCTGTGTAAACTGGGTGTCTCCACCTGGTTCCCACCGCAGTGCTGAACATGTAGCAGAGGCTGTGTAAACTGGGTGTCTCCGCCTGGTTCCCACCACAGTCCTGAACATGTAGCAGAGGCTGTGTAAACTGGGTCTCTCCACCTGGCTCCCACCGCCGTCCTGAACATGTAGCAGAGGCTGTGTAAACTGGGTGTCTCCACCTGGTTCCACCTGCAGTGCTGACCATTTAGCAGAGGCTGTGTAAACTGGGTCTCTCCACCTGGTTCCACCGCAGTGCTGAACATGTAGCAGAGGCTGTGTAAACTGGGTGTCTCCGCCTGGTTCCCACCACAGTGCTGAACATGTAGCAGAGGCTGTGTAAACTGGGTGTCTCCACCTGGTTCCACCCGCAGTGCTGAACATGTAGCAGAGGCTGTGTAAACTGGGTGTCTCCGCCTGGTTCCCACCACAGTCCTGAACATGTAGCAGAGGCTGTGTAAACTGGGGTCTCTCCACCTGGCTCCCACCGCACTCCTGAACATGTAGCAGAGGCTGTGTAAACTGGGTGTCTCCACCTGGTTCCACCTGCAGTGCTGACCATTTAGCAGAGGCTGTGTAAACTGGGTCTCTCCACCTGGTTCCACCGCAGTGCTGAACATGTAGCAGAAGCTGTGTAAACTGGGTGTCTCCACCTGGTTCCCACCGCAGTCCTGAACATGTAGCAGAGGCTGTGTAAACTGGGTGTCTCCGCCTGGCTCCCACCGAAGTCCTGAACATGTAGCAGAGGCTGTGTAAACTGGGTGTCTCCACCTGGCTCCCACCGCAGTCCTGAACATGTAGCAGAGGCTGTGTAAACTGGGTGTCTCCACCTGGTTCCCACCGCAGTCCTGAACATGTAGCAGAAGCTGTGTAAACTGGGTGTCTCCGCCTGGTTCCCACCGCAGTGCTGAACATGTAGCAGAACCTGTGTAAACTGGGTCTCTCCACCTGGCTCCCACCGCAGTGCTGAACATGTAGCAGAACCTGTGTAAACTGGGTCTCTCCGCCTGGTTCCCACCGCAGTCCTGAACATGTAGCAGAGGCTGTGTAAACTGGGTGTCTCCACCTGGTTCCCACCGCAGTACTGAACATGTAGCAGAGGCTGTGTAAACTGGGTGTCTCCACCTGGTTCCCACCGCAGTGCTGAACATGTAGCAGAGGCTGTGTAAACTGGGTGTCTCCACCTGGTTCCCACCGCAGTGCTGAACATGTAGCAGAGGCTGTGTAAACTGGGTGTCTCCACCTGGTTCCCACCGCAGTGCTGAACATGTAGCAGAGGCGGTGTAAACTGGGTGTCTCCACCTGGTTCCCACCGCAGTGCTGAACATGTAGCAGAGGCTGTGTAAACTGGGTGTCTCCACCTGGTTCCCACCGCAGTCCTGAACATGTAGCAGAGGCTGTGTAAACTGGGTGTCTCCACCTGGTTCCCACCGCAGTGCTGAACATGTAGCAGAGGCTGTGTAAACTGGGTGTCTCCACCTGGTTCCACCCGCAGTGCTGAACATGTAGCAGAGGCTGTGTAAACTGGGTGTCTCCGCCTGGTTCCCACCACAGTCCTGAACATGTAGCAGAGGCTGTGTAAACTGGGTCTCTCCACCTGGCTCCCACCGCAGTCCTGAACATGTAGCAGAGGCTGTGTAAACTGGGTGTCTCCACCTGGTTCCACCTGCAGTGCTGACCATTTAGCAGAGGCTGTGTAAACTGGGTCTCTCCACCTGGTTCCACCGCAGTGCTGAACATGTAGCAGAAGCTGTGTAAACTGGGTGTCTCCACCTGGTTCCCACCGCAGTCCTGAACATGTAGCAGAGGCTGTGTAAACTGGGTGTCTCCGCCTGGCTCCCACCGCAGTGCTGAACATGTAGCAGAGGCTGTGTAAACTGGGTGTCTCCACCTGGTTCCCACCACAGTCCTGAACATGTAGCAGAGGCTGTGTAAACTGGGTCTCTCCACCTGGCTCCCACCGCAGTCCTGAACATGTAGCAGAGGCTGTGTAAACTGAGTGTCTCCACCTGGTTCCACCTGCAGTGCTGACCATTTAGCAGAGGCTGTGTAAACTGGGTGTCTCCACCTGGTTCCACCGCAGTGCTGAACATGTAGCAGAGGCTGTGTAAACTGGGTGTCTCCACCTGGTTCCCACCACAGTCCTGAACATGTAGCAGAAGCTGTGTAAACTGGGTGTCTCTGCCTGGTTCCCACCGCAGTCCTGAACATGTAGCAGAAGCTGTGTAAACTGGGTGTCTCCACCTGGTTCCCACCGCAGTCCTGAACATGTAGCAGAAGCTGTGTAAACTGGGTGTCTCCACCTGGTTCCCACCGCAGTCCTGAACATGTAGCAGAAGCTGTGTAAACTGGGTGTCTCCACCTGGTTCCCACCGCAGTCCTGAACATGTAGCAGAAGCTGTGTAAACTGGGTGTCTCCGCCTGGTTCCCACCGCAGTGCTGAACATGTAGCAGAACCTGTGTAAACTGGGTCTCTCCGCCTGGCTCCCACCGCAGTCCTGAACATGTAGCAGAAGCTGTGTAAACTGGGTCTCTCCGCCTGGTTCCCACCGCAGTCCTGAACATGTAGCAGAGGCTGTGTAAACTGGGTGTCTCCACCTGGTTCCCACCGCAGTGCTGAACATGTAGCAGAGGCTGTGTAAACTGGGTGTCTCCACCTGGTTCCCACCGCAGTGCTGAACATGTAGCAGAGGCTGTGTAAACTGGGTCTCTCCACCTGGCTCCCACCGCAGTGCTGAACATGTAGCAGAACCTGTGTAAACTGGGTCTCTCCGCCTGGCTCCCACCGCAGTCCTGAACATGTAGCAGAGGCTGTGTAAACTGGGTGTCTCCACCTGGTTCCCACCACAGTGCTGAACATGTAGCAGAGGCTGTGTAAACTGGGTGTCTCCACCTGGTTCCCACCGCAGTCCTGAACATGTAGCAGAGGCTGTGTAAACTGGGTGTCTCCACCTGGTTCCCACCGCTGTGCTGAACATGTAGCAGAGGCTGTGTAAACTGGGTGTCTCCGCCTGGTTCCCACCACAGTCCTGAACATGTAGCAGAGGCTGTGTAAACTGGGTCTCTCCACCTGGCTCCCACCGCAGTCCTGAACATGTAGCAGAGGCTGTGTAAACTGGGTGTCTCCACCTGGCTCCCACCGCAGTGCTGAACATGTAGCAGAGGCTGTGTAAACTTGGTCTCTCCACCTGGTTCCCACCACAGTCCTGAACACATAGCAGAAGCTGTGTAAACTGGGTGTCTCCACCTGGCTCCCACCGCAGTCCTGAACATGTAGCAGAGGCTGTGTAAACTGGGTGTCTCCACCTGGTTCCCACCACAGTCCTGAACATGTAGCAGAAGCTGTGTAAACTGGGTGTCTCCGCCTGGTTCCCACCGCAGTCCTGAACATGTAGCAGAAGCTGTGTAAACTGGGTGTCTCCACCTGGTTCCCACCGCAGTCCTGAACATGTAGCAGAGGCTGTGTAAACTGGGTGTCTCCGCCTGGCTCCCACCGCAGTCCTGAACATGTAGCAGAGGCTGTGTAAACTGGGTGTCTCCACCTGGCTCCCACCGCAGTCCTGAACATGTAGCAGAGGCTGTGTAAACTGGGTGTCTCCGCCTGGTTCCCACCGCAGTCCTGAACATGTAGCAGAGGCTGTGTAAACTGGGTGTCTCCGCCTGGTTCCCACCGCAGTCCTGAACATGTAGCAGAAGCTGTGTAAACTGGGTGTCTCCGCCTGGTTCCCACCGCAGTGCTGAACATGTAGCAGAACCTGTGTAAACTGGGTGTCTCCACCTGGCTCCCACCGCAGTGCTGAACATGTAGCAGAAGCTGTGTAAACTGGGTCTCTCCGCCTGGTTCCCACCGCAGTCCTGAACATGTAGCAGAGGCTGTGTAAACTGGGTGTCTCCACCTGGTTCCCACCGCAGTCCTGAACATGTAGCAGAAGCTGTGTAAACTGGGTGTCTCCACCTGGTTCCCACCGCAGTCCTGAACATGTAGCAGAAGCTGTGTAAACTGGGTGTCTCCACCTGGTTCCCACCGCAGTCCTGAACATGTAGCAGAAGCTGTGTAAACTGGGTGTCTCCACCTGGTTCCCACCGCAGTCCTGAACATGTAGCAGAAGCTGTGTAAACTGGGTGTCTCCACCTGGTTCCCACCGCAGTCCTGAACATGTAGCAGAGGCTGTGTAAACTGGGTCTCTCCACCTGGTTCCCACCGCAGTCCTGAACATGTAGCAGAGGCTGTGTAAACTGGGTCTCTCCACCTGGTTCCCACCGCAGTGCTGAACATGTAGCAGAGGCTGTGTAAACTGGGTGTCTCCACCTGGTTCCCACTGCAGTCCTGAACATGTAGCAGAGGCTGTGTAAATGTTTGCTGGCTTAACAGAAAAGAGTGTGGGTAAAACTGCTTACTACCAGTGGGGACTTCTCCAGACCAAGTTGTAATTGTCTGGTTGTCTGAGAGAGGACAGGGACAAAGGGATTTTTTGGTGATTTTGTACATGATTTGCAGTAAGGCTTAGAGAAATTCAGTAAACCTGTGCATGTTTATCTCATCTAGAAAATGGAAGTTTGAAAAAATGGTCAAGCCGACGTTTATGAGAGCAGCTGATGAATGGCTTTAGTCATTTGAAAGCAAAAGGCTGAGAATTCCAACTTTGTTTGTAAAGATAGCTTTAGAGCCACATTCTGAGCTGGAAAGTTTTACTCAAATTAATAATACAAGTGATTTTTCAGCTTGTATTGAACAGGGAAGTAAATAACCAGAACTAGACTTAGTCAGTTCAGCAGAGTCAGCAGCTGGTTAAGTGGTTCTCTCAAATACATCAAGGACAGTGCCATTAATTTTCTCGGTTTTGGAGGTGGTGTGTGATCCCAATACGGTTCCTTCTGCTTTTGGCCCAGTGCCCCATATCCTTGGTAGGAGTTTAATTGGGAGCTGTTTGGTTGAAATATATGATACCAGTGAAATTTTCCTTATGCTGTTTTACCGAGAGACCCAAGGCAGCAATGTAGTGGTTTTAGTTGGAATGGACACGTGCCTTTAGTCGCCTGCTTTGACATTAGCTGCAGGAAATGTGCTCTGGTCCTTTGCTCTCTCTGGTCTCCATCCCCTCATCAGAAGCAGGAGGAGAACTAGTAGTTAGCCCTCCCCACCTCACAGGTCAATAGACAGGAAAGGGCCCTGAAAAGTATTATAACATGTTAATACATGTCTGCTCCAACTCATGGCGACCCCACATGTGTCAGAGTAGAAATGTGCTCCACAGGGCTTTCAGTGGCTGCTTTTCTCAGAATTAGATCACCAGGCTTTTCTTCCAAGGTACCTCTGGGTGGATTTGAATCTCCAACCTTTCGGTTAGCAGCCAAGTGTATTAACCATTTGTATCACCCAGGGACTCCTTTTAATATATAAACCAAAAAAACACCTGTGTTGTTGTTTCTGGCTCATAGCAACCCCGTAAGACAGAGCAGAATTGCACCGTAAGGTTTCCAAGGAGCAGCTGGTAGATTCGAACTGCCGACCTTCAGGTTAGCAGCCGAGCTCTTAACTACTGCGCCACTAGAGCGCCTTTTAATACGTGGTACCATATAATTATTGAAAGTTGCTTGGCATAGTAGGACTGTATATTATTATTCTATTACACAGTGTATAAAAAGTAGTTTCTCCATAAACAAGCACTGTATTGTCGTACATATGGGAGCATGACCTTAATATGCTCATGTTGGTATTAGAACAGTGACCACCCAGGACAGCTGGCATGCCGCCTCAACACTGCCATACAGGACTGAGATCTATAATTCCTCCCCAAAAGCGTAATTTTTCACAGCAATAATAGTCACCAGTTCAAGGACCTTTCCCAGCCATCATCCCATTTTATCCTCACCACCTCAGAGTCCCAGCTCCGACACCCGTGTGGTGCCCCTCTTCCTCGTGCTGCGGCCCAGTGCCCAGCCCAGTTCTCACCCCAGACTGACCTCTCTGCGGCGAAAGTGTGCCCAGTGGTGAGCGGCCACTTGAAGTGAGGGTAGCTGCCTTCCTCACCGTTTACACCTGCGGCTTGGGGACTTCTCCAGACTGGACTGGGCAGGGAGTCTGGCAGCAGCTGTCCCCTCTGTCTGCGGTCCCTTTCAGGGCTTCTCCTGTTGCCTTCAGGAAACTAATGTCCTGCGATAACCTGAGCCCTTTCTGTCTGGAGCGATGTGATACTTCTGGATTGTCTTTTGTTGCATCTTGGTGGGCCTGTCCGTGGGGCTTGGCCACTTGTTATCAAGCTGAGGAGGCTAGGAGAGGTGATCTGAACTCTGAGGAGCAAGAGGAATGGGGAGAGGGCATCGTGATGTGTGATGTGTAAACCGAGGTCTCAGCTGCGCAAGGAAAGGCCTTTAGGTAGAAAGTGATAGTAGGTTCTTCTTCTATGAAGTTCCTGGATGCCTCTTATTTCCTGCTTCCAAAACATGTGTTCGATGTGTGTGTGTTGTGTGTGTGTTGTGTGTTTGATGGCAGCAAGGAGAACTCTTCGTCCCATAGCCAGTGGCATGGTGGGTAGCAAGCCAGGCCCAACGAGGCCTTATGAGGAACGTCCCTGCTTCCCGTATGGCATAGGTTCCTTCCTGGCTACAGCTGAAAGGTTTGTTTCTGGCTCCACAGGACAGAAGCATGTTTCCCTTCCAGCTGAGGCCAACCCCTGCAGCTCTGCTGGGATCTCAGCCCGTTCTGTCTTCTCAGGCCCCTTACCCACCAGTCATCTCCTGTCTTTTCTGCTCCTTACTGGTTTCTTCCTATTAGCATTAAAGTGTACTTTCTTGTCTCCCATCTTAAAACAAACCCTCCTGCCTCACTTTCCGTGGCCCTCCATCCACACAGTCGTTCTCCTCCCATTCACAGCCAGACTTCTTCAGAGAGCTGTCTACACGTGTTCCCTGCATTTTCTCACCACCTGCCCTGTCATCAAAACGACTCTTACTATGGCACCAAACAACAACAAAGGTCACCAATCATTTCCATGGCACCAAGTCCAAATGACATTTTTCAGGCCTCGTCTTCTAGCTGTGTTAACCCAATAGCCACTCCCTCCTGAAAACACCATCTTCCCTTGGCTTCCAGGTCACCACATTCTCCTAGTTTCCCTCCTTCTTCCCCGGGAAGCTCTTTCTCCATTTCTTTTACTGGCTCATTCTCTTCCAACCAGTTGTTGCCAAGACAGTTCCAACTTATGGTGATGTCATGTGTTTCAGAGTGGAACTGTGCTCAGTAGAGTTTTCAATGTCTGTGATGTATGGGAAGTAGATCACCAAGCCTTTCTTCCAAGGTTCCTGTGGGTGGACTCAAACCACCAATCTTTTGGTTAGTAGCCAGTACTTAGCCATTTCCGCTACCCAGGGACTCTTTATCCTCTTCTACCCATCGTTCTTTTTTACCCATCATTAAAATGTTGGGGCTCCCCTTGGCTTGGTCTAAGACCCCCTTTTCCTCTATAATCTTTCACTTTCTTGTAAGACGTCAACAGTCAATGTCCTACTGTACAAAAAAGACTCTTATATTTATAACTTCAGCCCAGATCCCACCTCTGACACTAGATTCATAGCCAACTACCTTCTTGACAGCTCAGGCATTTCATAGTCAATAGGTTCAATAAAGAACCCATGGTGATCTCTCTTCCAACTCCTAAATCCTGGTTTTCTTCCAGTTTTCCTTCCATAACCCATATATCCATGTGTGGAGGCATCAAGTTTGGGATTTATCTTTGATGTTACCCTCTGCTTCCCTCCAGTCAGTCAGTTACCAAGTGTTGTCAATTCTGTTTCTAATAATTTTTGAATCAGTCCAGTTCTCTCAATTCCACAGCCACCACCCTAATTTAGGCCACCTTCATCCTGTAGGTGGACATCTTCACTGGTCTCCTAACTCATTCTCTGCCATCAGCCAGATACAGTCTTTCAAAAAGCAAATGTGAGCATGGAGAGTGGACTTAAAACAGTGAGCTTAGAATAAAACGCTTAGGATAAAATTCAGAATCCTTTTCTCAGTTCCTCAGACTCGTCACAGAGCTTTGTCTCTGTGCGCTGTGCCTGGAGGTCTCCGCCTCCCGCTCTCACCTCACTCCTTCCGCCTGATTGTCTCCTCCTCATCGGTCAGCTTTCGGCTCAAACTGGCCAGAGCTTCGCTCCTTCAGGGAGGTAGAAGCAGCCATCTCAGTTGTGACTCAGCAATTGACTAAGCGATTAGTTCCTTCAGACCTTACACTACCTTTGAGGGTGATGAAAGGATTCTGAAACTGATTGTGGTGATAGATGAACAAATTGGTGAATACATGAAAAGCCACTGAATTGTTCACTTTAAATGGGTGAATTGTATGGAATGTGAATTACATCTCAATAAAGTTGTATAAAAAAACAAAAACAAAACCTTCCACTACAACGAACACTCTAGAAGAGGCAGTGACCCTGTCTATCTTGTTTACCATTGAGTACCCAGCATGCCACAGGGCACCTGGCGCACAGCCTGTTGTTAATAAATATTGGGCTGTCTTGGAGCTTTTTATGTCAATGCCCTTCAATTCTGTCAGGCTGCAAGGGGAAGCCACTACCACCAGCTGCTGTTGAATCAGCTCCGACTCACGGTGACCGTATCTGTGTCAGGGTAGATCTGTGCTCCACAGGGTTTTCAGTGGCTGGTTTTCCAGAGGCAGATAGCCAGGCCTTTCTTCTGAAGCACCTCTGGGTGGACTCAAACCTCCATGATGTCCTTCTCCGGGTCTGGTCACTCCTGATGACATGTCCAAAGTATGTGAGACTAAGTCTTGCCATCATGGCTTCTCAGGAGCACTCTGGCTGTACTTCTTCCAAGACAGACTTGTTTGTTCTTCCGGCAGTCCATGGTATAGTCAATATTCTTTGCCAACACCATAATCCAAAGGCGTCAATTTTTCATATGTCTTCCTTAGTCATGGTCCAGCTTTCGCATGCATATGAGGCAACTGAAAATAACCATGGCTTGGGTCAGACGCACCTTAGTTGCCAAAGTGACATCTTTGCTTTTTTACACTTTAAAGAGGTCATTTGCACCAGAGGAAAGCCTGGTGGAGTAGTGGTTAAGTGCTACGGCTGCTAACCAAAAGGTCAGCAGTTTAAATCCACCAGGAGCTCCTGGAAACCCTGTGGGGGCAGTCCTACTCTGTGCTGTAGGGTCGCTACGAGCCAGACAGCTCCTTGGAAACCCTGTGGGGCAGTCCTACTCTGTGCTGTAGGGTCGCTATGAGCCAGGAGCTCCTTGGAAACCCTGTGGGGCAGTCCTACTCTGTGCTGTAGGGTCGCTATGAGCCAGGAGCTCCTTGGAAACCCTGTGGGGGCAGTCCTACTCTGTGCTGTAGGGTCGCTAGGAGCCGGACAGCTCCTTGGAAACCCTGTGGGGGCGGTCCTACTCTGTGCTGTAGGGTCCCTAGGAGCCAGGAGCTCCTTGCAAACCCTGTGGGGGCGGTCCTACTCTGTGCTGTAGGGTTGCTAGAAGCCGGACAGCTCCTTGGAAACCCTGTGGGGCAGTCCTACTCTGTGCTGTAGGGTCACTACGAGCCAGAAGCTCCTTGGAAACCCTGTGGGGGCGGTCGTACTCTGTGCTGTAGGGTCGCTACGAGCCAGACAGCTCCTTGGAAACCCTGTGGGGCAGTCCTACTCTGTGCTGTAGGGTCGCTACGAGCCAGGAGCTCCTTGGAAACCCTGTGGGGGCGGTCCTACTCTGTGCTGTAGGGTCCCTAGGAGCCAGGAGCTCCTTGCAAACCCTGTGGGGGCGGTCCTACTCTGTGCTGTAGAGTCGCTAGGAGCCGGACAGCTCCTTGGAAACCCTGTGGGGCAGTCCTACTCTGTGCTGTAGGGTCGCCACAAGCTGGACAGCTCCTTGGAAACCCTGTGGGGCGGTCCTACTCTGTGCTGTAAGGTTGCTAGGAGCCGGACAGCTCCTTGGAAACCCTGTGGGGCAGTCCTACTCTGTGCTGTAGGGTCGCCACGAGCCGGAGTTGACTCAACAGCAGCGGGTTTGGTTTTGGTTTTGGTTTGCACCAGATTTGCATTAACCTTTATTTGTTTTGGAATTAAGTGCTCTAAAGGGAACCAGACACAATCGATGTGTTGGGCCCTGTTGGCTCCATTTCCTTCTACTTTCCTTTCTGGATCACCGGCTCAAGATGAAGCAAAATGTGGTCCAGTGAGCATGCTCGCAGTTTGCATGGCAGCTGGGAAAGCTGCCTTCTTTGTGTTCCCTGGGTGTGCGTGTGGCAATAGGTGTGCAGGTAGCAGTCAAGGGCAGCATTTCCAGAGATGTGGAAGAAGAATGGTAGGTAAGTGGACTTCAGAGGAGAGTCCACCTCCAGGTCTCCTTTTTGTCACAGATTCCTCTTTCCAAGTAGCAACATCCCTCTGGCTTTGAAATTACTGCCTGTGCAGACTGCCTGAGGCGTTATTTTCAAGACTTTCTAGCGGGTGCCCCTTGTGGCTTATTTATGTAAGATATTAGTGGGGCCGGCTGCAGAGCTGCATCTTTAGGTAAAAACACCCACAAATGGCTGGAAATGGCTTTGGGGAATGCAAACGAGAACCCCTGACTTTTGCCATAAAACTCTTTCGTCTGTTAGGTGCCAACCAGGAGCACAGGGCCCTGGAGCATCAGTGATGGGCCCGATCCAGATGCATGCAGAATTCTCTGTAAAGCTTTGCGGTTTGCTGTATTTCCACACATACTTGCCTGATTGCTGAGATTTTTAAAGGTTTTTTTTTTTTTTTTCCTGAGTTCTAATTATTTGTGGCAGTGAGTTTCCCAACAAAATCATTCATTCATTCAGGCACTAAGGGTCTAATGGAAACAGGACACTTGAGTCTCTGTTCTCAAAGAGCTTATATTCTAGTGTGGAGACAGAACAATGAAGAGGAAAGAAACATACTACTGTCAGAGAATGGTAATTGTCAAGGGGACCTCTTGTCCAAGTGCTGGCCAGGGCTCTTCTGCAATGTTTGTCATGGCCCCTAGAGGCAGAGAATTGCCATTCACCCACATCATGTGCTTTTGGAATCCAGCCCAAACACCATGTGCTGAAAACAAGCAGGTCCACAATGTATTGTGCTTTTCCAGGGGAGGAGTGAAAACCCTAACGCTTAAAAGCACAGTAGCAGCCAAACGCCAGGATGTTTCCCTACGATGTGAAGCAGGGAATCTTTACATCCTTCCCAAATAAGGGTTATTGTCTGGGTCATCGTGGAGTGTGGGAGGCAAAAATGACTTTGTGATGAATTTTGAGCCTGCTTTATTCTCTGCCTACTTGTGATTTCAACTCCCGTTAGTGTTTTCCGGTAAGCTAATACTGAGTTATAGCGTTCTTTTCTTTAGCAAGGTCTCTTGACAGCCGTAACTCAGGTAATAATAATGGGGGGCAGGAGGAGGAAACAGGTTTTATGATTGTGATAGAGGGAGAAAGGAGGACCCGGGGTTAGGTTTGAGTGAAGCCCAGCGGTAGAGCTTGTAATAGGACTGGCGATTTTCAGGTCTGTTCTGCACACTTAGAAAAGTTATACATGGACATGCTTTCACAATAGTCCCTTAGGGCAAGATGTAATTCCACCTCCTTTTCAGGAACCAGTATGGAGCTTTGGTGGCTGAACACCCCCTCTGCACTGGGAGGTTGGCACAAGTGTAAAGGATGAGGACCCAGCTAATAAAACCCATTGCCGTCAAGTCGATTCCGAGTCATAGCAACCCTATAGGACAGAATAGAACTGCCCTGTAGGGTTGACCCAGCTAATACCAAACCAAAAAATCAAACCCACTGCCGTGAGGCCAGCTAATATAGCAGCTATATGTATATGTATATGTATATGTATATGTATATGTATATGTATATGTATATGTATATGTATATGTATATGTATATGTATATGTATATGTATATGTATATGTATATGTATATGTATATGTATATGTATATGTATATGTATATGTATATGTATATGTATATGTATATGTATATCTCATTCTCTCTTCATTCCCGGGACCTGAGATTGATGTGGGCAGTAAACTGCTCTGGGGTGATGGGCCTCTCCCAGCGGGGTGATGGGCCTCTCCCAGCAGGGTGATGGGCCTCTCCCAGTGGGGTGATGGGCCTCTCCCAGTGGGGTGATGGGCCTCTCCCAGCGAAGGAAGCCGGACAGGGCTTTGCCAGGGTTTGACAGCCTGCTATGCTTCTCTCCCAGGATAATGTCCTTACCCCATGTCCAGTCCGTGACCTTTTGCACCTTAGAAGCCTTTGCTTTGAAGCCCTTATCTCTAGCAGATTCTTGCTAAACGCATTTGCTGGGCTAAAGGCACTACCCCAAATAGCTGCGTTTATGTGGGTTAATCATACAGGCAGGGCACTAAGTGATTTCTCCTTCCACCTCCTTCACGCTTGACTGCCTCCCGTCCTGACTGCTCCCAGAACCTCTGCCCAGCAGCCTTGTCCTTCCAGCCCAGCTCGCCTACAGCATCGCAGGCAGCTAAGCTCCTCTTCTGCTCAGAAACCTTTTTTTTGAGTCCCCACTGTTTACAAACGTCTGTAAACTGTGCTTTAGAAAAAAAGCCTTGAATCTGTATGCTGCAGCTGCTTAGCCCCCTGCTAATGGGACTCAGGCGGCCCGTTTGGTCCAGAAGAAGAGCAGAGGGGCTGTAAGGGGCACATGGCCCTGGGCACGTCAGTGGTAATTCTGCAGGCACCAGGGAGCCGCTGTTTCATTTTTCCTCGTTACAGCGTTTTTACTGTGGTAAGTTGATACGTGTAACAAAACATTTGACATGGCTATGATCGGCCCATGTTTGGTCTGGTGACATCAGTTATGTTCACCATGCTGTTCAGCCATCACCTTTACCTGTTCCTGGATTGTACCACCCCTTCATGGACGCTGAGTGTCCCTAAGCGCTGAGTCCTCCTCTCCCTCCCCTTCCCTCCCACCCCTGGCAACCACTAATAAACTTTGGCCTCTGTTATTTCATATAAGTGGAATCATACAGTGTTTGTCCTTTCGTGATTGACTTATTTCACACAGCATGAAGTTTTCAAAACAGGCACGCAAACGGACACTTGCATACCTGTGTTTATTGTGCTGCTGTTCCCAATAGCCAAGAAGTGAAATGTCTATCAACAGGTGAGTGGATAAACACAATGGGAGTCCATGTTACAGTCTTTAGATTTGTTGAAGCTTCAGTTCATGAGCACACCCTGGTTTCTTCATTTAGTTACCCATTTCCAGCCAGATTCTGGTGAGGCACGGGAGGATAGCACAAACACGTTACCTGGCTCTTTCTCTGTGCTGCTGGGACTCCTCTCTGTAAAACAGGGAAAGCAACCCTTAGTTCAGTGGCTTGCTGTGAGGTAGTGCATGTGAAAGTGACACTCCATCAGACCTGGCCCTAGCGTCCCAGCATTGTCCCCTCCCCCTGTGGCGGGTGTTTCTTACATGGCTGCATGTGCTCAGCAGGGCCTGGAAGGGCTTCTTGCTAACTGGAAGCTCCGGTTTCTCGGCTTGAGGGGACACTGGTAAGATTTCAGTCCCAGCCAGCATTCTCTGAAGACTTGCCCAGCATCCTTGCCATCACTCCGCCATGTCTGCTGCCCAGGTTCTGCTCTGTTCTGCAAACCTGTCTGGCTCTGTCCCTTGGTTTTTTGTTTTGTTTTGTTTCCTCCCAAGATTTGTAGATTCTTAGGAATGAGAAGGACTTTGAAAGATTCTTGTGAGCTGTCACACTGTAAGAAAATCAGTCTTGTGTATCCTGCTTTCAATAATGGTTGTTGTTAGCTGCCATCGAGTCAGCCACCAACTCATGGCAACCCCAGGACAACAGAATGAAATGCTGCCTGGTGCTGCACAATCCCCATGATTGGTTGCAGATCACACCACTGTGATCCAGAAGGATTCCCATTAATTCTGGTGTGCTCCTGTGTTCAACTCCTGGTCAACAAAGAGTTTTTCTCCCGTGACTCCTGTAAGCATGAGCTCCCAGCTCTCCTCTGACCTTGGTTGAGTGACCTTACAGAAATCAGCTAGCTGCCCCATGCCAAGGTGCCTCACTTGTGAAGTCTCTGGGAGCTGGCAGATTGGTTGGGGCCTCCTCAGCACACCCTGTGTCCAAAGTTCATCCTGCCCAAGGAAGCAGTGCAAAGAAAGATGGTGTCCATTCTTCTTTCCCCCAAGCCCGGGTTTGTCAGTTCTCTAGTTTCTGCCTCAGTGGAGATAAACAACATAACTGACACCATCCTTTCTGCAAGAGCAGTGAAATAATCTACCTCAAAATGTTTAATAGAGGTAAGATGGAGCAAGGAACCCTGGTGGCACAGTGGTGCTAACCGAAAGGTTGGCAGTTCGAACCCATCAGCTGCCCCGTGGGAGAAAGATGTGGCAGACTGCTTCTGTAAAGATCCCAGCCTTGGAAACCCTGTTGGGGGGGGGGGGTTCTACGCTGTCCTATAGGGTTGCTATGAGTCAGAATTGACCTAGCAGCAATGGGCTTTCAGTGGGTTTAAGATGGGCAGTGCTGCTCCCAACAGGAGTAAATAAAGATGAGTCTGCGGGTTTCATGTTGGTGAAAAGCACAGGTGGGACCGTGGGCCTAACTAGGCCCTAACATCAGGGCACCATTTTGGGGGGGGAGCAGGGCTGTAGCAATCACACCAAAACAGTGCCCCCTTTGGCCTGCTTTCTCTGTGCCTCTCATGATCTTGTTCTCACATCTTGCTAAGGTCTTTTTATCTACGTCAACATGAAAAGTTAAAACAAGAACACTGAAAGAGCACTGCCTTTCTAGAATATGCTCAATCTCTCCCCCACCCCTTTTCTCTCCCATCTTCCTTCTGGTTGGGACTAGAGCTGGAGTTCCTTCACTCCTGCTCCAGCTCTGCCTGTGTCCCCATGAAGGCTTTCGGGTCTGACCTGACCCCCTCTCTCCACCGTGTAGGTGAGTCACACTGCTTTTGTGGTTTGGCAGTGGTCTCATGTGTAAGTCCCTTTTTCTTATTTCCAGCTGCTTCTCTTCTAACTCTTTTCAAAGTTTTCCACATCCCTACTGATCTGGGAAACGTTGAGCTGATAGAGTTGTCACCACGCTAACATGATACTGATGTCTTTTATGCACTTTGCTGTGGGATGTTCTCTTTCCCCGAGGCCCCTCCAGGAGAAAACAGAAAACGCTTCTCTCCTAGGTCGGCTGTCCTGCTTATTTCTGCTCCATTGGCCCCGAGTGGTCTACTCTGTACACGGCCATAGCCGGCCAGCCTGCCACCCTTCACTGGGTTTCTTAGGGATTGGAGGAGAGATGCTGCAGCAATTTAATTTCATCTCTGTTCCCCAATCGGATATGGCAGATGGCTGGCCCTGGGACCCAGTGGGTTAGAATGGGGTCTCTTGCAGCACACCCCATGTTCAAGGTTCATCTTGTTTAAGGGTCCAGTGCAAAGAAGGGAGTCTTATTCAAAGCAAAAGCCATAGATGATGAGAATTCCCCACTTCCTCTTGGCTCCACATTCTTCTACCTCCAGCTCTGACATTACCATCCACAGCCCTTCGCCTGATAAGAAGCTGATAGACCAGATTTCCTACAGGTTCCCTCCTGCCTGGTTGAGTTTGGGTGGTAATTCTGATTTAAATACTGCTTTTGCACTATCGTGGCAAACAATCTTCAGTTGCTTCTTATGTCCATATTTTGGAGGTTGCATTAGCTAAAGCTCTCAAGCTACTCCAGAAAGGGTTGGAAGGAGAGGAAACCCAGGAAAATAGTGTAATAGATAATAGCCAGCATGGACTAAATACTCTCTGTATGTCAGGCACTGTGCTAAGCACTTTGTATACATTATTTCACCTCATTCTTATTGCAACTAAGGTCGGGGAAGTATCTTCCTGGTAGAGAAGAAAAAACTCAGGCTCAGGCTCAGGGAGGTTCAGTAGCTTGGTCAAGGTCATACAGCTAGTGTCTTAGTTATGTAATGCTGCTGAAACAGAAATATAAGTGGATGGTTCTAGCAAAGAGAAATTTATTCTCTCACAGTCTAGGAGGCTAGAAGTCCGAATTCAGGGTGCCAGCTCTAGGGGAAGGCTTTCTGTCTTTGCTGGCTCTGGGGAAAGGTCCTTGTCATCAATCTTCCCCTGGTCTAGGGGCTTCTTAATGCAGGGACCCTGGGTCAAAAGGACGTGCTCCCTTCTAGTTCTTCATTCTTGGTGATGGGAGGTCCCCATGTGTCTCTGCTCATTTCTCTTTTACTTCTCAAGATACAACCTAATCTTGTAGATTGAGCCCTGCTTCATTAACATAACTGTTTCTAATCCTGCCTCATTAACATCATAGAGGTAGGATTTACAACACAGGAAAATCACATCAGGTGACAAAATGATGGGCAATCAATGTCTTAGGCTGGTTCTCTAGAGAAGCAAAACCAGTAAAAAGTATATATATATATATAGGAAACCCTGGTGGCGTAGTGGTTAAGTGCTATGGCTGCTAACCAGAGGGTCAGCAGTTCAAATCTGCCAGGCAGTCCTCGGAAACTCAATGGGGCAGTTCTACTCTATCCTATAGGGTCGCTATGAGTCGGAAGCGACTCGACGGCACTAGGGTCACTATGAGTCAGAATTGACTCGACGGCACTGGCTGTATATATATATATATATCGAGAGAGAAAGAGAGAGAGATTGATACCAAGGAAATGGCTCACGCAGTTTTTAGAGGCTATGATATCCCAAGTCCATGGGGCAAGAATGAGACTTCTCCTGATTCATGTAGCCACGGGGGTTGGTGAACCCAAGATCATCAGGCCGCACAGCAGGGCTGTTGCAGGCTGTGAAGACTGACAAATCCCAAGATTGGCAGGCAAGACCGTAGGTACGCTGCTAGCTCAAGTCCCAAGAACTGGAGGTCAGATGAACAGGAGCCAGCTGCAGGATCTAGAACAAACAAAAGCCCCAGCAAGGACAGCAGGAAGGACTAGGTGGCAGAGGGTGGAGAGATAAAGGCTGAGGGGACAGTGAACCACCACAGGCTCTGCCCCCACCATACCACTCACATCAGATCCCATCACGGGGATGATCATGTATCAGCTTTCAACAGGGAAGTGATCACAACATTATACGACTGCTAAAACACAGAGAATTATGGCCTATCCAAGTTGACACACAATCTTAACCATCACAGTGGACAATCACATAATACTGGGAATCATGGTCTAGCCAAGTTTACACACATTTTTTGGTGACACAGTTCAATCTGTAACAGCTAGAAAACGGTAAAACTAGAATTCAGCCCAGCTGGTGTGCCTCCAAAGTCCATGCTCCCAATCATCCCTCACTGTCCTCTGGGAAGAACTGAACCACAACTTGTTTACTCAAATTGTCCAACAGCATTTCTCTGCATCTTCTCTTCTGCCTGTCTTTGCACGCATTAGTTCTCCACTTTGAACTTCAGCGTCCCCAGGTAGGGTGGTTAGGATTAAATGAGAACATGTACACCCAGTGCTTTTGTGTCGTGCCAGCCACAGAGCAGATACTCAGAAAGGCTTACCTTTCTCAAGAAGAACCTATACATGGACACTTGGTTCTCACTTGTAAAGAGACATTTGGATGCACATCTTCAGCAAAAGACCCCCTTTGCAGGTCACCTTACCGAACATGAAGAATGGCCTTGCTAGAGAATGACGTAGGTAGTGAAGTGATCTATTTCGTCTGAAAGGTGTATGTTTTAGTAGCCAGGGTGAGGCCACTCAGCTTGGTCACTGTCTTAGTCATCTAGTGCTGCTATAACAGAAATACCACAAGTGGATGGCTTTAACAAACAGAAATTTGTTTTCTCAGAGTCTAGGAGGCTAGAAGCCCGAATTCAGGATGCAAGCTCCCAGGGAACATGTTCCTTCTCTGTCAGCTCTGGGGAAATGTCCTTGTCATCAATCTTCCCCTGGTCTAGGAGCTTCTTAGCGCAGGGACCCCAAGTATAAAGGATGTACTCTGCTCCCAGTGCTACTTTCTTGATGGCATGAGGTCCCTTTCCTTTCTTCCCGCTTCTGTCTTTTATATCTCAAAAGAGATAGACTCAAGACACAACCTAATCTTGTAGATTGAGTCCTGCCTCATTAACATAATCACCTCTAATTCCACCTCATTAACATCATGTTGTTGTTGTTAAGTGCAGTCGAGTCAGTTCCCACTCATAGTGACCTTATAGGACAGAGTAGAGCTGCCCAATAGGGCTTCCAAGAGCAGCTGGTGGGTTTGAACTGCCAATCTCTTGGTTAGCAGCCAAGTTCTTAACCACTACACCACCAGAGCTCCTGTTAACATCATAGAGGTTAGGATTTACAACACACAAGATAATCACATCAGATGACAAAATGGTGGACAGACATACAACACTGGGAATCATAGCCTAGCCAAGCTGACACACGTTTTTGGGGGGCACAATTCAGTCCATAACAGTCACCTAGATGGGGAGAAGCAGATTGGAGAGGCCAGGTGTGGCCTGACAGTGAGGCACAGATGAGCAGCCAGAAGTTTATCTTCTCCAGTTGAGCTGTGAGCCCTGCCCATCAAAGACCAGGCAGGAGATTCAGAACTTTGATTCATTTCCACTCTTTATACACCTAGGAGCAAATCGAAGCCTTTGTGATTGGAGTTTATTGAAATCCTGGGGCTCCCTTCTCCAATATGATTTTTCCTCCTGGTTTTCTAGGGGCTTGTTTCAAGAGAAGCTTGAGAAATCATGCAGTGTAATTGAGTGATTGGTGTACTTTAATTAAGGCTGTGAGATGCAACATGCAGCAAAATTCAGGTTGATTATACTGTGGCTAGGTGGTTGTCTGCTGGATAAAGCTCGAAGGAGAGGCTTGATATAATAACCTGCAAGGTGAAATTGTTGTCTGTAGCTTGGCCTGTGCTGCTTGGGCTGTGGGGTTGTCTTTGTATGTAGAAGCTCATGAGGCCCCTGAATGATCACACTTAATCTAGCTTCGTGTGGGTTGTGTCTTAATTTAATGAATAATGATGACCCCAGTAGGTCCCTGGTATTACAGGAAAATCTCAGTGCACAGAATTAAGTAATCTCTTGGTAAATTTTAAACGAGTCTGGTTTCTTTCCAGCCTTCATAACTATCCCCTCTAATCATTCACACGGCTTGTGTCTGGTTGAATACTTATCTAATTTTTTTTTTTTATTATTTTGATTGTGCTCTAAGTGCAAGTTTACAAGTCAAGTCAGTCTCTCACACATAAACTTATATACACCTTGCTACATACTCCCAATTATTTTCCCCCTAATGAGACAGCCCGCTCTCTCCCTCCACTCTCTCTTTTCGTGTCCATTTTGCCAGCTTCTAACCCCCTCCACTCTCTCGTCTCCCCCTTCAGGCAGGAGATGCCAACATAGTCTCAGGTGTCCACCTGATCCAAGAAACTCACTCCTCACGAGCATCCCTCTCCAATCCATTATCCAGTCCAACCCACGTCTGAAGAGTTGGCATCAGGAATGGTTCTTGTCCTAAGCCAACAGAAGGTCTGGGGGCTGTGACCACCGGGGTCCTTCTAGTCTCAGTCAGACCATTAAGTCTGGTATTTTTATGAGAATTTGGGGTCTGCATCCCACTGCTCTCCTGCTCCCTCAGGGATTCTCTGTTGTGTTCCCTGTTAGGGCAGTCATTGGTTGTAGCCGGGCACCATCTAGGTCTTCTGGTCTCAGGATGATGTAGCCTCTGGTTTATGTGGCCCTTTCTGTCTCTTGGGCTCGTAATCACCTTGTGTCCTTGGTGTTTTTCATTCTCCTTTGATCCAGGTGGGTTGAGACCAATGGATGCATCTTAGATGGCTGCTTGCTAGCGTTTAAGACCCCAGATGCCACTCACCAAAGTGGGATGCAGAATGTTTTCTTAATAGATTTTATTATGCCAGTTAACTCAGATGTCCCCTAAAACCATGGTGTCCAGACCCCTGGCCCTGCTACACTGTCCTTCGAAGCATTCAATTTATTCAGGAAACTTCTTTGCTTTTGGTTTAGTCCAGTTGCACTGAACCTCCCCTGTATTGTGTGTTGTCTTTCCCTTCACCTAAAGTAGTTCTTATCTACCACTAATTAGTGAATACCCCTCTCCCACCCTCCCACCCTCCCTCTTCTCGTGACCACAAAAGAATGTTTTCTTCTCAGTTTAAACTATTTCTCAAGTTCATATAATAGTGGTCTTATACAATATTTGTCCTTTTGTAACTGACTAATTTCACTCAGCATAATGCCTTCCAGGTTCCTCCATGTTATGAAATGTTTCACAGATTCCTCACTGTTCTTTATCGATATGCAGTATTCCATTGTGTGAATATATGATTATTTGTTTATCCATTCACCCGTTGATGGGCACCTTGGTTGCTTCCATCTTTTTGCTATTGTAAACAGTGCTGCAATAAACATGGATGTGCATGTATCCGTTCGTGTAAAGGCTCTTATTTCTCTAGGATATACTTCAAGGAATGCAATTGCTGGATCCAATGGTAGTTCTATTTCTAGCTTTTTAAGGAAGTGCCAAATTGATTTCCAAAGTGGTTGTACCATTTGACATTCCCACCAGCAGTGTAGAAGTGTTCCAATCTCTCCACAGCCTCTCCAACATTTCTTCTTTTGTGTTTTTTGGATTAATGCCAGCCTTGTTGGAGTGAGGTAAAATCTCATTGTAGTTTTGATCTGCATTTCTCTAATAGCTAATGATCGTGAACATTTCCTTATACATCTCTTATCTACCTGAATGTCTTCTTTAGTGAAGTGTCTATTCATATCTTTTGCCCATTTTTTAATTGGGTTATTTGTCTTTTTGCAGTTGAGTTTTTGTGGTATCATGTAGATTTTAGAGATCAGGCACTGATCAGAAAGGTCATAGCTAAAAACTTTTTCTCAGTCTGTAGGTAGTCTTTTTACTCTTTTGGTGAAGCCTTTGGATAAGCATAGGTGTTTGATTTTTTGGAGCTCCTAAAAAAAAAAAAATTTTTTTTAAGCATCTAGTTTTTCTTCTACATTCTTTATAATATTTTGTGTACTGTTTATGCCATGTGTTAGGGCTCCTAACATTGTCTCTATTTTTTCTTCCATGATCTTTATCGGTTTAGATTTTATATTTAGGTCTTTGATCCATTTTGAGTTAGTTTTTGTGCATGGAGTGAGGTGTGGGTCTTGTTTCATTTTTTTGCAGATAGATATCCAATTATGCCAGCACCATTTGTTAAAAAGACTGTCTTTTCCTCCATTCAACTGTTTTGGGGCCTTTGTAAAATATCAAGTGCTCATATGTGGATGGATTTATGTCTGGATTCTCAATTCCACTCCATTGGTCCATGTATCTGTTGTTGTACCAGTACCAGGCTGTTTTGACTACTGTGACGGTATAATAGGTTCTAAAATCAGGTAAAGTAAGGCTCCCACTTTGTTCTTCTTTTTCAGTAATGTGTTATTTTTCCGGCGCCTCTTTCCCTACCATATGAAGTCAGTGATTTGTTTCTCCATCTCATTAAAGAATGTCCTTGGGATTTGGATCAGAATTGCATTAAATGTATAGATCGCTTTTGGTAGAATAGACATTTTTATAATGTTAAATCTTCCTATCCACGAGCAAGGTATGTTCTTCCACTTATGTAAGTCTCCTTTGGTTTCTTGCAGAAGTGTACTGTAGTTTTTTTGTATAAGTCTTTTACATCTCTGGTAAGATTTATTCCTAAGTATTTTATCTTTTGGGGGGCTACTGTAAATGGCATTGATTTGGTGATTTCCTCTTCAATGTTCTTTTTGTTGGTGTAGAGGAATCCAACTGATTTTTGTATGTTTATTAAGTATCCCAATACTCTGCTAAACTATTGGTTTCAGTAGTTTTCTGGAGGATTTCTTAGGGTTTTTTGTGTATAAAATCATGTCATGTGCAAATAGGGATACTTTTACTTCTTCCTTGCCAATCTGGATGCCCTTTATTTCTTTATTTAGCATATTTGCTCTTGCTAGGACTTCCAGCACAATGTTGAATAAGAGTGGTGATAAAAGGCATCCTTGTCTGGTTCCCAGTCTCAATGGGAATGCTTTCAGGACCTCTCCATTTAGGGTGATGTTGGCTGTTGGCTTTGTATAAATGCCCTTTATTATGATGAGGAATTTTCCTTCTGTTCCTATTTTGCTGAGAGTTTTTATCATGAATGAGTGTTGAACTTTGTGAAATGCCTTTTGTGCATCAATTGATAAAATCATGTGATTCTTGTCTTTTGTTTATTTATGTGGTGGATTACATTAATTGTTTTTCTAATGTTGAACCATCCCTGCATATCTGATATGAATTCCACTTGGTCATGGTGAATTTATTTTTTTGATATGTTGTTGAACTCTATTGGCTAGAATTTCGTTGAGGATTTTTGCGTCTACATTCCTGAGGGATATAGGTCTATAATTTTCTTTTCTTGTGGTGTCTTTACCTGGTTTTGGTATCAGGGATATGGTGGCTTCATAGAAGGAGTTTGGTAGTATTCTGTCCTTTTCTATGCTCTGAAATACCTTTAGTAGTAGTGGTGTTAACTCTTCTCTGAATGTTTGGTAGAACTCTGCAGTGAAGCCGTCAGAACTAGGGCTTTTCTTTGTTGGAAGTTTTTTCATTACCTTTTCAATCTCTTCTTTTGTTGTGGGTCTATTTAGTTGTTTTACCTCTGTTTGTGTTAGTTTAGGTAGGTACTGTGTTTCTAGGAATTCATCCATTTCTTCTAGGTTTTCAAATTTGTTTGAGTATACTTTTTCATAGTAATCTCATATAATCCTTTTAATTTCAGTTGGGTCTGTTGTAATATTGCCCATCTCATTTCTTATTTGGGTTATTTGCTTCCTCTCCTGTTTTTCATTTGTCAGTTTGGCGAGTGGTTTATCAGTTTTGTTGATTTTTTCAAAAAACCAGCTTTTGATCCTGTTAATTCTTTCAATTGTTTTTCTGTTTTCTATTTCCTTTAGTTCAGTTCTGGTTTTTATTATTTGTATTCTTCTGGTGCCTGTGGGTTTCTTTTGTTGCTCTCTTTCTATTTATTCAAGTTGTAGGGATAATTTTTTTATTTTGGCCCTTTCTTCTTTTTGGATGTGTGCATTTATTGATATAATTTGGCCTCTGAGCACCGCTTTTGCTGTGTCCCAAAGAATCTGATAGGAAGTGTTTTCATTCTCATTGGATTCTCTGGGTTTCTTTATTCCATCCTTAATATCTTCTATAATCCAGCCTTTTTTGAGCAGGGTATTGTTCAGTTTCCAAGTGTTTGATTTCTTTTCCCTGCTTTTCCTGTTATTGATTTCCACTTTTATGGCCTTATGGTCAGAGAAGATGCTTTGCAATATTTCAATGTTTTAGATTCTGCTAAGGCTTGCTTTATGTGACCTAATATGTGGTCTATTCTAGACAATGTTCCATGTGCACTACAAAAGAAAGTATACTTGTTTGCTGTTGGGTGGAGTGTTCTGTATATGTCTGTGAGGTCAAGTTGGTTGATTGTGGCATTTAGATCTTCCGTGTCTTTATTGAGCTTCTTTCTGGATGTCCTGTCCTTTACTGAAAGTGGTGTGTTGAAGTCTTCAATTACTATTGTGGAGCTGTCCATCTCACTTTTCAATGCTGATGGAGTTTTTTTTAATGTATCTTTCAGCCCTGTCATTGGGTGCACGAATATTTAATATGGTTATATCTTCTTGGTGTATTGTCCCTTTAATCATTATATAGTGTCCTTCCTTATCTTTTCTGGTGGATTTAACTTTAAAGTCTATTTTGTCAGAAATTAATATTGCCACTCCTTCTCTTTTTTGATTGTTGTTTGCTTGACATATTTTTTTTCCATCCTTTGAGTTTTAGTTTGTTTTTGTCTCTAAGGCGTGTCTCTTGTAGGCAGCATATAGACGGATCTTTTTTTAAATCCATTCTGCCACTCTCTGTCTCTTTTTTGGTGCACTTAGCTCATTTACTTTCATGGTAATTATGGATAGGTATGAATTTAGTGCTATCATTTTGATGTCTTTTTTTGTATCTTGTTAAAAGTTTCTTTTTCCCACTTGATTTTATGTGCTGAGTAGATTTTCTTTATATATTGTCCTTTCCTCATATTTGTTGTTGATTTTGTTTCTGCTGAGTCTTTATTTTTCCCTTGTATTTTATTTTGATGAGTAGGATAGTTTGTCTCCTTTGTGGTTACCTTATTATTTACCCGTATTTTTCTAAATTTAAACCTAACTTTTATTTCTTTGTATCACCGTATCTTCCTCTCTGTATGGAAGGTGTATGATTACATTTCTTGGTCCCTCCTTATTATTTTACTGTTGTCTTCTTTTGTATAATAACATCGCTGTTACCCTGTTTTGGGCTTTTTTTGTGTAATATTGTTTTTTTTTTTTTTTAATTTCCCTCTCTGGGTTGACTTCTGGTTGCTCTGCCCAGTGTTCTAGTCTTGGGTTGAGACCTGATATTGATTTTCAAACCAAAGAACTCCCTTTAGTATTTCTTGTTAGTTTTGGTTTGTGTTTTAAGAATTCCCCAAACTTGTGTTTATCTGGAAATATATTAATTTCACCTTCATATTTAAGGATAGTTTTGATGGATAGATGATTCTTGGCAGCCAATTTTTTTCCTTCAATTTTCTAAATATGTCATTCCATTGCCTTCTTGCCTGCATGGTTTCTGCTGAGTAGTCCGAGCTTATTTTATTGGCTCTCCTTTGTAGGTGACTTTTTGTTTATGCCTCGCTGTTCTTATAATTCTCTTTTTATCTTTGGTTTTGGCAAGTTTGATTATAATATGTCTTGGTGACTTTCTTTTAACATCTACCTTATGTGGAGTTCGATGAGCATCTTGGATAGATATCTTCTCATCTTTCACAATGTCAGGGAAGTTTTCTGCCAACAAATCTTCAACAATTTTCTCTGTATTTTCTGTTATCCCTCCCTGTTCTGGTACTCCAATCACTCGTAGGTTATTTCTCCTGATAGAGTCCCACCTGATTCTTAAGGTTTCTTCATTTTTTAAAATTCTTTTATCTGATTTTTCTTCAAATATATTAGTGCCATGTGATTTATCTTCGAGTTCAGAAATTCTAGCTTCTATTTGCTCAGTTCTGCTCCTCTGTCTATTGAGTTATCTAATTCTGTATTTTATTATTAATCTTCTGAATTTCCGATTGCTGTGTGTCTATGGATTTTTCCAGCTTATTAAACTTTTCTTTATGTTCCTGAATAATCTTTCTAATTTCTTCATTTGCTTTATCTGTGTGTTCCTTGGCTTGTTCTGTGTATTGTCTCATTTCCTTCCTGATGTCTTGAAGGGTTCTGTACATTAAACTTTTGTATTATGCATCTGGTAATTCCAGGAATGCACTTTCATCTAGAAGGTCCCTGGATTCTTTGTTTTAAGAGCCTGTTGAGGTGATCGTGGTCTGTTTCTTTATGTGACTTGATATTGACTGTTGTCTCCGAGCCATCTATAAGCTATTGTATTAGTTTATGCTTGCTTACTGTGTCATAGCCTCTGGCTTTGTTTTGTTTTGGTATACCCCTTTGTGTTGCTTGAGTGAGCTAGCTTGATTATTTTCACCTATGGAGATCTGGTGTCCTTTCCCCAGCTGGCTAAAGCTGTCATCAGTTTAGGAGTCCATTCAGTTTTCTTGAATGAATTCAGCTCAGGTTTCCAGGTAGCTTATCATCAAGTGTGTGGTACAGGCCCTGTCCTACAGTCTTAGAGGGACGGGGGTGATTGGCATATATACCGGTATCTGATTTCAGCAGGGGGTCATGCTCTGAACAAGGCAAGGGACTGAGAACCGACCCCCAAGTGTCTCTGAGGAAAACGCGTCTCTGTTCCCTAGAGCTTGCTGTTGGTTTGGTTCTTCAGAGGGACCATGGTCACCTAAAGTTTTTGGTTGTAAGGACTGGGAGGTACCAGTAATCTTTGGACCCCTCTTGCAGGTGGTTGGGTGAGCTGAGTGGAGCTACCAGTCCTTAGGTCCCTGATGTGGGTAGGTGAGGACCTTGTTTAATAGGGAAACCAACGTCAAACGTCAAACACCCACCTCTCCACCATGCAGCTGAAATGGTTGGAGTTTGCCAACACGGGCCTATTCTCCCGAAATAGGCCCACACAGGTCCATACAGAAGGGAAAGTTGCTCAAGTTCCATGGATGGTTTATGCCTGGACAGGAGTCGCTTCTGTTCTGAACTCCCCTGGTTAATGGAGCTAGCAAATTATCTTTCCCCCCAAGTTGCAAACTTTTCCTTCCCCAAGGCCGGGAGGATGGCTCTAGGTGCTCACCAGGGTCTATCTCAGGCCCATGAATTCAGCCGCTGAAGCCGGCTTGGGGGTGGAGGCGGGTGCTTTTAAATATAAGCAAGTACTTAGCTTTTGCGGAGAGCGCCGTTCTCCTCAGGTTCTGGAGGTGTGAGTGGGCTGTGTGGCTGGCTGCTTCTTCCTGAGGAAACTGCGGCCGAGCATTAGTACCAGCCCACCGCCCCCACTGCTCCAGCAATGGTGCCTGAGGGCTCCCTGGGATTCAGGTCTGGTAACTCCTCTCCGCTTCTGAAATGTCTCTTCCTCCCCCTTGCCCTCAGTTTGTTGTCTAAGCTTGGCTTTGATGCTCAGGGCTCCCAGCTTGTCACAAATATACTCGTTTCACTTGTTTTTTCGGGTCTTTGTTGTAAAGAGGGGTCGACGGATGCATATGTCTATTCCGCCATCATGGCTCTGCCCCACTTAACTAATTTTAATACTAAGATTAGTCAGAGCATAATTCAGGCAGTAAGAAAGAAAATAGCCATTAAAAAAACAACATATTCCTAGCTCAGATGTAAATTACTTTCTGATTACTTGGCATTTTGGGTAATGTGCTACAATTGTATTGAAAACCAACTGTGCAAGGATAAAGTTTTTCTTCATTTTTAGAAATAAAGGCTTAGAAAATCGAGAGTATAGATAATTATAAGAGGGAAGCATGGCAGAGTAGAAGAAAGTGCTTTTTTATCAGAGTGATAGTTATGCATCCAGATGGCATCCCACAGAAAACTTTCTAAGGATCGCTATTCACAAGGACTGATGGAAAGATGCTTTTATTGTGTGTTCCCAATTCACATGTCTGGGTTCTCTTGCCTCACTGGTCACTGCTTAGCACTTGGGACCATTTCTTTCTCTAGGAGCTTCCTTTTCCTGGGATATAATGTGAAGAAATGGCAAGAGTGGCCTACTGCAAAGCTGTTTCTCTTGAGATTCTTTAGGGGTTAGGGATGATTTGATGAGACAAATACAGTGTTATCACTCTGTGTGTGTTTGAATAAGGAGATAGACTGACATCCGGGACATATTTAGAAAGGACTCTTAATAAACAGAGTCCTCAGTCCCTCCCCCGAGGGCTACCTTATTTCTCCCATGGCCTCCCCTAACCCTGACTTACTACCCAACTCACAGTGAACTCTTACGGCCTCTAACTCCAGTACCGTTTTCCAGCTGAACCACACCTCTCAGTACTACTGATCTACCACCATTGCTCTCAAGCATGTCTATCTTGTCCCTTCAGCCAGATTGTTAGCTCCTTCAGGGCCCTGACCACATGGGAGGTGGCTTCTTTAGCCCTCATAATGCCTAGGTCAGAGATCCATATATGTGACGTGTACTTAGCTTGCTGGCCCCACTATTAGGAGGAGAAAGCCGTTTCCTTGATTAGTCTTCCATTTTCCTGAAAGTAAGGCTGATGTGGATCTGACATCTTAGTATGAATCTTGTAAATATTTGGACTGTCCTTCACCAACCTCCCTCAAAAGCCACAAGTGGCTTTATAGTTGGATTATATGGCTGAGTTTTTTTCCCTTCTTGGCAAACTCAAGTCAGCTGCGAAGGCTAGAAAAGTCTGTGGAAATCTGGCCTTCACCCTGCCTGGCAAAGAGGCACAAGCATAATAATTTTTTTTTTTTTGTACAGAGCTGGACACTTTTAAATGATTGAACATGCCCCTAACCTATTAGAGAAGAGAGGGGACTGAGTCTGTGATCTTTTTTTTTAATCAAGAGACTTTATTTTTTAGAGCAGTTTTAGTTCATATATAACGAGCAGATAGTACATGTTGTTGTTAGGTGTCATTGAGTCAGTTTCAACTCGAAGGATCCCATGTGACAGAGTGAACTGCCCCAAAGGCGTTTTTGACTGTAATCTTTAAGGCAGGAGATCGCCAGGCCTTTCTTGCATAGAGCCGCTGCGTGGGTCCAACAATAAATAAGGACTGAAGAAGAATTGATGCAGTTGAATTACGTGTCGGTGGACTGCTAGAAGAATGAACAAATCTGTGTTGGAAGAAGTACAGCCAGAATGCTCCTTAGAAGCCAGGATGCTGAGACTTCGTCTTGCTTACTTTGGACATGTCATCAGGAGGGATCAATCGCTGGAGAAAGACATCATGTTTGGTAGAGAGTAAGCGAGAAAGAGGGAGTCCCTCAGTAAGATGGATAGGCACAGTAGCTGCAACGATGGGCTCAAATGTAGCAACAATTGTGAGGATGGTGCAGGATTGGACAACGTTTCATTCTATTATATGTAAGGTCACTGTGAGTCGGAGTCGACTCGACAGCACCTCATAGCAACAATGACATCTTAACAGTAGTGAATCTTCATATTCAAAACCATGGACTATTTCTCCATTTATTTATATATTCTTTGATTTCTTTCATCAAAATTTTTTAGTTATCTTCATATAGATCTTGTACTGCTTTGTTAGATTTATTCCTAAGTACTTCATTTTTTTTGATGCTAATGTAAATTATATTGTGTTTGTAATTTCAGATTCCAATTGTTCATTGCCGCCACATAGGAAAGAAATTGACTGTTGTATATGCGACCTTGCTATAATTGCTTATTAGTTCTAGGAGTGTTTTTATTGATTCTTTAGGATTTTCTGTGTAGATGATCATGTTATCTGTGAACCGAGGCATTTTTTTAAAAAAATTGTGCTTTAGATGAAGGTTTACAGAGCAAATTAGTTTCTCATTAAACAATTAATACACATATTGTTTTGTAATATTGGTTGCCAACCCCACGACGTGCCAACGCTCTCACCTTCTAGGCCTTGGGTTCCCCATTTCCATTTGTCCAGCTTTCCTGTCCCCTCCTGCCTTCTTGTCCTTGCCTTTGGGGTGGTGTGTCCATTTAGTCTCATATACACGGTTGAGCTACACGTATTATTGTTTGTTTTATGGGCCTATCTAATCTTTGGCTGAAGGGGGAACCTCAGAAGTGACTTCGCTACTGAGTTAAAAGGGTCTTCAGGGGCCATACTCTAGAGATAACAAAGTCATTTTTATATCTTCCCTTATAAACTATATGCCTTTTATTTTTTACTTTTTCCTTATTATATTAGCTATGCTTCCAAAAAAATGTTGAACAGGAGCGGTGGCAGGGGACATGCTTGCCTTGTTCCCAATCTTAGGTGGAAAACATGTAGCTTCTCACCATTGAGTATGATGTTAGATGTAGATTTTTGTAGATGATCTTTATCAGTTTGAGAAAGTTTCCCCTTATTTATACTTTTCTGGGGGTTTTATCATGAAAACATCTTGGATTTTGTCAAATGCTTTTCTGTATCTGTTGATACTATCATGTGATTTTTTTTCTTTAGCCTGTCGATGTGATGAATCACATCAATTGAGTTTTGAATGTTGAATCGACCTTGCATATCTGAAATAAATCCCACTTGGCTGTGGTGTATAATTTATTTTATACATTGTTGGATTTGATTTGCTAATATTTTATTCAATATTTTTACATCTATCTTCGTGAACGCTATTGTTCTGTAGCTTCATGTGGTATCTTCTAAATGCTGCCTTTTCTTTCTTTTTGTTTTGCCATTTGAGCTAAATTTTAAAGTGATTATCAGAACTACTGAGAATATTGAAAGCAGTTTTCTTCTAAACCAGTTCAGATTTCTTAGGAAACCTCTAGAAAACCCCAGGACATGTAATGCTGCTATCTTTTGGCAAATCATACTAAATCATAAGAATTTCTAAGTCCGACTCCATATACTCTCTGTAGTTCAGAACATGAACTGTTGTTCATATTTAAATTTGGTCTTCAGATTCAGATGTTCAATAACGTGGGATGGAAGGAGCCGTAGAATTAGGAAGTGGACAGGAAGGCACTGTTGGGTGCTTGTCACTAAAGACATCGTCTGAATATGTACCACCTCCAACCAGCTGGCCCCATTGGTGTTCAGCTTCTGACCTAGCAAAGTAACAAAGCAGTTCAGTAGGGCCCAGTGGGGGGCATAACATTGACAAGAGGAACTTGTCATTCTTTCCCTTGTCTTTCCTAGCTTAACGATTTTCTAGTCATTTCTTGTCTAAGGTAAGTTAGTTCCTTAGGCTAAGTATGTCAGCTAGCTATTGCTATGTAAAAAATCACGCCAAAATTTATAGGTTGAAAACACCAAGCCATTTATTTAGCCCACGATTCTGTGGGCTTGCTCTTGTACCTCTGGTTAGCTGTGGGACTGCTGATATTGTCTGGGCTCTCTCAAATGTTGGAAGTCAGCTAGCTATCGGCTAGCCTAGGAGAAAGTCTTGGGACATCTCCAAGTCCACCTCATTCAGCTTTATTACACTGCAGTGGCAGGTGTCCACAAGTGATAGAAGCAGTGTGCCAGGTCTCCTGAGGAGTAGACTCAGAACCGGTACAGTGTCGCTTCTGCCCATTCTATCGGCCAAAAGAAGTTACTGAGCCCACCTAGATTCAAAGGGTGGGGTAGTAGAATCTACCTCTTGGTAGAAGGAGCTGCAAAGTCACATTACAAAGGGTAGGGATACAGCGAGGATATAGAATGGTGGGTTATTTTCTTTTTTGCAGGTTATCACACTGGAATCATGCTGGAAGAATTTATATGAATACACAGATGCGCACAAAAAGCTTGTTTTGGCTGCTGGAATGTAGGAACAGTGATTAGAGTGTTAAGATGGGTATCAGAATTTAAAAGAAGACATTTTTCCTGCATACTAATTTTAGGTGTCCATTCTCTCAGGGTTCTACTTCGGTTGTTTTGCTATCATTTACTCCCTCCCTTCTCATTTGGTCACATTTTCAAAGCACTGGGTTTTTCAGATGCCCAACATCACCTAAGAAGCTGGCCTTGGCTAGCTCTTTGTGTTTGGAATTTTTGTATTTTGTAATTGAGTATTTTTGGCTATAATAGTTTATCTTTCTAAGGTGGTCATATTCAATATTTCTTTGTGGTATTTAAGAAAGTCCTGTCTTCTAATTTAGGATCATCAAACTAGAAAAAGAATTTGAGATACCGTTCTGTACCAAAACAAAATATCTCTGTCAATATTTGTGGGTGTCTGATTTACAGTCCCTGTGAAAGTCTTGAAACTCCAGACCAGGGGTCAAGAACTCAAGGGTCAAGGGAGATAAGGTCTTAGTGAATTAGTTGGGTGTATTATCTGGGAGGAGTCCCTGGATAGTGCAAATAGTTAATGTGCTTGGCTGCTAACTAAAATGTTGGAGGTCCAAGTCCACCCAGAGGTGCCTTGGAAGAAAGGCGTGGCAGTCTACTTCTGAAAAACCAGCCATTGAAACCCCACGGAGCCCAGTTCTACTCTGACATCCATAGGGTCGCCATGAGTTGGAATTGACTTGATGGCAACTGATATTATCTGGGAGGCAATAAAAGGTGGTAGATACTGTGGTAGACCAGCAGTTCTTGAAATTTACTGCATGTCAAAATCACCTGGTAAACTTTTACAAAATGCCCAGGCTGCATTCCAGACTAATTAAAGCAGAACCACCTGGCTTGGGACCTGGATATCAGTACTTTTTAACCTCCTCAGGTAATTTCAATATGCAGCCCAGTTTATGCGCAAGCAAATTGAGCCAGGGCTTTTCAGTCTTTAATGTGCAGATTAATCAGCTGAGGCTGTTATTAAAATGCAGGTTCTGGTTCCTCAGGTCTGCAGTGGCCTGAGAGCCTGCATTCTTAGTAAGTTCCTAAGTGATGTGGTTCCTGCTAGTCCTCAGGTCAGACATGAATAGCAAGGACCTAGAGCAGAGACCTCAAACAGCCCTTAGACTCTTCTTGGTCTGTTGCATATTTAAACATAATTGTATTTCAAAGGGAGCCCTGGTGGCGCAGTGGTTAAGAGCTCAGGCTGCTAACCAAAAGGTCAGGAGTATGAATCCATCAGCCACTCCTTGAAAAACCTATGGGGCAATTCTGCTCTGTCCTGTAGGGTCTCTATGAGTCAGAATCAACTCTACGGCAACTGGTTTGGATTGGTTTTGGTATTTTAAACCCAAGAGATTTTTCATAAAAATTTGTATTTCTGATTTGTCTTTAAAAAAATGAAAGATCGTGTGGTGCCAGCTTTGCATTTCCATGTAGACGGGGGCTGAAGAGTGGCTGGCCCATAGGAGACGGGTGTCTTGCCAAGGAAGGCTGTGAAGTGCCTCTTCCTGCTCTTGTCTGTGAATGAACTCTTGCTGTTGAGTCGATTCCGACTCATAGCGACCCTATAGGTCAGATTAGACCTATAGGACAGATTAGAACTGCCCCATAGAGTTTCCAAGGAGCACCTGGCGTATTCAAACTGCTGACCTTTCGGTTAGCAGCCGTGGCACTTAACCACTAAGCCACCAGGGTTTCCATAGTGACCCTATAAGGCTGTAAATATTTACAGAATCAGATGGCCCAAGGAGTGCCTGGTGTATTTGATCTGCTACCCTTTCAGTTAGCAACTGAGCACTTAAACACTGTGCTGCCAGGGCTCCTTGTCTATGAATTTGTTGTTGTTGTTGGGTGCCATCGAGTTGGTTCTGACTCATAGCAACCCTATGTGCAACCGAATGAAACACTGCCCGGTCCTGCACCATCCTCACAATCATTATTATGCTTGATCCCATTGTTGCAGACATTGTGTCAATTCATTTTGTTGAGGGTCTTCCTCTTCTTTGCTGACCCTCTGCTTACCAAGCATGACGTCCTTCTCCAGGGCCTCATCCCCCCTGATAACATGTCCAAAGTATGTGAGATGAAGTCTTGCCATCCTTGCTTCTAAGGAGCATTCTGGTTGCACCTCTTCCAATACAGATTCGTTCTTTCTTTTAGAAGTCCATCGTATATATATTCAGTATTCCTCTCCAACATTACAATTCAAAGGCATCAATTCTTCTTTGGTCTTCTTTATTCCTCATCCAGCTTTCACATGCATAGGAGGTGAATTGAAAACACTATGGCTCGGGTCAGGCGCATCTTAGTCTTCAAGGTGACATTTTTGCTTTTCAACACTTTAAAGAGGTCTTTTGCAGCAAATCTGCCCAATGCAATGTGTCTTTTGATTTCTTGACTGCTGCTTCCATGGGTGTTGATTGTGGATTCAAGCAAAATGAAACCCTTGACAACTTCAATCTTTTCCCCGTTTATCATGATGCTGCTTATTGGTCCAATTGTAAGGATTTTTGGTTCCTTTTTGTTGTTGTTGTTGTTGTTGAGGTGTAATCCATGATGAAGCTGTGGTCTTTGATCTTCATCAGTAAGTGCTTCAAGTCCTCTTCACTTTCAGTAAGCAAGGTTGTGTCATTTGCATATTGCAGGTTGTTAATGAGTCTTCCTCTAGTCCTGATACCCCATTCTTCTTCATATAGTCCAGTTTCTTGGATTATTTTTTCAGCATACAGATTGAATAAGTATGGTAAAAGGATATAACCCTGTCACACACCTTTTATGACTTTAAACCACACAGTATCCCCTTGTTCTGTTCGAACAACTGACTCGATCTATGTACAGGTTTCTCATGAGCACAATGGAGTGTTCCAGAATTCCCATTCTTCTTAACATTATCCATGATTTGTTATGATTCTCACAGTTGAGTGCCTTTGCATAGTCAAAACACAGGTCTATAAATAAAACCCAAAAGAAACCAAACTCAGTGCCCCACAGGGTTTCCAAGGAGCACCTGATAGTTTAGAACTGCCAACCTTTTGGTTAGCGGCTGTAGCTCTAAACCACTATGCCACCAGGTTTAGGTGTATGAGTAGGATCTAGTAAGAAAAAAACAAACAACACATACGTGTACACACACACATACACACACAAAGCAGTGGCTGTCGAGTAGATTCCAACTCATTGTGACCCCATGTGTGTCAGAGTAGAACTGTGCTCCATAGGGTTTTCAATGGCTGATTTTTTGGAAGTAGACTGCCAAGCTTTTCTTCTGAGGTGCCTCTGGGCAGACTCAAATCTCCAGTCCTTCAGTGAGCAGTTGAGTACATTAGCTGTTTGCACCACCCAGACACCCCATGAATAGGATGAAGGCATCTTTTCCACATGGACTGGCAATGCATGCAACACACACGTTCACACATGCATGTGTAGCCCAAATCATGAAGACAAAAACAAAAAACAAAAAAACCCAAGCTCATTGTCGTCGAGTTGATTCTGACTGTAATAATGTGGGAAAAGATGAAAGAAGAGGAGAAAGAATAATCCTTCAAAACTTAGATATGTTTGTTGATAAAGACCATATTGACTGCCACAGCCTACTGGGGCCTTCTTAAGGGGAAAAAATGAGTGAGTGTGGTTTAGAGTAAGGGTAGAGGGGTAGTTCATGGACCCATGATGCAACTGGGTTTCATAAAAGAATGGAACCAGGGACATGGATGTCCCCAAGGAGGACCATGTCTTTGCTCTTATCTCAACCCCTTTCTGCACACCTACCTCATTCTGAGTCCTTGCTTTTTCTGGTCTTCCATCCACATGGTGGTAGTGCCTGTGCTTGCTTGCTGTGGATCTTGTTCTGCAGTTCCAATCCCTTTCCTGGGGAAGAGATTTTGATCAGCTCAGCCTGGAAGAAATCCTTACGCTTTTCATTGCACCCTGTTGCCACGTGTCTGAGAAGACTGGAGGATATGCTGATTGCCTTCTGCTACACTCAGAAGAAGTATGGCAGTTGAGCATCACGCTGCACCCTGGATGCTGGAAGCCATTGTAGGGAGGGAGGGCTCTAGACACTGGAACAACTCCCGGCCTTCCAGAGGCAGGGGTAGACGAGGAGGTCTCTGGACTCCTCTGGACTCTGGGGGCACACTTGTCCTTTAAAGGAGGAAGCTGTCCAACCGAAGACTCAACTGTTTCTCCAAATAATTGTAACACCTGAAGGTGAAGCAAGGGCAGCAGTGACTAGCTGCATTGATTTCTTCCCTCTCCAGAATATAATGCAAAGCATGAAAATTACATGAAGACGTCAACTCCTGACAGCCCATGATGGGCCAACTTTTGTGTGGTGACTGGGTGGGTGGCATTAGGTAAGTAACACAGGAATCATCTCTGGATGCGAGGATGGTGGACGCATCCAGGGCTACACCGGATGGAAAGGCTCCAGCTGAGCTTCAGAAGCTGAGGAAATTAGGTTAAGTGTGAAAGTGGGAAGAGAGCAGAGGAAGAAAATGCTAATAAGCGAGGTGATTGAGGAATCTGAAGAGTGGTTCCTGAGAGTGTGCATTTACTGTCCTGTAATGAGGCCTGGGATTATCTGTAAAAACATTTAGCTCTGATTGTTTTAAAAAGAAGAGATAAAATGTTTAATATGTGGCACCCTGGAGTGTGCCTTTTTTCTTATTTTAAACGATAATCCTAATGAAACACCTATAATGTGTAAGAGATCAAATTTTACGGCTTCCCATCAGAGAGTGCAGTTGAGAACAACGGCACAGATGTTGTCTGTTGAAATGATGAGGTGAGAACAGATTTGTGGCTAAGAGGAACTGAAGTGCCTTACAGAAGACTGTACGACAGCTCCCAACTGGTCCTGGAACTCACCTGGATGACTGACCAACATGTTTCATAAGACGTTGAGCCAAACACCATCTACCTTATAATTAAAAATATGCCCAGGGTTCTTACTTGAGATCTAAGAAGATGTGATTGTGCTAATAATTACAACGAGTCCTGGGAGCCCAGACAAGTGTTTCCAGAACACTGCCTTTGGCATGACCCTCCACCGGGAGTTTACTTTGATCACAGTAATGAAAGGAAGACCAAGAAATACACTTGAGTAGGTTTTTTTTTTTTTTTTTAGGTAGGGAGGAAATGGCACAGTAACTCACACACTTGTGCTGGGGTAAAATCTTCAGTTAAGCTCTTCAGGGGCCCTAAAGTTTCATTGTTTGTCCGTCTCTATCTCTGGCTCTGTTTAAATCTATACATACTGATATTTCTCTCTTGAAAACTAAAAGCAATACTTTCTCTGAAATAAGGTCCCTAGGTGGCGCAAATGGTTTGTGCTCAACTGTTAACCTAAAAGTTGGCAGTTTGAACCCACCCACTGGGTGATCTACTTCCATTAAGTAGAGCCAAGAAAACCCTATGGAGCAGTTCCACTTTATAACACATGGGATCGCCATGAGTTGTAATCCACTCGAGAGAGCTAACAACAGGTTTGATTCCTATCAAGGCCTAGTTGAGTTAAATGGAGAGAGACCTGGAGACTTCTCCCTGCCTCCTTTTTGTAGAATCATGCCTTCAGAACAATGCATTAAAATATATCTGAGTGACACCAGAACAAGATTTCGTTTTAATTGAGGCATTGCTTTTTTCCACAAGGAAGGCTGCTTGGAAGGCCAAGTCTGCAGGCTGCTTGGTGAGGAGCCTGAACTGAGAGCAATGGAAGGATGACCTAGCTCTTATCACCTGGGTGGGGCTGGGATGGCTCCCTTCCTCAGCCAGTGCTTGTGACTCTCCTCTGTTTGTCTTAAACACTCCCTTTCCGATAGGCTAAGCTGCCCTTTTGCTGATCTGACCACACAACATTTGCATTAAACACTTTCTGGTTGCTCCAAGGAGGAGGTAAACCCAAGCAGCTTCCAATTTCTGTCTTCACACCTGGTGATTGCTGAGGGTCTTCCATAGAAGAGAGAACCTCCACATTAACCAGGTAAGAAATGGGTTCTTCTGCTCTTCTGCAAAAGGAGCCCTGATGGCACACTGGTGAAGTGCTCAGCTGCTAACCAAATGGTCAGCAGTTCAAACCCATCAATGGCTCCATGGCAGAAAGACGTGACAGCCTGCTTCCGTAAAGATTACAGCTTTGGAAACCCTATGGGGCAGTTCTACTGTGTCCTATAGGGTCGTTATGAATCAGAATCGACTGGATAGCCACAGGTTTACTCTTTTGCAAAGGAGCCTTTTTGGTGCAATGGTTAAGTGCTTGGCTGCTAATTGGAAGTTTGGCGGTTTGAACCCACCAGTGGCTCAGCCAGAGAAAAGACCTGGTGATCTGCTCCCATAAAGATTACAGCCTAGGAAACCCTATGGGGAAATTTTACTCTGTTCTATATAGTCACTATAAGTCGGAACTGACTTGATGGTACAATAGCAACAACCCTTCTGCAAGGAGTCCTTGAGTGGTACAAACTGTTAAGCTCTTGGCTAATAACCAGCTTTCTACTTCTGAAAGATCATAGCCACTGGAAACCCTATGGAGCGCAGTTCTACTCTGCAACACATGGGGTCACCATGCATCGGAATCAGCTTGATGGCATCTGGTAACTGGTACCCTTCTGCAGAATCCCTGGGTAGTGTGAAACAATGAGCTTGAAATGTTGGAGATTCAAGTCTACCCAGAGGCACTTTGGAAGAAAGACCTGGTGATCTATTTCCAAAAATTCAGCCATTGACAATGCTCTGGAGTACAGTTCTACTCTGACAAACAAGGGGTCACCATTTTGATTTACTGGCAGCTTTTTTTTTTTTACACTTCTGCAGAAGTCGAGGAATAGAGAGACAGTTTGAGTCACTCTCTCTCTTCCTTAAGGAGCCCTAGCGGTGTAGTGGTTAAGAGCTAGGCTGTTAACCAAAAGGTAAACGGTTCTAATATATCCAGCTGCTCCTTGGAAGCCTTATGGAGCAGTTCTACTCTGTCCTATAGGGTCAGGTCCGACTATGAGTTGGGACCCACTTGATGGCAATGGCAACAGCAATGGGAAGGGCTATCTCTCTTCCTTAAATCATTGATAAACCTTGGGACACCCTTCTTTTTTGAACTAGTGAATACCCTAAAGGTGGATCTAAAAAGATATGTTTATGCAAGAAGTTGGGGTTTATCACCCACATACTCCAATACACACACTCCATCTGAAGAAAAGACTGAGGAAAAGACTTACTTCCAGTAAAAGGAGAATACAGAACTCAAGTGGGGGAAAACCAAAAAACCAGGGTGAAGTCAAATCTGGGCACACCAACAACATAACACCTAAATATGTAAAACAACAGAGAATTGGTAAAAATTTAAGATGGGCATCTTAATCACCTCTCTAAGAATTGGAAAGATAGTTTTCTAGAATAAACTTATAATTTTAGAATAGTTTTAGATTTATGGAAAAATTGTGAAGATGATACAGAAGTTCCCATAGACCCTGCACCCAGTTTTCCTTATTAACATTGTACATTTTTATGGTACCAATAATTAACCAATAATGGTATATTTTACTTTACCATATCAATTATATTCACGTTTTTAGTTTTCACTGATGTCCTTTTTCTATTTCAGGATCCATCCTAGGATACCAGGTCATCAGCTCTTCTTAGGTTTATTTCCGTTATGACCATTTCTGAGACTTTCCTTGTTTTTCAGGACCTTGACCTTTTTGGGGGGGGGGGAGATCAAAGGTAACAACTTTATTGTGATACAATTCACATACCATATAATTTACACATTTAAAGTGTCCAATCTGATGTGCTTCTTAGCCATTTGTATATATACTTTGGAAAAATGTCTATTCAGATTATTTGCCCATTTTTAATTGGGTTATTTGTCTTTTTATGAGTGGGTTGTGTCTTAATCATCTAGTGCTGCTATAACGGAAATACCACAAGTAGATGGCTTTAACAAAGAGAAGTTTATTCTCTCATAGTCCAGTAGGCTAGAAGTCTGAATTCAGGGCACCGGTTCCAAGGGGAAGCATTCTCTCTCTGTCGGATCTAGAGGAAGGTCCTTGTGATGCATCAGTCTTCCCTTGGTCTGGGAGCATCTCGGTGCAGGAACCTCAGGTCCTGGCATTGCTTTCTTGGTAGTATGAGTTTCCCATGTTTCTCTGCTCACGTCTCTCCTCTCTTTAATATCTCAAAAGAGATTGGGTTAAGACACTATCTAACCTTGTAGACCTCTTCAATTAGAACTGCCACCAATCTGTCTTATTACATCATAGTGATAGGATTTACAACACATAGGTAAATCACATCAGATGCTAAAATGGTAGACAATCACACAGGGGAATCATGACCTAGCCAAATTGACAGATATTTTTGGGGGACACAACCATGACGGGTTTTAAGAGTTCTTTATATGTTTTAGATGTTATTGTTGTTGTTAGTTTGTGTTGAGTTTGTTCTCATTCATAGCAACTTTGTTAATAACATAACAAAACGTTGCCTGGTCCTGCATCATCTTCATGATCGTTGGCACATTTGAATTCATTGTTGTGGCTGTTTGTAGTGCCTTCCAACCTAGGGAGCTCCTTTCAGCACCTTATTAACAATATTCTGTTGTGATCCATTTGGCTAATTTTTGGAACCATCAGGCCTTTCTTCCTCGTCTGTGTTAGTCTAGAAACTCCAGTGAAACCTGTCCACCGTGGGTGACCTTGCTGGTATTTGAAATACTAGTAAACTAACCCGTGGCCGTCAAGTTGATTCTGACTCGTAGCAACCCTGTAGGAAACCCAATAAGGTTTCCAAGGTGTGGCTGGTGGATTCGAACTGCCGACCTTTTGGTTAGCAGCTGTAACTCTTAACCACTGAGCCACCAGGGCTCCTTTGAAATACTTGTGGCTTAGTTTGCAGCATCACAGCAGCACAAAAGCTACAAACTGATAGATGGGTAGTGGATGTTTTAGATACAAGTCCTTAATGAGACATATGATTTGAAATATTTTCCCTCATTCTGTTGGTTTTTTCGCTTTCTTTATAGCTTTTGAAGCACAAAAATTTTTAAATTTTGATGAAGTCCTATTTATTTTTTTCTTTTGTTGCTTATGCTTTTGGTGTCATAGCTAATAAACCATTGCCTCATCCAAGGTCACAAAGATTTACCTATGTTTTCTTCTAAAAATATTATAGTTTTATATTTAGTTCTTGGATCCACTTTGAGTTAATTTTTATATATGGTGGTAGGTAGGGTTCCAAATTCATTCTCTTGCATCTGGATATCCAGTTGACACAGCACCACTTACCAAAAAGACTATTCTTTCCCCACTGAATTCCTTTGGCACCCTTGTTGCATATCAATTTACTGTAAATATGAGGGTTTATTTCTGGATTTTCAAATCTATCTCATGGATCTTATGTTTGTCCTTATGTCAGTACCACAGTCTTGATTACTGTTGCTTTGTAATATGTTTTGAATTGAGAAGTGTGAATTATGCTACAAAATTTTTCTTTTTTAAGATCGTTTTGCTTATTCTGTATCCCTTCCACTTGAATTTTGGGATCAGCTTGTCCGTTTCTACAAAGAAGAAAGCTGGGATTCTGTTAGGGATTGCATTGTATGTAGATCAATTTGAGGAGCAGTATTGTAATTTAAAATTTTCTGACCCATGAACACTGGATGTCTTACCATTCTATTTATTTAGGGGTCTTTATTTTCTTTCAGTGGTTTTTTGTAGTTTTCAGTGTAAAACTCTGGCACTTTTTTGTTAATTACACCATTTTATTGTTTTTGATGCGATCGTAAATGGAATTATTTTCTTAATTTTATTTTCAGATTGTTTATTGCTAGTGTATAAAAATACAACAGATTTTTGTATATTGATCTTGTTTCCTGCAACCTTGATGAACTCTTTATTATCTCTAATATATGTGTACCAAAACCAAATCAAACTCATTGCCATTGAGTTGATTCTGACTCATATATAGACCTGCCCCATAGGGTTTCCAAGGAGTGGCTGGTAGATTCAAACTGCCAACCTTTTGGTTAATACCCAAACTCTTAACCACAACACCGCCAGGGCTCCACATATATGTGTATGTGTATATATGGTGTGAAATCTTTACAGTTTTCTATATATGAGATCATGTCATCTGCAAATAAAGATAGTTTTAGTTCTCCCTTTCCAATCTGGATTTTTTTTTTTCCCTTGCCTAATTGCGCTGACTAGAACCTTCAGTACAACGTTGAATAGAAGTGGTGAGAGCCGATGTCATTGCCTTGTTCCCAATCTTAGGGGGAAAATTTTCAGTGTTTCACCATTAAGTATTATGTCATGGAAGGGTGTTGGATTGTGTCAAATGCTTTTTTTGCATCAGTTGAGATGATTGTGTGTGTGTGTTTTCTTTCATTCTATTAATGTGGTGTATTACAGTGATTGATTTTTCAAATGCTGAACCACCCTTTCATTTCTGAGGTATAGTCCACTTGGTCCTGGTGATTGATCTTTATAATATGCTGCTGGATTAAGTTGTTAGTATTTTGTTGAGGATTTTTGTGTCAAGATTCATTAGGGATATTGGTCTATAGTTGTCTTTTCTTGTGATTTCTTTGTCTGGTCTTGGTATCAGAGCAATACTGGCCTCAGAATGAGTTGGGAAGTGTTCCCTGATTTTGTATTTTTTGCAAGAGTTTGCTATGAATTGGTACTAATTATTTATCAGTGTTTGGTAGAATTCCTCAGTGAAGTCACCTATTCCTGGGCTTTTCTTTGTGTGAAGGTTTTTGATTACTAACTCAATCTCTTTATTTATTGTAAGTCTATTCAGATAGTGTTTCTTCTTGAGTCAATTTGGGTAGCTTGTTTCTTTCTAGGAACTTGTCCATTTTACCTAGTTAAGAAATTTGTTCGCATACAATTGTTCATAGCATTCCCTTTTATGAAGATGTTGTTGTTGTTAGGTGCCCTGAGGTTGATTCCAACTCATGACTACCCTATAGGACAGAGTAGAACTGCCCCATAGGGTTTCCTAGGCTGAAATCTTTATGAGAGCAGATCACCAGGTCTTTTCTCCTGCAGAGCCTCAGGTTGGTTCGAACTGCCAGCCTTTCAGTTAGCAGCTGAGCACTTAACCATTGAACAACCAGGGTGCCCTCCCCCTTATGAGAATATATAAAAATAAATCAAAATTCCCACTTTTCCCTTCTTACCACTTCTGACAGCAGCTGCACATGCTGCACTTCTTCCTCTGACTTTAACCACCCAGAGCGAGGCCTGAGCTCACAATTAAAGGGCACAGTCCTCCAAGTGCCAAGTCATCCCAAGACTTTAGACATTAGTTGCAAGCTTGAGAGCCCCAAGGATCCCCTCACCTCTGACCTGCTGGCTCCCACTCCTCCCTCGGGTGTGGTAATTTGCTGGAATGACATAGAATTCAAGGAAAGCTTTATGGTTCGATTACAGCCTTATTATAAAGGACATGAATCAGGATAAGCATAAAGAAGAGTCACATAGGGTGATAACTAGGAAGGTTCCCAACATGGAGCTTCCATGTACCAAAGAGGGTATATCACCAACCTGATAGCAGAAGTCTTTCACAAACCGGGAAGCTCATAGAGATTCAGTGTCCAGAGCTTTTATTGAGGATATTTGCCACGTCATCTTGAGGTAATTATTATGAGGTGGTATCACAAGGTGGGACCCTCTGGCTGGCCAGCCCCCACCCAAGTCATCTCACCTGTGCAGCCTGTTAGTTCGATGTAGTCTGGCGCCCCCACTGAAGACACTTAAACCATTAGGGAAATTCCAAGGTTTTAGGGATTATCTCTCAGGAACCAAGGACAAAGACCAAGACCAAATTCTCAGGGTCAAGTTAATGTAAACCCCACACCTTGTAATCATTTTATTTCTCTTAAGTCCATATAATGTCCTCTTTTTCATTCCCGATTTTAATAATTTGAGTCTTCTCTTTCTGTGTGTGTGTGTGTGTGTGAGAAATGCTCCAAAGGTTTTTGCAAACCTTTGATTGATTTCCACAATTCTTAAATACTTGACTCTGACCATTCTGACAGTTTTTTTAAAAATAACTTTTACGGAGGAGGAACTTTCAGAGGTTCTTATTCTGCCTTTTTTACTGATGTCTTGATCTTGAGAGTTTTGAGGAGTACTAGTCACATACTTTGTAGAATGTCCCTCAAGTGGGATTTGTCTGATGTTTTTCTGGTTATTAGGCTGGGGTTATGGGTTTTTAGGAAGGAACATCTCTGAGGTGAAGTGCTATTCTTATCACATCACATCAAGGGACATACTAACAACATGATTTATCGTGTTGATGTTAACCTTGGTTACCTGGATGAGATACTGTTTGTCTGGTTTCTCCACTATGAAGTTCTTCTTTTTTCCCTCTTTCCATACTGTATTCTGTGAAAGGAAGTCACTATGTACAGCCCATATTTAAGGAGTGGGGAGTTATGCCTCATATTCTTGAGTGCACAATAAAAAAAAATAGCTACATAAATTATTTGGAATTCTTCTGCACAGGAGACTTGTCTATTCTTCCCCAATTTATTTATATCACCATGAACTCATGGATATTTGTTTTATAACCTGGATTATAATTTGATACTACTTTATGTATTTTGTTACTCAAATTGTTCCACCTTTGGCCATTGGGAACTCATTCAGTTGGCTTCTGTGTCCTTTAAGAAAAGATACTTTTATATTAAAAAAGGATATAGTGGAATTAGTTCACATTCAAATTGATAACTCTATATGGAATTTTATATCTGTCAAATACAGTTTTTTTTTTTTCCGCCTATGATCAATTACATGTTTAATAAATGGACTTGGCCGTGAAGAAAACCTTACGTTTTCTCTGACCATATTCTCTGACTATAGTCCAATAAAATTGGAGGTAAGTAATGAAAGGATGGAGTCCTAATGGTGCAGTGGTTGACAGCGTGGCTGGTAACCAAAAGGTTGGCAGTTTGAATCCACCAATTGTAATTACTTGGAAGTCAAGACACATTTTCGAAAACCCTTGAATTAGGGAAGGAATTTAAAAGAAATCACAAAATCAAATGATCTGGCAAAAGCTGAACTCTAAAATCTCAAGCTTTGAATGCCTTAACTTTTAAAGAAGAAAGACAAAAGTATTAAAGGAACAAAACACTCGAAGTTAGAAAACGTAACAGAAGGAAACTAGCTAAAAAGAGGGAATTAGTAGAGATAAGAGCTGAAATAATGAAATAGAAAAACAAGACAAATAAATTCAAAAACTAGTTCCTTTATAAGAAACCAATAAGCAGAAACACTTGCAAGCCCAATCAAAGAGAGAAAGAGAAAAGGAGAGAGAAAGAGGGAAAAAGAGAGAGAGAATAAGCAAATATAGGCAAGATTTGAAATGAGAGGCTATAGCCATTAAAAAATTACAAAGGATAACTGTGTGCAACTCTATGCTATCCAAATTTAAAACCTAGAAGAAATAGGTAATTCCTGGCAAAATACAAATCATTGACTCTTACCCAGGTATTAAAACCATGAATAAACCAATGACCAGAGAAAAAACTAAAAGGCGATTCAAGTTTTGTCACTTTTAAGGACATCACAGTTGAGATGAGTTCAACCTTTAAAGCACAGATAATTCCAGTGTTGTTTAGCCATTTCAGGTTATGGAAAATACAGACTTCCCCAGTTCACTTTATGGAACCAGTATCACTTTAACAAGTCATAACAATTCAAATATAAAATATACTCTAAAACAGTGTTGAAAAGCAAAGATATCACCTTAAAGACTAAGGTGCGCCTCACCCAAACCATGGTATTTTCAGTTGCATCCAGTGCATGTGACAGCTGGACAATGAATAAGGAAGACTGAAGAAGAACTGACGCCTTTGAATTGTGGTGTTGGCCAAGAATATTGACTATACGGTGGACGGCCAGAAGAACGAGCAAATCTGTCTTGGAAGAAGTATGACCAGAATGCTCCTTAGAGGCAAGGATGGCGAGACTGCGTCTTACATACTTTGGACATGTTGTCAAGAGGGATCAGTCCCTAGAGAAGGACACCACGCTTAGTAAAGTACAGGGCTAGTGGAGAAGAGGAAGACCCTCAACGAGATGGATTGACACAGTGTCTGCAACAGTGGGCTCAAGCAAAACAATGAGTATAAGGAGGGTGCAGGACCGGGCAGTGTTTCATTCTGTGGGACATAGGGGGTTGCTATGAGTAGGAACTGACTTCATGGCACCTAAGAAGAACAACATTAAACAGTATTACTTATGAATGTAGAAGCATTGCTTAACTCTGTTAATAGTTCTAGAATTCTTGTTTTGGAACAATAATAAACTCTAAGCAGGACTTTTTGAAGGAATGAAAGGTCAATATTGCAGTGTATTGATGTAATCTATTAGAATAAAATGTAAAAGAGACAAGCCATATGTCAATAGATACAGAAAAGGTATTAAATAAAATTCAGTAACTCTTAAAATCGTGAGTAAAATAAGAATGAAAGGAAACTATTTGAATTTTGACAATAAATTATGGTTCAGAAATAACAACAGCCAATATAAACTTAAACAGCAAAAAAAGTGCTTTCTATAGATCTGGCAATAGATAGGGGATGCCTGCGATGGTAATAAAACTGGTATAAATATTATGCTTTTGCAAATGGGGAGCCCTGGTTGCACAGTAGTTAAGAACTTGGCTGCTAACCAAAAAGGTCGGCAGTTCAAATCCACCAGCTGCACCTTGCAAACCATATGGGGCAGTTCTACTCTGTCCTATAGCGTCATTATGACTCAACAGCAATGAGTTTTGATTTTTTTGCCAATGGTTATCTGTAAACTTTGATAACCAAAAGATTAAGTTTTTTCTGTTTTGTTTGTGTGTGTGTGTGTGTGTATGTGTGTGTGTTTTAAGACATCATCAGAATTTGGTAAGGTGATTATTAGTAATATAAAAATGAATTACATTACTCTAGAAATCAGTATGTAGAAATATGAAGGCACTGTTTATAAAATACAAGTTATATAGTGCTTAGAATAATTTATAAGAAAGGTATCAGACCTATATGAAGATAATTGTAAATTCTTACTGATAATAGAAAGATATTCCCAAGAAACTTGTTCTTGATTGGAATGATTTATTGTTAAAGAATCAGCTCTTGCCAAGTGAATATATAAATATCATGTGATTTCAATCAGAAATACAAATGCTTTTTTAAAGCTGGAAGAATAATCCTAAAATACCTATGAAAGAATAAATGCCTATGAATAATTTAGAAAACTATGAAGAAGAACCATGATGTAGAATTTTCCCTTTAAGATTTTACCATCGAGTCATTATATTCAAATCAATGTGATACTTGTGTGGAGATAGATAGATTAGTGAAATAGAAAATAGACTTCAAAAATATGTCCTAATGTTTGAGAGTTTAACATATGACAAAAATGGTTATTTGATGAGAAAAGATGGCTTACTTAATAATGTGCTGGAATAATTAGCCAACCAGTTGGAACAATAGAAATAGATTTTTCCCTTATACCATGTCCAAAAATATGTTCCTCATGGGCTCCCCAGGGTTTCTGCTTACAGATATGATGGACTAGGGCCATACTGGGTAATTGTTCCCTCAACACACAGAAAACAATTATAAAACCTGGACATAATACAAAAAGCAATTACCTGAAAGTATGAGAGTGAACAGCAGAGAGACTCTGGTAGGAAGTGCACACTTACTTGAAGGCAGGGAGATGAGTAAGTCCCCCATCCTTGTGGCACCACATAGAGAACACAGCAGTGACGGGGGTGCATATGAAGAAACCTGCATTCTTTCTGGACTGGGCAACCAGAAAATTGAAGCTTATAAGCTGTGAATACTGAGAGACTCAGAGCAGCTCAACTAAAGACAACAGATCTGAACTGAGACTAGAGCCACTGCCCAAGAAACAGAGTTTGAAGTTCAAGCCCAGGCAAGAAAAACATCTGCTAAAACAAAGGAAAAAAAACTCTCAGAAAGAAAAAGCAGAATCCAGAGTTTTTACAGCAGTCATAATGTGCAGAATATAACCCAAAATTACCTAACATACAAAGAACCAAGAAAATGGAACATATCCACAGGAGAAAAAAAATCAAGTTTGACCCCAAGATGAAACAGAAATTGCAACTAATAGACAAAATGATTAATTTGGCTATTATGACTATTCTCAGTGAAGCAAAACAAAACATGCTTTCATGAATCAAAGTCTCAGCATAGTAAAAGAAGCATCAGTAGAGAAATAAAAACAGTAATAAAGAAGCAAATGAAAATTCTGGAACTGAAAAATACAATTTTTGATTCTGGGTGGACTTAAAATCTAAATGAATATGAGAAAGGAAAGATGAAGTTAACTTGAAGGTAAAAAACAAAACCAAACCCATTGCCGTCAAGTCGATTTCAACTCATAGTGACCCTATAGGACTCTGTAGAACTGCCCCATAGGGTTTCCAAGGAGTGGCTGGTGGATCTGAACTGCTGACCTTTTGGTTAGCAGCCAAGCGCTTAACCGCCATGCCACCAGATAGAGTGTTATTCAAGGTGAAGAACAGAGAGAAAAAGTGTTAGAAAGACAAAAAAGCAGTTTGATTTGGGTGTTGCTGTTTTGTGATACCTTCCATGTCTCTACTTAACATGTTCAGTCTTCCTCTATCTTCTTAAACATATGGAATGCAATTATAATAACTGTTCTAAAATCATCTGTGTCATTTCTGGGTCAGTTTGATTTATCAACCATTCTGCTCATTTGGGCTCTGGTTTTCCTGCTTCTTTGCACGCTTTATAATTTTTGAATGCATGCCAGACTGTGAATGTTTTCTTGTTGGTTGCTGTGTTCCTGTAAATATGCTTGAACTTTGTTCTTGGATGCAGTTAAGTTACTTGGAAGTAATCTGATCCTTTTGGGTGTTGTTTCAAAGCTTTGTTAGAAAGGACCAGAGTACTGTGTAGCCTAGGGCAAAATTTTCTCTACTACTGAGGCAAAAATTTTCTGAAAATTTTTTTCCCCTTATGACCTAAAGACTCAAATTAAAAAAAAAAAAAAGATTCTCTCAAGAAAATCTAAGAGCCTACAGTTTAGGGATCGCCAGAACCTCTTAACTAAGACCAGAAACTTAGATGCTATAAAAGAAATGCTAAACAGTTAAGTATAGAAAACAATAACTTTTGTGTCTCTAAAAAAAAAGTGATTAAATGTGAAATATCTAGATTATGCAAATGTATAGAGACCAAAGTTTATTAGTGGTTACCAGGGTGGATGGGAGGGAGATATAGGGAGGTATGGCCTGAGAGGTACTAAGTTTCTGTTAAGGAGCCCTGGTGGTAAAGTGGTTGAGCTGGGCTGCTAATAAAAAGATTGGCGGTTCAAACCCACCAGCCGCTCTGAGGGAGAGATGTGGCAGTCAGCTGCCATAAAGATTATAGCCTTGAAATTCTATAGGGCAGTTCTGCTCCGTCCTATAGGGTCTCTATGAGTCAGAATCGACTTGATGGCAATGGTTTTTTAGACAAAAATAGACCTGGAAAAAATAGCATAATACAAATAACAGACAAGGGGTAAAAATGCCCATATTATTCAAAGTGCTTCTACAAACTAATGAGAAAAATATACCATTAAAAAATTGGCTAATGAAAATTCACAGAAGAACACATTTAAATGGCCACAGATATATGGAAAAACACTAAATACACTGGTAGCTGGGAGTATGCAAATTTAAACAGCAATGAGATACCAGTTTACATCCATTAGAAAGAACTACACTTAATACTCCTGGGAATTTGAAGAAAATGTGCAGTGTTACAGCCTTTTGGAGAAGTAATGTAGACGCATCTGTTAAAAACACACATATCATTTAACCTTACCAAAACACTTCCAAGAATGCCAATAGAAATAAAAGCAGATATACTAGTGGACATATGTACAAAATATTTATTACAGCATTGTTTCTAAAGCCCCCAAACTAGATCAAAGCCGAGTCCATCAAAAGGCACCTAGTTGAATAAATTCTTCTGCATGCATACTACATTTTGTTGAGCTAGCTGTAGAATGAATGAATTAGCGCTAGGTGACTTTACTCAACCAATTATTATTGAGTGAGAAATGTAAAATGCACACAAGATTGTATAATAGTCCATGTTATTGGAAAACAGGGACCAAAGTCTCATTTTACATACATACTTACATATATGTGTTTCTATGTACATGTATATTTGTATAATATTATGAACATGGAGGAAAATATAGAAGGATAAGCACCAGAGTTTTAACCCCTTCTGCCAAGGTGGCCTATGTTGTTTGTACTGATAAGTGTGTAGGTAGGGATATAACCAAGCCAAAAAACAAAACAAAAACGAAACAAATCAAAGAAAAAATCTGCATTTGAAAAGCATGTATATGATCGCGTGTGTACTGTATCAGGGTGGTGGTGTTGTTAGGTGCCATCGAGTTGGTTCCAACTCGTAGCAACCCCATAGGACAGAGTAGAACTGCCCCAAGAAGCCGTTGGTGGATTCGAACTGCCAAGCTTTTGGTTAGTAGCCAAGCTCTTAACCACTGTGCCACCAGGGTAGTTTAGGTTATTCTTCAGTAGTAAACAATCCAATGTTTTAGTAGAATGATATGAAAAACATTTCTTACTCACAGGAACTCTGAGATCTTGGATAGCCTCTTGGGCAACTATTCTTTGTGGATTGGCTTAGCTTTCCAGGCCCTTTAGGTATGATGCACTCTTCATATCAGCATGTTGTCATGGTTGCTACAACAGAAGGGAGAACACTGCATATTGTGCCCCAGCAGAGGTCTTCTCCTGGAATTGATGCATGTTGTTTTTTGTCTTTTTGGGGGAGGAGGGCCAAATCAAGGCATGTGGCCATACATACGTAAGTTCAAGAACCTAAGGAAATCTAGGAGGGATGGAATATTGTTGAAGAGAAATAATATCTACTATATATTAGTTTATGAAATTATTTATGTGCTTATTTACATAAAGAATTAAGCTCTAAAGTGATTTCAAAATGGTTTATACTTTATAAACAAGCAAAGTATAAAAAAAAAGAAGAAATGGCCAATAAAAATGAAATTACTTACTACTTTATTGACTTAGATTAACAAAGATTATAAAGGGTGTTGAAAAGGCCAAGTGATGAATGACAAAAGTGCGGGAAAGAGAAACTCTCCTGTAGTCCTGGTGTGAGAATAAATTTTTTGTACATCTGAAATATAATCAGGCTGAATTTATCAAAATTTAATTTATCTTTTGACCCAGTCATATGATTTACAGGTATTCATTCTTAAAATAATCAGACAAGTACATATAAATATATGTATAAAAATGTTCACTGCAGCATTATTTATAATAATAAAAAACAGTCTAAAAGCACATAACCAGGGATTAATTAACACAGGTTAAATTCATACAATAGAATAATATGAGAACCACTAAAAGAGATGTGGAAAAAAAGAGATGAGGTGGATTTAATTTGTTTTAACATAAAATGTTCTAAACATATGTTTTGGATATCTGTTGTTACTCTCTCTATTACAAACAACCTCAGAATCTAGGGGCTTAAAACGACTGTTTTCTTCTGCTCCTACAATAGAGTATCAGGAATTAGGAAGGGCTCAGCTGGGTGGTTTGTCTCTAATCCACATGTAGTCAGCTGGCCAGCTAGCACTAGAGGGTTCATTTCTAAGTGACTACTTCACTCACATATCTGGTGTCTTGGTGTTCCTTGGCTTTTCTCTCTCACTGTGGAATCTCCTGTTCCATGGATTCTTGGGCTTCCTCACAACATGGTGGTCACAGGGTAGTTCCTCTTCTGAACATGGTGGCTGATTTCCAAGTAGCAGGAAATGGAAGTTGCCAACCAGATCACAGCTATGCACAGAACTGCCACAACATTACGTCAGCCGTATTGTATGGATTACTGACTTGCTCACATTTCAAGAGGGAGGAGAAAGAACATTTCTTGATGAAAGAGTGGCAAGGTTATAATGCAGAAGGACATGCAGGATGGAGGACATTGTTGTGGCCATCTTAGGAAATTACAGGCTGCCACAGTGTAATACAGTTCAACATAAGTACTTATGTGTCTTTATATTTAAATATCTAGAAAAATATAGAGACAAAATGTTTCCATGGGGCAGAGCAGTTTAGGTAGACTTCTACTTTCTATTTTAGATTCTTCAGGTTTTTTTTTTTTTTTTACAGTAAACATGAATTACTCTTATAATCAGCAAAATAAAAATATCCTAATTTTGAGATGAAAAATTAATTTCTTTAAAATGGATTTCTCTCAGAATTCACAGTGCTCAAAGCATGCTTTTACATGGATGACATTTTTTTCCTCATGGAAAATTTCAGGAGGAAACTCTACATTTAAGTTTCCATATTTACAGATGGAATAGGAGTGATAGCTTCTGAGCAAAATTAAATTTAAATAATGGATTTAAATAATAGAAGTCATTATTCAGGATGAGCCTAATGCAGTCCCTGCCGAGACAAAAGATTTAGGAAATGAAATGGAGCAGATAAAAGCCTTACAGTTGCCCCATGCAAATTGTGTCCTATTAAATACTTTTTGAAAAATTAAAAATGAAGCAGACCAAAAACTTTAAGGAGGAAAGGCTTAGGGGTTAAGTATCCTTTTCAGCAGTCAGAAAAAAATGACGTCAGCCTTTAGCAGGCATCTATCTGGTTCCTTCTCTGTTTTCCGAATCACCATTCCTGTAGCTGTGAGTTATCAGAATAACGAAAAACCTGTACATTCAATGATTTTTTCATTGCCTTCACCCGTCTTCTTAACATACCCAGCAGTCATAATGCTGCAATGATGTTGACACAACCAGCCCCATGGAAACAAGAGCCTGGTGTCATAAACATGACATTGTGACTTCCCAGCAGGAGGAGGCAGATGGAATTTTGGCACTGAATGTGTAAGATTTATTCCAGAACACTAATGTCTTGAAGAATAACACCAAAGCAAAAAAAAAAAAAAAAAAGAAAGAAGGAAAGGAAGGGCATGGAGCTGTCTCTATAATATGTATAATAAAAATATGCGTGACTTATTCTTGATGTTTTTCAAGGATTTGTTCACCTCTGGCAGGACTTGTTTTGCCTATTCATTTTTTTTTTTTTTTTTTCCATTGCTGTGTTTGTCATGGCATGTTGTAATTTTAGTCATTGGCTGTTCAGGCTGGCAGGGGCTGCATTTATAGATGGAGAAATCCAGAGGAGGGAAGTGACCTGCCCAAGGTACATGCACAGCAAGTTAGTGGCCCCTTCTCCCGGCTCCCAGTCCTCACACCTTGGTTTCCATTCAGCCTCAGTTGGAGAACATGGTTTGTGCATCAGTTGTAACATTGGTTTGGCTTTCTAAAAAGTAGGGCTTTAAATAAGATTGTTGTTTGTTGTTAGGTGCAGTCGAGTCAGTTCTGACTCATAGTGACCCTATGCACAACAGAACGAAACACTGCCCGGTCCTGCGCCATCCTTACAATCGTTATACTTGAGCTCATAGTTGCAGCCACTGTGTCAGGCCACTTCGTTGAGGGTCTTCCTCTTTTCCACTGACCCTGTACTCTGCCAAGCATGATGTCCTTCTCCAGGGACTGATCCCTCCTGACAACATTGCCAAAGTATGTAAGACGCAGTCCCGCCATCCTTGCCTCTAAGGAGCGTTCTGGCCGCACTTGTTTGTTCCAAGACAGATTTGTTCCTTCTTTTGGCAGTCCATGGTATACTCAATATTCTTCCCCAACACCACAATTCAAAGGCATCAACTCTTCTTCAGTCTTCCTTAGTTCATTGTCCAGCTTTCATATGCATATGATGCGATTGAAAATACCATAGCTTGGGTCAGGCACACCTTAGTCTTCAGGGTGACATCTTTGCTCTTCAACACTTTAAAGAGGTCCTCTGCAGCAGATTTACCCAATGCAGTGCATCTTTTGATTTCTTGACTGCTGCTTCCATGGCTATTGATCGTGGATCCAAGTAAAACGAAATCCTTGACAACTTCAATCTTTTCTCGGTTTATCATGATGTTGCTCATTGGTCCAGTTGTGAGGTTTTTTGTTTTCTTTATGTTGAGGTACAATCCATACTGAAGGCTTTGGTCTTTGATCTTCATTAGTAAGTGCTTCAAGTCCTCTTCACTTTCAGCAAGCAAGGCTGTGTCATCTGCATAACGCAGGTTGTTAATGAGTCTTCCTCCAATCCTGATGCCCCGTTCTTCTTCATATAATCCAGCTTCTTGTATTATTTGCTCAGCATACAGATTGAATAGGTATGGTGAAAGAATACAACCCAGACGCACACCTTTCCTGACTTTAAACCAATCAGTATCCTCTTGCTCTGTCCGAACAACTGCCTCTTGATCTATGTAAAGGTTCCTCATGAGCACAATTAAGTGCTCTGGATAGACGTTTTAATATCTCTCAGGGACCCAGGCTATTTCTGTGTTATTTTTCTGCTACCCCTATTGTGTTGCCCTCATTGGCTGGTACAGGGTGCCTCACACTATATGTGCATTCCAGTCAGAGCAGGAGAGGACTCCCCCCTCCCATTGCCTTTAAGAGCACCGTCTGAAAACGGCACAGATCACTTCACATTGCACTAGTCAGAACTTGGTCACATGGCCATACTTAGTTTCAAGAGGAACTGGGAAATATAGTTTTTATTCTGGGTAATCATGTGTCCAGCAAAAAAGTGGGTGATCTATTGTTATGGGGGAAGGGGAGAACTGGCAACAACCAGTGGTCTCTGCCATACCTCGCATCCCCTCGCACAGAGTGTTGCTTTCAGTGTACTGTCAACTAATTTCTTCTCAGCTATTGCAACAGGCAAAGACTGATTGATTGCTGTTGGTTGTTAGTTACCACTGAGTCAACTTCAACTCTTAGTGACGCTGTGCACAATAGAATGAAACGTTGCCTGTTCCTGCACCATCTTCACCATCGTTGATACGCTCGAGTCCATTTTTGTGGCCATTGTGTATATTGAAAACCCTAACCCAGTGCTGTCGAGTTGATTCCAGCTCAAGGTGACCCTATATTGAGTGTCTTCTAACCTAGAGGCCTTATCATCTAGTATGATACTGGACGCTATTTTGTAGAGACTCATAGTGTTCTCACTGGCTAATTTTCAGAAGTGGATCACTAGACCTTTCCTCCTAGCCTGACTTAGTCTGGAAGCTCCGATAAAACCTGTTCAGCATGGGTGACCCTGCTGGTATTTGAAATACTGGTGACGTAACTTGCAGCATCATAGCAATATGCAAGCCACCACTGTATGGCCAACTGGCAGATGAGTGTTGGAAAAACTGATTACAGTATTCATTTTCTCTAAGATATTTAAAAACTGTAATTACTCCATTAGTTATAGAAATCTCTGATGGGCACCAGACTTGGCATCAAGACAGGAATTAACTGACCATAAAGAGTATGTCTTAGGATTGTAACAGAGATCCTCCAATTCAATGGCTGTAAGAACAAATGAATTTATTTCCTTTTCACCTGACAGTCCAAGGCGTGTGTGGTCCAATGTTGGTGAAGCTTTGCTCCATGTAGCTCTTCAGGGCTCCAGGTTTGTGACAGCTCAGTTATTTTCAACGTGTGGCTTCTAAGGCTCCTTTGCTCACTGCCATTTCAGTCATCAGGTAGGAAGAAAGAGTAGTTGTTATGGGCTTGAGATCTTTTCTGAAGTAAGTGAAACAGGAGTTGTTCTGCTCATATTCTATTTGTGAGAGCTTAGTTACTTGGCACAAATGGGAGCTTAGACATATGACTGTCAGCTGAGCTGCTACATCCCATGCTCAACTTTGTGCCACGGAAGCTGAAGAGCATGGATATTAGAAGACAGCTAGAACTTTCCTCTGCGGGTATCACAGCTGGCATGACTTGAGTTCCAGCCATTTCTTCCATCCAGTTATCTTTCCAATCATCTAAGCTTAGGCCTTTATCTTAGTCTTCTAGTGCTGCTATAACAGAAATACCACAAGTGGATGGCTTTAACAAAGAGAAATTTATTTTCTCACAGTCCAGTAGGCTAGAAGTCCAAACTCAGGGCGTCAGCTCCAGGGGAAGGCTTTCTCTCTGTCAGCTCTGGAGGAAGGTCCTTCTCATCAATCTTCCCTTGGACTAGGAGTTTTCTGCACAGGAACCCCGGGTCCAAAGGACACACTGTGCTCCTGGCACTGCTTTCTTGGTGGTATGAGGTCCCCCACTCCCTTTACATTGGATCAGGGATGTAACCTGAGCAAGGGTGTTACATCCCACCCTGATCCTCTTATGATTTATAACCCACAGGAAAATCACAAAATGGAGGACAACCACACAATACTGGGAATCATGGCCTAACCAAGTTGATACATATTTTGGGGGGACACAATTCACTCTATGACAGCCAAGTGTATACCCCTCATTGGGGAGGCAAAAGGAAGAATTATGGAATATTTTTGGGTATCTGGATTTGCATTCCCACCAAGATTGTTCATAGTGTAATATTGGTCAGGAGTTTCCTTCAAAGATCCCCTGATTCCAGAAATACCCCTTCCTGTTCCTGTTGTGAAACAGCACCCTATTTCCTCTCAACAGTTAGGACCAATCACCCCAATCAACACAACCGTATTGTGCTTGTTTATACAGTAGTACAAAGAGCTTAAAGAGATCAGGTGTCAGTTTGAACTTTTGGTTCAAGTAGACATTGTTGTGACTCCCTGGTGGAAGCCTGTTTCTCTTAAGTGCCAAGACCTCTAAATTAACAGAGGCCAAAGTTACAGGGATATGAAGAAGCTTTCACAAGTGCCCACTCTACCCAGTAGATCTAGTGCATTCTGGGTACCCAGATATTAGTGCTGGCTGCCAGCTAGAGTCGAATAATTCCTGAATGCCTTGGTATTTTCATTTCCTCAGTGACCAGTTACCCTGGCCTCTAGTCCCGTTGGCTATGGCTAGAAGGAATATTTCCAGTTCACATTTTTGTTATCTCAGTATTCTTTCTCAGTGTTACCTAGACTTTGTTTGTTCAAGGGGCCCCTTATTTAAGTCTATGAATTGACTCAGGTCTTGCAATTGAGTTATTGGCTGTGATTTTCTTCATAGCGACTCTCTAAGTCCTGTTTGCCAAACTCATAGCATGGTCAATCATACAGAGCAAGTAGGACCATAGAGTTGCACATCCGTTTTGGACTTAGAGACCCTAACAGTCAGTTGGCTTCCATTAAATATTCTTTCAAATATCTCTGATCACTCCGTGGGGTCTGCTGCCTGCTATAACAACCGTGCTCAGCTTGCTGCAGGTATTTGAGCCATGGCAGTTGTCTTCTTCATCCCAGGATAGCATCATCCTAACTGGAAAAAGGAAGATCTCATTTTAGCATGCCCTTTCCCACCATGGTTTCTGGCCTACAAGGAATACTGTCTATGTCCCTTTTCAAAAATAAATAAATTCTTATGCCAGAAATGCAAAGCTCATTGAACATTTAAAAATCAAACAATGTAATTCACCTTATCAACAGCCTAAAAAAGAAAAGCCACATGATAATTTCAAAAAATGTATAAAAAGAATATCATGGAATTCAACATCCAGTTATCATAAGAAACAAAACCAAAACTCTCAGCAAAGTAGAAATAAAGGGAATTTTGTCAACCCGATAAAGGGCAGCTCTTAAGATAAACATACAGCTAAAACCATACTTAATGGGGAAAGACTGAATGCTTTCTAACCTAAGATCATTAACAAAATAAGGAAGCCCATTGTCACCACTTCTACTGGACATTTTGTTGGAAATTCTAACCAGTTGAAGCAGACAACAAAAAGAAACAAAAGGCATCAGATTTGAAAGGAAAGGGTGCAAGTGTCTCTACTGGCAGATGCCATGATCATCTATGTAGAAAACCCTAGGGAATCTGCAAAAAAGCTACTAGAACGAACAAGTGAATTTAGCAGAGTTGCAGGATACAAAGTCAATATAGGAAAATCAATTGTTTTTCTATATACTTACAACGAAATCAAAATTTAAATTTAAATGCTGCTTACGATAACATCACAATATGTGAAAAACTTAGGGACAAAACTAACGAAGACTGTGCAATACTTGTGCCCAGAAAACAAAACATTGCTGGTAAATAGAGTGATGTAGCATGCTCCTACACTGGATCACTGATAGAGTGATGATGTAGCATGCTCCTACACTGGATCACTGATAGAGTGATGATGTAGCATGCTCCTACACTGGATCACTGATAGAGTGATGATATAGCATGCTCCTACACTGGATCACTGATAGAGTGATGATGTAGCATGCTCCTACACTGGATTGCTGATAGAGTGATGATGTAGCATGCTCCTACACTGGATTGCTGATAGAGTGATGATGTAGCATGCTCCTACACTGGGTCGCTGATAGAGTGATGATGTAGCATGCTCGTACACTGGATCGCTGATAGAGTGATGATGTAGCATGCTCGTACACTGGATCGCTGATAGAGTGATGATGTAGCATGCTCCTACACTGGATTGCTGATAGAGTGATGATGTAGCATGCTCCTACACTGGATTGCTGATAGAGTGATGATGTAGCATGCTCCTACACTGGATTGCTGATAGAGTGATGATGTAGCATGCTCCTACACTGGATTGCTGATAGAGTGATGTAGCATGCTCGTACACTGGATCGCTGATAGAGTGATGATGTAGCATGCTCGTACACTGGATCGCTGATAGAGTGATGATGTAGCATGCTCCTACACTGGATTGCTGATAGAGTGATGATGTAGCATGCTCCTACACTGGATTGCTGATAGAGTGATGATGTAGCATGCTCCTACACTGGATTGCTGATAGAGTGATGTAGCATGCTCGTACACTGGATCGCTGATAGAGTGATGATGTAGCATGCTCGTACACTGGATCGCTGATAGAGTGATGATGTAGCATGCTCCTACACTGGATTGCTGATAGAGTGATGATGTAGCATGCTCCTACACTGGATTGCTGATAGAGTGATGATGTAGCATGCTCCTACACTGGATTGCTGATAGAGTGATGTAGCATGCTCCTACACTGGATCACTGATAGAGTGATGATATAGCATGCTCCTACACTGGATTGCTGATAGAGTGATGATGTAGCATGCTCCTACACTGGATTGCTGATAGAGTGATGATATAGCATGCTCGTACACTGGATTGCTGATAGAGTGATGATGTAGCATGCTCCTACACTGGATTGCTGATAGAGTGATGTAGCATGCTCCTACACTGGATCACTGATAGAGTGATGATGTAGCATGCTCCTACACTGGATTGCTGATAGAGTGATGATGTAGCATGTTCGTACACTGGATTGCTGATAGAGTGATGTAGCATGCTCCTACACTGGATTGCTGATAGAGTGATGTAGCATGCTCGTACACTGGATCGCTGATAGAGTGATGTAGCATGCTCGTACACTGGGTCGCTGATAGAGTGATGATGTAACATGCTCATACAATGGACCGCTGATAGAGTGATATAGCATGCTCACACACTGGATTGCTGATAGAGTGATGATGTAACATGCTCATACAATGGACCGCTGATAGAGTGATATAGCATGCTCACACACTGGATTGCTGATAGAGTGATAAAGTAGCATGCTCCTACACTGGATTGCTGATAGTGATGATGTAGCATGCTCCTACACTGGAAGACTCAATATTGTTAAGATATCAGTTCTCCACAAGTTGATTTATAAATTCAGTGCAGTCTGATTCAAAATCTTCAGGCTTTTTTGTAGAAATTTAAAGACTGACTTAAAAATATATGTCCAAATGCAAGGGACCTAAAATAGCCAAAATTATTTTGAAGATAAAGATCGAAGAGGGGAGATTGTGCTGTCTGATTTCAAGACTTGTTATATAAGTCTACAGAAATCAAAGCAGTGCGGCACTGGCATAAAAACAGATGTGTAGAACAGTGGAACAGAACGGAGAGTCTAGAAATAGACCCACATGTATATGGGCATTTGCTTTTTGACAAGTCATGCGGGAAAAACCCCTCAACTCCAATCCCCCTCTTTAAACAATTGATAGAACAACTAGCCAGAAAATCAGCAGGGATATAAAAGAACTGACCAAACCATCAACCAATAGAAGCTAATAGACATTTATAGAAGACATCTACCCAAGCACAGCCGAATAACACATTCTTTTCAAGTGCCTATGGTATTTATACCAAGGTAGACTATATCCTGAGCCATAAAACAAACTCCAGCAAATTTACAAGAATTGGAGTCATGCAGAGTGTGTTCTCTGACCACAAGAGAATCAAACTAGAGATAAGTAAGGGAAAGATAATAGGAAAATCTCCAAATGTTTAGAAAAAAATACATATACTTTTAAATCCATTAGTCAAACAGGAAGTCTTTAGGCAAATCGAATGAAAATGAACTACACTACCAAAATTTTTGCAACACAGCTAAAGTAGGGCTGAGAAGGTAATGCATACCACTACTGTACACACTAGAAAAGAGGAAAAGCCTTGAACCAATAATCTAAGCTCCAAACTCAAGAACCTAGAAAAAGAAGAGCAAAATAAACCCAAAGCAAGCAGAAGGAAGGAAATAATAAACACAAGAACAGAAATCAATGCAATTGGAAACCAATCCCAAGAGGTTACATATATGCAGTATGATTCCATTTATATAACACTTTTGAAACAAGGAATGTGTAAAAATTAAGAATGGATTAGTGGTTACTAGGAGTTACGGGGGAGCCCTGGTGGCACAGCGGGTAAGAGGTGGGCTGCTAACCAGAAGGTAGCAGTTCAAATCCACCAACCACCCCTTGGAAACCCTATGGGGCAGCTCTACTCTGGCTTATAGAGTCTCTATGAGTTGGAATCAACTTGACAGCAACTGGTTTGGTTTTTTTTTTTTTAGGAGTTAAGGGCAAAGGGAAGTAGGGGCTAGATGGAGTGGGTGTGGTTATAAAAAGGGAACAGAAGGGATCTTTATTGTGATGGAAATCTTGACTGTATCAAATCTTGACTTACCAATGTCAGTACCCTGCTCGTGATATTTTACTGTAACTTTGCAAAGATGTCACTGTTGGGGGAGATTGGGTGAAGGGTTCCCAGGATGCTCTGTATTTTCCTTACAACTGCATGTGAAGCTATAACTATCTCAAAATAAAAAGTGAAATTAAAAAAAAAAACGGGCAAAGTATTTGAACAGACACTTCAATAAAGAGGATATGTAGATGGTAAATTGACGTGAAAAAATGCTTAACATCGTTAGTCATTAGGAAAATACAAGCTAAAACCACAGTGAGCAACCACTAAACAACCATTAGAATGATTAAGATTGAAAACATTTATCAAGTGTTGGCAAGGATGTGGAACAACTGGAACGCACATATGCCTTTGGTGAAAGTCTAAAATAGCGTAACTAGTTTGGAAAGCAGTTTGGCTGTTCCTTGTAATGTTAAACATCTACTGAAAGACCAAGCATGCCACACCTATGTATCCACTAAAGAGAAATGAAAGTGTATGCACCCTCCAAGACTTACATACCAAACTGGAAACAAATTGCATACCATCAAAAGGTGACTCGATAAATAAATTGTTGAACATACATATAATGTACTCAACAATAAAAAATAAAGTACTGTTGATACATGCTGCTAACTAAAATGTCAGCAGTTCGAATCTACCAGCCGCTCCTTGAAAACCCTACGAGGCAGTTCTACTCTGTCCTATAGAGTCGCTATGAGTCGGAATCGACTTGATGGCAACAGATTTGGGGGTTTTTTTAGTGATACATGCAGCAACCTGAATGAATCTCAAAGTCATTGCACTGAGTGGAAGAATTCAGACTGAAATAAAAATTAAAAAAGGGAGAGTACATGCAGTATGATTTATTTATATGCAATTCCAGAAAACACATACTAAACTATAGTGACTAATCAGTAGTTGCTTGGGGACAAAACCTCGTTGCCGTGGAATTGATTCTGACTCAGCAGCTCTACGGGACAGAGTAGAACAGAGAAAGTGCTGGATTACAAAAGGGCGTGAGGAACCATGTGGGAGGCGATGAGAGTTTTCATTATCTTCATGTGGTGGTGGCTTCACTGTGTATAAAAAAATATGTACGTATGTAAAAACTCATCAACTTGTACGCTTAAAAGAAATGCAATTTACAGGGAACACAACAGAGTCCCCGACAGAGCGGGAGACAAGCGGGGTGCAGAACTCAAATTCTAGTGAAAAGACCAGACTTAATGGTCTGACTGAGACCGGAGGCACCCTGAAGACGTGGCTGCCGGACTCTCTGTTAGCCCAGAAATGAAACCATTCCTGAAGCCAACTCTTCAGACAAAGATTAGACTGGACTATAAGACATAAAATGATACTCGTGAAGAGAGTGCTTCTTAGTTCAAGCAGACACATGAGACTAAATGGGCAGCTCCTGTCTGGAGGTGAGATGGGAAGGCAGAGGGGAACAGGAGCTGGGTGAATGGACACGGGAAATCTGGGGTGGAAAGGAGGAGTGTGCTGTCACATTATAGGGAAAGCACCTAGGGTCACATAACAATGTGTGTATAAATTTTTGTGTGAGAAGCTAATTTGAACTGTAAACTTTCACTTAAAGCACAATTTAAAAAAATGCTGTTTATTTTTTTTCTAGTATTCTACAATAATGCTATATAAAATTTAAAAAATTGATTCAATCAATATTTATTGAGTAACATGGTCTAGGTCCGGGTTTGAAAGTTATAGCCTATAGCCCAAACTGGAAACCCTGGTGGTATAGTGGTTAAGTGCTACAGCTGCTAACCAAAAGGTCAGCAGTTCAAATCCACCAGGCACTCCTTGGAAGCTATATGCGGCAGTTCTACTCTGACCTATAGTGTCGGTATGAGTCGGAATCAACTCAATGGCAACGGGTTTGGTTTTTGGTTTTTTAGGCCAAACTCAACCCACTGCCTGGTTTTGTAAGGTTTGTGAGTTAAGAAGGGATTTCACTTTTGCTTAGTGGTTAAAGAAAATCAAAAGAAGAGTAATATTTTGTGATGTGAAAATTATATGAAATTCAAATTTCAGTGTCCATAAATAAAATTTTATCGGAACACAACCACACTCATTTATTTACATATTACCTGTGGCTGCCTTTGAGTACTTGGGACAGAGACCATATGGCCTACAAAACCTATTTACTATTTGACCATTTACAGGAAAAGTTTCCCAACCTCTGTTCCGTGCACTGGGGGCACATGAGTGAACAGAACAGATAAAAATCCTTGCTGCCTGGAGCTTCCATTCAAATGGGGAGTGGGGAGGGTCAGCCAATAAGCAAAATAAGACGAACAGTATGCACGTTGGTGATCAATGCTTCTGAGGAGAATAAAGCAGGGAAGGGGGATATGTACTGTTGGTGGAGGGCCACAATTTTAAGTAGGGCTGTCAGGTAAGCCTCACTGAGTAGGTGACATTTCAGAAAAGGAGTGAGGGAAGAGCCATGTTGGTGCCTGGGGGCAGAGCCTCCTGGTCAGAGAAGGCAGCAAGTACAGAAGCCTGTAGTGGAGGCCACCTAGCACACTGAAGCCTGTGTGGCTGGAGGAGAATGAGTAGGGGAAGAGTTGTCGGGGGCCAGGGTGTGTCATTCTGTGGGTGATTTAGGAGACAGTACTGGAGCCATTATTCCTTGTCCTTGAGCATAAAGAATGTGACCCAGCTGGAGCTGGACTCACAAGGACACATCAACTGGGCCCTGAAGTATAAAGACAATAGCTAGGACAATCTTGGAAAACCTCTTTTAGGGAAACTTTCACATAAACAGATCATAAAGGGCACAAAAGACCCACATACTTTTCACTCTTATTTTTTCTATTAGCATTTAGTGAATAGTAAGATTTGTTGGACCAGAGAAGACCCTCCTCACTGTCCCTACTGAAACCTGTACCAATGATTATAAGGCAGATGATTCAAAATGTGGAATCAAGATGATTTAGCAGTTTTCTAGGCAATCTGTGAGAAGGTGAAGCTTTCAATGGTTTTGCCCATTTGTAATGTTAATATACAGTGATGACTGTAACTTTCCTTGGACAGACAGGGCTCTGTTGTTGTTCTTGTTAGATGCCTTTGAGTCAGTTCCAACTTTCAGCAGCCCCATGTTCAACAAAGGAAACATTGCCCAGTCTTGAGCCATCCTCATAATCCTTACTATGCTTCAGCCCATTCTTACAGCCACTATGTCAATCCATTTTGTTGAGGGTCTTCCTCGTTTTCCCTGGCCCTCTACTTTACCAAGCATGATGTCCTTCTCCAGGGACTGGTTCCTCCTGGTAACATGTCCAAAGTATGTGAGACATAGTCTTGCCATCCTTGCTTCTAATGAACATCCTGGTTGTACTTCTTCTAAGACAGATTTGTTTGTTCTTTTGGCAGTCCATGGTGTATTCAGTATTCTTGACCAACACCACAACTCAAAGGTGTCAATTCTTTCATCTTCTTTATTCATAATCTAGCTTTCGCATGCATATGAGGCAATTGAAAACACCATGGCTTGTGTTAGGTTCACCTTAGTCTTCAAGGTGACATCTTTGCTTTTCAACACTTTAAAGAGGTCTTTTGTAGCAGATTTGTCCAATGCAATGCATCTTTTGATTTCTTGACTGCTGCTTCCGTGGGTGTTGACTGACTGTGGATCCAAGTACAACAACTTCAATCTTTTCTCCGTTTATCATGATGTTGCTTAGCAGCATGCTTTTCTGTTTTCCCACTTTTGCCTATTCTGTAATATTCCTTGGATTTGGCCAGACATGGCTCTGACGGCATGCTTGTCTGTTTCCTACTTTTGCTTATTTGAACATATACCAAATAAAGCCTTTCTTTTTGCTTCACTATACCTCTGTGGTGATTTTACCCTAGGACACAGGTCATTGTGGGGACTTTGGCTTCTACTTAAAAAGGGATGTGTAGTACTGGAGTGTTACACACAGAGTTGTGACATGATACGGCTCTTGGATGATTGCTGTGACTGTTACTTGGAGCATAGCATGATGAGAACCAACAGCGGAGAAGCAGGGAGACCAATGAGGAGCCCAGTGCAGTAAGCAAGGAAAGAGATGACCAGGGCTTGGACCAGCTCGACAGCAGTCATGATGAAATGTGTCTGGGTTATAGATGTATTCCAAAGGCAGAACCAACATGACTTGCTGATGGATTAAATGTGGAATGGGAGAGAAAGAGGGGTTGAACATGAGTCAAGGTTGTGGGGATGTGGAACTACAATGTATTTCTCAATGCATTGGTGACTAAGGTGTTCTCAGGGCCCTCTCTAAAAATATAGCTAAGGGTTTTGTGAGCAGGTCCTGAATCCATTTCAACACTTCCATCCTTCTCTGTCTGAGGAGTTTTTCTTCTATATCATACCAAGAAATTCCTAGCATTTCAACTACGTTCAGTCCATTTTGTCCAACCAAGTAGGAGGCATTTAGAACCAGCTGCAGCAGCACATTGAATCCAGAATCTCTGGTACGCATATCCACATTGATAGATGCAGCCTGAGATAAAAACGATTCTGCTTCCTGAGCACCTTCAGAATCTGTTCCAGATTTTTGTGATTAAATTATAAATCCTACATTTATTTTTAGTGTTTTGACTCTCTCCTTCAGCATTTGATTTTGAGTTTGATCTGACTCTAGGTAGACCTGGAGTTCAGCCTACAGGCAATGGGTGTAGAATCTGAAGAGAATTAATATTTTGCACTGTAATCAAGGATCCCTGGTGGTACAGTGGTTAAGTGCTTGGCTGCTACCTGAATGGTCAGTGGTTTGAACCCGCCAGCTACTCTGTGGGAGGAAGATGTGGCAGTGTGCTTCTGTAAAGATTACAGCTTCGGAAACCCTGTGGGGCAGTTCTACTCTGTGGGGTTGCTATGAGTTGGAATCAACTTGGTGGAAACAGGTTTGCATCGTAGTCACCTCAGGTGGGGTCATTACGGGCACTTCAGCTGAGGCAGCATCACAATCTTCAGAGAGTAGAAACGGCTATTTCTGCAACAAAAGGGGTATTGGTGGGGCTTAGAATACTCAGGGTCAACTGACTACTCCCATATTACCATTCCAATGCTTTAGGAAACATTTTTTCCCCCCATCAATTCCCTAATTTTCGCGTGAAGGGCCAGAAAATCCTATGAATTCAGCATCCCATAGGGCCAGACTTTGCTTCTCATTTTTGCTTATGTCCAACCTGTGGGTATAAGAAATAAGATTCTCTCACAGCAGTTGCAAAACCTTCCTGGTTCTCCTACCAAGCCTTGAGCCCAAAATTTATAACTCAGGGCCTATTTTTTTTTTCTTTAAATTTTCTAATACAGTGAGAAATACCTTTCATTCTTTCTTTTAATAGTTTAGTGTGTTTTTGGTGAAAGTTTACATAGGTTCTCATTTAAAGAATTTCTATACATATTGTTCAGTGACATTAGCTACATTCTTCACAATATATCAATGTTCTTGTTATTTCCATTTTGGTTGTTCTGTTTCTGTTAATCTAACTTCCCTGTCCCCTCTAGCCTTCTCATCTTTGGTCTAGGGTAAATTTAACCATTTGGTTTCATCTAGACAATTATTTTGAGAGTACTCATGAGTGATATTATTTATTTCATGGGCCAATCTGTCATTTGCCTGAAAGGTGAGCTCTGGGAGTGGTTTGAGTTCTAAGTTTAGAGTATTCTCTTAGTCATCTAGTACTGCTATAACAGAAATACCACATGTGGATGGCTTTAATAAAAAGAAATTTATTTCTGCACAGTAAAGTAGGCTAAAAGTCCAAATTCAAGGCATCAGCTCCAGTGGAAGGCTTTCTCTCTCTGTCGGTTCTGGAACAATGTCCTTGTCCTCAATCTTCCCCTGGTTGAGGATCTTCTCAGGTGCAGGGACCCCAAGTCCAAAGGACGTGCTCTGCTCCTGGTGCTGCTTTCTTGGTGATATGAGGTCCCCAACTCTCTGCTTGCTTCTCTTTCCTTTTATCTCTTGAGAGATAGGAGGTGGTACAGGCCACACCCCAGGGAAACTCCCTTTACCTTGGATCAGGGAGGTGACCTGAGTAAGGGTGGTGTTACAATCCCACCCTAATCCTCTCAACATAAGATTAGAGTCACAAAATGGAGGACAACAACACAATACTGGGAATCATGGCCTGACCAAGTTGATACACACATTTTTGGGAGGGGACATAATTCAATCCATGACAAGTATCTTGTGCAATAGTCTTGGGGGTTCATCTAGTCTCTACTGGTCTAGTAAGTCTGGCCTTATTTTATGAGTTTGACTTTTGTTCTCCATTTTTCTACCATTCTATTCAGGACGATATATTGGGTTCCTGGTCAGAATGGTTGGTCTCGAGATAGACGATGTCATCGTTCGTGTAGACTGTCGTTCTGTAGACTAGTTTCTTCTTTGAGCCTTTGGTTGTCTTCTTTCTCTTTAGCTCCAAATGAGTAGAGACCAGTCGTTTCTTAGATGGCCGCTTGCAAGCTTTTAAGACCCCAGACGCTACTCACCAAACTAGGTTGTAGAACATTGTCTTTATGGATTATGTTATGCCAACTGATTGAGTTGCCCCACAAGACTGTGATCCTAAGCCCTCCAACCCAGTAGACTAATCCTGTGAGGAATTTAGTTGTGTCTGGGAAATATCGATAACTGTGCCCCCATGTGCTTTACTTTATACTTGAAAATATATGCAGCACTCAAAAACATGTATATACATATAAAAGAATATGCCTCAGTTATTCATATATGCCTTCCTGTGCATATTTATGCATACTTATATATCTATGTAAGCAAACATACATTTTTTAGTTGTTATTACTGCTGTTGCAAAATCGTATATCCCCCAATGAATTTTTGTTTTTTACGAATTTTCAGATGCATCGTTCATTGACATTAGTTACGTTTATCAGAATTTGTCTTAATTTTGTCTATACCCTTCTATTTGTGCTCAAACACTCATCTTTACTATGGTTGTGCTGTGTTCACTACTTCACAAGGTGACATCTTTGCAACGCTTTAAAGAGGTCTTTTGCAGCCAATTTGCCCAATGCAAAGAATCTTTTGATTTCTTGACTGCTGTTTCCATGGGTGTTGGACATCATGCTTGGCAAAGTCGAGGGTCAGAGAAAAAGAGGAAGACCCTCAATGAGATGGATTGACACGGTGGCTGCAACAATGGGCTCAAGCATAGCAAGGACTGTGAGGATGGTGCAGGACTGGGCAGTGTTTTGTTCTGTTATACATGGGGTCGCTATGAGTTGGAACTCACTGGATGGCACTTAACAACAACAACAACATATTATGTTTTGATATCGGGGAGTGTGAGGCCTCCTGCTTTGTCTTTCTCTTCAATATTGCTTTGGCTGTTTGGAGTTTCTTCCCTTTTCATATGAAGTTTGTCATTAGTTTTTCCATTTCAGTAACGAATGTTCATATTGCTATTGCATCTGGCACTTTAGGTTGTATTGACATTTTCACTGTATGAAGTCTTCCTGTCCACAAGCATGGAAACCCTGGTGGTGTAGTGCGTAAGTGCTACAGCTGCTAACGAAAAGGTCGGCAGTTTGAATCTGCCAGGCACTCCTTGGAAATCCTATGGGGCAGTTCTACTCTGTCATATAGGGTCTCTATGAGACGGAATCGACTGGATGGCAGTGGGTTTGGTTTTTGGTTTATCCGTAAGCATGGGTTGTCTTTCCATTTTTATAGGTCTCTTTAGTCACTTGCAGCAATGTTTTATAATTCTTATTGTATGAGTATTTTATGTCCCTGTTTGGGGTAATTCCTAGGTATTTTATTGATTTGGGGCTATAGTAACTGGTACTGTTTTCTTGATTTCTTTTTCAGAGTAGTCTTTGTTAGTGTAGAGGAACCCAACTTTTTTGTGTGTGTTGATCTTGTACCCTGCAGTGCTGTTAAATTCTTCTATTAGTTCCACCAGTTTTCTTGTGGAATCTTTAGGCTCTTTTATATACAGAATCATGTCATCTACAAATAGTGATAATTTTATTTCTTCTTTTCCAATTTGGATACCGTTTATTTCTCTTTCTTGTCTTATTGCTTTGGCTAGGACTTCCAGTATAATGTTGAGTAAGCCTGGTGATAATGGCATCCTTGTTTCGTTCCCATTCTCAGAGGGAAAGTTCTCAGCCTTTCTCCACTGAGTCTGAGGTTGGCTGCTGGTTTATATGCCCTTAATTATGTTGAGGAGTTTCTCTTCTATTCCTACTTTACTGAGAGTTTTTATCAGGAAAGGATGTTGAATTTTATCGAATGCCTTTTCTACATCGATTGATATGATCATGTCATTCTTTTCCTTTGTTTTATTTATGTGGTGGATTATACTGATTGATTTTCTGATGTTGAACCACCCTTGTAATTCTAGTATGCATCCCACTTGATCATGGTGTGTGATTTTTTTTTATATGTTGCTGTAGCCTGTTGGCAAGAATTTTGTTGAAAATTTTTGCATCTCTGTTTATAAGGGATATTGGTCTGTAGTTTTCTTTTTCTGTGATATCTTTTTCTGGTTTCGGTATCAGGGTTATGCTGGCCTCATAGAAGGAGTTCAGTAGTATTCCTTCCTCTTTTATATTTCTGAAGAGACTGAGTAGGGTTGATGTCAACCATTCTCTGAATGGAGCCCTGATGTTGCGGTGGTTAAGAGCTCAGGCTGCTAACCAAAAGATTGACAGTTTGAATTCACCAGCTGCTCCTCGGAAACTCTATGGGGAGGTTCTACTTTGCCCATAGGGTTGCTATGAGTCAGAATCAACTTGACGGCAACATTTTTTTTTTTTATTCTGTGAATGTTTGGTAGGATCTTCCAGTGTAGCCATCTGGTCCTGCTTTTTTATTGTTGTAATTGGCATCTTCAATCTCTTTTGTGATGAGTCTGTTAAAATTTTCTACCTCTGTGATAATTTTGGTGGTGGTGTGTTTCTAGGAATTGTCCATTTCCTCTAGGTTTTCAAATTTGTTGAAGTCTAATTTTTCATAGTAATTGGTTATGATCATCTTATCTTTGGTGGATCAGTTGTAATGTCATCAATTTTATTTCTTAATTTGGTCATCTGCCTGCTCTGGATTTTTTCTTGTGTCAATCTAGCTAGTGGTTTCTCTATTTTGTTGATCCTTTCAAAGGACCAACTTCTGATTTTGTTAATTCTTTCAATTGTTTTTCTGTTTTCTAATTTGTTTATTTCTGGCCTGATATTTATTATTTCTTTATATCTGGTTGCTTTGACTTCTTTTCTGTTTCCTTTTTTATTTGTTCAGGTTGTCAGTGTAAGTTAGTAATTTTGGATCTTTCTTCCTTTTTAATGTAGGCATTTATTGCTATAAATTTCCCTCTGAGTTCTGCTTTTGTTGTGTCCCAAATGTTTTGATACATTCTGCTTTCATTTTTGTTTGATTCTAGGAATTTTTACTTTCACTTTTGATTTCTTGTATGACTCAATAATTTTTTAGTAGTATATTAATTAGTTTGCATGTAATTATTTCTTTCTCCTTATTTATCCTGTTGTTGGTTTCTAGTTTTATACCATTATGGTCCCAGAAGATACTTTGTATGATATCAATCTTTTTAAATTTGTTGAGACTTGTTTTGTGTCCTAGCATATGGTCTATTCTGGAAAATGATCAGTGTGTGCTGGAGAAGTCTGTGCATTGTTCTGATATTGGGTGGAGTGCTCTATAAATGTCTGTTAGGTCCAGTTGGCTATGGTTTTGTTTAAATTCTCGATGTCTTTAGTGATTTTCTTTTTAGATGTTCTGTCTATAATTGAGAGTGCTACGTTGAAGTCCTCTACTATTATTGTGAAGTTGTCTATTTCTTCTTTCATATTAGTCAGAATTTGTTTCATGTATTCTGGTGCATTGCTGTTAGGTGCATATATATTTATAACTATTATGTCTTCCTGACTCTTTTATTATTATGTAATGTCCTTCTTTACCTCTTGTAACAAATTTTGATTTCAAGTTTATTTTATCTGATATATTATGGCCGCCCCTGCTCTTTTTGTGTTTACTGATTGTGTGGAATATTTTTCTCCATCCGTTTATTTTCAGGCTGTTTGTGTCCTTGTTTCTAAGGTGGGTTTCCTGTAGAAAGCAAAAGGATGGATCATGTTTTTTTTTTTATCCATTCTGCCATTCTCTGCCTTTTGCATGAGGTGTTTAGACCATTTACATTTAAGGTTATTACTGAAAACAAATTTTCTACCTCATTCATTTTATTTATTTTTTGAGTGTTTTGTATTTTGTTTATTATACTGATTTTTCTGTTTTGTTTTTTTTTTTTTTTTGTATTTGGATACTTTCTTGTGATAAGCCTTTTTGTTAACTTTGCTTCTTTTCTCCTGAGTGTTTCTTCTCAGTGGTTACCACATGTGTTACCTTACATGACTTAAAATTACTACAGCGTCTAGCATAAGAATAACTGTTAACATACAATCTTAACATAATAAATCTATTCCTGATATGCTCCTCCCTCCCCCATTTCTGTTCGTGTGTCTCCATTCACATCAATATACAACCTATATATGATAGGTTTAGTTTGTACTTATTTCTTAGTGTTCTCGCCTTTCCATTTGGAGCACTCCGTACTTGCAAAGCTGGTCTGGTAGTGGTAACTTCCCAGAGCTTCTGTTTGTTTGGGAAAGTCTTGATTGTCCCCTTGTTTTTGAATGGCAACTTTGCTGGGTAAAGTGTTCTTGGTTGGCAGTTGTTTTGCTTCAGTATTTTATATATGTTATCCTTTGTCTTTTGGCCTCCAGAGTTTCTGGGGAGAAATCTGCATTGATTCTTATGAAAGAATCTTGGTACATTAAATTGCATTTTTCTCTTGCTGCTTTCAAAATTCTCTCCTTGTCTTTGGTTTTCAGGAATTTTTGCAGAGTTGATCTTTTTATGTCTCTTCTGATTGTGGTTCATGTAGCTTCCTGTATTCACAGGCTTGGTTCTCTGCTCAGATCTGGGAAATTCTTTCTGATTATCTCTTGGAAAATTGCTTCTATGCCTTTATTGTCGTGGTGCTCTGGGATTTCAATAATTCTAATGCTAGATTTCTTAATTGAATCCCACGTTTGTTTTTGGGTTTGTTCTTTTCTCTTGTTTCTCTTGAGACTTGGTAAGTTCAGATATTTTGTCTTCTAATTCAGATATTCTATCTCCTCCTTGTTCAACTCTATTGTTCAGTATTTCTCTGAAAACTAAATTTCAGGACTTGGCAACCAAGGGCGCTTCTATCCCTCCTCTAGTCAGGAAGCCACCCCCACAGCTGCAGCTCCTCTGCCATAATCTGTGCCAATAAAATAGCTGCCTTGCACCTTTAAGCTCTACCACCACATAAATCCTGCTTTGCACTGATCTCAATCAAACGTATCTAATCGACAGAACCTGACATCTAGAACCCTAAGCTGGATTTGATCTCTCTAGCCTCTTCAGTATGCCAGATTGTGATAGGAATGGGTTTTGAGCAAGCCACAGCACCCCTAAAAGGCAATTGGAAGGATGTTGGAAAGAGGGACTGGATTGTTGATATCTGAGGGTGCAACAAATGTACAATGCAGTTACTTAAACAATATTTAAATTTCAGAAAGAATACACAAATGCATGCTACTCAAAGATATTCAAACAAATACTTAGGTAAAAGAGAAGGTTCATTGCCAGCCACCTGCTCATCAGGCCACCCCCTCTGCCCTAAGCCAGTGTAGTCACCCAGAGGGACATGGGAAGGCCACACTCTCCTGCAGAATGATTTGGCTGTTGTTTCCTCCCCCTGCTGTAAATAGCTAGTGAGATAGATAAAATGCATCTTTGTTTTCATGACTCAGACTGTAGGCACTGACACTCAGGTGGGGCTGCTGGCTGTATGGCACAGTATGGGTCAGACATTGATGTGTTTGGTGCAACAGGTTTCCCAAACCCAGATGTGTCTCAAAAGTTCCCAACCGATGCCCATGAGAGCACTAATAGTCTGAAAACCTCTGTCTTCTTAAAAGCATTCCCTTGTCCGTCCTTCAGGATTAATTAGCAATAACAGGCTTTAATGAATGCCTTTAAGGATTTTTCACCTTTTCTCTCAGCTCCTTTGGCCAAATGACTTGTAGGCTTCTGGCTCAGAATTTCTTTTTCTCCATCTGTCAAAATTCAGCTGATGAAAGGCCTCTTTGGGCCACCCTGACTCTCCATTTCTTTTCTGGTTAAAATGTATATCCAAGTCCAGTCTTCTGGTACTCACCCTTTCTCGTATATAAGAACAACAGTATGGAGAGACCCCTGGCTTGGGTGCTGGGAGGTTCCAGGCATGGTGTGGCCATCTGCTGACTCTAGGACTCCTCTGTTGGCTGGGCTTGCAAACTGGTTACCAGTGAGCCATGTCTGGCCCAGGCAGATTTTGTCCTAGAAAGTGGTTTTTACTATATATGTTTTTACATGTGAATCCTTTGGACAGATCACGTGCTTTCCAGCTCACAGTCCTCCTTCCCTTTCACGCTCAGCCTGCTCTGTGCATTTACGCTGCGTTTGTGGTCCCTGTGGGTATGTGTTCTTGACTCCTGATTTTTGTGCATTTGTTCTTAATATTTTGGGGGTGTGGGTCCTGTTGAGAATCAGTGGAAGCTCTCTTCTCTTTTCCTAAGATGACTCACAGACACACACAGAGATACAAGTTTTGTGTGTGATTTCAGCATACTTTAGAAGCGCCCTGGATCCATCTATGGCTGACCTCCTATCAGAAGGCCATGAGCTCCTTCATCTAGATCATCTTCTGGCCCCTTTACAGGTCTGGAGTTGGGGATTCTTTGCAATCCTCTGGTTCTGTGAGGTGGAGTGCACTCAGTCACAGCTGTCCCTGGGTAACTGCACTACGTATCCTCAAGAGAAGGGGCAGTCAAGCCCGCACAGAGCAGGCCTTAGGGGGATTGACTGGAATATCTGGGCAGCACTCCTGGGGTTCTTGGCTAATGTTTCTCAGGATCTGGAAAGGGGTTGTCTTCTTCTAGATCCTGGGTGAACACTGGACGCAGGCATTGCTATTGAGCTGTTCCCTGGTCCTCGTAAAAGAAAGACATTCCCAGGGGACAAGCCCCTTTCCTCTGAGAGAAGCAGAGTGCCACATCCAGTGTCAGAGGGAAACGGAGTTCTTCCAAGAGGGCAGGGTTCAGTGACATTGTTCAGTACCTGGCTAATCTCACAAACTCCTGAAATTTTCTGTTAAAAATTAGAATCGTGACTTGGTGGAGGAAGTTCTCCCTCTGGCTTCCTCCCAGGAGTAGGCTGGTGAGATAGCTTTTATTAAGACTGTTGCCCAGTAGAGAGGGAGCAACATGGAGTCAGGGAGAGCAGAGAGCCTGGCCACCAAGAGGTGTGAGTTCCAGTCCTGCGTGATTGCAATGACAGCTAGCTTCCGCTGACTGCATATCTCCTGTAAAACACAGCCCAATGAGGTGGATCCTACTATCACTGTTTTATAGACATGGATGCCAAGGCTCCAAGAGGTTGGTGAGTTGCCCCAGGTCACACAGCTTGGAGGCAGTGGCCCAGGGCTGGGCCAGGTCAATCTGAAGCCGTCAAAGCAGCTCTCCTTCGGTGCTGAGAGTTGCTGAATGTGTGAGTGGGTGAGTGACTCAGATTTTCCCTCCTCAGGGTGAGTCATACTTGGCTGGGAAGGTAGGGTAAGAGGACAGCACACTGCCAGCTGACTCAGGTAGCATTCTTCCCCTTGCCTTCCAGAGCCGCCCAGTTTGGCTGTGGGAGGAAGGGGTCAGTTCCCTCACTGCTGCCCATCACCCTCCTCAGTGAGCCTCTTGATAACCAGCACAGCCAGCAGCTGCTCAGCAACCATCAAGCAAGGCCTGTTCCTCCTGTCCATTATCATCAAGATCCTAAGCATTCCCTGTAACTCAGCTTCTGCCTTAAATCAGCCAAACCAGTCAAAGTCAGTTTACTAGCCTCAAAAGTGTCCTAAAGTAACCTAAGCCTTGTTAAGACCTAATTAAATATTAAAATCTCTGCCCAGGGTGGGACTTATTCTCCATTTTCTGTATGTACTAAGTGAAAAAAAAAAAATGCAGTTTGTCTTTACTGTACCTGCACGCCAAGATAACCTATGTAGTCCATGATGTTTGTATATACTTCCTTTTGAGAGACGGTAAAAGGTTCTGCCTTCCTTTGTTGGGGAGCTTGATTTGAGGTATACAGCTCCTTGGTCCTTGCCCAAGAGCTTACAATAAACGCTCTTCCTCCCTCCTCACCTTGGTGTGTCTTTATTGAGAAGCTGCACCCAGCAGGACCTGCCTCAGGTAACATTCTCTACCTCCCTAGCTGCCAACGGTAGCTCAGCTCTGAGCCCCCCACTGTGGCCTGACTTGGGAGCCAGAGTTCCCTAAGAGGGCCCAGAAGGGACTGAGTTCAAAACAGGAAGCAGATGCTCAATCTAGGCTCCCCCCCGGAAGCACAAAAATCCTTGACGCTGTCAGTTACCAGCTGGGTTTACTTAGCACTTTTAACTCTCCAATGTCTGTCCTCAGCATTATTTCATTTTCCCCTGAAATGATCTTGGGAAATTATGTTTGTGTTACCCATTCTTCTGCTTGCATGTTATAGTTCACAATAAAAAGGCAAAAGGATACATATATACAACCCAAGCAGGGCAGCTGGTGTTATTCCCTTTTTGCAGATGGGAAAACAGGCATGGCGATTGCCTGCCTTGACTAAACAGGGCTAAACGTATGATTGTGCACAAGGAGCTCAGCAGAGGGGTGAGCAGCGCTAAAATGCAGCCTGGGTGAGGTTTGCCAAGCTGAGCAGGGCTGTACCTTCTGGAGGGAGGGGCGCCTGTTTCTGTTTTGCACAAAGGTGCCTTTCAGGCCAGGGGCAGCCCTGTTCCCAAGGTGGGGAGGTGGGTCAGCAGCATTGCTACAGAGAGAGGCCAGGTCCCTAGGCTCCCATGCCTTCAGTCCCTACCCACCTTCTGTCACCCTCCCTCTCTGCTGCCCTCCTCCTGCCTTGCTTCTAAATCAACAGCCCTGGAGAGAGAAGGAAAGAATGGATGCAAAGGAAGAACAAAAGGAAGTGCAAGCAGAAATGTAACGGGCTTCTTCTGGCAGGACAGAAAGGTATGCAAATAGGTGAAGCTCTTTTCCTGAAGCTCTTAAGGAGGGGGATTGCTGCTGGCCCCCCTCCCTGGGCCCTCTGAGTTCCTGGCACCCTGCTAGGTGCAGCTAAAAGCTCTCTTTCTGATGGGTGACTTGGTGATTTCTTTTCTCTCCCCTTGTTCTCTTGGAACAGGCTTATCCACTTCCTCCTAGTGAAACTTCCTTGGGTTCCTTCTGCTCTGCCTGCTGAGGAGTTTGACTCTGAGCAGAACACACACACAGGGACAATGGGAGGCTCTTCACCACAGCGGCGCTGCCCACACAGCTGCTTAGCCGGCAAAGGGACTGTGCTCCACGGCCTGATTCTTAACATTCTGAAGCCCGGTAGGCTCCTGCCCTTCCCCAAACCTGCAGCCCTCTGATTCTCTAGGTGGCCTGACATCTCAGCAGATTCCTTTTGTTTTTATTTTTTGCAGCCAAGAACCCTGACTGATCCAGTCACCAACTTCCAAGCTTACTATGTTACAGCACCCCACTAACGAACAGGTTTCTCTGCCTTTTTAATGACAATTTATCCAGAAGAAACAGCTTCCAGCCACCCAAATATTTCTTCTTCCTCAGTGTTCCCAGTTCTCTTTCCAGTGCTTTCCTTCCCACCTTCCATTTGCCCGAAGGGTGGTCATCTCCCCAGACTGGCTGCCTAAAGGAAGCACCTGCGTAGCTCCCTCCTTCTGAGTCCTTAAGACAGACAGACAGACACACACACAGTTATCATTGGGGGACCCGAGGCAGAAGGTAACAAAACTGTAAACTTCAGAAATTTCTAAAAGGATTAAAACTCAAGTTCTCTTGTGATCAAATCTTTGTCCCCTTGCCAGGCAATTTCCTGTTAACCTTGGGCAAGTTACTTAATCTTTCTGTGCCTCAGGTTTCTCACCTAAAATATGAGATAATAAAACCCTGGTGGTGTAGTGGTTAAGAGCTATGGCTGCTAACCAAAAGGTCGGCAGTTCAAATCCACCAGGTAGGTGCTTCTTGGAAACCCTATGGGGCATTTCTGCTCTATCCTGTATGGTCACCATGAGTTGGAATCAACTTGATGGCAATGGGTTTGGTTTTCTTTTTTTTTTTTTCAGGGATTTTGTGAAGATTAAGTGGGATAACTAATGTAAGGTGCTTAGGATGTTGCTTCACAAATATTAGCTGTTGTGTTAACTGTTACGGTGAAGAAAGTGGTGCTGATAGTTAAAAGGCCTTTTACCTCCTTCTTATCCATGACCTTTGATGAGTCAGCAAGGTCTCTTTCTTGCCCTCCCCACCCAGTCCTGGGGGTAAAACATGTAAGTCTCAACCCTTCCTTTGGGAATACTTCCCACTTCAGCACTTGCATGCTAACCAATGGTTCAAACCCATGACCCGCTCCATGGGACAAAGATGTGGCAGCCTGCTTCTGTAAAGATTACAGCCTTGGAAACCCTGCGGGATATTTCTACTTTGTCCTATAGTGTCGCTGTGAGTCGGAATCGACTTGGCTGCACACAGCAACACCACCACCAGCACTGGGAGCCCTCCTCTGTCACCCACCCTGACCTCATGTGTACACGTATGGATCTATATGCTTCTGAGGTGCCCCAGCATTGGCTGTAGGATGCAATGATCTCAGGGGTCTCCCACCAGAGCTGGTGTCTACCGCCTCAGGCTCTGCTTTAGGTGGACCCCCCCACCTTTTATCCCTGAAGAGCTTCAGGCACCCTGCAACTTCTCAGCTTTATTCATTCACACTTCTCCAAAGTTCTCCAGCTGCTTCCTCCTGCAACCCACGTCCTCTAGACGTGTTCTCTGAATAATTGACAGTGCGATGACGATTCTCCCTAGAGGCACAGCCCACTCACAAGCCCTGCTCGCTTGTCTCATCTTCTGGTGCTGGGGAGGAAACTGCCTGCACAGACTGGAACTCCTGGGCCCTGGAGGGGTGGGGAGGGCTCCCAGGCCCCTTCCCACTGCTGTGTTTCATAGTGCTCACAGGAATTCTGAGAATAAAAGGAACATCAAGCAGTCTTCTCCCTTCACTGAACATATAATCTTCTGGCTTCGGAAATTATGTGGCCACCACAAGGTCACAAGGCTGGAGCAAAAGAGGGAACTACACTGGGGCCTTCTTCCTGGGCAGAATTACCTGAAGAGCCCCTCTGCCCCAAAGCAAGCCCGTTCTCCAAAAGTAGTGTGGCTTTGGTCCTTTCTTCCTCCCTCTCTCCCTTCCTTTCCATTCTCCCTCCCTCTCTCATTCTTTCCCTCCCTCTCCTTTCTCCCTCCCTGTCTTCCTTTCTCCCTTCTTCTCTCCCTCCCTCCCTCCTTTCCTACCTCTCTTCCTTCTTTCCTTCCTCCTTTCCTTTTTCTCTCCTTCTCTTTTTCCTTTCTTTTCCCTCTCCTTCCTCTTCGTTTCTTCTTCTCTCCCCACCCCCACCTCTTTCTCTCACTCCGAAAGCAAAGGTCAGTCTGTCCCATATGCAGTTGGAACAGGCTGAGCCTGAGGACCCTGGAGAAGGTGGTTGAGGAAGCAGGATTCCTGTACTTCTTACCCTGCTCCCTGGCTGATGGAATGTGGCTCTGTCTGCTTGCAGCACAGCGTTTTCCCTCCCTGCATCTTGGTGCTTCTTTGTGAATTGGTTCAGCCTCCCACTGGCATCGCTGCTTCCATGATTGTAATTAACCTGAAGATTTTGAGGCTCAGATCTGTCTGTTTGATTTCCCTCTGAGCCTCATCACCCATTCAGGAGTTTAATAATTGATTTCAAGGGCACAGATTCATGGCTTCTAAGTTGCCTTGATGCAAAGAGAATGGTAGGAGAGTGCTTGCTTACTCAGGACCTGGAACATTTACTGGAGATGTTTTTTCCACTTAGAGAATTTGCATATAGGTCGAACACTTCTCAGATGTGTTGAATTTTTATTCTTTTGTGAATTAAATCGAGATGCTAACTTGGGTTAGATCCTCTGCTGGGTGAGGCAACCATGCCTTAAAGTGTTAACAGACTTTTTAATAAAACATGGGGGAAAACAAGTGGCAATGAAGCTATTCTGTAAAATTTTATTTTCGGTTAAAGAAACTTGGAATTCTGAAGATTTACATGTGAAATTCAGCTGCAGCGTATCTGGATATAAATCACACGTTGAAATTTTTATGTAGTTAAGCATTACAGGAGTTGGACAAGCTTTGCAAGGATTTGCATTTAATTCTGTTTAAAAAAAATGTGTTAACTAAAAATGTAGTTTCAGGCATGTACAGTAACTGAGACAGCAAGGAGAACTTGCAATGGGAAATGATCCACTTAATTTATGCCTGTGTCTTAAACCATTCAGGGAAATAATTTTCAGGAAAAGGTCACCCTGGGGGTGGGAGAGGGCGGCAGCTTCTCTAAATTATAAGAAGGACATTGGCCTCGGCCTTTAGTCTTCTCTGTTCTTACTCCTCCCTGGGTCTCCATGGGACCGGCTCTCCTTTTGTGTAAACAATGCCAGAGAAATGTCCTCGCAATTGGAGAGGAACCGATGTCGGCGAAGACAGAAGGTGAGAGGAAAGACAGAACTGAGGATGCTCGGATGCATTCATCTTTGCCTTGAGCTTCCCAAGTTCAATACCACTTGGGACTTTTTCCTTCTTGTAGGTGGAGCAATTTTGAGCAGGCATCCAATAGCCTCTTGGTGATCGTGGCCTTACAGGTGCTGAGTGTGTGGAGTCTTCAGAGAGGTGTTTTAACCCATCCTCTCCTTCTATTATTCCCCATGTGACCTGATCATATTACACAAGCTGTTAGGTCTTGGTTTCCTCCTGCAATAAAAGGTGGGATTAGAAAATGATTTTATGACCTGTCTCAATTCTGAGATTCTGGTTGATCCTCCAGACTCACCCACCAAGCATGCATATTCCTTGGGCTTAGACCCAGTTCTATTCCTAGTTGACTTTGAAACCTTGGGCAACTCTTAATGTATCCAACAATAAGTATATATTCCAGTCCCTGTGCTGGGTACTAGGGACACACAATTTATTATAACCCAGCCGTTCTCATAAGGATCCCCCAGACCATAAAATAAGAGCTGCTGTACAGTATAAGTACTGGATTAGAGGTGGGAAAAGGCCCTTTAAAACGCACAGGCTCCTCCTCGGTGAGATAGAGGGAGACCTACCAGGCAACAAGAGACATATTATCAGCAGCTAACACTGTTGCTTGTAGAGCGTTTGCTGTGTGCCAGGCCCTATGCTACATGCCCTCTTAGCTTGGCATGGCAGACCAACCATGCCCTGTGCTCCTACCATGCCTGGCCTCCTTTATTTGCACAATCTCATTATGGCATAGGAACTGCTTTTTAAAAATTGAGGTACAATTCATATACATAAAAATTACCATTTTAAGCATTTTAAGGTGTCCAGATCAGTAGCTTTTAGTCATTCACAGTGTTGCACAACCATCAGTTATAGAAGATTCCATCACCCCAAAAGGATACCCTGTACCCACTAAGCAGTCAGTCCCCATTCCCCCTTCCTCCAGCCCCCGGCAACCACTAATCTGTTTTCTGTCTCTATGGGCTTGCCTGTTCTGGACATTTCATATAAATGGACTTATACACTATGTGGCCTTTTATGTCTGTCTTCTTTCACTTAGTGTAATGTTTTCAAGGTGCATCCATGTCATAGCCTCATACTTAGTATTTCATTCCTTTTCATGGGTGAATAATATTCCATTATATAGATGTACCATATTTGTTATCTATTCTTCAGGTGATGGACGTTTGGGTTATTTCAACTTTTTGGCTGTTGTGAATAATGCTGCTGTGAATATTTGTGTACAGGCTTGTGTTTGAACATATACTTTCAAGTCTCTTGGGTATACCTAGAAGTGGAATTGCCAGATCAGATGGTAATTCATTGTTTAACTTTTTGAGGAACCACTACTTCCGTTTGCATTTGACAGATGAGTTAATTGAGGCTGGGACAGTTTAAGTCGACTGCTAAACGTAGCTACTAAAGGGCAGAGCTGGGACTCTAGCTCAGGCCTTCTCACCCCAGAACCTGTGCACTGAATCCCTACCCTACATTTCCTTAGAGATGATGCTTCAGCTAATCCTGAAGCACTGGAAGTTACCTCGGTCGGTGGGACAGGAAGGGTGTTCTGGGCAGATGTACCAAGCCCTAGAAGTGTTAGAGAGTTTTTTGCATTCACGTAAAGGGTTTTTTTTTTTTTTTTTTTTTAAAGGGTAGCTGAGGATGGCGTGTGTGTGCATTTTTGTGAGACGAAATGCCAGAGGAGAGGTGGAAGAGGTCAGATGCCAAAGGGTCCTGCACGCCCCATACTCAGGAGTTGGGTGGAGAAGGGAAAGTGAAAGAATACGTTTTAAAAACATATGTAAAACAAATAAACATGAAACCCATAACTCAAATGAAAAGGCAAACACATTGAGAAAAAAATATTTGCAGCCACATGACCTTGGGTTAATATCTTAGTTATATAAAGAACTCTTAAAACTGATTACAAAAAAACATTTAAACTGAACTAGATAAACAGGCAAAGGACATGAACAGATGATTCACAGAATAAGAAATGCAAAGCAGTAAACAAACATATGTGAAAGCGTTCAACTTAGTGTAGAATCGAAGACATGCAATTTTAAACACAGTAAGCTAACCATTCTTTGCCCATCAGATCAGCAAATATTTGTCAAAATCATAATAGCTGGTTCTGGTGAGAGTGAGCTGTAGAGGGATTCCTGCACATCTCTGGAATATTCAAGTCCTGGGATGCCATGTGGTCCTTCCCTGTAACTTTGCAGTTCTGGGTCTGGCAGTCACTTCACCCAGAAGCTGCATCTATATATTGTTTGTTGTTGTTGTTGTTAGATGCTGTCGACTCGATTTTCAACTCATAGCGACCCCATGTGTTACAGAATAGAACTGCCCCATAGGGTCTTCTAAGCTGCATGTAATCTTTATGGGTGCAGATTGCCGGGTCTTTTTCCCACAGAGCCACTGGGTGGGTTCGAACCACCAACCTTTTGGTTAGCGGCCAAATGCTTAACCGTTGTACCACCAGGGCTCTTTACGTATTGTTTACAATAAAGGAAAAAGTGGAAACAGAAAGGCAGAGGATGTGGGTGACCAGAGTTTAGAACATCATCCAGTGTGGACAACTTGCGATTGGGCTGCTCCAGCCCTGACTTCTCTTAGGAGGTCCAGACCTTCCCAAGATGAACTCTGTATTGTTTTCTCCATACCTGCTTCATCATACCAACTTTCATGTGTCATTAATGGCATCACTGACTAAGCTCTAACCCAAGCTAAAACCCTGAGAGTTACCCCAGATTCTTCCTTCCTCTTGCTCCCCTTCTTTTAACTTTTTCCCCCCAAATTTTATCAGTTATACCTTAGAAAGCTCTTGAATTCGTTATGTCATCTTTTTTTCTAATTGCCATTGCCTTAAAACACCACTTGTTTTCTCACCCCTGAATTGTTTCTAGAGTCTCCTATCACAGTTGGCGTATCTAGGGGCTGGGGGGGTAAAAAGGAAGAGGACTTCAGTATTGTCTGTAAGTTCTTGTTTCTTATTTTTAAAGGATATGAAGCAAATATCCCGAAAGGTTAAGATTTATGAAATCTGTGTGGTATGAACATCCCCTATTTTTTCCTTATTATTTGGAATACTTAATAATAAAAATTTCAGGTCTCTTGTCTGACCTCCCTTTCAGAAGTTCCTCTTCATTCTCATCCTTCCTCTACAAATCCCACTAAATATTTTAATGATAAACAAATCTGATTCTGTCACTCTCCATTAGATTAGCTTTTGGTTTCTTACAGAATAAAATCCAAATGTAGTGGCTCCACACGGCAGACCATCCATACCTATGCCATGCTAAACCTTATAGTTCCCCTAACCTAAGCCATTTTTGACTATGCAAAGGCATTCAAAGCCTTTAAATTAGAGTGTTGGTGAAGAATATTGAATATACTATGGACTTCCAGAAGAATGAACAAGTCTGTCTTGGAAGAAGTACAGCCAGAGCTCCCCTTGGAAGCAAGAATGGCAATACTTCATCTCATGTGCTTTGGACACGTTATCAGGAGGGACCAGTCCTTGGAGAAGGACATCATGCTTGGTAAAGTAGAAGGTCAGCAAAAAAGAGGAAGACTCTCAACAAGATGGATTGACACAGTGGCTGAAACAATGAGCTCAAACATAGCAATGATTGTGAGGATGGCACAGGCCTGGGCAGTGTTTCCTTCTGTTGTCCACAGGGTTGCTATGAGGAGGCAGAGCCAAGATGGCGGAATAGACAGACGTTTCCGGCAAACACTCTTTAAAACAAAGACCCCAAAAAATAAGTGAAACAAGTATATTTATGACAAGCTAGGAGCCCTGAGCATCAAAAGTAAGCTTAGAAAATGATCTGAGGGGCAGGGGGAGAAAGAGACAGTTCAGAAACGGAGAGGAGTTACCGGACCTGAATTGCAGGGAGCCCTCGGGCACCATTCCCGGAGCGGCGGTGGTGGCTGGCTGGTAACAGCATTTGCCCGCAGTTTCCTCAGGGAGAGGCAACCAGCCACACAGCCCACTCACACCTCCAGAACCAGAGAATAACGGCGCTGTCGTCAAAAGCTAAGTACTTGCATATATTTTACTGCGCCATCCCCCCCCCCCCCGCCACCAAGTGGGCTTCAGTGGCCGTTGATTCCCCTAAGCCTGAGATAGGCCCTGTTGAGCGCCTAGAGCCATCCTCTCAGCCTTGGGGAAGGAAAAAATTTGCAATTGGGGGATAAGATAATTTGCCAGCTCCACTAACCCGGGGAGCTCAGGACAGAAGCAGCTCCTGTCCAGGCATAAATGGTCCATCGGCTTTGAGTACCTTTCCCCCCTGCATGGATCTGTGTGGGCCTATTTCAGGAGAATAGGCCTGTGTTGGCAGATTACAACTGTTTCAGCTGTGCAGCGGAGAGGTGGGTGTTTGATGTTTGACATTGCTTTGCCTATTAAGCAGGGTCCTCACCTACCCACATCAGAGGCCTAAGGACTGGTAGCTCCACTCAGGTCACCCAGCCACCTGTGACAGGGGTCCAAGGATAACTGGTACCTCCCAGTCCTTACAACCAAAAATGTTGGGTGCCAATGGTCCATCTGCAGAACTGACCCACCTGTATGCTCTAGCGAACAGGGACATGCTTTCTTCGGAGACACATGGGGGATGATTCTCAGCCCACTGCCTTGTTCAGAGTGTGACCCCCTGCTGCAACCAGATACCGGTACCTACACCAATCACCCCTGCCCCTCTAAGACTGTAGGACAGAGCTTTTACCACACACTTGATGATCAGCTACCTGGACACCTGAGCTGAACTCATACAAGAAAAGTGAATGGACTCCTAGACTGATATACATGATAACAACTCTAGCCATCTGGGGACAGGACAACAGAGCTCCAAAGGTGAAAATAATCAAGCTAGCCCGCTCAAGCAACCCATTTGGGAATATCAAAACAAACCAAAGCAAGAAGCTATGACACAGTAAGCAAACATAAAATGAACTAATACAATAACTTATAGATGGCTTGGACACAACAGTCAATATCAAGTCACATAAAGAAACGACCATGATCACCTCAACGAGTTCTTAAAACAAAGAATCAAGGGATCTTCTAGGTGAAAGTGCATTCCTGGAATTACCAGAGGCAGAATACAAAAGATTAATATACAGAACCTTTCAAGACAAAAGGAAGGAAATGAGGCAATATGCAGAACAGGCCAAGGAACACACAGATAAAGCAATTAAAGTAATTAAAAAGAGTATTCAGGAACATAGGACTGCTATGAGTCAGAACTGACTCGACGGCACCTCACAACAACAACCTAACCCATTCTATGCTCATGCCTCTGTACATGCCCTGCCTAGAATGCCCACCCTTGGTCTCCCCATCTGGCAGATGTTAACTTACTTTTCAAAGCCAACATCAAACATCACTTTGGCGGAAAACTTTCTCTGATGTTCCCCAAGCAGAGATTGGCTATTCTTTTAGGTTCTCAAACATTTTTGCTCATAACGTTCACCATTGCTCTTACCACGTTGTTTTAAATTTGCTTTCACTGTTTCTTCTAATGGACTATGAGCTCCTCAAGGGAAGGGTTGTGTTTTATTCACCTTTGCATCTCCCTGGCCAAACTCAGTGCCAAGACATCACAGGAACCATGGAGTTCCTGTGGAGGAATGAGAGATGGAAGAAGGAGAGAGCCATCAGGCGCTGGGACACAGAGGCCACTCCCTGCTCAAAGGACTGGATATAGTGAGGACACAAATGTTGTAGGAGATTTGGTTTAGATAATAAGTAGAGGCAGTGACGAGAGACCAACATTAGAAGAGGTAATCTAACCCAGAGCAGAAGACAAGATAGAAATGTCAAATGCTTGAGGGCAATCTGAGGGCAGGCTCCTAGCCTGGAATAACCAGGTGCACTGCAGGCCTTCAGTGAAATAATGTATCAGCCTTTAGGATACAGACATTCAATCCTCCAGCTGTTGGGAGTGTGGCAGTCAGCAGCTCTCAATAGAGTCACTCTCTGGTAATTGCCCACAGCCAAAGAAAGCCACCTCATCCAAGTTTATGCTGTTTCCTGAGGCATCTCTCATCCAATGACTAGTCATTGTGGGGGTATAAAGACTGAACCAGCTTGCCTCCAGGCTGGACAACTCTAAAGGCCATCCTCGTACATGGGTTCCACGTGGGGTCAGCCGAGGCTGTTTTTTTTTTTTTTTTTTTGTCTGCAACAAAGCTCAACTTCTCTTGCTACCCATTCCCCCTTCCTTCACTCCCCTAGATCGCTCTCTAATAAACTTCCTACATGTATACCTTCATCTCAGAGTCTGTTCCCCAGAGCACTGACCTAAGACATGTGATGTTTCACATATTTAACTTTCCACCCCTGTATTTTTACTAGATTGAAAATAACTTTCTTATACACAGCTTCCGAGATCAATGCTATAAGTTTTTGAAAATAATTTTGTCTTTTTGAAGTTTTGTTTTTGCCCCCAATGTCACTACCAAATGGTCCCACCTCTTCATCTATGACCCAAGTGATTTTCTTTTTTTTATAATTATTGTTAAGATGTCATGTATTTGATTATATTTCATCATATTAAAAAAAAAAACAGAAAAATTTCATCACGTAGAGGTCTGAAAATAAAATAGATATAGCAGTAAACTAGGAGGGGACAGAAAACTTTGAAATTCTCATCCCCCTGGAGCCCTAGTGGCTCAGTGGTTAACAGCTACAGCTGCTAACCAAAAGGTCGGCAGTTTGAATCCACCAGCTGCTTCTTGGAAACCCTATGGGGCAGTACTACTCTGTCCTATAGGGTTGCTATGAGTCAGAATCAACTCAATGGTGATGGATTTTTTGTTGTTGTTGTTTTGTTTTTGGTTTTCTCTATTCAGTGACAACTTTTAAGGAAAGATAATTTTGACCAGGCATGTTTCATTCCTAGTTAGTTGAGTTAGAGGAGTGAAAGTCTGTTTACCTCAGATCAGTTAAGCCCTGAAGACAAAGCTGTGGTTTGGGAGAGGTGGACAAGGGTGCAGTGCATTTTCATGCATGGACTGAGGCACCAAGGCATTGGGTCAGTTTATTTGGAGTGGCAAAGGCTGAGATGATCAAACATTTAACCATTGTGGTATTCATCCCTGAATGCTCCCTCTCAACAACTCTCTTCCCTTGATTTGAGGTTGTAGATGGTGATGGTGTTGTGTTGGAAGGTGGATAGCATCTGTGAGAGAATTCTTAGAAAGGCCTTCCTTCCTTATCTCCTTAGAATTAACCTCAATTTCTTTGTCTCCAGTCCTTCCTGGGACTTTGTCCTTACTTTTCACTCTCAGCTCCTACGGGGCCCCTTCTCTTTAGCAATCTCTACAGCTTCTGCTGCCTCACTCACACTTCTGTTCATGTTACGGAAGATTTTCTCCAGGTTCCTCAATTCACTGTTGCTTGGAATTGTTTTTTAATATTTGTAAATTCATTTGGCAGGCAGACTTTGCAATTACGGATGAGATTGCTTATTAGGAGAAATCCCCCCACCCCAGCAATTAAATAGCACACCACACATCAAATCAAATGAGCAAGCATTAGCATCGGTTGTAAACAGCTTACACTGCAGAACTCCTGCCATCTTGCCAAATCCCCTGAGAATTAAATGTGAATTCCAACTCACCTTGTTAATTAATGTAGAACAAGAAGATATTCCAAAAATCAGTACTTCTTCATACTGGCAGAGAGTCCTGCAGACATTTTAAAAATACTTAGAAATCGGGGGTGGGGTGGAATATCCATCTTGCCTGTTACTTTTAGCCTAAGAAAAGTTCTTTGCCAAAGTCTGTTTCCAAAATTTCACTGCTTTCTGAGAAAAATAGTGTGCTTGGAAGCATGTGCATGTTATTGCTGTCTGATTTATCTTTGAAATCCCAGCATCTCTCATAATTTCTGGCATCTTGTAAACATTCAGTTATTATGGTCTTGAACTAAATCCTAAAGTGCTCCCATTGTGTGATAGCCAGTTCAGGGATTTGTAGGTATGACTAAAATAAATTTCATTTCCCAGTAATGCCTGTTCCATGTGCTTTTGTAACCAGCTTTCTAAGATTGGAGCTTGTCCAAGGTCACACAGCTAGTAGGTAGAGGAACTGAGGAACCAGATTTTGAATTTAGCACTCTTTGTTTTTATCAGAGGTTACAATCACTCCCTCTGACCACACTGGAATAAGGAAGATGGAAGAAGAATTAATGCCTTTGAATTGTAGTGTTGGTGAAGAATATTGAATATACCGTGGACTGCCAAAAGAAAGAACAAATCTGTCTTGGAAGAAGTACAACCAGAATGCTTCTTAGAAGAAAGGATGGCGAGACTACGTCTTACATACTGTGAATATGTTATCAAGAGGGATCAGTCCCTGGAGAAAGACATCGTGCTTGGTAGAGGGTCAACCAAAAAGAGGAAAACCCTCAATGAGATGGATTGACACAGTGGCTGCAACAATGGGCTCAAGCATAATAATGATTGTGAGCATGGCGCAGGATCGGGCAGTGTTTCGTTCTGTAGTACATAGGGTTGCTGTGAGTCGGAACTGACTTGATGGCACCTAATAACAACCACCACCACCACCACACTGGAGGTCTGTTTTTAAGACCCGCCCCCTTGGCAATTCTACTTGGTCAAGTAGAATTGGAATGCTTCCCCCCACATCCAAAACCCATTATTCAGGCACCCAGTGCTTTCACCCTGCCTGGACAGCAATGGGAATGGGAAAAGGGGGTATGATCAATAGATCCCATCAAAGGTGTTTGCATTTTCAACAAGGAAGGTGGAAAAGTATACATTTGACTCACTGAAATATGTTCACTTAGCAGCCTGAGGGATCTTTTTAGAAAGAGACATAAGGTCCTGTCACTAACTATCTTAAAATCCTCTGTTGGCCTCCTTGTGCACGTGGAATACAATTCAAGTTCCACTCCGTGGCCTACAGGGCCCTGCATGGTCTGGCCTCTGCCCACTCCTTGGTTCTCTGCTACCCTGAATACACTAAGCTCATTCACAACTCAGAGCTTCTACATTCGCTGGAATGCTTTTCCCTCAGATATTTTCTATGGCTACCTCCGTCCCATTTTTCACTTCTCCTTAGAGATGCCTTATTTTATCACCCAGCCCAAAGTTGCCTCCATTCCCAGTCACTCTGTATCCGACAATCTTATTTTGCAGCACTGATCATTATCTCATTTATTTGTGTGTTGCCCATTCCTCACACTAGGATGGGAACTCCTGACTGCAAGGGACTTACCTACCTTATTCACTGCTCGGATCTCCAATGTCCAGAATAGTGCCTGGCACATAGTAGGTGCTCGTTAAATGTCTTTAAAATGAGTTAATATGTTCAAAGATGAAATTCAGGTCTTTGCAGAAGCAGGCTGAGGAAGAGGCGGGTTTGGAGGTTCAGAGAACATCTCTCAAGGTAGCCCATCAGTTTTTTTTCCATATCTAGCTGAGTTGACTCTCTCTTGCCTCTGGTCCAGGACCCTTGCTGACCTAGAGCTGTGGTTGGCAGTCCGAGAGCTCATGTATGTGTATGGCTGGCTATGCCTCTTCAAGGTGCTCTGGGGGCCCTTTGATGGGTGGGGTTGTACAACTCCCGTGGCTGTGTTGTGTCTTGTTCATGAGAAACAGTGAAATAAATTTTGACAAGAGGGCAAAGAAAGTTTGTGAAAGCAGTAAGAGTAGTTTTATTGTTGTTAGGCAGACAAGTTCCTTTCCAGCATCCTGTTGTCTCTGACTGTGAGGGTCCCAGCAAGCCACGTGCAAAAAGATTTCTTGCCAGCTGTCACATATTCTGTGTGATAAAGGGACCAGACTCATCAGAGGAGAAGGAGCAGGTATTTATAGTGGATTATACTTTAATGAATAAATGGATTGACTAATCACTCTGTAGCCACTTTAATGAAATAATAAGTTCATGCATTAATTGACACACTTTTTCACTTAAAAGCTAATTTAAAGCTTATTTCCTCTCATTTGCCTTGGTGGGCCAAGCCGTTCCACGGAGCTGGGAGCTTCGCTGTCCTTGGTGCTAAAACAATTTTCTTTTCCTTAGGCGACTGAACGGAAATTGTGTTTTCCAGATCTTCCACTTCTTTAACACCACACAGAGATGTATGGGTTTCAACCCCCTTTTGCACACATATCTTATCTGTTCTCTTGAGACCTTTGTAAATTATATAGGGAAGGTGGTTTCTCCCCTCCCATCTCTCCCATTTTATGGATTGGGAATCCTTGGCTCTGAGTAGTTGACAGGCCTCTGTTGCAAAAATGTCTAGGGCTAGAGCTAAGGCTAAAACCCAGGTTGTTTTCTGTTGGAGGAAAAAAGAAGGCTTCAGGAGCTTTTGGTTTAATTAAAAACCCAAAAAGCCCTACTCCTGCCAGGTACCTTATATTTTTATTTGGAATTTATCTCTTTTTCATGGATGTCTCAGAACAAATATTTTTTCCAACACGTGTAAAACAAGTTAATTGTGAAAAATTTTGGAAATACAGATAAGCAAAGAATACAAAAATACTTTATGATCCTAAACTCATAGAGAACTATTAACATTTTGATAAATATTCTTTGATAGAGATAGATTGATAAGTAGGTAAATGGAAAGAAGATACATGACACAATACTGTATATACTGTTTTATAACAATTTTTCTTCACTTACAAAGTTATTAGGTTTTTTTTTCTGTCTTAATAAATATATTCTACAGCATTTCTAAATAGATGAATAGTACAATGTGGGCTTATACCACAATTTATTTATGACCAATTTTTTTTTTTGTTAGACATTTGGGTCATTTCTATTGTTTTTGTATTATAAGCAATACTTTCATAAGAATTCATGTAGCTGAATATTTATGCATACTCTGATTTATTTCTTCAAGAAAATTCCTGAAATTGGAATTGCCAGATCACACAATTTAAGGTTCTTTTGATTCATGTTGTTGCTAAATTTTTTTTTTTTTTTTTTTTACCAGAAGCCTATTTTCCTCTATACTCCTACATCCTGGGTATTATTATTTGAAAACATATATATTTTTTCATTTTATGGGTGGAAATGGCATCTTGCTGTTTTAATTTTTCTTTCTGTATTTACTAGCTACACTGGACATTTTTTTCAAATATTTTTGGCCATTTGAAACTGTCTTTGGTTTCCCTCTGATAATCTCTGCCCAGCTGCCTGTTTGGGAGTCTCTGACCCACAGTTCAATGCTCTTTCTTTGAACCATAAGGCATAGTTGTTATGAAAACATGTGTGTGGTGTGGGACTGATTTTCAGTTAGGTTTTGATGTAGTTTCCCCTTTTTTAGCCCTGTTATGGATTGAATCGTGTCCCCCAAAAATATGTATTGTAAATCCTAACCTCTAAGCCTGTGGCTATAATCTCATTTGGGAATGGTTTGTCTGTGTTATGTTAATGAAGCAGGGTTAGTGTAGGGTGTATCTTGAGCCAGTCTCTTTTGAGATATAAAAGAGATTAAACAAGCGAGCAGGGAGAGAGATGGGGTAAGATAGATGCCAAGGCACATAGAGATCACCAGGAACCAGGAAACAGAAGCTGAAGAGACAAAGATTTTTCTCGAGAGCCAACAGAGTTTAGAGAAAGCCTTCCCCTAGAGCAGGCAATCTGAATTCAGACTTTTAGCCTCTGAAACTATGAGAAAAATAAATTTCTATTTGTTAAAGCCATCCACTTGTGGTATTTCTGTTATAGCAGCACTAGATACCTAAGGCAGAATTTGGTACTGGCAGAGTGGGTGCTTCTCTAACAGATACCAAAATGTAGAAGTGGTTTTGGAATTGGAAGGGTAGAGGCCGAAGAGTTTTAAGGTGCTTAATAGTAAAAACCTAGATTGCCTTGAAGAAACTGTTGGTAGAATTATGGACATCAAAGGCAATTCTGATGAGGGCTCAGAAGGAAATGAGGAGAGCTACAGAGAAGGTCTCCGTCATCTTAGAATACATAAGGCACCAACAACAGAATGTTCCTAGAAATGTGGACGTTCAATGTGCTTCTGATACGGCTTTAAAAGAAAATGATGAACATGCGATTGGACAATGGGGGAAGAAGAATGATACTTTTTATACAATGGCAAAGAACTTACCTGAATTAGTTCGAATGTTTGGTGGAAGGTAGAGCTTGTAAGTGGTAGACTTGAGTATCTGGCTGAGGAGATTTCTAATCAAGATCTTAAAGGGGCCGTGTGGTTTCTCCTTGGTGAGAGGGAAGAGATGGACTTAGAAATGAACTGTGCAAAATGAAAACAGAACTTAAAGATCTGGAAAATTCTGCTGTGCAAGCTAAGGATACGTGTCCTAGAATGTTCACCAAGGACATGACTACACAATCTTTTGCTGAAGAGATTAAGCTTGTGACTGATGGATCTAACCAACTTCCACAACACACTGTGACTGAACTACCATCAGTTTAGACTGAAAGGGGACAGAGAAAGAAGGGAAGGAAAGAACGCTGTCTGCCTCTTGGAATTCTACAGGCAGGAAACAGACCAAAGGAGCTACATCTGTTGTCCTCCAAAAAAAGACAAGACCATCCCTGAAGCAACTCAGAGATCAGCAGAACTGTTGGAAGAAGCATGAGAAGCAGGACCTTCTTGGTTTTAAAGGGTGGGGCCATGATCTCCTGGATCTCAAAGAGTGGGACCACAGCCTTCTAGGTTTCAGAGTCGGATCTTCACCAATTTGGTTCCAGAGCGTGGGTCCACTGTTAAGGTGTGCCAGAGGGTTGGGGTTGCAGCCCAAGCTGAGGGGGTGGGACTGCCATGCCCAAGGGCAGAAGAAAGAGGTCTGCCAGGGTCTGAGGGGGTAGAGTTGCTATTCAGATGAACTAGAAGAATGGGGGTACCTAAAGCTAAGGGAGCAGAGTTGCTGTCCCAGAGGGCTTGGAAGGTGGAGCTGAATCCCAGGGCCAAGAGGCCTCCACCCAGAATATAAAGGGTGAGGCCAACACCCAGAATCTGGAGGGTGGGGCCATTGCCCACATAGCCCCAAAGAACAGAGAGCTAATGTAAATTGCTCTGCTGGATTTTGAACTTGCTTGGTGCCCATTATCCCTCCTTTCCCTCCAATTGCTCCCATTTGTAATGGAAATGTCTACCTTGTGCCTGTCCCACTATTGTACTTTGGAAACATAGAACTTACATGTTAGATTTCACAGGTTCACAGATGAAAGGAATTTTGCCTCAAGGTGGAATATGCTTAAAGTCTCACTCATATTTGATTTAGGTGATTCAGAAGATGAGATTTTGTACTTGGAGTTCATGTCAGACTTTTGGGATGCTGTGATGAGGTGAATGCGTTTTGTTTGTGGCAAGGACTAGCAATTTTGGGGGCCAAAGAGTGGAATGTTATAGATTGAATTGTGTCCCCCCAAAATATGTGTTGTAAATCCTAACCTCTCTGCCTGTGGTGGAGCCCTGGTGGCACAGTGGTTAAGAACTTGGCAGCTAATCAAAAGGTCTACAGTTTGAATCCACCAGCCACTCCTTGGAAACCCTATGGGGCAGTTGTACTCTGTCCTATAGGGTTGCTAAGAGTTGACATCAACTCAGTGGCAGCGGATTTGGTTTTTTGGTTTTTGTGCCTGGGGTTATAATCCCATTTGGGGATGGGTAGTCTTTGTTATACTAATGAAGCAGAATTAGTGTAGGGTGTGTCTTGAGTCAATCTCTTTTGAGATATAAAAAGAGACTAAACAAGCAAGGAGAGAGAGATAGGGTAAGATAGATGCTGAGACACATGGAGATCTCCAACAAACCAGAAAGCAGAAGCTGGAGAGATGAAAACTTTCCCCTAGAGACGACAGAGAGAGAAATACTTTCCCTAGGGCCTACACTCTGAATTCAAACTTCTTAATATGCTTAATATGCCCTGCCAAGCCATGGGGAAAACTACTTTAGGGTCTGTAGCCTTCCCACCCCTTAAATCACACTGTGTGAGTGCCCTCCTACTTCATCTGTGCATGGTCCTGGCACTTGTCTCAACGTGGGTTGCCTTGAAAACATGAACTATGACACTCTGAATATACACAGAGAAAAGGACATAATGCCCCAGACAGGAAGAAAACAGACAGTTGTGTGTTCTCTCTCTGCCTTTCCCCTCCCACCTTTTCTTTCTCCCCATTTGTAACATCTTCTATGTTCAGAAACCCATTTTTCCATTTTCTTCTCTAAATGACTCCAAGGCACTTGCCCCTTTTTTCTGAGATTAATGAGGTAGAATTAGACACTTGTAGGAGCTACTAAGAGCCTCTTGGAAATGTTGCCTGAATACCCAGAAGACCAATAGCCAGTCAGCTAGAGAGCTGTGGAGCACTGAACAAGGCCAGCCCCTCTGCTGGCCCAGTGACTGATAAACTCAGGCTTCAGTCTGTCATAGCTCGCCTGGCTCACTGAGCTGATGTGGCAGATCCACTGGACCAACAGTGGACAACATGTCCCGTCACAGCAGGTAGGGCTGTCTCTGAATACCACGTCTCCAGTGCTCTTACTGTGTGGTGACATTTCACATTGTACCAAATCACAGGTGCCTCAAGGCCCTCCAGGATATACTCCTCCCTCACCTTGGATGCTTTCCACCACCGTCACTGCCTTACTTATCTCACCGACAGATTGTAGCATTTTATGAGAGAAGGGGGATATGTGTTTGCAATATTTTGCTGATTTTTAAAAACAACTATTGAAGACTGTTTCTTATTTCAGTGACCATTTGGTGTCCTGTCTATATACGCCTTTTACCTCTCTCTGTATCATCTTTTGAAGAACTTTATAATGGTCTTTTTTGGTCCTTTAATTTTTGTGGAATTAACACACTGATGCTAGAAATCCTGAGGCTTAAGGCAGACTGGTGTAGCATAAAACTATGAATTTTTCTTCTTGCAGAGACAGGAGGATTGACATACAGTCAGCTCTAAATTGGCTGGTGATAACAAAAAGGGAAGAGATTGAAGATAGACCTAGACTTTGATGAATACAGTTAATTCTTTTATCCAGCAGTTGTTTAACCATAGTAAAGGCTAAGGAAGGACTGGTAATGGTCTCACACGTCCAGGGGAAATAGTCAAGCAGCAGATAATCACTACTAACTAACACCCCTAAAGTGAGTGTGTGTGTGTGTGTGTGTGTGTGTGTGTGTGTGTGTGTAGAGCAACAGGGAGGCCATATAGATAGTGCCAACTTATCTTGGCCCTTCTCATGGTCCACAGGTTTCTTCTCCATCAAATGATCATATTCCCTGCCTTATAACCCAATAGCGTGGAAGTCAAGTTTGCAGACCAAACAAAACAAACAAATAAAAAAACCAGTTGCCTTTGAGACTATTCTGACTCATGGCAACCCCTGTGTGTCAGAGTAGAACAGTTTTTCATAGGGTTTTCAACAGCTGGTTTTCTCGTAAGTACATTACCAGAACTTTCTCCCAAGGCACCTCTGGGTGGAGTTGAACCATCAACCTTTTGGTTAGTAGTAGAGCACATTAACCATTTGTACCACCCAGGGACTCCAAGGAAGAAGATAGCGCTATGTAGTTGCAAAGGATTTCGGGCCCTGTTTACTGGAGTAACAGGCTCACACAGGGATCTAGAGTGCACAATCCACAGACCCTCCAGAGCTGGATAACTAAGACATCAGGATGTGCAGTCGTGAGGCTCCAAGCTTAAGTGTTCGTGTCTTTGAAGAAAACATTTCAGAAGCTAGAATGACAGCTGCCTGAGAATTGATTTTTGAAGCACAGCCTTTTTCAAGTATGAAAGGAACCCACATAATTTGTTTTGAACAAAGATGTATCACAGCCACAATGCTCAGCTCCTGGGAGTGGCTTGCGTTGTTTTGCACTCACAGACGTGGAGGCAGAGATGCCCAAATGAGCAGGCAGGCACTGGCCTTGTGGCAGGCAGCTGTTCCTGTAGAGCCAAAACTATATTTTCCTTTCATTTTGTCAGAAACCACGTGTTATTTTGGTGACTCTTTATTTTCCACATTGAAGCTTCCTGTGTAATTATTGGATGCAATTAGGTATTCCATGTAGCATAATTACTCAGCTCTCTGTGCCTCTGGAAGATATGAAAATAAACGATCATGAAAGTCCACTGTAACAAACCTCTGTCCACAGAATAAGCCTGTACTTTCTACCTACCCAACAATGTGTCTGAACTGGACAAAACAAAATTTAAACATTTTGTTTTTTTCCCCTCCATCTGCTGTACGCATGAATGAAAGTGAACACTAACCCAGCAAAGCAAACTGGCTTAGCTGACTTTTCTTTGTCACCTGTCTATGGCTTCCTCTTCTGATTTCTGCAGACATCCAAATACAACCTTTCTCTGGCATTAAAAAAAAAAGAGTGATGGATCAGGGTCCAAAGATGGTCCATAAATCCAGCTTAACTAACTAGTGTACGGGGTAGATGGAAAGACCTGTCCGTCCCTACATCGAATTCATCTTCTGCCCAGAGAAGAGAATAGCAAGGCATATTAAAGTAGAGAAAGGGCTTTGCTTTTTATACACATCAGTATAAACCAGAATTCTTTCAATTGCAAGTGACAGAAACCCAATTTCAGCCAGCTTAAGCAAAGAAGGGGATTTATGATATCATGGTACTGTGGCATCTCAGAGAATGAAAAGAGCCGTGGGAATACGTGAAGCGCAGAAACTGGAACTGGGGAATTGATGCTGCAAGACTCTATCTCTCTATTCATCTCTCGCTTTCGTTTTCCTCTCTGTCTTAGATTCACTCTCTTGCACAGCAGGCAGGTTTTTTCCACGTGGCAGTGATCACAGCTGATGGAAACCCTGAGGTCACATCCCTGTAGCCTCTGATGAAAGGGAAAAGGGAGTCTTCTAGGCTAATTTTTTAAAGAAAACAAAACAGCTAAGGCTTCTGATTGACTTAAATTGGGCCAAGTGCTTCCCCCGGCCTTTTGCTGCCTTGGGGAGTAGGTTATGGTACTAGGATTGCCCAGCCCCAGTGACATATCCAATCCTGTGCAGGGAAAAGTTTGTAACCAGAAGAAGATGAGGGTGGGGTAGAGGAAGCAAGATGGGCAGATGGCAGTCGTAGCTTCAGCGCATACAAACATGAATTGGTAAAACCTTGGCACCCAGGATAATAACTGAAAGTGTGTTGAAGCAAGATCATTTTCTGTAGAACCTTAGAATTCTCAGTTTTCCATTCTTGGAATTTCTATTTTCTCTCATGACAAGGACACTTTATTTTCTAGTGAGGCAACATAGAAATGCATAAGAATTTCCTTCAGAATTATTTTCAGAAAACAGCCAGTATCAAAACCCTAGGTGTAGTGGCAGTGAATGGTGATGGTGAGGACAGTCAAAGCCTCAGGGAGCCAGTTGTAAGAGTTGTTGCCTTGTTAGGTTCAAGCCAGGCAGGATGAAGAAAGAGTGGTGTTATTTTCCCCCACTTAGATAGAGGTCTCAGTGAAGGGGAGGTCCATATCTTACCTTTCTCTTGCCTCACTTAAAGATTAATTAAAAAAGAATTTTACTTTCTTTCTCTAGATGGATAGATATATAGATAGATACGTGTTATCAGGAGGGATCAGTCCCTGGAGAAAGACATCATGCTTGGTAAAGTAAAAGGTCATTGGAAAAAAGGAAGACCCTCAACAAGATGGATTGACACAGTGGCTGCAACAATGGACTCAAGCATAACAATGATTGTGAGGATGGCACAAGACTGGGCAGTGTTTCGTTCTGTTGTACATGCGGTAACTATGAGTCAGAATCGACTTGATGGCACATAACAACAACAACAACAACAACAGCATAGATAGATAGATCAAGAGATAGATAGAAATAGGTAGGTAGGTAAACAGACAGACAACAGACAGACAAAAATAATTGCCCGTTGATACTCTACTTTCTAAAAACAGTCACAAATCAAGTATAAGATTCCAGTTGGTTCTCTTGGACCAGAGGAGTCCTTGGTCGGTGTAAACAGTTATTGTGCTTGTCTGTAACTGAAAGGTTGGAGGTTCCAGTCTATCCAGAGGCACCTAGGAAGAAACACCATTGCAAACCCGCTGGAGCACAGTTCTACTCTGACACACATGGGGTCCCATGAGTCAGAACTGACTTGATGGCCTCTGGTAAATTAGACTAGAAGCTAAATTTCACATTGTCTGGTGTGACCCATGGATACTCCCAAGGCCTTAGCTCTGTTTCCTCAGAAACCAAAGCAAAGCTCATGTGCTACCTCTTTATTAGGAAGTGAAACCCCAGGGAACAGAAGTGAGGGACAAAAGGAGGGAGGCAGAGGAGGAGGGAGAGCCCATTTGAGGGTGCCTTGATGAGCAGGCCACCACTTGGTAGTAGGTATGTCTGATTGCTCTGTCTTATGGGACTGTCTTCTGCAAGGCCATATTAAAAGGTGCTTCCAAGATTAGTCCATCTAGGTGAGGAAAGAGGAAGAGTTTCTGCCAGACTCCATTGCCCATTGGCCAAACATTGGACCCACAGGGGATGAATGCCCTCTCAGGTTGAGATTGTACAGCCCAGGCATTCACGCCTCAGTGTCAAGGGGGAGATCCTAGGTGGGTGGTGCAGGCTGAGGCAAGGCACTTTAGGTTGCATCCAGGTGAGATTGACGTGAGTCGAAGCTGAGTTGATCATCACAATGCTGCCTGGGGCTGCACCAAGTGGCTCAAGCCCCTAAGACGGGTAAGGCCGAAAGGACTGAATTCACATATGGGAGGCCTCACCAAGTGGCTCAAGCCCCTAGGACGGATAAGGCCGAAAGGACTGAATTCACATATGGGAGGCCTTGGCTTCCCTCATAATCATGGAATTTAAAACCTAGGAGAAACCTCAGAGATACTTTTCAGTAAGCAAATTAAAACCCAGAGAGCTTAAGGGACTTGCTAAAAAATTCACAGCCAGTTAATCCAGTTAGTGACAGGGCTTAGAACATGCCCCTACTCCCAACTCTGGGTCAACGATCTTTCTATTTACTGCTTCTCCCCAAACATCATACCCCTGTTTGTGAACATTTATGGAAAAATTTCCCAAAGGCCTTCTGAGGTGAGAAGCAAGTCAACTCCTCCTAAATATTCATGAGCTATTTAACAGTTCAATCTCAGTGTGTAACTATACGTATATCAGGGCCTATTTATTCTCATTATTTCAGTGCTGTTCTGGAGCAATGCATTATAAACAATTTATGATGTGTTGACAGGACAGATGAATGCTAGGATAGCAGGCTGAAGAGGAGAAAATCTCACTATGGCAAATGGATTGCAGAAGTGTGACTGTTAGGAGACTGATGGGAAGGAGTTTGATGGTTCGCATGCTGAGCCATTTATTTGCCTGCGTGCAACCCTGCTAGTTTTACATCACAGCAGTGGTGTGTCTAACTCAGACTCTGCCTGCATTGCTGTCTTTATGGTAGAACCTGGTCGACTTTCTGCTCCCCAAAGGCTGGGCGCTATGGCTAGGGCAGTGGTGGGGGCAGACTGTTGGCAGACTGTGAGCATGAATATCCTTGAAGTCCTAATGCCTTAGTAACTGTCTGATGGAGATGCCTCCTTGCTCCCCAAACCCAAAAGTAATCTGGCTCAAGTTTTTGGTGAAGATTAAGTTTACAAAAATCAAGAGTATAGCTCAAGCTAGGTAGTTTTTTTGTTGTTTGTTTTTGTTTTTACTATGGAAAACTCATGCAGTTTATTTATTTAATAATATTTTATTGTGTTTTTGGTGGAAGTTTACACAGCAGATTAGGTTCCCATTGAATAATTTCTATACATATTATTCATTGATATTGGTTACATTTTTCACAATGTGTCATCATTCTTGTTATTTCCATTCTGGTTGTTCTGTTTCTAGTACTCTAGTTTCCCTGCCCCTTTACCTTCTCATCTTCGCTGTAGGGTAATTTTTGACCATTTAGCCTCATATAGATGATTTTTTAAAGGTGCTTATTACTCATGGGTGATATTCTTTGCTTTATGAGCCACTCTGTTATTTAGCTGAAAGGTGACCTCCAGGGATAATTTTGGTTTAAGGTCTAAAGATTATCTCAGGGAGATAGCCTCAGGGAGTCCTCCAGTCTCAACTGGTCCAGTAGGTCTGGACTTTTTAAGAATATGAGTTCTGTTCCACATTTTTCTCCCATTCTATCAGGATCCGTCCCTTGAGGCCCTGATCAGAACTGTTGGTAGTGGTAGCCGGAGAGCTTCCAGTTCTTCTGGTCTCAAGGTAGATGAGGCTGTGGTTTGTGGGGACTTTTAGTCCTGTAGACTGCTTTATTCTCTGAGTCTTTGGTTTCCTTCTCTCTCTTTGATCCAGACAAAAAGAGACCAATAGTTATATCTGAGATGGCCGCTCACAAGCTTTTAAGACCCCAGACGCTACTCATCACATTGGAATGTAGAACATAACCTTATGAACTATATATGCCAACTAACTGAGTTATCCCACAAGACTATGATCCTAAGCCTTCAAACCCAGAAACCAATCTCATGAGGTATTTAGTTATCCATAACTGTGTCCCCATGTAGTTTATTATGTTTATGAATATACATGCATTCACACATAGACCTTTGTGTACATATGCCTATAGATCCATCTATCTGTGCACATACATGTACCCACATATTCATACATATGCATGCCCATACCCACTGCCGTTGAGTCGATTCCGACTCATAACAACCCTATAGGCCAGAGTAGAACAGCCCCATAGAGTTTTCAAGGAGCGCCTGGTGGATTCGAACTGCCGACCCTTTAGTTAAGCAGCCGTAGCACTTAACCACTACGCCACCAGGGTTTCCTGCATGCCCATATACATATAAAATATATATGTATATACCTATATGTTTTTTGGTTGTTGCTGTTCAGCCTAGGTAGTCTTAAAGCTGATTTTTTGATAAGAGCTTCTGAGACCAGAGCAGTAGATGTTCCACATTCTCTCAGTGGTGAACATTTACTCTTCTCTGCTATCCACAGTGATTATCTTTTTTTTTTTTAATTTATTGTGGCAAAATATATGTAATGAAATTTTCTATTTTAGCCATTTTTAAGTGTACAATTCAGTGGCATTACTTATACCCGCTGTCCACTATGTCATGCAAACATCACCACTATTTATTTCTCAAACTTTTTCATTGCCTTGGACAGAAACTCTGTGATAGTCTGTGTTTAATGCTCACCCAGAGTTAGGACAAGACACTCCTCTTCTCTCACTCCTTCAAAAACCAAACCAAAAACCAAACCCGTTGCTGTCAAGTTGATTCCGACTCATGGGGACCCTATAGGACAGAATAGAACAGACGCATGGGGTTTCCAAGGATGTAATCTTTGCGGGAGCAGACTGCCACATCTTTCTCCCTTAGAGAGGTTTGTTGTTTCAAACCCACCAACCTTTTGGTTAGCAGCTAAGCACTTAACCGCTACACTACCTGGGCTCCTTTACTCCTTCATACCTCTCCTATGAAAAGCCCAAAAATCACGTTGAGCTGTTTTTTGTTTTGTTTTTTTCCCAAGATAAACACTATGAGACAAAACATTTTTTGAGCACTTACTTGTTAGGTATTTTTACAAAGTAGGAGACAAATGTAAAAGGGGTTGAGAAATTTGTTCAAGGTAACAGAGATGGCTTGTGTTAGGATAAAAAATCAAAGTGCATTTGGTTAGATCGTCTCTATGTTCTGAATATCATGCCTCCACGAGGCCTTGAGAAATTGCTTTTACAACTCAGTGCCTTGTTTTTGTCACTACAAAAGTAGATTTACGTAAATTGAGTATATTCTTCAAAGGCAGATTTTGAGGATAATATAAACTGATAACGTAAAAGCACAATGAAAGAAGTTAAAAAGATATGGGAGGTAACTTTTTCTTTTCTGGCTTGTTTCACTCAAAATTATTATTTTTTTGCATTTTTTGTTGTGTTATATATGTATTTGACAAAACATTTGCCATTTCAATATTCTTCCATGTACAATTCAGTGACATTAATTATGTTTATTATGTTGTTCAACCATCACCATTATCCATTTCCAAATTTTTCCATCACCCTTAACAAAAGCCCAGTGCTCCCTAAGCAATGAGTGCCCCTTTTCTTGAGCATCATTTGGATTGTTTTTCCAAGTGACCCCTCACATCCACCATATAGGTGAACTACAGTGCTCCGTAAAGCACGTTTATGCATATGCCTCCCACCCAACTGATCTTCAGAATTCTGTGAGCTAGGTAAGACAGGGATGATGTCTTTTTATTTCTGGGCAGGCTGAGACCGCAGGTGGTAAATTAGCCGCCCACCATTGGATGGCAAGCTCGTGGCCGTGTTGAATTCTCCTTGTCGATTCTGTGTTTTTTCCAACATACTACATAGTTTCATTGTGGCCAGACTAAGTTTTGGTATAAGAAATGCTTGAAATCAGAGCTGGTACTGTGTATTGGTAGGCTCCTGGGGCTTGAAATGAGAGAGAGAGTCATTTTGAAGGTTTCCTTGTCAGCTTCCATTTATTCCTTCATATCAAGGAAGGCACACACCTTTCTGAATCACCCTTTTTATTTTCTTAGCCTTGGCTTCTCTTCCTCTGTCTTCTTCCTCAGTACCAAGTCCAGAGTGATACAAGTCAACACAGGAAAGAAGAAATGACAGTGACTACTATGTTGTTATCTAGACATTTGCTTGCTTTAGTTATCACCCCTGTAGGTGCAACTGTTTTAACTGTGTTGTCTAAATCATTGAGTGGTATATAAGGGGTGCAAAGGAAGACTTAAAATAATAAAGTTCATCCGCACATGTATGTGTCTCATAATCTGATGACCATCCAAGTTGAGCGATGGGGTGATGGGTTCATTACATAAGGGGTCACTTTTTTTTGAAATGACAGATAGTAAATATTTTTAATTCTGTGAGCCATATGGTATCTGTCACAACTATTCAACTATGCCGCTGTAGTGTGAAGGCAGCCACAGGTAATATGTAAATGAGTAAGAGTGGCAGTGTTCCAGTAAGACTTTATTTAAAAAAGCAGGTGGCAGGCTGGATTTGGCCCATGGGCTGTCATTTGCCAGCCTCTGCTTTATTCTGTCTAGTGTAGTAGATGTTTAAAAATTCCCATAGTAAAAAAGTTAAAATATATGTGCCTGAAGTCATGTGTGTTTGTGTGTATGTTTTTGTAGGAGTGAGACCATAGTTATAAAATTCTTACTCTATATAGCCATGCACAACGTGGATATTCATTTGAGTTGTAATCCACAGCAATGGGTTTGGTTTTGGGTTTTGGTTAGTCATTTTGTGGTAAGAGTAAGGTTTTTCCACATGAGTAGAGTATTCAGAAAATCTTGAAGACAACTAGATGGTCCTTCTGCAAACTCTGGGTAAAAGAAAAATCCTAATTTTGCCTGAATTATTTAAACTGACTGGCGAGGCTTAGCTGGGGAGTTGGGTGTCCAATCTGGCAGAGCTCCTGTTTTTACTTTCCAAAGCCAATAATCTGCAAACCCCAGCCATGGCGCTCATGCCTCAGGCTGGGCAGGTGGGATTTAGGATGCCACAATCCTGCTCTCAGGCAGCAATTGTTTCTGACACTTGCCAAAGCCAATTCTCACTCCTCTGCAGCTCCCATTTCTGTTTCCATGGAAATTGACACCAGCTCAGCCCAAACAAGGTAACCGAGGTTTTAAAACAGTGATTATGTAGACTCTCAGCTTCTATGGATATAGCAGTTAACAGCCAAGGATCACTATTTAGTTCGTGATTTTTTTCATCCCTGAGATGGAACACCTGACTTCTTGCAACAGTCTTATCTGTAAAATGGGGATGCTGATAGTACCTGCCTCATGGGAACATTGGTTGGGTTCAGTGGGGTTATGAAGGCAAAGAACTTAGCATCCTACCCATGGTGCATATTTGATAACTCTTGAGATAACTAAAGGCAAGCAGTAAATTATAGTATATTGTGAAGCTATTAAAAATAATGTATGGATAGTCTTGAATGGCAGGCAAAATGCTGACATTAAGAACTGAAGTAAAATAGCAAGATTAAAAATGGCCTATAAGCTATTATCTGAATAATGTAAAAATACTCTAAAATAGGATTTTGATTAGTGAGCTTATCATTATTTTCATCGTTGCCAAGTGGGCCTTATTTAACCTATGTTAAACATGTTTAAACATGTTCAGTGTTTAACACTAGCTTCTAGAATTACGAATTATTTTATTTGACCATATTTTGTGTGTGCTGTTTTTTTGAATGATCTGAATGTTCTAAAAAGTGCCTGTAAGTGTGTTTCTTGGGGGCAAAAATCTGTTTTTTCATACATACAGCATAAGACGATGCTTTGAATTCAACCACTCATCAACAGCATTTCCCAAGGGATCTAAAGTGCCTCATTGCAAAATAAAGTGAGCGTTCTGTGTTTTTCTAGGTGGGGGTTAATTTTGCTGGGTGGGACTGGAGCTCCACGTTCCGCCATTGTTCTGCAGAATAGGACAAGTGGGTTTAGGCCAGATCCTATTACCAATGTTATTTTTCCTCTTTTCTATATGTGACTGGGGCACAGAAGGTGGTCCTAGGATTAAGAGAAGTGACTTGACTACTATATCACTAGTGGAAAAACAAAATAATCTACCAAAGACAAAGTTAATTTTGTTCTGTTTGTGCTTCCTGGGAGTTGACTGACTCAGCGTTTGCCTGCTGCTATTTTTTAGCTGAGAGTATAGTTCTATCTCGGTTTCTCTCTCTCTCTCTGTTTCTCTCTTTGTTCTTCTCTGACTCTGTCTTTTGTACCTACATATACACACCCTTACTCTCTCTGCAGTAAAACTATATTTTAGACAAACTAGAGAACCATTTTATGGAATTCCCCTCTGAGAAACATTGAAAAGAAATTAAAGAATTGTTAAAACAAAGTAAAACTTCCCAATACTGGCAAGATGCTCTCACATATTGGTGGAGAAGTGTGATTGGCCTAACCCTTCTGAAAGGCAACAGTATATAAACCCTGGTGGCATAGTGGTTAAGAGCTAGGGCTGCTAACCAAAAGGTTGTCAGCAGTTTGAATCCACCAGGCGATCCTTGGAAACCTTATGGGGCAGTTCTCCTATGTCCTATAGGGTCACTATGAGTCAGAATCAACTTGACAGCAATTTTTTTTTTTTTTTAAGCAATGTTTATACCATTCAAACCAGTAATTCCTCTTCTGGGAATTATCCTGAGGAAATAGTCCAGGATGTTGACAAAGATGTCTCTTGAAGTGTTATTTTTTTCCCTCCAAGGAACAAAAACTGAAACTAATTCCAAAGCCCATCAGGGATGAATAGTTTAGTAAATTATAGCTTATTTATACAAATGAGACTTCATGCAACCATTAAAGATGTTCACAAAGTTTTTTTGTTTTTTTTCATAAAGGAATGCTTACATTATAATAAGTAAAAAAAAAAAAAAGACTTTAAATTCCAAATATAGTCTGCTCATATCTATGTAGTCATAGAACATAAACTGTTGGGAAGAAATATTCCAAGAGGATTATGATTTATTTTTATGTTAACGTTTAATTCCAAGAAATACATAAATACATGTTTATGTAAAAAATTAGAACTTAAATAAATATAAATTACATATAAATTAAAATGAAAATAATACAGCAAGGCTAAAGCCTTTCCGACCACCATGCCCAGTCCTAATCACCTGTCCTCCTCCTCAGAGACAATCACTGGTATTATTCTGCTGTATTGGATTTTTAAAACAATGTTCTTCATACTTTTCTATTTCCCCCCAGTTTTTTTTTATATTAGCATATGTTTTATGGTGTGTATAGCATATATGGGAAACCCTGGTGGCATAATGATTAAGAGCTACAGCTGCTAACCGAAAGGTCTGCAGTTCGAATCCACCAGGTGCTCCTTGGAAACCATATGGGGCACTTCTACTCTGTCCTATAGGGTTGCTATGAGTTGGAATCGGCTCGATGGCAATGGGTATGCAGTATAGTGTATATGTACTTTTGTAGTCAGAAAATAATTTAAAAGACAACAAAAATAAAATAATCATAAGGCACCACTTCTACCTGTCAGGGTAGCAAATATTTCCAAAAATCTAATAAGATTATATATTTGCAAGAATATGTGTAAGAAGTAAAGAACGTACATTCATTGTCAAGAGGAGTGTTAATTGACACAACTTCTGTAGAGAGTAACTTGTAATAAATAGGACAGCCTTTTTACCCAGCAATGACACTTATAGGAATGTCATAGAGAAAATCTCACACATGCACCCAAGAAGAATTGTATAAGGATGTTCATTTCAACATTGTAATCGTGAAAGTTTTGAAACAAACTAAATATTCGTCAGTAGGGGAATAGATACAGCAGTTAATATTATGTCTTAGGTTGATATGTATATGGATAGATTCTGATAATATAGAATTAAATGGAATATAAAGTAAATAATAATAAATATCAAAAGCTTTAAATCTGCTATTATAACCATGCTCCAAGACATAAGGGTGAATGCTCTTGAAACAAATGGAAAATCTCAGCAAAGAAATAAACAGCACAGTTGCTATCAATTTGACTCCAACTCAAGGAGATCCCATGTGTGGCAGAGTAGAACTGTGCTCCATAGAGTTTTCAGTGGATGATATCTTTAAAGTAGATCACGGGCCTGTCTTCCAAGGCAGCTTGGAGCCCTCAAACCTCCAACATTTCAGTTACTAGCCATTCGCATTAACCATTTGCACTATCCAGGGACTCCCCAGCAGAGGAATAAAAGCTATTAAAAAAAAAAAAAAAAGAATGTTTTAGAACTGAAAAATGCAATAACTGAAATAAAAAATTCACCGACTATCCTCAGTAGCAGAGTGGACATGACAGAGGAAAGAATCAGTGAACTTGAAGATAGGTCAATAGAAATATCCAATATGAAAAACAGAGAGCATGAACGCTGGAAAACATTACCAGTGAGACAATATCAAAAGGTTTAACATTATTTCACTTGAGTTCCTGAATGAGGGAAGAAAGATCGTGATGCAAAAATAAATAAATAAATATTTGAAGAAATAATGGCTGAAAATGTCACAAATTTGACAAAAGATATAAACTTATAGATTCAAGACCCTCTGTGAACCTCACACAGGATAAACTCAAAGAAATTCACAAACAGACACATCATAGTTAAACTGCTGAAAACCAAAGTCAAAGAATCAGGAAAGCGGCCATAAAAAACCCAAAACAAAACAGGCATTACATACAGAGGAACAACAATTTGAAAAATGCAGATTTCTTCTCAGAAAGCAAGGAGGCCAGAAGGCAGTGAAGGCATTTTTCAGGTGCTGAAAGAAAACCCAGATTCTATATCCAGTAAAAATATCTTTCTGGAATGAAGATGAAAAAAAGACATTCTCAGATGAAGGAAAAGTAAGAATTCATTGCCAGCAAACCTGCTCTAAAAGAAATGCTAAAATAAGTTTTTCAGGTGGAAGAGAGGTGACCAAAGGGAATTTGGAAATTCAGAATTGAAGAACAAGCAACAGAAATGCTAAATATATTGGCAAATATAATAGACTGTTTCCCCTCATTGAGTTCCCCCCCTCTAAGTCTCATATCATATACCAGATATGTATGATGATTGAAAATAAAATTTGCAACACTGTCATTATATGAATGGGCCAGAAATGGCCTCAGTGTATTAGTCTAAAATGTCCCCCAGGCTGCTGACTTCTTCACAGCATAGAATCGTTAGCCCAAACTTTGCCAGTGCCAAACTCAAATTCTCACACGTTCATTTACTTTAAATGTTATAGTCCAAACAACATATTTTTAGCCTGTCTACTTACATACCCTGTGGAGCTGTACCCAATATCCGCTAACCATAAATAAGAAAAACCCTGTAGCTGTAGAAGACCTAAACCACTGCTGCCCGTTGGAGTTCTCTGACTCAGAGACTCCTCACTTTGTGGCTGTGCAGTATCATCTGCACAGGTAAGCCCTGTCGTCCATTTCCCCTTCCTCCCTTGGGACGGTCCTTGTCCTATTGCCCTTACGGGTCATGGCTTCACGCCACTGTCTCTGAAAGGCCTCTTGTTGAGAGGACTTCCCCTCTCATGTGATCCTATCCAAACTCTGTCCAATAAAGACCTCGTGTGTTACAGCTTCACATGGTCCTGTCTCTTCCTTGGCCAACCCCCAATCTCCAAACTTAACCACAATTGTCTAGTGGGGTTTTCAGTGTATGTAGATGTAATACATATGACATATGTACATGTAAAGGGAGGGGAAGGGAGTAAAGGGACCTATATGGTGTTAAAGTTTCTATGTTCCAAATGAAGTGATAAATATTCATTCTAAATAGACTGTGAAAAGTTTAATATATATATTATAATCCCTAGAGCCACCAAAGTAAAAAACTCTACAGATATGCTTCAAAATGATATGATCTTTAATTCATCAGGAAGATGTCACAGTTATAAACCTGTATATACCTAGTAACATAGCATAAAAATGTATGAAGCAAAAATTATAGAACTACAGTAAGAATAGATAATTTCGTAATCATAATGGGGGATTTTAACACCTTTCTTTCTATAACTGCTTCAACAAGCAGGCAAAAAATCAGTAAATACCGAGAATATTTTAATAATCCTTGTCTTTGTCCTAATGAAGATCAAAATACTGCACTTAACAACTGTAGGATACATATTTTTTCAAGCACACATGAGCCATATTTGATAATTCACGTTATACTGGACCTTAAAGCACATCTTAACAAATTTTTAAAAGCTTAAAATCCTTCATTAAGTGTTCTCAGACTCAATGTACTTAAGCTGGAAATCAATCGCAAAAGGATAACTTATATATCCCCATATATTTGGGAACTAAATATTCTTCTGTATTACCCATGGGGCTAAAAAGATGTCTTAGTGGAATTAGAAATGTTCTGCACTGACTGAAAATTAAAATTCTACGTTCAAAACTTACTTGTGGGATGTAGCTAAAGCCATGCAGAGAGGCAAATTTATAATTTTAAATGTACATTAGAAAAGAAGAAAGCCTGATAATTAATGAACTAGGAATCCATCTCATGAAGTTAGAGAAAAAGTATGAAATTAAACTCAAAGAAAGTAGAAGAAAGAAAATAATAAATATAAAAATATATATATAAAAGTGTAATTAATAAAAGAATATGAAATTACTAAAAAGATTAATAATATTTGATACCCCAGTTGAGGCTGATCAAGAAAAAATGAGAAAACACACAAATACCAATGTCAAGGATGAAAAAAGGGGGCGTCACTTCAAATCTAATAGACATTAAAAGTTAATAAGTAGATATTATAAATAACTTTTTGTCATTAATTTGATAACAGGTAAAATGGGCAAATTCCTAGAAAAATGCAGCTTATTAAAATAGACATAGTGCACTTTTCTGTATAAGGTGATGTATGCCACAATAAAAAAAAAAAAAGGTTAAAAATTTAAAAAATAAAGTTAAGAATCATAGAACTGGAAGGGAATCCAACAAATAAGCTTTTTTATCACCTTTTTTTTTTGTTGTTGTTGCTATTAGTCAGAATCGACTCAACAGCACACAACAACAACAACAAAAGTAGACTAATGTCTAGAAGTCAATTTCATGAAATCTCAGATATACAACATTATTTAAGAGGGTAATCCACTGCCATTGAGTTGATTCCAACTCATGGCAACCCCATGTGAAACAGTAGAACTTCTTTACTGGGATTTTTTTTTTTTTTCGGTAATCTTTACAGAAGCAGATCATCAGGCCTTTTTTCCATGAAGCCACTGACTGGGTTTCGAACTGCCAACTTTTAGGTTATCAGCCAACCACTTCCACCATCCAGGGACCTTATTTAAGAGGGTAGGGATGACTTAAGTTTAATTTAAACTCAAATAATTAAAAAATCGGTTTGCAGTTTTTTGATATGACGGGAGTTGTTGAAAAACTAGATAAAGAGTTGATAGAACTTGACCAAACTCCTAAAAGATTGCTAATGAGAGAAAAGGAGACAGGCTATTGGCCTCTTGACATAGCCTCCATCAGTCTTCCAGTCCTGTTTATTTCCTTGACAATCAAGGGATTCTTCCATTTTAAGGCCAGTACATTTGATTCTTATTTGAATTAACAAAAATTAAAAGTAGTTTGTATCCTTGTAACATCCCTAGAGGGAGAAATGAGCTCATGCAATTTCCTTTCTCTTCCCTAAAGGCATATTATACCATTTCCTTGTCCTGGGATGACACACTGCTAACCTATGAATACATTTTTTAGTCTATCCCGTGTTTTAAGAGGAACTTTGCTTCCTTATAAATCAAGCTGATGTTATGCTTTATCACAATACAAGCACATATCATCTGTTATCTCATCTGAGACCAATGACCTCATAGGTTATTATCTGGCCAATCCTGTCTCTATAGACCTTTAGCCATATAGTTGGGGCTCTGAGATTAATTCTGACCCCTTAAAGCTGCTCAGCATCAAGGCAACAGAGAAACTGATGGTTTGACTTTGCTTTTTTCTGCCTTAGTTCTGTGACTGAGTCCCTCACTATACTCCAGTTACAGTATTAAGAGTACTTCTGTCTTACACCTTCGTGTCTGAATCCCAGTCATGATACTTATTTTAGTTTTTCCAGAATAACCTCCCCAGGCCCCTTCTCCCACTCCTGCTACAAAAGGCCTGCTCCCTACCCTTAGCTGAGTGGCTTTGTCCCAGTTCTCCTGCTCAGAGATTCCCATCATAGACAGTGGTCCTGAGACACTTCCTGTCACCTTTACAGGAAGTACAGTCCAGCACACAGCACAGGGCAAGAGGCTTAAAGTCAAATAGACTCAAGTTAAAAATCCTGACTCTGACACTTATGAGGTTGGTCCTGTTCCTCAATCTGTTCTCATCTGTAAAATGTGGGTGATGATGACTATCTTATAAGCCTGACGAAAATTAAATGAGAACTTGCGAAAGCACCCTGTATGGCCCACGGTCCCACTCCTTGCTGAATTTTCCTGACCAGACCCTTCTCTTACTGTGTGTGTCCTCTCGCCTGTGGAGTTTCCTCCCCAAAACCTATAAAAAAAAAATTTCCCCCAAATCCTCCAGTGGCCCAATTCCTTTCCAACTGATCCTTCCTAATATCTTCCAAGATTTATGTTCCTCTTGTATAAATTCTGGTTTCCCCATGTCCTTGTCAATTTTTGGTGACCCAAACTTAGAAAGGAGAGCCCAGACAGACTATCCACTGAAGTAACTTTATATTAAGGTATCTAATAGATGCTCTTTGATTAGAATGAGACATGCCACCCTCCCCAGAACATAAAAGACACATCTAAAATCCAGAAGGTGTGATGTGTTAAAGGCTAGAAGGGAGGCATTTTTTGATGTGCCTGGCTCCTGAATTTAATTCAACTCAAGGTACACATAGGTAAGCAATTCAGAGAACATATTTTTAAAATATGAGTTTACCAAGCAGAATTTTCTTTGACGTCTCATCTATGGGTTTTATAAGTGCTGGCACCATGTTTACTAGAAATCCTTTTCCATTACCTAAAGATAACAGTTTTGGGATCTTTGCTTTGCAAAATGCTCTGCTCCACCAGGCAGATTTCCCAGCCACACTGGTTTGTTTTAGATGCTGCTTCTTAATAGTAATCAAGTTAATTTTCTGTAAGGGAGCACCAGGAATAAGAAAGAGGGGAGAATGAAAGCATTAAAACCTGAGGTTAATCAAGTCCTTAAAGATCTTCAAGCTCAATACCCAATGTGATGCCCTGGATTATTTCACAGCATCTCCACCAAGTGTTCATTCAGCTTTTACTTGAATGTCTCCAGTGATGAGTCACCCACTTCCTTCAGAGGTAGCCTGTCTCATGTTCATGATGTCTCGTCTGTGGGAAAGTTCTGTCATATCCAGCTAAAACCAGTCTCTCCGTGTTTTCCACCTGGTGGTCCTAGCTCTAACCTTGGAATCTATGAAAAGGTGAATCTAGGTGGGGGCTGACAAAGGCCTGAGGAACATTATTCCCAAAGACATTTGAAAACAAATATCCCTGTAGGCAGAGGAGGTATCCTTGGAATATTTCACCTCCAGAAAAAATGGCTGTCAAGAGCCGTTTTAGCTGCTAATCTGGGAAATTTAGCACCAGAAGCTTTAACAATGACGATAAAGTAGATAAAGTAGTAGCTAATGTTAAGGAGCGCTACTGTGTGCAGGGCACTGTGTTAGGTGCTTTTCTTGCCTGGTCTCAATTTTCAGACAACCCATTAAGGCAGAGACTATTGAGTTCTTGAGGCTCAGCGAGGTCAGATAACATGCCCAAGGTCTCTCGGCTGCAGGGATCACTTTCAAACACTGAATTCATAACTCTAGAACTCATTTTCTAGTGACAAACACTACACTGAATCCCACTTTGTTTTTAATGACACATACAGGCTGTTGATAAGTTTCGTCTGATGCTAAGAGTGTTTTGTCTTCAAATCTCTCTGTGTGCCACTGTCTCATGGAAGAGTCTCCATCACCTTGCACCCTGATAGGGCAGCTTGGGTTGCTGGAATGAGAAGCTGTTGATAAGTTGGTAGTAGTAGCTCAGGGGAAAGAAACAAAATAAAAGCCAAAAATTACCAGAATCTAATTCTATGACTGGTGGCCTGAGAGTCTATTTTTCTAATCTAGACAACTTTGCTGGGAACATCCCACTCCAGGGCATGTTACCACCTGAATGTCACTTCACAATAGCTTTTATAGATGATCAGTGCCACCAAGAATGTTGGCCTGAAATTGCCTCATGGATTAGCAACTGCCCAGGGTCAGAGTAATTCAGTAAGTGAGGCTTTTCTGGACCGAGGATGATAAATAACCTCAAGTATCCACAGCGAAAAACTCAGAGCTGGGGGAGTAGAAAGGGTTTCTCTTTTTTTTTTTTTTTTTTTTAGTTTTGTATACTGTTCCAGTGTTTCATTTTGTTTTTTTAATTTTATTGTGTTTTAGGTGAAAGTTTACAATGCAAATTAGTTACTCATTCAAAAATTTCTACACAAATGGTTCCATGACATTGGCTTCACTCCCCACAATGTGTCAGCACTCTCCCCCATTTCCCTTTCCACTTGGGTTCTCCCTGTCCATTTGTCCTGTTTTCTTGTCCCTTTCTGCCTTCTAGTCTTTGCTTTTAGGCAGGTATTACCCATTCGGTCTCATATACTTGATTGAACTAAGCAGCACGTTCCTCGCGTATGTAATTGTTTTATAGGCCTGCCTAATCTGGCTAAAAGGTGGACTTCGGGCATAGCTTCAGTTCTGATTTATAAGGGTGTCTGGGGACCATAGTTTCTGAGTTCCCCTAGTCTCTGTCAGACCAGTAAGTCCTTTTTTTGTGAATTTGAATTTTGTTCTACATTTTTCTCCCTATCTGCCAGGGGCCCTCCATTGTGATCCCTCACAGAGTGGTTGCTAGTGGTAGCTGGGCACCGTATAATTCTTCTGGGCTCAGGCTGGTGGAGGTTCATATGGTCCATTAGTCATTTGGACTACTATTTTCCTTGTGCTTTTGATTTTCTTCATTGTCTATTGCTCCAGAAAGGATGGGACCAATAGATGTATCTTAGATGGCCACTTCCAAGTTTTTAAGACCACAGATACTACTCACCAAAGTAGGATGTAGAACATTTTCTTTGTGAACTATCCTATGCCGATTGACCTAGATGTCCCCCCAGACCATGGTCCCCAGCCCTTAGCCTCAGAAATCAGTCCCTCAAGGTGCTTAGATGTGTCTAGGAAGCTTCCGTGGCTTTGCCTTGGTCAAGTTGTGCTGACTTCCCTATATTATTTGTGGTCTTTCCCTTCACCAAAGTTGCCACTTATCTACTGTCTAGTTAGTGATTTTCTCTCCCCACCCCACCTCTTGCTGGTAACCATCAGAGGTATTTTTTTTTCTATGTGTAAATCTTTTCTTGGGTTTTTATAATAGTGGTCTCATACAATATTTGTCCTTTTGCGATTGACTTATTTAACTCAGTCTTCCAGATACATCCATGTTGTGAGATGTTCTGTGGATTCTTCATTGTTCTTTATTGCTGTGCAGTATTCCATGGTGTGTATGTACCATAATTGGTTTATCCATCCATCTGTTGATGGACACTTATGTTGTTCCCATCTTTTTGCTATTGTGAATAATGCTGCAGTGAACATGGGTGTGCACAAGGCTATTCGTGTGTTGGCTCTTATTTCTCTAGGATATATTCCTAGGAGTGGGATTGCTGGATCGTATGGTATTTCTATTTCTAGCTTTTTAAGGAGGCGTCCTATCATTTTCCATAGTGCTATACCATTTTACATTCCCACCAGCAGTGCATAAGAGTTCCAAGCTCCCTGCAACCTCTCCAACATTTGTTATTTTCTGTTTTTTTTCATTAGTGCCAGTAATGTTAGGATGAAATGGTATTTCATTGTAGTTTTGATTTGCGTTTCTGTTAATTGCTAATGATCAAGAACATTTCCTCATGTCTGTTAGCTGCCTGAATGTCGTCTTTGGTGAAGTGTTTGTTTATATCCTTTGACCATTTTTTAAAATTGGATTATTTGTCTTTTTGTTGTTGAAGTGTTGAAGTCTTCTACAGATTCTGGAGATTAGACCCTTGTTGGATATGTTCTGGCCAAAAATTTTTTCCAAGTCTGTAAGTTGTCTTTTTACTCTTTTGGTGAAATCTTTTGATAACCATAAGCATTTAATTTTTAGGAGCGGCCAGTTATCTAGTTTATCTTCTGGTGTTTGTGCGTTGTTAGTTACGGTTTGTATTGTATTTATGCCATGTATAGGGCACCTAGCATTGTTCTTATTTTTTCTTCCATGATCTTTATCATTTTAGGTTTTATACTTAGGTCTTTGTTCAATTTTGAATAAGTTTTTGTGTATGGTGTATGGGTTCTGTTTCATTTTTTTACAGGTGGATGTCTAGTTTTGCCAGCACCATTTGTTAAAAAGACTGTCTTTTCCTCATTTAATGGACTTTGGTCTTTTGTCAAAGATCAGCTGACCATAGGTGGATGGATTTACATCTGGGTTCTTGATTCCATTCCATTGGTTTGTGCATCTGTCATTGTACCAACACCAGATTGTTTTGACTACCACGGCTATATAATAGGTTCTGAGATCATGTAGTGTGACGCGTCCTACTTTGTCCTTTTTCTTCAGTAATGCTTTGCTTATCCAGGGCCTCTTTCCTTTCCAAATAAAGTTGGTGATTAGTTTTTCCATCTTGTTAAAGAATGTGATTGGTATTTGGATCAGGATAGCATTATATCGGTAGATTGCTTTGGGTAGAATATTTTCACAATGTTGAGTCTTCCTATCCATAAGCATGGTATGTTTTTCCGTTTATGTAGTCCTCTTTTGGTTTCTTGCACTAGTGCTTTGTAGTTTTCTTTTACGTCCCTGGATAGATTTATTCCTAAGTATTTTATCTTGTTAGTGGCTATTAAAAATGGTATTGTTTTCCTGATTTCCTTTTAGAAGTTTTCTTTGTTGTTGTATAGGAATCCAACTGATTTTTGTATGTTTATCTTGTATTATGCCTTTCTGCTGAATCTTCCTATTAGTTCCAATAGTTTTCTTGTGGAATCTTTGGGGTTCTGTATGAATAGGATCATATCACCTGAGAATAGGGATAGATTTATGTCTTCCTTTTCCAATGTGGATGCCCTTTATTTCTTTTTCTTGCCTAATTGCTCTAGTTAGGACTTCCAGAACAATGTTAAATAAAAGTGGTGATAAAGGGCATCCTTGTCTTCTTCCCATTCTCAGGGGGAATGCTTTCAACCTCTCTCCATTGAGAATGATGTTGGCTCTTGTTTTTGTATAGATGCACTTCATTATGTTGAGGAATTTCCTTTCTAATCCTATTTTGTTAGAGTTTTTTTTTTTTTTAATCAGGAATGGGTGTTGGACTTTATCAAATGCCGTTTCTGTGTCAGTTGAGATGATAATGTGATTCTTTTGTTATATTTGTGTGAAGGATTACATTGATTTATTTTCTAATATTGAACCATCCTTGCATACTTGGTATGAAACTCACTTGTTTGTAGTGTATTTTTTTATGTACTTTTTTTTTATACTTTCTATTGTGCTTTAAGTGAAAGCTTACAAATCAAGTCAGTCTCTCACATAAAAACCCATATACACCTTGCTACACACTCCCAATTACTCTCCCCCTAATGAGACAGCACGCTCTCTCCCTCCACTCTCTTTTTCTGTCCTTTTTGCCAGCTTCTAACCCCCTCCACCCTTTCAGCTCCCCTCCAGGCAGGAGATGCCAACATAGTCTCAAGTGTCCACCTGATCCAAGAAGCTCACTCCTCACCAGCATCCCTCTTCAACCCATTGTCCAGTCCAATCCATGTCTGAAGAGTTCGCTTCGGGAATGGTTCTTGTCCTGGGCCAACAGAAGGTCTGGGGGCCATGACCACTGGGGTCCTTCTAGTCTCAGTCAGATATTAAGTCTGATCTAATGAGAATTTGGGGTCTGCATCCCACTGCTCTCCTGCTCCCTCAGGGGTTCTCTGTTGTGTTCCCTGTCAGGGCAGTCATTGGTTGTAGCTGGGCACCACCTAGTTCTTCTGGTCTCAGGATGATGTAGTCTCTGGTTCATGTGGCCCTTTCTGTCTCTTGGGCTCATAATCACCTTATGTCCTTGGTGTTCTTCATTCTCCTTTGATCCAGGTAGGTTGAGACCCATTGATGCATTTTAGATGGCTGCTTGCTAGTGTTTAAGATCCCAGATGCCAGTCTTCAAAGTGGGATGCAGAATGTTTTCTTAATAGATTTCATTATGCCAATTGACTTAGAAGTCCCCTGAAACCATGGTGGCAGGACCCCTGGCCCTGCTACGCTGTCCTTCAAAGCATTCAGTTTATTCAGGAAACTTCTTTGCTTTTGGTTTAGTCCAATTGTGCTGACCTCCCTTGTATTGTGTGCTGTCTTTCCCTTCACCTAAAGTAGTTCTCATCTACTGTTTAATTAGTGAATGCCCCCTCCCATCCTCCCTCCCTCCCCCCTCTCGTAACCACAAAAGAATGTTTTCTTTTCAGTTTAAACTATTTCTCAACTTCTTATAATAGTGGTCTTATACAATAGTTGTCATTTTCCAACTGACTAATTTCACTCAGCATAATACCTTCCAGGTTCATCCATGTTATGAAATGTTTCACAGATTCCTCACTCTTCTTTATTGATGCATAGTATTCCATTGTGTGAATATACGATTATTTATTTATCCATTCATCCGTTGATGGGCACCTTGGTTGCTTCCATCTTTTTGCTATTGTAAACAGTGGTGCAATAAATATGGGTGTGCATATATCTGTTCATGTAAAGGCTCTTATTTCTCTAGGATATATTCCAAGGAGTGGGATTGCTGGATCTTATGGTAGTTCTATTTCTAGCTTTTTAAGGAAGCGCCAAATCGACTTCCAAAGTGGTTGTACCATTTGACATTCCCACCAGCAGTGTAGAAGTGTTCCAATCTCTCCACAGACTCTCCAACATTTCTTCTTTTGTGTTTTTTGGATTAATGCCAGCCTTGTTGGAGTGAGATGAAATCTCATTGTAGTTTTGATCTGCATTTCTCTAATGGCTAATGATCGTGAACATTTCCTCATGTATTTGTTAGCAACCTGAATGTCTTCTTTAGTGAAGTGTCTATTCATATCTGTTACCCATTTTTTAATAGGGTTATTTGTCTTTTTGTAGTTGAGTTTTTGCAGTATCACGTAGATTTTAGAGATCAGACGCTGATCAGAAATGTCATAGCTAAAAACTTTTTCCCAGGCTATAGATAGTCTTTTTACTCTTTTGGTGAAGTCTTTGGGTGAGCATAGGTGTTTTGATTTTTAGGAGCTCCCAGTTGTCTAGTTTTTCATCTACATTCTTTATGTTTTGTATACTGTTTATGCCATCTATTAGGGCTCCTAACGTTGTCCCTATTTTTTCTTCCATGATCTTTATTGTTTTAGATTTTATATTTAGGTCTTTGATCCATTTTGACCTCGTTTTTGTGCATGGAGTGTGGTACGGGTCTTGTTTTATTTTTTTGCAGATGGATATCCAATTATGCCAGCACCATTTGTTTTTTAACTGTCTTTTCCCCCATTTAACTCTCTTGGGGCCTTTGTCAAATATCAACTGCTCATATGTGGATGGATTTATGTCTGGATTCTCAATTCTGTTCCATTGGTCCACGTATCTGATGTTGGACTAGTACCAGGATGTTTTGACTACTGTGGCGGTATAATAGGTTCTGAAATCAGGTAAAGTAAGGCCTCCCACTTTGTTCTTCTTTTTCAGCAATGCCTTATTTATCCAGGGCCTCTTTCCCTTCCATATGAAGTTGGTGATTTGTTTCTCCATCTCATTAAAGAATGTCGTTGGGATTTGGATCAGAATTGCATTAAATGTATAGATCGCTTTTGGTAGAATAGACATTTTTATAATGTTAAGTCTTCCTATCCACAAGCAAGGCATGTTCTTCGCACTTATGTAAGTCTCTTTTGCTTTCTTGCAGAAGCGTATTGTAGTTTTCTTTGTGTAAGTCTTTTACATCTCTGGTAAGATTTATTCCTAAGTATTTTATCTTCTTGGGGGCTACTGTAAATGGCATTGATTTGGTGATTTCCTCTTCGATGTTCTTTTTCTTGGTGTAGAGGCATCCAACTGATTTTTTATGTTTATCTTGTATCCTGATGCTCTGCTGAACTCTTCTATTAGTTTCAGTAGTATTCTGGAGGATTCCTTAGGGTGTTCTGTATATAAGATCATGTTATCTGCAAATAGACACACTTTTACTTCTTTTTTGCCAGTCTGGATGCCCTTCATTTCTTAATCTACCATATTTGCTCTGGCTAGGATTTCCAGGACAATGTTGAATAAGAGTGGTGATAAAAGGCATTCTTGTCTGGTTCCCGATCTCAGTGGGAATGCTTTCAGGCTCTCTCCATTTAGGGTGATGTTGGCTGTTGCCTTTATATAAATGCCCTTTATTTTGTTGAGGAATTTTCCTTCAATTCCTATTTTGCTGAGAGTTTTTATCATGGATGAGTGTTGAACATTGTCAAATGACTTTTGTGCATCAATTGATAAAGTCATGTGATTCTTGTCTTTTGTTTATTTATGCGGTGGATTACATTAATTGTTTTTCTAATGTTGAACCATCCCTGCATACCTAATATGAATCCCACTTGGTCATGGTGAATTACTTTTTTGATATGTTGTTGAACTCTATTGGCTAGAATTTTGTTGAGGATTTTTGCATCTACATTCCTGAGGGATATAGGTCTATAATTTTCTTTTCTTGTGGTGTCTTTACCTGGTTTTGGTATCAGGGATATGGTGGCTTCATAGAATGAGTTTGGTAGTATTCCGTCCTTTTCTATGCTCTGAAATACCTTTAGTAGTAATGGTGTTAACTCTTCTCTGAAAGTTTGGTAGAACTCTGCAGTGAAGCCGTCCGGACCAGGGCTTTTTTTTATTGGGAGTTTTTTGATTACCTTTTCAATCTCTTCTTTTGTTATGGGTCTATTTAGTTGTTCTACCTCTGTCTGTGTTAGTTTAGGTAGGTAGTGTGTTTCTCGGAATTCATCCATTTTTTTCTACGTTTTCAAATTTGTTGGAGTACAGTTTTTCATATTAATCTGGTATGATTCTTTTAATTTCAGTTGGGTCTGTTGCAGTATCGCCCATCTCATTTCTTATTCGGGTTATTTGCTTGCTCTCCTGTTTTTCTTTTGTCAGTTTGGCCAGTGGTTTGTCAATTTTTTTTATTTTTTCAAAAAACTAGCTTTTGGTCTTGTTAAATCTTTCAATTGTTTTTCTGTTTTCTATCTCATTTAGTTCAGCTCTAATTTTTATTATTTGTTTTCTTCTGGTGCCTGTGGATTTCTTTTGTTGCTTTCTTCTATTTGTTCAGGTTGTAGAGATAATTTTTTAACTTTGGCCCTTTCTTCTTTTTTGGATGTGTGCATTTATTCATATAAATTGGCCTCCGAGCACAGCTTTTGCTGTGTCCCAAAGGTTCTGATAGGAAGTGTTTTCATTCTCATTGGATTCTCTGAATTTCTTTTTTCCATCCTTAATGTCTTCTATAATTCAGTCTTTTTTGAGCACGGTATTGTTCAGTTTCCAAGTGTTTGATTTCTTTTCCCTGCTTTTCCTGTTATTGATTTCCACTTTTATGGCCTTATGGTCAGAGAAGATGCTTTGTAATATTTCAATGTTTTGGATTCAACTAAGGCTTGCTTTATGACCTAATATGTGGTCTATTCTGCAGAATGTTCCATGTGCACTAGAAAAGAAAGTGTACTTGGTTGCTGTTGGGTGGAGTGTTCTGTGTATGTCTATGAGGTCGAGTTGGTTGATTGTGGCATTTAGATCTGCTGTGTCTTTATTGAGCTTCTTTCTGGATGTCCTGTCCTTCACCAAAAGTGGTGTGTTGAAGTCTCCTACTATTATTGTGGAGCTGTCTATCTCACTTGTTAATGCCGTTAGAGTTTGTTTTATGTATCTTGCAGCCCTGTCATTGGGTGGATAAATATTCAATATGATTATATCTTCTTGGTGTATTGTCCCTTTAATCATTATATAGTGTTCTTCCTTATCCTTCTTAATGGATTTAACTTTAAAGTCCATTTTGTCAGAAATTAATGTTGCCACTCCTGCTCTTTTTTGATTGTTGTTTGCTTGATATATTTTTTTCCATCCTTTGAGTTTTAGTTTGTTTATTTCTCTAAGTCTAAGGTGTGTCTCTTGTAGGCAGCTTATAGACGGATCTTGTTTTTTAATCCATTTTGCCACTCTCTCTCTCTATTTTGGTGCCTTTAGTCCATTTACATTCAGGGTAATTATGGATAGGTATGAATTTAGTGCCATCATTTCTTTGTCTTTTTGTGTGTGTTGTTAACAGTTTCTTTTTCCCACTTGATTTTATGTGCTGAGTTGATTTTCTTTATATATTGTCCTTTCCTCATATTTGTTGTTGTCGATTTTGTTTCTGCTTAATCTGTATTTTTCCCTTGTATTTTGTTTTGATGAGTAGGATAGTTTGTCTCCTTCGTCGTTACCTTATTATTTACCCCTCTTTTTCTAAATTTAAAACTAACTTTTATTTCTTTGTATCGCCTTATCTTCCTCTCCATATGGAAGGTTTATGATTATATTTCTTAGTCCCTCTTTATTATTTTAATATTGTCTTCTTTTATATAATAACATCCCTGTTACCCTGTTTTGGGCTTTTTTCTTTTATAAGCTTGCTTTGTTTTTTTGGATTTCCTTGTCTGGGTTGACTTCTGGTTGCTCTGCCCAGTGTTCGAGTCTTGGCTTGAAACCTGATATTATTGATTTTCTAACCAAAGAACTCCCTTTAGTATTTCTTGTAGTTTTGGTTTGGTTTTTACGAATTCCCTCAACTTGTGTTTATCTGGAAATGTGTTAATTTCACCTTCATATTTAAGAGACAGTTTTGCTGTATGATTCTTGGCAGGCAATTTTTTTCCTTCAGTTTTTTAAATATGTCATCCCATTGCCTTCTTGCCTGCATAGTTTCTGTCGAGTAGTCTGAGGTTATTCTTTTTGGCTTTTCTTTATAGGTGACTTTTCATTTATCCCTTGCTGCTCTTATAATTGTCTCTTTATCTTTGGTTTTGGCAAGCTTGATTATAATATGTCTTGGTGACTTTCTTTTAACAACTACCTTATGTGGAGTTTGATGAGCATCTTGGATAGATCTCATCTTTCACAATATCAGGGAAGTTTTCTGCCAATACATCTTCAACAATTTCCTCTGTACTTTCTGTTATCCCTCCGTGTTCTGGTACTCCAACCGCTCCTAGGTTATTTCTCTTGATAAGGTACCACATGATTCTTAAGGTTTCTTCATTTTTTTTTAATTCTTTTATCTGATTATTCTTCAGATATATTAGTGCCACATGATTTATCTTTGAGTTCAGAAATTCTAGCTTCTACTTGCTAAATTCCGGTCCTCTGGCTTTCTATTGAGTTGGCTACTTCTGTAATTTTATTGTTAATCTCCTGAATTTCTGATTGCTGTCTGTCTATGGATTTTTCCAGCTTATTAAACTTTTCTTTATGTTCCTGAATAATCTTTCTAATTTCTTCAGTTGCTTTTTCTGTGTGTTCCTTGACTTGTTCTGCATATTGTCTCATTTCCTTCCTGATGCCTTGAAGGGTTCTGTATATTAAACTTTTGTATTCTACATCTGGTAATTCCAGGAATGCACTTTCATCTAGAAGATCCCTGGATTCTTTGTTTTGAGAGCCTGTTGAGGTGATCATGGCCTGTTTCTTTATGTGACTTGATAGTGACTGTTGTCTCCAAGCCATCTATAAGTTATTGTATTAGTTTATGCTTGCTTACTGTGTCGTAGCTTCTGGCTTTGTTTTGTTTTCATATACCCCATGGGTTGCTTGAATGAACTAGCTCGATTATTTTCACCTATGGAGCTCTGGTGTCCTTTCCCCAGCTGGCTAGAGCTGTCATCAGGTATATCGGTCTAGGAGTCCATTCAGTTTTCTTGTATGAATTCAGCTCAGGTTTCCAGGTAGCTGATCATCACGTGTGTGGTAAGGCTCTGTCCTACAGTCTTTTAGAGGAGCAGGGGTGATTGGCGTATATACCAGTATCTGATTGCAGCAAGGGCTCATGCTCTGAACAAGGCAGGGGGCTGAGAACCAACTCCCAAGTGTCTCTGAGGAAAACATGTCTCTGTTCCCTAGAGCGTGCAGCTGGGTGGGTTCTGCAGAGGGACCATGGGCACCCAAAGTTTTTGGTTGTAAGCACTGGGAGGTACCAGTTATCTTTGGACCCCTTTCGCAGATGGCTGGGTGAGCTGAGTGGAGCTACCAGTCCTTGGGTCCCTGATGTGGGTAGGTGAGGACCTTGTTTAATAGGCAAAGCAATGTCAAACGTCAAACACCCACCTCTCCACCACACAGCTGAAATGGTTGGAGTCCTCCAACAAGGGCCTATTCTCCTGAAATAGGCCCACACAGGTCCATAAAGAAGGGAAAGGTGCTCAAGGTCCATGGACGGCTTATCCCTGGAGAGGGGCCACTTCTGTCCTGAGCTCCCCTGGTTACTGGAGCTAGCAAATTTTCTTTTCCCCCCAGTTGCATTTTTTTTTTCTTTCCCCAAGGCCAGGAGGATGGCTTTAGGTGCTCACCAGGGTCTATCTCAGGCCCAGAGATTCAGTCGCTGAAGCCGGCTTGGGGGTGGGAGGGGCGCGGTAAAATACACGCAAGTACTTAGCTTTTGTTGAGAGCGCCCTTCTCCTCAGGTTCCGTAGGTGTGAGTAGGCTATGTGGCTGACTGCTTCTCCCTGAGGAAACTGTGGCCGAATGGTAGCACCAGCCCGCTGCTGCCTCCGCTCTGGGAATGGTGCCTGAGGGCTCCCCGTGATTCAGGTTGGTAACTCCTCTCCACTTATGAATGGTCCCTTCCTCCCCCTGCCCCTCAGTTCATTGTCTAAGCTTGCCTTTGATGCTCAGGGCTCCCAGCTTGTCACAAATATACTCATTTCACTTGTTTTTTCAGGCCTTTGTTGTAAAGAGGGCTCACTGGAAGCATCTGTCTATTCCTCCACCTTGGCTCCGCCTCTTGTGGTATATGTTTTGATATGAGACTGAATTCTATTGGCTAGAGGTTTGTTGAGAATTTTTGCATCTAGCTTTATGAAAGATATCGGTTTGTAATTTTCTTTTTTTGTGGTGCCTTTGCTTGGCTTTGGTATCATGGTTATGCTGGCATCATAGAATGAATTTGGGAGTATTCCTTCCTTTTTTATGCTCTGAAATAGTTTGAGTAGTGCTTGTCTGAGCTCTTCTCTGAATGTTTGGTGAAATTCTCCAGTGAAGCCTTCTGGGCCATGGCTTTTTTGCTGTTGTTGTTTTTAGGTTTTTCTTTTCTTTTCTTTTTTTAAACCTCTTTATTCTCTTCTCTTTTTATGGGTCTGTTCAAATTTTCTACCTCATTCTGTGTTAGTTTATGTAGGCAGTGTGTTTCTAAAATGTATGCATTTCCTCTAGATTCTCAAATTTGTTGGAGTGCAACTTTTCATAGTATTCTGTTGTGATCCTTTTTATTTCAGTTGGGTCTTTTGTAATGTCCCTCATTTCATTTCTTATTGGGGTTATTTTCTTCCTCTCCTGTTTTTCTTTTGTCATTTTGGCCAGTGGTTTGTAGATCTTTTCAAAGAACCAACTTTTGGTCTTGTTGATTCTTTCTTTTGTTTTTCTGTTCTCTATTTCATTTATTTCTGTTCTAACCTTTATTGTTTCCTTTCTTCTGTTGGCTGAGGGCTTCTTTTGGTATTCTCTATTTTTGCAAGTTTTGTAGAGGTAGTGTTTTGATTTTGGCCCATTCTTCTTTTTTGATGTATGCATTTTTTGCTATAAATTGTCCTTTGAGCACTGCCTTTGCTGTGTCCCAGAGGTTTTGGTATAATGTGTTTTCATTCTTATTTGATTCTAGTAAAATTTTTTTATTCTCTCCTTGGTTTCTTTTATCACCCAGCTGTTTTTAAGCAAGGTGGCAATCAGTTTCCATGTATTTGATTTTTTTTTTCTTTTTTCTTACTATTATTGATTTCTACTCTTATGGCATTGTGTTCACAGAGAATGCTTTGTATTATTTAGATATTTTGTATTTTATTGAGTGTTGCTTTGTAGCCTAAGTGTGGTCAATTCTGGGGAATGTTCCATGAGCACTGGAAAAGAATGTACACTTTGCTGCTGCTGGGTGGAGTGTTCTGTATATGTCTATGAGGTCAAGATAGTTGATTTTGGCCTTTAGATCTTCTGAATCTTTGCTGACAGGACAACTAGAGATGTTCTGTCTTTTATTGAGAGTGGTGTGTTGAAGTCTTCTACTATTATTGTGAAACTGTCTATTTCTCTTTTCACTGCTGTTAGAGTTTGTTATTTTGGAGTCATGTCATTGGATGCATAGATATTTATTACAGTTGTGTCTTCTTGGTGGATTTCCCCTTTAATCGTTATATGATGTCTTCATTATATGATGTCATTTGTGGTTGATTTTGGCTGAAAGTCTATTTTATCTGAGATTAGTATTGCCACTCCTGCTCTTTTTTGATTGCTGTTTGCTTGAAATATATTTTTTCATCCTTTGATTTTTGATATATTTAAGTCTTTGTGGCTAAGATGGTCTCTTGTAGACAGCATATTGATGGTTTGTGCTTTTTTTATCCATTCTGCCACTCTCTGACTCTTTACAGGTGCATTTAAGCCATTTACATTCAGTATGAGTTTGTTGCTGTCATATTGTGCTTTTTTTGTGTGTGTGTGTTGCTGATGTTTTCTTTTTTCCTGTTACTTTCCTGTGCTGAGTTCCTTTTGATCATGAATTTTCTTTTCTTCTGTCACTATAGGTTTTGTGTTTACTGAGACTGTGTTTTTTCTTCTTTTCTATTCTGATGAGTAGGCTTGTTAACTTTCTTTGTGGTTACCTTGAAATTTACCTTGTCTTCCTAAGTTTGAACTTGTCTTTTATTACTTAATATAACCTTGACTTCCTCTCCATTTGAAAGTTCTATACCTACATTGTTTATTCCTCCTTTTATTGTTTTGACATTTTTGTCATTTACAGATTTGTCGTCTCTGTTTCCCTGTTTTAAGCCTTTTAGCTTTGTGTGGTTTGAAAGAAATGGATTGACACAGTGGCAGCAACAATGGGCTCAAGCATAACAAAGATTGTGAGGATGGCACAGGCCTGGGCAGTGTTTTGTTCTGTGGTACATAGGGGATTATTAGTTGGAACTGACTGACTAGACGACACCTTACAACAACAACAGGTTTGTTTTATTATTGAGTGTTCTTTACCTAGATTGGTTTCTGGTTGATGTTGTCATGTGACCTAGTCTCTAGTCGTTGTCTCATGTTGTTGGTTCTCTAACCAAAGGACACCCTTTAATATTTCTTGTGAGTTGGTTTAGTTTTCACAAATTCCCTTAATATCTGTTTATCTGAAAATGTCCTAATTTTGCCATCGTATTTGAGAGAGCGTTTTGCAGAATATATTATTCTTGGTGGGCAGTTTTTTTTTCTTTCAAGGTTTTATTTGTATCATCCCATTGACTTCTTGCCTGCACAGTTTCTGCTGAGTAATCAGAGTTTAGTCTTATTGTTTCCCCATGGTGAGTTTGTTTTTATTGAGCAGCGCTCAGAATTCTCCCTGTGTCTTTGGTTTTGGCAAGTGTGATTGTTATATGCTGTCATGGATTGAATTGTGTGCCCCCAAAATTTATGTCAATGTGGCTAGGTCATGATTTCCAGTACTGTATGATTGTCTACCATTTTGTTATCTGATGTGATTTCTCTATGTGCTGTAAATCCTATGTAGAAAAAAAATGGTGTGACAGGAGCTGGTGGGTGGGGGTGTGAAGCACCTGGGGTGGTGGTGGACTGGTGGCTTTCTAGCCAAGGTAGTGTAACATTGTCTGGTGAGAAGAGGTAGAGGTGGGGTACAAGGCTAGGTAGGAGGGAGAAAGAAAAAAAGGGAAGAAAAAATGGTGCAGTGGGAGTGAGTGGGTGGAGGTGGAGTAGACCCAGTGTAGTGGTGAGCTGGTGGCTCTCTAGACAAGGTAGTGCAATGTGGCCTGGCAGGAAGGGGTGGAGGGGGCATATTGAGCTAGGTGGGAGGGAGAAAGGGAAAAAATGGTGCAGCAGGAGCTGTTGTGTGGGGGCAGGGTGGACTCAGGTTGGCGGTGGGCTGGTGGCTCTCTAGCCAAGGTGGTGCAGCATGGCCCAGTGGTAAAGGGTGGAAGCAACATATGGGACAGAAGAGTGAGGGGTGGGAAAGCGTGGTTCTGTGGTTACCAGGTGCTCTGTCTCCTGTTGGAGCTCCATGATGTTGCCTTCCCGTACTCCTTGTTTGGGGTTGTTGCTCCTGGCTGTGTTCAAGATGGTGATGCTGTGCCATGTTAGTTGGCAGGGGACCTCCACTTCGTGTCTCTCCTCTTTCTCAGTTTTCCTTCAGTTTCTTCTTTCATTCAGTGTTTGATCAAGTTCTTTATCTCTTCATTTGATGCTTAGGGTTCCAGGATTGACATTTGTATCTGTTTTACTTAGTTTTTCAGGTTTTTGCTGCAGAGGAATGGCATGATGTGTCTGTTTAGCATGCCATGTTGGCTCTACCTCTAGAAAGGGGTTTTAGGTAGTACCATCAGAGAATGAAGCCAGAGTCTGTTTGCATTTTCTTTTCCTCAAGCCGTCATGGGGTATCTGACTATATTTATTTAAGGTGCCTCAGTTAGTAAAATTACCAAGTTAGTATAAAACTTAGTACTGAGTAAGTTTCCTTCAGCAAATACATCAGGCTAGGCACCATGGGACTAAGTCACTTGTGATTCCTGTCTTCGAAATCCAGAGTCAAATGTGAAAGGTAAGATAGATGCGGAAATCATGATAGTAAGACATGCAATAGGTGGTCTTAGAGAGAGAAGCAAAATGATATGGTGTCCAGAGGAGAGAGTGGTCACCTCCTCTTGAGAAAATCAAAGAAAACTTCACAAAGGAGGTGGCATTTTATCTTATAGGTCACAAACTGGAGGCCACCATCTGAATCCAGCACAGAGATGTGTGGGAAAGCCAAAGATGCAGCCTGAATAAGGCAGCACATCAAGTAAGCATGGAATTTAGATGCAAAATCCCCCTGTTCCAGGTTTGTCTTAAAGAAGAGTTCATAGGAGAAATTGGAGATTGAACATAAAAGGTGGACCAGAACCAGGGCTTCAAACCAGTTTGGTTCAGTTCAATCCCCTGCTGAGAATTTGCATTTCACCTCAGATATACTGAATTAGAATCTACATTTTAACAAGAACCCCAGGTAATTTTTGTGGAGTGGTTCTTACTTATACATGAAAACCACTTGGTGATCTTGTTAAAATGTAGATTCTGATTCAGCATATCTGGGGTGGAAATGCAAATTCTCAGCAGGTGGTTGAACTGAAATGAACTGATTTGAAGCCTTGGCCAGAATTTGATTATGGAGAGCCTTGCCAAGGAATTTGAAATTTTCTTCTTATTGAATATGTGCCATAAGTCTGTCTGCACAATATAGATTTGATCTTTAATTCTCTAAGCCTTCTCTCCAAGAAGGGTGATGAAGGTGAAATTGTCAAAAGACCTATTAATCATTCCTGCTTATATGGTGACAATATTCATTGTCAAGAGGGGTTATCATTATGGGACTTGGAAAATGCCAGGAGGATTGGCAGATGCTATTTTTTTGTGGTTAAACCAAGAAAGAAGAGCATCTTAAATGGCACTTTATTGGGAATAAAATGTATTCTGTGTGAGCTTCACCAGTTTTAATACAACAAAGGTCCCCAAAAGAACCAGTTCTGAACCGTGGCTCCCCTGAAAGAAATAATATCTGCCATCCTTCTTCCTGCTCTCCTCTAACCCAGCCAGTTTCCATCTGCATTGCTTTGGGTACTGCAAGTTGGAAGAACTCCACCTTTAGTCCTCACTTTATTTTCATTTAATATGTCAATTATGGGTCTTGCAGATCTGCTTATGGGCAGTTTTCCAGACCTGTCTCAGTTTGTGTAGATTAAATCAATTATGCTGATTTGATTCCTTTGGCAGCACATGTGGGACCCAATTATTACTCAAGTCCCCTCTTCTTATCCTTGATTTGGAAACCCTGGTGGCGTAGTGGTTAAGTGCTACAGCTGCTAACCAAAGGGTTGGCAGTTCAAATCCGCCAGGCGCTCCTTGGAAACTCTGTGGGGCAGTTCTACTCTGTCCTATAGGGTCGCTATGAGTTGGAATCGACTCGATGGCATTGGGTTTTGTTTTTTTTTTTTTATCCTTGATTTAGATCTACAGATCATTCCAGTAATCACCGCTATTATTCTTGCACACCGTCTCTCTCTGGACTCAGATCTTGGGAGTCCTTCCTCTCTTTCTGCCTAAAGATTGGTGAATTTGGCATTGCTACTCCAGAGTCTTTTTTTTTTTTTTTTACTCCAGAGTCAGTACATAATTGTCTGAATTCAAAGCTCCATTGGCTACATCTTGGTGACATAGAACCTTAGCTGGCTTTTCCAGAATGTGGTGAAATCACTGAACCAGTAGCTGGAAGACCTGGCCTTTAACCCTGTCTTTGCCACTAACTTCCTGTGGTGGACATGTGTGGATTATATCTGTTATCCAATAATACCCAAAATTTGCCAGCCATAAGATTTGGATGAACTGATCCTACCTCCGGGTCTAGGGTGAGGGTCTTATTAACTTAAATCTGTCTGCATTTCCCATTCCACTAGCCACAATGATGGGCTCAGAGATATGTCATGTACCAAGTCAAATGAATCAAAAAGACTAACTTCTGGAGCTTTGGTTGAGTTACTGGGAAAATAGAGTCCCGCTGAGGATGCCCGTAGTTCTCGGGTGTCTTAGGACTCATTTTGGTACCATAGTGGAGGAGCTTGATGGTTCTTATCATTTGGATCCCGGATCAAGTCTTCTCCGAAGTAGATATATCCCTGGACGGTTCAGTTACACCAGCCAGTGAATGCCCTTTCTGTGTAAGCCAGTTTGGGTTGAGATTTCTTTCTTGCTATCAAAAGCAACTGAATTGCTGTGTCGTGCTTGGTAAGCTACTTTCCGTTTTTGAACCTCAGTGTCCTCATATGCCATGTAAGGGACTGGGCTCTGAAATTCTGAGTCTCTTTGGGTTTTTTTGTTTCAGTTCTTTATAAAGCATGTGACCATTTTCCCCGGTAAGATAAAAGTGCGAGCATAGACTTTTCTCATTTTATTGTAGTAGGGGGTAGGCACTCTCAGGGAAATATTTTAGCTGAGGCCTGAAGAATGAGCAACAACCAGACTGGCAAAATATGGTGTATACTTTTCAGGCAGTGGGAACAGCCAGTTGAAAATGAGAGATTTGAGGACATGCTGACTCTTGATATCTTCAGGTCATGATTGTAAAAGTAAGCATCTGTCCAATCTTGAGCAACATATGGCCACCTGTTTCCCCACATCAGCCTTCATACAGAAAATCCTTCTCTCCCTCACATAAGCACTTGCCGTTTCCACTGTGATGACAGGTTCCTTGAGGCTAGAGGCATGTCTTATTCAGCTCTCTGCCCCTCTGGGTACCTAGGATAGTGCTCCCTCTGTACACAGTGAGTTAAGTTTTAAGTGACAGAATAACATGCATAAATACCAAAATTGGGAAAGAACGCGACAAGCTTGGACAATGAAAAGGAGACAGGGTTGGCTAGAGTGTGGGATCAGTAGTGAGAGGAGAGGAAATTTGGTTGTAAAATTAGGTTTGGGAGGACATCAAATGCCAAGATAAAACTGTTGTTGTTAGGAATGAAACACTGCCCAGTCCTGCGGCATCATCACAATCATTCCTATGTTTGAGCCCACTGTTGTAGCCCCTGTGTCAATCCATCTCATTAAGAGTCTTCCTCTTTTTTGCTGACCTTCTGCTTTACCAAGTATGATATCCTTCTCCAGGGACTGGTCCTTCCTGATAACATGTCTAAAATATGTAAGATGAAGCCTTGTCATCCTCCCTCCTAAGAAGCATTCTGGCTGTACTTCTTCCAAGACAGATTGGTTTGTTTTTCTCCCAGTCAGTAGTATGTTCAATATTCTTCACCAACACCATAGTTCAAATTCTTCTTCAGTCTTCCTTATTCATTGTCCAGCTTTCATATGCATATGAGGCAATTGAAAATACAATGGGTTGGGTCAGGTGTACCTTAATCTGCAAAGTGACATCTTTGCTTTTCAACACTTTAGAGAGGTCTTTTGCAGCAGATTTGCCAACGCAGTATGTTGTTTGATTTCTTGATTGCTGCTTCCGTGGGCATTGATTGTGGATCCAAGTAAAATGAAACCCTTGACAATTTCAATCTTTTCTCTGTTTATCGTGTTTATTGGTCCAGTTGTGAGGATTTTTGTTTTGTTTTTTATGTTGAGGTAAAATCCATACTTTGATCTTCATCAGTAAGTGCTTCAAGTCCTCTTCACTTTCAGGAAGCAAGGCTGTGTCATCTGCATATTGCAAGTTGTTAATGACTCTTCTTCCAATCCTGATGCCCCATTCTTCTTCATATAGTCCAGCTTCTCAGATTATTTGCTCAGCAAACAGATTGAATAAGTATGGTGAAAGGATACAACCCTAATGCACACCTTTCCTGACTTTAAACCATGAAGTATCCCCTTGTTCTGTTCAAATAACTGCCTCTTGATCTATGTACAATTAAGTGTTCTGGAATTCTCATTCTTCACAATGTTATCCATAATTTGTTATGATGCTCACAGTTGAATGCCTTTGCATAGTCAAAAACACAGGTAAACATCTTTCTGGTATTCTCTGCTTTCAGCCAGGATCCATCCATCTGACATCAGCAATGATATCCCTTATTGCTTGTCCTCTTCTGAGCCTGGCTGGAATTTCTGGCAGTTCCCTGTGGATGTAACTGCTGCAACTATCAAGATAAGGTATTGGCTGCATAAATTACCTGTATACTTGTTGCGAAATCCATTGCCGTTGAGTCTATCCTAACTCACATTGACGCTATAGTACAGAGGAGAACTGCCCTATAGGGTTTCCAAGGCTGTAAATCTTTACAGAAGCAGACTGGCATGTCTTTCTCATGCAGAGCAGCTGGTGAGTTCAAACAACTATAGCAAGATGCAAAAATAGCAAACCCTGGTTAGGGATCATCTGATGGCCAGAGCTGCCACATTATAGGAAATGTCCAGTTTTAAACAATAAATTACCAGACATGAAAAAGAAAGTATGACCCATAAACAAGAAAAAAAGCATAAAATACGAACTGTCCCTGAGGAACCTCAGATGTTGGTCTTACTAAAAAAGACTTTAAATCAACTTTATTAAATATGTTGAAAGAACTGAAGGGAAGTACTCCTAAAGAAAGCATGAGAATGACGTCTCATCAAATAGGGAATGTCAATGATTGAAAGAGATATAAATTATAAAAAAGGAACCACGTAGAAATTCTGGAATTGAAAAGTACAATAAGTAAAATGAAAAATTCACCAGAGGTGAATTTGCTGCTTTTGAACAAAAATAGAGAAAAAAATCAGTGAACTAAAGAGTAGTCAATTTTATTTATCCAGTTTGAGGAAAAAAAAAAAAAGAATGAAGAAAAATGAGCAAAGCCTCAGACACATGTAGGACACCACCAAGCCTACCACCATACACATAACCAAAGTCCAGAAGGAGAAAAGAGAAAGGAATAAAAAGTATATTTGAAGAAATAATGGCCCCAACCTCCCCAAATTTGATGACAAATATTAATCTGCACATCCAAGAGGTCCAATGAACTCCAAGTAGGATAAGCTGGAAATAGTCACACTTCTCTTAAACATAGAGTCACTGTGACTCAGAACTGGATGGCACCTAACAAAAGCAATAATAATATTTCTTTGTTAAGATATTTGGCTTCCAAATGTTTTCTCCCATTTTGTAGCTTGTCTTTTCATCCTCTTAGAGATTTTTTACAAATCATATGTTTTAAGTTTTGATGAGGTCCAATTTTTCAATTTTTTGGTTTATATATTGTGATTCTGGCACCAAGTTTAAGAACGCTCTGTCTAGCCAAACAGCCTGAAGATTTTCTCCTATGTGTTCTTCTAAAAAAATTTATAGTTTTTCATTTTCTATTTAAGTTCATGATCCATTTTGAGTTAATTTTTATATAAGGTATGAGACTTAGGTAGAGGGTTTTTTGTTTTTGTCTATGGATGTCCATTTGATTCAGCTCTGTTTTTTGAAAAGGCTATTCTTCCTCCATTGCATTGCTTTTGCATTTTTGTCAAGACTTAGTTGTGCATATTAGTTTAGTTCTATTTCTTGATTCTCTACTCTGTTTCATTGATCTCTGTGTCTATCTCCCCTCAAATACTACTGTCTTGATTACAGGGAAGAGAGATTCTTCCTCCTTTATTCTTCTTTTTCAAGATTGTTTTGTCTATTCTTGGGACTATTCCTTTCCATATATAGTTTAGAATAAGCTTGTCCGTGTCTACAACAAATCTCGTTAGGATCTGGGTAAGAATTTTTTTTAAACCTATAGATCAATTTGGGGAGAAATGACACCTTTACTATGTTGAATCTTCCAATCCATGTATTAATTTCTGATTTAATAATTTTTGCCTTCTCTCCTTTTTTCTTCATCTGTCTGGCTACAGGTTTATCAATTTTATTGATCTTTTCAAAGAATCAAATTTTAGTTCTTTGATTTTTTTCCCCCTTTTGTTTGTCTTTGAAAAATTAATTTCATTAATTTTTGCTCTTGTATTTATTATTTCCTTCCTCTGCTTGCTTAAGGTTTAATTTGTTCTTTGTTAGTTTATTTTGGTGGAAGTTAAGCTTACTGAATTGAGACTTCTGTCCTAATGCAAGCATTTAATGAATTGTTATGTCTTTTTCATGATTTAACTCCTTTATCATCATGCAATATCTCTCTTATTCTTATAGTTTTTTCCAAAATGTACTTTGTCTAATACGAATATATTTACTTTAGCCTTCTTTTTTTTTTTTTTTATTGTGCTCTAGGTGAAAGTTTACAGCTCAATTTAATTTCTCATACAAAAATTTATACGCATATTGTTATGCGGTATTAGTTGCAGTTCCTACAATGTGACAGCACACTCCACCTTTCCTCTCCAGGTTCTTGTGTCCCTTCAACCAGTTCCTGTCCCTTCCTGCCTTCTCATTCTGCCTCTGGGCAGGAGCCGCCCATTTGGTCTCCTGCATCTAATTGAACTAAGAAGCACACTTCTCAAGAGTATTATTTTTTGTTTTATATTCCAGTCCAGTCTTTATCTGAAGAGTGGCCTTCAGGAATGGTTTTAGTTCTGAGTTAACAGAGTGTCCAGAGCCATAGTTTGGGGGTTCCTACAGTCTCTATCAGACCATTATGTCTGTTTTTTTTTTTATGTTGTTCAACTTTCTTTTGAGTAGTGTTTTCATTATAGCTTTTTTAATTCTTTTACTTTTGATTTTTTTAAACTTTATATGCAATATAAAGTGTACAGTTCTACGAATTTTGACAAATGCAGAGTTACATAATTACTACCACAATCAAAATATAGAACAGTTCCTCCCAAGCAACCCCCACCCCTGAAATGATTCCTTTGTAGTCATTCTCTGCCTCCCCAACCTCTGGTAACCACTAATCATTCTTTGTCCCTATAGCTTTTACTTTTCCAGAATGTCACATAGATGGCTACTCTCATTTAGCATAATTTATTTGTGATTCACCCCTCTTGTATGTATTAACAATTCATATCTTTTTATTGCCCAGTTGTATTGCATTTTATGAACGTACCACAGCTCACCTGTTCACCGGTTGAGAGGCCTAGAGTTGTTTTTTGTTCTTTACAATTGTGAATAAAGGTGCTGTAAACATTTATAGAAGATTTTTAACTTCGCGAGAACCTGTCAAGCTCTTTTCCACAGTGGCTGTACCAGTATATGTTCCTATCATCTGTGTGTGAGAGTTCTAGTTGCTCCATATACTTGTCAGAACTTGATATTCTCAGATTTTTAAAAATAATTTTAATAGATGTGTAGTGGTATCTCATTGTGATTTTAACCTGTATTTCATTAATGACTAGTGATGCTGAGCATCTTTTCATGTGCTCACTTGCCATCTGTATATTTATTTCGTACAGTGTTTGTTCAAATCTTATGCCAATTTTTTAATTGGGCTGTTTGCTTTTTTATATCCTGACAAACATTTGCCAGATATTTTCTCATAATCTTTTCACTTGTGTTTTCATCACCCTTTTACTTTGAATCTATGTCTTTATATTTAGTATTTGTTTCTTGCTGACAGCATGTAGTTAGATCTTGCATTTTGTCATCAATCTCTGTATTTGAGTGTTGGAACCATTTGCATTTAATATAATTATCCATATGATTGAATTTAAATTGTACTCTATTGATAGATGGTTCTTATTTTTCCAAATATTCCTTGGTCCCTTTTTCCTCTTTTTATGCCCTGGGTTAATTGATTTTTTTTTTTTATGATTGCATTTTGTATACTCTATGGAATTATTAATTATATTTCTTAATTTTTTTTGTCCTGCGAAGGGTTTCTATTAACATTTACAGCCAAATAAATCTTTGTTGTGGTGGCCTATCTCATGCATTGTAGGATTTTCAGTATCACCCTTGACTTCTACCTACTAGATGCCAGTAGCACCCCTCACCCTAATTATGACAACCAAAATGTCTGTAGACATTGCAAAATGTCCCCTGGCTGAGAAAAATTGACCCTGGTTGAGAACCACTACATCTTTAATTTATCAACTCTATTTTAAAGTAATATATTTCTGTTTGATATATAGTATTAAAACCCTTTAACTATACACTCATTTCTCCCTCCCATGTTTTGTGTAATTATTGTCATACCTTTTACTTTTACATGTGCTATTTATAAATCTACGATGCATTGTTACTAATTTTGCTGATACAGTGAATGATCTTTTGGAACAATTAAACATAAGGAAGAAATGCCTTTTATGCTCATCTTTATTTTAATCATTTCTGGAGATCATAATTTTTTTTTAGATCCAAATTTTTGTTAAGTATCATATTCCTTCTCTCTGAAGGACTTCCTTTAATGTTCTTTGTCACACAAGACTGTTGGTAATGAATTCTCTGGTATTTTATCTGAAAAAGTATTATTTCACCTTTATTTTTGAAAGATATTTTTTCAAGGCATAGAATTCTAGGTTGACTAGATTTTTTTTTTCATTTCTTTTTCTTTCAAAACTTGGAAGATGTCACTCCATTTTCTTCTGGCTTACGTGGTTTTAGATAAGAGATCTGCTTTAATTCTTAACTTTGGTTCTCTGTATGTAATGTGTCTTTTTTTCTAAGATCCTCTTCATGATTTTTCTCTTTACCTTTGGCTTTCAGCAGCTTGAACATATAATTAGGTGATTTAAAACAAACAAACAAACCTTGCTTGGGGTTTACTGAACTTCAGATCTATTATTACAAATATTTCATTATTTTTGGAAAATTTTCAGCCAATATTTTTTCATGTATTTCTTGTACCTGTTTTTCTTTTCTCCTCCTGTGATTCCAGTTATACATATGTTGTTGTTGTTGTTAGGTGTCGAGTCAGTTCTGATTATAGCAACCCTATGTATAACAGACTCATAGGAACCCTATAGGACAGAGTAGGACTGTCCCATAGAGTTTCTAAGGAGCACCTGGTGGATTTAAGCTGCTGACCTCTTGGTTAGCTGCTGCAGCACTTAACTACTATGCCCACAGGGTTTCACTATGAGTCAGAATCTACTCAACAGCAGTTGGTTTTTTATTTTGTTTTGTTTTATGTATAACAGGGAAACCCTGGTGGCATAGTGGTTAAGAGCTATACCCGCTAATCAAAAGGTTGGCACTTCAAATTCACCAGGCGCTCCTTGGAAACTGTATGGGACAGTTCTACTCTGTCTTATAGGGTCTCTGTGAGTTGAAATCAACTCAACAGCAGTGGGGTTTTTTGGGTTATGTATAACAAAAAAAAACATTGCCTGTCCTTGTGCCATCTTCACAATAGTAGGCATGTTTGAGCACATTTTTGGAGCAACTGTGTCAATCTATCTTATTGAAAGTCTTCCTCTTTTTTGCTCACCCTCTACGTTACCACACATGATCTTCTTCTATAGGGATTGGTCTCTCCTGATAACATATCCAAAGTAAGTGAGACGAAGTCTTGCCATACTTGCTTCTAAGGAGCATTCTGGCTACACTTCTTCCAAGGCAAATTTGTTTGTTCTTCTGGCAGTTCGTGGTATATTCAGTATTCTTCACCAACATCATCATTCAAATGTGTCAATTCTTCGATCTTCCTTTTTCATTGTCCAGCTTTCACATGCATACGAGGTGATTGAAAATATCATGCCTTGGATCAGGTGCACCTTAGTCATCAAAGTGACATCTTTGCTTCTTAAGATTTTAAAGAGGTCTTTTGAAGCAGATTTGCCCAATGCAATATGTCATTTGACTTCTTGATTGCTGCTTCCATGGGCTTTGATTGTGGATTCAAGTAAAATGAAATTCTTGACAGTGTCAATATTTTCTCCTTTTTATCATGATGGTGCTTTTTGATTCAGTTGTGAGGATTTTTGTTTTCTTTATGTTGAGGTGTAATCCATACTGAAGGCTATAGTCTTTGATGCTCATCAGTAAAGTATGTTAGCCTATTTGATATTGTCCCACAGCTCTTGGGCTGTGTTTTGTTTTGCTGGTTTTTTTTTCCAGTTTCAAAATTCTCCTTGTGTTTCTGTTTGTGTAATCTCTATTGACCTACCTTCAAGTTCATAAATTCTTTCCTTAGCTATGTTGAGTATACTGGTGAGCTTTTAAAAAGCATTCTGTACACCTGTTATGTCATATCTGTATTTTTTATTTCTAGCAATTTTATTTGATCCTTTCTGACAGTTTATGCCTCTCTACTGTTCATATTCTTCCCCCATCAATTCAAGCATTTTTTTTACCTTTACCACTAAAGTTTTTAATGTAGTAATCATAGTTATTTTAAATCCCCTATCTGATAGTTCTAACATCTAGTTATCTCTGAGTTTAGTTCTGTTGATTGCCATGTTTCTTTCCAGTGGGTTGTTTATTCTCCCTTTTTGTCTGTCTTATAATTTTTGATTGAATGCCAGACATCAAGTGCAGCACAATAGACACTGAGCTAAATGGTATTTATGCCTGAAAATGAGCACACTATGCTGTTCCATTAACGTGTGGGGTTGACTCTCTCCAGGGGTTGATCTGGATTTGAGTTTTGTTGCTATAGCTGTCTTCAGTGTACTGTTGATTTACTTCCTGTAGTATTACCTTATCCTTAGGATGATGACCGGGGCTACAGGGTTTTTTCCCCCTCAATAGTCCTCTTTCACTCTCAGCTTTCTGCCTCTCCTGCATATCTGCACAAGCACAGAAAATAGAATGTCTTTCTCTATTGTCTTGTTCCTTCCCCAATAGTAGACTGATGTTGCTTTTTACTTGGCACTTGCTAACCTGGTGGTGATGGTGATGTTGGGGTGTTTCTTTACTGCAGTTCTCCAACTTCATGTTTAGGCAGGCTGCGATGGTTGATTTTTTGGGTCAACTTGGCTAGACTATAGATCCCAATTGTTTGGCCAAACACTAGACTAGTTGCTGTTGTGAAGTAATTAAACCAGTTGCCATGGAGCTGATTCTGACTCATGACTGCCACATGTACGTCAGAGGAGAACTGTGCTCTCTATGGTTTTGAATGGGTGATTTTTTGGAATTTGATCACTAGGACTTTCTTCAGAGGTACGTCTCGGTGGACTTGAACCTCCAAACTTTCAGTTAATAGCTGAACATGTTAACCATTTTCACCACCCAAGGACTCCCATGGAGTAGTTACATGTTTAATCAGTTGGCCTTGAATAGAACAAGACTGCCTTCCATAGTGTAATGTAACACAATCACTTTCCGTAATGAATCTAATGTAATGCAATCAATCAGTCATACAAAGATGGATCCTAAACCTAATTATGTCTGAGTTGTAAGAAGACTAGAATAGACACTGGGTTTGGTGTTTTTGTTTTTGGTAGAATAGACACAGAGACATGCTCACATATACACAAGAGAAGACAGACACCTTGTGAGGATCCTCTACAAACCAAGGAACCAGGGAGTACTCCGAACTAGTGACAAGGAAAGAATTGACACGACTGAGACCCTGACTTGGACTTTTAGCCTCCAGAACTGTGAAATAAATTTCTGTTCTTTAAAGCCACCCACCTGTATTTCTGTTACAGTGGCACTAGGAGGCTGAGACACAGGCCCCGTGTGCTTGGCTTACAGAGGTGGAGTTTTCTCTGTGATTCTGACCCTCCTGCCTCTGACTGTCATACTCTGCCTTGTATCACTGGCGACTCTTGTGCAGGAGAGAGCTTCCTACCCTTCCCTCAGCTCTAGGAGATTTCTAATGGTATTGGTAAAGGGCCTTAGACCCAAGACTCTTTCCTGCTCCACCTCCTAAGTTAGAAGGAATTCTCTTTTACCCTCCCCCCAGCCATAGTAGGACTTGGCCAGTGCCCGAGCTGCAGTGTTTTTTTGCCCCTCTTGCAGTCGTATAGGCCCTTTGTTCCTTTGGGGAGAAGGTCCTGGTTGGGGTTTCATGCTTTGTCTTCAGCAGAAACTGCTCCTCTCCTTCAGTTCTGCATTACCAAGGAAGAATTTCTTGGGTCTCCTACTATGTTCCCAACTGTTTTTGTAGGGCCTGGAGAGAATTGCCTGTGAGTGGACATAAACCTCTACTATGTCTGCCCCTGGAGTCCCTGGCAAATGATTAATGTGCTTGGCTGCTAACCAAAAGGTTGGAGGTTTGAGTCCACCATGCCTCTGAAGAAAGGCCTGGGGATCTAATCCTGAAAAACCAGCCATTCAGAACCCCGTGGAGCGCAGTTCTACTCTGACAGACACGGGGTCACCAAGAGTCAACATCAGCATGATGGTAACTGGAATGTCTGTGGTTGCTAGAGGTTCTGTATTTTCATGCCAGCTCACACTTTGCCTTCAACAATTCATTAAAAATTGTAGCTGAGTTCCTTATACCTGCTTGCACTGCAGCCCACATCTCTTCGTATGCTCTGCTACAGGTGACCCAGTGAGGGCTCACATCCCATCTCTCCTGGGAGGTGCCTGACTTCAGGGTACTTACCACTCTGTGATGTCAGCTCTCTGAAGGGTTCAAGAAAAGTTACCACTTTTGTAGTTTACCTGGCTTTTTCTTGTTCTTTAGGTGTGAGCAATGTTCTTTCCAACTTTCTACACCCTAGGCAGAAGGAGAGCTATAAAATTCCTAAGAGCTTCTTAAGTCTTTGGGTCAGGTATTGATTTTGGTAAAGAAAAAGGATGATGGTGTCTTAGTCATCTAATGCTGCTATAACAGAAATACCACAAGTGGATGGCTTTAACAAAGAGCAGTTTATTCTGTCACACTTTAGGAGGCTAGAAGTCCAAATTCACAGTGCCAGCTCCAGGGGAATGCTTTCTTTCTCTGTCAGCTCTGGGGGAAGGTCCTTGTCATAAACCTTCCCCTGCCTAGGAGCTTCTCAGCACAGGAACCTCAGGTCCAAAGGACGTGCCCTCCTCCTGGGTCTGCGTTCTTGGTGGTAGGAGGTTCCCTGTCTGTCTGCTGTCTTCTCTTTTATATCTCAAAAGAGATTGACTCAACATACAACCTAATCCTGTAGATCGAGTCCTGCCTCATTAATGTAACTGCCTCTAATCCTGCCTCATTAACATCATGGAGGTAGGATTTACATGGCATAGGAAAATCACATCAGATGACAAAAAGGTGGACAGTCACACAACACTGGTAATTGTGGTCTAGCCAGGTTAGCACACATTTTGGGGGGACATAATTCAATCCATAACAATGGAGAAAGTTAGTTGGAAAAATTATTTTCTCCCAAGATGTTGTGAGTATAAATTACTCAACATATATGCCCAGCAATAGGAGAATGGAGAAGTTAAATGTGGCATAATCATACGTGGGAATACTATTCAATTACTAAAAGCATTTCAACACAGATGGCAAGTTGCAAAGCGGACCATTTATGTAAATTTTAGAAAAAATAAAAATGAGACAAGATAGGTTAAAGTGCTTTGTGAACTATAAAATTCTACAGACAAGTCAGACACTGCTGTTTTTGTATAGTAATAAGAGTCCTATAGCCCGACCACAAAGAGCTCTCCTTGTCCCAAAAGATGTCAGAGAATAAGGCAGAGGTCGGGGGTGGGAGGGGAACTGCGAGTATAACTGTACAGGTGACAAAGTCTGTTTTCCAGGTCCTCCAACCTTCCAGCTTTGTGACTGTCTTTCTTTCCTTTCCTTCATCCTCCTGTCCCACATCATATCTCACCTACCTGTCCTATGTGTCACACCCACAAGGATCATCTTTCAGCTAAAAAGCAACTCTTGTCTTATTTGTCTCTGTGTTTGAATTAAAGGTAGTATGAAGCTTTCTCTAATCCTCTGAAGAGGACTTTCTCCTGTTAAACCAACATTTAATTGCTCCTTATTTCCTCAGAACCCAGTCCACACCAAAGACCCTTTATGACCGGATCCTGAAACCTTGCCTACTCTCCTGTCATCCCAAGCTCTCCCCTTCCTGACCTGTCCTGTCACCTTCCCTGGGCCTTTGCACATGACTGTCCACCCTCCTGGATGCCTTTCTTTCACACCCCTACCAGAGGGGTGGTCTCACCATCCTTCCAAGTCCAGCAGAAATGCTCTCTTTGAGGCTTCTATCCTGAGGGAGACAGTTTCTCCCTTTTCTGTGCTTCCCAGTTTTTTGTATAACACACTTTATTACAACTCTCTTTCTGTTATCCTGCCCCTCTGTGGACCGTAAACTCCTCAAAGGCACAGAGGCCCTTTCTCTCTCTTCACCTGTACCTAGCACCCAGCCCAGTTGCTGCTGAGTCGATTCCGACTCATTACGACCCCGTGTGTTACCAAGTAGAACTGTGCCACATGGTTTTCATCACCGTGACATTTTGGAAGCAGATCATTAAGATTTTCTTCCAAGGTGCCTCTGGATGGGTTTGAACCATCAACCTTATGGTTAGCTTCCTAGCACTTAACCATTTGCAGCACCCAGGGTCTGGACCTCGCACAGTGCCCATGTATCAGATACTAATGCTGAGTGAATGCAGGAACTGGTATACAAACAACGGTGAGGGAACTGAGACTATCAGGCCTTAATCAGATTTTAAACATAGCTGTAAATTTTATGTATTCTAGAAAAAACATAACTAAATTTCAAACTCATGATTTGAAGAATCTCGTTGTTTCTTGTGAGGCTGAGTAAAAAGCAGTGAATCGATTTGTCCTAGTCTCCTAGTGCTTTAAAGAACACTAAAGAGTGGCTTTAAAGGACAGAACAGAACAGAACAGAACAGAACAGAAATTTATTTTCTCACAGTTCTGGAGTTCAGAGTCCAAATAAGGGTCTCAGCCATGTCAGTTCCCTCATTGTCAGATTCCCTAAATGTTCCCTGGGCATCTCTGGATTCCTTGGGGATCCTCACATGGTATCTGTCTTCCCCAGTCTTTGTCTGTGTCTGTGGCTAAGCACTTTTTTTATTACTCAGAGGTGATTAGGTTTAGGACACACCCTACACTGATATGACCTCTGTTATAGGTTGAATTGTGTCCCCCCAAAATACGTGCTGTAAACTCTAACCTCTACGCCTGTGGTTATAATCCCATTTGGGGATGGGTTGTCTTTGTTATGTTAATGAGACAGGATTAGTGTAGGGTGTATCTTGAGTCAATCACTTATAAGATGTAAAAGGAGGGGATCAAAGAAGCAGAGATGGGGAAAGAGAGATGTCAATCCACTTGAAAATGGCCCAGGAGCAGAAACTCAGAAGAGACAAGGGCCTTCTTCCAGAGCCGGTAGAGAGAGAAAGCCTTCCCCCAGAGCCGACACCTTGAATTAGGACTTCTAACTTCCTAAACTGTGAGAAAAAATTTCTGCTTGTTAAAGCCACCCACTCATGGTATTTCTGTTATATCAGCACTAGATAACTAAAACAATCTTGTTAACATAACAAAGAAAACCCTATTTCCAAGTAGGATTATATCGACAGGCATTGTTGTTCGGTGCTGTGGAGTTGATTTCAGTTCATAGTGACCCCGTGCAACAGAGTAGAACTGCCGCATAGTTTCCTAGGCTGTAACCTTTACAGGAGCAGTTCACCAGGTGTTTCTTCCGTGGAGCTGCTGGTGGATTTGAACCATCAGCCTTTTGGTTAGCAACCAAGCACTTATCTTTTGTGCCACCAGGGCTCCTTATCCATAGGTATAGGAGCTAGGATTCCAACACGTATTTTTGGGGAACACAGTTCAATCCATAACACAACTAAAACTATTGAGTAAATAATATTACAGGTGATCTATAAAACCCTGATTCCGATTCATAGCAACCCTATAAGACAGAGTAGAACTGCCCCATAGGGTTTCCAAGAAGGGCCTGGTGGATTCGAACTGCCAACCTTTTGGTTAGGAGCCAAACTCTTAGTCACTATGCCGCCAGGGTTTCCAGGTGGTCTATGGGCATGGCAAAAGTCCCAAATGACTGAAGATTGAGAATCACTGGGCTAGTCTTTGGCCTCGCTCCTAGGCAAAATTATAGACTGGTGTTCCCCAGAACGTTTGGAGGATGGTATTTTCCATGGTTTGTTCTACTTTTCAATTTTCTCTAGCAGGAAAGGATAGGGTGAGCTGGGGAGGGGGATGAAGGCATCCTCAACTGCGTCTCCACCTGTCTTCCAAGAGGCTGTCTTTGGCTTTGTTCTGAGTGAGGGCTGATGAGCCATTCTCACGGAGAATGTCAGCTAGTTGCTTTCATAGCCCAGCTCATCAGCATTTCTGGTGATTGTGCATTGTGGTATCTGCAAACAAGTGATATATATTCTGCAGTCCTCTGCATTAGGCTGTTTGTAAGACACATGTTAAAAAGATGGGCCTTTGGTTTGCTTCCAAGTCACAAAGACCTGAGTGCTGTTTCAAAAATGTTATTCATGCCTCAGGCTGACCTTGCAGAATACAGTGGGTGGGGCACCAAGGAGGGAGGCTGGAGGGCAGGAAGTGTCCAGGTGGGGCAGATGGTGGTAGTGTTTTTTATGTGACGGAAAGATTCTTTGCCTTACAAAAGAATTAATCAGAGGGCTTCTTCTCAACAGAAAGTTTCATGCATTTTAAAAAAGGATTTGATTTACAGGAAACTTTTCAGGAACACAGCTGCTGGGCAAAGCAAGCTATTCACACTGGTTTGAAATCCATTTTATGAGCCAGGAGTCTGGGTGTCAGGAGGAGTGATAAAAACCCAAACCAAACACATTGCTATCAAGTAGATTTGGACACACAGCGACCCTGTGGGACAGAGTAGAATAGCCCCATAGGGTTTCCAAGGCTGTAATCTTTACAGAAGAGGACTGCAGCACCTTTCTCCTGCAGAGCTGCTAGTGGATTTGAACCACCAACCTTTCAGTTAGCAGCTGAGCGCTTAATCAATGTACCAGGGCTCCTTGGAGGAGTGATAAAACCCCTCTAGTTTTTAATTGATGAGTGCTTATTGATAAGCGCAACTCTATTGGGGAAGTTCTACTCTGTCCTCAGGGTTGCTATGAGTAGGAAATGACTCGACGGCGAGTTTGGCTTTTTTGGTTTTATCGATGAGCACAGTCAGGGGCCGGTATGGACCTGGGCCGGGGCATCTCTGTCGTAAATATGCGTGAACGTGCTGAGTGCTTGAGGTTCCGTTCATTTATGGACCTATTCTGTTGTTGCTGTGAAGGGCTTTGTAATTTGCAGCTTTAGAGCCAAGCTGCCTTTCGCAGAAGCCTGGGTCAGAACGTAACAGGTTGTACAGCATGAATCACCCTGCTCCATGGCCTCTGGGGAAGGAGGCCTTGGCCTTGTACATCGCTTTGAGTAGACGAACAGATACGTGGTGGAGGGGAAGAGCAATAGGCAGAGGCTGCACAAATGAAGAGATGGGTTCTTTGCCTTGAAAACAGACCTCAGGGTTTCTTCCCAGCCCCTCTCCCTCCTGTTCAGACTGCTAATAGCTATCTTTCTCCCAATTGTCCCACTCCATTGAGTTTTTTAAAATTTTTTATTGTGCTTTAAGTGAAAGCTTACAAATCAAGTCAGTCTCTTACATAAAAACTTATATACACTCCCAATTTCTCTCCCCCTAATGAGACAGTCTGCTCTCTCCCTACACTCTCCCTTTTCATGTCCATTTCGCCAGCTTTTAACCCCTCTACCCTCTCATCTTCCCTTCAGGCAGGAGATGCCAATATAGTCTCAAGTGTCCACCTGATCCAAGAAGCTCACTCCTCACCAGCCTCCCTCTCCAACCCATTGTCCAGTCCAATCCATGTCTGTACAGTTCGCTTTGGGAATGGTTCCTGTCCTGGGCCAACAGAAGGTCTGGGGGCCATGACCACCAGGGTTCTTCTAGTCTCAGTCAGACCATTAAGTTTGATCTTTTTATGACAATTTGGCGTCTGCATCCTACTGCTCTCCTGCTTCCTCAGGGGTTCTCTGTTGTGTTCCCTGTCAGGGCAGTCATCGGTTACAGCCGGGCACTATCTAGTTCTTCTGGTCTCAGGATGCTGTAGTCTCTGGTTCATGTGGCCCTTTCTGTCTCTTGGCCACGTAATTACCTTGTGTCCTTGGTGTTCTTCATTCTCCTTTGATCCAGGTGGGTTGAGGCCAATGGATGCATTTTAGATGGCTGCTTGCTAGCATTTAAGACCCCAGATGCCACTCTCCAAAGTGGGATGCAGAATGTTTTCTTAATAGATTTTATTATGCCAATTGACTTAGATGTCCCCTGAAACCATGGTCCCCAAACCTCTGCCCCTGCTACACAGGCCTTCAAAGCATTCAATTTATTCAGGAAACTTCTTTGCTTTTGGTTTAGTCCAGTTGCGCTGAACCTCCCCTGTATTGTGTGTTGTCTTTCCCTTCACCTAAAGTAGTTCTTATCTACCACTAAATTAGTGAATACCCTCTCCCACCCTCCCACCATCCCTCCTCTCATAACCACAAAAGAATGTTTTCTTCTCAGTTTAAACTATTTCTCAAGTTCTTATAATAGTGGCCTTATACAATATTTGTCCTTTTGCAACCGACTAATTTCACTCAGCATAATGCCTTCCAGGTTTCTCCGTGTTATTAAATGTTTCACAGATTCCTCACTGTTCTTTATCGATGTGTAGTATTCCATTGTGTGAATATACCATAATTTATTTATCCATTCATCCGTTGATGGGCACCCTGGTTACCTCCATCTTTTTGCTATTGTGAACACTGCTGCAATAAACATGGGTGTGCATATATCTGTTCATGTAAAGGCTCTTATTTCTCTAGGATATACTCCAAGGAGTGGGATTGCTGGATTGTATGGTACTTCTGTTTCTAGCTTTTTAAGGAAGTGCCAAATCGATTTCCAAAGTGGTTGTACCATTTGACGTTCCCACCAGCAGTGTAGAAGTATTCCAATCTCTCCACAGCTTCTCCAGCATTTATTATTTTGTGTTTTTTTAGAATAATGCCAGCCTTGTTGGAGTGAGATGAAATCTCATTGTAGTTTTGATCTGCATTTTTCTAATGGCTAATGATCGTGAACATTTCCTCATATATCTGTTATCTACCTGAATGTCTTCTTTAGTGAAGTGTCTATTCATATCTTTTGCCCATTTTTTAATAGGGTTATATGTCTTTTTGCCATTGAGTTTTCGCAGTATCATGTAGATTTTAGAGATCAGGCGCTGATTCAAAATATCATAGCTAAAAACTTTTACCCAGTCTGTAGGTAGTCTTTTTAGTCTTTTGGTGAACTCTTTGGATGAGCATAGGTGTTTGAATTTTAGGAGCTCCCAGTTATCTAGTTTTTCCTCTGCATTCTTAATAATGTTTTCTATACTGTTTACGCCATGTATTAGAGCTCCTAACGTTGTCCCTATTTTTTCTTCCAAGATCTTTATCTTTTAGATTTTATATTTAGGTCTTTGATCCATTTTCAGCTCGTTTTTGCGGCATGGAGTGAGGTATGGGTCTTGTTTCATTTTTCTGCAGATGGATTTCCAATTATGTCAGCTCCATTTGTTAAATAGACTGTCTTTTCCCCCATTTAACTGTTTTGGGGCCCTTGTAAAATATCAGCTGCTCATATGTAGATGGATTTATGTCTGGATTCTCAATTCTGCTCCATTGGTCTATGTATCTATTGTTGTACCAGTACCAGGCTGTTTTGACTACTGTACCGGTATGATAGGTTCTAAAATCAGGTAAAGTAAGGCCTCCCACTTTGTTCTTCTTTTTCAGTAATGCCTTATTATTCCAGGGTCTCTTTACCTTCCGTATGAAGTTGGTGATTTGTTTCTCCATTTCATTAAAGAATGTCGTTGGGATTTGGATTGGAGTTGCATTAAATGTATAGATAGTTTTTGGTAGAATAGACATTTTTATAATGTTAAGTCTTCCTCTCCATGAGCAAGGTATGTTCTTCCACTTATGTAAATTTTGGTTTCTGGCAGAAGTGTACTGTAGTTTTCTTTGTGTAAGTCTTTTACCTCTCTGGTAACATTTATTCTTAAGTATTTTATCTTCTTGGGGGCTACTGTAAATGGCATTGATTTGGTGATTTCCTCTTCGATGTTCTTTTTGTTGGTGTAGAGGAATCCAACTGATTTTTGTATGTTTATCTTGTATCCTGATGCTCTGCTGAACTCTTCTATTAGTTTCAGTAGTTTTCTGGAGGGTTCCTTAGGGTTTTCTGTGTATAAGATCATGTCATCTGCAAATAGAGATACTTTTACTTCTTCCTTGCCAATCTGGATGCCCTTTATTTCTTCATCTAGCCTAGTTGCTCTGGCTAGGACCTCCAGCACAATGTTGAATAAGAGTGGTGAAAAAGGGCATCCTTGTCTGGTTCCCGATCTCAGTGGGAATGTTTTCAGGCTCTGTCCATTTAGGGTGATGTTGGCTGTTGGCTTAGTATAAATGCCCTTTATTATGTTGAGGAATTTTCCTTCTATTTGTATTTTGCTGAGAGTTTTTATCATGAATGAGTGTTGAACTTTGTCAAATGCCTTTTGTGCATCAATTGATAAAGTCATGTGATTCTTGTCTTTTGTTTATTTATGTGGTGGATTACATTAATTGTTTTTCTAATGTTGAACCATCCCTGCATACCTGGTATGAATCCCACTTGGTCATGGTGAATTATTTATTTGATATGTTGTTGAATTCTATTGGCTAGAATTTTGTTGAGGATTTTTGCATCTACATTCATGAGGGACATAGGTCTATAATTTTCTTTTCTCGTGGTGTCTTTACCTTGTTTTGGTATCAGGGATACGGTGGCTTCATAGAAGGAGTTTGGTAGAATTCCGTCATTTCTATGCTCTGAAATACCTTTAGTAGTAGTGGTGTTAACTCTTCTCTGAAAGTTTGGTAGAACTCTGCAGTGAAGCCCTTCGGACCAGGGCTTTTTTTTGGTTGGGAGTTTTTTGATTACCTTTTCAATCTCTTCTTTTGTTGTGGGTCTATTTAGTTGTTCTACCTCTGTTTGTGTTAGTTTAGGTAGGTAGTGTGTTCCTAGAAATTCATCCATTTCTTCTAGGTTTTCAAATTTGCTTGAGTATAGTTTTTCATAGCAATCTGATACGATTCTTTTAATTTCAGTTGGGTCTGTTGTAATATTGCTCCTCTCATTTCTTATTCAGGTTATTTGCTTCCTCTCCTGTTTTTCTTTTGTCAGTTTGGCCAGTGGTTTATCAATTTTGTTGATTTTTTCAAAAAACCAGCTTTTGATCTTGTTAATTCTTTCCATTGTTTTTCTGTTTTCTGTCTCATTTAGTTCAGCTCTGATTTTTATTATTTGTTTTGTCCTGGTGCCTGTGGGTTTCTTTTGTTGCTCTTTCTATTTGTACAAGTTGTAAGGATAATTCTTTGATTTTGGCCTTTCTTCTTTTTGGATGTGTGCGTTTATTGATATAAATTGACCTCTGAGCACCGCTTTTGCTGTGTCCCAAAGGATCTGATAGGAAGTGTTTTCATTCTCATTGGATTCTCTGAATTTCTTCTTTCCATCCTTTATGTCTTCTATAATCCAGTCTTTTTTGAGCAGGGTATTGTTCAGTCTCCAAGTGTTTGATTTCTTTTCCCTGCTTTTCCTGTTATTGATTTCCACTTTTATGGCCTTATGGTCAGAGAAGATGCTTTGTAATATTTCAGTGTTTTGGATTCTGTTAAGGCTTGGTTTATGACCTAATATGTGGTCTATTCTGCAGAATGTTCCATGTGCACTAGAAAAGAAAGTATACTTGGTTGCTGTTGGGTGGAGTGTTCTGTGTATGTCTATGAGATCGAGTTGGTTGATTGTGGCATTTAGATCTTCTGTGTCTTTATTGAGCTTCTTTCTGGGTGTCCTGTCCTTCACCGAAAGCGGTGTATTGAAGTCTCCTACTATTATTGTGGAGCTGTCTATCTCACTTTTCAATGCTGATAGTTTGTTTTATGTATCTTGCAGCCCTGTCATTGGGTGCACAAATAATATCGTTATATCTTCTTGGTGTATTGTCCCTTCAGTCATTATATAGTGTCCTTCCTTATCCTTTCCGGTGGATTTAACTTTAAAGTCTATTTGTCAGAAGTTAATATTGCCACTCCTGCTCTTTTTTGATTGTTGTTTGGTTGATATATTTATTCCATCCTTTGAGTTTTAGTTTGTTTGTGTCTCTAAGTCTAACGTATGTCTCTTGTAGGCAGCATATACACGGATCTTGTTTTTTAATCCATTCTGCCACTCTCTGTCTCTTTATTGATGCATTTAGTCCATTTACATTCAGGGTAATTATGGATAGGTATGAATTCAGTGCTATCATTTTGATGTCTTTTTGTGTGTGTTGTTGACAGTTTCTTTTTCCCACTTAATTTTATGTGCTGAGTAGATTATCTTTATATATTGTCCTTTCCTCATATTTGTTGTTGGTGATTTGTTTCTGCTGAGTTTCTATTTTTTTCTTGTATTTTATTTTGATGACAAGGATAGTTTTTCTCCTTTGTGGTTACCTTATTATTTACACCTATTTTTCTAAATTTAAACCTAACTTTTATTCCTTTGTATCGCCCTATCTTCCTCTCCATATGGAAGGTGTATGATTACATTTTTCAGTCCCTCTTTATTGTTCTAATATTGTCTTCTTTTCTATAATAATACCACTGTTACTCTGTTTTGAGCTTTTTTTTAATAATCTTGATTTGCTTTTTTTGTTTCCCTGTCTAGGTTGACTTCTGGTTGCTCTGCCCAGTGTTCTAGTCTTGGGTTGATACCTGATATCACTGATTTTCTAACCAAAAAACTTCCTTTAGCATTTCTTCTAGTTTTGGTTTGATTTTTACGAATTCCCTAAACATGTGTTTATCTAGAAATGTCTTCACTTCACCTTCATATTTAAGAGACAGTTTTGCTGGATATATGATTTTGGGCAGGCAATTTTTTTCCTTTAATTTTGTAAACATGTCATCCCATTGCTTTCTTGCCTGCATGGTTTCTGCCAGGTAGTCCGAGCTTACACTTATTGGCTCTCCCTTGTAGTTAACTTTTCATTTATCCTTTGCTGCTCTTATAATTCTCTCTTTCCTTTTAGTTTTGGCAAGCTTGATTATAATACAGCTTGGTGACTTTCTTTTAACATCTACCTTATGTGGAGTTTGATGAGCATCTTGGATAGGTATCTTCTCATCTTTCACAATATCAGGGAAGTTTTCTGCCAACAAATCTTCAACAATTCTCTCTGTATTTTCTTTAATCCCTCCCTCTTCTGGTACTCCAATCACTCATAGGTTATTTCTCTTGATAGAGTCCTACCTGATTCGTAAGGTTTCTTCATTTTTTTTTTTAATTCTTTTATCTGATTTTTCTCCAAATATATTAGTGCCAACTAATTTATCTTCAAATTCAGAAATTCTGGCTTCTACTTGCTCAATTCTGCTCCTCTAACTTTCTATTGAGTTGTCTACTTCTGTGATTTTATTGTTAATCTTCTGAATTTCTGATTGCTGCATGCCTATGGATTTTTCCAGCTCATTAAAATTTTCATTATGTTCCTGAGTAATCTTTTTAATTTCTTCATTTGCTTTATCTGTGTGTTCCTTGGTTTGTTCTGTGTATTGTCTCCTTTCCTTCCTGATATCTTGAAGGGTTCTGTATATTAAACTTTTGTATTCTGCATCTGGTAATTCCAGGAATGCACTTTCATCTAGGAGATCCCTGGATTCTTTGTTTTGAGAGCCTGTTGAGGTGATCATTATCTCTTTCTTTATGTGACTTGATATTGACTCTTGTCTCCGAGCCATCTATAAGTTATTGTATTAGTTTACGCTTGCTTACTGTGTCATAGCTTCTGGTTTTGTTTTGTTTTCGTATACCCCACTGGGTTTCTTGAGTGAGCTAGCTTGATTATTTTCACCTTTGGAGCTCTGACATCCGGTCCCCAGCTGGCTAGAGCTGTTATCGGGTATATCAGTTTAGGAGTCTATTCAGTTTTCTTGTATGAATGCAGCTCAGGTTTCCAGGTAGCTGATCATCAAGTGTGTGGCACAGCTCTGTCCTACAGTCTTCGAGGGGCAGGGATGATTGGCGTACGTACCGGTATATGATCGCAGCAAGGGTTCACGCTCTGAACAAGGCAGGGAGCTGAGAACCGACCCCTTGGTGTCTCTGAGGAAAGCCTGCCCCTGTTCTCTAGAGCATACAGGTGGGTGCGTTCTGCCGATGGACCATGGGCACCCAAAGTTTTTGTTGTAATGACTGGGAGATACCAGTTATCTTTGGACCCCTGTCACAGGTGACTGGATCACCTGAGTAGAGCTACCAGTCCTTGGGTCCCTGATGTGGGTAGGTGGGGATCTTGTTTAATAGGCAAAGCAATGTCAAACATCAAACACCCACCTCTCCACTGCAAAGCTGAAATAGTTGGAGTCCTCCAACAAGGGTCTAGTGTCCTGAAATAGGCCCACACAGGTCCATTCAGAAGGGAAAGGTGCTCAAAGCCCATGGAAGGTTTATGCCTGGACAGGAGCTGCTTCTGTCCCAGGCTCCTCCATTTAGTGGAGCTAGCAAATTACCTTTCCCCCAAATGCAAATTTTTTCATTCCCCTGGGCTGGGGGATGGCTCTTGGTGCTCATCAGTGCCTATCTCAGGCCCGGGGAATTCAGCCACTGAAGCTGGTTTGCAGGTAGGGGGGCATGTTTAAATATAAGCAAGTACTTAGCTTCTGCCATAAGTACCATTCCCATCAGGTTCCAGAGGTGTGAGTGGACTGTGTGGCTGGCTCCTTCTCCCTGAGGAAACTGCAGCCAAACGCTAGTACCAGCCCACTGCCACCGCAGCTCTGGTAATCGTGCCTGAGGGCTTCCCACGATTCAGATCCGGTAACTCCTCCCCGCTTCTGAACTGTCTCTTCCTCCCCCTGCCCCTAAGTTCATTTTCTATGCTTTCCTTTGAAGCTCAGGGCTCCCAGCTGGTCACAAACATACTCGTTTCACTTGTTTTTTGGGGTCTTTCTTGTAGAGAGGGTTCACCAGAAGCATCTGTCTTTTCCACCATCTTGGCTCCGTCATTGAGTTTTTATTATCACCTCTGTCTTGTAGAAATTCCACATGAGCCTCAGGGCTTGTAACGACTACCTCTTTCCCTGCTTCCTGCTGCAAAGATACCATAGCAAAGCCTCGGGTTGAGAATTGCCTGAAAGACTGCTTTGAAGAAACATCAGATAAAAGAATTAAAAAAAAAAATGAAGAAACCTTAAGAACCATGTGGGACTCTATCAAGAGAAATAACCTATGAGTTATTGGAGTACCAGAAGAGGGAGGGATAACAGAAAATACAGAGAGAATTGTTGAAGATTTGTTGGCAGAAAACTTCCCTGATATTGTGAAAGATGAGAAGATATCTATCCAAGATGCTCATCGAACTCCACATAAGGTGGTTGTTAAAAGAAAGTCACCAAGACATATTATAATCAAACTTGCCAAAGCCAAAGATAAGAGAGAATTATAAGAACAGTGAGGGATAAACTAAAAGTCACCTACAAAGGAGAGCCAATAAGAATAAGCCCGGACTACCTGGCAGAAACCATGCAGGCAAGAAAGCAATGGGATGACATATTTAAAAATTTAAAGGAAAAAAATTACCTGCCAAGAATCATATATCCAGCAAAACTGTCTCTTAAATATGAAGGTGAAATTAAGATATTTCCAGACAAACATAAGTTTAGGGAATTCATAAAAATCAAACCAAAACTGCAAGAAATGCTAAAGGAAGTTCTTTGGTTAGAAAATCAGTGATATCAGGTATCAACCCAAGACTAGAACACTGGGCAGAGCAACCAGAAGTCAACTCAGACAGGGAAACCAAAAAAGAAAGCAAGATAATAATTAAAAAAAAAAAAAAGCTCAAAATAGGGTAACAGTGGTGCTATAATATGAAAGAAGACAACATTAGAACAATAAAGAGGGACTGAAAAATGTAATCATACACTTTCCGTATGGAGAGGAAGATAGGGCAATACAAAGAAATAAAAGTTAGGTTTAAATTTAGAAAAATAGGTGTAAATAATAAGGTAACCACAAAGGAGAAAAACTATCCTTGTCATCAAAATAAAATACAAGAAAAAAATAGAAACTCAGCAGAAACAAATCACCAACAACAAATATGAGGAAAGGACAATATATAAAGATAATCTACTCAGCACATAAAATTAAGTGGGAAAAAGAAACTGTCAACAACACACACAAAAAGACATCAAAATGATAGCACTGAATTCATACCTATCCATAATTACCCTGAATGTAAATGGACTAAATGCATCAATAAAGAGACAGAGAGTGGCAGAATGGATTAAAAAACAAGATCCGTGTATATGCTGCCTACAAGAGACATACGTTAGACTTAGAGACACAAACAAACTAAAACTCAAAGGATGGAATAAATATATCAACCAAACAACAATCAAAAAAGAGCAGGAGTGGCAATATTAACTTCTGACAAATAGACTTTAAAGTTAAATCCACCGGAAAGGATAAGGAAGGACACTATATAATGACTGAAGGGACAATACACCAAGAAGATATAACGATATTATTTGTGCACCCAATGACAGGGCTGCAAGATACATAAAACAAACTATCAGCATTGAAAAGTGAGATAGACAGCTCCACAATAATAGTAGGAGACTTCAATACACCGCTTTCGGTGAAGGACAGGACACCCAGAAAGAAGCTCAATAAAGACACAGAAGATCTAAATGCCACAATCAACCAACTCGATCTCATAGACATACACAGAACACTCCACCCAACAGCAACCAAGTATACTTTCTTTTCTAGTGCACATGGAACATTCTGCAGAATAGACCACATATTAGGTCATAAACCAAGCCTTAACAGAATCCAAAACACTGAAATATTACAAAGCATCTTCTCTGACCATAAGGCCATAAAAGTGGAAATCAATAACAGGAAAAGCAGGGAAAAGAAATCAAACACTTGGAGACTGAACAATACCCTGCTCAAAAAAGACTGGATTATAGAAGACATAAAGGATGGAAAGAAGAAATTCAGAGAATCCAATGAGAATGAAAACACTTCCTATCAGATCCTTTGGGACACAGCAAAAGCGGTGCTCAGAGGTCAATTTATATCAATAAACGCACACATCCAAAAAGAAGAAAGGCCAAAATCAAAGAATTATCCTTACAACTTGTACAAATAGAAAGAGCAACAAAAGAAACCCACAGGCACCAGGACAAAACAAATAATAAAAATCAGAGCTGAACTAAATGAGACAGAAAACAGAAAAACAATGGAAAGAATTAACAAGATCAAAAGCTGGTTTTTTGAAAAAATCAACAAAATTGATAAACCACTGGCCAAACTGACAAAAGAAAAACAGGAGAGGAAGCAAATAACCTGAATAAGAAATGAGAGGAGCAATATTACAACAGACCCAACTGAAATTAAAAGAATCGTATCAGATTGCTATGAAAAACTATACTCAAGCAAATTTGAAAACCTAGAAGAAATGGATGAATTTCTAGGAACACACTACCTACCTAAACTAACACAAACAGAGGTAGAACAACTAAATAGACCCACAACAAAAGAAGAGATTGAAAAGGTAATCAAAAAACTCCCAACCAAAAAAAAGCCCTGGTCCGAAGGGCTTCACTGCAGAGTTCTACCAAACTTTCAGAGAAGAGTTAACACCACTACTACTAAAGGTATTTCAGAGCATAGAAATGACGGAATTCTACCAAACTCCTTCTATGAAGCCACCGTATCCCTGATACCAAAACAAGGTAAAGACACCACGAGAAAAGAAAATTATAGACCTATGTCCCTCATGAATGTAGATGCAAAAATCCTCAACAAAATTCTAGCCAATAGAATTCAACAACATATCAAATAAATAATTCACCATGACCAAGTGGGATTCATACCAGGTATGCAGGGATGGTTCAACATTAGAAAAACAATTAATGTAATCCACCACATAAATAAACAAAAGACAAGAATCACATGACTTTATCAATTGATGCACAAAAGGCATTTGACAAAGTTCAACACTCATTCATGATAAAAACTCTCAGCAAAATACAAATAGAAGGAAAATTCCTCAACATAATAAAGGGCATTTATACTAAGCCAACAGCCAACATCACCCTAAATGGACAGAGCCTGAAAACATTCCCACTGAGATCGGGAACCAGACAAGGATGCCCTTTTTCACCACTCTTATTCAACATTGTGCTGGAGGTCCTAGCCAGAGCAACTAGGCTAGATGAAGAAATAAAGGGCATCCAGATTGGCAAGGAAGAAGTAAAAGTATCTCTATTTGCAGATGACATGATCTTATACACAGAAAACCCTAAGGAACCCTCCAGAAAACTACTGAAACTAATAGAAGAGTTCAGCAGAGCATCAGGATACAAGATAAACATACAAAAATCAGTTGGATTCCTCTACACCAACAAAAAGAACATCGAAGAGGAAATCACCAAATCAATGCCATTTACAGTAGCCCCCAAGAAGATAAAATACTTAAGAATAAATGTTACCAGAGAGGTAAAAGACTTACACAAAGAAAACTACAGTACACTTCTGCCAGAAACCAAAATTTACATAAGTGGAAGAACATACCTTGCTCATGGAGAGGAAGACTTAACATTATAAAAATGTCTATTCTACCAAAAACTATCTATACATTTAATGCAACTCCAATCCAAATCCCAACGACATTCTTTAATGAAATGGAGAAACAAATCACCAACTTCATACGGAAGGTAAAGAGACCCTGGAATAATAAGGCATTACTGAAAAAGAAGAACAAAGTGGGAGGCCTTACTTTACCTGATTTTAGAACCTATCATACCGGTACAGTAGTCAAAACAGCCTGGTACTGGTACAACAATAGATACATAGACCAATGGAGCAGAATTGAGAATCCAGACATAAATCCATCTACATATGAGCAGCTGATATTTTACAAGGGCCCCAAAACAGTTAAATGGGGGAAAAGACAGTCTATTTAACAAATGGAGCTGACATAATTGGAAATCCATCTGCAGAAAAATGAAACAAGACCCATACCTCACTCCATGCCGCAAAAACGAGCTGAAAATGGATCAAAGACCTAAATATAAAATCTAAAAGATAAAGATCTTGGAAGAAAAAATAGGGACAACGTTAGGAGCTCTAATACATGGCGTAAACAGTATAGAAAACATTATTAAGAATGCAGAGGAAAAACTAGATAACTGGGAGCTCCTAAAATTCAAACACCTATGCTCATCCAAAGAGTTCACCAAAAGACTAAAAAGACTACCTACAGACTGGGTAAAAGTTTTTAGCTATGATATTTCTAATCAGCGCCTGATCTCTAAAATCTACATGATATTGCGAAAACTCAATGGCGAAAAGACATATAACCCTATTAAAAAATGGGCAAAAGATATGAATAGACACTTCACTAAAGAAGACATTCAGGTAAAAAAAAAAAATTATTTTTCATTTTTTTTTTTTGATATATGAGGAAATGTTCAGAATCATTAGCCATTAGAAAAATGCAGATCAAAACTACAATGAGATTTCATCTCACTCCAACAAGGCTGGCATTAATCCAAAAAACTCAAAATAATAAATGTTGGAGAGGCTGTGGAGAGATTGGAATACTTCTACACTGCTGGTGGGAATGTCAAATGGTACAACCACTTTGGAAATCGATTTGGCACTTCCTTAAAAAGCTAGAAATAGAACTACCATAAAAAAAGAAAAAACCCACTTCCGTCGAGTTAATTCCTACTCATAGCGACCCTATAGGACCTACCATACGATCCAGCAACCCCACTCCTTGGAATATATCCTAGAGAAATAAGAGCCTTTACACGAACAGATATATGCACACCCATGTTTATTGCAGCAGTGTTCACAATAGCAAAAAGATGGAGGCAACCAGGGTGCCCATCAACGGATGAATGGATAAATAAATTATGGTATATTCACACAATGGAATACTACGCATTGATAAAGAACATTGAGGAAACTGTGAAACATTTCATAACATGCAGAAACTTGGAAGGCATTATGCTGAGTGAAATTAGTCAGTTGCAAAAGAACCAATATTGTATAAGGCCACTATTATAAGAACTGGATAAATAGTTTAAACTGAGAAGAAAACGTTCTCTTGTGATTTCGAGAGGAGGGAGGATGGGATGGTGGGAGAGAGGTATTCACTAATTAGTTGGGAGATAAGAAGTACTTCAGGTGAAGGGAAAGACTAACACAATACAGGAGAGGTCAGCACAACGGGACTAAACCAAAAGCAAAGAAGTTTCCTGAATAAACTGAATGCTTCGAAGGCCAGTGTAGCAGGGGCAGGTGTTTGGGGACCATGATTTCAGCGGACATCTAAGTCAATTGGCATAATAAAATTTATTAAGAAAACATTCTGCGTCCCACTTTGGAGAATGGCATCTGGGGTCTTAAACGCTATCAAGCAGCCGTCTAAGATGCATCAATTGGTCTCAACCCACCTGGATCAAAGGAAAATGAACACTAAGGAGTCAAGGTAATTACGCGGCCAAGAGACAGAAAGGGCCACATGAACCAGAGACTACAGCATCCTGAGACCAGAAGAACTAGATGGTGCCTGGGTACAACCGATGACTGCCCTGACAGAGAACACAACAGAGAACCCCTGAGGAAGCAGGAGAGCAGTGGGATGCAGACGCCAAATTGTCATAAAAAGACCAAACTTAATGGTCTGACTGAGACTAGAAGAACCCTGGTGGTCATGGCCCCCAGACCTTCTGTTGGCCCAGGACAGGAACCATTCCCGAAGCCAACTCTTCAGACATGGATTGGACAGAACAATGGGTTTGAGAGGAATGCTGGTGAGGAATGAGCTTCTTGGATCAGGTGGACACTTGAGAGTATGTTGGCATCTCCTGCCTGGAGGGGAGATGAGAGGGTAGAGGGGGTTAGTAGCTGGCAAACTAAACACGAAAAGTGAGAGTGGAGGGAGAAAGCGGGCTGTCTCCTTAGGGGGAGAGTAATTGGGAGTATGTAGCAAGGTGTATATAAGTTTTTATGTGAGAGACTGACTTGATTTGTACACTTTCACTTAAAGCACAATAAAAAAAAATTTTTAAATAAAGGGGGGGTCAGGTGTGGTGCGGTGGGGTGTGGTGGGGTGGGGTGGAGAAGGGTGGGATTGGGGTGGGGTGGGGTAGGGTGGGGTGGGAGAAGTGTTGAAGGTGCTGGGGCAGGGAAGAAATTTTCAGTGTTAAATGGGTGGTCATGGTGAGCCTCACTGGGAGGCAAGATTTGAGCAGAGAATTGAAGGTGGTGATGGGTGGAAGTGGGAGCACCCCAGGCAGAAGCCGCAGCCAGAGAGAAGTCCCTGGGGGGGAGGTGTGTGCCATCCCAGCAATAGCTAGGCCAGGATGACTGGAGCTGATTGGGTGGGGGAGTCCTGAGAAATAACCATGGCAGTCACAGGCGGGATAGTTTAGGGCCTTCTGAGGACTTTGGTTTTTATGAAGAGGCAAATGGAGAGCTGTTGGAGCACTTCGAGTGGGGGAAGTTACATGATCTTACTGATGTTTTAATGCATTGCTTTGCTGCTGAGCTGAGCTAAGCTGTAGGGGCTGTCTTAGCTTCCTAGTACTGCTATAACAAAAAATGTCAAAAGTGGGTGGCTTTAAAGAACACACATTTATTTTTTCACAGTTTCGGAGACTGAAGGAGCCCTGCTGGTGCAGTGGTTAAGAACTTGGCTGCCAACGAAAAGGTCGGCAGTTAGAATCTACCAGCCGCTTTTTGGAAACGCTATGGGGCGGTTCTGCTCTGTCCTTTAGGGTGGCTTTGTGTTGGAATTGACTTGACGGCAACTGGTTTTTGGTTTGGAGGCTGAAAGTCCCAGTCAGGGACTTAGTCATGTTGATTCCTTCTATGAGCTTCTCTCCCAGTGTCAGAATTCTGCTGGAGGTCCTTGTGTTCCTTCGCTTGTAGACAGATCCTCACATGGTGTCTGTTTACCACCCTGCACCGCCCCCCATGTGTCTCTGTGTCTATTCTGGTATTTTATAAGGCACTACTCGGAAGTGATTAGGTTTAGGACCCATCCTACTATGCTATGACCTCATTATAATAAAACAGGGTCATGTTTACATGTACAGGTAGGACTTCCATATTTCTTTCTGGGGGACGCAATTCGATACATAACAGGGGTCAGAGGACCTATTGGAAGGTTATTGCACGAAACCCCCATGTCTCTCCATTCCTACCACTCTCAGTCAGTACCCTTAGAAACACAGCCCCCTAACACGATGCATAAGGTCCTTCCTGACTTGATCTCCCCCCAACTCCACACTCTCCATCCTTCTTCCTTACCTCTCCTCTAGTCACATTCTGTGCTCCAGTCACACTGAATGTCTTCGTTTCATAAACTCCATGTTGAGATGGCACATGCTGCCTGAACTCCCAAATCCAGGATTATCAGCCCTCTGATGTGCAGCCACCCTCCCTGAGCCCCCCTGGACAATCACTTACTCTCTATGTTGTAGCTGGTTACTTCTCCCTACTCCCCCAATCCCACCCCATCCAACGTGCACACGCACACTTACACATCGACTCTAACTCTTTCCAGGCAGGAGCTGTATTTTGGTGAGGTGTTATAACCTCCGTGTCAAGCACCGTGCTTAGCATGTAATAGAAGTTCACTATTGTTTTAACGAATAAATGGGTACAAGGTCCCGGGCCAGCTCTTTACAAGCACCATCTTGAAATATCAAAACGCTGGATGATTTGTAAATTATCCTCATTATAAGGAGGGTGAAATGGAAGCTGGGAGGCCTTGCCCAGGGTCACAAGTCACTTAACCTCTCTGAGCTTCTGTTCCCGGGTTTGTAAAGTTGGGGTGATTAGACAAACCTATAAGGCGTGGTGGAGGAAAGCACCAGCTATGAGGAGCGTGCTGCCACTTCCTTCCCTGCCCTTTCATCTGCCCACTGGCCCCCAGCTCCAAGGAGGGCACTAAAGAGCTCTGGCGACCCCACATGCACTGGTGAACTTCTACTTCATCTGAGAGGCGGCTGAGGCTAGGCTCAGGGGTCTGAGCCTGGGAGGTTCAGAAGCAGCCAGGGAAGAGAAGCTGGGAGATGCAGCAGGAATCCGTGATCCCAGCAAGAGATGAGTCAAGCTTCCTGTCAGCCCTGCTGAGAATATAGCTGGATTTATGGGGAACGTTGGAGTGCTGTGAGCTTCCCAACCTGATCCCCTATCACACATCCAGAGAGTGGGCTGGGCAGCTGGGCTCAATTGCGTCTCTGATCCCATGTGCTCCTGGTACTGTTCCGAGGTCCCAACGGGGCTGGTTAGACACGCTGCCAAATTCAGCCTGCTGGCCCTTCACCTTGCGTGTGCTCCACATGTGACCTCCTCATGTCCTGCCTCTGCAGGAAGGCCTCCCGAAAACCTTAGGTGGACTTTCTGCCGGGATTGCTTCCCATGGCCCCACTCACCTTGGTGAACTCCCTCTCCACGCCGTTCCACTAATACAACAATAACCTATCTGTACGTCTGAGCAGGACTTGTATATTTCCCACTTGTCCAGGCCTGGCTGAAATTCTCCCTCTTACAGGAACTTCATTTTGATAACTCCTTCTCCACCCAGAGGAATTAACTTCTTCCTTCTCTGCACTCCCAAACACTCTTGTTTGTAGTCTTTAGCACTTAATTCACTCTGCTCACTTGGCAGGTGACTTAGTCTCCTAGAGCTGCTGTAACAAATACCACAAGGTGGGGGGGCTTTAAGGAGCAGAAATTTATTTTCTCATAGTTCTGGAGGCTAAAAGTCCAAATCAGGGTCTCAGCTGTGTCAATTCCTTCCTTGTCAGCAGCCCTGGGTGTTCTTTGGTTCCTGGTGTTCCTTGGCTTATTTATAGATGGCCCTCGCATGGTGTCTGTCTTCTCCCACGTGTATGTTTCTGTGTCTATTCTGGTCTTTTTATAACTCAGAAGCACTTAGATTTAAGATGTACCCTACACTGTTATGGCTTCGTTAACATAATAAAAGAAAAGTCCTATTTCCAGACAGAATCACATCTACAAGTACGAGGGCCTGGAACGCAACACATATTTTGGGGAGATATGCTTCAGCCTGTAATAGTAGATAAAGTAAATGAGTAAAGCTGACTGAGCATAATACAATAGGGAATGGAAGGGACTAGGGCAAAGTGGGAGTCCCAAGCAGCCTCCAGTTCTCTGCTCAGTTTCGCTGACTGTCACCATGTGGGAATACAGGCTCAGAACTGCCAGATCTGATATTTTTAAAAAGAAGCCACAAATGTGGATTTGAGTAGTCAAAACAGCCTACTACTGGTAAAATGACAGACACATTGATCAATGGAACAGAATCGAGAACCCAGATATAAATCCATCCTCCTATAGTCATCTGCTTTTCGACAAGGGCCCAAAGTCCATCAAAGGGGGAAAAGACAGTCTTTTTAACAAATGGTGCTGGCAAAACTGGAAGTCCATCTGCAAAAAAGTGAAACAGGACCCATGCTTCAAACCATAAACAAAAACTAATTCAAAATGGATCAAAGACCTGAATATAAAACCAAAACTACAAAGATCATACTAGAAAAAATAGGTCAACACTAGAGGCCCTAACACCTGGCATAAATAGCACTTAAACCATGACTAACAATACACAAACAGTAGGAGATAAGGGAAATAACTGGGATCTTCTAAAAATTAAACATTTATGCTCATCAAAAGACTTCACGAAAAGAGTAGGAAGAGAACCTACAGACTGGGAAGACAAAGTATTATAATGACATGTGCAAACACCTGGAGATAGAAAACCAAAAGGGAAGAACACACTCAGCATTTCTGAAGCTGAAAGAACTGAAGAAAATTCAAGCCTCAAGTTGCTATGGTGAAGGACTCTATAAGGAAAATATTAAATGTTGCAGGAAGCATCAAAAGAAGATAAAAGAACACCAACAAAAAGGACATCAAAGAGGAAATTACTAAATCCATATGATTTACATTGGCCCCCGAGAAGATAAAATACATAGGAATAAATCTTACTGGAGTCGTAAAAGACCTATACAAAGAAAACTATAAGACTCTACTGCAAGAAGAGACCTACATAAGTGGAAAAACATACCTTGCTCATGGGTAGGGGCACTTAACATTGTAAAAATGTCTATCCTACCAAAAGCAATCTATAGATACAATGCAATTCTGATCCAAATTCCAGTGACATTTTTTAATGAAATGGAGAAATCACCAACTTCATATGGAAGGGAAAGAGGCCCCAGATAAGTAAAGCATTACTGAAAAAGAAGAACAAAGTAGGAGGCCTCACACTACCTGATTTTAGAACCTATTATACAGCCACAATAGTCAAAACAGCCTGCTACTACTATAATAACAGATATATAGACCAATGGAACAGAATTGAGAATCCAGACATAAATCCACCCACGTATGAACAGTTGATATTTGACAAAGGCCCAAAGTCAGTTAAACAGGGAAAAGACAGTCTTTTTAACAAATGGTGCTGGCATAACTGATATCCATCTGCAAAAAAATAAAACAAGACCCATACCTCACACCACACACAAAAACTTACTCAAAATGGATTAAACATCTAAATATAAAATCTAAAATGATAAAGATCATGGAAGAAAAAAATAGGGACAAAGTTAGGAGCCCTAATACATGGCATAAACAGTATACAAAACATTATTAAGAATACAGAGGAAAAACTAGATTAACTGGGAGCTCCTAAAAATCAAACACCTATGCTCATCCAAAGACTTCACCAAAAGAGTAAAAAGACTACCTACAGACTGGGAAAAAGGTTTTAGCTATGAAATTTCTGATCAGCACCTGATCTCTAAAATCTACATGATACTGCAAAAACTCAATGGCAAAAAGACATATAACCCTATTAAAAAATGGGCAAAAGATATGACTAGACACTTCACTAAAGAAGACATTCAGGCAGCTAACAGATACATGAGGAAATGTTCACGATCATTAGCCATTAGAGAAATGCAGATCAAAACTACAATGAGATTTCATCTCACTCCAACAAGGCTGGCATTAATCCAAAAAACACAAAATAATAAATGTTGGAGAGGCTGTGGAGAGACTGGAACACTTCTGTACCGCTGGTGGGAATGTCAAATGGTACAACCACTTTGGAAATCGATTTGGCACTTCCTTAAAAAGCTAGAAGTAGAACTACCATATGATCCAGCAATCCCACTCCTTGGAATATATCCTAGAGAAATAAGAGCCTTACATGAACAGGTATATGCACACCCATGTTCACCGCAGCACTGTTTACAATGGCAAAAAGATGGGAGCAACCAAAGTGCCCATCAACAGATGAACAGATAAATAAATTATGGTATATTCACACAATGGAATACGGTGCATACGATAAAGAACAATGATGAATCCATGAAACATTTCACAACATGGAAGAATCTGGAAGGCATCATGCTGAGTGAAATTAGTCTGTTGCAAAAGGACAAATATTGTATGAGACCACTATTATAAGAATTCAAGAAATAGTTTAAACACAGAAGAAAATATTCTTTGATGGTTATGGGAGTGTGGAGGGAGGGAGAGGGGCGTTCACTAATTAGATAGTAGACAAGAACTATTTTAGGTGAAGAGAAAGACAACACACAATACAGGTGAGGTCAGCACAGCTGGACTAAACCAAAAGCAAAGGAGTTTCGTGAATAAACTGAATGCTTCGAAGACCAGTGTAGCAGGGGCAGGGGTTTGGGGACCATGGTTTCAGAGGACATCAAGGTCAATAGGCATAATAAAATCTATTAAGAAAACATTCTGCATCCCACTTTGGACAGTGGCATCTGGGGTCTTAAATGCTAGCAAGCAGCCATCTAAGATGCATCCATTGGTCTCAACCCACCTGGAGCGAAGGAGAATGAAGAACACCAAATACACAAGGTAATTATGAGCCCAAGAGACAGAAAGGGCCACATAAGCCAGAGACTACATCCTCCTGAGACCAGAACTAGATGGTGCCCAGCTACAACCAATGACTGCCCTGATAGGGAAAACAACAGAGAACCCCTGAGGGAGCAGGAGAGCAGTGGGATGCAGACCTCAAATTCTCGTAAAAATACCAGACTTAATGGTCTGACTGAGACTAGAAGGACCCCAGAGGTCATGGTCCCCAGACTCTCTGTTAGCCCAAGACAGGAACCATTCCCAAAGCCAACTCTTTGGACAGGGATTGGACTGGATTGTAGGATAGAAAATGATACCGGTGAGGAGTGAGCTTCTCGGATCAAGTAGATACATGAGATTATGTGGGCAGCTCCTGTCTGGAGGGGAGATGAGAAGGCTGAGAGGGTCAGAAGCTGGCTGAATGGACACAAAAATAGAGGGCGGAGAGAAGGAGTGTGCTGTCTCATTAGGGGGAGATCAACTAGGAGTATATAGCAAGATGTATTTAAATTTTTGTAGGAGATACTGACTCGATTTGTAAACTTTCACTTAAAGCACAATAAAAATTAAAAAAAAAAAAGGATAGAGGAATACAGAGAGTCACTATACCAAAAAAATTGGTCAATATTTAAGCATTTTAGGAGGTAGCATACGATTATGAACTGATGGTACTAAAGGAAGAGGTCCAAGCTGCACTGAAGGCATTGGCGAAAAGCAAGGCCTCCAGGAATTGATGGAATATCCTTTGAGATGTTTCAACAAATGCATGCCTCCCTGGAAGTGCTCACTCATCTATGCCAAGAAATTTGGAAGGCAGCTACCTGGCCAACCAACTGGAAGAGATCCATATATATGCCTATTCCCAAGAAAGGTGACCCAACAGAATGTGGAAATTATAGAACAATATCATTAATATCACATGCAAGCAAAATCTTGCTGAAGATCGTTCAAAAGCGGCTGTAGCAGTATATCAACAGGGAACTGCCAGAAATTCAGGCTGGATTCAGAAGAGGACGTGAAACCAGGGATATCATAGCTGATGTCAGATGGATCCTGGCTGAAAGCAGAGAATACCAGAAAGATGTTTACCTGTATTTTATTCATTATGCAAAGGCATCGAGCTGTGTAGCTCATAACAAATTATGGATAACATTGCAAAGAACGAGAATTCCAGAAAACCTACTTGTGCTCATGAGGAACGTGTACATAGATCAAGAGGCAGTCGTTCGAACACAACAAGGGGATATGAGTAGTTTAAAGTTGGGAAAGGTGTGCGTCAGAGTTGTATCCTTTTACCATACCTGTTTAATCTGTAAGCTGAGCAAATAACCCGAGAAGCAGCAGTTAAGAAATCAAAAGATGCATTGTGTTGGGCAAATCTGCTGCAAAAGACCTCTTTAAAAGTGTTGAAAAGCAACGATGTCACCCTGAAGGCTAAGGTGTGCCTGACCCAATCCATGGTGTTTTCAATCGAATCATATGCATGTGAAAGCTGGACAATGAATAAGGGAGACTGAAGAAGAATTATGGTGTTGGTGAAGAGTATTGAATATATCATGGACTGCCAAAAGAAAGAACAAATCTGGGAAGAAGTGCAACCAGAATGCTCCTTAGAAGAAAGGATGGAGAGACTACCTCTCATATACTTTGGACATGTTATCAGGAAAGATCAGGCAACATCTAGTTCAACTGGCATAAAGTAGTTTATAAAAATGTTCTACATCCTACTTTGGTGAGTAGCGTCTGGGGTCTTAAAAACTTGCAAATGTTCTTTTAAGATACTCCACTTGTCCCACTCGGTCTGGAGCAAGGGAGAATGAAGAAAACCAAAGACACAAGGGAAAGATTAGTCCAGAGGACTAATAGACCACAACTACCACAGCCTCCGCTGGACTGAGTCCAGCACAACTAGTTGGTGCCAGCTACCAGCACTGACTCCTCTAACAGGGATCACAATAGACGGTCCCGGACAGAGCTGGAGAACAATGTAGAACAAAGCTTTAACTCACAAAAAAAGACAGCCTTACTGGTCTAACAAAAATTGGAGAAACCCGAGAGTATAGCCCCTGGGTACCCTTTTAACTCAGTACTGATGTCATTTCCGATGTTCACCCTTCAGCCAAAGATTAGACAGGCCCATAAAACAAAACAAGACTAAATGGGCACACCAGTTCAGGAACAAGGAGGAGAACGCAGGAGGGGACAAGAAAGCTGGTAAGAGAAACTCAAGGTGGAGAGGGAAAGAGTGTTGACATGTCGTAGGGTTGGCAACCAATGTCACAAAACAATATGTGTATTAATTGTTTACTGAGAAACTCGTTTGCTCTGCAAACCTACATCTAAAGTACAATTAAAAAAAAAATGTGGATTTGAATGTGAAACATCCTGCCATTTCAATGCTGGCAACAAGTTCAATTAAAAAAAAAAAAAAAAAATCATGGACCAATTAAATTATGCCTGGAACCAAACCAGTCAGTGACCATTTTTCATTTTTATCTTTCCTTAGGTGGTGGATTCCTTGAGCGTGAGTCAAACAGGCGGAGCAAAAGTTGCAAACTCTGACGTAGTCCTCTTTGGGAATGTTCTACTACCCAGGAGTCCCTGATGAGGCATGTCTCTCTCAAGAGAACAGGGTCCTAGCATTATCAGGTCAGTTTCCAGAGGGGCCAATGTGGAGATAAGAAAGCTAGTGCCAGCAGGGCTGAAATGCCCCCATAACTAGAGTCTTACCCCAGTGCCTGGCACATGGAGGGCAAATGTCTATGAAATTTTTGCTGTTTTTAGGTGCCATCAAGTCAATTCTGACTCATAGCAACCCTATGTACAACAGAACGAAACTGTTTGGTCCTGCACCATCCTCACAATTGTTGTTATGTTTGAGCCCATTGTTGCAGCCACTGTGTCAGTCTATCTCGTTGAGGGTCTTCCTATTTTTTGCTGACCCTCTGCTTTATTAAGCATAATGTCTTTCTCCAGGGACTGGTCCCTCCTGATAACATGTGCAAAGTGTGTGAGAAGTAGTCTCACCATCCTTGCTTCTAAGGAGCATTCTGGCTGTACTTCTTCCAAGACAGATTTGTTCATTCTTCTGAAGTCTGTTATATATTCAGTAATCTTCGCCAACACCATAATACAAAGGCATCAATTTTTCAGTCTTGCTTATTCATTGTCCAGCTTTTGCATGCATATGAGGTGGTTGAAAATATCATGGCTTGGGTAAGGCACACCTTAATCCTCAAAATGACATCTTTGCTTTTCAGCACTTTAAAGCAAGGTTGTGTCATCTGCATATTGCAGAGTGTTAATGCATCGTCCTCCAAACCTGATGCCCCGTTCTCCTTCATATAGTCCAGCTTCTTGGGTTATTTGCTCAGCATACAGATTAAATAAGTATGGTGAAAGGATACGACCCTCATGCACACTTTTTCTGATTTGAAACCACGCAGTATCCCCTTGTTCTGTTCTAACGACTACCTCTTGGTCTAAGTACAGGTTCCTCATAAGCACAATTAAGTGCTCTGAAATTCCCATTCTTTGCAATGTTATCCATAATTTGTTATGATCCACATAGTCGAATGTCTTTGCATAGTCAATAAAACACAGGTAAGCATCTTTCTGGTGTTCTCTGTTTTCAGCCACGATCCATCTGACCTGGTTCCACATCTTCTTCTGAATCCAGCTTGAATTTCTGGTAGTCCCCTGTTGATGTATTGCTGCAACTGCTTTTGAATGATCTTCAGCAAAAATTTTTTTTTTTATGTGTGTGATATTAATGATATTGCTCCATAATTTCTGCATTCCGTTGGATCACCTTTCTTTGGAATGGGCGCAAATATGGATCTCTTCCAGTCAGTTGGCCAGGTAGCTGGCTTCCAAATTTCTTGACGTAGATGAGTGAGTACCTCCAGCACTGCATCCATTTGTTGAAACATCTCAATTGGTCTTCCATCAAGTTTCAGGGGCTCATTATCTTTATGAACTATGTTATACCCCTGACTGGGGCACACCGAGTCAGGAGACAGTGGCAGGAGAGGAGGCTGGAGAGGCACAAAGGCTTCTGTAGGCCATGGCAGGGAGTTTGGATTTGACTCTGAGTTAAATGGGAAACCACTGGAGGGTCAGAAATGGGGAGCAGAGGTCAGAGGAAATGATGTGTTTCTGTGAGCTTGGGTGGGATCGTTTTTAATAGATTACTGACTCAGAGACCTTAGGAAGCAGCAGGATCTTTGTTTTACAAGACTCACATCAGAACTAGAAATGACAAAGAAGATATGGTGATTTCATGACAAGGTTTGGCAGCCAACTGCTGCCCCTGGCAGCTCATATCACCCTGAAAGCTCTGATTCTAGGTAGACAGACATTCTGGACTGTCCTTAGCTGCCTTGATTCCTGATCAGCAGGCAGGATTTCGTAAGCCCTGACTCAAAGGCAGCCACGAGGGCAAAGCTGCCATAACCCTTGCCTCCAGCACCTGGCCCAGGCTGCCGGCATCTCACAGGCAGTTCTGAACCATTTTCACATGCCTCTGCCCTCTGGGCTTTCCCACACACCGCCCTGAGCTCTGCGAAAGGGAGCTACAATAAGCCCTTGTTTTACAGAGCCACTCAAGCAGGGCCAGCTCAGCGTGCTGCAGTGGGGGAAGCGGGCTGGGTCGGGGTGGGAGCCTCGCAGAAGGAAGGAATCCGTCCTAAATCTCTCCTTTTCAAAGAGGACTTGGCAGAAAGCCTGTGTGCTTCAGGCTTATTTTGGCAGTTCCAGGCCAGGAGTCACAGGACCGTAGCTGTAGAAAGCGCGAGAAATACATTTTTGTTATCCCATCAAAATATTCCTGGGGAGCCAGGCTGTTGGGGCAAGTTACCTGCCATCATTGACATCAAAGGAGGAAAGGAAATAAATGGTTGGGTTCTCATCTTGGGAAGGAGAATGAGCATTTATGGAGCCCCAGCTCTGCCAACAAGCAATGTTTGTGGGGCACTTTGCGTGTGCCAGGCATGGTGCAAACACAGGCATGCCCGCAGTAGTCCTCCGAGGTAGGTTACTGCTTTAATCCCTATGTTGTTGTCAGCTGCTGTAGGGCTGGCCCTTGACTCAGGGGGACCCCATGCACAATGGCATTGGGCCGTTGTGATCCATAAGGTTTTCATTAGATGGTTTTTGGAAGTAGATCACCAGGCCTTTCTTCCTAGTCTGTATTAGTCTGGAAGCCCCACTGAAATCTGCTTAGTATCATAGCAACCCACAAGCCTCCACTGATAGATGGCTGGTGGATGTGCGTGTGGTGTGTTCGCCGGGAATCAAACCTGGGTGTCCCACATGAAAGGCGAGAATTCTACCATTGAACTGCCATTGGCCCCTACCCATTTAACCAAAAGAAACCAAATCTGTTGCCGTCAAGTCGATTCCAACTCATGGCCACCCTATAGGACAGAGTAGAACTGCCCCATGGGGTTTCCAAGGAGGGGCTGGTGGATTCAAACTGCCAACCTTTAGGTTAGCAGCCGATCTCTTAAGCACTGCGCCACCAGGGCTCCCATACTCATTTAGAGATGAGGAAATGGAAACTCAGAGGTGATGTGCCAAAGGTTGCAGAGCAGTTGTAAGTGGTTGAGGTGGGATTTGAACTTGTGTGCCTGTCTCCAGAATCCTTGCTCTTCCTGGCCATGCTGAGCCCCTCTGGCTGTAAGGAAGGATGTCTGTGTCCCAGGCTCCATGCGGGGTGAGTTACAGTCTGATCTCATATATTCTTCACAACAACCTGAGGGTAGATTCTTGTTGGGGAGGGAAAGGGGCTGGCGTGCAGACAAACAGTAAACAATAAACAAAAAAATAAGTAAGTTACATGATATGAAAGAATTGATAAGTTATATGGGAAAAACAAAAGCAGAGCAAGATAGAAAGGTCAGGAGTGCCGAGTGTGCCACACTGAGCAGGGGAGATTTGAGCAAAGACAGGAAGTGGGTAAGAACTGAGCACTCAGGTATCTAAGGACAAGCCTTGCAGCAAGAGTCCCTGGGGACAGATGCACCGACTGCAGGAAGTCCAGTGTGCCGGGTGGGGCACAGAGCATCCCGAAACGGTGGCAGGAGATGAGGCCTGAGAAGTCCAAGGCTTCTGTAGGCTTTTGTAGGCCTTGGCGGGCAGTTTGGATTTGACTCTGAGTTAAATGGGAAACCACTCGAGGGTCAGAACAGAGAGTGACATGCTCCGATTTTCATTTTGGAGCTCTTGGCATCACTTATTATGAGATATAGCAGAAGCACGTTGATCTTTGGTGCTACATCACCATCTTTGGAGGGCTAAGGAAGGTTAAACAACGGGAAGCTGGGGAAGCCGACTGTAGGAAGCGGTAGGAAGCAAGGAGGCTGGGCACGAGGCTGTTGGAGTAAATCCTGCAGGAGGTGATGGTGGCCAGGAGGTGGGGGGAGGAATTGGATTCTGAATATATTCTGAAAGGAGAGCCAGCAGGGTTTCCTGACAGGTTGCATGCGGCACGTCAGAGGACAGGAGTCAGAGATGAGGCCAAGGTTTTTTTGCCCACCGGCCTGGTGCAAATGATTAACACGCTTAGCTGCTAGCTGAAAGGTTAGAAGTGTGAATCCACCCAGAGGCACCTCAGAAGGAAGGCCTGGCAATCTACTCCGAAAAATCAGCCACTGAAAACCCTGTGGAGCGCAGCTCTACGCTGACACACGTGGGGCCACCATGAGTTGGAGTCAACTCAATGCAACTGTCTAAATGGGAGAATGGAATTACCGTCCATTGAGATGGGCAAGGTTGAGGCTTAAGCAAGTGTAGGGGTGGGAATCAGGGTTATATTAGGAGTTTGGGGTGTCTACTATATATTTAAGTGAAGATGTCAATTAGGTAGTTGAATATATGAGTCAAGCTTGAGAGAGAAATCTGAGTGGGAGATATAAATAGTTCACAGAATCCAAGATAACTCTGTAAAAAAAATGGTTTTGGAAAGGACAGGAACCGTGGCGATTTCTCAGTGGCAGGAACATCAAGGATTTTCCCCAAAGTAAAATCAGAATGTTTGTAGCAAAACAAGGGGGGAATGAGACAGAACACAGGTGATAACCAGACTTCCACTACAGGGCCTTGTCCTGAGTGTCTCTGACAGTTCTTTCCAAGTCTTCCTGCTCTTATCAAATGAGTACAAGTCCTGTTCTTGACAGCCTGCTTCCCCGTCTGCTCAGAAAAATCTCCCTGTCTCAATGAAGAGTGATGGCACATTTAGGCTATCTTATTAAACACTGTTTATCTCCTAAAAGTAGTCTGCAGTGTGTTTAATCAAAGTCAGGGCAGATGTGATTTGCAACACCCAGAAGTCACTTTCCATTCTTTCTCTCCATGAGAGAAAAACAACCCCTTTTCCCCACCCCAAATCCTGGAGGGAAGTGATATGCTAAGAGCCAAACCAAAACCCATTGCCGTCAAGTAGATTCTGATCCATAGCTATCCTATAGGACAGAGTAGAACTGTCTCATAGGTTCCCAAGGAGCTGCTGGTGGATTCAAACTGCCGATCTTTTGGTTAGTAGCCAAGCTCTTAACCACTGTGCCACCAGGGCTCTGTACAGTACTTTAGGCATGGGGAAAAAAAAAAGAGAGAAAAACCAAAAAAGATGTCCAACAAAGTCTATAGCTATCTTATTCCTACTTGGACAGGGAAGGTAAAAAATTTAAACCACAGAAGAATCAAATCACTGCTTTTCCCATCTAGGGCTTTCCACTGGGCATCACCATATGTTGAATGGACAGGTTCCATTTCTCTTGGGTTTTCAAGAGATTAGAGCTTTTTGATTTTGAGAAAAAGTAGCCAGTAAGTCTGTGCTTCTGTGCCTTGCACTTCTGCCCACAAATATCTGAGGAATAAACTACGTCCTGATTTAAGGGTTTAAGGTTCTTTTAACACAGCTCTAGCATTTAACTGTTTTGCCCCTTCTTAGGAGAGGTGATCAGGAAGGCTGAAGACTTCAAATGCAGTCCTTAAATGAAGGACGCCCTTGGTTCCCAGCTGTGTTGGAAAAGAGAGGAAGGAAAGGAAATGAATTATCAGGAGACAATTGTGACTTAACTCTGAGTTTAGAAAATGTTTTCAAAATAATTTCATCTTAATAGCCTAAGTATGGAAAATATTTATAGCTTCTCCCAGAGTGGGCAGACCTGTGGAACGTCTGTGGCAGTGTTGGACATCTCTGCAGCTTCAAGGTAGTGTTTCTTTTTTCAGTTGCCTCATCCACTTTTCTTTAGGAAGTGTTTGCTGAGGAAATAAAAAATCCTTCATCCTTGAACTAAATCATTTAGGGTTTGGGGTGCTGGCCAATTCAATGTGGCTCCAAGAACATTTAACCTTGAAAATGCTTTCATTTCAAACAGAAATGCAGCCTTAGAGCAAGAGGGCCACTTATTTTACCCTGGAAATGGTATGCGAGTCTATAACCTGGTTATTCTTTCAACAAGTGTTTATTGAGTCTTACCGTGTGCCCTGTGCCAGGCACTGTCAGGGAGTGACATTCACTTCCAGCTGACATGAAGTCTATGGACAAAGGTGGGCAACTAAGTGGACAGTGATAATCCAGTATGAGTGGTGCTGCGCCAGAGATAACCACAGGGTTTGGAGGATTAGGGGAGAATTCCCTGAGGAAGTGATGTATCACCTGGCCTTAAGGACAGGAATGGGAGACTGCGATAGACATGAATGTGCAAAGAAGCTAGGCTGTTCATAGAACTCAAAGTATAGCATTATGGCCAAGGGTGGAATTGCTCAATACGTCCCATTCTGGGTGCCTGTGGGAGTCCCTGGTGATACAAATGATTAATGCGCTTGGCTGCTAATCAAAAGGTTGGAGGTTCAAGTACAGCCAGAAGCACCTCTGAAGAAAGATCTAACAATCTATTTCTGAAAAATCAGCCATTAACAACCTTATGGAGTGGAATGGACACAGAGAGTAGAGGGAAGGAGCAGGCTGTCTCATTAGGAGGAGAGCAATTAGGAGTATATAGCAAGGTGTATATAAATTTTTGTATGAGAGACTGACTTGATTTGTAAACTTTCACTTAAAGCACAATAAAAATTTAAAAGAAAAAAAAACCTTCTGGAGCACAGTTCTACTGTGACACGTACGGGGTTGCCATGAGTCGGAGTTGATTTTTTTATTGGTGGAAATTCCTTTGTTTTCAAGGCCAAGTCTGACTTCCCAGTATGGAACCTTCTATATTCAAGGGAGTGGATGAGTCACTTGCTTTTGTTTACTTTAATTTTTAAGTCTTTTTCTGTTCCCATTCCTTCCCTTTAGTCATTTTCTGTTTAGGGCCTGAGATTCCAGGCTGTTTTCACTGTACTTCTTTGGGTACAAATGATTGCAACTCAGTGTCCAAGCAATAGCAGTACTTGAGTCTAGCTCAGAAAGAAATAATTTTTGAGATTAATTTGCACTTCGTTCCATTGTCTCCTGTTCATCCTTCACTGTGTAAGATTCTTAAATAAGGACTTTCCTTACCAAGGAGCAGCCTGCTGTTAAGAATTCTCATCGTTTTCCTTCTTCTTTTCTATGCCTGAGGCAGTTTCCTATGAGAGTGGACGCACAAAGGAAAATGGACGTTTTTCTGCCTGACTCAGAGGCTGTGGGTTTTATTCCTAACGTTCAAAAAGAACCATGCACAGCAGGGTTCCTGAGAGCCAGCCTATAAATATCCAAAAGCATCCAAGGATGGAGGCACTGCGTTTTAATATTAATAGGCTGCAGTATGGCTCTCCAGAGGAATTTTCAAAGGGCTCATTTTCTTCCCTACCCCTCATTGATTTTTTTTTTTTTTAAGTTTGTATTGCTTAAATCAAATATAGAAAAAGCAAACATGTTTCTGGGATGGAAGTTTGCATTTCTGGAATCTTTCAAGTCCTCCTGGGTGGGTGTTGCCACCAGGACCATTTTCACCATTCCGTCTCTCTGCTTGTTCTCTGTGGAGACAGTCTGTGTGTGAAAGGGCTTGTAGAGTCAAAAAGTAAATCTGTGCTTTTAGAGAATGAGATGGGAGATTGTCCCACAAAGTCCTTTTGCAAAGGGGAAGAAATGGTCTACTCCTACTCAATGCTTAGGTTTGATGTGAACGGATCTCCCATCGAGAACCTAGTATTTGAGACACTGCCATGTTTGAATTCTTTACATTTTGATTTCTTCTAAATTATTTAAGGCCAAAGAATAACTTATGTGGTGTAGTGAAATAAATCGCAGAAGTACAATGACTTTGTGGAGAAAATTCAGTCTTAGTCATCTAGTGCTGCTGTAGCAGAAATACCACACGTGGTTGGCTTTAACAAAGAAAATTTTATTTTCTCGCAGTCTAGTAGGCTAGAAGTCCAAATTCAGGGCGAGATATCCAGGGGAACCCTTTTCCTCTCTGTCAGCTCTAGAGGAAGGTCCTTCTTGTCAATCTTCCCCTGGACTAGGAGCTTCTCTGGGCAGAAACCCTGGATCCAAAGGACATGCTCTGCTCCCGGTGCTTCTTTCTTGGGGGTATGAAGTCCCCCCTCTCTGCTCGCTTCCCTTTCCTTTTATTTCTTGTAACATGAAGGGTGGTGCAGGCCACACCCCAGAGAAACTATCTTTACATTGGCTCAGGGCTGTGACCTGAGTAAGGGTGTTATGTCCCACCCTAATCCTCTTTAATCACAGGCAGAGATTATGATTTATAACACGTAGGGAAATCACAAAATGGGGGACAACCACACAATACTGGAATCATGGCCTAACCAAGTTGACATATTTTCGGAGGAAACAATTCAATCCATGACAGAATATATTCAGGAAAGTTGAGAGATTCCTATAGGGCAAGACTCATGCGGACATCCAAATTGCACAAGATTGTCTATGCTTCCTGGAAGATAAACTCAGAAATTCAGCAAATATTCGTTCAACAAATATTTGTTGAGTACCTATCTCATGCGATAGTTTGTGAATGAACTGATTGCCTACCCAGGCGATCCAAGGGAATAAACCAAGTAACTGTTAATTCTAATAGGAGTTTAATAAGGTTGTCAGATTCAAAATTCACAAATACAAATCATTAGATGTCCTATATATCATTAATCACCAATTAGAAAGCATAAAGGGGAAAAGAGCCCATTTTAATAGCAGCACAAATGTAAGAAGATGCACAAGGCCTGTGTAAAAGAAACATTAAAACTTACTGATGGATATAAAAACATAAAAAAAAAAACAAAACCCACTGCCATCAAGTCAATTCTGACTCATAGTGACCCTGCAGGACAGAGTAGAACTGCCCCATAGGGTTTCCAAAGCAGTAAATCTTTACGGAAGCAGACTGCCACATCCTTCTCCCGAGGAGCAGGTGGTGGGCTCGAACCTCTAACCTTTTGGCTAGTAGCTGAGCACCTTAACAGAGATCTAAAGAAACGGTGATATATACCATGTTCTTACATGGGAAACCTCAAAGGTATAAAAATATTAATTCTTCCCAATTAAAAGTTCAATTGAAATCACAATAGGAAACTTTCTCATTCTGTGATTTAATGTTACCCTTAAATCATCTCACATACTATCGGTGGGGTGCATTTCCTGCTACGGGACCTCAGGGTAAAGCCCCAGGAGACAGCGCATGGAAAACACCAGAGGGAGGTGGGGGGAAATCTGTGCTGTCGAAGTGATCAGGTAAGGCTTCATGGAGGAGGTGGAGCTTGGGCTCTGAAAGGTAGAGGGGAGAACAGAGGTCATTTCAGGCAGGGAGAACATAACAATACGGGGGTAATATCAACAGACAGGCTTACTGGCAGCAAAAGAGCAGCCTGGCTAGAGGACAGACTTTGTGTTGGACACTCTACCCTGTGGGCAGTGCCTTTGACTTTGCCTTCTCCTCTTGTGACTTGTGCTTTTAGCTTCTCTTTGGCCCTGGATGGGAGATGTGCAGTGGCCAGCTGTAAACTCTCAGGAGGTAGCCACTGCTCCCAGTCACTTGTTCTAAGATGGAGTGAGGGTCTGGCAGCCTGCTGGGCGTGCCACGGCATCCATGCCAGCACTTGGCGGACTCTGCCAATTGAGTTAGGACAGCCGTTCCCAACCTCTGTGAATCGGGCTTCATGTTCTTCACCATCTCCATGCCCAATGCGTACTGTTACTTACTGATTTCTAAATAATTAAAGCAGCTCACCTTTTTCTTTCTTAATTGTGATATAAATATACACAATAAGAACAAAAAAAAAGAGCCAAACCCCATCGAGTTGATTCTGACTCATAGCCACCCTATAGGACAGAGTAGAACTGCCTTTAGGGTTTCCAAGTGGATTCAGACTGCCGACCTTTGGGTTAGCAGCGGAGCTCTTAACCACTGCTCCACAAGCATTCACCAATTCAGTAGTTTCTACTTGTACAATTCAGTGATATTGATTATACTCTTCCTGTAAGCAACGTATTTTATAAAGGCATAGATGCATTGATTTTAAAGGACCTTTCATATCACTACCGTAACTGCCAAACTAGCATCAGATGACATAAACAGATGGTACTTTAAAATAAATACTTGTTGTGTGCTGTTGAATTAATTCCAACGCATAGTGACCCTGTAGGGCAGAGTAGAACTGCCCCATAGGATTTCCAAGGCTGTACATCTTTATGGAAGCAGACTGCCACATCTTTCTCCTGAGGAGTGGCTGATGGGTTCCAACCACCAACTTTCAGTTAGCAGCCGAGTGCTTAACCACTGTGCCACCAGGGCTTGTTTACATAAATACTTAACTGTTAAAACAATACTTTCCAAGTATCTCATAAAACCCCTGGTGACAGATTTGGCTCACTTTAGGAAAATGCTGGGCTCGAGAATGAGACAGACTCATTTTTGCTAGAAAGGTGAGAACCTCAGAACCTCAACACTGGAAAAGACCCTGATAAGAATCTAGCCCGTGTTTGGGAAGCTGTTTTTTCCCCACCTTTTTGTTGTCCCCTCCCCTATTTTTAGTTGGAAGTGATATAGAAAGCAGCAAAAAGCGGGCTGCACTGGTTGAAGCCTTTCATGCCATCTCCCTTGCATCCCTCCAGGTAGCTCCCCAGAAGCCCAGCCTTGAAGCCTCAACCCTGATCCCCTCCTGCCTCCAGGCCCTGCTTGGCTCCTTCCACAGAGAAGCAGCCTAAACCCTGTGCACCAGTCCCATCAGTGGCCAGAACGAGGCGGAAGCATGTTGAAGACCAAGCAGTGGAGGGTGGGTTTGGAGAGCTGACCATACTTTGAGAGGACAGTGCACCCAGCTTTGGATGGCAACCCAGGCCCTCATCAAACGCTGAGTGTCACATGTGGGAAAGCTGAACCTCTGTTCCCTTTGTTGCCGACCACTGGGGAGGTTTCAAAGAGCACGCTGTAGCCTTTGTCAGCATGGGCATTCATGCCTGCCACCCCCCCCCAGCACCCCCCCCCCCCCCCCCCCCCCCGTCGTACCCTCCTGTGGTCTCCAGACACTCCTCTCCTGAATATCATTTCTTTCCCTTTCTCCTGCACACAAAAGCTCAACACGGGGTTCATTCTGCAAGCTTAATCTTTTGCTTCCCCTGCTTGGCTGGCTCAAATGCCATTTGCAAAAATGTAAATCTCAGCAGGGCTGAGTGCAGTTTCTGCTGCTGCTTTCCAGCTTCTTTGCTTCAATGCAGAACTCTAAGCCTTCCTTCCAGAAACTTGCTGAGGAGGACAAGCAGCCTTTGAGAATCTACTGGGTTGGTGAATACACATCGCCAGGGCCAGGACTTTGAGGGCCCAGAGAAAAGTCAGGTTCCAATCCTGGTCCTACCACCTACTGTGTGACCTCTCAGAACCTCAGGTTTGTCTCCCTTGTAAAGATAGAAACAATCTCTCTTGCTGTGGACCAAATGGGAAACCAGCCTGAAAGCACCCTATAAAACTCAAGATTCTGCAGCATTGAGGGCATTACTTCTGCCAGGCATCCGGAAGCCCTTCCCAAGGGACAAAAGTTTTGAAAACTGGCTCTAAGTTTGCTGTCTCCCCAGACCTCCAAATGCCAGTAAGCGATTTTGTGGAGGTGGAAGATAGAGAAATGTTTATGCAAATTGGGCCCTGATTAGATGCAAAAAAAAAAATGTTGACTGCTTTTCGAGGGTGTTCATTTTTCTCTGAGAGTTTTGTTTGCACATTAGACGCACACAATGTGATTTACATCATTGGCCTCACCCTGTCTTATTTGCCTTAATGTAATTGTCTGTTCAGATCCACTGATGGTGAAAATTGCATTTGTCCTGATCAGTGGAAATGTTCTAAAAATGAGAAGTTCAAGGAAGGTGGAGGCTTTAACGCAGGGAAAGTGGGTTTATTTTCTTAGCTCTTTGAAATAGTCTCATTCCCTAGAAAAGGATCATCTCTTTGCAGAACGCCAAAAATTGGATGGCTCATGGCAACCCCTAATCAGGCAAGTTGCTAAAAAAAAGTGGCCTGATTCAGAGCATCTCTGTCAGTTCAGCAGTGTTCTTGGGTAACCTTGGAGGATTTGGGGATTTTTTGGGCAGTCCACACACAGTGTGTGCTTTGGCTGGAAAACAATGGTAACTGCAGGCTCTTCCCTTTCTGGAAGCGCTTCTGGGGACTTGAGTATATTCCCATCCTGAAGGTCAGGAAGAAGGGGCTGTCAGGAAAAGCCCCTGATGCCGAGGCTCTTGCTCTGCCCACGCCAAGGGCTCCAGCAGCATCTGCTTAACCCCAATTCCCTGTTCTGTGTTTGGCTCTCAGGGTCACTCAGACCTGTGGGCACTAGTAATTATTTGCTCAGTGAACGAAAGAGCTTGCTTCCTCAAGTTCTCTGGAAATTTAAAGAGGTACAAGACGGTTTGTGGGTGTTTGGAGAATCACCTTTATTACGGCTGTAGTTTTTATTGTGCACGTGGCCATGTTAAACTCTTCCATCTGGAATGCTGCTGGAAGACTGTGAGAGCAGAATTTCAGAGCGTTAGACTTATTAGAGATGTCATCATCTACCCTTCAGAAACTTCCACCTCTATATGGAGTGAAAACAGAGAAGGGAACCGTCCACCCTGCAGAAACTCCTGGCCTAAGGCAGCCATCACTGACGAGGGCTCACCTGCTGGAGGTGGCAGGGTCAGAAGACTATTAGCTTTCAGAGACAGGTTGACTTGTTGGGAAAGAAGACAAAAGCTGGCAGAACTTTGTATCGCGAACTAGCTGTGAGACCTTCAGCAAAGCCCTTGACCTTGAATTCTGTCTCTCAGGCGGGATGACACCGAGACATGCTCTCTGCAGTCACTTCTCTGGAACACGGGTCCTTCCCACTGCCCCTTGAATTTCCCATGGATGTGAGGCGGCAAATGGACAAGCCCTTTGAGGAAAGGACCAGTGCTTTACTGATACAAAGCAATGGCCTTCTTACCTGTCATATTAGAAGCTGTAAACTGGGCAGGGCCTGCAGATGAGCTTTGGTTAGCCTGCACAGTGTTTCAAAAAAATTTAATTCATTGCCAGCACATTCAGAAATTAAAGAATTTCAAATAAAATTTAGATTTCTAGTTTCTCTTAAACACTGGCTCCACATTTTTGCATGGCCAACAATTGGTTGGTGCTAAGTAGCTGCTGCAGTGTCTCCCTGACATGGACGCAATTGTGCTTCTTTGTTGCTGTTGTGAGCTGCTGTCAAGTCAGCCCCCGACTCGTGGTGACCCCAAGCACAGTGGGGCAAAATGCTACCCAGTCCTGTGCCGTCTCCACGATCAGTTGCAGATTGGACTGTGGTGATCCACAGGGTTTTCACTGGCTGATTTTTGAAAGAAGATTACCAGGCTTTTCTTCCTAATCTGTCTTAGACTAGAAGCCCCACTGAACATCATAGCAACATGAAAGCCTCCACTGGCAGACGGTGGTGGCTACACATGAGATGTATTGATTGGGAATTGAACTGGGGCCTACCCCATGGAAGGCGAGAACTCTACCGCTGAACCACCCCTGCCCCTTGTTGTTCTTACGGTGGAGGAACAGTTTTCTGTCTCGCTGGCAGGCACTGCTCGTGCCCAGACCACCTCCCCTGGACACGTGCTGTTCCCACGCACCCCAGCCAGAGGGCTTCCTGCTGCAATCACCTGCGCTTCTTTGTTTGGGGCTTTCTTTGGCCACCTGAGTATCTTCAGACCACCCACAGGGCAGGCCAGGAAAGTTGTGGAGCTGCTCAGGAAGCAGCTTTCAAAGGATGATGGATGGGAGTTGGTAGATATACGTCGACTCCAAGGTACAGTCCGGAGTTGCCTCCCAGAGGCCCCAGGGAGGTTGATTCCTGGTTGCCTTCAGTGGTACCTGCTCACGAACACCCCCTGCATTGGCACCCGCCCTTGCCTGCCTCACTTCCCCACTTTCCCCTGGGTTTCCTGGGGTCACCTTCCTGTGTGATCCTTGTGTTTAATTCGCTGTCTCGGGATCTGCTTCTGAAGGATCCCGACCTAAGAGTTGTGCTTGACTCCATCCAAAGGGGAGATGAAAGAAAGACCTTGTAATTGACCTGGACCTGTCTGGGATTTCTTGCTCCTCTAAGGTCACCATCTCAGCTGATGCTCAAGAAGGCAGGGGACCAGCCATCCTCCTGGGGCACGGGTACCTTAGGCAACACCGAGAGGCATCAGTTTGTCTTTAGGGACTTTGTGCCTTGAGCTGATCCGCCCTGGTGCCCAGGACTTGTAGGAGACTGTCACATCTGGACAGTATTGTTTGACCCCTTTCTGTCCGCCATCATCTCAGTGCTAGCTGTGAGGAGGGAGGCAACTGGCTTCAAGGAATCCAGGACCTGTGCAAATGATGGCTGCTGTAACAGACCTTCCACTTCTCCCAGCGTTCCCTCTCCTGGTCGAAGAATTCACTGCTTCACACAGAGGAAGCATGTCTCTCCTGGCCTCAGTGTGTGAGGGTGTCTGGGGGGCTGTGGGCCTGAGGAGTCCCTGGAGGGTGCAGATGGTTATGTGCTTGGCTACTAACCAGAAGTTTGCGGGTTCGAATCCACCCATAGGCACCTCAGAAGAAAGGCCTGGTGATCAATTTCTGAAAAGTCAGCCACCGAAAACCCTGTGGAACATAGGTCTACCCTGACACATGGGGTCACCGTGAGTCAGAGGCAATTGAACAGCAACTGGTGTGATGTGAACCCAGCTTTTTCCACATCCAAAGCTCTTTGAGCTCTCAGCCCCTCCTGCGAGGTAGCTGACAGCACAGGCCCTGGAGTGAGATCTGTCTGGGTTCAAATCCTAGCCACACCTCTTCTTAGCCTTGAAGTAAATCCTGGTTCCCTTTCTGATCCCCAATTCCTTTGTCTCATGGAGTTGTTTTGAGAATGTAAATGATATAATAATCAGAAAGTACTTAGCATCACGTTGGGGTCCTTGAAAGTGCTCAGCACGTGTTCACTATGGATGTTTAAATCATTGAGATTACAGCGGGCTGAGGAAAATCAACAAGAGTAGAGACACAAAATCTGAGATAGAGGCTCTGATCCCATTAACAAACCCAGTGCCACTGAGTCAGTTCCAACCCATGACGACCCTACAGGACAGAGTAGAGCTGCCCCATAGGGTTTCCAAGGAGCAGCTGGTGGATTCAAATTGCCAACCTTTTGGTTAGCAGCCGAGTTCCGTTTTGGGTTATTTCCCTTTCACCCCCTGCCCCGTGTGTGCGTGTGTGTGTGTGCGTGAGCGCATGTGCACATGTGTAGAATCCACAACCCACTGAACACACTTCCTGAGGCTTAGCTAAGTGAGCTCCCTGCCGGGAACGTAAGTGTGGCCAGCCAGAAATTGAAGCATCAAATAATATTTAATTTCATTTCTCCCTAAATATTATTGAATTCCATTCCCAATAACTTTTCTTTTCGACTTGCTCTTTTTGAGGCAGTTCAAGTGGAAAAAGAAATAGCTGAGATGCAAGTAAAAGAACCTCACTCGACAATTTTTTTTTTTTTTAGCTAAATGCAAACGACTGGGAGAATTTTGTTTTCTCAGTGTACATTATTTAGCATCGTGATTATCCTACATGTGCTTTTTTTTTATTTTAGAGATGTCTTTGTCCATCCCCCTCGGGAGAGAGCTTTTAGCTCCATGAAGCATGAATTTTTTCACTTACCTAGTGATTATTAGGCATAGAAATGCCCTTTGGTAAGAGGTTCCACCTTTAGTGGCCTCTTTAGTGAGCAGCCTTCTGTAAACATTGCGTAAGCTTCTTCAGAGAAAAGCAACTCTCTTGTCTCCGAACCCCCACAGCGCACTCTGATGGTAGCACCTGCCAAGCCCCAGCTTGTGGATCTTCAGAGCTGCTGATGGGGATTCCAGTCCTGAGTATCTCTCTTATTTGTTCTTCCAATTTTTTTTTTTAATTGTGCTTTAAGTAAAAGTTTACAGTTCAAGTGAGTTTCTCATATAAAAATTTATATACACATTGTTACGTAACCCTAGTTCCTGTCCCTAAAATGTGACACACACTCCTCTTTTCCAACCCGGATTTCCTGTGTCCATTCAACCAGCTCCTGCCCCCATCTGCCTTCTCATCTCACCTCCGGACAGGAGCTGCCCGTTTGGTTGCACGCATCCAGTTGAGCTAAGAAGCACACTCCTCGCCAGTATCAATGTATGTCCTATAGCCCGGTCTGATCTTTGTCTGAAGAGTTGCCCTCAGGAATGGTTTTAGTTCTGGGCTCCCAGAGAGTCTGACGGCCATGTCTACTGGGACGTGCTTTCTACACAAACCGTGAAGCTGGACTCTGCCCCTTAGTAGCTGTGTGACCTTGGACAAGTTACTCAGCTTCTCTCTGGCTCATTTTCCTTTTCTGGAAAATGGAAATATCCGTGTTTACCTCACAGGGCTGCTGTTAAACAAAGTAAAACATAAGGTACTCAGAAGAGTACGGAGCACGTATGTCAGCGTATTATCATCATCCTCACCACTCAGCTCTAGTGCTTTCTTTGCTGTCAGCATAGACACCAGCTGCCAAGGGGATGGTCCTAAATATAATCCCCCTTGTATGGAATCTGTGTCAGGCAGACTTCATTCGTTTGATCTCCTCTAAATGTGATAATAGTAGAATTTAGTTTACAATGTTGTCCTGAAGATTGGATGAGTTAATGAACATAAGGCGATTAGCACAATTTAGTGGCTAACACATAGTAGGTGTTCAATAAACGCTAGCTATAAGGAGTCCTGGGGTGGTGCAAATGGTTAACAAGCTGGCTGCTAACTGAAAGTTTGGAGGATTGAGTCCACTCAGAGGCACCTTGGAAGAAAGGCCTGGTGAACTGATGAAAAATCAGCCACTAAAAACCCTGTGGAGCACAGTTTTACTCTGACACACATGGGGTCACCATGAGTGGGGATTGCCTTGACAGCTACAGGTTTTTATGTCTTAATAGACCTACTAGAGCTCTTGCTTTCAGCTTGGTTCTTTAAGGAAGTTAAAATATGCAAAGCAACAACCCAATAAGTTCACTTCCTCATTCCTTAAAATAAATATTAAGTGCCTTCTGTGTACCAGGCACTGTTCTAGCCTTGAAGCTATCGTAGTGCCTACTACTGACAAGTGGCAAGATTATTCCCTTTCAAAGTGTCTATTCTCACGGGAGGAGGCTGAGCGCAAAGAAAACAAATATTTGTGTAACATAGTTATAAGTGCTATGGAGAAAAGAACAGGGACAGAGAATAAGGAAGCCAGGGTAGGAGTGTTGTTGTTGTTGTTAGGCGGACAGAGAATAAGGAGGCCAGGATAGGAGTGTTGTTGTTGTTGTTAGGTGGACAGAGAACAAGGAGGCCAGGGTAGGAGTGTTGTTATTGTTGTTGTTAGGTGGACAGAGAATAAGGAGGCCAGGGTAGGAGTGTTGTTGTTGTTGTTGTTAGGTGGACAGAGAATAAAGAGGCCAGGGTAGGAGTGTTGCTGTTAGGTGGACAGAGAATAAAGAGGCCAAGTAGGAGTGTTGTTGTTGTTGTTGTTAGGTTGTTAGGTGGACAGAGAACAAGGAGGCCAGGGTAGGAGTGTTGTTGTTATTGTTGTTAGGTGGACAGAGAACAAGGAGGCCAGGGTAGGAGTGTTGTTGTTGTTGTTAGGTGGACAGAGAATAAGGAGGCCAGGGTAGGAGTGTTGTTGTTGTTGTTGTTAGGTGGACAGAGAATAAAGAGGCCAGGGTAGGAGTGTTGTTGTTGTTGTTGTTAGGTGGACAGAGAATAAGGAGGCCAGGGTAGGAGTGTTGTTGTTGTTGTTGTTAGGTGGACAGAGAATAAAGAGGCCAGGGTAGGAGTGTTGTTGTTAGGTGGACAGAGAATAAAGAGGCCAAGTAGGAGTGTTGTTGTTGTTGTTGTTGTTAGGTTGTTAGGTGGACAGAGAACAAGGAGGCCAGGGTAGGAGTGTTGTTGTTAGGTGGACAGAGAATAAAGAGGCCAAGTAGGAGTGTTGTTGTTGTTGTTGTTGTTAGGTTGTTAGGTGGACAGAGAACAAGGAGGCCAGGGTAGGAGTGTTGTTGTTGTTGTTGTTAGGTGGACAGAGAACAAGGAGGCCAGGGTAGGAGTGTTGTTGTTGTTGTTGTTAGGTGGACAGAGAATAAGGAGGCCAGGGTAGGAGTGTTGTTGTTGTTGTTAGGCGGACAGAGAATAAGGAGGCCAGGGTAGGAGTGTTGTTGTTGTTGTTAGGTGGACAGAGAACAAGGAGGCCAGGGTAGGAGTGTTGTTGTTGTTGTTAGGTGGACAGAGAATAAGGAGGCCAGGGTAGGAGTGTAGTTGTTGTTGTTAGGCGGACAGAGAATAAGGAGGCCAGGGTAGGAGCGTTGTTGTTCTTGTTAGGTGGACAGAGAATAAGGAGGCCAGGGTAGGAGTGTCGTTGTTGTTGTTAGGCGGACAGAGAATAAGGAGGCCAGGGTAGGAGTGTTGTTGTTGTTGTTAGGTGCTGTCAAGTCAGTTCCAACTCATAGCAAGCCTATGTGCAACAGAAGGAAACACTGCCTGGCCCTGCGCAGTCGTTGTTATGCTTGAGCCCGTTGTTGCAGCCACTGTGTCAATCCATCTCCTTGGGCATCTTCCTCTTTCACTGACCCTCTACTTTACCGAGCATGATGTCCTTCTCCAGGGACTGATCCCTCCTGAAAACATGTCCAAAATATGTGAGACGTAGTCTTACCATCCTTGCCTCCAAGGAGCATTCTGGCTGTACTTCTTCCAAGATGTATTTTCTCGTTCTTTTGGCAGTCCATGGTATATTCGACATTCTTCACCAACAGCACAGTTCAAAGGCATCAGTTCTTTGGTCTTCCTTATTCATTGTTCAGCTTTCGCATGCATATGATGTGATTGAAAATACCAAGGCTTGGGTCAGGTGCACCTTAGTCTTCAAGGTGACATCTTTGCTTTTCAACACTTTAAAGAGGTCTTTGGCAGCAGATAGGGTAGGAGTGGGGGTGCTATAATAGGTAGGCTGGCCTGGGGAAGCCTCTCGGATGGGGGGACATTTGAGCAGGGACCTGCGGGAAGTGAGAAGCCAAGGGAAGGGGTCACTGTGAGCAGAGCCTTCTAAAGAGAGGAAATAGTAAATGCAAAGACCCCCAGGTGGAGTATCCTTGGAAACTATAATATTGCTTCCTTTTTATCCATAATTTTCTCTATTTGCCCTCTAGCCTTGGAGATAGAATTTCCCAAGGGCACAATATCTAAAGAACAGATGGACTTTAGGGAATCCAGGGGTAAACTACTCAAGAAAACTTGAAGTCATTAGCAAACTCCCTAGATCCCCCAGTGACCAGGATGTTTCACCTTAGAGGCAGCCACCACGTCCAGATCAAGCTTCCTGTTTAGTTCAGACAGCAGTATATTGAGGCCTCTAAACTGCTGATACGGCATATTAGCTAATTAAATTACTGCACGTTGCTGGTTGCAAGGCCAAAGCCAGTGGAGTGATTTGTTATTGTCTTCTTGTAGAACAATATATGGGCAAAATATTATTAGATTTTTATTTTAATAAAAAACTGGGAATGAAGTTATTTAATTAAGATTGTGTCAAAGCATGACTATTTTCCCTTTGGCCATTTTCATAGCACATATGAAAGGATTCCTCTTGGAAGATGGAAGGAAACTGGTTTGTCGCCATTAGTGCCAAAATACAAGTTCTTTCACCAACCTGATCTGTATCTTAAACTTGCTATCAGGGCTGTTTTATGCAATAAAAGCATAATCCAATACAACCCACACTAGAGCGTAGCTGGATTCCATTTTATGCTGAGACTTCCAAGGAAAGGCTACACTCTAGGTAGGGATTTTGGTATGATATCTCTTTATTTATTCATTCTTCAATTCATTCATTCACTGCATATTAATTGAGGTTCTAATTTGTGTAAGATACTGTGCTGTGGCTAAGTGTACCATTACAGAAACCAATGAAGTTATAATGCCTCTTGCTGAGAGCTCTTGAACAGTGGAAGACTATCAGTAAAAGAGAAACGACATGGTGATGCTAAATTTCCTTTGCTAACTTTCTGCAAAACAGCCCTTCCTCCCCACTTTTCCAAACCTAATCTGTCCTTTAATCCCTAGCTCAGTTTAAGTCTCTTCCACGAGGCCTTCCTTGAATATCCCATTCCTTACTTGGAATTTCTTTTTTGTTTTTTCCACTTGAGTTTTCTCTGAAGTCTGTACCCTTACAATTTAATGTTTAATCAAATGCACGTTGTTATTTAAATATTGTTTTATTTCCCAATTAGATTGCAATTCTTTTGAGGGCATGGACCATATCTTCTACCACTATGTCCCCAAACATCCACCACCTTTATGTCTTGCATAGAGCAGACACTCATTTAATTGGAAATGAGCCAATCTACTGGTGATGTTGTTCCTAAGATGATCTGATTTATCTACAAGAATCTGCTTACATACCACTTTCCATCTAGCCAGTCACTGTCCATCATCTGCCATCTGTCTATCCATTCGTCTATCCATCTCTCCATCCATCCATCTACCCATCCATTCATCTGTCTATCCATCTACCATCCATCCGTCTATCCATCTACCATCCATCCATCCATTTATCTCTCCATCTCTCCATCCACCCATCTATCAACTTACACATCTATAATTTAAGCAATTTAACTTGCTTTCACATGTTACCTTTTAGAAGCGATCTATGCTAATCCAATTATTATATTAAAAATGGTACTAATTTAAGGTTTTTTATTTTTTTAAGAATCCAAATGTATGGCTCATAACTGTTCTGTCATTATTAGTCACACACAGAGAACATGACATGAAATAGCTGTTTTGTCTCTTGGAAGCAAAACAGCCTGAGAGAACAAAGGATTGCACATCAATTCCCTGGGGAAAAAAAAAGTCAGCCAAATGGAGTGTATCCTATAAAACATTAGTGACAAAAGGAAGATGAGAGGGAAGGAGACAGAGAGAGAGGGATGGGAGAGAAGGAGACAGAGGGGTGGAAGAGAAGGAGACAGAGACAGAGGGGTGGGAGAGAAAGAGACAGAGACAGAGACAGAGGCAGAGAGATGGGAGAAAAGGAGACAGAGACAGAGAGATGGGAGAGAAGGCGACAGGGACAGAGAGATGGGAGAGAAGGACACAGGGACAGAGAGATGGGAGAGAAGGACACAGGGACAGAGAAGTGGGAGAGAAGGACACAGAGACAGAGGGAAGGGAAGGAGCAAGTAGTGGGGGAGGGAGCGAAGGAAAAGGTTTTCTGAACAGCTGGTGAAACAAAGGGAAAGAAAGAATTGGAGGAGAGAGTGTAGCCAGACCTGTGGGGGAGGTACTGAGCCCTGGCTGGAAGCAAGAGACCACTGAGCCAAGCCTGCTGGGGAGGGGGTGCTTTGGCAATACTGTGTTCTCTGTGTCTTCACTCAATTTACACCTGGGCCACTTGGGCTGTGGGCTCTTTTTCAGCACCTTCCCTGTAAAACTGCCTAATCCTTTTTCTTCTTCTCTGAGACCCTTTCCTCACAGCCAAACTTGCAATTCTTTCCTGCCTCACAGAATACAAAGCCTGCAGCTTCCAAACACAATTAATTGACTTAATGCCCTCACCTGCTGCCAAGCAGGCTTCAATAACCAAAGAGCTGTGAAAAAACAGTGTGGCTATTAACTACACAGAAAAAAAGACCCCTGGCATCTACTGGTGGAAGCTGTTGGCTTGAACTGTCTCAACAATCACTCCAGACCTTCCTTCTAAAATAAAACAAGAAAACGATTCATTTGTTATTTGGGAAGAGGGTTTTATTCATTTGTTTACTTGGGAGGAAAAAGAATATACTGGTGGTATAAGACCACATACCAAAAAGAAAGAAAGTCCCATTTTGTTCTTGAGGAATCTGGTTCTCAGCCTTCGCAATGTTTGAGGAAAATATTTCCGGAGATGCTGGTAATTTGCTGAGAGAAGCATGACACGTGTTGAGAGGTGTTTGTGCAGTTTTTCCAAGACAGAAAAACAAAATGGGGAGAAAATGGATTGTTATTCTAAGAGGTAGAAAAGCAAAAAGGAGTCCAAATATCCCGAAAAATAAGTAAGTGGCTTGGTTTTTTGGGCTTGTTGCCCAAATGATTACTTAGCTGGATTTTCTTTTCCTACAGGAGTTCAGGAGCCCTGGTGCGCAGTAGTTAACAGCTTAGCTGCTAACCAAAACGTCAGCAGTTTGAATCCACCAGTCACTCCTTGGAAACCCTGTGGGGCAGTTCTACTCTGTCCTACAGGGTCCTTGTGAGTCAGAATCTACTCAATGGCAACGGGTTTAGGAGTTTGAGAAAAACACGTAAAAGTGTATTCCCTCTTGCTACCTAATGTATGCTTATTTATTTATTTTGCTAAAATAACTGGTTGAGAGAGAAACCAGGAGTCTCTTTGAAGTTTGGGCCAGAAGCTGAAAGCCTCTGAATGGCATTGAGGGGAAAGAAAACAGCTTTGGTGACATCTGTATGCAACACAATGTCTTCTACCTCCTGTTGGCCCTTCATTCCTCTCCAGAGAAAAAGTTTAGTTGAGTGAAGCTACTCGGCTGTTTTTTTCTTGTTCTTGTGGGAATATCAGCTAGACTTTCTTTTTCTTTGGTCAAATGGATAAAATATTTCTGGAGATGCTGATAATTTGCTGAGAGAAGCGTGACATGTGTTGAGAGGTGTTTGTGCAGTTTTTCCAAGACAGAAAAACAAAAGGGGAGAAAAAGGATTTTATTCTAATAGGTAGAAACGCAAAAAGGAGTCCAAATATCCCGAAAAATAAGTGAGTGGCTTGGTTTTTTGGGCTTGTTGCTGTGTAATTATTTTAAAATATCTCAAATGATAACTTAGCTGAATTTTCTTTTCCTACAGGAGTTCAGGAGCCCTGGTACGCAGTAGTTACCAAAAAGAATCTAATGGTACCAGCTCTAGGGCTGGGACTCGAATTCCAGCTTTGATGTGCTGTGTGACTTTGGGTAAGATAGTTAACCTCTCTGTGACACGGTTTCCTTAACTACAAAAGGGGAATCATATTCTTCATACTTCATAAAAAAAATGATTCCCCTTTTGTAGTAAATATTCAATGAGTTTTCTCAAAATCAATGTGTTTTCACAGGTAACCACTTCAAACAATTCCTGGCACCTAGTTAACACGCAGTGCCAAAAAACTAAGCCCGTTGCTGTTCAGTTGATCCCAACTCATAGCAGCCCCGTAGGTTTTCCAGGGCCGTAATCTTCACGGGAGCAGACTGCCACATCTGTCTCCCACGGAGTGGCTGGGGATTCAAACAGCCAGCATCTCCGTCAGCAGCCGAGTGCTCAACTACTGCGCCAGCAGGCCTCCTTAACACTTGGTGAACGCTAACAATTACTGGCTCCCAAAGAAAAAAAGCACCCTTCCAAATGCAGAGCCCCTTCTCTAGGTGAGCTCCCATTCCTGAAGTTGTTTGTGTGTTTTGTTATTCGCATGACAAATATTTTCTTTATTATTCACATCACAGTTTTTGCAGCCACTGCTTAAGTGCAAGTCAATTTATTCTTGATAGTCTTATTTGATGTAATTCTTATCAGCAGTCCTTGACAAAATCTAATTCGGAAAAAAAAGAAACAACCCCGACGTCAACATCTATGGCTGCCTTATATGGGATTCACTCGTCCTCGTCGTTTAGCTGGCATCTGGCACCTTTCGGGTGCCCACTCTTCATCCCAGGAGATCCACATCTTTGCAGCTTTCTTTCCCTACTTTGACACAGTTGCCCCCACGTCGGCGATGAGGTATTGATTCTTCTTCTTGTCATTTAGCATTCTCACGGAGACCCTGGCAGACCAATTTACAAAAGATTGCAGAAGCACTTTGGCAAATTGGGAGGGTTTTTGACTGAGAAAGAAAAAATGCAGACCACGAAACTTTCGCCCCTTTCAGTTGCACTCACTTAGCTGCAGTCTCTCTGCTAATGAGCGCTTTCAATCACTGCTGCAGATCTCCTTCACTGTCTTCCTCCCTGTGACTCGCTGAGCGCCCTCACTCAGGCCAGATGACCCGGCTCTGGACTAGGTGAGCTGGGCTTGATGTGTTCGTGCCCAGTAGCCCTCGCCTCCAGGCCCGGCTTCTCTTAAAAGTCTAAGCAGATGGACTTGTCCTGAAACCCCTGCCTGGGGTTAATTTGCAGGGCCTCCACCCACCCAGCGGACACCACTCTGACCCACCTGTCAGGCCCTGCAATTCATGAGCCTCCCTGGGGCAGATGCCAGGAGCCACAGAACAAAGCTACCTTCAGATTGTATATTTCAGGGTTATTTATTAGTCTTTGCCTCAGAAGTCTAGCCAGGTTTTCACTCGGGGTCTGTTTGCCTTATGCAGCCTGTCTCTGAAGTGCAATTTGGAGATGTAGACACATCAAGGTAATTTTCCATCCTCTGTGACAATGTCATTAGCTAGGAGGAAGGAGGAGGCCTGCCCGCTGTGCTAATGGCTGCTTCTCATTCTGGAGGCCCCAGGAGCTCTGGGATGTAAAAGGCCCCCAGAGCCTCACCTGGAGCTCCCTCCCTGGGGGGTGACGTTCCTGGTTTCCTCTGCAAACCCCTCTCCTCCCCCTTCCTCCCTTGCAGGACTATGGAACCACCTCGTTTAGACACCTGGGAGCTTTTAGGGCTTCTGAGCCTGTTCTTGCTTGTTTATTGTGGTGGCTTTTCTGGAGGATGCGTCACACTCAGTGTCTGTGAGTGTTGGGGAGTGAAAGAGATGCCAAATCATGTCCTAAAAGTCCTGCCTCAGGCTTACGGTTCTGCCCATCTGTGCTCCAGTCACGCCCTCCAGTGCCCCTTGATTTGCCCTTTCCGGAGCCCCTAGAAAGTTGCTGGAGTTGCTGCAAATGGTTAACACACTCGGCTGCCAACCGAAAGGTTGGAGGTTTGAGTCCAGCCAGAAACACCCCGGAAAAAAGGCCTGATGATCTACTTCCAAAAAATCCAGTCATCGAAAACCCTGTGGAGCACAATTCTACTCAAACGCGTGGGGTTGCCGTGAGTCAGAATCGACTCAATGGCAGCTGGTTTCATTAGAAAGCTCCTAGAATGCCCTCGTCTCTGGTCCTCCTCATCTACCTCAGGCCCACCCATCCTCCGCAGCTCAGTTCAGACTTCAGGGCCCCACTGCAGCCTACCCAGGCCCCTGCCGGAAGCCCCTAGAGCTTCTGCTTTGTGTCCTCCTGTGCTTTTCCCCATTTGCCATTGTGTGGTTGTGAGGGAGTGTTCGGCCTCAGACCCTCTGGCAAGCCTGGGCGACTCCCAGGAGCAGGTGCTCCTCGCATCTCCAGCACAACGGGGGAGTCTGGCCCACCGGAGCTACTTAGTAATGAATGAACAGCTGCACGGGCTAGTTTTGGGGTACTCAGTGGGGAATTTTTGTTCAACAGTAGATAATGGGTTGTTCTTGTTAGCTGCCACAGAGTTGGCCCCCAACTCAAGGTGACCCCAGGTACAATGGGATCAGACTATTGTATTCCATTGGCTGTTTTTCAGAAGTAGGTCACCAGGCCTTTCTTCCTAGTCCATCTTAGTTTGGGAGCTCCACTGAAACTTGTTCAGCGTCAAAGTAACACACAAGCTTCCACCGACAGAGGGTGGTGGCTGTGCTTGAGGTATATTGGCTGGGAATTGAACTGGGTCTCCCACCCACAAGGTGAGAATTCTAACATGAAACCACCGCTGCCCACAGGCACTGAGTACTCACCTGTAATGTGTTTTCTCTTTCAATTCACCCCTGGGAAAAGGAAGAAAAAAGGTTTTTTTCCATGGTGGGTCATACGGGTGTAGAAAGGGCACCCTTGACAGCACTCGTTTGTAGTTGACTCTTCTTGACATGATGTATGTGCGTGAACAGCCATTAGGGACTATCTTCAAATCTCAGCTAAATTTTAATGAATGTCATTTCCAATAGACCCTTGCACTGAAGAGCAAGCTGATTTTTTCAAAGTTGATACGTGTGTGCACACACAGAATCGTTTATGTAGAAAATGTATCAAATAGAGTAAAAATGGAAACACTGGGGAAAAAAATCATGTTTTTCCATGGAAGGGTATTGCCTGAATAGAGCAGAGGTCAAAACATCTGAATTCTTTTTCATTCTCCTTTTTGATGGTAAAAATCCCATAACTGTCCACATCCACCCCCTCAACTATCCAGGCATGCCAAGAATTTGGTGGACTTTGAGTTTTACGCGTTTGTTTAAAAGACACACACCAGGCAGCTGCCATGTTCTGGGGCTGTGACCCATGTTCTGGAGTCATGGAAGGCATAGTTATGTCCTCAGATGGTGTCAGGTGGTGGGAATAGCCTTGGTTTTAGAGTTACACCATCCTGAGTTGGAATCATAAGTTCTAAGCGCAATAAACTTGGGTAAGATATTTAATCTCCCCAACCTCCAATTCCTACATCTATAAAGTAAGGTTAATGCTACGTATCTCTCAAGGTGGGGTTGAGGACTAAACAGGACAACCACTGAAAAAATAAACCAGATCATGATGCACCCTTATTGAAACCCTCCAAAGGCATGTGGTGAAACTTAGATAGAATTCAAAGTCCTTGGGGGTTCCTGGGTGGTGCAGTTAACATGCTCAGCTGCTAACCAAAAGGTTGGAGGTTCAAGTCCACCTGGAGGCACCTCGGAAGAAAGGCCTGGAGATCTACTTCTGAAAAATCAGCCATTGAAAACCCTATGGAACACAGTTCTACTCTGACACACATGGGGTGGCTTGAGTCGGAGCTGACTGGATAGCGTGGCTATGTGACCTGGCGTCATCCTGCTCAGTCCACACCTCCTGCTCCTTGTTGTCTTCCTGCTGGTGCTCCTGTACGCTGGTCCCCTCATTATTTCTCCAGTATGCCAAAGTCTTGCTGCCTCAGGGCCTTTGTGCTGGGTAAGTCTTCTGTTTGGACACTCTTCCCCCTGAAAGTCATAGGTCTTGCTGATCACATCACTCAGGTCCCTGTTCCAGGGCCACGCTGCCCCAGAGAGTGCTTTCCTGATCCCCTACCTAAAGTAGCCTGCCATCACCCCTGCAATTTTAACCTGCTTTATTTCTCTTCATAGTCCAAATCCCTACCTGACACTATGTGATATGTTAGTTCATTTGCTTACTGTCTGTCTCCTATCACTGGAATGGAAATTTCATAAAACAGGGACTCAATTCTTTTTATGGAGTCTCTGGATGGTGTAAATGGTTAATGAGCTCAGCTGCTAACTAAAAGCTTGGAAGTTCAAGTCTACCCAGAAGAGGCTTAGAAGAAAGGCCTGGCAATCTACTTCCAAAAAAATCAGCCATGGAAAACCCTATGAGCACAGTTCTACTGTAACACACATGGGGTTGTCATGAGTCAGAATCGATGTGATGGCAATTGAAAAAATTTGTTTTCAAGGCTGTATTCTCTCTTCCTAGAACAGTGCCTGGTACTCAAATATTTGCTGAATGAATAAATGATGTGAGGAGCCTCACCTGGTGCTTGGCATACAGTAGGCACTCCATAAGGGCCAGTTCTCTTCCTCCTTCCTTCTTAGCAAGGAGCTTAAACTTCACGGCTGAAGATAAGACAGCATGAGATGGATTTTTTGGATTTAGTTAAGCCACTGGAATCTTTTTACATCCTTACATCCCAATAACCATGCACCGCAGAGCTTAACAGAAAGCAAATCCTCATTTTATGTTTTAATCAATTTGTTCCACATAAAGTATGTCTGGGGTGATAAGAGCAAGTGTTTGAAAAAATAAAGCCCTAGAACAATTGGTGATATGTGCTTATTCTTTTCCTCTCTGCAACTCCTTGCCGTGGAAGAAGCAGGGAGAAAGCAGAGCTGAGCCAGGTTGATTGGCAGGAGGGAGCATCACAACTAACAGCCTCCTTTGATGACTCATATGTGGCCCTTGCTTGTGGGCAACCCATTGCTGGACATCACTGGAAATGAGCTCCGTCATCTGCTTTATGAATGAATTGAGGTGAGATGTTTCTTTGCTGTAGTGAAAAGCACCCCACATGGAGCGCACACTCTGGGTGTCTCCTCCTTAGCTGAGTCATCACACGTTGATGGAGTGCCGTTATGGGCCCCGTGTGGTGGGCGGATAATGGGGAGGTGGGGAAGGAATACATTGGTAAGTGCTGTGAGATGGCAAAAGGGAAGCCTAGATCAAGTCTAGGGATAGGCACGTGGACGACTTGCCAGAAGAAGGAATGTTTGAGCTGAGACATCAACATTGATAGGCAAAATTCCTCTGGCCAAGTTAATTCCTATTAAAGAGCAGTCTAGGCCCAGGGAAGGCTGATTAGGAAAACTGGATGCCAGATTCTCATCTTGGTTGCTGCTATGGAGACCTGCTCTCTCTCTGTGCCTCTGTTTCCCCAAGTGTAATATGAGAGATTGAAATAGAAGATTTCTTAAGTTCTATCCAGATAGGAATTCTGTTTTGTTACCTGTTGTTGTTTGGTGCTGTTGAGTCAGTTCCAACTCATAGACACCCTTTGTACAACAGAACGAAACACTGCCCGGTCCTACACCATCCTCACATTTGTTGCTATGTTTGAGCCCATTGTTGCAGCTGCTGTGTCAATCCATCTCATTGAGGGTCTTCTTCTTTGTCACTGACTATCTGCCTTACGAAGTATAATGCCCTTCTCCAAGGACTGGTCCCTCTTGATAACGTGTCCGAAGTGCGTGAGATGAAGCCTCACCATCCTCGCTTCCGAGGACTGCTCTGGCTGTACTTCCTCCAAGACTTATTCTTCTGGCAGTCCAAGACATATTCAATATTCTTCTCCAGCACCACAGTTCAAAGGCATCGTTCTTCTTCAGCCTTCCTTATTCAATGCCCAGCTTTTGATTGCATATGAGGTGATTGAAAACACCATGGCTTGGGTCAGGTGCACCTTAGTCCTTAAAGTGACATCTTTGTTTTTTAACACTTTAAAGAGGTCTTTTGCAGCAGATTTGCCCAACGCCATATGTCTTTTGATTTCTTGACTGCTGCTTCCATGGGGGTTGATATTGAATCCAAGTAAAATGAAATTCTTGACAACTTCAATCTTTTCTCTGTTTATCATGATGTTGCTTATTGGTCCAGTTGTGAGAATTTTTATTTTCTTTATGTTGAGGTGTAATCCATACTGAAGGCTGTGATCTTTGATCTTCATCAGTAAGTGCTTCAAGTCCTCTTCACTTTTAGGAAGCAAGCTTATATCATCTGCATATTGAAGGTTGCACCAATCCTGATGCTTCATATAGTCCAGCTTCTCCAATTATTTGCTCAGCATACAGATTGAATGGTGAAAAATACAACCTGACACACATCTTTCCTGATTTTAAAACACAAAGTACCTTCTTGTTCTGTTCAAATTACTGCCTCTTGGTCTATGTACAGGTTCCTCATGAGCACAATGAAGTGTTCTGGAATTCTCATTCTTCCCAGTGTTATCCATAATTTGTTACAATCCACGCAGTTGAATGCCTTTGCATACTCAATAAAGCACAGGTAAACATCCTTCTGGTATTCTGTGCTTTCAGCCAGGATCCATCTCACATCAGCAATAATATCCCTGGTTCCATGTCCTCTTCTGAATCCGGCTTGAATCTCTGGCAGTTCCCTGTCAATATACTGCTGCAATTGTTTTTTAATGGTCTTCAGCAAAATTTTATTTGTATGTGATATTAATGATATTGTTTGATAATTTCCACATTCTGTTGGATCATCTTTATTTGGAATGGGCACAAATATGGATCTCTTCCAGTCAGTTGGACAGGTAGCTGTCTTCCAAATTTCTTGGCATAGATGAGTGAGCACGCCCAGTACTGCATCCCTTTCTTGAAACATCTCAATTGGTATTTCGTTAATTCCTGGAGCCTTGTTTTTTACCAATGACTTCAGTGCAGTTTGGACCTCTTCCTTCAATACCATCAGTTTTTGATCATACGCTGCTTTCTGAAATGGTTGAACATGGACTAATTCTTTTTGGAACGGTGCCTCTGTGTTTTCCTTCCATTTTCTTTTTTCCCATCAAGTCTTTTTTAAAAATGTTTATTGTGCTTTAAGTGAAAGTTTCCAAATCAAGTCAGTCTCTCACACAAACTTATATACACCTTCTTACGTACCCTCAGTTGCTCTCCCCCTAATGAGACAGCCTGCTCCCTCCCTCCACGCTCTCTTTTTGTGTCCCTTCCGCCAGCTTCTAACCCCCTCCACCCTCTCATCTCCGCTGCAGACAGGAGATGACAACATAGTCTCAAGTGTCCACTTGATCCAAGAAACTCATTCCTCACCAGCATCCCTCTCCGTCACATTGTCCAGGCCAACCTCTGTCTGAAGAGTTGGCTTCGGGAATGGTTCCTGTCCTGGGGCAACAAAAGGTCTGGGGGCCATGATCGCCGGGGTGGTTCTAGTCTCAGTCAGACCATTAAGTCTGGTATTTTTACGAGAATTTGGGGTCTGCATCCCACTGCTGTCCTACTCCCTCAGGGGTGCTCTGTTGTGTTCCCTGTCAGGGTAGTCTTCGGGTAGCCAGGCACCATCTAGCTCTTCTGGTCTCAGGCTGATGTAGTCTCTGGTTTATGCGGCTCTTTCTGTCCCCTGGGCTCATAATTACCTTGTGTCCTTGGTATTCTTCATTCTCCTATAATCCAGGTGGGTTGAGACCAATTGATACATCTTAGATGGCCGCTTGCTAGCGTTTAAGACCCCAGACGCCACTCTCCAAAGTAGGATGCAGAATGTTTTCTTAATAGATTTTATTATGCCAATTGACTTAGATGTCCCTGAAACCATGGTCCCAAACCCCCGCCCCTGCTGCTCTGGACTTTGAAGCATTCAGTTTATTCAGGAAACTTCTTTGCTTTTGGTTTACTCCAGTTGTGCTGACCTCGCCTATATTGTGTGATGTCTTTCCCTTCACCCCCAAGTAGTTCCTATCTACTATCTAATTAGTGAGTACCCCCTCACTCCCTCCCCTCCCTCCTTCCACACTCTTGTAACCATGAAAGAATATTTTCTTCTCTGTTTAAACCGTTTCTCGAGTTCTTAAAATAGTGGTCTTATACAATGTTTGTCCTTTTGCAACTGACTAATTTCACTCAGCACAAGGCCTTCCAGATTCCTCCATGTTAGGAAATGTTTCACAGATTCCTCACTGTTCTTTATCGATGCGTAGTATTCCATTCTGTGAATATACCATAATTTATCCATTCATCTGTTGTTGGGCACCTCGGTTGCTTCCATCTTTTTGCTATTGTAAACAGTGCTTCAATAAACATGGGTGTGCATATATCTGTTCGTGTAAAGGCTCGTATTTCTCCAGGATATATTCCAAGGAGTGGGATTGCTGGATCATATGGTAGTTCTATTTCTAGCTTTTTAAGGAAGTGCCAAATCGATTTCCAAAGTGGTTGTACCATTTGACATTCCCACCGGCAGTGTGGAAGTGTTCCAGTCTCTCCACAACCTCTCCAACATTTATTATTTTGCTTTTTTTGGATTAGTGACAGCCTTGTTGGAGTGAGATGGAATCTCATTGTAGTTTTGATTTGCATTTCTCTAATGGCTAATGATCGTGAACATTTCCTCACGTATCTGTCAGCTACCTGAATGTCTTCTTTAGTGAAGTGGCTGTTCATACCTTTTGCCCATTTTTTAATAGGGTTATTTGTCTTTTTGTAGTTGAGTTTTTGCAGTATCATGTAGATTTTAGAGATCAGGCGCTGATCAGAAATGTCATAGCTAAAAACTTTTTCCCAGTCTGTAGGTAGTCTTTTTACTCTTTTGGTGAAGACTTTGGATGAGCATAGGTGTTTGATTTTTAAGGAGCTCCCAGTTATCTAGTTTTTCTTCTGCATTGTTAGTAATGTTTTGTATACTGTTGATGCCATGTATTAGGGCTCCTAACGTTGTCCCTATTTTTCTTCCGTGATCTTTATCATTTTCAATTTTTTATTCAGGCCTTTGATCCATTTCGAGTTTGATTTGTGCGTGGAGTGTGGTATGGGTCTTGTTTCTTTTTTTTGCAGATTGTTATCCAGTTATGCCAGCACCATTTGTTAAAAAGACTGTCTTTAAAAAAATTTTTTTTTCCCCATTTAACTGCTTTTTGGCCTTTGTCAAATATCACCTAGTCATATATGAATGGATTTATGTCTGGATTCTCAATTCTGTTCCATTGGTCTATGTATCTGTTGTTGTACCAGTACCAGGCTGTTTAATAGGTTCTAAAATCAGGTAGAGTGAGGCCTTCAGCTTTGTTCTTCTTTTTCAGTAACGCTTTACTTATCTGGGGCCTCTTTCCCTTCCGTATGAAGTTGGTGATTTGTTTTTCCATCTCCTTAAAAAACATTGTTGGAGTTTTGGATTGGAGTTGCATTAAATCTGTGGATCGCTTTTGGTAGAATAGACATTTTTATAATGTTGTCTTCCTATCCATGAGCAAGGTATGTTTTTCCACTTATGTAGGTCTCTTTTGGTTTCTTGCAGAAGTGTTTTGTAGTGTTCTTTGTATAAGTCTTTTACGTCTCTGGTAAGATTTATTCCTAAGTATTTTGTCTTCTTAGGGGCTGCTGTAAATGGCATTGATTTGGCGATTTCCTCTTCAATATTCTTTTTGTTGGTGTAGAGGAATTCACCTGATTTATGTATGTTTATCTTGTATCCTGATGCTCTGCTAAACTCTTCTATTAGTTTCAGTAGTTTTCTGGAGGATTCCTTAGGGTTTTCTATGTATAGGATCATGTCATCTGCAAATAGAGATACTTCTTCCTTGCCAATCTGGATGCCCTTAATTTCTTTATCTAGCCTAATTGCTCTGGCTAGGACCTCCAGCACAATGTTGAATAAGAGTGGTGATAAAGGGCATCCTTGTCTGGTTCCCGGTCTCGAGGGGAATGTTTTCAGGCTCGCTCCATTTAGGATGATTTTGGGCATTGGCTTTGTGTAAATGCCCTTTATTATGTTGAGGAGTTTTCCTTGTATTTCTATTTTGCTGAGTTTTTATCATGAATGGGTGTTGAACTTTGTCAAATGCCTTTTCTGCATCAACTGATAATATCATGTGATTCCTGTATTTTTTTTTTTTTTATTTATATGATGGATTACATTAATTGTTTTTCTAATGTTAAACCATCCCTGCATACCTAGTATGAATCCCACTTGGTCATGGTGATTTAGTTCTTTTGGTACATTGTTGAATTCTATTGGCTAGGATTTTGTTGAGGATTTTTGCATCTATGTTCATGAGAGGTATAGGTCTGTAATTTCTTTTTTTTGTGGTGTCTTTACCTGGTTTGGAAACCCCGGTCATGTAGTGGTTAAGTGCTACGGCTGATAACCGAAGGGTCGGCACTTCGAATCTCCAGGCGCTCCTTGGAAACTCTATGAGACAGTTCCACTGTGTCCTGTAGGGTCGCTATGAGTCAGAATCAACTCGACGGCACTGGGTTTATTTTTTTTTTTGCGGGGGGGGTTTTACCTGGTTTTGGTATCAGGGATATGCTGGCTTCATAGAATGAGTGTGGGGGTGTTCTGACCTTTTCTATGCTCTGAAATACCTTTAGTAGTAGTGGTGTAGCACTGGGTTTTAGGTTTTAGTAGTGGTGTTAACTCTTCTCTGAAAGTTTGCTAGAACTTTGCAATGAAGCCGTCTGGGCCAGGGCATTTTTTTTTTTTGTTGGGAGTTTTTTGATAACTTTTTCAATCTCTTCTTTTGTTATGGGTCTATTTAGTTGTTCTACCTCTGTTTGTATTAGTTTAGGTAGGCAGTGTATTTCTAGGAATTCATCCATTTCTTCTAGGTTTTCAAATTTGTTAGATTACAATTTTTCTTAGTAATCTGATATGATTCTTTTAATTTCAGTTGGGTCTGTTGCCAATATCGCACATCTCATTTCTTATTCAGGTTATTTGCTTCCTCTCCTGTTTTTCTTTTGTCAGTTTGGCCAGTGGTTTATCAATTTTGTTGATTTTTTCAAAAAACCAGCTTTTGATCTCATTAATTCTTTCAATTGTTTTTCTGTTTTCTATTTCATTTAGTTCAGCTCTAATTTTTATTATTTGTTGTGTTCTGGTGCCTCAGGGTTTCTTTTGTTGTTCTCTTTCTATTTGTTCAAATTGTAGGGATAGTTCTTTGATTTTGGCCCTTTTTTCTTTTTGGATGTGTGCGTTTATTGATATAAATTGGCCTCTGAGCACCACTTTTGCTGTGTCCCAAGGGTTCTGATAGGACGTGTTTTCATTCTCATTGTATTCTCTGAATTTCTTTATTCCATCCTTAATGTCTTCTATAATCCAGTCTTTTTTGAGCAGGGTATTGTTCAGTTTCCAAGTGTTTGATTTCTTTTCCCTGTTTTCCTGTTATTGATTTCCACTTTTATGGCCTTATGGTCAGAGAAGATGCTTTGTAATATCTCAGTGTTTTGGATTTTGCTATGGCTTGCTTTATGACCTAATATGTGGTCTATTCTGGAGAATGTTCCATGTGCACTAGAAAAGAAAGTATACTTGGTTGCTGTTGGGTGGGGTGTTCTGTATATGTGTATGAGGTCAAGTTGGTTGATTGTGGCATATAGATCTTCCGTGTCTTTACTGAGCTTCTTTCTGGATGTCTTGTCCTTCACCAAAAGTGGTGTGTTGAAGTCTCCTACTATTATTGTGGAGCCATCTATCTCACTTTTCAGTGCTGATAGAGTTTGTTTTATGTATCTTGCAACCTTCTTATTGGGTGTGTAAATATCTAATATGGTTTTCTTTTCTTGGTAAAATGTCCCTTTAATCATTATATAGTGTCCTTCCTTATCCTTTCTGATGGATTTAACTTTAAAGTCTATTTTGTCAGAAATTAATATTGCCACTCCTGCTCTTTTTTGATTGTTGTTTGCTTGATATATTTTTTTTCCATCCTTTGAGTTTTAGTTTGTGTCTCTAAGTCTAAGATGTGTCTCTTGTAGGCAGCATATACACGGATCTTGTTTTTAATCCATTCTGCCACTCTCTGTCTCTTTATTGGTGCATTTAGTCCATTTACATTCAAGGTAATTATGGATAGGTATGAATTTAGTGCTATCAGTTTGATATCTTTTTTTGTGTGCTGTTGACAGTTTTTTTTCCCCCGCTTAATTTTATGTGCTGAGTAGATTATCTTTATATATTGTATTTTCCTCATATTCATTGTTGTTGATTTTGTTTCTGATGAGTCTCTATTTTTACCTTGTATTTTATTTTGATGAGTAGGATAGTTTGTCTCCTTTGTGGTTACCTTATTATTTACCCGTATTTTTCTAAATTTAAACCTAACTTTTATTTCGTTGTGTCAACTTGTCTTCCTCTCCATATGGGAGATGTATGACTACATTTCTTAGTCCCTCTTTATTGTTTTAATGTTGTCCTCTTTTACATAGTAACATCGTTTTTTCCCTGTTTTGAGCGTTTTTTAAATCTTGATTTGTTTTTGTGATTTCCCTGTGAGTTGACTTCTCGTTGCTCTGCCCAGTGTTCTAGTCTTTAGTTGATACCTGATATTATTGACTTTCTAACCAAAAAACTCCTTTTAGTGTTTCTTGTAGTTTTGGTTTTGTTTTTACAAATTCCCTAAACTTCTGTTTATCTGGAAATGTCTTAATTTCACCTTCATATTTGAGAGTTTTGTTGGGTATATGATTCTTGGCTGGCAATTTTTTCCCTAAATTTTTTGTATAAATCATCCCAGTGCCTTCTTGCCTGCATGGTTTCTGCCGAGTAGTCTGAGCTTACTCTTGTTGGCTCTCCTTTGTACGTGAGTTTTTGTTTATCCCTAGCTGTTCTTATAATTCTCTCTTTATCTTTGGTTTTGGCAAGTTTGATTATAATATGTCTTCGTCACTTTCTTTTAAAATCTACCTTACATGGAGTTTGATGAACATCTTGGGTAGATATCTTCTCATCTTTCACAATATCAGGGAAGTTTTCTGCCAACAAATCTTCAACAATTCTGTTTTTTCTGTTATCCCTCCCTGTTCTGGTACTCCAATCACTCATAGGTTATTTTTCATTATAGAGTCCCACATGATTCTTAAGGTTTCTTCATTAAAAAAAAAAAAAAAAAAAATCTTTTATCTGATTTTTCTTCAAATATATTGGTCCAAGTGCTTTATCTTCAAGTTCAGAAATTCTGCCTTCCACTTGTTCAATTCTGCTCCTCAGACTTTGTACTGAGTTGTCTACTTCTGTACTTTTATTGTTAATCTTCTGAATTTCTAATTGCTGTCTGTCTAAGGATTTTTCCAGCTTGTTAAATTTTTCATTATGTTCCTGAATAGTCTTTTTAATTTCTTCAACTGCTTTATCTGTGTGTTCCTTGGCTTGCTTGTTCTGTGTGTTGCCTGATTTCCTTCCTGATGTCTGGAAGGGTTCTGTATATTAATCTCTTGTATTCTGCTTCTGGTAATTCCAGGAAGGCAGTTTTACCTAGAAGATCCCTTGATTCTTTGTTGTGAGAGCTTTTTGAGGCAATCATGCTGTTTCTTTATGTGACTTGATATTGACTGTTGCCTCTGAGCCATCTATAAGTTATAGCATTAGTTTATTTTGTGTTTGTTTACTGTGTCGTACCGTCTTGGTTTGTTTTGTTTTGATATGCCCAAATGGGTTTCTTGAGTGAACTAGCTTGGTTATTTTCACTTTTGGAGCTCTGACGTCCTGTCCCCAGATGGCTAGAGCTGTTATCAGGTGTATCAGTCTAGGAGTTCATTCACGTTTCTTGTATGAACTCAGCTCAGGTTTCCAGGTAGCTTATCATCAAGTGTGTGGTACAGGCTCTGCCTTAGAGTCTTAGAGGGGTGGGGGTGATTGGTGTAGGTATCGGTATCTGATTGCAGCAGGGGGTCACGCTCTGAACAAGGCAGTGGGCTGAGCATTGTCCCCCAAGTGTCTCTGAGGAAAGCGTGTACCTTTCCCTAGAGCATACAGGTAGGTCGGTTCTGCAGATGGACCACGGGCACCCAATATTTTTGGTTTTAAGGACTGGGAGGTACTAGTTGTCCTTGGACCCCTGTCACAGGTGCTTGGGTGACCTGAGTGGAGCCACCATTCCTTAGGCTCCTGATGTGGGTAGGTGAGGACTCTTTTTAATAGGCAAAACAATCTCAAACATCAAACATCCACACCTCTACCACACAGCTGAAATAGCTGTAGTCTGCCAACAAGGGCCTGCTTCCTGAAATAGGCCCACACAGGTCCATGCAGCAGGGAAAGGTACTCAAAGTCCATGGACCATTTATGCCTGGACAGGAGCCACTTCTGTCCTGGGCTCCCCCAGTTAGTGGAGCTGGCAAATTATCTTTTCCCCCAGTTGCAAATTTTTTCCTCCTTCTCCAGGCTGAGTCTGGCTCTAGGTGCTCAACAGGGCCTATCTCAGGCCCAGGGAAATCAGCCGCTTAAAATGCCTTGGTTGGGGGGAGGGCATGGTAAAATATATGCAAGTACTTAGTTTTTGCCGAGAGCAGCGTTCTTCTCTGGTTCCGGAGGTGTGAATAGGCTGTGTTGCTGGCTGCTTCTCCCTGAGGAAACTGTGGCTGAACGATAGTACCAGCCCACCGCAGCCACTCCCAGGAATGGTGCCCGAGTGCTCCTGGTGATTCAGGTCTGGTAAGTCCTCTCTGCTTCTGAACTGCCTCTTTCTCCCCCTGCCCCTCAGTTCGTTCTCTAACCTTGCTTTTGGTGCTCAAGGCTCCTAGCTTGTCATAAATATACTCGTTTCACTTGTATTTTTTGGTGTTTGTTGTCAAGAGGGCTCGCTGGAAGCATCTGTCTATTCTGCCATCTTGGCCCCACCTCTCTTTCCATTTTCTTTTGATGCTTCCTTCGACATTCAATACTTTGCCCATAGAATCCTTCAGAATTGCAACTTGAGACTTGAATTTTTCCTTCCATTCTTTCAGTTTGAGAAATGCCAAGTGTGTTCTCCCCTTTTGGTTTTCTATATCCAGGTCTTTGCACATTTCAATATAATACCTTACTTTGTCTTCTCAAGCTGTCCTTGGAAGTCTTCTATTCAGCTCTTTTACTTCATCAGTTCTTTCATTCGCTAGCTACTCGGTGTTCAAGAGCAAGTTTCAGAGTCTCTTTGGACATTCATTTTGGTCTTTTCTTTCTTAATTGTCTTTAATGACCTTTTACTTTCTTCATTTATGGTGTCCTTCATGCCATCCCACAACTCATCCGGTCTTTGATCATTACTGTTCAATGTGTCAAATCTATTCTTGAGATGGTGTCTAAATTCAGGTGGGATATATTCAAGGTTGTATTTTGGCTCTCTTGGACTTGTTTGAATTTTCTTCAGCTTCAACTTGAACTTGCATATGATCAGCTGATGTCCTGTTTTGCAGTCGGCCCCTGGCCTTGTTCAGACTACTGTCAGTCACCTAGAGCTCTCTTTGTCTTTCCTTCTCTCTTTCTGTGCCCTTCCTTTCCTGCTCAGTTCATTTTCCTTTCTCTTTCTTCATTGAGTCTCCCCTTTACCACCTCTTTTCCTTCTTATTTATGTATCAAGACACCAAAGGCAGCAGAGAACATTTATGTAATGTCTCTGGTGGTATTTGGGAGCAGAAGGAATGGCAGATTGCTGCTCTAGCATTTATTCCCCAATTTAAATAGGGAGAATATTAAATGCAGAATAGCAAGTGGGTACACTAAATTCTGTGGTGATAAAAAGGAAGTCTGAGTTGCAACATTAGGGTACAGAGGAGTTTTTGTGAGTTGGGTAGCCACTCTGTAGTGGCACAGTGGTTAAGAGCTCAGCTGCTAACCAAAAGGTCAGTAGTTCAAATCCACCAGGCACTCCTTGGAAACCCTATGGGGCAGTTCTACTCTGTCCTATAGGGTTGCTATAAGTCAGAATCAACTCGACGCCAAGGTGTTTTTTTTTTTTTTTTTTGGTGCTGATACTGTAGGACTCTTCCTGTGTCATCCCACAGAATTCCCACAGTAGGTGGGTGTCATTATTATTCCCAATTTGTAGGTGTGAAAACTAAGGCTTCAAGAGGACACCCATATAGCAATGGTCAAGCCAGGCTGTAGCCAGACCCCAGGGTTTGTACATCCCCCAACTTGCCTGATGTTGCCACAGATATGCTGCCTGCTGGTCATGTAACCTTGGTTCAGTCCTTGCTCTCTGGGCCTCAGTTTCTCCCAAAACCAAAACCAAACCCGTTGCTGCCAAGTCGATTCTGACTTATAACGACTCTATAGGACAGAGTGGAACTGTCCTATAGAGTTTCCAAGGAGTGGCTGTTGGATTCAAACTGCCGACCTTTTGGTTAGCAGCCAAGCTCTTAACCACTATGCCACCAGGGCAGTTTCCCCAACCAAACTCTTTATTGCCTCCACCAGCTCTAACTTTCTACTTTGGTTGCAAGCCTCTTTCTTTCCCTGCATCTGAAGTCACCATGAGGCAGGGAAGAAGAAAACAGCAGGAAACTTGCTGGCTCTGTGGGAATGCTCCAAGCTGTCTCAATGGCTGGAATGCCTTTAACTCAAGGGCAAAGTGAATGACAGGCTGAGTTTTGGTATACCAGGATAAAATAGGGAAAAGAGTAAATTTCGATTGTATGACAACTTCTAGGCCTGCGAAGAGAGTCATAAAAATCAGATTTTGCAGTGGGGAAAAGAAACCTCGCATTCCACATAAACCGGATTTATACCCAGGGAGTAGTTCTGGCAAGGGGAGAGTCTTGGTTTGTTAAATATTAAACAAAAAATATTAATAACCTGGGTCATTCTTCATGGCTGTCTCTGATGGTACAACCATCCCTAATTCACTTTTCCTCTTCACTGTCTTTTAGTTAAGCTGGTATTTGATTCTGGAAGAATTTATTTTATAGCCAGTGGTAAGCTTCCAAAATGTTTGCCAAAAGGTGGACTTTTAAGACCCGTTCCTTCTCTCCTTGAGAATGCAGGAGCAGCGGTGGGGGAGGGTACAAGACTCTTAAATATTTCCTGGCCACAAGTGCAGATGCAGCATGTCCTTGGCCTTGGGCTCCCCAGTCAAGGGGACATGCTTTCGGAGGGCATGCCAGTGGACCAGGCTTATGAGGATAATTGTATGTATCAAATCCAAATGCTTTAGGGCCGGAGAGGAAGGAGAAATAGGCTCTGTTACCCAGGAGTCCTACCAGATCAAAGTGATGGAGGAAAGGAGCTAATGGAAAGTGTCAGAACCTGCCTTTAGAAACAAAGGATAAGAAAGATCACTAGAGAACAGAAAATGAAAGTGAGTGAGGTTTAGCTTGAATTATGGCACAAGAGGGCGGCGAAAAGTTTCTGGAAGCGTACAATTAGGGCATTATAAATAATATATAAAGATATTAGTGCCTGTCTTACTTACTTCCCATCTACATTTAAAATACACCAGCTGTCTCCACTGTTTCATCAGGCACCGTGTGTAAAATGAGAACAGCATTCACGCCTGTACCTCAGTAGCCCAAGAGATGTAATTTTTGTGAATTCACAGCCATATTTTGTTTTTCTGTTTCTTATAGAAATGCTTGAAAAAAAAAAATCCCTGAACAAATAATAATTAACTGAAATTTTAAAAACACAAACTGCATGCCAAATAAAATGGTAGGCCGTTAGGAGCTCTTTAATAAATGCGTATGCTTTAAAGGGCTGCAGGTACCCGCTCATTTCAAAGTACTTTTTATAAAGCAGTTTACTCTCTGCCTGTTTTGAATAACGGTGCAAAAGTCATTCTTAAGCATGATAGACCTTTAACGTATCCTCTTCTTGCATGCTGTTCCTGAAAGTCTCAGTTTGAAGATTATACTTAATGGAATTGTCTGTCAATTTCAATCATTGTCATCTAGGCAGATGGCTCTTTGACTGTGCATTTAATATGCAGAAAACCCCCGTGCCTTTTCTGCTGGTGAGTTTGCCTCCCCACAACTCCCATTGTGTTGGGTAGCTTTCCTTTCGGAGAATTGTTTCCGTTAAACACGAGACATCGTGTATCATTACAAACAAATACATTCAGAGATGAATTTTTCTTTCCCTTTTATTTGTCCACCTCACTGATTAGTATTTTAAACGGCACCCTCATGGGGTTTGTCACATAGACGTTTGGTTAGAGAGGAATGTGAGCAGAGCTCCCATTGAAGCTGGAGCCACAAAGGCAGCTGGGTGGCTTGTGGGAGCAAGGTTTGGGCAGCCATCACACGCAGGCCTGAGCTTGATAATAGCCTCACCTCTCTTGCCTTGCTCTTGGAATATCAGCTACTGTCTGGGAAGCCAGGGTCCCCAGGCGGTCACAGTTTTTGGTATATATCCCTGGCTAGTGTGGGTTAGCCTTCTCTCCTGGCATTCTGCCTGTACCGTTATTTTCATTCTTACTTAGCATGTCTCCCAAGTGAGTGGAGCACGAGGGGCCTAAAGAACATGGGCTCAGAATTCTCATTTGTAATGGATACCAGACCACAAACACACTGCCAATAAGTCAATTTCAACTTACAGCAACCCTACAGGACAGAGTAGAACTACCCCATAGGGTTTCTAAGGCTGTAATCTTTACACATGATACATGAGATTGAATGCTGCTGTCTACCTATCAAAGCATACACTGTCATGCGGTGTCAGTGGAAGAAACCCAGGTTCAAAGGACAAGCTATTCTCCTGACTCTTGTTTCTTGGTGACATGGGGTCCCCATGTCTCCCTGCTCACTTCTCTTTTTTATATCTCAAAAGAGATTGGGTTCAAACAATCTAATCCTGTAGATTGAGTCCTGCCTCATTAACGTAACTCTCTCTGATCTGGCCTCATTAACATCAAAGAGGTAGAATTTACAACACACAGGAAAATCACATCAGATCACAAAATGGTGGACAATCGTACAACACTGGGAATCGTGGTCTAGCTAAGTTGACACACAGACTTTTGGGGATACTTTTCAATCCATAACATTTGGTAAACTTTTTATTTGTAAGGAGGGAAAGTTCACATTAAAATAATGATAGAAAGTACAACACAGTACATACATAAGCCAGTAACATAAAACCAAAAAACCAAACCCGTTGCCATCAAGTCAATTTCAACTCAAAGTGATTCTATAGGACAGAGTAGAACTGCCCCGTAGAGTTTCCAAGGAGTAACTGGTGGGTTTGAACTGCCAACCTTTTGGGTAGCAGCTGTAGCTCTTAACCACTAGCCACTAGCGTTTCCTGCCAGTAACATAGGCATTTATTATGATTATCAAGACACATGTGTTATAGGTTATATGTCTACTGTACCATTATAAGCCTGGCAGCACAATCAATGATCACATGGTATACAAGAGACATGAGATACACATGTTGAGTGCAGGAAGCTGTTATATCTAGTATGTCGCATTCTCTGATTGGAATCTCTGAGCTCTATTACAACCTCAAGGGACAATGGACGTATATTTGGTCGGACGTTACGCAACTGGGTGCTATTCGGTCTGTGACTATACACATATTTAGGTTTGGGTCATGAGCCGCCTAGGTAGGGTGAGAGGGGGAATACTGGAGGAAACCTTCAGCTGAGCCCCTGGCCATTAGAAACGATGACTGTGAACCAATCATGTGAGTCCAGAGGAGAGCGCTATTTGATTCACAAAAATAATAATTTGCACCCTTGCTGGATGGCACCCTGAGCACGCTGTTCACTGAGCTGCAGTACCCGTGTACGACCCACATGTTGTGTTACAGATGCGTCTTCGTTAGTGAACAGAGTGGCATTAGAAGCGGGTGTGTTGAATCATTTAATATCATTGCTCTTAATGTCCAGAAAAAAAGAAATTGAGGTTTTTTTCCCCCCCATTAGAGTTAATAAGACTGGAAAGACTAAATTTTTGTTAGGAAGGCAAAAGCATTCTAATAAATTCTCTGTTTCTATGAAACCGGGCTGTGGACGGAAACGTTTAAAACTTGGCCACCGTCACCATCTTTCCGAGGGGAAGCCTTGTGGTCCGTGTGAACTCAGCTACTCTGCTCTTTTCTGCTACCTCTTTGGGAGATGAAACCTCACAGCCCAGAAGGGCTTTTTTTTTTCTAACCCACATTCTTCTGAAATTAAATTGAGAGCCCCCTTTCTCCAGGAAGCCCTCTCTGGTCAAGCTCTGTGCTAACCCCACTCCAAGCCACTTCCAGACTCAGCTTCGATTGTCTCCCAAAAGCAGAACCTGAGACAAGGGGACTGGGGGATGGGAAGTTTATTTGGGAGATGACTCTGGGGAGCAGAAGAGAGGGGCTAGAGAAAGTGAGATGGAGAGGAGGACAAGCCCAGCGGAGAACGTGTATTGAGGTCACTACTGTGGACACGGGGGCCTGGAGTCCACCAGGACCGCCTGAGAAGCCTGCAGGACCTCTCCAGGGCTGTCTGTCCAAGGCTTGGGTGGCAGGTGCTTTAGTCAAGAGTAACTTGGGTTGGGATCCAGTGGAATCCCAAGGCATCAGAGAAGACCCCGGGGCTGGAAGAAAATCTGTGAGCACTTGAGGTGACAGCTGGCCAGCATGAGGAGGTCTGGGCTTGCGTGGGACTGTCCATCCAGCTGTGGCTGAAATCAGAGGGGGAATGGGAAGTGGGTGCCCGAGGCGCTGCCTCAGTGGTAATAAAGGAAATGAATGTTTGTCGAGTATCTATATATCAGTCACTCATCAACAAACACAGGAGTCCCTGGGTGGTACAAAAGTTTAAGTGTTCAGCTGGTAACTGAAAGGTTGGAGGTCTGAGTCTACCCAGGTGCACCTCAGAAGAAAGGCCTGGCGATCTACTTCTGAAAGATGACAGCCATTGAAAACCTTTATGACTAATCTGACACATGTGAGGTCACCATGAGGTGGAATCAAGTCCAGAGCAACTGGTATACCCATTGCTGCCTGGTCAACTCCAACTCGTAGCGACCTAATAGGACAGAGTAGAACTGCCCCATAGGGCTTCCAGGGAGTGACTGGTGGATTTGAACTGCCAACCTTTCAGTTAGCAGCCGAGCTCTTAACCACCATACCACCAAAGCTCCTAGGGTAGCTGGTATAGAGATCCTATTATTTGTCAGGCACTCTTCTAGGCTCTAGGGATGCTATAGTGAATGGTACAAAATAAATACACAATTTCAGGTGGGATAGTCTATGAAAAAAGACAAGGCAGGATAAGGGGTTAGAGTAGAAGGGGTGGTACATTTTTACTGCGGATAACGTGGTCAGGAAAGGCCTTTGTGAGGAGGTAGCGTTGAATAAATTAAGGAACAAGCCAAGAGAGTGTGGCGGTGTCCAGATGAAGAGCAGTAAGAGAAAGGGCCGTGACGGGGGAGGAAGCCAGTAAACCAGTTGCTGTCCAATGGACCGTGGCTCATGGCAAACCTGTGTGTGTCAGAGTAAGTGGCTGATTTTTTGGAAGTAAATCACCTGGTCTTTCTTCCAAGGCACCTCTGGCTGGACTGGAACCTCCAACCTTGTTGTGAGCAGCCAAGCATGTTAACTGTGTGCCTGCCCAGGTACTGTGGGGAGGGAGGAGACTATATTTGAACTGCAAGAAAGCTAGTGAGACTGGAGCCAAGCGGGCAAGAGGGGGTGGGGGAAACTGAGACTTGAGAGATAGGTGGGCAAGGCTGGGCTAGGGGAGGTTGGATATTGTCCTCTCTGTGATAGGAGGCTGTCGGGGGGCAGTGATGTAACCTGATTAAGCTTCTCGGTAAGAGTTTTGAATCCAGTTTTGTACTACATCTTTTACATGTTCTAACTTTTCATCCTCACAACAGCCCTATGAGGTTTGAGGGATAGGAAGGTAGGCAACGTTCCCAAGGTGGCACGATTATCACACAGGGATGGGATTTCCTGCTAGTCCACTTCAGTGCTTGTATGCCATTTGCCTGACTGTGCCCTGGAGCCCCACCAGACAGCAAACTCTTCCAGAAACTGGGTCCTTTTGCTTCCTTCTACCTCCCACGGCACCCATACTGCCCACACCTGCTGTTCCCTGAGTGAAGGGCTGTCCTTTGTGGGGGGAATGCGCAGCCTTGGGGCAGAAAGGCCCAGCTACTGGTGGGCCTGGCTGTGGCATTTTGTCCTGACACTGCCTCTCTACTTACCCTCTCTGGAGCTGACATTTCTGCAGGCATATGGCTTTCCTGGATCAGTATAGCCGGGTCGCTTCTGTTGAGGGTGGAGGGCAGCCCAACGCAGAGGGTTTTGAAGTACAAAGTTTGAGCCTCTTGATAGATGAGTGAGAGACCAAGGCAGAAGAAGGAGGTAGAAGGGACTGACATTTTGCTATTTTTCCATCCATAAAAATAAACTCCAACTACTTTGACAATTTGGTTTGAGCCAATATTCTGGCCTATTTGTGGCTTCTTTCATCCATTGCCTGAGAAGGAAGGTGTTAATTTTTCTTCTGCATTTAGAGGAAGTTTCTTTGACCAGAAGGAACATTGGGTCAGCTTACCCTTTAAAGGTGGCAACTCCAATTTAGAAGATTTAAGCTTGAGAAAATGTGCTCTCTGCTAAGAGCCCAGGAGCAGAGCCATAAAAAACTCACTCCCCAGTCCCACAGGCAGTGTTTTATGTGGGTTCATTCCGAAGCTCTCACGGTGTAGTGAAGGTGGGAGTGACTGCTGTTCGTGGATAGTGCAGCGTAGGCTGGCCTCAGGGTCAGTGGGCAGCTCGCTCTGCCCCTGCTTTGAGGAAGAACAGCGCCCGGTCAGAGAGGTGTCCTGCTTAAGGCAAAAATCAGGTAGCAACTTAAAAGCTCTGAAAAAGCTGGCTAATCAAGGCAGTGATGTCTGATCTGCTGAAGCTTGGTGCCTTCAGAGGTCAGTATTGGGGGGACTCAGAGTCAATTAGAAGGAAAAGCCAGGGGCTGTGTCCGTTTCCCTGTGATCCAGGTCTGAGCATCATGAAGACAGGTGGGTGGGTCTCACTTGCCAATTTTCAGCATATCAACTTTAGACTTTTCTGACGCACACCTGAAGCTTTAGAACAAAAAGAAAAGGAAGACCAATTTCAGTGTTATTAGCCAAAGAAATGCAATAACCCAAGAAGAAAGTTCTAAGTAAAACTATAAATAACCTCCAAGTCAAAAACCAATTCATATTAATTCTGACTCATAGCGACCTGCCCCATAGAGTTTACAAGGAGTGGCTGGTGGATTTGCATTGCTGATCTTTCGGTTAGCAGCCTAGCTCTTAACGACTTCACCACCAGGGCTCTAAATAATGTCTGGGAGGGTGAAATAAGGCAATGGGAGCAACTTCCTTTGGGTTTGACTTTAGGGAAAACAATCATGATAAACACACAAATCTCCTTCAGTGATCCTAATAAGAGGTGCAGTCCTTCGGTTGAATGGAACTGACCCAAGAGAGAAATTCCAGTCTCTTCAATGTGTGGCTCAAGTTGCTATAGCTCGGGTGATAAGCTGATTAAGTCTTTGAATGCAGAAGTGACTATGAAGATATGAGCTGTGATCAAGTTCTGGAGACCTAAAGATTTCCCCCAAAACTAGCAGAGTCATTATAATTGTCGTAGTAGTTATGATAAACCAAAAAAAACCAAACCTGTTGCCATCAAGTTGATTCTGACTCATAGTGACCCTATAGGACAGAGTAGAACTGCCCCGTAGAGTTTCCAAGGAGCACCTAGTAGATTCAAACTGCTGACATTTTGGTTAACAGCCGTAGAACTTAACCACTATGCCACCAGGTTTTCCAGTAGTTATGATAGTCAATATTTATGGAGCTTTCATATACCTGGCACTGAGTACTTTTCATGCATTGTCACAGTAAAGCAGGTTGAATCATTAGCCTGTTTTACAGGTGAAGAAATTGAGGCACAAACTACCTGGACCAGGTTTACCCTAATAGGGGGCAGAGCTGGAATTTGATTGCAGGTGTCTGATTCCATAGTGTGCTTGCTCTTTTAACCCTCAGGCTGGACTCCCTCTCTCGGGCAGACACATGTGGTCTAAAGGGATATTGGCCCAAAGGTCTCTGGTATCAGATTGTGCCTGACTGGGAAAGTAGCAAAAGGATTGGAAGATGCCCGGAGTAGTGGCTGCAGTAACTATAAAAAATACCACGCATATAATCTGTGCGTCCCCCAGTGCCTTGGTTGGGAGCAGAAATGTTAGAAATTCTAAGCTGTCTGAACATGTATTTGAATATAGAGAGGGCTAGAGATTTGTCTTTGAGTGACTACAGTCTTCTAAAAACTCTACAATCCTCCTGTCTGTCCTTACTACCTCTGAGGGTTGGGCTTTTCTCGAGAAACTTTCTGTACCCATTACATCCTTTTTGGGGGTAATAAAAAGCATTTGTTTCTGTGGTGGTGGTGATGGGGCTTGGGAAACAAGTGTTCTGGGTAATAGTGGGCTGACCAAGCTCAAGACATTGAAAACGGAGGAAGGTAACACCCATCTCTTCCTCTAACCTCCACTTTCCAAAAAACAAAACAAACCAAGAGATGATCCCAATCCTCTAAGTTTGACCTCTTTCGGGGGGAACATGAAGGGACTAGATAGTATCTTGACATCTGAGAAAAATCACTATTTGATTAAGACATTTCATAGCCTGGTAGCACCAATTCATCTGTAGAGATGATGGGAGGTCTGGGGAAAATAACTATGTTGGAAAGAGTTTCTGAGCTGTTGAAAAGGACAATGCAAACAGAGCTTAATTAGGAGCATGGGCTAATGGAATCAAGAGGGAGGCAAGATGAATTCATTACATTAATAATAAACCTGAAGTTAGGGAAAGACAAGCAGATGGAAAGAAAGGAACACATAACGCGTTATGTTTCATTTCTTCCGAATAAAGTGTAGTGTGCTGAAATGTAGCAAGATTATCCATCCTCTCCATCTGCTTTTGTCTAAGTAAATTCCGGTTTTTCATGAATGTAATGAATTTTCAGCTTGTAATTTGCTGTCTCCATTGTGCGTGGTGCTGAGAAGACTGGAGTTGCTCTCTTTAAAGCCCATTTCCAGCAGGCTTTTTTTCAGACATGGGACCTCCATTAAGCACCAAGGCCTCGCAAAGCATCAGTGAAAATGTTCAAAGTCGTCCTGCTCTCAGCATGGGTGGGATGTTCTATCGAGGCAGCTGCCTGGGGAACATGCATTAAACAGGTTGGCAGAGAAGGAGAGTGGTCTGGATGGGTCTCTTTTCTTGTGTGTGCTCTGGGAGTGAGGAGAATGTTCACTGAAGCTCAGCTCCCACCTCACTGGCCACTCTTATTTTACTGCATGTCTTTTTTCATGAACTCTGCACGAGAAGTTTCATCTCCCTGTACCCCTGCTCTCTGAATTATTATTCTTTTTTTTGTTGTTGTTAGGTACTGTCAAGCGGTTCTGACTCATAACAATCCTATGTACGACAGAACAAAACACTGCCCAGTCCTGTGCCATCCTCACAGTTGTTGCTATATCTGAGCCCATTCTTGCAGCCACTGTGTCAATCCATCTCATTGAGAATCTTCCTCTTTTTGGCTGACCCTCTACTTTACCAAGCATGATGTCCTTCCCCAGGGACTGGTCCCTCCTGATAAAATGTCCAAAGTATGTACAATGCAGTTTTGTCATCCTTGCTTCCTTTCTGACCGTACTTCTTCCAAGACAGATTTGTTGATTCTTTTGGCAGTCCGTGGTATATTCAATATTCTTCACCAACACCACAATTCAAAGGGATTGATTCTTCTTCGGTCTTCCTTATTCGTCGTCCAGCTTTCGCATGCGTATGAGACAATTGAAAATATCATGGTTTAGGTCAGGTGCACCTTAGTCCTTAAAGTGATATCTTTGCTTTTTAGCACTTTAAAGAGGTCTCATGCAGCCTGAAGCAGGTATAGTTTCTTTTCGTGTGCCATAATAAGACAACTTCCAGTTTTAGACTTGCCATGACTGCATCATGGTTATTGCTATCACTCTTCGCCATGAAATTCTTCCTAACTTTTACTCTCCTCCTTGCTGTCAGCTTTAGTCACACTCACAAAATACAGTGTTACTAAAGCCCTCGAGCTTGAGCTTCTGGATGATGCCGTCTTACCCAATGATAGCAGCACAGTATTACACCAGGCTTTCCCCCTTCCTCTCTGTAGATGTGGACCTGTGCTGTCCAATATAGTAGTCACTACATAGGCATGGAGGAGCCCTGGTGGAGCAGTGGTTGAAGTGCTCAGCTGCCTTAGAACGCCCGGATTTATGTCTCCTCTCCCTAAACTCCTGTTAACTTTTAATTAAACTCTGCACTCAGTTCTGGGTGGGCACTCAGTTACTTACTTTCCCTCATTGTTTCTTCTAATTTTATGTGTGCGAGTTTTGTATGCCTGAACACGATTGTAGTTTCTCCCTTCACAAGTGGTTACTGAATGCCTTCATTTGCTAATTACTGTGCTTTGTGGACACTGGGGATTCAGCGATGAGAAATGCAGACATGGTCCTTGGCCTTAGGGAGCTTGAGTGCTAATGGAGAAGAGTTAAGCAGTAACCACCCAAATAAAGAGCAATTGCAGAGGGGCGGAGCCAAGATGGCGGACTAGGCAGACGTTACCTCAGATCCCTCTTACAACAAAGACACGGAAAAACAAGTGAATCGATCACATACATAACAATCTACGAACCCTGAACAACAAACACGGATTTAGAGACGGAGAACGAACTAATACGGGGAAGCAGCGATAGTTTCCAGAGCCTGGAGCCAGCGTACCAGTCAGGTACGGCACAAGCACAGAGACCTGCTCCACCCCCCTGAACTAACCCCGGGAGGGGGACCAGCCGGTTCCACGGGCGGCGTGGGACGCAGCCGGTAGGAGAAGTCCCCGGGAGGCAGTGACTGATCTTGGAGCAGAAAGAGCAGCATCCGAGCCGGGGAACCGTCCCGCAGGGATTTGGACTGCTCGCAGGTACGCCATAAACACGGAGAGTTGCTCCACCCCCTGAACTAACCCCGGGAAGGGGACCAGCCGGGTCGCGCGGGCGGCGTGGGACGCAGCCGGTAGGAGAAGTCCCCGGGAGGCAGCGACTGGTATTGGAGTGGGGAGAACAGCGTTCCAGCCGGGACACTTGGTCGCGGCACAAGCACGGGGAGCTACTCCACCCATCTGAACTAACCCCGGGAGGGGGCCCACCTGGTTCACGGGGGCGGCACGGCCACGCGGCTGGAGGGACGAGAAGTCCCCGGGAGGCAGCGACTGATTTTGGAGTTGAGAGTGCACCGTCTCAGTAGGGGAGCCTTGACGCTGGGCGTGGGGCTGGAAGCGGAGGATCTGACCGTGACTCCAGTGGGCCAGACCCCCTGGGGGCAATCTCCACACAGCCAGCACACATAGGCGACGCGCCCGCGGGAATCTCAGATATAACAGTCATTCCAAGCAAGACAAGCAACTCTGGCTATATTCTGAGGTGCTACTCTCCTATCTCTCTGTTCCCTCCCCCACCCTCCCCAGGCGGCTTCATTAACATCTGAATAGCCTGAGCCAGAGGGAGAACTCTGATAGGGATCTGACTGCAGTTTTTTTTTAGCGGATTTTCTGGAAAAACTAGTTTCCCAGTGATGGCTCGGAGACAACAATCCATATCAAACCACTTAAAGAAGCAGACCGTGACAGCTTCTCCAACCCCCCAAACAAAAGAATCAAAATCTTTCCCAAATGAAGATACAATTTTGGAATTATCAGATACAGAATATAAAAAACTAATTTACAGAATGCTTAATGATATCACAAATGAAATTAGGATATCTGCAGAAAAAGCCAAGGAACACACTGATAAAACTGTTGAAGAACTCAAAAAGATTATTCAAGAACATACTGGAAAAATTAATAAGTTGCAAGAATCCATAGAGAGACAGCATGTAGAAATCCAAAAGATTAACAATAAAATAACAGAATTAGACAACACACTAGGAAGTCAGAGGAGCAGACTCGAGCAATTAGAATGCAGACTGGGACATCTGGAGGACCAGGGAATCAACACCAACATAGCTGAAAAAAAATCAGATAAAAGAATTAAAAAAAATGAAGAAACCCTAAGAATTATGTGGGACTCTATCAAGAAGGATAACCTGCGGGTGATTGGAGTCCCAGAACAGGGAGGGGGGACAGAAAACACAGAGAAAATAGTTGAAGAACTTCTGACAGAAAACTTCCCTGACATCATGAAAGACGAAAGGATATCTATCCAAGATGCTCATCGAACCCCATTTAAGACTGATACAAAAAGAAAAACACCAAGACATATTATCATCAAACTCACCAAAACCAAAGATAAACAGAAAATTTTAAAAGCAGCCAGGGAGAAAAGAAAGGTTTCCTTCAAGGGAGAATCAATAAGAATATGTTCTGACTACTCAGCAGAAACCATGCAGGCAAGAAGGGAATGGAACGACATATACAGAACACTGAAGGAGAAAAACTGCCAACCAAGGATCATATATCCAGCAAAACTCTCTCTGAAATATGAAGGCGAAATTAAGATATTTACAGACAAACACAAGTTTAGAGAATTTGCAAAAACCAAACCAAAGCTACAAGAAATACTAAAGGATATTGTTTGGTCACAGAACCAATAATATCAGATATCAGCACAACACAAGGTCACAAAACAGAACGTCCTGATATCAACTCAAATAGGGAAATCACAAAAACAAACAAATTAAGATTAATTAAAAAAAAAATACACATAACAGGGAATTATGGAAGTCAATAGGTAAAAGATCACAATAATCAAAAAGAGGGACTAAATACAGGAGGCATTGAACTGCCATATGGAGAGTGATACAAGGCGATATAGAACAATACAAGTTAGGTTTTTACTTAGAAAAATAGGGGTATATAATGAGGTAACCACAAAAAGGCATAACAACTCTATAACTCAAGACAAAAACCAAGAAAAACGTAACGACTCAACTAACATAAAGTCAAACACTATGAAAATGAGGATCTCACAATTTACTAAGAAAAACGCCTCAGCACAAAAAAGTGTGTGGAAAAATGAAATTGTCAACAACACACATAAAAAGGCATCAAAATGACAGCACTAAAAACTTATTTATCTATAATTACCCTGAATGTAAATGGACTAAATGCACCAATAAAGAGACAGAGAGTCACAGACTGGATAAAGAAACACGATCCATCTATATGCTGCCTACAAGAGACACACCTTAGACTTAGAGACACAAACAAACTAAAACTCAAAGGATGGAAAAAAGTATATCAAGCAAACAATAAGCAAAAAAGAAGAGGAGTAGCAATATTAATTTCTGACAAAATAGACTTTAGACTTAAATCCACCACAAAGGATAAAGAAGGACACTATATAATGATAAAAGGGACAATTGATCAGGAAGACATAACCATATTAAATATTTATGCACCCAATGACAGGGCTGCAAGATACATAAATCAAATTTTAACAGAACTGAAAAGCGAGATAGATACCTCCACAATTATAGTAGGAGACTTCAACACACCACTTTCAGAGAAGGACAGGACATCCAGTAAGAAGCTAAACAGAGACACGGAAGATCTAATTACAACAATCAACCAACTTGACCTCATTGACTTATACAGAACTCTCCACCCAACTGCTGCAAAATACACTTTTTTTTCTAGCGCACATGGAACATTCTCTAGAATAGACCACATATTAGGTCATAAAACAAACCTTTGCAGAGTCCAAAACATCGAAATATTACAAAGCATCTTCTCAGACCACAAGGCAATAAAACTAAAGATCAATAACAGAAAAACGAGGGAAAAGAAATCAAATACTTGGAAAATGAACAATACCCTCCTGAAAAAAGACTGGGTTATAGAAGACATCAAGGAGGGAATAAGGAAATTCATAGAATGCAACGAGAATGAAAATACTTCCTATCAAAACCTCTGGGACACAGCAAAAGCAGTGCTCAGAGGCCAATTTATATCAATAAATGCACACATACAAAAAGAAGAAAGAGCCAAAATCAGAGAACTGTCCCTACAACTTGAACAAATAGAAAGTGAGCAACAAAAGAATCCATCAGGCTCCAGAAGAAAACAAATAATAAAAATTAGAGCTGAACTAAATGAATTAGAGAACAGAAAAACAATCGAAAGAATTAACAAAGCCAAAAGCTGGTTCTTTGAAAAAATTAACAAAATTGATAAACCATTGGCTAGACTGACTAAAGAAATACAGGAAAGGAAACAAATAACCCGAATAAGAAATGAGAAGGGCCACATCACAACAGAACCAAATGAAATTAAAAGAATCATTTCAGATTATTATGAAAAATTGTACTCTAACAAATTTGAAAACCTAGAAGAAATGGATGAATTCCTGGAAAAACACTACCTACCTAAACTAACACATTCAGAAGTAGAACAACTAAATAGACCCATAACAAAAAAAGAGATTGAAACGGTAATCAAAAAACTCCCAACAAAAAAAAGTCCTGGCCCGGACGGCTTCACTGCAGAGTTCTACCAAATTTTCAGAGAAGAGTTAACACCACTACTACTAAAGGTATTCCAAAGCATAGAAAATGACGGAATACTACCCAACTCATTCTATGAAGCCACCATCTCCCTGATACCAAAACCAGGTAAAGACATTACAAAAAAAGAAAATTTTAGACCTATATCCCTCATGAACATTGATGCAAAAATCCTCAACAAAATTCTAGCCAATAGAATCCAACGACACATCAAAAAAATAATTCACCCTGATCAAGTGGGATTTATACCAGGTATGCAAGGCTGGTTTAATATCAGAAAAACCATTAATGTAATCCATCACATAAATAAAACAAAAGACAAAAACCACATGATCTTATCAATTGATGCAGAAAAGGCATTTGACAAAGTCCAACACCCATTCATGATAAAAACTCTTACCAAAATAGGAATTGAAGGAAAATTCCTCAACATAATAAAGGGCATCTATGCAAAGCCAACAGCCAATATCACTCTAAATGGAGAGAACCTGAAAGCATTTCCCTTGAGAACGGGAACCAGACAAGGATGCCCTTTATCACCACTCTTATTCAACATCGTGTTGGAAGTCTTAGCCAGGGCAATCAGGCTAGACAAAGAAATAAAAGGTATCCGGATTGGCAAGGAAGAAGTAAAGTTATCACTATTTGCAGATGACATGATTATATACACAGAAAACCCTAAGGAATCCTCCAGAAAACTACTGAAACTAATAGAAGAGTTTGGCAGAGTCTCAGGTTATAAAATAAACATACAAAAATCACTTGGATTCCTCTACATCAACAAAAAGAACACCGAAGAGGGAATAACCAAATCAATACCATTCACAGTAGCCCTCAAGAAGATAAGATACTTAGGAATAAATCTTACCAAGGATGTAAAAGACCTATACAAAGAAAACTACAAAGCTCTACTACAAGAAATTCAAAAGGACATACTTAAGTGGAAAAACATACCTTGCTCATGGATAGGAAGACTTAACATAGTAAAAATGTCTATTCTACCAAAAGCCATCTATACATTTAACGCACTTCCGATCCAAATTCCAATGTCATATTTTAAGGGGATAGAGAAACAAATCACCAATTTCATATGGAAGGGAAAGAAGCCCCGGATAAGCAAAGCACTACTGAAAAAGAAGAAGAAAGTGGGAGGCCTCACCTTACCTGACTTCAGAACCTATGATACAGCCACAGTAGTCAAAACAGCCTGGTATTGGTACAACAACAGACACATAGACCAATGGAACAGAATTGAGAACCCAGACATAGATCCATCCACGTATGAGCAGCTGATATTTGACAAAGGACCAGTGTCAATTAACTGGGGAAAAGACAGCCTTTTTAACAAATGGTGCTGGCATAACTGGATATGCATTTGCAAAAAAATGAAACAGGACCCATACCTCACACCATGCACAAAAACTAACTCCAAGTGGATCAAAGACCTAAACATAAAGACTAAAACGATAAAGATCATGGAAGAAAAAATTGGGACAACCCTAGGAGCCCTAATACAAGGTATAAACAGAATACAAAACATTACCAAAAATGATGAAGAGAAACCCGATAACTGGGAGCTCCTAAAAATCAAACACCTATGCTCATCTAAAGACTTCACCAAAAGAGTAAAAAGACCACCTACAGATTGGGAAAGAATTTTCAGCTATGACATCTCCGACCAGCGCCTGATCTCTAAAATCTACATGATTCTGTCAAAACTCAACCACAAAAAGACAAACAACCCAATCAAGAAGTGGGCAAAGGATATGAACACACATTTCTCTAAAGAAGATATTCAGGCAGCCAACAGATACATGAGAAAATGCTCTCGATCATTAGCCATTAGAGAAATGCAAATTAAAACTACGATGAGATTCCATCTCACACCAGCAAGGCTGGCATTAATCCAAAAAACACAAAATAATAAATGTTGGAGAGGCTGCGGAGAGATTGGAACTCTTATACACTGCTGGTGGGAATGTAAAATGGTACAACCACTTTGGAAATCTATCTGGCATTATCTTAAACAGTTAGAAATAGAACTACCATACAACCCAGAAATCCCACTCCTAGGAATATACCCTAGAGATACAAGAGCCTTCATACAAACAGATATATGCACACCCATGTTTATTGCAGCTCTGTTTACAATAGCAAAAAGTTGGAAGCAACCAAGGTGTCCATCAACGGATGAATGGTTAAATAAATTGTGGTATATTCACACAATGGAATACTACGCATCGATAAAGAACAGTGACGAATCTCTGAAACATTTCATAACATGGAGGAACCTGGAAGGCATTATGCTGAGCGAAATTAGTCAGAGGCAAAAGGACAAATATTGTATAAGACCACTATTATAAGATCTTGAGAAACAGTAAACCTGAGAAGAACACATACTTTTGTGGTTACGAGGGGGGGAGGGAGGGAGGGTGGGAGAGGGTTTTTTTTATTGATTAATCAGTAGATAAGAACTGCTTTAGGTGAAGGGAAAGACAACACTCAATACATGGAAGGTCAGCTCAATTGGACTGGACCAAAAGCAAAGAAGTTTCCGGGATAAAATGAATGCTTCAAAGATCAGCGGAGCAAGCGCGGGGGTCTGGGGAGCATGGTTTGCGGGGACTTCTAAGTCAATTGGCAAAATAATTCTATTATGAAATCATTCTGCATCCCACTTTGAAATGTGGCGTCTGAGGTCTTAAATGCTAACAAGCAGCCATCTAAGATGCAGCAATTGGTCTCAACCCACCTGGAGCAAAGAAAAATGAAGAACACCAAGCCCACATGACAACTAAGAGCCCAAGAGACAGAAAGGGCCGCATGAACCAGAGACCTACATCATCCTGAGACCAGAAGAACTAGTTGGTGCCCGGCCACAATTGATGACTGCCCTGACAGGGAGCTCAGCAGAGGACCCCTGAGGGAGCAGGAGATCAGTGGGATGCAGACCCCAAATTCTCATAAGAAGACCAAACTTAATGGTCTGACTGAGACTGGAGGAATCCCGGCGGCCATGCTCCCCAGACCTTCAGTTGACACAGGACAGGAACCATCCCCGAAGACAACTCATCAGAAATGAAAGGGACTGGTCAGCGGGTGGGAGAGAGATGCTGATGAAGAGTGAGCTAATTATATCAGGTGGACACTTGAGATTGTGTTGGCAACTCTTGTCTGGAGGGGGGATGGGAGGATAGAGAGAGAGGGAAGCCGGCAAAATTGTCAAGAAAGGAGAGACTGAAAGGGCTGACTCAAGACGGGGAGAGTAAGTGGGAGTAGGGAGTGAGATGTATGTAAACTTATATGTGACAGACTGATTGGATTTGTAAACGTTCACTTGAAGCTTAATAAAAGTTATTATAAAAAAAAAAAAAAAAGATTACAGCCTAGAAAACCCTACGTGGCTGTTCTACTCTGTCACATGGGGTCACTATGAGTCGGAACTGACGCGATGGCACCCAACAACGACATTCTCCATGCCCGTTCTTTTTGTGTTCTCTCTTCTCCTGGCAATGCCTTGGCCTGGCTACTCATCCCAAAACCACAGCCAACATGGCAATAACATAGATGTCCAACAACAGGGGATTGACTAAGCAAACCCGTTCGCTGTAATACTTCAGGGCGTCATTAATAATGTTGGGGTGAAGTAATTGCTGATGTTACACGAGTAATAATGGCAGCTACTTGGCCATCTATTGTACACCAGGGTCAGTGTTAATAACTTCCATATTTTACTTCATTTAATCCTCTTAGCACAGGGAGATTGGTTCCACTTTTGTCCCCAGTTTATACCTGAAGAAATTAAGGCTTAAGTATCTTGCCAAAAAGATGCTAAATTAGTATATGGTTCAGCAAGGATAAAACGCTGGCCTCTCTGATTACAAAGTCCATGTTCCTCACTTATGCCATCTGTCTCTCATTGGAATATAACTATGCTGCACTATTAAGGGAAAAAGGCAGACTATTAAATAATAAGTGCACCTTCCAGCTCAGCCTTTTTAGTACCAAAAGGCAATGCAGCTAAATGTGAAATTTTTATCTCCGGGTGGTTAATTACAGGAGATTTTTGCATGTGTAATTAGAGTTAACCAAAAGCAATAAAAAGGTCTCCATGTGAAAAAAAAAAAAAAGAGCAATTGCAAAACTTAGTGTCAAATTTAAATTAACTTTTTTGAGAAAAATTATATACAGTAAAATTCACACACCTAAAGCGTAGACCCCTATGCATGTATCTGTTTGTTGTATTGCGGGGAATTGCATGTTGCTGTGATGCTGGAAGCTATGCCACTGGTATTCAACTACCAGCAAGGTTACCCAAGGTGGACAGGTTTCAGCTGAGCCTCCAGACTAACACAGACTATGAAGAAGGACTTGGCGGTCTACTTCTGAAAAGAATTTGCCAGTGAAAACCTTATGAATAGCAGCGGAACTTGTCTGATATAGTTCCGGAAGATGAGCCACTCAGGCTGGAAGGCACTCAAAATACGACAGGGGAAGAGCTGCCTCCTCGAAGTAGATATCTGATGGACCTCACCAGATGGAGTACACAGGAATCAAATAGACTACATCTGTGGAAAGAGACGATGAAAAAGCTCTATATCATTAGTCAGAACAAGGCCAACTGCTAAACAGACCGTCAATTACTCGTATGCAAGTTCAAATTGAAACTGAAGAAAATTAGAACAAGTCTACAAGAGCTAAAATACAGCCCTGAGTATATCCCACCTGAATTTAGAGACCATCTCAAGAATAGATTTCATGTATTGAACACTAATGACCAAAGACCAGACAAGTTGTGAAATGACATCAAGGACATCATACATGAAGAAAGCAAGCAGTCACTAAAAAGACAGGAGAGAAAGAAAAGACCTAAATGGATATCAGAAGAGACTCTCAAACTTGCTCTTAAACACTGAGTAGCTAAAGCAAAAGGAAATAATGATGAAGTAAGAGAGGTGAACAGAACATTTCAAAGGGTGACACAAGAAGACAAAATAAAGTATTATGATGACATGTGCAAAGACCTGGAGATAGAAAACCAAAAGGGAAGAACATGCTCTGCATTTCTCAAGATGAAGGAACTGAAGAAAAAATTCAAACCTTGAGTTGTAATACTGAAGAATTCTGTGGGGAAAATATTAAATGTCACAGGAAACATCAAAAGAAGATGGAAGGAATACACATAGAGCTACTATACCAAAAAGAATTGGTTGATGTTCAGTCAATTCAGGAAGCAACGTATGATCAGAACCCAATGGTACTAGAGGAAGAAGTCCAAGCTGCACTGAAGGCATTGGCAAAAAACAAGGCTCCAGGAATTGACAGAATACCAATTGAGATATTTCAACAAACGGATGCACCACTGGAAGTGCTCACTCATCTATGCCAAGAAGTTTGGAAGACAGCCACCTGGCCAACCAACTGGATGAGATCCATATTTATGCCTATTCCCAAGAAAGGTGATCCAACCAAATGCGAAAATTATTGAACAATATCAATATCACATGCAAGTAAAATTTTGCTGAAGATCGTTCAAAAGCAGCTGCAGCAGCATATCGACAGTGAATAGCCAGAAATTCAAGTCCAGTTTAGAAGAGGACATGGAACCAGGGATATCATTGCTGATGTCAGATGGATCCTGGTTGAAAGCAGAGAATACGGAAAGATGTTTACCTGTGTTTTATTGACTGTGCTCGGGCATTCGGCTGTGTGAATCATAACAAATTATGGATAACATTGTGAAGAATGGGAATTCCAGAACACTTAATTGTGCTTATGAGGAATCTCTACATGGATCAAAAGACAGTTGTCTGAACAGAGCAAGGGGATACTATGTGGTTTAAAGTCAGGAAAGGTGTGCATCAGTGTCATAGCCTTTCACCATACCTATTCAGTCTGTATGCTGAGCGGATAATCTGAGAAGTTGGACTATATGAAGAAGAACAGGGGGTCAGGATCAGAGGAAGACTCATTAACCATATACATTATGCAGATGACAGAACCTTGCTTGCTGAAAGTGAAGAACACTTGAGCCACTTACTGATAAAGATCAAAGACCACAGCCCTTCATCGAGATTGGCAAGGAAGAAGTAAAAGTATCTCTATTTGCAGATGACATGATCTTATACACAGAAAACCTTAAGGAATCCTCAAGAAAACTTCTGAAAATAATAGAAGAGTTCAGCAGAGTATCGGGATACAAGACAAACATACAAAAATCGGTTTGATTCCTCTACACCAACAAAAAGAACATCGAAGAGGAAATCACCAAATCAATGCCATTTAAAGTAGCCCCCAAGAAGACAAAATACTTAAGAATAAATCTTACCAGGGATGTAAAAGACTTATACAAAGAAAAGTGCAGTTTACTTCTGCAAGAAACCAAAAGAGACTTACATAAGTGGAAGAACATATCTTGCTCATGGTAGGAAGACAACATTATAAAACTGCCTATTCTACCAAAAGCGATGTATACATTTAATGCAACCAACTTCATATGGAAGGGAAAGGGAAAGGGGCCCGGGATAAATAAGGCATTACTGAAAAAGAAGAACAAAGTGGGAGGCCTTACTTTACCTGATTTTAGAACCTATTATACCATCACAGTAGTCAAAACAGCCTGGTACTGGTACAATGACAGATGCATAGACCAATGGAAAAGAATTGAGAATCCAGACATAAATCCATCCACATATGACCAGGTGATATTTGACAAAGGCCAAAAAGCAGTTAAATGGAGAAAAGACAGCCTTTTTAACAAATGATGCTGGCATAACTGGATATCCATCTGCAAAAAAATGAAACAAGACCCATACCTCACTCCATGCACAAAAACTAACTCAAAACGGATCAAAGACCTAAATATATAATCTAAAACGATAAAGATCATGGAAGAAAAAATAGGGACAACGTTAGGAGCCCTAATACATGGCGTAAACAGTATACAAGACATTATTAAGAATGCAGAGGAAAAACTAGATAACTGGGAGGTCCTAAAAATCACACACCTATGCTCACCCAAAGACTTCACCAAAAGAGTAAAAAGACTACCTACAGACTGAGAAAAAGTTTTTAGCTATGACCTTTCTGATCAGCGCCTGATCTCTAAAATCTACATGATACCGCAAAAACTGAACTACAAAAAAACAAATAACCCTATTAAAAAACAGGCAAAAGATATGAATAGACACTTCACTAAAGAAGACATTCAGGTTGCTAACAGATACATGAGGAAATGTTCACGATCATTAGCCATTAGAGAAATGCAGATCAAAACTACAATGAGATTTCATCTCACTCCAACAAGGCTGGCATTAACTCAAAAAACACAAAAGAAGAAATGTTGGAAAGGCTGTGGAGAGATTGGAACATTTCTACACTGTTGGTGGGAATGTCAAATGGTACAACCACTTTGGAAATCGATTTGGCGCTTCCTTAAAAAGCTAGAAATAGAACTACCATATGATCCAGCAATCCCACTCCTCGGAATATATCCTAGAGAAATAAGAGCCTTTACGCGAACAGAGCCTTTACACCCAAGTTCATTGCAGCACTGTTCGCAATAGCAAAAAGATGGAGGTAACCAGGGTGCCCATCGACGGATGAATGGATAAATGAATTATGGTATATTCACACAATGGAATACTACACATCAATAAAGAACAGTGAGGAATCTGTGAAACATTTCATAACATGGAGGAACCTGGAAGGCATTGTGCTGAGTGAAATTAGTCTGTTGCAAAAGGACAAATATTGTATAAGACCACTATTATAAGAACTTGAGAAATAGTTTAAACTGAGAAGAAATTCATTTGTGGTTACGCGAAGGGGGAGGGAGGGAGGGTGGGAGAAGGGTATTCACTAATTAGATAGTAGATAAGAACTACTCCAGGTGAAGGGAAAGACAGCACACAATACAGGGGAGGTGAGCACAACTGGAGTAAACCAAAAGCAAAGGAGTTGCCTGAATAAACTGAATGCTTCAAAGGCCAGTGCAGCAGGGGCGGGGGTTTGGGGACCATGGTTTCAGGGGACATCTAAGTCAATTGGCATAATAAAATCTATTAAGAAAACATTCTGCATCCCACTTTGGAGAGTGGTGTCTGGGGTCTTAAACGCTAGCAAGCAGCCATCTAAAATGCATCAACTGGTCTCAACCCACCTGGATCAAAGGAGAATGAAGAACACCAAGGACTCAAGGTAACTCTGTGGCCAAGAGACAGAAAGGGCCACATGAACCAGAGACTACAACATCCTGAGACCAGAAGAACTAGATGGTGCCTGGCTACAGCCGATGACTACCCTGACAGGAAACACAACAGAGAACCCCTTAGGGAGCAGGAGAGCAGTGGGATGCAAACCACAAATTCTCATAAAAAGACCAGACTTAATGGTCTGAGACTAGAAGAACCCTGGTGGTTATGACCCCCAGACCTTCTGTTGGCCCAGGACAGGAACCATTCCCAAAGCCAACTCTTCAGACATGGATTGGATTGGACAATGGGTTGGAGAGGGATGCTGCTGAGGAGTGAGCTTCTTGGATCAGGTGGACACTTGAGAGTATGTTGGCATCTCCTGCCTGGAGGGGAGATGAGAGGGTAGAGGGGGTTAGAAGCTGGTGAAATGGACACAAAAAGAGAGAGTAGAGGGAGAGAGCAGGCTGTCTCATTAGGGGTAGAGTAATTGGAAGTATGTAGCAAGGTGTTTATAAGTTTGTGTGTGAGAGACTGACTTGATTTGTAAACTTTCACTTAAAGCACAATAAAAATTATATTAAAAAAAAGGCCAGAGCCCTCAGTATGGATTACACCTGAACATAAAGAAAACAAAAATCCTCATAACTGGACCAATAAACAACATCATGATGAACGCGCAGAAAAGATTGAGGTTGTCAAGGATTTCCTTTTACTTGGATCCACAATCAACACACATGGAAGCAACAGTCAAGAAATCAAGAGATGCATTGCCTTTGGCAAGTTGGCTGCAAAAGACCTCTTTAAGAGTTAAAAAGCAAAGACATCACCTTGAGGACTAAGGTGGGCCTGACACAAGCCATGATGTTTTCAGTCACCTCATATGCATACGAAAACTGCAAGATGAATAAGGAAGACCAAAGAAGAATTGACACCTTTGAATTGTGGTGTTGGAGAAGAATATTGAATATACCATGGACTGCCAAAAGAATAAACAAATCTGTCTTGGAAGAATTACAGCGAGAATGCTCCTTAGAAGCAAGGATGACGAGACTACATCTCACATACTTTGGACGTGTTATCAGGAGGGATGAGTCCCTGTAGAAGGACGTCATGCTTGGTAAAGTAGAGGGTCAGCAAAAAAGAGGAAGACCCTCAACAAGATGGATTGACACAGTGGCTGCAACAATGGGCTCAAGCATAGCAACAATTGTGAGGATGGTGCAGGACTGGGCAGTGTTTTGTTCTGTTGTGCATAGGGTCACTGTGAGATGGAACCCATTCAACACCTACCAACAACAAAAACAACAGGTACCACCAAGTTGGTTCTGACTCGTAGCGAGCCCATGCATAACATAATATTGGGGCGGGGCTATCTGCAAAGAGACAGAAGGGAATTTTCTGTGGTGAGTTTAATGTTCTATATTTTGATTGTGGTGGTTATGTGGGTGTATAACCTGTAGCCCCTTGAGTTGATTCCAACTCATAGCAACACTATAGGACAGAGTAGAACTGCCCCATAGGGTTTCCAAGGAGCAGCTGGTGGATTTGAACTGTGGCCCTTTTGGTTAGCAGCCATAGCTCTTAACCACTGCGCCACCAAGGCTCCATATAGGTATATACATTTGTCAAAATGGTTGACCTGTATATTAAAAATGGACGGAGTCTTTGCGACGTACACATTGTTGCTGTTCTGTGCTGTTGATTCTGACTCACAGTGGCCCCATGTGACAGATGGGAGCAGATCTGCGGGTCTTTTCTCCTGCAGAGCTGCTGGTGGGTTTGAATTGCTAACCTTTCAGTTAGCACCACCTAGGCTCCTTGCCATGTACATAATACCTCAATAAAGTTGAACCCTACCCCCACAAAAAGATGAGGTTGTCTTCTATGTTTTCCTCCACTGTCTTCCCCGTGGTTGTATGGACTCGGGAAGCACCTACATGCCTGCTAAGACTCTGTTAATCCTGTGGGAGTGTGTTAGAGGCCTGCTGGGGGGCTGGTCATTTAGGTCCACATTATGCTGCAGAGAATTAGACAAGAAGTGGATTCCACGTGATGCTTGCATTTATTAGCAGAGAAACAATGGATCTCCCGAGGAGAGTGGCACCCTGTTTTGCGGATGTCACTTCTGATTGTCAAGTTGCAGAAAACATTCGGCTAAGTCTTCAGCTTGTTAAACCTGAAGGAGCTGTTTACAGGTTTTGTATTTTCCTCATGTGAACTATTAAGCATTCCATTTAATTTGCAAAGGCAGAACATGTTTACTTGATGGCTTGGCTCCTTAGGGATGGATGTTGAGAACCATGCTCAATACCAGTTTCTATGAATCTGGTTCTCTCTATTAAGACAGTTTGAGTTTAAATTGGCGGAACCTCAGAGCCCTGGTGGTGTAGTGGTTAAAAGCTTGTCTGCTAACCAAAAAGCCAGCAGTTCGAATCCACCAGCTGTTCCTTGGTAACCCTATGGGGCAGTTCTTGTCTGTCCTATAGGGTCACTAGGAGTCAGAATCAGCTCGATGGCAGTGGGTTTTTTTTTGTTTAGAGTGCCAGGAGTTGCAGCACATGCAAATTACAGTGATACATCCACTCGTGGAGGTCCCGGAGGGGACTCGTGTTTGACCCTCACCAGGCCCAGTCATTTGTCCTCCAAGCGGGTTAAAAGAGATCTCAACATGCCTCCCCTTCTTTGTAGCAGACACTCAATTGTGAGCAAAGCTCTCTGTTTCCATGACCACACATGCTTTTTTGCCAAGGTCAGAGGTGACATAGCCGCTTGGACATATGGGACCACAGCTATTGTAGCCACTGTGGCAGTGACTGAAAGTCATGTGATATTGTCAGAGCAGGGAAAGGAGCCACAGAATACCCCACTGCCTATCCTAGGTCTCTTGGAGTCCAGAATCTCCACCCATAGCTAACTTTAAAGAACCAAGCATTAGATGTAGCCTGCAGATGGGTCAACTCCCTGCTTCTGGAAGGAGCCCAAGACCCGGAAGCAGAGAGGACCCCAGGAGATCTGCACCCCAGCCGGCTTCCAGACACATTGATTGATGTCAGACAAGCCATTTAGCTCTCTGACACTGTCTCCTTACTTATGAATTAGGTTAAAGCCTCATCCTTCGGTTGCTCCAGCCTGCGATTTCTGTCTTTACTGACTGCTGAAGTGGAAGTAAAACCTAAGTACACCAAAGAACCCACTCTCATAAAAAAGCAGAATGAGCAATTCTAACTTGACTGAAGATCTGATAAAGAGAAGGAGAAAGGGGTTTCCTTGCACATTCCACATCCAAAGAATATACTCCAAATACTCTGCTTGGGTATGCTGCCCCCAGGGACCAAGGTGTGTGTATGTGTGTGTGTATGTGTGTGTGTGCATGCGTGTGTGTGTGTTTGAGTGATTGTGGATGACTGTGTATGTGTGAGAGGTTGCAGGAGTGTGTGTGTGTGTTTGTGCATGACTGTGTGTGCACGGGTTCTTATTTTTCCTCACTGTAGTGCCCAGATTCCTCACTTCTCCGTCTCCTTCTGATATTCCCCCCGCAAATTTCATACTTCTCCACCCTCCATCAGGCATAGCAATTCTGCCTGCCCCAAAACTTGTATCCCCAGATTCATCTGGTCATTCAGATGACCCCCAGGTAACATGACCCCCTTTAGAAGATGGTGTGGTGATCATCTTTTGTAGTTGCACATGATTTGGGGTTTCACAACTGAACGTCGAATAGCTTATAAAAATCCCCTTTTTCATCAATTCTAAGACCCGAATGTGTAGCCACCGCCCATCTGCAGGTGGAGACTTGTGTGTTGCTCTGATGCTGAACAGGCTTCAGCAGAGCTTCCAGACTAAGATGGACAAGGAAGAACGGTCTGGCAATATGCTTCTGAAAATCAGCCAGTGAGAACCCTGTGGATCACAACAGCCCAGTTGTGCATGGGGTTACCATGGGTCAGAGGCTGACCTGATGGCAGCTAACAACAAGAACAAAATTTTCTTATATTTTAAAATATCTGAAATTGTAATGTTACTTACAGTAGAAGGAATCTTACCATTATCAATGATATTTTTATTTCTTAGTATCTTAAAAAAATTAAATTTGATTAAATATGGCATTTTCTCCAGCTAAATATGGGGATATTTCTCTCCAGGAGCAATTATTATTATTATAAATTTATTATATGAAATTTTTCTCTGTCTTAAGGCAAAAAATATGTCAAAGTCCATGGAGTTCCAGGGCCTGGTTCCAAAATATGTACACAGATTGCCCATCCCTGCTCCTGGTTCGTTGACTCTGACTCATACTGGGAAGGACAGAGGCATACAACTAAGAATAAGGGCAGGAAATTGCCTTTCTGTCTGCACTAGGTGGGCTTCTGTTGAGCAGGAAGGAGTCAACGGTGTAACTGGGACTTACCTAATAACGTATCAAAGGGCGGATTCAAGATGAGTTACATCAGTGTCTCCTGGAAGGTTTATTAAAAATGATGACTTTCTGAAGTCTCGATCAACTTGGTCCCATGTCTAGGGATGATGCTCTAGAATCTGTATACAAACAAGATCCCCAAGGGATTTTTATTCATACTAAAGTTTGAAAATATGATTATGACTTTTGGGGGAAAGCTGAATACTCACCATAACCCAGCAGCTTCCATTTCAATTAACTATGATTTAACCCTTTCAATGACCCTTCAAAGATGTCCCATGTCCCAAGGCTCAAAGAGCTGGAGTAACTTCCCAAGTCACCACATGGGACATGGTGGAGGCTGACTAAGAATGGGCTTTCCAAGCCCCATCTGGTCTGCATCAAACACTGAACATAATTCGTACAGCCTTTCTGGAACATAATTTGGCCAAATCTATTGAAATTTAACATGCTTATTCCCTTTGCACAGCAATCCCATTTCAAGGAATTATACTTCAGAAATAATCAAGCTTCAGCACAAAGGCACACACACAGTCACCTGAGTATTCATCGTGGCATTACTTATAACAGTAAAAACTAATCAGAAATGATATGTAGGCCCATCAATAGAGGGGGTCGAATTGTGATGTGATGCCACCACACTATGAGATACTATGTATCAGTTAACAATAATGTACTCAGGCCTTTCTTTCTCGTCTGAGTCTGGATGCTCTGGTGAAACTGTCCACCATGAATGACCTACCAGTATTTGAAATATCAGTGGCATAACTTCGAGCATTATAACAATATGCAAATCACCACGGTATGACAAATTAACAGGTCTGTCAATTTACGTACAAAAATTAGCCAGTGAAAACCTTATGGACCACAAGAGAACATTGTCTGACTCACACGTTTTGGACATATCATCAGGAGGGATCAATTGCTAGAGGAGGACATTGTGTTTGTTGAAATAGACGGTCAGCAAAGGTGGGGGAGACCCTCACTGAGATGGATTGAGACAATAGCCACAGCTATGGATTAAAGCATGCTGGCGGTCATTAGGATGGTGCAGGACCAGGCAATGCTTCCTTCAGTTGTACACAAAATCAACACGAGTTGAAGTCGACTTGATGGCAAATTATCTACCTGCTGTCTATCTCCTACCTACTTACGCCTACCTGTCTATCTACCTGCCTACCTACTTATCTGTAACAACACGAGAAGATCACCAAAACGTATGTCGTTGTTGTTAGGTGCCATTGAGTCAGTTCCAACTCATAGCGACCCTACGCACAACAGAATGAAACACTGCCCGGTCCTGCGCCATCCTTAAAATCTTTGTTATGCTTCAGCCCATTGTTGCAGCCACTGTGTCAGTCCACCTCGTTGAGGGTCTTCCTCTTTTCCGCTGACCCTGTACTTTGCCAAGCATGATATCCTTCTCCAGAGACTGATCCCTCCTGACAACATGTCCAAAGTATGTAAGACGCAGTCTTGCCATCCTTGCTTCTAAGGAGCATTCTGGTTGTACTTCTTCCAAGGCAGATTTGTTTGTTCTTTTGGCAGCCCATGGTATATTCAATATTCTTCACCAACACCACAATTCAAAGGTGTCAATTCTTCTTCGCTCTTCCTTATTCATTGTCCAGCTTTCACATGCATATGATGCAATTGAAAATACCATGACTTGGGTCAGGAGCACCATAGTCTTCAAGGTGACATCTTTGCTCTTCAACACTTTGAAGAGGTCCTTTGCAGCAGATTTACCCAATGCAATACATGTTTTGATTTCTTGACTGCTGCTTCCCTGGCTGTTGATTGTGGATCCAAGTAAAATGAAGTCCTTGACAACTTCAATCTTTTCTCCATTTATCATGATGTTGCTCATTGGTCCAGTTGTGAGGATTTTTATTTTCTTTACGTTGAGGTGCAATGCATACTGAAGGCTGTGGTGTTTGATCTTCATTAGTAAGTGCTTCAAGTCTTCTTTACTTTCAGCAAGCAAGGTTGTGTCATCTGCATAACACAGGTTGTTAATGAGTCTTCCTCCAATCCTGATGCCCTGTTCTTCTTCATATAATCCAGCTTCTCATATTATTTGCTCAGCATACAGATTGAATAGGTATGGTGAAAGAATACAACCCTGGCTCACACCTTTCCTGACTTTAAACCAATCAGTATCGCCTTGTTTTGTCCGAACAACTGCCTCTTGATCTATGTAAAGGTTCCTCATGAGCACAATTAAGTGTTCTGGAATTCCCATTCTTCTCAATGTTATCCATAATTTGTTATGATCCACACAGTCAAATGCCTTTGCATATTCAATAAAACACCGGTAAACATCTTTCTAACATTTTCTGCTTTCACCCAGGATCCATCTGACATCAGCAATGATATCCCTGGTTCCACGTCCTCTTCTGAAACCGGCCTGAATTTCTGGCAGTTTCTGGTCAGTATACTACTGCAGCTGTTTTTGAATGATCTTCAGCAAAATTTTGCTTGTGTGTGATATTGATGATATTGTTCTATAATTTCCACATTTGGTTGGATCACCTTTCTTGAGAATAGGCATAAATATGGATCTCTTCCAGTCAGTTGGCCAGGAAGCTGTCTTCCATATTTCTTGGCATAGACGAGTGAGCACCTCCAGCACTGCATCCATTTGTTGAAACATCTCAATTGATATTCCATCAGTTCCTGGAGGCTTCTCTTTGCCAATGTCTTCAGAGCAGCTTGGGCTTCTTCCTTCAGTATTGTTGGTTCCTGATCATATGCTACCTCTTGAAATGGTTGAACATCGACTAATTCTTTTTGGTATAATGACTCTGTGTTTTCCTTCCATCTTCTTTTAATGTTTCCTGTGTCATTTAATATTTTCCCCCATAGAATCCTTCACTGTTGCAACTCAAGGCTTGAAGTGTTTCTTCAGTTCTTTCAGCCTGAGGAACACTGAGCATGTTCTTCCCTTTTGGTTTTCCATTTCCAGCTCTTTGCACATGTCATTATAATTCTTTGTCTTCTCAAGCTGCCCTTTGAAATCTTCCGTTCAGTTCTTTTACTTAATCAATTATTCCCTTTGCTTTAGCTGCTTGATGCTCAAGAGCAAGTTTCAGAGTCTCCTCCAGCATCCATCTTGGTCTTTTCTTTCTTTCCGGTCTTTTCAATGACCTCTTGCTTTCTTCATGTATGATGTCCTTGATATCATTTCACAACTCATCTGATCTTCAGTCGCTAGTGTTCAGTATGTCAAATCTATTCTACATATGGTCTCTAAATTCAGGTGGGATGTGCTCAAGGTCATATTTTGGCTCTCATGGACTTGCTCTGATTTTCTTCAGTTTCAGCTTGAACTTGCATATGAGCAAGTGATGGTCTGTTCCACAGTTGGCCCCTGGCCTCGTTCTGACTGATGACATTGAGCTTTTCCATTGTCTCTTTACACAGATGTAGTCAGATTTTCTGTCAGTTTGTTGTACTGTGGGGGCTTGCGTGTTGCTATGATGCTGGAAGCTATGCCACCGGTATTCAGATACCAGCAGGGTCACCCGCGGAGGACAGGTTTCAGCTGAACTTCCAGACTAAGACAGACTAGAAAGAAAGACCCAGCAGTCTACTTCTGAAAAGAATTAGCCAGTGAAAACCTTATGAATAGCAGCGGAACATTGTTTGATATAGTGCTGGAAGATGAGCCCCCCAGGTTGGAAGGCACTCAAGAGATGGCTGAGGAAGAGCTGCCTGCTCAAAGTAGAGTCAGCCTTAATGACATGGATGGAGTAAAGCTTTTGGGACCTTCATTTGCTGATGTGGTGTGACTCAAAATGAGAAGAAACAGCTGCAAACATCCATTAATAATCAGAACCTGGAATGTAGGAAGTATGAATCTAGGAAAATTGGAAGTCATCAAAAATGAGATGGAACATATAAACATTGATATCCAAGGCATTAGTGAGCTGAAATGGACTGGTATTTTGTGGCCATTTTGAATCAGACAATCATACAGTCTACTACATACTCGAAGAGGAATGGTGTTGCATTCATCGTCAAAAAGAACGTTTCAAGATCTATCCTGAAGTACAACGCTGTCAGTAATAGGATAATATTCATACACCTACAAGGAAGACCAGTTAATATGACTATTATTCAAATTTGTGCACCAACCACTAGGGCCAAAGCTGAAGAAATAGAAGATTTTTATCAGCTGCTGCAGTCTGAAATTGATCGAACATGCGATCAAGATGCATTGATAATTGCTGGTGATTTTAACGTGAAAGTTGAAAACAAAGAAGAAGGGTTAGTAGTAGAAAAATAGGGCCTTGGTGATAGAAACAATGCTGGAGATCGAATGATAGAATTTTGCAAGACCAAAACATACAATTACATGTAAAAAGTGAATTTAAAAATAAGAATGTAGAAAAGAATGCCATTTATGCAAAACAGAAAAAAAAGCTTTATATATTTGTGTTATGAATGTGAAGACATAGAACAGTATCTAGAAAGTTACATACCAAACTGCAAACAGTGTTTACCTCTTGAAAGGTGAGTGACACTGGGGGTGATGGGAGTGGAAATGTTGGGGTTACTTTCAATATTAATTCTTGCTTCAGTGTTATATAATTTTTACCATGAGAATGTATTCAGGTGTTAGGTAAAACTTTAAATTAAAAAGAAAAGGCAGAACATGTATAGTAAACCGCTCACACCCTCCTTTTCAGCCCTGAGGTTAGGTACAGAAGTGTCTGAGGCCTGTAGGCTGTGCAGAATCGCTAATAGAAAGGATCCTTGTGGTTTCTTATTATAAATTATGTACTCTGCCTTATGGGTAGGTTGGTTTTTTTTTTTTCTCCCAAATCACAACTGTGAAGTATAAAAATTTAACTCAGCAAACTCTACAAGTGTAACCTGTGTTGTTGAAACATTCCTATTAATGTAATGCTGGGTTTGTTGGAAACTAGTCATATTTCATTTTATGCTTAGTTGCTCCCAAGTTTTAATATCTGCTATTTACCAAGTGGATTTAAGAAAGCTTCAAAATGTATACAAAAGAACAAAGATGAATTGCATGCAACAAACTGCCATATTCTTCTTGGTATATGAACGAAAAAATGACAACTTTACTGAAGATTCCTGTCTCTTGTGCCCTTTCTCTGTTTTGAAAACCCAAATTGGGTCACAGCAGAGTATTTCAATACCTGTGCCATTCGTCTTGAAGAGGTCTTTAAAAGATACCTCTCATTATGGTCTTTGTGCCATCAATCATTTAATTCTCAGTAAAGAGGAGCAGGTGCACTGGGAGACGGCGCCATGACATGTCTTGAGGTATGGGCTGGGCAGTTTTTCATGACTGACCCTGGGCAAGCAGTTGAAACAGAGTTTTCATTGTTTTCAGCACCAGTCACTCATCTTGCCCTCCTCAATGGGTTTGCTTCACTGGTTTTATTCCTTTACCACAATGTGTGTTGGATCAGGCCAGAACAGGGAAACAGAGCTACTAACAAGCTGGATGACCATGAATAAGGTGCCCATCCACTGTGACTCCCATTTCCTCATTTATACAATGAAGGAGTTGTTCAAGATCATCATGCATGTCTTAATTCTAAAATTTCCGTATTCTTAACACCATCAGATAAAATGGTGGTGGTCCGTTGAAAACAATGGCCATGTTTATTTCATTCCCTCTGTCCATGTGCCTTTGCCACATGGCTTTGTAGCTTCTCCCATAAAAAGGTCTAGCGGTTTTTCCGTTCCTCAAGTCTGGGCTCCCTGTTACTTGCTTTGACCAATAGAATGCAGTAGAAGTGAATTTGTGCCAGTTGTGAGCCTAAAGCCTTCAGAGACCTCACATGCCCCCCTTGTGTTTTGGAGGCCTGTCTGGCTTCCATGAGAAGCTTGGTTGTGATAGCCTGCTGGAGGATGAGAGACCACATGGAGCAGAGATGAGCCATCCCAGCAGGTCCTTCCTGAGTGAGCACAGCCACCCAGCTCATACCACCCCAAATGGTCAGCCTCTAGAATTGTGAGTTAAATAAATTGCTGTTGTAAGCCACTGAGTTAGAGGTGGTTTGTTATGCAGCAAAAGCTAACTGGAACAATGCTCAGTTAGAGAGACAAATAGAAGTATTGTTTAGGCCATATTCTGTGATCTTCTGTGCAAAGAGAAGCAATGCCTGCATTCCAGTTGCTAACATTTTTCATTAAGTAGAAAAATGTTGAATAAGAAGAAGTCTCCCTAAACATCAAAAAGATTGATGAGACTATTTCTGGTGACGGGGTGAGGAAATACATACTCACACACTTATGTGGAGATTTTCTCTTGGTACACCAGTTTTGGAGGCTAATTTGGCAATATCCATCAATTTAAAGGTCTGAGAAGTTACTAGGAATTTATCCTACACATATACTTGCATGAGTGAAATATGTGTAAGGATGTTCATTGAAGCAAGAGACTAGAAACAATGTAAATTTAAGAAGGTTCTGGTTAAATAAATCGTTCACTATTTATATAGTGAGATACTATCTAAATGTTCAAATAGATATATGCTGATATGAAATGATAAATATGGGTGACATGAACGGCTTGCACTCATATATTACCTTAAAGGTTGGTGGTTCGAACCTACCCAGTGGCACCATGAAAGAAAAACCTGGTGATCTGAGTCTATAAAAATTACAATGAAAAAAACCCTATGGAGCAATTCTACTCTGCAATACATGTGCTCTCCATGAATTGGAATCAACTTGATGGCAATGAATTTATTTGCTTATTTTGGTGAGGTATATTTCTCATTGAAAAAAGAAGTACAACAGTGTAATTTGCTCCCATGGAAGTCATATAAGCATAAATATGAATTCACCTTTGCAAAGGTGGGGTGGAATCCCGGAATTGGAATTTGATCCTGGAGTCTACTTTAACACCCAGGTCTAATTCACTATCCTGCTATGACCTCCTCTGGGTTTATGGAGAGCTCACTACCTGTGTACATAGAATATTTCAAAAGAGCCGCTGCAGGGTCTTCTACTACAGCTTAAGAACTCCAGGCCCCGGGGAAAAGGTTGCTTTCCACTAAGGCTTGACATCTAGCCAAGAGCAGGGTCCTGCAGGAATGGGCTACAAGACGAATACCGAGGAAGTTGTTTTTTTTTCTATGGGCTGTCCTGACACTGCTGATGCCCAGTCCTAGGGAAATGACATGGGAGAGTGCAGAGCATGGGCTTGGAATTGATAGGATAAGCTCCCTGAGATCCGGGCATCATTTCCACTCAGAGCACCTCTCATTCCAGCTGCAGTCATGGTGGGCAGTTCCATCACACAGACAATCCCCTCAGAGCTCAGTGGGTTATAGTCCATCAGCTTTCCTGGGCCAGGGTCTCCTCCAAAGCCGTGGTGCAGCCCAGCTTGAGGGGGTTACTGCCCAGTTTCTCATCCTCCAGAGAGGCCATTCTGAGACACATTCTACACAGCTTTTCAGAGGGTCCCCAGTGAGACTGAGCCCAATTGCCCATAGCAGTAATCAGCTCAATTACTTGCTTTGTGTTGACTCTTCCTTTCTACCTTGTCTCACTCTCCCTACTCCCTCGCTCCTGTTTCCTGGGATCACCTCCAAGTAAACTACTTGCGCTCAAGTCTTTGCCTCAGGTTCTGATTTGGGGACAAACCAATACAGTTACTCAGCTTTCCTGAACCTTGGTTTTCTCATCAGTAAGGGTGACTATATTTATATGGCAACCCCACAGGTGTCAGAGTAGAACTGTGCTCCACTGGGTTTTCGGTGGCTAATTTTTTGGAAGTAGATTGCCAGGTCTTTTTTCTGAGGTGCTTCTGGGTAGACTCAAACTACAACCTTTTATTTAGCAGCCAAGCAAGTTAACCATCTGCACCACCCAGTACTCCACACATGGGGCCGCCATGAGTCAGAACTCAAAGGGAACTGGAAATATATATATATTTCACACACATATTACTGTGGGAAATGAAGTATCTATCATCCATTTATCTATCAGGCACACTGTAGGTGTTCAACAAATAATAACCAGTTCCTAGCCAGGGAGCATTCTTCCCTCAATCCTGACTGAGCCTCTTCCTGAGACTGTGAATCTCTGCTCTAGACTCCTGGAGCTCTGCCTCTTATGAGCAAAGGCATGGTGGAACACAGAAGTTTAGTTAGTAAAGCATGTCTCAGCATTTGGAATTTACTCCTTGACCTTCAGCCTTCTGTCGGCCATGACTTGCAAGTTTCATTTCCGTGAAAAACAGCAGGCTTTTCAAAAGGAAGCTTGGGGAGCAGTGGCAATGTGCCCAGTTTTACCACGTCGTCCTGACTTTTAGGGGAAAACCTGCTCAGCTCTTCCATTAGCAGCCCTGTTGGTGGCCCAGGCAATGGTTTTCAGAAGCAAGCAGCAGGAAATTCAACGAGAAGCTCTTGTGTATGTGGCAGAATAAAAGATCTTAGTTGTCTGCCTGTAACTGGTGATGCTGGCAGGTAGAATTACATTCATGTTAACCACACTTTTGGTTAATTAGGTATCTCTTTAACCCTGGTGACACAGTGGATAAGTGCTATGGCTGCTATCCAGAAGGTCAGCAGTTCAAATCCACCAGGCAATCCTCGGAAACTATATGGGGCAGTTCTACTCTGTCCTATAGGGTCGCTAGGAGTCGGAATTGACTCAACAGCAACAGGTTTGGTTTTTTGGGGGTTTTATTCCTTCTGAATGGCCCATGCATCCTAATATATTTCTTTGGAGAAAATAGATTTATTCAATGAAGCAGTGATTTCCTAGGTTGTCATGTACTGTGAGAATAACCTAGGATATGTGTGTGTGTATGAAAGAGAGAGAATTATGGACAGAGGGAGGAGAAGATGGTTCGTCAGTGACATTTCACTCCCAGGTGCTCTGGCCTATGGCCCTTTTCTCAGATACTGATTTGACCAAGATTCAAAACCCCCATTTTTGGAACTCTGGAACTTTAATAAATTTCCACTTTGTATTAAATTTTTTGTAGACTTGTCTCACGTACTGAGTGAGATCTCCTCAAGGGTCGGGAGTTTATCACGGGTTTTATTCCCCATGCTCTGCTTCTCCTTTCCCCATCCCCAATGCCTCACTCAATTTGAATCTCACAGGAGATGCTCAGAAAGGTTTGTGGATCACATTGCTTTGCACATCATATTGACAAGTGAGGTCCCTAGTGAGTTTGGCCTTGTCAGCTCTGGGGAGGCGGGGACCAAGTCCAACTTGATCACAACCTATCTCCAGTGCTTGGGCTGAGTGAAGGATCAATACCCATTCAATGCATGATTAGATGAATGAATGAATATGAGTTAGAGATCAAGGGGTTGATTCTTTCTCCAACGGCTTTCAGTGTCTGGCTCATAGTAGGTGATCCTAGAAGTGGGCTGGATAAATAAGTAAATGATGACTAAACGGAATGATTAGATGGAAGCTGACCTCTCAGGAGTCTGCCTGGTTCTCTGCCCGGTGCTGAGTCACCGCTGATTTAATTTGAAAGGAACCTACTCTCACTCTTCCCTGCCAAGTCTAGGTGTGTGATTAGGTAGGAGACCACTGGGCCCTGGTACCTGTTTCTGAAAGCAGTGACACGGAGCTCAATAAAACTTTTTTTTTTTTTTTTTCTTCCTTTGGCTCAGGGAAGAGCCAGAGGCTCAGTGAAATAAGCTCCAAGTCTGTGACAGGCAGCTGGGATCCGTGGGTTAACATCACATAAAGGACTCAAGGTAATATTTCTCGCAGATCAATGAGCAGCAGTGTGAGGGTAGACACTTCCTTTGAAAGGTATCCACGTGTGAATTCCATACTGCCAGGCCCAGGAGAGGAAGGAAAAGAAGAAAATGTTTTTTCTTTGACTGGTCTGTCTCTAAGTGGGAGACCAAATAAATTGCAATCTTTGGATGGATACGGTGATCCCAGAGAGCCACTTTCCTGCTCTGGACCCTGCATTAAGCCTGAGTCCTGAGGGTGAAGACAGAGGGAAGAGTTGGTCCCTGCATCATATCATGGTGGAGGAAATCAAGATCCAAATGGGAGTCCTGTACCCTCACTTGTTTGGAGCTGAAGGATGAGAAGAGGCCTTGCTGACTCAGAACTGGATGCAGGCATGTGGTTAAAAATTGGGCCACTTTTGACTTTCTAACTTCATCCACAGCAGGATTCAAATATTTGGCCCTCAGGGTAGGTGTGGATCAAAGCTTTCCCCTGACATCCTGATGACATCATCGTAGTCATACACATACTGCCTGTCATTCCTGATAGCGCAGCTTTGGATACAGGAAGCAATAAAGAAGCATTAAGCAAAACCAGCTCTAACCCTTTATGATCTGGAGGTGTGGTGATGCTGCCCTAGAGGAGGAGTTCTGGGTGGCAAGTTTGGAGACCAGGGTTCCAGTCCTCAGAGCTTGGGCTTGTTTTTTTGGACTTGAGAACTACTAAGGTCCTCTCCAGCTCTACTGTTTTATGAGTCTGAGAAGGACATGTTTCTGTCCCCTGTGCTGTCCTCCTGTGAGGTAGGCATGGCTGCGGGAGGGATGGTTTGTTTCACTCATCACGTTGTATGGCCACGGCTCCAAGTAATGTGCTGTCTCTTAGGCAACATCAACTCTCCCTCTTTCGTGGTGAATGAGCCAGATCATGGGTGTTTCAAATATTAGACTTCTCCTTGTTTTCCTTTCCTTCCACATTTTTAAGCTTAGCATCAATGGTAGCCTAATAGCAGAAACATGAGAGGGAAAAAAAGTTGATGGTCTGCGAATTACATTTTCTGTGCAATTAACCTCTGTGGTAGGCTGCTTATCTGCAAATTTGCCAACGGAGAAGCCAGCTTTCTCAACAAAGAATTACACAATTATAGGCTGGGGCAGGAATGGTTCTCAAGAGATCTGCTAGTGTAGCCCCAGAAATTAGGCAGACAAGACGTATCCCCATTTTGCAGATAAGGAACGGATTCTGGTTTATGAAGCCAAGAGAATAAGAAGACCTCTTTCCTTGGATTGCCTCAGCAGGCAAGATTTGTCTCGAAGACAAAGAGTCATGGCTAAGAAGTGGTAAGGGAGGAAGATGGATAGAAAAATGGTGCTTTTCCTGGCTTCTGCTACCCACACCAGGTCCAAGCCTAACTCCCAAAAGACCTGGAAATTAGTATTACATTGCTGTAAAATCATTCTTCTTTCATTCAGCAAATAATCTTTGAGTGAATTTTCTGTGCCAGATATTGTGCTAGAAGACGAAGATATAACGGCCAACAAAATATAGGGTCTCCAGACTTCGTTCTGTTGTACACAGGGTTGCTATAAGTTGGAACTGACTCAACGGCACCTAATAACAACAGACTTACTGACCTGACAGAGACTGAGGAACCCCCAAGACTGTGGCCCCCGGATGCACTTTTAAGTCAGAACTTAAGCCACTCCTGAAGTTCACCCTTCAGCCAAAGATTAGACAGGTCTATAAAGCAAACAATAACACACGTCAGGAACGTACTTCTTAGTTCAATCATGTGTACAAAACCAAATGGGCAACACTTGCCCGAAAGCAATGATGAGAACGCAGGAAGGGACAGGAAAATGGATGAATGGACACAAGGAGGTGGGGTGGAAAGGGAAAGGGGGAGAGTGCTGACACACTGTGGGAATCGCAACCAATGTTGAATGGGAAACTAATTTGCTGTATAAACTTTCACCTAAAGCACAATAAGAATATATACACATAGGGCCTCTCTCCTCGCAGAATTAGGGAAGATAGATATTAAGGAAACAAACAAGTGTATCACCCTTGTGGAAATGGTAAGTGACACAGAGAAAAACGGGGCACAAAAAGAGTATATAATAATTAGTTGATTATTTAGATTGAGGAGTTAGGAAAGGCTTCTCTGAGGAAGAGATGTTTAAGCTGAAGTCTGAAGCATGAGTAGGAGTTAGTGAGACAGAGGATGGTAGAATGTTCCAGACAGGGAAAGCAGCATAAGTCAGGCCCTGAGGTGGCAAGGTGACTCGGTCCATTTAAGAAATGATAAGGCCAGTGTGGCTGGAGTGTGGCAACTGGTAGGGGGAGAGGCATTTGAGAAGTTTGGAGAAGGTGCTCAGATCCAATCAAGAGTGGCTTTGTAGACCTTGGCAAGAAGTTTGGACTTCATCCAGAAGCAGTGGGAAGTCTTTGAAAGCAACACAGTCCAATCAAACACTTAGGTATTCTATAATTTGTGATGGTCAGTATGGTAGCCAGTAGCCCCATGTGACATTGGGCACTCAAAGTTTGACTAGTGTGACCTAGGAACCAAATGTTTAATTGTGTTTAATTTTAACTTAACTTTAAGTAGTCACATTTGGCCAATGGCTGCTGCATTAGATAGTACAGCTTTGAGGGTCTGAAGTGATGCGTTCTTGTCACTTTCTCAGGTAAATCTGATCTGATTAATCTTCTAAAAAGGTCATTCTGACTCCAGTTTGGGGAATGAACAGTAGAGGCTGGGGGTGGAAGAGGAGTGGCCGGTTAGGAGGCTAGAGTTGGGATGGAGGCAGTGGATACGGGGAAGTTAGACCCATCTGCACTGGATTCTCAAGTAGAATCACAGGGATTGGTTATGGAGAGGATGCAGGGGAAAGAAAAGGGAGGTAGAGAGGTGTCAGGGATGATGCCCAGGGGTCTGGGCTGAAAAAGATAAATGAGGTACCATTCAGCACATCAGGGAGAAGAAGGAGGCAGATCTGAGAGTTAGGGTTGGGGAAGGAGTGTGTAGTTTTGAATATTGAAGTGTTGTGATGCTGGTTGGACATATAAGTAGAGATGCCAATGGGAGCTGCATATGGAGTCAGGAGCTCAGAACACATCCCGTGCACATTCTGGGCCTCAAAGGCTAAGTATCAAGAGAAGGAGGCTAAACATGACATTGATTGAATATGAGAGGATTTGAGACAAATAGTGAGGTTCAAGTCAGGAGGTATTTGGTGCTTTCAATTAACAATGTCTATTTTGAAGCTGTTAATCAAATGCTAGAGAAGCAGGTCGTCCTCATGTATCTACTCAAACACAAACATTTACTAAGTAAGTACTTTGGGCAGTTGCATTACATTGTTTCCCAAAGCATAGACCAAATAGTATTAGTGGTATGAAAGATGATTTTAGATAAACACAAACACAGCATTAAATAACATGAAAACATGTCTTGAGAAAGTTATTCCCTTTTCCAATTTCTTCCACTTTTCTGATGACAGAAGAAGAAAGTTTCAGTTTGTTGTAAGCATGTCCTTAACACCTACCTATCTGTTGCTAATTTCCATTTCGAACAAAGAGAGAGTAGTTCTTAAAGTCTGAGCCCTTAGCAGGCAGTAGTATCTGTTGTTAGGTGCTTTCAGGGTGGTTCCAACTCACAGTGACCCTATGTATAACAGAACAGAATGTTGCCTGGTTGTCTTAATCTGGGTTCTTTAGAGGAGGAAAACCAGTAAAGCATGTATAGATACATGTAGAGAGAGAGACAGAGAAATTTACTTCAAGGAAATGGCTCACACAATTATGGCTCATGCAATTGTGGGGGCCGGCAAGTCCCAAATCCATGGATCAGACAATAGGCTTAAGACCTCTCTTGGCCCACATGGTTGCAGGGGCTGATGAACCCAGAATTTGCAGGTCAGAAGACCGACTGGAGGCCTCTGCTGGCTTACTTCCCAAGAACCAGAAGTCAGAGGAGGAGAAGATTGCAGGAGAGAGAGAGAGCTTTGACAGAACATCAAGTAAACCCTCCTTCCAACTGATTGGCTGCTCACATCAGATCAAAAAATGAAAGACGGTTATATTGAGTCTGCCAAACCATAGCCTAGCCAGGTTGACACATAATATTAACTGTCACACTGGTTCATGCATCATTCTCACAATCATTGCTATGTTTGAGCCCATTGTTGTAACCACTGTGTCAATCCATCTCATTGGGGCTCTTCATCTTTTTCACTAACCTTCTATTTTACCAAGCCTGATGTCCTTCTCCAGGGATTCATCCCTCTTGATAACAATAATATCTAGCAAGTTAATAACATTATTTTGCCATCATTGTATTTATTTTAGTTACACTTTGTTTTAATACTAAAGATAATGTCTATTTTGAAACAACCTCAAATTTACAAAGAAGTTCAGTGAATTTACAGAATATTATCCTGAACCATTTGCGAGTAAGCTGCCAACTTGATGTCTGTCATCCCTGAATACAGGGTAATTCCCATAAACAAGGACATTCTTTTTCAAAACCACAATACAGCCATTGATATTTAACTACCATTTAAGCCACAGACTCCATTCAAGTTTCACCAATTGTACCAAGAATGTCCTTTATGGTAAAACAATCTAATCCAGGACCAGCAATTATATCCACTTCTCATATCTCTTTAGTCTTCTTCAGTCTGGAACCTTTCCTAAGTCTTTCCTTGGCTTTCACAACCTTGATGCTTTTAAAGTTATTGGGTAGAGTGTTCCTCATTTTGGGTTTGTCTGACATTTCTTCATGATTAGATTCAAATCATGCATCTTTGGCAAAATATCACAGGGAGGGAAGGAAGGAAGGAAGGGAGGGAGGGAGGGAGGAAGCTAGAGCTACTTTCTGTTCATGGCTAACATTGATTTTTCATTTATACGAGATTATAGAATAAAATTTCTTTTAAAAATGTGTTTATTTGGGTCATACAGAGAGCCTGAATAACAGGACAACTTTAAAAATCGTAGGACAATTGGTATTCTAATAGCTGAAGTTTGGAAACATTGCCGTGCCTGAGGCGTGTGGGCAGAAGCAGCCTCTTTCCATTTATTTCAGCTCCCTGGCCTAAGAGCCTCTCTGCCATGCATATGCAGCTTGGCTAACATAGCACACGAAGTCCACATGCGTGTTGCTGTGGATCTGTCCCCAAAGCAAAAGGTGTGCACAGCAGAGAGCCCCTGCCCTGTCAGCCGTGATTTATGAGTTCCTGTGCTGGAGGAACGGAGGTGCAGGGTTGGCTGACTCAGCACCCTGAGGGCAGCCTGTCCTGAGATCATGTCTGCGGAGTCACTGTCCAGACCTGGGGCCCCAGAGTGCTACATTTTTCACTCCTGGCCCAGCTTCTACGCTTCCAGCACTTCTCCCCTTTTTTTCTGCTCTGTATGGGGGAGACACCCTCCCCTTGCAGCCCAGCCCACATAGCTTGCTCTCAGCGCACTTTAAACAACTGTGAGGCTTATCCGGGTGCCCTATTCAATATGCATGTCCCTTTTGGTGTCTCTGCCCATGGTAGCCTTCCCTCATTCTGCAGGAGTCTGTCCTAGAAGGGCGGAAAAAGAGGACCATCAGATTCAAGTCCCCACTCTCTCTGCCACCGATGTGCGTTTGAGGCAGAGAGAGAGCTTGAGCAAGTCATTAAACATGTTCAAGTCCATTTCCCTTGAGTGAGCCTCTGGACTTCTAGACTGTCCTGAATCAAATGCCCTTTATCCTAGGAACACCCTGACCTGCACTTGGGAAATTCTCCATTATTATTACTGAAGGGCAGTTCCTATACCCACACCCTACCATGGAAACTGAGGGATCCAAATTCTTTCCACCTTCCCTTCATCCCTTCATCCCAGACAGGGAATAGGAAAGTGAGCTAAGCTCAGCCAATTAGATGCTCCCTTCTGTGACCTTGCCATTGGGTAGAAGCTGGAGGAGCCACCTGAAGGTCAGATCCTTGGTCAAGGTGGTGGAGAGCATGCATCAGACATCCTACTGCATGACCTTGGCTTCTGCCTACACCAAGCCCTGTTCTCTGGCCTCCAAGTGATTCTTTGAATCCCTCATATTCTTTCATTACATTCCTTTTTCCTTAAGAGAGCTACAGCCTGTTTCTGTTTTTTGCAATGAAGAGTCTGACTGACACAGCCCCTGCCTGTAAGACAAGAATAGTAATATCTACCTAACAGGCATTTTTGTGATGATTACATGAGAAAGCATGCCAACACTCCTAGCTTGGTGCCTAGAATACGAAAATTAAGTTTACAGAAAGCTTCCTATATGTCAGGCCCTGAGATAAACAGGATAGAACCTTAGCTCCGGCAATCCTTGGCCGCTTGCCAAGGCCACACTGTAGTAAGATGCAGAACTGGGCTTTGTTTCCAGGTCTGTGCAATATTAGAACTCCTCATCAATGCTCCTCCTTTCTCATACCTATCTTCACCTGCCCAACTCACCTTGGAGGGCTATTAATATGAGTTTGAAAGTAAATTTAAGGGCAGTTGTAGGGACCATGAATCCAGGACACAGCCCTCAGGGTAAGACCCCATGGGTATTGCCTCTAACTGATATGCTCAGTTGAAGTGTGTTTGCCTGATTCTGCTGCCCTGTAATATCTCCCAGGCACTAGACTGTGAGCTGGGACAAAACTCGGTCAAGGGAGGCAGCCAGTGTTGCTTTGGGTCTCACAGGCTAGAAGCCCCTTGAAAACGTGGCTTGGGTGAGAGAGCACAGCCCAAAATGGGGACGCAGGGTGTGAGTCAACTGAAGCAAGGTCTTTGCAACAGCTGTGAAGGTTGATGAGAAGTTTCTGTGGGATAGAGTTGGGGAAGGGAAAGAAGTGGGTGGGGGAGGGGCGAGGGGGAAGGTGGCCTACATGCGGTTGCAGCCTCTGCTCCACCCCATTGACTAGAACAGCCAGCTGGCCACTGAGAGGCTCCAGCTCAGTTTTGGAGTGTCCTGGGATGTGTGGAAACCCCTCCAGCAACACCAGGGCCATGAAGATTCTGATACCTCCATCTCTGTGGCATCTACTTCATACCGGTTGCAAAGGTCAGCCTCTAAAAACAGCTTTCAGAATATGAATTTCTGAACCTAAGAAGCAGGACAGGTGTGATTGTTAAGGTTGTGTGTCAACTTGGCTGGACCAAGTATTTTTGTTGTCGTATAATGATATGATCACCTCCATGATGGGACCTGCTGTGAGTAGCCAATCAGTTAGAACGGAGTTTCATTGGGGGTGTGGCCTGCATCCAATATAGATGGACTTTCTGGTAAGGCTCTTGGGCTTTTGCTTGCACTGGATCCTGCAGCTGGTTCCTGTTTGTTTGACCTTCGGTTCTTGGGACTTGAGTTAGCAACTTAGCTGCCATCTTGCCTGCCAATCTTGGGATTTGTCGGTCTTCAAACCATTTCATCAAGACTCTCTTTACTTCCCCATCACTTGGCTTTGCTTTCCTTTGTTGGCTTCTTTCTCAGGCAGGCTTCCCCTGGGTGGTGGCAAACATGGCCCCCAACAGTCCCAGGCCTGTATTTTCCAGTTCAGCCACCACAGCAGGAGAGTACTTCTTTTCCAATGGTTTCCAGCCTGACTTCTGAGCCTGATTCTTATTGGTCTGACTTTGATCATGTGCACATCCCTGAGCCAATCACCATGGTTGGGTATGGCCTGCCCTGATTGGCCATGCTTTGAAACATGTCCCCCTGGGAGCTGGGCAGAGTGGGGTCAACCTCACCCAAACAGTATGGACAGAGCATGGGTAGATGGCCATTACAGCCTCCTGGCTTTTTGGTGAGCGCCTTCCCATCATTGAAAGAAAGACTGGCCTTTCCACCATTGAAAGAAAGACTCTTTACTACCTTGCTCTCATCCAGATGAACTCTGATAGAATTTGGAGAAAAGGAGAAGGAACTTTGTTCTGAGAGCAGAAGAAACTCTGTTAGATTTTGCACAGTGGCCCATTTTTACTCCTGAAGACTCTCCTTGCTTCCTGAGGTTCCAAAACCAAACCAGTTGCCATCAGGTCAATTCTGACTCATGGCAACCTTATGTGTGTCAGAGCTATGCTCTGTAAGGTTTTCAATCACTGTGATCTTAGGGAAGTAGATCGCCAGGCCTTTCTTCTGAGGCATCTCTGGGTGAATTTGAACTGCCAGCCTTTTTCTTTGTAGCTGAGAGCCTGAGCATTTTTCAGTTTGCACCACCTAGCAACTCTTTCCTAAGTATCAGGGCTGCCTTTTTTCTCTTGTGTCTTTTCTCCTCTGTCCCAGGGACTTGAACATAATAGATTCTCAGGGAAAGTTGTTGAATTTAATTGTAGAATACTGACAGGAGAAAGCAAAGGAAGACAGTAGGGACTGCCAACCAACTTATAGCGCCATCTAGTCGGAATCTCTGCCTGGTGCAGATGGATAACACGCTTGGCTGCTAACCGAAAAGTTGGAGGTCCTAGTCTACCCTGAGTCTCTTCTGAAGAAAGACCTGGTGACCTACTTCCAAAACATTGCTGTTGTTCCTCGCTCTCAAGTTGTTTCTGACTCATGCAACTCCATGTGTGTCAGAGTAGAACTGTTCCACAGGCCTTCGAGGCTGGAAAAACTAACCTCTGAAAACCGTGTGGTGTACACTTCTACTCTGACAACATATGAGTCACCATGAGTCAGAGTCGACTCAACAGCAACTGGTTGGGTCGGAGCAGAGCGGACACCTGTCTGTAGTCCCAGAGCCTGCATTTTATTGGGCAGACCAGTGTCCTGACCACCTTCCCTGCCTGATCCATGTCGCCGAACACTACAGTTGGCCTTTACCCTACAGAAGGGAGAAAAGCAGAAGATGGCAGTGCCTCCACGTCTGCTCTGTTCTGAGAAATGAAAGCAGAGACGATGTCACTCAGGGTAAGAGTCAAGTCCAAGGCACTCCCTCTTCCTCAGCAAAGCTCTGGGCTATAGAGCTGGCTGCAAACGTTAACTGGGCACAACTTAACTTTATTTGGCTGCCTTAGCTCTGCTGTAATAATCCATAAGGTACGGAATGTGTACCAGATGCGAGTTTATTGTGTAAAAGGGTAGTTACCAGCTATATCTTAATCACGCTAGTTGAAGTTTCAGAGCAGGCGGGTTTCCTTTTCGAGCCTCATTTTATTACGTTTCATTAGCATCATGTTAACGGCAGCCCAATAGCAGAAACTCTGGAAGTTAAAACAATTTTCTGATAGCTCAACTACATTTTCTGTGCCGTTAACTCGAATACTAGCCTGGTTAGTGAAGATTTCTTTGCTGATTGAAATGTGCCTTCTCTCTTTTGTGCCTGCAGAAATTCCTGAAGTACCCGACAAACCCAGGTTCCAACATTTAGAAGGATTTTACCAAGCTGATTGTTTCCCTGGCCTCCAAAGAATCTTGGTCTAAAGATATGGCTGGTTCTAGGCCCCAAAATGGTCCTCCTCACTTTTCTTCCTTCCTTCCTTCCTTCCCTTCTTTCTTGCCTACTCCAAAATGAATTTGAAGTGGCTTATAAAGTATATACAACCTGATAAAAAATAAATGCAACCACAGTAAAGAAGTGCTTGGATTCAAATCCCCACTCTATCACTTCCTAGCTCCACGACTTTGGACAAGTTTTACCTTTCTAAGCTGCAGTTTCTTCATCTCTAAAGCAGAAAGCATAGTTTGCTCCTCAGAGCTGCTGTGTAGGTTGCATGTTAAGTGCTTGGGGAGGCCTGTGGGGCTGGGGTGAGTGAGGGAGAGCAACGAGACTGCAGGTGGAAAGGGAGGCAGGGTCAGATCAGGCAAGTCCTTGAGGTTCATGGTCAGGACCAGGCTTTTGTCCTAGGGGAGATGGAGGACCTTAGGAGGGTTGTGAACAGAGAGCAGAGCTGTTGTAAAATATGACTCTGGTTGTTGTGTGGAGGCAGACTCAGGGAGGAGGGGCTAGGGCAGAAACAATGACCAGTAAGGAGGTTACTGCAAAAGACAGTGGCGGCTTGGACTCAAGATGTGGTGAGAGCTCAGGTGGGATCTATCTGAAAGGCAGAGCAGCAGGATTTGCTGATAGACTGGATGGGAATGTGAGAGAAAGAGAAAAGCCAAGGACAGGCTTAGGGGTGAGAGAGCACACACGCTCACTCTGCCAGCCCCAGCAGAGTCCTGACCCAGGCTTTCTGACCCCTACTCCAGAGCTCATGCCACCTGGCTCACTGTCCCCTGTGTAACGAGGATTCAACCTCTTAGGGTGTTGGTCACCTCAGCTCCTGAAAACATAATCACACCAGGTGAAGGACAGGAGACTGCTGGGAAATATCAGATGATCTCGAGGAACCAAAATTACTAACACCTAGAGTGTGTACATTTTTTTCCATATTCTTTAAAGTGTTTCACATGGTTTACCACACTTTTATTCCCATGCCATCCTGTGCATTAGATGGAGCATAATTGTTGTTAGTAGCCACCGAATCAGCTCTGATTCATGGCAGCCCCACGTATAACAGAAGGAAACATTGCCCAGTCCTGCATTGTCTTAGTCATCTCGTGCTGCTATAACAGAAATACCATAAGTGGATGGCTTTAACAAAGAGAAATTTATTCTCTCACAGTCTAGTAGGCTAGAAGTCCAAATTCAGGGTGCCAGCTCTAGGGGAAGGCTTTCTCTCTCTGTCAGCTCTGGCAAATTGTCCTTGTCATCAACCTTCCCCCTGGCTTAGGAGCTTCTCAACACAGGGACCCCAGGTCCAAAGGATGTGTTCTGCTCCTAGCACTACTTTCTTGGTGATATGAGGTCCCCATGTCTCTCCTCGCTTCTCTGTTTTATATCTCAAAAGAGATTGACCAAAGACACAACCTAATCTTGTAGATTGAGTCCTGTCTTATTAACATAACTGCCCCTAATCCTGCCTCATTAACATCATAGAGGTAGGATTTACAACACATAGGAAAATCACTATGAGTTGGAATCAACTCGAAGGCAGTGGATTTTGGATTTGAGGAAAATCTCATCAGATGACAAATGGTGGACAGTCACACAATACTGGGAATCATGGCCTAGCCAAGTAGACACACATTTTGGGGGGACACAATTCAATCCATAACATGTACTACCCTCATGATTGTTAGTATGTTTGAGTCCATTTTTGTGGCTGTCGTGTAGTGCCTTCCAATATAATGGGCTCATCTTCCAACACTATATAAGACAATATTCTGTTATGATCCATAGGGTTTTCATTGGCTAATTTTCAGAAGTAGATTGCCAGACCTTTCTTCCTAGCCTGTCTTGATCTGGAAGTTCCACTGAAACCTGTCCACTATGGGTGACCCTGCTGACAAAACAGATGTTTTTAACTCGATGGTGCTGAAAGTTGGTTTCAGTAAACTGAAACCTGAAGAAGACAAATGACACACCCAGAGCGTGTCCTTAGTTGTTACTACATGAGCATGAACAAAATAACAGCATGAAAATGTTGGGATCCTAATGAAGAAAGATGTTAGATAAATCCAAGATATACTTACTTGATGAAAGATACTTTTATAAAACCTAGTAATATATGTTTTAAGTTTGTTGTTGATTTTTAGGTGCTGTCGAGTTGGTTCTGATTCGTAGTGACCCTACGTACAACAGAACAAAACACTGCCCAGTCCTGCACCATCCTCATGATCATTGTTATGTTTGAGCCCATTGTTGCAGCCACTGTGTCAATCCATCTTATTGAGGATCGTCCTCTTTTTCTGTGACCGTCTACTTTACAAACATGATATCGTTTTCCAGGGACAGGCTCCTCCTGATAAAATATCCAAAGTACATAGATGAAGTCTTGCCGTCCTTTCTTCTAATGAGCATTCTGGTTGTACTTCTTCCAAGACAGATTTGTCCGTTCTTCTGGCAGTCCATGGTATATTCAGTATTCTTTGCCAACACCATAATTCAAAGGCATCACTTCTTCGGTCTTCCTTATTCATTGTTCAGCTTTCACATGCATATAAGATGATTGAAAACACCACAGCTTGGGTCAGGCACACCTTAGCCCTTAATGTGACATCTTTGCTTTTCAACGCTTTTAAGAGATCTTTTGCAGCAGATTTGCCCAATGCAATGCATCATTTGATTTCTCGACTGCTGCTTCTGTGGGTGTTGATTGTGGATCCAAGTAAAATGAAATTCTTGACAACTTCAATCTTTTCTCCATTTATCATGATATTGCTTATTGGTCCAGTTGTGAGGACTTTTGTTTTCTTTTGTTGAGGCATAGTCCATACCGAAGGCTGTGGTCTTTGATCTTCATCAGTAAGTCCTTCAAGTCCTCTTCACTTTCAGGAAGCAAGGTTGTGTCACCTGCACATCACAGGTCGTTAATGAGTCTTCCTCCAATTCTGATACCAAGTTTTTCATGTAGTTCAGTTTCTTGGATTACTTGCTCAGCATACAGATTGAATAAGTATGATGAAATATACAAGCCTCAGGCACACCTTTCTTGACTTTAAACCACACAGCATCCACTTGTTCTGCTCAAATGACTGCCTCTCGGTCTAAGTACAGGTTCCTCACGAGCACAATTAAGTGCTCTGGAATTCCCATTCTTCGAAATGTTATCCATAATTTGTTATGATCCACACAGTTGAACACCTTTGCATAGTCAGTAAAACACAGGTAAACATCGTTCTGGTAGTCTCTACTTCCAGCCAAGGTCCATCTGACATCAGCAATGATACCACTGGTTCCACATCATCTTCTGAATCCAGCTTGAATTCCTGGCAGTTCCCTGTTGATGTGCTGGGCAGCCGCTTTTGAATGATATTCAGCAAGATTGATATTAATGATATTGTTTGATAATTTCCACATCTGTTGGACCTCCTTTCTTTGGAATGGGTACAAATATGTATCTCTTCTAGTCAGTTGGCCAGGTAGCTCTCTTTCAATTTTCTTGGCATAGACGAGTGAGTGCTTCCAGCTCACTTGAGTTTAAAATGTTATAAATGTGATTCCTCCCTCCCCATTTGTCTACTGATTTCTGGGAAAAAAATTCTAGATAGGAAAACATAATGGAATCAATATTTCAGCTTCTACTATAAAGCAATATGTTAAATGGACATTTTCTTGGTTAACTCCAGTAAGACTCCCAAGAATAAACATTATTATCTCCATTTTACTGCGAAGGTTAGTGATGCTGAGAGAGAAACTTTGGCCCTCAAATAACCTACATTCTAGTAGCCGTGTGATTCTGACATTCAATGGAATAGTCTTAATACAGCTGAGCCAGTGAGCTGTTTGTGTGCCACGTGCTATCCACTCAGAAGGGATGTCACGTCAGGGCTTATATCTCCAGGAGCCTTCTAATGTCAGCCCTAAATATGGATGTCAAAACACATTGCCCTCTGGGGAGGCTGCAGCCATCTCAAGATTGCATGTTTAAATGACAGAAACAGGAAAATACAGCTCTTGGATTTACAACAAAGAGCCCAAAGGTTTTATCTTGGGGAGAGCCGGGAATCAGAACAATAGAGGAGGCGGGGTGGGGAAGGAGGTGGAGGAAGAGGGAGGCTGCATTCCTGTGGTCCTGGAGGATCCTGCAGATAGTGGTGGGCCAGGCCTGCGGGTGGGAATCTGTCCCAGTTGTCAAGTCCTTGCCCTGTCGTTTGTCAAGCAAACAGGCAATGTCGCAGTAGGTTATGCTGGTGTTGAAGAGAACACCCTGGCGGAAAACACACATCTTAGATAGAAAAATTTTCCTCCTCCACAATTCAGTGGTTTTGAGGAAAAGAAGTTCCAGAAGGGATTGGTAGGCATGTGTGGATGTAAATTTCCCTCTCCATTCATGTCCCAGGGGGAGGCATTCTTCAGGGTTGCATGTGTTGGTCACAGACAGGGCTTCCCAGAAATCACATAGTGACTCTGCAGTATCAGTGCACTCCGGAGGCATCCAGGGAGCGAGAAGGCAGGCCAAGGACAAAGGGTGTAAATCAGAGGTTGCAAGCTGATTTCCTTGGATCAAATGTGGTGCCCATGGTCATGTTTGGGTTGGCTAGCTTAGTGTTCTAAGAGCATATTTAAATTGTGAATTAAAAAGAAAATGCACACAAAAATCCAGATTCCTGACTTTTCTGGAAAGATTGAAGATCTGGCAATTCTAGGCCCATTTTCCACCATGAGAAGTTGGCTGCCCCCTTTACAGAGAGCAGGGATTCTTCAATGTGTTACGTTTTTCACTCTTGTATTTAAATTATGTGTCCAGCTCTGTTGGCATTCAAGTTTGCAGTCCTGATTTAAATGTGGCATCCCAATCCCACTACTACCTGTCTGTCAGTTTGTCATACTGTGGGGGCTTGCTTGTTGCTATGATGCTAGAAGTTATGCCACTGGTATTTTAAATACCATCAGAGTCCCCCATAGTGGACAGGTTCCCGGGGAACTTCCAGATTAAGACAGGCTAGGAAGAAAGGCCAGTTCATCTACTTCTGAAAATTAGCCAGTGAAAGCCCTAAGGGTCACAACAGAGTATTGTCCAATATAGTGCTGGGAGACGAGTTCCTAGGTTGGTTGGAAGGCACTCAAAATACCCAGTGGCGGCAACAATAGACTCAAGCATAGCAGTGGTTGTGAAAATGGTGCAGGACCAGGCAATGTTAGGGTCTGTTGTACACGGGGTCACCACAACTTGGAGCTGACTCAACAGTTAACAATAACAGTCCCAAGTTCTTCAAAGTCACTCCCATTGAACTCCGCCAGTGGTCGCTTCCTTTTGCACTTTCTTCTCTCCTCCAGAGCCAAGCCCGGTGAAGGTCAACTTTGCAGGAAGTATTCTTTCCCTGGCTTTATTATTTTTTTTAAAGGAAAACATCCCACCTCTTTCCCTTCCTGTCTGACCCTGAATGAGAAGGGAACATAGCTTCACAAATGAGAGAGAAGCCATTTCGTATTTATTCTGAAGCCCCAGATGTATGGAGAGCCTCCCTCCTCCGCCCCCAGTTCTTCCTGCCTATTTCGCTCTTTAATAGCAAGAAAGGGCAGAATTTTAATAATCTCTCTCTGGAATGACTTTCTTCATGCATGAATTATTTCTCATTTACCAGGTTTGGGAGATGGCTTTTTTTTTCTTCCTTCCTATTTTGCTGTGAAAAATGATGACTGTTTTCATTGCTAGACACATTGCTGTCAGAACTCATGAGGCTGATGGTCAGGCCCGCTTTCTCACGGAATCCCTCTCCAGCAGCCAGCTCAGCTTGTCACATCCCTGAAATGGTGTCTTGTCGGGGCGTGTACAGGGCTGTCACAGTCATGGTGCCTAATGCACGTGTATGCGGTGGCTGCACTGCTGGCAAAGAACAAAGGCAGGGGAGAGGCCCTCGTGTGAGCCTCACAAAGTCCTTTTGGGAGTAAAACCCACCACTGCCATTGAGTCGATGCCGACTCAGTAGGTATTATTATCTTCTTTTTTACAGATGAAGAAACAGAGGCTCAGAGAAGCCAAGACACTTACCCAGTTTCACCTAGCTGGTAAACGACAGGACTGATATTTAAACCCAGCTATGCTGGCTCCCCACCCGTCAACCAGCATATCAGGCTGTTGTTCCTGAGGGGATTTCCTTGGGGGGATTTCATCCAGGACGCACCTTGAGGGACTGGGGGTGGGGCATGATTTCCGAAGTGTTTGGGTACAAGATGGTGCCGTGGGGGAGCCAGCAAGGCTGATCCTTCAAAGGCACGAAAGGATCCCCTTGAAAGTTCGGTGGTTTTGAGTTCCTGTAGCATCAGGCCCCACGCCCAACACTTCCCAGACTCGATCCCATTGAAACCTTGTTGTTGTGTGCCATCAAGTTGATTCCGACTCATATCGACCCTACAACACCCCTTTGAGGCACCTGGTGTTCATTTCCATTTTATAAATGCGAAGACAGTTTAACAGGGCTTTTGTGACTTGCCAGAGATTGAGTAGCCCATGGAAGGAATTTGAACTCAGGCCTGCCTGCTTCTGAGAACCACCATCTTTCCTGCTCTGTTAACTGAGACCTTTTGAGGGCAATCGTCCAGGGTGTGGTGCTCACTCACGGGGCACATGAAATCATTGCAGGAGTTTATGGACAAACACTAATGGTGTGTACTTACTATAGTATGTGCTAGAAAAAATATTTTGAAAACACGCCAAACCCACAGCTTTATAGCTACTATTACTCAGGCTAAGGCCAAATTTCATTTAAGTAAAATAAGTGAGTTGATTAACAAAAAACAAGTGGGTAACAGGAGAGGTGGTATTCAGAGGTGGCAAGAATTGTCAAGACAGTTAGTGAATGACTGAAGCTTGGGAAAAACAGAATAGTTCACTGGTGACATTAAAGAATGGGATTTTGTGTACTGCATGTCTACACCAGGGAAGCCGTAGAGGACATCCTTAGGGCATCTTCCAGTTTGCAATGTGATTGATTACCCCTCCTCTGGTAACTGCCCCCTCCCTTCCCACTCCCTAGCTTCTTTTTACAGAGAGAGGGGCCGTGTTCATTAAGCATCACTATGCCCAGTGGCTACATTTGGTTGGTGCAGGGTGGCCACCTGATGCTTGCTGGGCCGGTCACCTCCCAATGAACACAGAACAGCCCTAAGACACTGCAGGCTTAGTTGGATGCTCTGTTGAAGGGAGGGGACGTGAGCTGGGAAGCTGTTAATGACAGCCATTTTCTGCCTGGGGCAGGGAAGTGGACTTGGCTGCTCTGCTGGGTGGAAGCAGAATGAAGTAGACATGGTGAAAGAGGGGTGTTGGTGGTTCAGTAGTAGAATTCTCACCTCCCATGTGGGAGACCTGGGTTTGATTCCCAGTCAATGCACCTCACCTGCAGCCACCACCCACCTCTCTGTTGAGGCTTGTGTGTTACTTTGATGCTGAACAGGTTTCAGTGGAGCTTCCAGCCTAAGATGGACTAAGAAGAAAGACCTGGCAATCTGCTTCCTAAAATCAGCCAGTGAAAACCCTGTGGATCACCACAGTCCGATTCCCAATCCATAATGGGGATAACCAAAGACCAGGCACATGTTGTCCCATTGTGTATGGGGTCACCAAGAGTCAGAGCCTACTGAACACCACAGCTAACAACAACAACAACAATAACAACAGACATTCTAGGACAAGCAGAGATAAGGTGCAGAGAGGGATTCCCCAGCTCCCTACAGGGCTCCAGTCCCTGCTTCTGTTCTGTCCCTAAAACCTAGTAGGTTCCATAAGACACTTCTGTATTCTTCCCATTATCTCCTCTATTTGCTGATCCCAACTCCAGCGAGGATCTGTTCATTACAAGCCAAAGAGTTGCAACCTACACAAAGGTCTCTGAGATTGACATAACCTTTAAACCTTTGCCAGTTCCTCTTCAGCATCTTCATGCCCTCCCCGCCTTGATCATGTCATGCTACCTGGGTGCTGTTTTAATATCCTATAGCCAGAATTGGAGAAAGGGTGTGCACGGCTGCTGTACCTCCCAGTGAGGGCCCTTTGGGATGAGACAGGCCTGTTCCACTTCTCAAAATGGCAATTAGGGCCAGTCTCCGCAGCCCCATCTGGAGGGCTGGAAATCTCGGCATGTGCCTGCCACTGCAGGAGCAGATGGGAGGTGTCTGCTTCTCTGGGTGGTAAGGAGGGGAGCCTCTGTAATGAGAGGAGGCAGGTCATTAGGCTGCTCACAGCCATATTTCTTTGCATAGGAGACTGTTCATCTGCTGAGCCCCCATATTCCTCTGGGCTCTCTTCACTGGTTCTCTTCCTTGGGAAGGCAGACTTTTGCCCCTATTTCTAGGAGGGATGAAGATTACACTTTCAGGGAACTCGAGCCTCAGTATTGAAGTATTTGCACAGCACAGTCTGTCTCCTGCCTAAAGGATATGTGCTGGATGCTGCTCGGCTTTGCTTGGTCAACCTCAGCTGTCCAACCCCATCACCAATTCCTTTCAACACAAACCCTTGGTATGGTCCAGCTGGTCTCCTCATGTGCCCTGTAGTTGGTGCTCCTGTACAGTTTCTCCTAGCCCCTCCTTGTCTGAAACCACCCCTCCACCACCATGGGGGTAGATTGTTGCCACGAGATTCCCCTCCCACCACCACAGGTGGCCACAGTGGAGGGATCTGGGGAGCCTCACAGAGGCACTAGTGAGCTGCGGAGCTAGACTGGAAGGGTTCATGGGCTTGGGGGCTGTGGAGTGAATTAGGGGCTGTGCAGGGTATGAATTCAGTGGGCGGGCGTATCCAGGCTGGATCATGTGCAGGTGGAACAAATGAAGTGGACCTGAGAGAAGTCAGGTGTGGGGAGAACAGTAGAGACAGAGGCCATTTGTCCGGGATCTTGTCAGCATTCCAGGTCAACTGTTCCTGTCCATCTTGACAACCAGCCACCTTTTTCTAACTTGGGTATCATGAAAGAAGCTTTTAAGTAGTCCACTTTTTAATTGAGGTGTAATTTATACACAGCAAATTGCTGAAATCATGAGCGGGTTGCTGTTTCTAGATACTAAATGATTCCCGATCAGCCATTTCCCCGCTTGATGACGATTTCATTGACCCCCGCTTGTTCATGCTGCCCCCACGTCAGCAGTGTCTCCTTCACTGCTCTCTCCCTGCCTGAGCGCCTCCCAGTCTGTAAGGCCGCCTGCTCCAAGGAGCCCTCCACGACTTCTCTAGTCCAGAAAGGCTTCCCTGTGCTCTGAACCTAAGGACGTGACTCTACAATGAAGCGGTTGAGTTAAACCAACATGAAATGTGCTTCCCCTCTGTGCCAGGCCTGTGCTGGGTGATGGGGAGGCAGACATGGATCTGCAGTCTGCCTCCCGGAGCTCACAGCAGAGGGGCAGGATGTAGAAAACCAACCGTAATGCAATGTGCAAGTGCTAAAACAATGAGGACTTTTCCTCCTGTTGGGGGTGGAGGGATATCCTGAGGGAAAGATGGAAAACAGGGTGACTTTGAAGTCTAAGGACAGATCAATTTTTCCAGGTGCATAAGGGGGCAAAGACCTCCCATAGTCACAGTGCACAACTCAGGTCCTGCAGCTTTCTGTAGTCATTACTTGTCAGGAAAACCTCTCTCTCCCTGACTGCCCCCGCCATTGGTTTGGGGTGAAGAAACTGGTTGCTCCCTGATTTGGGGCTCTCTCATCTCCCCTTTGTTTCCTCAGAATTCTTTCACCCTCTTCCTTGTCCCAGCTGCTTCAATTTCTAGTTTTCCTCCAGAAATGTAGGAGTTTCAGCACCTGGAAATCACACACACAAAATATGGTAATAAAACCAGTCCGGAAGTGTATTGAGATGTAAAGAAGAAAGGTGGAGGGGAGCCCTAGTTTCTGTAGAGTCCTATTATAAAAGGGCTAGAAATTGAAGCTAACAGGAATGGAGGCAGTATCCCGTAAAAGACAAAGTCTGGCAAACAGAGAAGCCCACGTGTAGCAATGGCCCAGCCTTAGCATCAAGGTGCCGAGTCAATGGTGGGCTTCCCTGATTTTGCAGAAAAGGGGAAGCAGCCTGGCTCATTTGTAAGAGGCTGTGGGGGCTCTGCTCCTGTCCTGTCTCAGCCAAGTCTACATTCCCTCAGCATTTTGCACAGTTAGGACTGTAACAAATGAAATTGATTTGAAAGTCACTGCTTAGTTACCCAGTCATAAAGGTTAGCATGATTGACTGCCAGCACCCACAAGAAATTGAGTGACAGACCAAAAATATATTGTGAGGTATTAAAGGGAATTCTGAACACAGCCCTTCTTTTCAAATATCTTTTTTCTTGACAAGAGTTTTGAAATAATCAGTGTTAGTGGGTGATATATGAGTGCCCTTAATTTCTTATATAAAAAAAAAATTTTAGCTGTGAAAAATACAAGGAGCTTGCCTAATCTCGCCTTTGTCACCATCTACCCTTGGTGGTTATATGTGCATTGGTGCAACCTTCGGGGAGACGAGTTTGACAGAACCTATCAAAATGGTAAGAACACCTTTCCTTCCATCCAGCTGTCATAATTCTAGGCGTTCAGTTATTGTTATCTGTTGCTGCAGAACAAACCACTCCAAACTTAGTGGCTTAAAACAACCATTTATTATTATTGCTCACAGCTCTGTGGGTTGATGGGGCTCAGCTGGGCAATTTCCACTTAGAATCTCTCATCGGGGCCTGGGGCTGTGATATGTGAAGTCTCGACTGGGCTAGACATCCAATATGGCTCACTTCCATGGCTGGCAGCTGAGAGGTCAGCTGGGGCTGTCGGCTGGAGCATCTTCACATGCCTCTCCATGTGGCTTGGGCTTCTCATAGCATGGCAACTGGATTCCAAGAGGGAGTGGCTCATGAGTAAGTGTTCCAAAAGGCGAACAGTGGAGATATCAGGCTAATTAAGGGTGATGTCCAGGATTGGCACAGTGTCACTTCTGTCATGTTCTATTGGTCACTTCAGTTGCTAGATTCACCTTCCCACCATTTGCCCCCACTCCCTTAGTATGTTCTTTGAAACGTTTTCCCAAATCCTTTCTTCTTGTTGTTTTATGAAATATCAGAACTCTTTTACATATATATATATCCCCCCCCCCCCCCCCCGCCATTAGAGTTCTTCGGCTCTAAGCAACAGAAACTGTTGTAAGCAGGAGAGAATTTATTGGGGGAGACGTTTGAGGAACCAGGCTTGGAACAGGTAGGGCGTACTCAGATGTTTCTCCTGTGTTCTGCTGCAGGAATGAATGAATTCTAAGATTGATTTTTGTCCTTGTTCCTCAGATCAAGAGTCAATGTCTCAGGGAGAGACCCCGGATGGATGGACAAGCTTAGGTCACGAACAAACCTTCCTCTCTGGAAAGTGGAGGAGAGACCTGGTAGAAGGAGCTTCCGGGGACTCTTATAGCTTCCACGGTCGGAGGGCAGGCACCTAGATTTCCACCCCAGCGTGATTTCATTCAGTGTGCAAGACGCAGTCTCCCAAAAGGGACAATGGATGCTGGGTGAGTAGACAGTGATGGATGTCCCCTCCACACTGTGTTTAGTTTCTAACGCCTCCTCCCAATGTTACACACTGCATCTGCCACCAGGTAGGGATCCATGGAGGTCCAAGGAGGAAGGACTTTAAAGCCAGCATACCTGGCTGGGTCACCTACCGGTTGGGTGAGCATGGATAATCACTTACTCTTTCCTGAACTTGGTTTTCTTACCGTAAAATAGGGATGCATAGTACCTGATTTTCAGGGTTCTTGTGGGGATTAGAGATGATCTATATAAAGTGCTTTGCACAGTCTCTGACCAAGAGCAGACCCTTAATCAATTGTAACTCCCTCCTTCCCTCACCACCATGGGACCTCTGTCCTTCCTCCATGATGAGTAATGTACTTATTAAATACCCAAAGGGAAAAGGCACTGATAGGCCCAATCACTGGGGATTGGGTGTCAACTGTGGAACCTAACAACACACTAGGAAGAAAGTATGGGTGATAGAGAGCCTCTGCCCCCTCCAGGATGGTGGTAATTGTCTATACCAAGAGATTTGGAAGGAAGAGCTCAACCCTCATATCTGTGTGACATGTCTGAGCACCGATACTCTCACAGCTGTTGATACTTCACAAGGCGCCGGCACACTATGTGCTATTTTCAGCTGTGATTTCACGTGCAGTCTCATTTCTCCTCTTTCATTCCAGGGCTTTTCTGTTCTTTAAACAGACCTTTGTTCTTTTTCATGTGTGCTGTCCCTCTAAGAGTAAAGGGATGAGTTCATGACTCCTGCCATCCTCAGAAGTGCCTGGCTTTGAGATTGTATTCAGGATCCTTCAATGGTGCTTTAATGTCAGGTGTAAGATGAAGCCTTTCCCAAGTCTTTATAACACGCTTGAAGGGACAAAGTGGTCTTGTCCTAGGCTGCTGCGATGGTCTCAGAGCTTTGCCACAATTCATCTTGTAACAGATGGACTCTTTATTAGGTGTGCACATTGCATTCATCTGGGAATTTACCTTCGGGTGAGAGAGAGATTTTATTTCAGCAGCAGATAATCACTCCCTTTTTTACATTGACCTTTAGAACAAAGATTATCAACAAATTCAAGTTCTGTGTTTTTCTCTTCTGCTAGATTGGAATGCTAGACATAGGTTGTGAATGAATGACTGGCTTCCTTTGAAACAACTTGGCTTGGACTCAAATACCAAAACCAAGGTTATTAGTGTTTGGCAGGGGCTGCGATAAGGGGTTTCTGGCGTTCATGTTCATGAAATTCACTGGTGACAACAGATTCCATGTCTATTGCTCTCAAGCCTGCAACAACCTCCGTGTTGAGAAATCATCCTTAAAAATCCGTAAAATGCTCCCTTCCTTCTTTTGGTTTTTTTGCCTTCACTCTGACCATTATGTCTGCCTTTTTACGAATTCTTCTTGGCCATTAAATACTGAGGAAACTCAAGGCTCCGTCGTAAGCTCTATCTTGTTCTTGCTCCTTACTTTCTTCTTATGAATTTCTCTATGCCCACGACTTCCATTACCACCCAGATGCAGATGACTCGCAAACCTCTACTTAGAAGAGCCCAAACCTGTCCTCTGAGTCTCAGATCCATACGCCCAACTGGATTCCTGATATCTCCATTTGGATGTGTCAAAGGAAACCCAAACTCAGCCTGTTACGATCTGAACTCAGGGTGTCCCCTTAGAAGCTTCTCCTTTTCCAGCAATTCCCATCTCCCTGAACAGCAGCTCCATCTACCCACCTTCAAACAATACTTTCCCCCACTCCCTTCTAACCACTTTTTCATCAATTACTGCAATTTTATCTTTTGAAAACCTCTCATATCAGTCCACTTGTTTGTGTCCTACCACCAGCACCCTGGCTCAAGCGATCATCTTTTTTGTCTAGACTACTAGTATACTTTGTTCCTGGTCCAAATCTATTTTCCATGTTATAAACTTTAAAACATAAATCTCATTAACTTACCTTCTGCCTAAAATCCTTCAGGGTCTTCCAATTAATTTTAAGATAAATCCAAAATCCTAATGTGCCCATAAGACCATTCATAGTCTGACCCCTGTCTGTCTCCTACCTTGGCTTCTTTTCCCTGGGCCTGTTGATGTCACCCTCATGACAGGCCTTTTACATATGCTGTTTGCTCTGCCTTCTCCACCCTTTCCCTTATTTTAGAAAATATTTAGTCTTGTTCAGATCTCTGCTCAAGTATCACTTCCTTAAAAAAGGTTTTCCCTTACTTCCCAGTCAGGTCAAGTCCCTCTCGTCAATGTTCTCAGAGTGCCATGTCCCTCTCAATCACAGGACTCACTGTAATGGATTTGTGGAATTCTTTTTGTCTATCTTCCCTACTTGGCTCTGGCTCATGAGGACAGGGACTGTATTTCTTTGCTCCTTGCTATGTTGCAGCACCCAGCACAGTATAGTGCCTAGCACTATATACAGTTTTGCTGTTAGCTTCCGTTGAGTTGGCCCTCCAACTTATGGTGACCTCATGTACAATGGGACACAATGCTGCCCAGTCCTGTGCCATCCCCATGGTTGGTGGTGAATTGGACTGTTGCGATCCATAGAGTTATCACTGGTGAATATTTGAAAGGAGATCACCAGGCCTTTCTTCCTAGTCCATTTTAGTTTGAAAACCTGTCCAGCATCATGGCAACACACAAGCCCCAACTTACAGATGGGTGGTGGCTGCACATAAGTTGCATTGACTGGGTATCGAGCTCAGGTCTCCTGCATGGGAAGCAAGAATTCTACCATTGAACCACTATACACAGTGTAGGTGCTCAATAAATACTTTTTAATGAATAAATAATTAACAGCAGTCAAGAAGAAACTTGTGCTATTCAAGAGTGGAATTAGATAAGCCTTCATGGGCTTGTCAGATTCTAGCTAGAGATAGAGAAAAAGGGGACACCTTACTCAGAAAGTCTGGTTTGGGGATGGGGGACATTATGGTGCCTACTCTGTGTCATGAATGTCTTTGTAGTGTCCTCATATATCAGTGTGCTGCCCAGTGGGGTTTTTGCAATTGCACAAACTGGGTAGTGATGGGAAGGAAAATTCTAACAGAGCATAGAGTTCTGTCTGATAGATGGTTCTGTCAATCACTAAATGTTTAATTCTACTGTGACCCACTCCTGTGTTCCAGGACCCAAGGAACTCACAGGCTAGTGGGAGGGTCAGGACTAGCAAACACCAAACATAAGAATTACAATACAAGGCTAGAGAACTCGTTTTAGAGGCAGCTCTTCCAGTTTCTGGTGGAGCCCTGGTGGCACAGTCGTTAAGAGCTCAGACTGCTAACCAAAAGATTGGCAGTTCAAATCCAACAGCTGGTCCTTGGAAATCCTATGGGGCAGTTCTACTTTGTCCTATGTGGCTATTGCGAGTCTAAATCGACTTGACAGCAATGTTTTTTTTTTTTTCCAGTTTCTAGATATGGAACACCTGGCATGTTACTTAACCCTTCTGAGCTCAAGTTTCCTCATCTGTAAAGTGAGGATCTTAAAACCAGGTAGTTTTGAGGATTCAACCAGATGATGTAGCTGGGGTGCTGTGCACAGGACCTGGCTAGTGGTGACAATGCAGCAGAACTCCCTCTTATTACAAACACTGACCATGGCTACTCTGGTTCTGAGAAGTGAGAAAGGAGGGAGCAGGAAGGAGATGGAATCACAGGGGAAGGGCCTGGGCTGGGCCTTGGAATATGGGAAGATGTAGGAAGGGAAAGAGGAGGAAAAGGAGAGAAGCAGGTTTCAGGAGAAAAAAAGACACAGAGGCAGGAAGGGAGCTTGCCTTGGGCAGGAGGAGAATAACGCTGGAGCTCAGTGAGGTGTCTGTTGTTGTTGTGCCATCAAGTTGATTCTGACTCATAGCGATCCCACATGACAGAGTAGAACTGCCCCAGAGGGTTTCCTAGGCTATAATCTTTACGGGAGCACATTGCCCGGTCTTTTTCCGATGGAGCCACTGAGTGGGTTCTGCCAAACAACCTTTTGCTTAGCAGCCGAGCGTTAAACTGGTATGACACCGAGGCTCCTGGAGGTTCCTACCCAGAACCTAGAGGTTCTCAATAAATATTTCTTGAAGTGTGCTGAATGAAGGATTCAGTGAAGCACAGAGGCTTAGACTTCATGCCATGGGAGCTGGATAGGTCTGTTAGCAGATGAGGAACTCATTACTGCTTATAACATATCTGTCATGGACTGAATTTGTCCCCCCCAAAATACATTACTGCTAACAACATATCTGTCATTGATTAAATTGTGTCCCCCCAAAATACAGTACTGCTTACAACATATCTGTCATGGACTGAATTGTGTCCCCCCCAAAATACATTACTGCTTATAACATATCTGTCATGGGTTGAATTGTGTCCCCCAAAAATACATTGCTTCTTACAACATATCTGTCATGGACTGAACTGTGTCCCCCCAAAATATGTGTCAACTTAGTTAGGCCATGATTCCCAGTATTGTGTGGTTGTCCTCCACTTTGTGATTGTACTTTTAAGTTAAGAGGATTAGGGTGGGATTGTAACACCACCCTTATACAGGTCACCTCCCTGATCCAGTGTAAAGGGAGTTTCCCTGGAGTGTGACCCACACCACCTTTTATCTCTCAAGAGATAAAAGGAAAGGGAAGCAAGCAGAGAGTTGGGGACCTCATACCACCAAGAAAGCAGCACCAGGAGCAGAGCGTGTCCTTTGGACATGGGGTCCCTGTGCCTGAGAAGCTCCTCGACTGGGGAAAGATTGAGGACAAGGACGTTCCTCCAGAGCTGACAGAGAGAGAAAGCCTTCACCTGGAGCCAGTGCCCTGAGTTTGGACTTGTATCCTACTGGACTGTGAGAAAATAAATTTCTCTTTGTTAAAGCCACCCACTTGTGGTATTTCTGTTATGGCAGCACTAGATGACTAAGCCAATATCCCTCTATTAAAACTCAAGAAGTAAATTAAACTGACCACACAGAGTCTGCCTTTGGTTTGTTAAGTGTTGTTACGATGCAAAAAAATCACCTGAGGTCAACGAAATACTTCAGCACTTGATTTTAAGGGCAAAATAGAAGAAAACAGGTCGTGGTGTCAAATCTGTCTAGTTATGCCACGATAGCATTTAACTCTCTCAATCTTGTTTTTTATCCTTAAAATGGGATGAAAATGTCATCCAGCAATGATAAATTGCTTCCATATCCCAGGTACTGGAGTGTGTTAAATGATTAATTTAAACATTTATTAAACACTGTGCGAAGTGCTTTATATGAATTTGAGCCTCATGACAAACCACTGAAGTAGGACTATTACCAGGGCTCCAGAAAAATTACCCAATAAGCAAGGTATGCTCGGGTCCAGTTGTGCCTTCCCACCAATCTGCAGTGCACAATTTCACCTACCCCCCACCACATCCAAGAAGTGGTGCAACCCCTGTGAATATTGCTCACCACAGATTAGCAAGCAAATACCATTAAGCCCGTGCGTACCTTGCTCAGTGCAAGCCGGTGCACGCCATGCTTACTGGTTAACCCAACTGTGACTGTAGTTATTCCCATTTTACTGGCGAGGCACCAAAAAAAAAACAAACCTGTTCCCATCAAGTCGATTCCAACTCGTAGCAACCCTATAGGACAGAGTAGAACTGTCCCACAGGGTTTCCAAGGCTGTAAATCTTTCTGTGAGTCACAGAAAGGCGAAATAAATTGCCCAAGGTCACAGACTCCAGAGACCTGGCTCTTACCACGAAGCTGGATTGCCCTAATTATAGAAATTTGTCCATTTTCTCTAGGTTTTCAAATTTATTGGAGTGCAGTTTTTTTTTTATTGTACTTTATATGAAGGTTTACAGAACAAACTAGTTTCTCATTAAACAGTTAGTACACATATTGTTTGATGACATTGGTTAACAATCCCACGACATGTCAACCCTCTCCCTTCTCAACCTTGGGTTCCCTATTCCCAGCTTTCCTATTCCCTCCTGCCTTCTAGTCCTTGCCCCTGGGCTGGGGTGCCCCTTTAATCTTGTTTTGGTTTATGGGCCTGTTGAATCTTTGGCTGAAGGATGAACCTCAGGAGTGACTTCATTACTGAGCTGAGAGGGTGTCCAGGGGCCATACTCTCAGGGTTTCTCCAGACTCTGTCAGATCAGCAAGTCTGGTCTTCCTTTTTGATTTAGAATTTTGTCCTATGTTTTTCTACAGCTCTGTCTGGGACCGGGTATTGTGATCTCTGTCAGAGCAGTCAGTGCTGGTAGACAGGCACCATCTAGTTGTGCTGGACTCAGTCTGGTGGAGTGCGTGGTAGAAATGGACCATTGGTCCTTTGGACCAATCTTTCCGTTGTATCTTTAGTTTTCTTCATTATTCTTTGCTCCCGAAGGGGTGAGACCAGTGGAGTATCCTAGATTGTGGCTCACCGGCTTTTAAGACCCCAGATGCTACTCATCAAAGTAGAATGTAGAACATTTTCTTTATAAAGTGTGTTATTGCCAATTGAGCTAGATGTTTCCTGAGACCATGGTCCCCACAGCTCTTAGCCCAGGAATTCTGTCCCTCAGAGAGTTTGGATGTTTCTATGGAGCTACCATGACCTTGCCCTATGCAAACCAACTTTTGGTTTTGTTGATTCCTTCTATTGTTTTTATATTTTCTATCTCATTTATTTCTGCTCTGATCTTTATTAATTTCCTTTCTTCTGGTGGCTGTGATGGACTGCCCTAATTATAACCTCATAAGGTTGCCTCAAGGAATATGTAGGATAATGTCTGGGAAACACCCAGCCCAGTGCCTGGCTTGTAGTAAGCACTTGCTGCATGTTGGTTCCCTCTCAGGTTTAACTGCATTTAGCTCGGTATTTCACCACATCTTGGTCTCTATTTGTTTTCTGTGTTTCTCTTTTCATCTAATAACAATGGTAAATAAATTTCTTAAGGAAAGAACAGGCATTATAGAGTGCCTTTCTTTTGTAGCTTTCACGGGGCACCTGGAGGTCCTCAATAAATACTTATTTAAATGAACTGAATAAATGCTTCTGGTTGAATAAGTGAAGGATTCAATAAGAAAGCACATGCAGAATATGGCTGATTGGCTTTTATAGCTTTTTATTCATTTTACCCCACCAAACTCTAAAAGAAGATTAGAGGAAGATTATAAAATGTGTACAACTTGACAGGATAAAAGTAGACAAGTGAGGAAATTGGAGTGAAGAGCAAATAAAATACAGCCAGGGTGTTTAATTCTTTGTCATTTATAGACAGCAAATCTGTCAGCAAATCAGCATGAAGAAACCCAGAAAGTCTTACCAGATCTGAAACGTGTTCCTGTGGGAGATCCTGGGACGCTTTGAAGGGACGCAGCTTGAATCTCAAAGGGAAAGGAAGGCATGGGCAGAAAACTGGAGAAGTCTGGGCATTGTCTCTGGTCTGGCTTCTAAGAAAACACCAGATTTTCCTCAGGCCCAGTGTACCAGACCTCACTGTGTAAAGAAGTGGTTTTCACAAATGTGGAGAGTCACACCCTACTGACTTGGGTACCATGTCGAACCACCCTAGCTTCTTTTCTACCTGAGATCCGAGATATAGCAACATGTGTCTTGGAGGCCTGGAAGAGCCTTACTGATCACCCCCCTTCTCTCAGGGAGTCGCTGGGTGGGGCGGATGGTTAACACACTCGGCTGCTAACTGAAAAGTTGGAGGTTCAAGTCTATCCAGATGTGCCTCAGAAGAAATGCTTGATAATCTTTGTTGTTGTTGTTAGCTGTCATCGAGTTGGTTCCGACTCATAGCGACCCTATGCACAACAGAACAAAACACTTCCTGGTCCTGAGCCACCCCTACAATCATTGTTATGCTTAAGCTCATTGTTGCAGCCACTGTGTCAATCCACCTTGTTGAGGGTCTTCCTCTTTTCCGCTGACCCTGTACTCTGCCAAGCATGATGTCCTTCTCCAAGGATTGATCCCTCCTAACAACATGTCCAAAGTATGTAAGATGCAGTCTCGCCATCCTTGCTTCTAAGGAGCATTCTGGTTGTACTTCTTCTAAGATTTGTCCATTCTTTTGGCAGTCCATGGTATATTCAGTATTCTTCGCCAACACCACAATTCAAAGGTGTCAATTCTTCTTCGCTCTTCCTTATTCATTGTCCAGGTTTCAAATGCATATGATGTGATTGAAAATACCATGACTTGGGTCAGGCGCACCTTAGTCTTCAGGGTGACATCTTTGCTCTTCAACACTTTAAAGAGGTCCTTTGGAGCAGATTTACCCAATGCAATGCATCTTTTGATTTCTTGACTGCTGCTTCCATGGCTGTTGATTGTGGATCCAAGTAAAATGAAATCCTTGACAACTTCAATCTTTTCTCCATTTATCATAATGTTGCTCATTGGTCCAGTTGTGAGGATTTTTGTTTTCTTTATGTTGAGGTGCAATGCATACTGAAGGCTGTGGTCTTTGATCTTCATTAGTAAGTGCTTCAAGTCTTCTTTACTTTCAGCAAGCAAGGTTGTGTCATCTGCATAACACAGGTTGTTAATGAGTCTTCCTCCAATCCTGATGCCGAGTTCTTCTTCATATAGTCCAGCTTCTCGTATTATTTGTTCAGCATACAGATTGAGTAGGTATGGTGAAAGAATACAACCCTGACACACACCTTTCCTGACTTTGAACCAATCAGTACCCCCTTGTTCTGTCCAAAGAACTGCCTCTTGATCTCTGTAAAGGTTCCTCATGAGCACAATTAAGCGTTCTGGAATTCCCACTCTTCACAATGTTATCCATAATTTGTTATGATCCACACAGTCGAATGCTTTGCACAGTCAATAAAACACAGGTAAACATCCTTCTGGTATTCTCTGCTTTCAGTCAGGATCCATCTGACATCAGCAATGATATACCTGATTCCACATCCTCTTCCAAAACCAGCCTGAATTTCTGGCAGTTCCGTGTCAATATACTGCTACAGCTGCTTTTGAATGATCTTCAGCAAAATTTTGCTTGTGTGTGATATTAATGGTATTGTTCTATAATTTCCACATTCAGTTGGATCACCTTTCTTGGGGATAGGCATAAATATGGATCTCTTCCAGTCAGTTGGCCAGGAAGCTGTCTTCCATATTTCTTGACATAGACGAGTGAGCATATGTTTGTTAAAACATTTCAGTTGATATTCCATCAATTCCTGGAGCCCTGTTTTTCGCCAATGCATTCATATACCTGATCATATGCCACCTCTTGAAATGGTTGAACATCAACTAATTCTTTTTGGCATAATGACTCTGTGTATTCCTTCCATCTTCTTTTGATGTTTCCTGCGTCATTTAATATTTTCCCCTTGGAATCCTTCACTATTGCAACTCGAGACCTGAATTTTTTCTTCAGTTCTTTCAGCTTGAGACACACTGAGCATGTTCTTCCCTTTTGGTTTTCCATCTCCGGTTCTTTGCACGTCATTATAATACTTTACTTTCTCTTCTCAAGATGCCCTTTGAAATCTTCTGTTCAGTCCTTTTACTTGATCAATTCTTCCTTTTGCTTTAGCTGCTCGACGTTCGAGAGCAAGTTTCAGAGTCTCCTCTGACATCCATCTTGGTCTTTTCTTTCGTTCCGGTCTTTTCAGTGACCTCTTGCTTTCTTCATGTATGATGTCCTTGATGCCATTCCACAACTTGTCTGGTCTTCAGTCACTGGTGTTCAACGTGTCAAATCTATTCTGCAGATGGTCTCTAAATTCAGGTGGGATGTACTCAAGGTCATATTTTGGCTCTCATGGACTTGCTCTGATTTTCTTCAGTTTCAGCTTGAACTTGCATATGAGCAATTGATGATCTGTTCCACAGTTAGCCCCGGTCTTGTTCTGATTGATGATATTGAGGTTTTCCATCGTCTCTTTCCACAGATGTAGTCAATTTGATTTCTGTGTGTTCCATCTGATAATCTACTTTAGAAAAAATCATCCATTGAAAACCCTGTGGAGCACACTTCTACTCTGACATACCTGGGGTCACCCGCCATGAGTCGGAATTGATTCTCTAGCAAGTGGTTCCTCTCTTCTGAACTTAGAATCAATGAAGAATAGACACGAGGGGTCCTGTGAGAACCAAGGATGGTGCCATAAGCTTCTCCTTCAAAACATTGCTTGTAAGGCTACTTGCCCCTCCTATCTAGCTGGAACTCTGTGGCTTTCAGTTTATCTGCACATTGTTGACACATTAGAAGCCTGGTAGCTTCAAAAATCACCAGCGCCTGAGCACCACCCATGGGGTTCTTGTTATGTGCTGTCGAGTAGGTTATGACTCGTAGTGACCCTATAGGACAGAGTAAAAGTGCCCCATACGGTTTCCAAGGAGCTGCTTGTGGATTCAGCCTTTTTGGTTAGCAGCCAAGCTTTTAACCACTGTGCTACCAGGGATCTGGAGAGTGTGAGTTAATTGCTGTGGATAGGGCACAGACATCATTTTTCTAACCTGTCAAAATGTTTTTAATGTGCAGTCAGATTTGAGAACCATTTAGGGGACAGCAGAATACCCTGGAGGGTTTCTTAAAACACAAATTGCTGGAGCCCATCCCAGAGTCTCTGATCCAGGAGGTCTGGGTTGGGGCCTGAGAATTTGCATTTTTAACAACTTTGCACGTGATGCTGATGCTTTGAGTCCTCGGGCTACACTTTGAGACCCACCAGCCTAAACCAACAGCTAGCCAGCCAGAGAAACTCGATGCTTACAAAAATACCATTATAACATAAAGAATAATTTACTCTTATGAAGGTCATTTTTTTGAATGTCTTATTTTTATTTGGAAACCCTGGTGGCGTAATGGTTAAGTTCTACAGCCGCTAACCAAGAGGTAGGCAGTTGGAATCCATCTATGAGGCAGTTCTACTCTGTCCTATAGGATTGCCAGAAGTCGGAGTCGACTCGATGGCAATGGGCAACAGGTTATTTTAATTTATTGAAGAAACAATACTTGAAAAAGGAAAAAAATGGGAATGGAACACACGTAATCAGACAACCTTTACACATACACCATTTTCTCGTGACAACAGCAGCAGCAGTAACCAATATTTACTGTGTGCTCACTGTGTGTCAGGTACGGTGCTAAAACTCTAGGGGCCTTCTTTTCTTTAATCCTCATGACAACCCTGAAAGGTGGCAACTGTTACTATGCCACTTTACAGATGAGAAATTTGCAACACAAAGAGATTATATTGACTATTTTACACAGCTGTATACATGCAGCCCCTTTTACTTGTCTCATTTGCATGTTTTCCAAGTTGCACATACTAATCCATTGTGTTTGCATATCACAGTTTGCTTATCATTGGACACTTAGATAATTTCCAGTTTCACAATTATAGGTAACATAGCAACGAACAATTTCATTTAGTGCTTGTTGTGAATTACTTGGGATAGTCTCAAAGGTGAGTTTGCTCAGTAGGAAAGTAAAATTGCCTAGACTTGATTGCAACATACCAGAATAGAAAACTGTTCTCTAAGCCAAATAATCATTCCTTGGGTGGGTTTAGATAGTTGTACATTTAAAATAATGGGACTGTGATGAAAAATGTGCAAAAGTCTTTCATATGATCTAGCTCCATCCCCAAATCATTCCAATGGAGGCTACATCCCAGGCAATGAAGCATTTCAAGAACACGTTCAGATTTATGATGGAAAAGATGTTTCTACCCTCTTGTACTGAAATCATCCCAAAAAGCAAGAGAATAAGAGCTAGAAACACAACTCTGTTTTGGACAACACAAGAAGACATCTGTAACCCAGAACCCCAAGGTACCAGTAAGGGCGGTGGGAGAAAGGTCAAACCCTGTGCCTAAAGAAAGTCTCAGGGATCAAAGGCACCAGCTACCTTGAAGGAGGTGAGCAAGAGGCAGGGCTGAAAACAAGGTTGTTATGTGAAAGTCTAGTTAAGGGGCTGACAGAGCTCCCAGATCACCACTCCGTCCACCAAGAAACAAGAGGCAGTTCTCTAGAGAAACTGAACAGAGAGGTTCTGGGCCCAGGAAACCAGGCACAGAAGAAGGAGGGTGTGCCAGGCGAGGAGCAGGGCGTTGGGTGAAAACCTACATCCCAGGCAGGGAGACCACCAGCCCCCTGCCCTGGAGGAATCGTGTAACTGTGATTTCCCAATTGGCTGGGTATTGCAAACGGTTAACAATGGAAAGGTTGGCTGCTAACTGAAAGGTTGGAGGTTCAAGTCCACACAGAGGCAGGCACCTTGGAAGAAAGGTCTGGCATTCTACTTCCAAAAAAATCAGTCACTGAAAACCCTATGGAGCACAGCTGTGCTCTGACACACGCAGGGTCGCCATGAGTCAGCTCAATGACTGTTAATTGGTTACATTGTCTCAGCAGTGAGCCAATGTTCATGTGTCCTTTATTTTGGAAACACTTCATATGGATTTATTCAAAAAAGTTGTGATATAACCCTATTAGGAGACTGAGTGGCAGTGTGGGAAAGCTTTATCTACTTTACTTACTGATAGGGAATTGTGTTTAATATGGAAACATTTGGAGATATGGAGGCAAACAGAGGGCATACAGTTAAAATTGTAGAAAGTGGTTGCCTCTAGAAGCCGGAATGAGGGAGGGAGTATTACATATGTGTTAACTGCTATTTCTTTTAGAAGCTTTTAAGCACTAATTGACTTTTTAACTACGCATGTGTATTTCTTTGATAAAATCTAAATTCAGGAAAAAGAGGAAAAAATTGCTTGGGCACTTGTCTACTCCTTAATTTATGTACTTTATGAGTTGGATTTCCATAAATGGGTTTTGTTCAAGCTGGCCACTCATGGAGATTGCAGATTGCAAATAAAAATTGATGATATTGGGGAGGTAATTAATTGGTCAGTAGGCAAAGAGAACACTAGTTCCCAATAGAGCCTGGGCTACAGCTGAAGATCTCTGCTGTGATCTTCGCTCTGGCCAGAATTCTGCGAGAAGCCCTTTATTAATCCACCCTTTTCAGTGCAATCCACCCGATGCATCACCGATGCTGCTGGCGAGAGTCTAACTAACCATCATTCCAGCTAGGAGAGTGCTGGTGCCTGCTCTCTGTTGCCATGGGAACCATGCAGCTCAAGACTCTCTGTTGCTTTGGTAACCCACCCCCATCTCCTCGCATCACTACTGCTGGGGTATTTTGTTGCCAGGATAATGGTCTCTATTGTGGATTGAATGTTAATGGGGCAGCATTCTCCCCCTGCCTACACCTGACCCCCACCCCTCCGCAGCTCCACATTTTGAGACCTTGTCTAAGTGGCATCTCAATGAGATGGTAATAGACACTCAAATCAGATGGAGAGGAGCTGTGGGGTTGGGATGTGGGCTCCTTATTCTGGTACAAGAAGGGTACAGCCCCTAATCTTGGAGAGGGCTGATCGGTGCACAGAACACAGACAGGCAGGAATGGTGATCTCATCTGTTAGTGACCCAACCGTGTGTCAGGGTCCTAGAGCCCGTCTTTCCCAATCAGTAAAGGGCAATGGTAATAAACATAAGTTTACAGGGTGATGAACGTGTGCTAGGCACCAGATTAAGTTCTTTATGTCTATGTAATCCCCATTTTACAGAAAATGAAAAGAGTAATTAACCTATTCAATATCACACAGATGCAGAATTCAAACTCAAATCTTAATCAGTGCACTAAACTGCCTTTCACTTGAGACTGGGTAAAAACAAGAAAAGTATCAGAGGGAGTCTTCATACCAAAGAGCTTACTCTTCAACTGGAAAAAAAGTAATTTAACACAAAGGGAAAAAAAAAAAATGAGAAGATAATACCATACAGGGCCTGATTATCTGTGAAATTCAGGTGGCATTTTCACCAAGGGGCTGAAGTAGGCACAGGAGTCATAACAGATAAGGTTGGAAAGATTTCCACAGGGAGAAAGAAAAGGTGATGACCCTGCAGATACCGAGGGATCCAGGAGACAGGGGATGCCTGATTTAGTCTCAAACCTCAAAGAGCAAGAATTAAGGTCAAGTTCAGGAGTCAGTCCCAGAGCAGGTGTTTAACACAAGACTTCCAACCTGTTTTTCTGGGTTCAGTCATGACCTATGAAGCGAAACCGGAACGGACCCGAATTTGTAAAATGTGGGTATACTGGAATGATAACTAAAATGGGAAAAATTAATCTCCGTACTAGAAATTTAATCTCCGTCTTAGAATACAAGGATAGTGTGCACGTTGCACAGGAAACAAATCTCTTGACTGGCAGAGTCGGCTCAAAGATGGCGGCTGACCACATCGCTTTGAATGTGTGTCGCTCTCCACAGTCCAGGCAATAACTCCATCTCTGCATCAGGCTCCTGAAAGGGTTCACTACACCACTTACGAGTCTCCCATTCCAGAGCTTCAACCCATATTTCTGTTTCAGTTTTGCTGTGCTGGCCATGACTGAACTGGTTCCAACCAATTCGAAGTCCTGGCTTAAGCTATGTGACCTTGCTCTGGTGGCAGCCTTGCAGCAGGTTTTCAGTTGCTTGCACAGGGAAAGCTTTCAATCCTCTCCTCGTTCCTTATGTCCTCCACCTCAGCAGATTCAAATTTACTTGGAACTGACTGACTCTTTTACTCTGAAATACAGAAAAAATTGAAGTTTCATATAAAATTGTTTTAAATTTTATGGCTCTCAGTTTCACAATCTAATAACTCTATTTGCTTTGCAAGTAGATTTTTTTTAGCCACCTCAAATTTTCATGGCATTAAGTGGAGTATAAATCTTCAGAAATAGAATTTTTATGGTATCTTGATTTTTTTTTTTCTATCAGAATCATAGTGCTTAGACGTGTCCTTTTGTATCTTTAATTCTGCATCCACTTTCCGTCTAACACTTTGGGGCCTGGCTGTCATCTACCGTAGGCTGGAGGTCCCATGCCCAGTCAGAACAGAGACATCAGCTCCTCCAAGGAGAACTTAAGGATGAAGCATCCTAATAGACCCTTTAGTGGAGGCCTCTTTAAGCCCAGGTCAGTGATTCTCAATCCTGAGATCTGCCAGTCATCTGAAACGTCATCAGAAATGCTCAATTGTCAAGCTAAGTGAATGTAAACTCGCTTTTATTTTTGTTACAGTTGTCAGGAAATCTTAGGGGGAGTTGAAGGCAAAAGTTTACCTCAGAGTAGTATCAATTGTTGGTTAAGATGGTTGGCTTGGGAGTGCAACTGTCAGGATTTGCATCCAGCTCAACTTCAACTTCTCTCTGTCTCTATCTCTATCTTTCTCTCTCCACTCTCCCAATAGCTGTAATATCTGTGTGACCTTGGGAAAGTCACTTCCTTTTTTAAGCCTCAGTTTTCTCATCCTCAAAAATGCAGAAACAAATGGTAAGTCATGAAGGCAGTGGTGGTTTAATGGCAGAATCCCCACTTTCCATGCAGAAGACTCTGGTTTGATTCCTGGCCAATACATCTCAAGCACAGCCACCACCCATCTGTCAGTGGACAGACAGTGGAAGCTTGCGTGTTGCTATAATGCTGAACAGGTGTTAGCAGATCTTCTAAACTAAAACATACCAGGAAGACACGCTTGGCAATTTACTTCCAAAAATCAGCCAGTGAAAACCCTATGGATCACAATGGTCCAATCCACAATGGCTCAGGGGACTTGTTCGGGACAAGGCAGCATTTTGTTTCATTCTGCATGGGGTTGCCATGAGTCAGGAGCCAACTCGACGGCAGCCTACAACAACAGCAACGGCAAGTCAAATTTTCGGTGCAGATTAAATAAGACAACGCACGTAAAGCATTTGTAGAGCTGTATGGTGCATAACACTTAGTGGATGTTAACAATTTTTATTCTTTATGTTTAAGGCCTTCAAGACAGACTCCTCTCCTTTAGGAATCAGCTTCTCTGTGTCAGCCTCAGCCTGTTTCAGCACATGGACTCTTCCAGCTACTTCTCTTGTAGGCTTTCACGTGGACTCAGTCATTCAGACTCTGGTGTCCTGAGCTTCTGACCTTACTCCCTCCTCGCATCCACCCACTTCTGCTTCCTACATCCTGTTTCTGCTTCTGACCAGGACTTAAACCTGAATCTTAGTTGCTCCGTCCTCAGCAATACATTTCTAATATTCTTGGTAGTGAGGTATTTTTCAGATTATAATGAACAAGATTATGGACGGGATCTAAGGCTCTTGTAGGAAGAAATCAGATGTGGGAATTATCAAACGATATCATTAATATCACATGCAAGTAAAATTTTGCTGAAGATCATTCAAAAGTGGCTGCAGCGGTATATTGACGGGGACCTGCAGAAATTCGGGACAAATTCAGAAAAGGACGTGGAACCAGGGATAGCATTGCTGATGTCAGATGGATCCTATCTGAAAGCAGAGAATACCAGAAACACATTTACCTGTCTTTTATTGACTGTACAAAGGCATTTGTGTGGATCATAACAATTTATGGATAACATTGTGAAGAATGGGAATTCCAGAACATTTAATTGTGCTCATGAGGAATCTTTACATAGATCAAGAGGCAGTTGTTTGGACAGAGCAAGGAGCTACTGTGTGGTTTACAGCAGGAAATGTGTGCATCAGGGTTGTATCCTTTTACCATACCTATTCAATCTGTATGCTGAGCAAATAATAAGAGAAGCTGGACTATATGAAGAAGAACAGGGCATCAGGATTGGAGGAAGGCTCATTAACAATCTGCGTTATGCTGATGACACAACCTAGCTTGCTGAAAGTGAAGAGGACTTGAAGCACTTACTGATGAAGATCAAAGACCACGGCCTTCAGTATGGATTACACTTCCACATAAAGAAAACAAAAATTCTCACAACTGGGCCAATGAGCAACATCATAATAAATGCAGAAAAGATTGAAGTTGTCAAGGATTTCATTTTACTTGGATCCACACTCAATGTCCATAGAAGCAAAAGTCAAGAAATCAAACGACGCTTTACATTGGGCAAATCTGCTGCAAAAGACCTCTTTCAAGGGTTAAAAAAGCAAAGGTGTACTAAAGTGCATCTGACCCAGGCCACAGTATTTTCAGTCATCTTATATGCATGCAAAAGCTGGACAATGAATAAGAAAAATGAAAGAATAACTGATGGCTTTGCGTTATGGTGTTGGTGAAGAATATTGACTATACTATGGACTGCCAGAGGGACAAACAAATCTATCTTGGAAGAAGTACACCCAGAATGTTCCTTAGAAGCAAGGATGGCAAGACTGTGTCTTACATACTCTGAGCATGTTGTCAGGAAGTCCCTGGAGAAGGACATCATGCTTGGTAAAATAGATGGTCAGCAAAAGAGAGGAAGACGCTAATGAGATGGATTGACACAGTGGCTGCAACGATGGGCTGAAGCATAACAATGATTGTGAGCATGGCTCAGGACCAGGCAGTGTTTCATTCTGTGGTACATAGGGTCCCTATGAGTAGGAACCACTCGACAGCACCTAACAACAACAACAGCATCAGATGAATTGGGAGCTGCTGCCCCAGAACACAGAGACAAACTTATTAAAAAACTAGTGACCTGCTGTCAGGGCTAAGAACTTAGAAAGTTCTAGCAAAAGTGTACAAAAAGCTGGTTTTGAATAGCTTTGCCCAAATAACAGTCCCCTAATATATGGTAGTGCAGTGATTAAGAGCTTGGCTGCAAACCAAAAGGTCAGCAATTCGAATCCACCAGCCGCTCCTTGGAAACACTATGGGACAGTTCTACTCTGTCCTATCAGGTTGCTATGAGTTGGAATCAACTCGGTGGCAGTGGGTTTGATTTGGGTTTTGGAATGTATGGGAAGGGGTCCCTGGGATTTGAGTCCACCCAGAGGCACCTTGGGAAGAAGGCCTAGTGATCACTTCTGAAAAATCAGCCATTGGAAACACTATGGAGTACAATTCTACTCTGACACACATGGGGTCACCATGAGTCAGAGTCAAACTGACAGCAACTGGTGCTGATAATATAACTGTTTTTCATACTTAAGAAATTATAATTAAGAAAGTCTTTAACAGAGTATGCAGCCTAGAGCACTGCGAAGAGAAGGGGGTCCCACCTAGACACTTTATCTCCTTTTGGGAGTGCCCCAAAGCACAATAGTATATTAATCACTTGCAACGTTCTGCAACAAAAAAAAACTTACTTGACTTTGTTTACTCCAGCATTAATCATTGCTGATTTTTTCCCCACAAAACACTTTTTACACGCACAATCTGTAAACCTTTTGTGAAACTAGTAACCCATAGAGCATCAACAAAGCTAGATCAATTTTGATGATCCGTGGGGTGACTGGTGATAATGCGTCAAACATGCTCACCTCCTAGACACATTAACCAAAACAAAACAAAACCTGTTGCTGTTGAGGCAATTCTGACTGATAGCAACCCCAAAAGAACTGAGTAGAACTGCACCATAGGGTTTCCAAGGAGCAGCTGGTGGTTTCGAACTGCCCACCTTTTGGTTAGCAGACGAGCTCTTAATCTCTATGCCACCAGGGATTTTAGATACTTTCAGGCTACAAATAAAGAGAAGCTTAAACATCTGCCATCAATGGGGTGAAGACATTGTTGAAGATGGGCAGATAGGATTAGGTAATTATGTTGAGAATATGCGAAGTGATTGTAACGGAGTAGTGGAAAAGGCTATGCAGAACAAACTCTAAGGGTTACAGAGTATGAAATCAAAATGTGATAGAGAGGAAACAGTGGTTTGGAAGGTGTGATGGGGATGGAGGAGTACCCAAGGTAACTTTCCATGTTGGGTGTTTGAGAAGCATCAGAATGCAGTGGAAGGAGCATACCAACTTGGAGAGTTGAAGTTCCAGCTTGATCCTCACCTTTCTATGTGAACTTGGACAAGTCACGGTGCCTTTCTGAATCTCCTGTAGCTGGGGAAACGTAGACAATATATGTGAAAGTGGTGTGTAATCATACAATTTCTGTAGAGTTGAAAGTTCAATAGCTGCTATTATGAGCCTATGTCTTGCGTTTAAATATATCTAGTCACTCTCTCTACTTGAAAAGTAATAAGTTGATTAAATAAAATTTTACTATTCCTCTATTATGTATACAGGGTGGTGCCAGGTGGTGGTCAGGTGTGACTAGGGGATTGTGTGCCCTATCTCAGACTGCCTGGGTATGCATAATGGCAGGTTTTCAGTCTTTCACTCTGATTGTTAAGGTTGTGTGTCAACTTGCCCGGGCCATGATCCTCAGTGGATTGGCAGTTATGATGTAGTTCAGCAGTCTTTATGATAATGTGATCACCTCCATGATGAGATTTAATATTATGTGATCATCTCTATCATGGGATCTGCTGTAAGTAGCCAGTCAGTTAAAGGAAGTTTCCTTGGAGGTGTGGCTTGCATCCAACATAGGCAGACTTTCTGGCAAGGCTCATGGGCTTTTGCTTGCTATTGATCCTGCAGCTGGCTCTTGTTCATCTGACCTCCAGCTCTTGGGACTTGAGCTAGAAGCTTACCTGTGGTCTTGCCTGCCTATCTTGGGGTTCTTTGGTCTTCAAAGCCTGTGAGCCAGAGCCCTGCTTTCTGACTTGCCCATCTTGGGTTCACCAGCCCCTGAGGCTACGTGAATCAGGAGAAGCCTCCAGCCTGACCCACAGACTTGGGTCGTTCCAGCCTCTACAACCATGAGAGCCATTTCCTTAAGATACATCTCTCTCTATATGTATCGATACACTTTATTGGTTTTTCTTCTTCAGAGAACCCAGCCTAAGACACTCACCTAGGTGAATGAAACAGCTTCTAGCTAGTCTCATTGGATCCATTTTTGCTGCCCTCAAAGCCATTCTTCTTACAGTAGCTATAATTACCTATTTTTTCTTTTAAATATAATATTCAATACATATAATTACATATATGATATATATGTGTAGATAGGTAGCTAGCTAGCTAGCTAGCTAGGTAGATAGGTAGGTATACTATTATTATAATCAGTTGTCCTTGAGTCAATTCCTACTTATGGTGACCCCATGTATGTCAGAGTAGAACTGTGCTCCATAGGGTTTTCAAGGACGATTTTTCAGAAGTAAACCACCATGCCTTTTTTCCAAAGTGCCTCTGGGTGGACTCAAACCTCCACCCCTTTGGTTAGCAGTCAAGCCCATTAACCATTTGCATTACTCAGGGAGCCAAGATGATAGATTGATAAATTGATAGACAATGGATAAAAAAAAATTTATTTTTATTTTATTTTATTATTTTTTTATAGATAGGTATAAATAATACAGATGTATAGTATAAGGCATAATAAAAAGAACACTCAGAACCCACCATCCAACTTAAGGACTAGAACATGGGTTGCAACTACCTGCATGTCCCCATCCGGTCCCTTTAACTCTCCCCAGAGATAACCGTGACCCTGAACATCAGGTTTATAATTCCCTTTTTAAAATATTGTTCCATACCCAGATAATGTATTGTTTAGTGTTTCTTGGTTTTGAGCTTTATAAAGATGATATCTCACAATACGTAGTGCAGTCTTCTGGGGTTGCTTTTTAAATTCATGTTATTTCTAAGATGTTCCATGTTGCTCTGTGTAGTTTTCATTCTTTCATTTTTACCACTATATACCCAATGTGATCTTTTTAAAAATAATCAGATCATATCACTCTCCAACTAAAATACTCCAGGGGCCTCCCATTGAATTTGAGGTAAATCTCAAGCTCCTTACTTTGACTTACAAGTCTCTCTATGACTTATTTAGGCATTTACAGTCCTCAGGAAGCGTCCTTTATTCTAGGGATCTGCTTCTCTGCGCCAGTCCTAGCCTATTGCTGCCTGCGGGCTTTGGAAAATGCTACCTCCCACCTTCTCCTGCTCCATCTCTTCTGGGTTCTTAGTTGGCGTGGAAATTCAGAGGCTCCTGCCCACTTTTCCAGGCTCCACTGTTCCCACTCTTACACATGCCCTATGTCCCAAACACACTGCCCTTTTATTCCAGTTCTTTTTATATGACTATCCCAGAGTCTTTGCATGAAATGCATCCTCCACCTGGAATGCTGCTATTTCTTCCTTTTTTTTTTTTTTTAATTGTGCTTTAAGTGAAAGTTTACAGTTGGAGTTAATTTCTCATACGAAAATTTACACATGTATTGTTATGTGACATTAGTTGCAATTTCTACAATGTGACAGCACACTCCCCCTCTCCACCCCAGGTTTCTTGTGTTCATTCAACTAGTTCCTGTCACTTCCTGCCTTCTCATCCTGCCTCTGGCAGGAGCTGCTTATTTGGCCTCATATATCTGATTGAACTCAGAAGCACACTCCTCACAAGTATTATTTTTTGTTTTATAGTTCATTCTAATCTTTGTCTGAAGAGTGAGTTTCAGGAACGGTTTTAGCTCTGGTTTAACAGAGGGTCCGGGGGCCATAATTACAGAGGTTCCTCCAGTCTTTGTCAGGTAATTAAGTCTGGTCTTTTTACATGAATTTGAGTTCTGCTCTGCACTTTTCTCCTGCTCCACCCATGACTCTCTGCTGTGTTCCCTGTCAGGACAGTCATTGGTGGTAGCTGGGCACCATCTAGTTCTTCTGGCTTCAGGGTGATGGAGTCTCTGGTTTATGTGCATCTTTTGTCTCTTGGGCTAATATTTTCCTTGTGTCTTTGGTGTCCTTCATCCTCTTTTGCATCTAAGATGGCCGCTTGCAAGCTTTTAAGACCCCAGATGCCACACACCAAAGTGGGATGCAGAATATCTTAGTCATTTAGTGCTGCTATAACAGAAGTACAACAAGCAGATAGCTTTAACAAAGAGAAATTTATTTTCTCACAGTCTAGTAGGCTAGAAGTCCAAATTCAGAGCACCAGCTCCAGGGGAAGGCTTCTTTTCTCTGTTGTCTCTGGAGGAAGCTCCTTCTCATCAATCTTCCCCTGGACTAGGAGTTTTTTGGTGCTGGAAACCTGAGTCCAAAGGACGCGCTCTGCTCCCAGTGCTGCTTTCTTGGTAGTATGAGGTCCCCATGTCTCTCTGCTCACTTTTCTCTTTCATATCTTTTGTCAGATAAAAGATGGTGCAGGCCACACCCTGGAGAAACTACCCTTACGTTGGATCGAAGATGCCACCTGAGCAAGAATGTTACATCCCGCCCTAATCCTACTTAACATAATCTAATCTTGCCTCATTAACCACAGGCAGAGATTAGGATTTACAACACATAGGAAAATCACATCAGATGACAAAATGGTGGACAATCACACAATACTGGGAATCATGGCCTAGCCAAATTGATAAACATATTTTTGGGGGACACAATTCAATCCATGACACAGCACATTTTCTTAATAAACTTTGTTATGCCAATTGACTTAGATGTCTCCCAAAATTATGGTCCCCAGACCCCAGCCCCAGCAACTCTGCTCCTCAAAATATTTGGTTATGTTCAGGAAACTTCTTAGCTTTTGCTTTGGTCCAGTTGTGCTGACTTCCCCTGCATTGTGTGTTGTCCTTCCCTTCACCTATAATAACTCTTGTCAACTATCTAGCTAGTGATTTCCCCTTCCCCTCCACCCTCGTAACCATCAAAGAATGCTTTCTTCTGTGTTTAGAACTTTTCTTGAGTTCTTATAATAGTGGTCTCATACAATATTTGTTCTTTTATGACTGATAGATTTCACTCAGCATAATGCTCTCCAGATTCAACCATGTTGTGAGATGTTTCATCGATTCATCATTCATTGCGTAATATACCATTGTGTGATAATTTGTTTATTCATTCGTCTGATGATGGGCACCTAGGTTGTTTCCGTATTTTTGCTATTGTGAACAGTGCTGCAATGAACATGGATGTGCATATATCTATTCGTGTCATGGCTCTTATTTCTCTAGGATATATTCCAAGAAGTAGGATTGCTGGATCATATGGTACTTCTATTTCTAGCTTTTTAAGGAAGTGCCAGATCACTTTCCAAAGTGGTTGTGCCATTTTACATTCCCATATTCCTTACTCTTGATCTTACTGTCTCCTGTCCACTAGAATGACCCTACCTTCTCATCCACATCCATGCCCTTGTCTAGGTTGAGTGGCCCTGCTTAAATCTCTCATCCCATTCTGTTCACTTTTTTCTCTGTACTCAATAAAATATGTAATTTAATTATGTTTACTTATTTGTGTGACTATTTAGTTGTTACCTATTTTCCTTTTGGAAATTCCATGAGGACAGGCACTATCTATCTCATTCACTACCATATCCCTGGAACTCAGAACCCAAAACTCACTGCCATCGAGTCGATTCTGGTTCACAGTGACTCTGTAGGACAGAGAACTTCCCCTTAGGGTTTCCAAGGCTGTAAATCTTTGCAGAATCAGACTGCCACATCTTTCTCCCATGGAGCAGCTGATGGGTTCAGACCACCAACCTTTCAGTTAGTACCTGAGCACTTTTAACCACTGTGCCACCAGGGCTCCTAGAACCTGGGACAGTGACTGGCAAAAAGTAGACACTCGGTAAATGTTGACTGAACACATGATTAGATGTATAAATAAAGTAATAAATGAAATTATTAATAGGAATCAGCATTTGTTTACAAGATTCATTGCTACTGGCAGCCAAATCTCTTAGCCTATCCCTGTCTTTCCCCAGAGCTCTGACCTTCCCTTACCTCCACCCCTGCATTCCAGATAGCTGCATTTCTGCCTATCGTGTAAGTCTTGTCCTCACAGAAGGTCAGTTTTCTCATATAGTTTAACATGTGCTACAGGAAATCCTTAATACAAACCCCTACCTCCCTGAGACTCCATAGCTTCCCTCTCCTTCCCACAAAAACCCACTGTCTTCGAGTCGATTCCAACTCACAGCAACCCTATAGGAAAGAGAACTGTGCCATGGAGTTTCCAAGGAGCGTCTGGTGGGTTCGAACTGCCGACCTCTTGGTTAGCAGCTGTAGCTGTTAACCACTACACCAGCAGGGTTTCCCGCCTTCCCACAGGTATACCTTAAATTTAGTTTCTCTGTCCAAGGTGCTGAACCTCCATTTATGTTGGCACCTCTCCCTCCTTGGAAAAAGGAGATGTTAAATATGAGGGTTAATTTGGCAGAGTCTCTTGCTGGAGCCTGAAATGACATTTTTGTTTGAACTGTCGAGTCCTTGTGACTTTCCAGAAATGGATTGGTGTAATGACTTGTCATTATGAGTCATTAGCATTTGTGGAAGTCTGCCCTTTTTTTAGCTTTGGAAACTGTACTACCCTTTTGACACCTCCATTGAGGTAGCACATTTGATAAGGTGTGAGATGAAATCATGGAAATAAAAGGTTATCTATCAATGCCTGTAGTTAACCCTTCACCACCCAGAAAGAAATGAAAATGTTTATATTTCTGGATGTATCTAGATGTATCTTCCAGACTAGACCAGACTTTCTTTAAATACTTCAAGTCAACATTTGAAGTTGATAGTTTGGAGGCAAAAAAGAGAGCCATATTTCTCATATTTTGTTCAATATGTTTGACCACACAGCAGAGGGTCTCTGACTGCTTTCTACTCCTAGCTGCTCTTATTAACTTACAAGCTGTTAGAACTAGAATGACTTGTCCAGTGGCCTCATTTTACAAATGAAGAAACTGAAACCCAAAAAAGAATAAAACCAAACCAAATCAAACCCATTGACATAGAGTCGATTCCAACTCATAGAAACCCTATAGGACAGAATAGAACTGTCCCATAGGATTTCCAAGGAGTGGCAGGTGGATTTGAACTGCCGACTTTTGGTTAGCAGCCAAGCTCTTAACCACTGTGCCACCATAAGGACCTTACATTTTAGTTTGGGGATTGAACTGGATGACCTTTAAAGCTCTTTGCAAATACGCAATACAGAGCAAAATATTTTAGACAATCTCATCACTTGCAGTTGTCAAGGATTTCATTTTACTTGGATCCATAATCAATATCCATGGAAGCCATAGTCAAGTGGGCAAATCTGCTGCAAAAGACCTCTTTAAAGTGTTAAAAAGCAAAGATGTCACTTTGGGGACTGAGCTATGCCTGACCCAAGCCATGGTATTTTCAATTGCCTCATATGCATGTGGAAGCTGGACAATGAATAAGGAAGATGGAAGAAGAATTGACACCTTTGAATTATGGTGTTGGCCAAGAATATTGAATATACCATGGACTGCCAGAAGAATGAATAAATCTGTCTTGGAAGAAGTACAGCCAGGAAGATTCTTAGAAGCAAGCATGATAAGACATCATCTCACATACTTTGGACATGTTATTAGGAGGGACCAGTGCCTGGAGAAGGACATCATGCTTGGTAAAGTAGAGGGTCAGAGAAAAAGAAGAAAACTCTCAAAGAGATGGATTGACACAGTGGCTATGTCTTAGACAGTTTTATAGAGAAGCAAAACCAGTGAAGTGTATAAATATATATAGAGAGAAATTTATATCAAGGAAATGGCTCATGTGATTGTTGAGGCTGGAATGGCCAAAGACTGTGGATCAAGATAGAGTCCTTTCCTGATTCACATAGCCTCAGGGGCTGGCAAACCCAAGATTGGCAGTTCAGAGAGGAAGGCTATTGTTCACAGGCTGTGAACATTGATGAATCCCAAGATCGGCAGGCAAGACCACAAGGCTTCCCCTGATTTACATAACTACAGGGGCTGGTGAACCCAAGATCAACAGGTCAGAGAGCAGGGTTCTTGCTCATAGGCTGTGAATATTGATGAATCCCAAGATCAGCAGGTAAGCTGCTAGCTCAAGTCCCAAGAACCAGAAGTCAGATGAACAGGAGGCAGCTGCAGGATCCAGAGAATGCAAAAGCCAGAACGTTCACTTATATTGAGGTGTGGGCCATGTGCCCAAGGAAACTCCCTTTCAACTGACTGAGTACTCACAGCAGATCCCATCATGAGGGTGATCACATATAAACACTGAGAATCATGGCCCAGCCAAGTTGACACACAATCTTAACCATAACAGGCTGCAACAATGGGCTCAAACATAGCAATGATTGTGAGAATGGTGTAGGACCAGGCAGTGGCTCATTCTGTTGTACACAGGGTCACTATGAGTCAGAACCAGCTGGGAAGCACCTAGCACCTAACAACAACAACAGCAACCTTAAGACAAATTCTGTCGTGTTCACCAATGGATTGTCTCAGTTTAGACATAATAAGTGTCTTATCTGCTCTGTTCTCAGAACTGCTTTGTGCTGAAGTCTCAGCCAAGCTCCTAGAAACTGAATGGTGAAAAACAAACAGCGTTGCTAGGCTGCTTTCCAGAACAGAGAGATATTATCCATAAACACATTTGTGGGCTCCCAGAAAGCACCAGGGAAGCCACAAAGCAGGGCATTGTTACTCTGTCTTACAAAAGTCACTAAATTGTAAATCAGAATGAAGACAGTGTGGGAAATGGAAAATCTGATCTTGATGGTCCTTTGACTAATACAAGCTTGTTGCTTGTGAGTGAGAATAACAATATCGTAGAACGATTTCCTGTACATACTACACAGTTGGCTTCAAATAAAAATCTTTGTGTGACTTCAAAACTCTTTTCCTTATTTCCTCCCTTCTTTTTTTTCTTTTCTTTCTGTTCCTTCCCTCCTCCCTTTTTCCATTCATCTTTCCTGAACATTTTTCCCTCTCCTTCCCTCCCTCCTTTCACCATCCCTCTCTTTTTCTTGTTTTTCATATGGTGTTGGACTTCTCTTAGAGCCTCGAAACCAGATTTTCCTGTTTTAATGAAACTTCTGATACAGCCCTGGGACTCCCAAAGTGAACTGTGTGTGTAAGATAATCCACTGGTATGCAGGATTAGAAATTACAGTTCTATTTATTGTATCTAAAATACCAAAAAAAAAAAAAAATAGGTTTCACTAATATATTACTATTGTTTCACTGATAGAGGCACATGATAAAAAATGTCTGGTTTCTTTAGGTTTGATCAGAGCAATAAGGAACCAGAGTGAAAAAATTATAGTTCTAGTCCTAGATCTGAGCAACTTTCTCTGAGACCTCCACCAAGACACTCAATTTCTTTATTGAAGATTTCATGACTTTATTGCCTAGGTGGGCATGACAATGCATCAGTGGTTTGGCTCTCTTTCTGCAGTATGCCTTTTTACTTTTCTCCAGCTGTCAAGTCAGCTATGATTTTATGAAACCTTCCTCAACCTGCATCACCAAATCCCTTGGAAGAGCTATTTTTCAAGGCCAGTTGAGTGACCATCTGTGGTGTTGAATTTCGCCTACGCCTAAACCTATTCCTCGGCTGATACTTGCTGTTCTTTTAATGGTGATGGTCAGAGGGGAAGGGGAATATCCCATCTTTTTACAAATGCCAACAAAATATTTAAGACGAGGCAGTGAATATGACTAACCCAACATCTGCCATATAGATGTTGAGTTAGTGTTTATTCAAACGCAAGTTGAAGTAACGATTTTGTGTTTTATCCCCTTTTACTCAGTCAGTCCTTGAGGGTTAGAATCTGCTCTCAGCTACTTCCTGGTATCTTCTGGGGGAAGGACCTGGGATGTGAAGTGATGTAGCAGGACCCACGTGGGCTGAGGACATGGCCTGAAAGTTAGACTGAGGTCTTGGCTGATGGTACTCGTGCATTGCATTAGAGGGACCCTGTTCAGCATGAACCAGAAAGGAAAAATAGAAGTTGTGCATTGAGGTATTTTTGTCCTGCAGCTGCAGAAGCAGGCAGCTCGGTTTTGCATGGTTTATATGGACCTTTCTGCTTTGTTGTTTTTAACCTAGCTGACTCCATGAGAAAGGTGGCCGTGCCCAGGAAATTCGTTAAATGAGGTCTACACCAAAATAGGAATGTCTTCACTGAAGCATGGATCTGGAGAGGTCTCTTAGTGATTAATCCATTAAATTATATTAGTCCGGGCTTCTCACGAGCATCTCCTGAGGTGTTTTTAACAATACTGATGCCTGAACCCCACCCTCAGAGATCCTGACTTATTAACTGACCTGAGAAGGGGCCCATGTATGGGTATGTTTGAAAAGCTCCCTAGTGTATAGTTTTGGTTTCAGGTTTAAAGTTTAGAGATTATCTCAGGGCGGTGGTTTCAGGGGTTCACGGAGACTTAGACTCCAGAAAGTCTGGATTCTATTGATAATTTGAAATTCCATTCTGCATTTCTCTCCCTTTTGATCAGCGTTTTTCTACAGAATCTTTGCTCAAACTTTAAGGATTGGTGGCCAGGCACCATCCAGTTGTTCTGGTGAAGTCTTCTTTGAACCAGACAATACCAAAAAAAAAAAAAAAGAAAACCAAATCTGTTGCCATCAAGTCCATTCTGACTCATAGCAACCCTATAGGACAGAGTAAAACTGCCTCATAGGGTTTCCAAAGAATGGCTGGTGGATAATAACTGCTGACCTTTTGGTCAGCAGCCAAGCTCTTAAACACTGTGCCACCAGCCCTCCAAACCAGATAATAATTTAGCTTAATTAATAAAGTATATCTGCCTTAAGTGTTGTGTTCTTACCTATGTGAAATCAAATTGACAACAGCAACTTGAAAGGTTAGGTGAGAAGCTTAGGGGGCAGTGAGTTCATGTTAGTAGTGGTAGAATAATTTGGAAAAGGATAGCGAGAATGGTTGCACAACTTGAAGAATGTAATCAATATCTCTGAATTGTACATGTGTAAATTGTTGAAATGGCATATCTTTTGCTGTGTATATTTTCACCAAAAAAAAAAAAAAGAAAGAAAAGTTCCTTAGGTGGTTCTAATGTGCAGTCAGTGTTGAGAACTGTCTTAGGTTGGGTTCTACAAAGAAGCAAAACCACTGAAGTGTGTATATACATGTGTATGTGTATATATATACGGAGCTCTGGTGGCCCAGTGGTTAAGTGCTTGGCAGTGGTTAAGAGTTCAGTTGCTAACCGAAAGGTCAGCAGTTCGAATCCAGCAGCTGCTCCTTGGAAACCCTATGAGGCAGTTCTACTCTGTCCTGTGGGGTTGCCAGGAGTTGGAATCAACTCAACAGCAACGGGTTTGGTTTTTATTTTATGTATATAGATATAAACACATTGTTTGGTGCCGTCCAGTCAGTTCCTACTCATGGCGACCCTATGTAGCACAGAACAAAACACTGCCCCATCCTGCGCCATGCTCACAATTGTTGTTATGCTTGAGCCCAATGTTGCAGCCACTGTGTCAATCTACCTCGTTGAGAGTTTTCCTCTTTTTTGCTGACCCTGTACTTTACCAAGCATGATGCCCTTCTCCAGGGACTGATCCTTCCTGACAACATGTCCAAAGTATGTAAGATGCAGTCTCACCATCCTTGCTTCTAAGCAGCATTCTGGTTGTACTTCTTCCAATGCAGATTTGTTCGTTCTTTTGGCAGTCCATGGTATATTCAATATTCTTCGCCAACACCACGATTCAAAGGCATCAATTCTTCTTCAGTCTTCCTTATTCATTGTCCAGTTTTCACATGCACATGATGCGATTGAAAGTACCATGGCTTGGGTCAGGCACACCTTAGTCTTTAAGGTGACATCTTTGCTTTTCCACACTTTAAAGAGGTCTTTTGCAGACGATTTGCCCAATGCAATGCATCTTTTTAAAAAAATTTTTGTTGTGCTTTAAGTGAAAGTTTACATATCAAGTCAGTCTTTCATACAAAAATTTATATACATCTTGCTATATACTCCTAATTGCCCTCCCATTAATGAGACAGCACACTCATTCCCTCCACTCTCTCTCTTCATGTCCATTCTGCCAGCTTCTGACCCCCTCTGCCCTCTCATCTCCCCCCCAGATAGGAGATGCCAACATAGTCTCATGTGTCTAAAGCAATGTGTCTTTTGATTTCTTGACTGCTGCTTGCATGGGTGTTGATTGTGGATCCAAGTAAAATGAAATCCTGACAACTTCAATCTTTTCTCCACTCATCATGATGTTGCTTATTGGTCCCGTTTGAAGATTTTGTTTTCTTTATGTTGAGGTGTAATCCATACTGAAGGCTATGGTCTTTGATCTTCATCAGTGTTTCAAGCCCTCTTCACTTTCAGCAAGCAAGGTTGCGTCATCTGTGTAATGCGTTGTTAAAGAGTCTTCCTCCAATCTTGCTGCCCTGTTCTTCTTCATATAGTTCAGCTTCTTGGATTATTTGCTCAGCACACAGATTGAATAGGCATGGTGAAAGGATACAACCCTGACGCACACCTTTCCTGACTTTAAACCACACAGTATCTCCTTGCTCTGTCCAAACAACTGCCTCTTGATCTATGTACAGGTTCCTCACGAGCACAATTAAGTGTTCTGGATTTCCCATTCTTCGTAATTTTATCCGTAATTTGTTATGATCCACAAAGTTGAATGCCTTTGTATAGTCAATAACAGGTAAACATGTTTCTGGTATTCTCTGCTTTCAGTCAGGATCCACCTGACATCAGCAATGATATCCCTGGTTCTATATCCTCTTCTAAATCCAACCTGAATTTCTGGCAGTTCCCTGTTGATATAATGCTGCAGCCGCTTTTGAATAATCTTCAGCAAAATTTTACTTGTGCGTGATATTAGTGATATTGTTCGGTAATTTCCACATTCAGCTGAAACCTGTCTGCCATGGGTGACCCTGTTGGCATCTGAATACCAGTGGCATAGCTTCCAGCATCACAGCAACATACAAACCCCACAGTACAACAAACATAGATATACAGATTTATCTCAAAGAAATGGCTCACATGGTTGTAGAAGCTGGCAAGTCCAAGTCCATGGACCAGGTGTCAGGCTGAAGGTTTCTCCTGACTCACATAGCTGCACAGGCTGACTAACCCAAGACGAGCAGGCCTCTGGCTTGCAGGCTTTGGAGGCTGACGAATCCCAAGATTGGCAGGCAAGATAACAGGCTGTAGAGGCTTCCAGGTCCCAAGATCGGCAGGTAAGCTGCCCGCTCAAGTGCCAAGAACTGGAGGTCAGATAAGGATGGGCCAGATGCAGGATCCAAGGTGACAGCTTTGGTGGAATATCCATTTATATATTGGAGGCAGGCCACACCCCCAGGGAAACTTCCTCTCAACTGATTGGCCGCACATAGCACATCTCATCATGGAGTTGAACTACATCATTACATAGCTGCCAGACTACATCACAACTGCCAAACCACTGATAATCACGACCCAGCCAAGTGGACACACAACCTCAACCATCACAAGAACCGTTGAGATTTTTCCACCCTCTGCAGATAGGGAAACGGCGGCTCAGAGAAAAGAGAACTTGCCTCCTGCCACACAGTTTAGCTAATCGTCCAGCTGGGACAAGAACCCTGGTGTTCTGACTCCCACTTCAGTGTTCTCTGGAATATCATCATGCCTCATCTTACTCAGATCTTTGGAAATGAACCTTTCTGTGTTCCTTCCCACAAGTCTCAGAAGAAATGAATTTTAGCTACTGCTTCCAGACTACTGTTTCTCTGCCCCTCCAGGGGGTATTTTGATAAAAGAAATTCTCTAGAATCTTACTGAGAAATGAACAAACATACTTTCTTCCCCATAAGAGAAATGACCATAGGAGGGATCTTTCTCCTCCATCCACCTCACCGTCTGAGTGAGGATATTGTTGTGGCTGTATTAAGTTTTGTTTAAGGCAAATGGGTTTGCCAACCCATCTCCAAGGTCTGACCTTTGCTTGGGGGGTGGTCGGTGGCTGCCTAGTCCATGTACCTTTACAAACGTGCTGCATTTTTAATACTGGATTGTCTCAGTTAGCTCATGCTGCTGTAACAGAAATACCACAAGTTGGTAGCAATAAAGCAGAGAAATTTATTTTCTCACAGTTCTGGAGGCTAAGAGTCCAAATCAAGGTCTCTGCCATGTAGACACCTTCCTTGTCAGTAGCCCCAGGCATTCTTCAGTTCCTTGGCTTGTAGATGACCCTCACGCGGTGTCTGTCTTCCCCAGAAGTGCCTGCTTCAGGTCTAATCTGCTTTTTTTTATGCCAGAATTGATGAGGTCCACTATGAGTCGGAGTTGACTCAACGGCAGCAGGTTTGGTTTGGTTTTTTTTTAGGACACACCCCACCGCTCTTACCTTGTTAACCTAACAAGGAAAACTCTATTCCCAAACAAAATTCCAGAAACCCGATTCACAGGTAAAGAATTAGAATTCCAACACATATTTGGGGAGGTGGGGGGATGCAATTCAATCCCTAATACAGATGTTGAAAAGCAGGCACCTCATCACGGCTCCCATTTTGCCTTGGATTTCAGGAAGCCCAAAGCAACATTTTACACTTACTGCAACCTGGGTTTCTAGAACAATATTCTCTATTTTACCTCTTCCGACGCCTGTGTCTTATCATTTGATTCTTGCTTTTTAGCTGTCTTCACGTGTCTTTTACAGCAAGCCACCTCGTATCTTTTGGGAAGCAGCCAGGGGTATAGACAGTAAGTGACTCATATGGAGTTTGACCAAGACATGAGCTAGACCCCAATTATATCAAGCCCCACTCCCCAGGGCATCACAGCACCCGAATAAATGATGGTGTCTTCCCACTGATCTCCTTCCTTGCTTGCTTTGGTGTTACTATTTCAATCAGCCATTTGCTGACTTCTCCTTGGATGGATGTGGAAAACAAGGAGCAAAGTATTCCCTCCACTGAAGAGCTTAAATTCTAGGCCCTGTTTCAAAGAGGATTTCCCTTGTTTGTATTGGAAGCCAACAGACGGTGAAAAGCAGGGTGTGTGGTGGGGGCGAGGGATCCTGCAGGCAGACGAGAGGTACCGGGGGGAGCTCCACTTCCGGAGCTTCACATATCTGATGCTGAACCCTTGGAGGTCACCGCTACTGTCTCCTAAGTTGAAGTCCTCTGACAACATCTGTCATTTTGAAAGCTTTTGTGCTGATTAGGTGAAGTAAGCTCCCTCTACCCTTCCTTGCTGAGCTCCTTCCTTGTGGATTTAAGAGCAGGGGGCACAAGCCATTTCATATTTATAGTGAAGCTTGGTGAGCCAGCAGTCTGAGAAAAGGTCCTGACCAGAGTATCCTGTGTGCAGTGTCATCATGGCCTGTGACAAAGTCTAGAAGGACAGGCCAAGAGCCAATTTCACATTCGAAGTTACAATTCAAAGCAGTTGCTGGCTTCTCTTTACCCTCCTGCTTCCATTAATCTGGGACATCATTGGTATCTGGCTGCAGGAATATCCATCATCTGGGGGTACAGCTGTCAGCCTGTAAGCCAGGTAGCAAGCAAGGGAGAAAATAAAGCCTGTGGGTAGGTGTTCTTTTGTCTGTTCACTTGGTTCACCAGTGAGACACTCTCCATATTTGTCCTTAATGAGGTGGGACCTTTAATGAGGTGGGACCTTTGCCAAGAACAGCTAACATGACTCCTCTGTCTTGCTCTCTTCTAATACTGGGGACATGAAGTTAGTTACCCTCACGTCAATCTCTCTCCCAGTCTGGGCGACGGCAGCCCCTTTGGTGAGGAGACTGCCCCATTCTCCAAGAAAGAGCAATGCTCCTTCTCCCTCCTACCTCCTTCCTCATTGCCCATCTTTGTAGAAAGTCCTCAAAGCAATTGAAGAGGGAGTCTCTGCGGAAGGATATGCCTGTGGGTGTATCACAAAGATTACGCTTGCATCCAAAGGTATGTCATGCTCCCCTGGAGCCTCATTAACAGCAGTTTTTGTGTAACCTAGATGGCTTATCCTTGGGGTAATGACGGTGAGAGTTTGGAAGGCAGAGGGACCTGGAATCAAGTCTTTCCCACCCATATTTTACTAAATGTGTGACTTTGAATATCTGACTTCTCCTTTCTGAGCCTACTTGTTCATCTATGTTGTTGTTATTGGCTGTAGTTGAATTGGCCCCTGACTCATGGCACTCCAATGCACGACGAGATCAGACAGTTATGGTCCATAAGGTTTCCCCTGGCTGATTTTCAAAAGTAGATTCCAAGGCCTTTCTTCCCAGTCCATCTTTGTCTGAAAGCTCCACTGAAACATGTTAAGCATCATAGCAACAAGCATATCTCTACTGACAAAATGGTAGCTGCACTTGAGGTGTATTGGATGGGAATTGAACCTGGCTCCCACATACCCATTGCCAGTGAGTTGGTTCCAACTGTTAGGGACCCTGTAGGACAGGGTAGAACTGCCCCATAGGATTTCCGAGGAGCGGCTGTTAGATTTGAACTGCTGACCTTTTCATTAGGAGCCAAACACTTTTTTCTTTTTTTTCTCATACAAAAACTTATATTGTTATGTGACATTAGTTGCAATCCCTACAATGTGACAGCACACTCCCCCTTTCTGCCCCGTGTTTCTTGTGTCCATTCAACCAGTTCCTGTCCCTTCCTGCCTTTTCATCCTGCCTCCAGACATGAGCCACCCACTTGGTCTCGTGTATCTGATTGAACTAAGAAGCAAACTCCTTACAAGTATTTTTTCTTGTTTTATACTCCAGTCTAATCTTTGTCTGAAGAGTGAACTTCAGGAATGGTTTTAGTCCTGGGTTAGCAAAGCATCTGGGGGCCATAGTTTCAGGGATTCCTCCAGTCTCTGTCAGACCATTAAGTCTGGTCTTTTTACATGAATTTGAGTTCTGCTCCACACTTTTCTCCCACTCTGTCTGGAACTCTCTGTTGTGTTCCTTGTCAGGGCTGTCATTGGTGGTAGCTGGGCACCATCTAGTTTTCTGGTCTCAGAGAGGTGAAGTCTCTGGTTTATGTGGACTTTCTGTCTCTTGGGCTAATATTTTTCTTTTGTCTTTGGTGTTCTTCTTTCTCCTTTGCTCCAAGTGGTTGGGAACAATTGATGGATCTTAGATGGCTGCTCACAAGCTTTTAAGATCCCAGACGCCACTCACTAAAGTGGGATAGCAGACAAACTCTTAACCGTTGGGCCACCAGGGCTCGAAACATGGAAGGTGAGGATTCTACCACTGAACCACCACTTCCCCCCCATCTATAAAATGGGGCTAATCATAGCATCTACCTCATTGGGATGCTGTGGAAATGGATTGAATTAAACTTGCCCGTAAAAGGCATGTAGTAAGTGCTCAATAAATGATAGTGGTTATTACCTGTTACTGATGATAACAAGGCCCAAAAGCACTTCTCTGGGGAAGCTCCTTAGAATCAAAGGAGTGAATTTTGGCAAACTATTCTCCCAGGGGACTTTTTAAACTCAGCTCTCAGCCCTCCAACTTTGCAGAAGAGCAGCAGCTCTGAAAGCTTGCATCTGATTTGCTCTGGTCATGTAGCTTGGCTGAAGACAGAGCATGTAGCTTTAAACAGACCCAGAGAAAACTGGGGAGTGCATTAAAATTGGCTTCAAAAACAAGCAAAATTCAAGCTCTGTAATTAATGCTCAGCCTTCTCTAGACTGTGAAGTTTAACTAGATGGTCTAAAGGTCAGGACTGGGACTTACTCGGCCAAACCTAGAGAGAGGAAAAGGAAACATCCCTCCACCCACCTGCTCCCACATTCTTTGACATGGGACCTCATGTTGGGAATTAGAGGAATTCCAATTAAACCCATTCATTTTGATTTCTCATTAAATCCTTAGAATATCTGCAGAAAATTAAATCAAACTAGAGACCTCCAGCTGGGAGATTTATCCGATTTAATGTTTTGAAAGAGACTTATTATCTTGTCAGGAATAATTCTAAAATCCAAATGCGAGCAATTGAATCAGCAGAATTTAGGCCTTGAGGTAACAATCATTTTGAATAACCAACCGTAGCATTTAAACAGCTCAAGTGGCATTTCCAAAGCTGCCACTCCTGGCAGTCTTGTCCTTCCAACAGCTCAACCCTTCCAGGCAGCACCTTCCTCCTTTCTCCCCCGCCCCACTCCCCTTAACCTACCATTTTATAAAGACCATAACAAGAGAACCCAGAAATAGCATTAAAATAGTAGCGACTCAAAAGCTTAGGTAGGAAGTTTAGAGGACAGTGAGTATATGTTAAGGGATGAGAAACAATTCAGAAAAGGAGAGTGAGAATGGTTGCTCAATTTGAAGAATGTAATCAATGTCACTGAATTATACACGCAGAAATTGTTGAATTGGTGTATGTTCTGCTGTGTATATTTTCAACAACAAAAAATAACATAAATTATTTTCTAAAAAAACAAACCCTATGGACACACACGGGGTCACCTTGAGTCGGAGTCACCTCAACAGCAACTGGTCATCCAATCCGAGTGCTGTCCTTACGAAAGAGGAGAAGAGACCCAGACAGAGACAGCGGAAGGACAGCGTGTGAAGACACATCTACACTCTACCGGGAGCTGAGAGACAAGACAGGACCTTCCCTGAGAGTCTTCACAGGGACATGGTCCTATAGACTCCCTGAACTTGGATTCCTAGCCTCCAGAATGAGACAATAAATTTCTGTTCTTATGAGCAAAAAACAAAACCAAACAAAAAGCCAGTATCTGGGTTCCTCACTTCTGTCATGTTTTAGTCTGTGTGCAGACAGGCTGTAACTGCATGGCCTTCAGAAACCCTTCTTCCTTGCTGCTGGTGTTTATGGCAGGTGGTGTCCTCCGTGTGAAATCGTAGATGACTGCCTCCCTCATCATCTTCTGGAGCAGGGGGATCACTACTAGAAATAATCTCATGGATTTCAAAATGTGATTTGGGCTTGTTTGTTTGTATTATTATTATTATTTTTTAGAGCCTTCCAGTGACAGATAGCAACTCTCTTGGGAGACCTGGGAGGCGTGCTCTTTCATTAATAACCAGTCATCCAGGTAAGCTAAAGGCAGGCATGCTCCTGCCAGAACCTCCCTTGAGATCCCTGTTGAGAACACGTGGATGCTGAGATTCACCCCAGTGACTTACGCCTGGTCCCTAAAGACAGGCCTCTCTGAGCATGACTAGCTGCTCTCAGCTGCCAGGTTCCATAGCTCTCCAGCTTTCTCAGTTGAGCGTAGCTGGCTGTTTGACAGGTCTGATATCCACCACTTGTCCAAGAATGAAACTGAAAGGGCCTTAAGAAGCCAACAGGAGCTACTCCAGGCTTCCACCAGGCCAAAATCTTGCTCTTACTAAAAAAAACTCTGAGAATTTAGAGGAACTCGGTAGCATGGACTGAATTATATCCCCCCAAAATATGTGTTGGACTCCTAACCCCTGTCCTGTGGACGCAATATAATGTAACGTAATTACTTTACATCTAATGTAATATAATCACATTCCATAATGTAACTCAGTGTAATGCAATCACCTTCCATAATGCAGTCTGATATGTGTAATCAATCAGTTGAGGTCACTCTGGTGTAGGCTGAATCTGAACCCTAATCATTTCTGAGTTCTATAAAGGGCTGCGTAGACATGGAGACAAGTGTGCACATACTGGGGAAGACAGACGCTTCTCCACAAGCCAAGAGCCAAGGAATTTCTCGGGCTTCTGACAGGGAAGGGATCAACACAGTCAAGTCCCTGATTTGGGCTTTTAGCTTTCGGAACTATAAGACAATAAATATCTGTGCTTGAAAGCCACCTACTTGTAGTATTTGTGTTATAGCAGCACTAGCTAAGACCCTCAGAAAGCAAAGACCATCTTTGTATGATAAAGAAGACTTGATCTATGAGGCTCCGGATTTAACAAACACCATGATCAGACTACTAAAAAATATTCCTTCTTTGTTCTTCTATAACCATTGCTAACTGGCTGCAGAATGGGGAGATGGCGGGAGGCAGGTAACAAGCTTTAAACTTGCCAAATAACGATTTCTCTAACTCTTGTCATTTAATCCTCTTTTAATTTCGAACAGCCTCTATTGGGTAAATATTTGCCCAACTGAAAGCCATATCTTTCTTCTCCTTCCTCCTGCCTTCCTTCTAGATGTGGGGAAATCTCTGCATCCTGGCATGGAGGGCTTGACCCCATCCACATGCTGTTCTTCTTCTGTAATCTTTGTTGGCTGAACTGCTCTGATGGCTGAATGGTATTTGCTTAGACACCACTGGTCCCACCTGGCCTGCCATTGCTTCTGGCCATTGAGTCCTCAAGGTCCCCACCTGACCCAGGCCTAAACACGCAATACAAATAGTCCTTTCTGTTCTTTGGTATCCCTTACAGGAATGTGAAGAAACTTCTGGAACTCCTGCAGGCTGCACATGGGCCTGAGACAGCCAGGACAGCTATAGCAGTGTCTCTGAGATGCTGCAGTATTGCCCTGCACCACATTCGGTGTGGCCATGTATTTGTAGCTCCTCCCCAGGCTGTGCCTAATGAAGTAGGCTACTTTCCAACCCCAGCCCTTCAATCTTCTTGGTTCCCCCTTACCTATCAAGATATTTCTACCAACCCTGCCAAAGATCGCACCCAAAGAGGGAAAAAGTCAGCACACATGTCTCATGTTTTTACCACTGGTTCTCTTCTTCCACACTTCACAGAGGGGAACAGTGAGTTCGTCTCATGCTTTCTGTTTGGAAGACACTTACCCTCTTTTTCAGGGCACAAAGTCTCATGGCTCAAGTCTCAGTAGCAGAAAGGGAATTAATCTTTCTGCACCATGGAAGGAAATCCGTGATCTGAACCTCTCAGGCATGGCCCTTGATGTGGGAACCCACACCACAATAGCCAGGAATGAGGGATTATCGGAGACAAAAGTTACACTGGTTTAATATCCCCCAACTATCCTCACTACGGAAACCCTGGTGGTGTAGTGGTTAAGAGCTATGGCTGCTAACCAAAAGGTCGGCAGTTCAAATCTACCAGACACTTCTTGGAAACTCTATGAGGCAGTCCTACTCTGTACTTTAGTGTCACTATCAGTTGGAATTGACTTGAAGGCTACAGGTTTGGTGTTTTGGTTTATCCTCACTATGGAGCCCTGATGGCGCAGTGGTTAAGAGCTTGTCTGCTAAACAAAAGGTCAGTAGTTTGAATCTACCAACCACTCCTTGGAAGCCCTATGGAGCAGTTCTACTCTGTTCTACACGGTCTCTATGCGTTGGAATCGACTGGAAAGCAACCGGTTTGGTTTTGGTATTATCCTCACTATATTGACTATCTGTCCTTCCTTCTAATAGAAGTGGATCCCAAGGAAAAGCTTTTGTTATTGAGCAGGTTATCTCTAGGATGCTATCTGGAAGAGATGAGAGAGTGAACCATACTGCCCTACCTAAAGAAAGAAAGACAGGAGCACAAGCATACGGGTAACTCTGATGGGAAGGAGGCTGTGGGAAGGACCACTCTGGAGAAGAAGGGAGAGGTGAGTAGGCTGGCACCAGAAGAAGACTTTGGGAGCAGAGCAGAGATGTTTAAAGGAATTATTTATGAAGTTGGGCCACATGGTGTGAAATTTAAACTCCCTCATCCCCAACCTCCCACAAATATAGCATTGTAGATTTAGATCTAATAGCATACCATTGTAGAACTGGATCTAGTAGCATAGCATGGTAGATTTGGCTCTAATTCTGGGTAGAGTAGAACTTCTGAGCCTTGTTTCGAGGTGGACATGGAGTGAGAACTGGGGTCTGCAGAGGGGTCCAGCCACACTGGGGCACCTTTCTGTCTCCCTCTGTGGCATGTGTTCTGTACCTAATGAACTGAGAAGGCTAGTGAGTCCTGCAACATTCCTTACTTCCCTTAGTCACTCCTCTTGCTTTTTTCAGGGGGAATTTGTCCCTTTTTTTTGAGCTGTATTTAGTTTTTATCCTTTACCCCGTATTTTTGATAATGAATTTTAAAAATTTCTTTGTCCTTACTAGTCAGTCAGTTCATATGTAGACAAAATTCTGGGCACTTGGGAAATTGTGAAGAACATGACAGGCATAGTCACTGCCACCATGGAGAAGACAAACATGAAATAAAGAATTATTAGATTATCAAGTAGATAACCCCAGGTGTACGAAGACCTGCAGCAGAGGAGATGTGGCAAGATGCTCCTAGAGGAGTAACCAGGAGACTCAGCATCCTATCAAGGGGTCAGGAGAGGCTTCCCACACCCCAAAGGATGTGCAGACGTGATCTAGGGAAAAGAGGTGGAAGAACATTCCAGAAAAGGGGCTGTCTTGGTTATGCAGTGCTGCTATAACAGAAATACAGGTAAGTGGCTTTAACAAACAGAAATTTATTTTCTTATAGTTAGGAGGCTAGAAGTCTGAATTTAGGATGCTGACTCTAGGGGAGGGCTTTCTCTCTCTTTTGGCTCTGAAGGGAAGTCCTCGTTTGTTCAGCTTCTATTCCTTGGCTGCTTTGTGGTCTTCATGTGGCATGGCATCTATCTTTCCCCATATCTGCTTGCTCACTTGCTTGTTTAATCTGTTTTACATCTCAAAAGAGATAGATTTAAGACACACCCTACATAAACATTGCATCATTAACATAACAAAGTCAACCTGTTCCCAAATGGGATTGTAACCACAGGCATAGAGATTAGGATTTACAACACATATTTTTGGAGGACACAATTCAAACCATAACAGGTGCAAGGCTGAGAAACAAAAGAAAGCACAACATCTTCTAGGCCTGAAGACGGCCAGCATGGGCAGAGAATGGGGAGTGAGGAAGGCTGGGCTGGGAAATGAGGCTGGAGCTGTCACAAGGGCCTGTCTTGATGGAGACAGCAGAGCACAGTGCCAAGTACACAGCTATCAAGTCGGAATGTCTGATTGCCTTGCCTCCTAGATGGAAGACCTTGGGCAAGTTACTTAACCTCTCTAAGTCATAGCAGCCCCATCTGTAAAACCAGGACAATGTACCTACTCATGAGTTTATTTTGAGTATCAAATGAGATAATATACAAAAAGCACTTATCTGGGCACTTAGTAATTGCAAAACGAATGCTATGCATGGCCTTGTAGGCTAGGATAAGGAATCTGGATTGTATTTTAGAAGCAATGGGAAACTCTCAATGAGTTTTCAGAAGGAGGAGTTCATGATCTGTCTTGCACCTTAAAAACACGGTTCAGGCAGCAGAGAGGAGGAGGGGTGGGGTGGGAAGAGTAGATATGAGCGACCAATCAGAAGGTTGTGGTGGAAATAGGGGTTTGCTCACTCAGTATCCGATTTAGTCCCTTGAACTGCACACAGTTCTGCAGAAGACCGGGTTCTAGCTCAGGTTCTGGAGTAAAATGGATTCCACCAATTAGATACGTCTTGGAGATTTGGAAGATGGAGGAGAGCTGGGAACCATATTCCTGCTGCTGTGGGGGGTCTCAGCTGTCAAGACTGGTCCTGGTACTGGCTTTCTCTGATGCAATATTCTAGTATCAGTTACCAGCTTCATGGTGTCAAAGGGTAGCTTCAGTGGCTTTGTGATCCCTGGATCACATCTAAGGTGGCGTGCTCTTGAAGTCAACATTCCAGTGGTGGCTTCCTGATTCTCCACCTTCCTGATTATGGCTGGGGAAGCAGTTGTCCTGTTGGACATGGTCTGTGGTGTTGTTTTGGGTGTTCTTCTTGGAGCCCTGTCCTGGGGCCTTCCAGGATTTTGCAAGCTCTGTCTTTCTTGTATTAAATCCCTTTCTTCTTAAAAGCCAGATAGATTTCCTACAACCAACCCTCAATTGATATAGAGATTTCAATACTTCATACAAAACATAATCATGACCTAAACTAGCATAATGGCACAGGAAATGAGTAGAAGGGATATATTTTAGAGACATTTAAGAGGTTAAATTAATAGGACTTGGTGATTGATTGACCATGGAGTAAGGAGGAATAACAATTCATAAACTTTTGACTTGAGAAATTAAGTGGATGCTGGTGCCATTTCCTAAAACTATTAAGATTGGAATTAGAGAGGTTGTAGTGGGAAGATTATGCATTAAATTCTGGAATATTCTGTTTAAGGCGTATGTGAAGAATCCATATGAAGATATGACAAAGGCTATTGAGTACATGGGGTTGGAGCAGCAAGGAAAGGCCTGGTAGGAAAACCAGGAAAATGAACCTGGTTTTAGGAATCTATGATATAGATGTAGTGATTAAGTCCTTGGTAATGCATAAGGTGGTCCACGAGTGGTGCAAACGGTCTGTGCTTGACTACTAGACTAAAGGTTGATGGTTAGAACCTACCCAGCAGCACCATGCAAGAAAGGCCTGGAAATCTGCTTCTGTAAAGATTACAGCCAAAAAAGCCCTATGGAGCAGTTCTACTCTGTAACACACAGGGTTGCCATGAGTCAGAATTGACTCAATGTCAATGAGTTTGTTTTTTGTTTTTGGAATGCATACGGTTGTTTAGGGAACATGCCTGTTGTTGTTGTTTCCAGTTGCCATCAAGTCAGCTGTGACTCATGGTGACCTCATGAATAAAATTACAAAACATAGCCTGGTCTTGCACCATCCTCTTGATAATTGGTGTGTTTGAATCCATTTTGTGGCTGTTGTGTCAATCCATCTCATTGAGGGTTTCCCACATTTTCACTGACACTCTGCTTTACCAAACATGATGGCCTTTTCTAGCAATTGGTATTTCCTGATGATGTGTCCAAAGTAAGCAAGATGAAGTTTTGTCCTCCTTATTTCTAAAGAGCGTTTCAGTTTTATTTCTTCTCAGACCGATTTGTTCATTCTTCTGGCAATCCATGGTATATTCAATATTCTTTGCCAACACCACAATTCAAATGCATCAATTCTTCTTCTGTCTTCTTTTTTCATTGTCATGCCTTCACATACATATGAGGCAATTGAAAAGATCATGGATGGTTTGAATCTGGTGCACCTTAGTCATCAAAGTGCCATCTTTGTTTTTTAGCACTTGAAAGAGGTCTTTTGCAGCAGATTTGCCTGGTGCAGTATGTCATTTGATTTCTTAACTGCTGCTTCCATGGGCGTTGATTGTTGATCCTTGTAGAATGAAATTCTTGACAACTCCACTTTTTATTTCTCAGTTTATTATCATGTTGCTTATTGGTCCAGTTCTGAGAATTTTCGTCTTCATTACTTTGAGGTATAATCCATACAGAAAGCTGTAGTCTTTTACCTTCATCAGGAAATGCTTTAAAAACAAAGTGCACAGTTAGGAAAATTAGGGTCCAGATAGCTCTCTGAAGGTGTTTAAATGAAGAGGAACTGACAAAAAGGAATGGCTAGACAGGTGGGAGGAATACAAGGATGGAGAAGCCAAGAAAACAGAATGCACCAAAGAATGAGGGAGAGAAATCAAGTAGGATGGAACTGAAAAGTGTCCATTAGATTTAGTAACATGAAGGCCAGAGGTAAAATGGAAGGGGAAGAAACCAGATTGGAGTGGGCTGAGGAAAAGTAGGAGGTGAGAGATGGAGAAGATACATGTACTCAACACCACTGGGCAGCATTCACCAGCTCATATGCCAGAAAAGCTCAAAATAACAATAGCGGTGGCAGGAACATCCTTGAAGGACTCCTTTCTGGCCATAAGTTCAGTTGTTCAAAATCTTTAATCTTTCCACAATATGGACCCTTCTATATTCTGCACATGAGGCAGAAATGTAAAACATGAAAAAATGTATTTAAAAACTCCGACAACTTAATCCCTACTCTTGGCTGTGAATGAGAAGACAGACATGGGGCAGTAGCTGGAATGGAGACAGGGTTGAGGGAAGGTTTGTTTTTTAAGGTGGGAGAAGCTTGAGTGTGTTTCAATCCTGATGGGAAGGTGGCAAGAAAGAGGATTATTGACTGTGCAAGGTTCCTGGGAAGGCAGAACAGCATGGAGTCCAAAGATAGGAGGAAGCACTGCCCTTGAGTAGGAGCGAGGATTGCTCAGTTCCAATGGGAGGAAAGGAGAAAAAAATAGGTAGTTATCTTAGATAAAGTTCCCGAGAAGCAGAACCTAATATGGGTATTTTTGTGCAAGTGATTTATTGAGCAAGCGTTCTCAAGAAAAACCTGTAAGGGAGCATGGATGCAGGGTAAAAGCTGGTCACAGGTGTGGTTTCAGAAGTCTAGCCATGGCCTGGTCTCACAGGGAGCTCTGGAATGTGTTGCTTCCACAGAGTTTATCTCTCTTTAAGGCCAAGGGGCTAAGCTTTTATTTCCCTGCATCAATCAGCCATTAGTCACCAGCTGCCCCCTTGGAAGTAGGTGAGGATGCCTAACCTCTCAGGCATCTCTTGGTGAGGCAGCTTTCATAATCTAAGAGCAATCCTCCAGATAAGGTGTGAGCCATTAGCAGCCAACTCCCACAGCACTTGGGGAATAGGTGAAAGCAGGTAGGTGAAAGCAGAGAACACCAGAAAGATGTTTACTTGTGTTTTATTGACTATGCAAAAGCAGTCGACTGTGTGGATTATAACAAATTACGGATCTCATTGCCAAGAATGGGAATTCCAGAGCACTTCATTGTGCTCATGAGGAACCTTTACATAGATCAAGAGACAGTTGTTCGAACAGAACGAGGGGGTACTGCATGGTTTAAAATCAGGAAAGGTGTGCATGAGGGTTGTATCCTTTCACTATACGTATTTAATCTGTATGCTGAGCAAATGATCTGAGAAATTGGACTATACGAAGAAGAATGCAGCATCAGGACTGGAGGAAGACTCATTAACAACCTGTGATATAAAAGATGATACAACATTGAAGAGGACGTGAAGCACTTACTGATGAAGAGCAAAGACAGCCTTCAGTATGGATTACACCTCAACATGAAGAAAACAAAAATCCTCACAACTGAACCAATTAGCAACATCATGATAAATAGAGAAAACATTGAAGTTGTGATGGTTAAGGTCATGTGGCAACTTGGCTGGACCATGATTCTCAGTGGTTTGGCAGTTGTATGATGTTGTGATCATTTCCATGATGAGGTTTGATACAATGTGATCACCTACATGATGGGATCTGCTGTGAGTAGCCAATCAGTTGAAAGGGAGTTTCCTTGGGGATACGGCCTGCATCAATATTCATGGACATTCTGGCAAGGCTCGTGGCTTTACTTGCTCTGGGTCTTGCAGCTGGCTCCTGTTCATCTGACCTCCAGTTCTTGGGACTCCTGCAGTCCTGTTGAGCTGGCAGCTTAACTGTGGTCTTGCCTGCCGATTTTGGGATTGGTCGATCTTCACAACCTGTGAGCAAGAGCCCTGCTCTCTGACCTGCTGATCTTGAGTTCACCAGCCCATGTGGCTACGTGAATCAGGAGAAGCTTCCAGCCTGACCCACAGACGTGGAAATTTCCAGTCTCTACAACTGCATGAGCCATTTCCCTGATATAAATCTCTCTGTATATACATTTATGTGCTTTACTGGTTTTGCTTCTCTAGAAAACCCAGCCTAAGACAGAAGTGGTAAAGAATTTCATTTTACTTGGATCCACAATTAATGCCCATGGAGGCAGCAGTCAAGAAATCAAACAAAGTATTGAATTGGGCATATTTGCTGCAAAAGACCTCTTTAAAGTGTTCAAAAGCAAAGATGTCACTTTAAGGGCCAAGGTGTGCCTGACCCAAGCTATGGTATTTTCAATTGCCTCATATGCATGTGAAAGCTGGACAATGAATAAGGAAGACTGAAGAAGAATTGCTGCCTTTGAGTTATGGTGTTGGTGAAGAATATTGACTATGGACTGCCAGAAGAATGAACAAGTCCGTCTTGGAAGAAGTACAGCTAGAATGCTCCTTAGAAGGATGGCGAGGCTTTGTCTTATAGGGTTGCTATGAGTCAGAATTGACTCAATGGCAATGGGTTTGGTTTGGTTTTATTTTGGACATGTTATCAGGAGGGACCAGTCCCTGGAGAAGAATATCATCGACGGTATTGTAGAGGGTCAGTGAAAAAGAGGAAACCCCTCAATGAGGTGGATTGACACAGTGACTGCAACAATGGGCTCAAATGCAGCAATGATTATAAGGATGGCACACACCGGGAAGCGTTTTGTTGTACATAGGGTCACTGTGGGTTGGAACTGACTCAGTGGCACCTAACACCAGGCTATAAGGGGGTCTGGTCAGGGCCTGAACAGCAGATGCTACAGAGCTGGTACAGGAATATTTGCATATTTGGTTGCAAGGACAAACAGAAAATGAAAAGGCAAGGCTCTGACATCTCAGAAGATGAGAAAAGGTTGAAAATAATAGGAACATGGACCAGCCAGAGAAACATAGCAGGCTTCCTAGACAGTTGAGGTTGGGAATCATGAGTTTCCAGCAGAATCAATGTGCCCACTTGTGTAATTGCCTTCAGCTATGCTCAGCAGTCCAGATGCAGCCGTGGAGAAAGCAGTTAGCCAGACTTATTTGAGGCTGGAGTCATAGTGGATGCTTTGAAAGGGAATCATCTACTCTGAAGGGAAGAGAAGGGAAATTTAAACACTGGTTATGGGTCTCAGGGCCTAGTTGACATAGGGGAAGAAGTGAGAAAAGAAAGAGATGCATGGAGAGGAGAAAAAAGGTGAGTCGTTGACTAGAGGGCACCATGTGGCTAGAGAACTGAGTGGGCTTGTTGAGTGAACCAGCTTGAATGATCGAATTTCATGGACAAAGGACTCTTTAAACCATTGATCTGATAGGATGGACCTTTGGAAAAGATTACCAACTGAGCCAAATACAGGAGTCATCAGTGAATGAGGCAGAAAATGACAGTGAAATAGAAGGAATGGCAAAGAGGTATGGAAGGTGTTCAGCTAGAAAGCACACGCCTCAAAAGTGGAAAGGCTGTCAAATAAGACTTCTCTTTCAAAGATTTGTGGGATCCTCTAATCTTGTGGCAGGTTTGGGTCACCAATATAACCTTTACCATACAGCTCAGTCAAGCCTCTTCTCAGTCTTCAATAAACTTCGATCATTTAAGTTTCTCTCCATTGTTGTTAGCTGCCGTGGAATCTGCCCCCAACTTGTGGCGACCCCGAGCACAACGGAATGACACGTGCCTGGTCCTGGAACATCTGCATGATAGGTTGGGGATTGGACTATTGTGATCCATAGGATTTTTATTGGCTGACTTTAGGAAGTAGATCACCAGGCCTTTCTTCCTAGTTCGTCTGAGTCTGGAGGCTCCACTGAAACTTGTTCAGCAGCATAGCAACATGCAAGCCTCCACTGGTATACGGGCCTCCTGCATGGAATGCAAAAATTCTACCAGCGAACCGCCAGTGCATCCACTGTTCTCTAGACCTTCTCAACTCCGTTGTGTTTTTTCCCCTTGAGGTATGATGAACTTGGCTGTGTGTTGTGTCCAGAAGGGACAGCTGTGGTTTGTCGTCCATTGTGGTCCATTGTGGCCACTCCAACCTTAATGGAGCCTTCTTAGGCTCAATGCCAAAGTGACATCATTTTAGGAGACTCACAAGGAGCAAGATCAGGTTTCTTTGGGGGATAGTTTAATGCAACACACTATGCCTTCCAGGGCATTGGAGAGCAGATGACACCCTTCTCTTCTGCTCACCTTGGGAAGGAGATGAGCTTTTCACAGAGGTGGCATTGCTCATTAGTTTAGGGACTGAACTTTGGGGGCCAGCCTGCCTGATGTGACCCCCCAGCTCTGAGTTTCTAGCTCTCCATTGTGTGCCCTCCTCTGTAAAGTGGAGCTGGTGATGTGACTTTTCTAACAAGGTTTTTGTAAGGAATGGCTGCATTACAGCTCTTAGCACAGTTTCTGGCACACAGAAAATCCTTAAAAAAAATTAAGCAGTATTATTTTTACAGCAGTCCACTTCCGTTAGTAAGCAGTGAAGTGCCATGGAAATACTGGGCTTTTGCGCCCGACCTAGGTTAAAACTCCAGCCCTTCCGCTTGATTGTATGATCTTAGACAACTTCCTTACATCTTGAAACAAACTGCTGTTGAGTCACCTCTGACTCACGGTGATCCCATGCATGTCAGAGTAGAACTGTGCCCCACTGGGTTTTCAGTGGATAACTTTTGGAGGTAGATCACCAGGCCTTTCTTCAGAGGCACCTCTGGGTGAACTTGTACGTCCAAATTTTTGTTACCGACTATGATGGTTAGGACTGTGTGTCACCTTGGCTGGGCCATGATTCTCAGTGTTTGTATGTGATCACTCCCCTGACGGCATCTGCTGTGAGTGGCCAGTCAGTTGGAAGGGAGTTCGCTTGGGGATGTGGCCTGCATCTGAGTGTAAGCAGACTTTCTGGCTTTTTCGCTCTGCATCCTGCAGCCACCTCCTCTTCATCTGACCTCTGGTTCTTGGGACTTGAGCTGTCAGTTTGCCTACCAATCTTGGGATTCGTTGATCTCCACAGCCTTTGAGCAAGAGCTCTGCTCCCTGACCTGCCGATGTTGGGTTCATCAGCCCCTGCGGCTACGTGAATTGGGAGAAGCCTCTATTCTGATCCATGGACTTGAGACGTTCCAGCCTCTACAATCGCGTGAGCTGTTTCCTTGGTATAAATCTCTCTATGTACATACTTATATGCTTTCCTGGTTTTGTTTCTCTAGAGAACCCAGCCTAAGACAGCAACCAAGCACATTAACCATTGGACTCATGTCGGGATTCTTTCATTTTAGAAACTTGGTTTCTTCATCAATAAATTGGGAGTTTAAAAAAAATGAGATAATGTTTATGGTAAAGTGAGTGGCTAACTACAAAACATAACTATAAGATGTTCATACTATTTTAATATTTGTTAGGAAATGTGACGATGCTAACATTACAGAAAATAACTAGTTAACTAGGTATTTGATACCAAGTCCAGGGCTTTTTGACCAAAGTAGGTCAAGATTTTTCAACTGTGAGAGTAGGCAGAGGGAAAGGAACTTGTTACTCGTATGTTCAGAGTTTAGGAGGAAGTGGGTGTTTATACGACATGGAGCCTTTTGTTACTGTTGACTGTGAAAGCCACCGGGACCCTTCGAGTACATCCAGCTCAGCCCCATCCTTCGCACGTGGTGAGGTGTAGCCCAGGAAGAGGACGAGGTAGCCTTAGTACTAGGGTGGTACACGCACAGCCGTAGTTCGTAATTTAAAGGTGTATCACAGCCACATAAGCCTGGCAAATGAATGACTGTTAACTCAAGTATGCAAGAAAAAGGGGCACCTTACCTTTGATAAGGAGAAAATGAGGTGGACTTCACTAAGTCAGAGAAACCTTCTTTCCAAAGGCACTGGACATTGAACATTTGATTGCCAGGTGAGTTCTAGTGTGTGTTTTTCCAGTCGTTCTTCACTGACTGTTCCTCCCAACTTGTAGGTGTGCTACAGGCATGGACCCTCAGCACGGAGGCCCTGGGAGATTACTGGTCCAAGGCGAGAATCTAGTTGAGTTTTTTCCTAGAGTGTCAGGGTGGATGGTGCTTTCTCCGGAGCCGTTTCAGTTCTCATCTTGATCCCTTCTTTGACCTGAGTTGCATTTCAAAGACAGGAATGTCATATTAAAAAATAAAAGAATAAAAGAAATGTCATGTTAAAAAAAAAAAATTCTCATTTATAGATTCCCTTGCAGGAAAAATCCTTTCTGAAGCCTGTGATTGTTTTATTTTTCTTCACCCAGAATGAGCCGTGTCACTCAAATCAGTCTGCTCATGCTGCATCCCCAAGTCATCTTCACACCTCATTGTTCTCCAGTGCGCAATGGTTTATTCAGCAGCACCTGATTCTCTGGGTGTCAGTGACACTTGTTTTGCTCAGAGTAGTTCCCTGCCAGCCTTTTATCAAATAATCTCCAATCTCCCATTAATACTTCGATGGGAAAAGGCTGGAGATAAGCACCGTCTCTGTAGTGTGACAAATGTGCCCGTGATTTCATTCCAATTACAGCAATGGAGTGTCTCCCTTCGAAACCAATGCTTTTTCCTCTTCCCTTGGATAATAATTTTTTATTATAAGTAGTGTTCAACAAACTCAATAACTGTCCCTGGTGGTGTTCTATAACAGCAGCCATATGGAACTGTAATTTCAAAGTCCCTCTGATCTCATTCTGTTTTATGCTGTTGGATTAAATGTCAAAGTTGTCTTTGTACCATCTGCAAGATTTCTGCTATTCTGAATACTCTTGCTTTGTTCTCAGTTATCTGATGAATCATACTGTACCTTTATCACCGGTATTAAATTTCTAACTTAAAGGGAGCCATTCAACATAATTTATCTTGCTGCCTCTATTTCTGATGTCAGGGTAGTAAAATTGATTCCCGGGAGTCAAGAACTGCAGAGGTGGATCAACAGGGGAGAAAGTTTAATTCAAAAAAGTATCACATGTACCCCCTAGGGTTCTGGCTAATAAAAGCATCTCATAATGTCCTAAAACACATTGGTTTATATTTTTTTCTTCATCTTCATCAAGACAACAGAGTTGAAAGTAATACGCCCAAAGAGGTTAAGAGAAAAAGCATTGATGAGAATAGCAAAAATTGGAAGCAATTTGATTATGTGTCTATAGAGGGATGGTTAAACAAATATAGTACACTATTAATATGCAGTTTTTAGTGAGAATTCAATAGGCCAAAAGCACTAAAAAGAATAGAAGTTTTTTTATTAGCAAAAACTGTGCTACACAAAGAAGAAAATAATAGTTTCTAGCCCTTATGCAATCAGCAACTAAGCAGGAAAATACATATGGCAGAAACACTTGGGAATGTATGAAGAATTTCATGGATCAATGTTAGTATCAGGAGACATTGATGCAGCTCCTTTGAAATTTGACCAATCAATTAAACAAAACATAAGAAGTGTAGAAATGACTAGAATAATGCAATTAACAAGCTTGTAAGTAGATTTGGTATCCTGCAGACAGAGAACACGTATTCCTTTTTCTTTCTTCTGCCCACAACTTATAAAAACTGGCCCTTTACTTGGTCACAAATGAATAAACAAATGAAAGCCTTGATAAATTCTTCAAGCTATTTAGCTGAATTAAAAACCGAACTTTGTAGGCCACATTTTCCGATCATAGTGCAATAAAAAGTGAAATCTATAAAATTACAGAAAATCTGTCTACTCACTTTGAAAAACAAAATAAACAACAACAAAAGACTATCTTTTAGTAACTTTCATTTAAAGAGAACATCACAACTGAAATTAAAACTCATTTAGGGCTTAGTGATATAAAGACCCTTTATCTCAAAGTCTTCAGCATGACTGTTCTAGAGTGGAATCAGAGCAGGCCTTGTCACTCCTGCTTGAAACACCTCAGCGGACTACCCTAGAAAGCAGAATAAACACCCACACTTCCTCTCATGGCCTACAAGGAGGCACATGGCCTGGCCTTGCCTGAACTGATCACTTACCAAGGTAATGCCTACCTCAGGGCTTTTGTTTCCACCTCTTCTACCTGAAAATCACTTTCTCAGACCAGAGCTGTCCAATAAAACTTTCTGCAATAATGAAAACGTTCTTTACTTGTCCTGCCCAGTAGTGTAGCCAGTAGCCATACGTGACTATTGAGCACTTGGAATGTAACTAGGACAAGTGAGACAATGGATTAAATTTTTTATCAAAATTAAATTAATTAAAAAATTTTAATTTATTAAAAGTTAATTTAATAAATATAATCAATTAAATTTGATCGTTGTTGTTAGGTGCTGTCGAGTCAGTTATGACTCATAGCGAGCCTCTGTACAAGAGAATGAAACGCTGCCCAGTCCTGCGCCATCCTCACAATTGTCGCTATGTTTGGGCCTGTTGTTGCAGCCACTGTGTCAATCCATCTTATTAATAGCCTTCCTCTTTTCCTCTGACCCTCTCTTTTGCCAAGCTTGATGTTCTTCTCCAGGGACTGGTCTCTCCAACCTTGCTTCTAAGGAGCATTCTGGCTATATTTCCTCCAAGACAGATTTGTTTGTTCTGAGGGCAGTCCGCGGTGTATTCAATATTCTTTGCCGACGCCATAATTCAAAGGCTTCAATTCTTCTTCAGTCTCCCTTATTCGTTGCCCAGCTTTCGCATGCATAGGAGGTGACTGAAAATACTATGGCTTGGGTCATTCACACCTTAGTCCTCGAAGTAACATCTTTGCTTTTTAGCACTTTAATGACTGAAGACCAAACGAGTTGTAAGATGACATCCAGGACATCCTACATGACGAAAGTAAAAGGTCATTAAAAAGACAGGAGAGAAAGAAGAGACCAAAATGGATGTCGGAAGAGACTCTGAAACTTGTGCTTGAAAAGTACCCTAGTACAGGCCAAAAGTCACTCATTCTTCATTCAACAAATACTTTTTTAAGTTCCTGCTTTGTACCAGGCACTGTGCTGCTTGCTGGCGTGGAAGGAAAAGCGGCATTTTCCACATTTACAGAGCATTTCACAGTCTACAAAACATTGTTGTGAGTGAGTGGTATCTTAAGACAACTATGTATTTTATTCAATTAACAGATTCTAATTGAATTTTTGACACTTTATTCATTTATTAAATAGTATAAGATATTGTCCCTACTTTTAAGAAACTGAATAAGCTAATAAACATATTTAAAATATGTTTTAAGAGATTAATATTCTTGCACCAAATGTAATTAAACAAACCGTATAGTATGGTGGGAAGATCAAAACCTAAAGGGATAAAATTTCAGTTCCTTCACCTCCTAGCTGCGAGGCCTTGAACAAATTACTGGATGTTAGCCCCTCTTACCCTCTAACTTTGGACATGTTACCAGGAGGGACCAGTCCCTAGAGAAGGAGATCATGCTTGGTAAAGAAGAAGGCCAGTGAAAAAAAAGAAGACCCTCAACAAGATGCATTGACACAGTGGCTGCAACAAGGGGCTCAAGCATAACAACTGTGAGAATGGCACAGGACCAGGAAAGGTTCGTTCTGCTGTACACAGGGTCGCTATGAGTGTCAATTGACTCAACAGCACCTAACAACAACAGCAAACCTCTATATTCTCCCTCTGTAAAACAAGGAAAATATCCTCCTTGTAGGATTGTTGAGTTTGGAGGAAATTCATATAAAGCTCATAGCACAGATCTGCCACATAGAGGACTGTCGAAAGTGTAGCTATTATTAGCAATGGTTGTTGTTGTTATTGGGTACTTTCAAGTCGATTCTCACTCATAGCGACACTATAGGACAAAGTAGAACTGCCGCATAGGGTTTCCTAGGCTGTAATCTTTACGGGAAGAGATCGATAGGTCTTTCTCCCACAGAGCTACTTGGGAAGATTCAAAGGGACAACGTTTTGGTTAGCAGCTGAGCACTTCACCTCTTGCACCACCAGGGCTCCTTTTAGCAAGGTAACAGTAGTAAATACTGAAAATGCGTATTAAAATAAGAATGAAGCTTTGGGGGACTGGAGAGGTTGTCTGGAGTAGTTGGAGATATGATGTCATTCTTCACCTCCCAGACTGGCAAATATAAAACTCTTCGATGACACCCATTTTTATCTAGGTTGTGGGAAGCAGGTACTTGCACATAATCTTGGCTGGAGTATAAAGTAGCACAGCTTCTTTGAGAGACAATTTGACCATGTCTGGAAATAAAAAATTCAATTACCCTTTGCCTTAGCAAATCTACTTCTAGAAATTTACTGTATTTGTTAATGTGTACAAAGTCAAAGTCATATGGACATGGATGATCATTGCAAGACAGTTTATAATGGTAAAATATGGGAAACAACCTAAATACCATCAATAGAGAACTGGTTAAATAAACTAGAGTACTCCATATGAGGAGATTCCAGGCATCCAGTAAATAAATGTTGAAGTAGATCAACATGTGCAGTCAAGGAAAGATCTTAAAGAAGAAACCCCACTGCTGTTGAGTCAATTCTGACTCATAGCGACCCTATAGGACAGAGTAGAACTGCCCCATAGGGTTTCCAAGGAGCAGCTGGTGAATTTGAACTGCCAACTTTTTGGTTAGCGGCCGAACGCTTAACCACTATGCCACCAGGGCTCCAAGGTCCCCAAAAGATATTACTAAATGAAAACAGTAAGCTGCAAACCTATGTGCACAGTATTTTTGCACAATTAATATTGGATACAGAAAGCCTGGACAAGACCAATCTGAACTAATGTGTTTTCTCTTTTAAAGTGTGGAAACAGGAGAAACTTGATGCTCACAGACCACTGCGTTTCCCAGTAGGCAATCCATGTCATCTTTTAATTTTCTGAAGTAATTTTCCCTTTGGCAGGGTATGGCAATGTTGCCTGGGCTATCAATTCTTAGCCAAAGAAAAGAAAATTTGGAGGCCACGTTCTGGGTCACCTCAGTCAAAACATTTCACTTGAACTATTCATATAATTGAGCCTGTGGTCAACACTGTTCTGTATTATTCATATAATATTCTCAGTTCTCCCCTTTATTTTTTAGACACAGTTCTAAGCTCTAAGCCCAGGGCCTTACCTGGGTTCTTACTGAGGTCATCCTTTGTTTTGTCTGTCCACATCTCTTCTGAGGATACCCACTTTCACCCACCTTGGATAAAGTGATGGTTAAGGTTGTGTGTCAGCTTGGCTGGGCCGTGGATTCTCAGTGGTTTAGCAGTTGTGATGTAGTTTGGCAGTTGTATGAAGATGTGATCACCTCCATGATGAGATTTGATATAATGTGATCACCTCCATGATGGGCTGCGCTGTGAGTAGCCAATCACTTGAAAGGGACTTTCCTTGGGGGGGTGTGGCCTCCATCGAATTGAAGTGGACTTTCTGGCAAGGCTCTTGGGCTTTTGCTTGCTTTGAATCCTGCAGCTGGCTCCTGTTTATCTGACCTCTGGTTCTTGGGACTTGAGCTAGCATCTTACCTGCCACCTTGGGATTCATCGATCTTCGAAGCCTGTGAGCCAGAGCCCTGCTGTCTGACCTGCTGATCCTGGGTTCCTCAGTCCCTGTGGCTTTGTGAATCAGAAGAAGCCTCCAGCTTGACCCGTAGACTGGGGGCGTTCCAGCCTCTGCAACTGCGTGGGCCATTTCCTTGATATAAATCTCTCTCTGTACCTATTTATACACTTCACTGGTTTTGCATTTCCAGAGAACCCAGCCTAAGACAGGCGATAACCGCTGCTGATCTCAGTTCTCTACTCCCATGGACACAGGCGTAGTCCGACGACTTGTAGGCAGTCCTCCCCTAGTCTAACCTGGTGGGAACCAGTTTGCTTCAATTTTTGAATTGGAATATTTTGAACTGGAGATAGGGCAAAGATGTGGCTTCTCAGTGTGAAATTAAATTCAGTTTCAGCCATGATCTATGTTGCCTGACCTATGGATTTTGAGATGCAAACCTGAAGGAGTCTACAGTCTGTCATCTGACCTACATATTTGGGAGTTGCCAGCCCCCACAATTATGTGAGACAATTCATTAAAATAAATCTATCTATCTATCTATCTATGTGGAAACCCTGGTGGCGTAGTGGTTAAGTGCTACAGCTGCTAACCAAAAGTTCGGCAGTTCAAATCCACCAGGCACTCCTTGGAAACTCTATGGGGCAGTTCTACTCTGTCCTAGAGGGTGGCTATAGGGTTGCTATGAGTTGGAATCAACTCCAAGGCAATGGGTTTGGTTTTTTTTGGTTTATTTACCTGTCTATCTGTCTGTCTATTCATCCATCTACCCACCCACCCATCTATCTACCTATCATCTCTTTCTCTCACTGGTTCTTTTTCTTTAAAGAACCCTGACTTAGACATTTGTTTTAGTATCTGTCCTCTCAGACCTTTTTCTAACTTAATCATTATTTTTTTTAATCATTTGAAACTGTGCTCTGGGGCGGGGCTTCAGGATCTTCTCAGGTTCTGTAAGCTGGGGGGCTGAGTGGTTGGAAACAAAGTTCCTTCAACCTGGTCTGAAACAGGGTCGGAGAGAATGAAACCTACACACACAGAGAGGCAGAGAAACAAACAAATGAAAGAACAAAAGGCTCTGGCTCTTTTCTAGTTGTCCCTTGGCCTAGCTTCATCCTTGCTCTTACCACAATTATGTGAGCCAATACATTTGTTTTTTTGATCAAGCTGATTTGAATTGGATTTCTTGCAATCAATAGAACCTTGTCATGTACAACTGTTCAGGTTTATACAAACTTCTGCGGGGAGTGAATTCATAGTTTTCATCAGATTCTTAAAGGAGTCAGGGACCCAAGTCAGGTTAATAACCCTTATTCTAGGCATGCTTGTGGGCTGTTTGCTTTTCTTGATCCTACATTTGTGGTTCTTAGGTTCTTCACCCAGAGATCAGCCCTATTAACCCACAGTGTGCACCAAAGCCAGAGATCATTACTTCTGGTAGATATGGGGTCCCTGGAAGAAAGAGCTATGGATGAGGGAGCTCCATGCATAGCTGAGGTTGTACAAAGGGATCCCTACTGGCTGGTAATGAGAGGTGTATGGTCTGTATGAGAGGCACTGTAGCAGAGGATGGATTCTAGAACCAAGCTGTCTGGGTTTGAATCCAGTTCTGCCCTCAACTGATTTTGTGACATGAGACAAGCAACTTACCTCTGTGTGCTTTAGTGTCCTCATCTGTAAAATGGGGAAACATGCAATTACCGGACAATTCAGACTTCCATCTTACCAGTTGAAGAACCAGCAGGAAGAATAAATCTCTTTCCCAATAGTTCTAGTAAGAATCCCGGAAATGAATCCGATGGGCCAGCATTGGGTCATATCCCCATTTATGAACCAATCACTATAGTCAAATGACAGAAGAGACTAATTGGTTAGGTCTGAGTCATAAACCATCTGTGGAATTTAGGAAGGTGCAGCAATATAAAGCCACATAATCTGAGAGTGGAATGGAGTCCAGTGGCTGGTTCCCCAAAGGAAAGCAGGTATTTGTGACTAGCATCAAGGAAATCAGACACTGGGGTGACCCCATAGCAGCTGTCTACAACCATGCCCCCCGCCTTGGTCATCTAGTGCTGCTATAACAGAAATACCACAAGTGGATGGCTTTAACAAAGAGAAATTTATTCTCTCCCTGTCTAGTAGACTCTAAGTCCAAATTCAGGGTGCCAGTTCCAGGGAAAGGCTTTTTCTGTCTGTTGGCTCTGGGGGAAGGTCCTTGTCATCAGTCTTCACTTGGTCTGGGAGCATCTCAGCACAGGAACCTCAAGTCCAAAGGATGTGCTCTGCTCCCTGGGCTGCTTTCTTGGTGGTCTGAGGTCCCCCTGTCTCTCTGCTCACTTTTCTCTTTTATATCTCAAAAGAGATTGGCTTAAAACACTGTCTAATCTTGCCAATCTCATCAACACAACTGCCACTAATCCATCTTATTCCATCATAGTGATAGTATTTACAACACATAGGTAAATCACATAAAATGGTGGACAATCACACAATACCGGGTCTCGTGGCCCAGCTAAGTTGACACATATTTTTGGGGACACAATTCAATCCATGACGCCCTGCCCCCCCGGTTGATTGTGAGCCCCCTGAGGGTGGAGGTCACATCTCGTGCTTTTCTGAACATAGTGTTAGTGCTGCGGGCACACAGTAGGTGCTCATTGAGTGATTTTGTTTCTCCTTTACCCTGGGTATTATCAAGCCTGGTTCATATTGAAACCTTCTAAACTCTAGATGCTGTGATTCCATCTTGCCTTTTAGGCAGAAAAGCCTGGGGTGATACTTGCAGGCCAAAGTACAGCATAAACATTTAAAGAAAACCATCCTCTGACTTGGTTCAAAGTTGTGTATGGTGCTCAGCAGCCTCAGACTGCGCAACAGACCTCACAAGAGTCTTTGGAAATTCTCAGATGGGGCCACCAGAACCAGAACCAGTTGCTGATGCGTCGACTCTGACTCGTGGCGACCCCGTGTGTGTCAGAACAGAGCTGTACTCCATAGGGTTCTTAATGACTGATTTTTTTTGAAGTAGATCACCAGGCCTGTCTTCCGGGGTGCATCTCTGGGTAGACTCAAACCACCAACCTTTTGGTTAGCAGCTGAGTGTGTTTGCACTACCCAGGAACTCCCAGACAGGACTAAAGGTCTTTAAAACTCTTGAGGGACAGCCTGGGCCCAGTGGTATGACTTTAAATGGGCCTTCACATGGGCACCACAGAGGGGCCGTTTGCCTACCTTAAGGGGCCACTGAACACTAAGCTTCTCTGGGGATCCCTATGGGGCACTGCTCTAGTGGATTTGTGACTCTTGCAAGCCTGGGATGGAAGCCTCTCAGGACACAGCTGGATTTTGCTCTTCAGCTGACGTGTTAGGAAATGATGTGTTTGCCTGCCTGTAAGTCTGCTCAGCCCAAATGCCAGGACAATTCTTTAAAGGCAAGGATAATCTGGCCAATATAAAAAGGCAGATGGAGCCCGCCTAGTTAAATGTCATAAGACAAGGGAATTAGGATAATAACATTTCCCCAGGAGCTCAGAGGCCATCCCAACTGAGAAGTGCTGCAGGGCAGGTTCGCAGAAGGGAGGTTAGGAGACCAGATGTCTTGGGCTCCACCGTTAGATGTGAATTTGGAACAATGGGCCTTTAAAAGAGTTTGGTCTTTAGTCTCTTTTTTTGTTTTTTCAAGCACAAGAATACCATTGGGAAGGACCACATTTTAAGACACTAAGGGCTGATCTTTTGTTGGGGAGAGAGAGAGCGTTTGCCAGGCACTATGTAGATGATCTGTCTTGGAGGAAGTACAGCCAGAAGCAAGGATGGTGAGACTTCATCTCACATACGTTGGACATGTTATCAGGAGGGACCAGTCCCTGGAGAAGGACATCATGCTTGGTAAAGTAGAGGGTCAGCAAAAAAGAGGAAGACCCTTAATGAGATGGACTGAGACAGTGGCTGCAACAATGTGAGGATGGTGAAGGACTGAACAGTGTTTCATTCTGTTGTACATAGGGTTGCTATTAGTGGGAATGACTCAACGGCCCCTAACAACAAGAACTTGTAGATTATTACCTTCTTATCTTATTCCGAGTAAGAGAGGAAGATCTAGAGAAGGGGGACTTCCTGAGGAAGGTTTGTCACAGTGAGGGGGTGGGAGAAAAGCAGCACACAGCTGGCTTTGAGAAACATGGGCATGTGGTGGAGAAAGTGTAGGTGAAGGGTAGGATAGTGAATGTTCTCTGTTCTAGGCACTCAGCACTGCTGAACTTCTGCTGAGAGCTCCTTCAGCCATTCCCTTCACCTACATGGTTTCCATGGGATCTGTCAGGATCTCACATTCCCTTTCCTTAGCCACAGTTGATTAGTCAGAGGCGGGCATCTGATCTAAGGTGGGCCAGTGATAGTCTCCCTCCCATTCTGGCCATTGGCCGAGAAATGCACCTCTGATCCACTTGATTTATTTTTTTTTCCCCTTGGCATTTATGTTGGAACCAATGTTGTTGTTGTCGCCATGGAGTCAGCTCCTGACTTGTGGCAACCCCACGCACAACGAAACTAAATACTGCCCAGTCTGCACCATCCCCATAATGGCTTGCAGAACAGACCATTGGGATCCATAGGGTTTTCATTGGCTGATCTTCAGAAGCAGATCACCAGGCCTTTCTTCCTACTGTGTCTTAGTCTGGAAGCTCCACTGAAGCCTGTTCAGCATCACAGCAGCATGAGAGCCTCCACTAACAGATGGGTGGTGGCCGCACATGAGGTGCATTGGCTGGGAATCAAACCCTGGTCTCCTGCATGGAAGACGAGAATTTTACCGCTGAACCAGCACTACCTCAATTTACTGTCTCTGCTGGAGAGAGTTATGAGATATAAAGTGAGGAGCTGCTGCTAGCCACATTGTTTGCCATGTAGAGAAAGCCCCCTGAGCTGACAAGTGGGAAGAAGCAGGAACACAGGCCTCAGCTTCTCTGGTTCCTGAGGCTCATCCCTGCCTCCCTTGTGGCTGATGCTAAGCCCTTCATTGGATTCTCTTGAGCCCGTAGATTTCCTTTTTTGCTTTAGCAGATTCCAGTGGTTTCTGTTAATCGTGACTGAAAGAGCCTTGACAGCACAGGTGCTTAGCGTGCCCCTTGAGACAAAATCAAAAAGTCAAAGGTCAAGAGTCAGTCTTGCTGTAGGTTCAATAGCCAATTATTTTCTGGACCTCAGCTTCGAGACTGAGCCTGAAACGCTTCTAACCACAGTCTGACTCTTCCCTGTCCCTTCCAGATCCCGTCTCTGGTCCTCCCTGCTTTGCGTAACCTCATTTTAACGTCATGGTGTCCATTAGGCTGAACTGTAACCGATGATTCAGAAAATAGTCCCCATCAGAAACAAATCCATTCCATTCCCTCCAAAGTATAAATCACGAGGGGTCCACAGCCTTGCTTCCGCCCTCCGTCAGCACAGATAATTAACCGTGGATGGCACTGATGTACTTGTGTGGGACGGAGGTCTGCAGCCTGGACACAGTTCCCACGAAGAGCGAGAGGAAGAGGCTTTGATCACAGCTCAATTTTAAAATCGTTTTGTGTGGCTGCAACTGGGGGGAGTGACTTCTAACGGACACAGTCTAGTCCAGGATCCAAGCACTTTCTCTCCCAGCCGCTGCCTCCTGAACGAGTCAGCTGAACGAGAGCGATAAGGGAGCAGCACCTCTTCCTCCTTTGGGGAGCTTTCCACCGAGGGCTCAGCCAGAGGCAAACAATCAACAAAGACAGGATTTCAATAAAGAAAACTCAAGAGCTGATTTCCCTTTGGCAAATTGAAAAACCCCAGTGAAAACAAATGAATAGCTTTGTCCTTCCGGACTCTAAAATATTTGTGTATAATATTCTTATCCACACACTGAAAGATCCGTTTCTTTTCAAGATATGCTATTAAAGACATAAAAATCTCCGAAAGTCGTTTAAAGGGAATTGATTTGTAGGGATGATGATCCCCAAAGAGGTGAATAGAAAGAGATTTTTAGAATATTGTAGAGAAGGTATGTTTGAATTTTAAGAGCCATAAAAGAAGTAAAGGGGGGCGTTAGACTTGCCTACTGAAAACAATTTTCTTTTTTTTCTGAGCTAAATGAAGAAGGTGTTTTAAAGTCCAAAGTGTAAATTTTCTGAGGTCCTTTGGCCTGAAATACATGCGTGTGTTTGGCTATGAGAAGGTGCTCGACCAGCCCGCCCCGCTGCCGACGCCTTATATCGACATTCTGGACAGCGGCAAAATGGTTTGATTTTAGCAAAAATGAGAAGCTATTAATAAAAACTGAATTGAAATAGATCAACACCATGCGAATGCTGGCTGCTGGACTTTGAGGGGAGGTGGGATTCGTGAGACTGTGCAGTGTGAAAAAAAATGAAACCGTTTCCCTCCAGAGCATTCAGGTTGGGGTGCTGTGGTAACACTGCCAGTTCTCTGCTGGAAGCCACGGTCCTGCTGATTCAGCTCTGCTTGGCAGCCGGTGAGGTGCGGCCTGGACAGAGTCCTTACCCTTGGTTTTTTCCTTTCTTTTCCCAAAAGACACAGACGTCCGCAGGAGTCCATCTGTAGCTACTCCTGGGAAAATGTGATTCACCTTTGCAAGCAGGCCAATAGCTTTGGAAGACGTTCTTTAAGATTCAGAAAAAACTGATGGCAATATGTATTCTGCTCTTTACAAAATGGGCTTGGACAGAGTTATGAACAGACGAGCGAAGTCTCAGTCACGTGAGCCCAAACCCCCATGGCATCGCTGTCCCTCTGACTGCCCTGCTGTGTCTTCCCACTGCCCACCCTGGCACCCTGGAAGCAATGGACCCTCTCCAAAGCCTCTAATCCCTCTCCTTTCTAGAAATAACAAGTGATTACAGTTCAGTCACAAGATAAACTCCACTTGGTTACTTTTCCAGGAATAAAACCTGTAATTTAGTTGTTGCTGTCATTAGCTGCTGTCGCGTTGACCCCCAGCTCCTGGTGACCAACAGAATGAACTGCTGCCCCGTCCTGCACTATTCCCACAACTGGTTGTGGATTGACTGTTGTGATCCATAGGGTTTTCATTGGCTGATTTTCAGAAGTAGATCACCAGACCTTTCTTCCTAGTCTTCGTCTGGAAGCACCACTGAAACCTTTCAGCATCATAGCAACGTGGAAGCCTCCAATGACGGATGGGTGGTGGCTGTGCACAAGGTGCATCGGCTGGGAATTGAACCCAGGTCTCCCATGTAGAAGGCAAGAATTCTACCACTGAACCACCAATGCCCTTGTAATTTAGTTAGAACATATGTTTTGAGAAGGTTCTTGCAGTCTACTTGGTGATACTGGCAGGCACTTAAAAGCAGAGCAGGAGTCCAGCTACAGAGGTAGACTTGGAGGCAGTCGGGAGGCATGGAGCTGTCTCTGTCCGTGGCCTGGTACCAGGTTTAAATCAGGCTCGTGTGTGTACATTTGTATGAATCATGGACCTTTGAAACTGACTTCACAGACCGGTACCAAAACCCATTGCCGTCAAGTGGATTCTGACTCATCGCAACCCTATAGGACAGAGTAGAACTGCCCCATAGGGTTTCCAAGGAGTGGAACGTTTTGGTTAGCAGCTGAACTCTTGACCACTTTGCTACCAGGGTTCCTAGACCACTAGAAGCCCATAAAATGTATTTTTTTAGCCAATGTCATTAGGTATGCTTGTATGTACCTGTTTGTGAGTGTGTGTGCATATTAGGGTGACTGTATGTGCCTAGTACTATATCCTGGGACAACTTTCAAGGCCTTGATGGAAGGCAGATTGAAGGTGGCATGGAAACCCCCTGTTCCGCAGCAATGCTGGGCCACCTGCTGTTCCCAAAGACACCATGCTGTTGCACACTCCACTGTTTTTGGACATCATGTCTCGACTACCTGGAATGTTTTCTCCTATTCAACATGGCATTGGGCAAATCTGCTGCAAGAGACCTCTTTAAAGTGTTAAAAGAGAAAAAACAAAACAAAGATGTCACTTTGAGGACTAAAGTGTGCTTGACCAAAGCCATGGTATTTTCAGTCACCTTCACATGTGTAGACTGAAGAAGAGACGCCTTTGAATTACGGTGTCGGTGAAGAGTATTGAATATACCATGGGCTGCCAGAGGAATGAACAAATCTGTCTTGGAAGAAGTACAGCCAGAATGCTCCTTAGAAGCAGGGAGGGCAAAACTTTGTCTCACATACTTTGGACATGTTATCAGGATGGACCAGTCCCTGAAGAAGGACATCATGCTTCGTAAAGTAGAGGGTCAGCAAAAAAGAGGAAGACCTTCAAGTCAGTGGCATCTAACAACAACAACATTCATCACTCAGGGCTTAGCTGGAGCTCCTTGCAAAGCCTCCCTGAACTACAACCAGAGAGTTAACCATTTCCTTCTCGATGCCCACTGTACTTGTTCTCTTCTCTGACAGAACATCAAGCTTCGTAGCACGTATTTATTTACCCGGTTCTCTCTCCCACTAGCCTATGACAGCAAGGATTGCACCAGACAAGAGATCCTCCAGCGGCCACAAGTCTGCACCCACTGAGTGTGAAGACACTCAGCTGTGAGGAAAACAGTGATGCAGGATGGTTACTGAACCCCAGGCACGCCATCTGCAGAATGTCATCGTGAGCATTGAGCGTTTGGCTCTAACACTCATGGCAGAAGTGACCGACATCTTTCTAGCATCTTATGAGAATTTCAAAGGGTGTTATAGAGTGATCTCAAACCAAGGGAGTGAATGATTTTGTTTCAGATTTTGTTTGAAGAGTACTTTCTTATCCAGTAGAGTGTTAGAAAATGAGAAGATTCCATTTCAGGTATAATTGATTTTCTTGATGCCATTTGCATACGAGACAGATAATTTTAATTTTGCAGCTCATTTTAGTTTTCGCCATTCATTCATTTATTCATTGACTAATGTTTATTGGGGATCAGAACGTCAGCTCCAAAAATTACCCCATGCATCTGAACGTGACACAAAAGTCTGTATTCAGACAGGATGTTGCAATGTGGGATTTAGAAATTTTGGAATTAAGGCCACTGTATTATCCATATATGGCAGCTCTCCCCCCGCTGCCCTTACTTTTGCCTGTAAGAAGCCCAGAGAAGCTGCTCATGGAGTTTACCTTAAGCTGAACCAGTTCCTTCTGCAAACTTCTGTCCTCTGGGAGCAATGAGAAAGGCAAAACATGGTGTGCGCTCTGCCAAAGGAGAAGGAAATCAGCCAAGCACTTATCGAGCATTTACTGCATACTTGACACAAGGAAGACAGGGAGAAAACAAAGGACCATCTTCCAGGAGCCTTACTCCATCTTACAGGAGGGACCAAACTAACAGGGGGAAATGGATGCAGTAGACAACATTTTGTTCCCTCGCTAAGCATCTCCCAGGCTCCTTCTATAGGACAGCACTGTGGGAGGCCCGGAAAGTGCAAATTCAGTCCCTGTTCTCAAGGAACTCAGGGTCTAAGGGATCTATACAGATAACTTACTGCAAAACATTGTGATAAACTGTTCCACCGGAGATTTGTGGCTGCCTAATGAAGCAAATAATGAACACCCTCGGGGTCAGGGCAGCCTTTGCAGAGGGAGCAACAGGGAGGGGGTGGGAGCTGAGGCAATTAGATGTTACTGAGGTATAACATTCTAATTACGCTGGGGACGGATAGCAAAAGAGCAGCAAAAGTGAGTTTGAAGTGGGGAGAAAAGTTTCAAACATTGCCAAAACTCATCCCCCACCCCTTCAGTTCTTAGTGTATATCTTAAGACAAGATGTGTCTGAATGGACATAAGTACAGACAATGGTATTTCTTTGTTGCTTTTATTCCCATTCATCTACGCATTCATTCGACAAGCTTTGCAGAGGTGTTCTAAGCCCTGAAGATACAGATGTACACAAGACAGTTAAAAGGCTCTGCCTTCAAGGAGCTTTCACTCTAATGGGGAAGCAGATAAACAGGATTACCCTAGATTTTGACAAGTGCTATGAAGGAGAAGGAAGGTGTTCCTGGGTGGCACAAAGGTTAAGCACTCACCTACTAACCCAGCAGGACTACAGAGGAAAGGCCTGGTAATTAGCTTCCATAAAGCCAAGAAAAACCCAGGGAGCGGTTCCACTCTATAACACACAGGGTTCTAGGAGCTGGCTCAGCCCGGAGGGACCAGTTGGCAGTGGAACTGTTTCACGTCTCCTCCTGGGACAAGGTAAAAAAAAAAAAAAAAAAGTAGTTCACGCTTATTGGGAGCTTCCTATGTGCTAGGCACAGTTCTAAGCCATTCTCGGCTATTTGACTCATTTAATTTTCACCACAACTTGATAAGATAAATATTATTCTTATCCCCATGTTTTCAGATGAGGAATCAAGCACAGAAAACTGCAGTAAGTTACCCAAGACCTCACAGCTGGTAATAGTAGGGTGAGGACTCAAAGTACATGTTAGATAGATAGCTGCTGTGACTCAGCTCTGGACAAAACACTGCCCAGTCCTGCGTCGACCTCACGATCCTCGTGTTCGAGTCCATTATTGTGGCCATTGTGCCAAGCCATCTCACCAAGGGTCTCCTTCACCCTCTCTGGTCCTCTACTTCATCAAGCATGAAGTCTTCTTCCAGCGATTGATTGCTCCTGACAACAAATCAAGCGAGTTAGAAGGTTGTAACTCATTAAGATTTTCACTGGCTAATTTTTGGAAGCAGAAAGCCAAGACTTTCTTCCTAGTCTGTTGATCTGGAAGCTCCACTGAAATCTGTCCACCATGGGTGACCCGGCTGGTATTTGAAACTCTGGTGGCATAGCTTCCAGCATCACAGCCACACGCAAGCCACCACAGTACGACAACTTGACAGGCGGGTGGTGAGGCGCCCATTAGGAGCCTGAATTTGGGCTGCAGCCACAAGAAGGAGCCAAACTAGCAGAGACAAAAAGAACTGTGGCAGAAAGTGTGATTGCTGCCAGAGGGGGTGGAAGCCACATTAGTCAGGGCCCTTTTGGTGACAGAAATCCAATTCAAGCAGTCCTACTACCTTGAAAGGATGCAAAGTGCAGAGTGAGTGTCGATGTGTGGGCCCAGATCCCGGGGTGCAGCCAGTCATGGCCCCAGAGAGGGAGTGGAGCAGCCCACCTTCCTGGCAGCATGAAACGTGTGGGCTTTGAAAAGCAAGGCCGCCTGCATCGCAGAGGCCCTCAGTCAGTGGGAAAGGCAGTCTGCGGCTGGGCATTGAGCAGCTTCGGATGGAACAGCGCCGGGTCCATTCATCCTTTGAAACTTCTCTTAAGGGTTTGGAACAGTGCTTGAAAGTTATTCGTGGATCTATTGCCTGCATAGTAATTGAATTATGCACCCCTGAGAATTTACTCTCAGCTACAGTTTCCACCTCTTCATCTTATTTTCTGAGGTATTAAATTGCCCTCACAAAAAAGAAGACAAAAGGTGAACTTCTGGGGGCGAATGAGCTAAGAAACTTTGATATTTCTAGTACTCCAGTTGCTGGGACTTTTTCTGCAGTGACGATACAGCTTCATTTTGACATATGGTAGCCTAGTCCTCCAAATGCCCAAGCTTCGTTTTCAATTTGCCCCATGTTAGAATGCACACAAGTTCTTTCTTCTTGGACCCTCCACTCGGCTTGTTACCATAGAAACTGCTGCCTGTGTCAAAGCACCTCGGAAAGGGTGGCGGGAGGATGAGCTGCTGCCATAGCAACACGCGTCTCCACAGCGACATCCCACACTCTCTGCCATCTTGTTTCCAAAGTGGGAGGAATGGTTGTACAGGAAGTGGGGACTCGAATGATTGATCCTCACCCCTTACTCAAGCAAATGTGCCTGGAATGGAAGAATCAGAAAGTTTATTTCAAAGTTGTAAGATGACCATGGAACCCTGGTGGCACAGTGGTTAAGAGCTCAGCTATGGCCCCTTGGAAACCCTATGGGGCAGTTTTGTTCTGTCCTATGGGGTCACTATGAGTTGGAATCGACTCAACAGCAACAGGTTTGGTTCAACTGGTTTGAGATGACCACGTGGGCCAGAACCCATTTGAAGCCATAGTACCAGTAAGGCCACCTGTCATTAAAAAGCCTCATGTATTAATACTGATGTTTGTACTAACATTGTACTTAAGTGACCCATACATACAGCATCATAGTTAAGAGAGTCAGCTTTGGAGCCAAACTCCCTGGGTTAAAATTCTGGTGTTTCCATTTGCTGGTTGTGTCATCTTGGATAAGTCCCTTGTCTGGGCCTCTCTTTTCTTATCTGTAAAATGATGATAATAATAGTACCTACCTCACAGGGTTGTTGTGAGGAATGAATCATTGAATTTATGAAAATCTATAAAACAAGCCCACCACACAGTAATCACCCAATAAATATTGACAGTTGTGATGATCATTAATACTAATGAGATAGCATTTGTGAGAACTTAAACTGTGCCAAGCACTGTGTTAAGCACTTTTCTTGCTCACAGTAACCCATGAGGTATAATTGTTTTCCTGTCTATTATACAGTGAGGAGCTAAGTTCTCGAGACTCTCAGTGATTGCCCAAGGTTATACACCTAGGTAGCAATGTCTTATTTGAATACAAGCTGCCTGACTTACATGCTAAGATTCCCCAATCGCTGACTGTGTGACCCCTCCCCTCTCTGATAATGACTTTCCTAGTCTGAAAGTTGGGGACCACAATGTCCCTTTATCCTTCCTCACCGTGGTATTGCTAGGATAAAAATGAACGTGCTTTGTGGACTGAGATGCACTCTGCAAACATGAGGCACTCCATGATCCCCAGAAAATCAGCCCTGTGGGATGGAGAGGTTCCCCGCCCCTGCACACTTTCCTTCCCAGGTGCTCACTGCACCACTTAGGTGGGTGGTTTTGCCCACCGACAGCAACGTGATTGACTCTAAAAAAACAGTGATCTTATTTGTCACTTTGAGAGTGAAGGTTCTGCACAGGAGGTGGGTAGAGAGGTGGGCCGTGGAAAGTTGGAAACTTAAATTGATAACTGAAAACATCACTTCTCTCTATATCAGTTTCCCTACCTGCAATCTGGGAGAGATTATGAGTTTGTTTCCCCTTTGGGTCCAGGAAGGCACCTTCCTGCGTTCAGAAGAAAAGTGATAAGACCCTCACCTGACTTGGTGCAGTGTGATGGATCCTTTTTTGTGGTCTTTCTTGCCATGGTCTTGTAACTCCCACCCAAGTGATTGGGTGGGGCTGTGTAAATAGGATGTATGGAACCTTAAAAAAGGGACTAATGGACTTGAGCACACCAACAGTCATGAAGATGGTGTGGGACTGGACCTCCCGCTAGGCTTAGAAAGAGAACCAATTCCAGAGCTGAGAGAGGATCTCACCACCACCAAGGAAGAAGAGCCAGGAGCAGAGTGCAGAATCCCTGCACTGAGAAGCTCCTGTAACCAGGAGACTGAGAGAGAGAGAGAGCTGTAACACTGAAGATGGTGAGAAGCAGTGGCAGAGGCAGAGAATTGCGGTAGGAGAGACCAAAAGGAAAGGGTGTGATGGGCCAGGAGCCAGTGGAGCAAGAAAACTGAGTGCCTTCAGGCAGAGGCTTGCTAGAGCAGCAGGGTGCCTCCAGGCACTTTGGTGGAGCTGCATTTGCTGACCCACAGAGCTAGAGCTGAAGACCTTTGGACAGAAGCTTCATTGAGGAGTGGGGTATCTCTGGACACTTATTGGCAGGGTTAAAAGAGCTTTGTAACACTTGGCCGAGCAGGGCAGAGGCCTAGGGCCAGAGAGAGGCATGCCTGCAGGCAGCTGAGAAGAGCCTTCCTGGTGGAAGAACTGTATCCTGAGTGTTCCTGAACCTGAATTATAACCGTTACTTCCCTAATAAACCCCATAATCGTGAGTATTGTCTGTGAGTTCTGTATGGCCATTGCAATGAATTATCAAACCCTGCAGAGAAGTAGGGAGTGCCGTGGGAGGGCCGGTTAGTGTCAGAATTGGTAAAGACCGTGGAGAGAGGAAGCCTGTCTGACCTTGGCCTCATAGTAGTCAGCCTTGGGCTGTTGATCTTGATTCTCCTTCCCCCTTGTGAAGTTAGAGGAGGTCAGACACTGCCCCCACTCCATTTTTACACTTGGGCTTTTCCCTGCAGTCACTGTCAGTCCTTTATGAAGTCATCGTGTTCTGGCACAGTGATCAGGAATCTTTCCACATTCACTGGTGGAGCCCAGCCATGCTCCCTTGAGGTGAGTGCCTCTATTCACCCCTAGTTTATAAACAAGGAAACTGATCTTGGGGACAGGAAGTAACTTGCCCAAGATGGCTGAGTTACAAGTGAGTGGAGCCAGGTTTCACACCTCCTTCGACTGACATCCCGCCCTCTGCATAACCTCGTAACCTCCATAGGATGCTTTCTCCCCAGAGCCTGCATTCTCAGCAGGGGCGGTATGCTCCCCAGTGAGCCAAACCCTGGCTAATGGACAGGCAAAAAAAATTTCTTACTGGTTTTATGTATAAATCACAGAGGTACTGCGTAGTACTCTGTATAGTACATAAACTGATACATGGTATCTCTGTATCTCTGTGGCATTAACATTCCACGGGTGGGGGAGGGTGGAAAGCAATTCGCTCTTTGTTTTGCTGTTAGCTATTGGTTAGTTGGCTCCAGCCTATGACCCCATGTACAACAGAACAAAATGTTGTCCAGTCCTGCACCATCTTTATGATCGTTGGCATGCTCGAGTCCATTGTTGCGGCCACTATGTATTTCGAGTGACTTCCAACCTAGCGGACTCATCTTCCAGCACTGTACCAGACAATATTCTATTGTAATCCATAGGGTTTGCATTGGCTAAATTTGGAAGCTCCACTCAAAACTGTTCACAAGGGGTTACCCTGCCAGTATTTGAAATACCGGTGGCATAGCTTCCAGCATCATAGCAGCGTGCAGGCTACCACAATACGGCCAACTGACAGATGGGTGGTGGAAAAAGGCTCTTTAAAGGGGACAATAGTTTAAAAATAAAACAAACAAACAAAAAAGGTTGAGAAATCAGAAAACAGACAGGGAGGTTTGAGGAGCTAAACTGCAAGAGAATAGAGTTCCAGCCCACGCCTTCTAGAAGTAACCGGAACTTCCAAACCATCATCCGTTCACCCCATCCCAGTATCAAGAACTGACGGGAAACCACACCTTCTGCTGCAGCCTTGGAGGAAATGAGCTTAACATCCAAGAAATTACTTTGCGCTTGTTAGAAGAAGGCTCTGTGCAAACCCAAAGGATTGCCGTTATTCTTATCACTGATGGTGCGCTTTCAGATTGTCTCGGAAACCAAGTCCTGAAGGTCTTCCTGGGTCTGTGAAAGGATGGACAAGCAAAGGTCCCAGGGGGCGGAGTCAGTGGTCCCTTGCCCCAGCTCTCCCCAGGAAGCTGAGTGCCAGCTGATGGGTATGGGTGAGTTTAGGCCCTGCCAGCCCCAGGATGCCTTGGAAAAGGCTAACAAAGCTCAATCCTCCTGGAAATGCTTCCCAAAGGACTGGGAGCTTTTCCATCTCTGTTGCGCAAGCAGCTAGCCTCTGGGCATTAAGCCTCTAATTGGAAGAAGTGGTGCCCTGAGGGCTGGCAGGCTGCGGCAGCTCCAGGGCACAGAGATGGGAGACTCCATCAGAGCCTGTGACAGTGGGCCCAGAACACCTGACCCCTTCCCTTCTGCCCCTGAGATTGTGGACAGTTGTTCAAAAAATGTACAAATCAACCTGGGACTTACTTATGCACAGCATTTTATGATTTGCTAAGCAATTTTACATCCATTATAGTCATGAGACATCAGTAACACCATAATTGGAAAAGGCAGGGAAGAGGGCGGGCAGGGCCTCAACCCAGAACACCCAGCATTTTGCCCAGGGATCCCACAGGCCAGAGAGTTTCAAACTGCTTTTGGTGGTGACTAAACTTAAGAGAAACACTTTACATCATAAACAGACGCATACACACACACATCAAGCTGAAATAAAAGTGTCACGAAATAGTCACTTAACCTAACCAGTTGTCGGAAAGTCAGCTCCAACTCACGACAACCCCATGTGTGTCAGGGTAGGAGTATGCTCCACAGGATTTTCAAAAGCTGATTTTGCAGAAGTAGATCACCAGGCCTTTCTTCTGAGGTGCCCTTGGTTGAACTTGAACCCCCAACCCTTCGGTTAGCAGCATTAACCGTTAACCTTTTGCTCCCCCCCAGGGAGTCCCATGAAATGATACTTGCACTTAATATGGATGACTTCAGTACTGAGCTAAAAGGGTGTCCAGGGGCCATACTCCCAGGGTTTCTCCAGTTTCTGTCAGACCAGCAAGTCTGGTCTTTCTGTGTGTGTGTGTGTGTGAGTTAGAATTTTGTTCTACATTTTTCTCCCACTCTGTCAGGGGCCCTCGATTGTGATCCCCATCAGAGCAGTCGATGATGGTAGCCAGGCACCACCTAGTTGTGCCTGACTCAGTCAAAGTCCACGTGTCTCTTGATGACTGACAGGAGTTAAGATTCTGGACTCTGGAGTCAGGCCCCTGTGGTTCCAACTCAAGGTTATCGGTTCCTGCTGTGGGCATTTCAGCCAGATTACTTCACGTTTCTAACCCTCATTTTTCTTATTAGTAAAGTGGGAATAGTGTTTGTAGTACCTAGCCCCCAAGGACTGATTTGAACGGTAAATGAAATAACACTTCTAAGGCACTTAGTGGAGCCCAGGTGGCACAGTGATTAAGAGCTCAGCTGCCAACCAAAATGTTGGCAATTCTAATCCACCAGCTGCTCCTTTGAAACCCTCTGGGGCAGTTCCACTCTATTCTATAGGGTGACTTTGAGTCGGAATTGACTCTATGGCAATAAGTTTGGTTTTTTGTTTTGGTAAGGCACTTAGCACAGCGCTTGGCATATAGAAAATGGCCAGTAAATGATAACTATTATCATTATTGGAGCCCTGGTGGCTTAGTGATTAAAAGCCTGGCTGCTAACCAAAAGGTTGGCAGTTCGAATCCACCACCCACTCCTTGGAAACCCTATGGGCCAGTTCTACTCTGTCCCGTAGGGTTGCTATGAGTCGGAATTGACTCAAAGGTAATGGGTATAATCATTATTACTGTTGTTCTTGTGTTGTTTTGCTTTTAAAGAATATAGAAGGTGGCACGTCCACCAGAGTGGTCATTTGGGAGTTCAAGAGCAGACAAAGCTCAGGGGGAAAAGAAGACAGGTCCAGAGAAGAACAGTAGACCCTAGTGAAGAGAAAGAAGGAGATGGACACCCAAGACAAAGAGGAACAGGACAGGATGCAGATTTCCCTGCATGAAATGATGGACGGGGGCCTTTATTCCCACAGCACGGCTCTGTGTGTGTGTGTGTGTGCGTGTGTGTGAGACAGAGAGAGAGAAAGAGAGAGGAAGGAGAAAAAGGGAGGGGGGAGGGAAAGAGAAAGGACAGAGGAAGGAGGAGAGAGGAGGGAGAAAGAGAGAGACTGGCCTCGGAAGTCCTCATGTAACAAATATTTTCCCTTCCCTGGGAAAGTTCAGGTCTCGTTTGTTTTTAGACTATAGCCAGGTGCAGAACAAATTCCAGAAGAGACTGCCAAGGCCCAGCCAAGCCTAGAGGTTCATAATGCACTAATCCAAAATTACACACTTGGCTTTCTGACTGCGAACTCCTGTCCAAGGATGATCTTAAATACTGATCTGAGCACAGAGTCTACCTGACTCCTGAGTCACAGGCTGTGTTTACTGAGCAGCCAGAATTGCTGGTGAACCAGCAGAAATAGCCCAGTCTGGCCTGCAAATCATTGTGTTCGGGCCAGGAACCACATGCCAGGCCCTGGCCTCTGCCCTTGCCCACAGGACAGACAGGCCGAGTACTGCTAGGAGCCAGGTGGTATAGGAGGGGCATGTGTACGGGTGTGCCTGTGAGTGTGCCTGTGTGAATGTGTGTACGCATGCAACTGTGTAAATGGCAGCAAAAGCCGACAGCTCTCCAGAGCAGGGAGATAGACAGACAGACAGATAGATATGTGCTCATGGAGATCTTATGTACAACAGAATGAAATGTTACTTGGTCCTGCACCATCTTCATGATCACTGGCATGTTTGGTTGAGTCCATCATTGCAGCTATTGTACCAGTCCATCTCACTGAGGGTCTTCCTTGCCCTCACTGGCCCTCTTTCACCAAGCATGATATCCTCCTCCATCGATTAATCCTTCCTGATGACACGTCCAAGGTAAGAGAGCCGACAATGTTCTATCACATTCATAAGGTTTTCATTGGCTAAGAAAGGCCAGGCCTTCCCTCCTAGTCTGTCTTAGTCTGAAGCTTTGCTGAAGCCTGTCCACCATGGATGGCCCTGCTTGTATTTGAAATCCTGGTGGCATAGCTTCCAGCATCACAGCAGTATGGAAGCCACCACAATATGACCAATTGACAGATGGGTGGTGGCAAGAGCAGAGAAGGAGGAGGCTATTCCCCAGACGATCTGCTGCTTCTACCTGAGACCAGGCCTGGAGAAGAAGAGATAATTATGGTGAGGATCACCATCATAGTAAAGTAACAATAGCCAATATCTATCCAGAACTTATTTTGTCCCAAGCATGGTGCTAAACACTTTAACTGCAAAATCACATTTACTCTTCCTAATAATTGTATGAGACAGCTGCTACAGTCCCTGAATGGTGCAAATGGCTAACACACTCTGCCACTAACTGAAAGTTTCAAAGTGTGAGCCCACCTGGAGGCACCTCAGAAGAAAGGCCTGACTATCTACCTCCAAAAAATCAGCCATTGAAAACCCTGTGGAGCACAGCTCTACTCTGGCACACACGGGGTCCCCATGAGTTGGGGTTTGACAGTAACTGTTTAACAGAAGAATAAACTGGGGCTCAGAGAGGTTTCACAAGCCTAAGGTCCTGCTGCTGGCCAGTGGCTGAGCAAAGATTTCGACAGTGACTGAAAACATTTTCCTCCGGGAAGCAGCCAACACATGTGTTTTCCATCTGGAAAAGGTGGTCTTCTGAGCCTACCTCGAAGCTGTCTGTTGCTGATGTCTTCAGACAGGCTCAGGTGTGGGGGGCAAGTGTGGAGGAGTGGGGAGGGGAGATGGGCAGCTCTGCCTGAATTCTGCCCTTCCAAGAAGTATAAAACAAACAAACAAACCCACTGCTGTCAAGTTGATTCCGACTCGTGGTGGCCCCATGTGTTATAGGGTGGAGCTGCTCCACGGGATTTTCTTGGCTATAATTGTTACAGAAGCAGATTGCCAGGCCTTTCTTCTGTGGCACCACTGGGTGGGTTTGAACCTCCAACCTTTAAATTAGTAGTCAAGTGCAAACCATTTCCATTTGCACCACCCAAGAAGTATAGACTGTGAAAGATCTGAGCTGGAATGGCCTTTGGCTTTGCTGATAGGGAAACTGAGACCCAGGAAGGGAAAGTACTTGCTCAAAGCCACAAAGCAAGTTAATGGTGGAGCCAAGAAGAGATTGTCTGTTGACAGACTCTCAGTCCAGGATGCTCCTCCACAGTCCCAACAACAACAATAAAAGTAATAGTGATGTAGTAAGTATTTACTGAGCACGCATTATCCACCAGAAACTGCTAGGCATGTTATGTGCATTAACTGAGTCATTCCTCCCAACAACCTGGTAAGGTACGTACTATTATTATCCCCATTTTACAGTTGAAGAAACAGTGGCATAGAGAGGTTAAGCAGCGTGCTCAAGATCACACAGCCAGGAAATGCTCTATGTCCTCCAAGACCAGGAAAAGCGGCTGTTGTCCTACCTTCTTACCCTCCCAATTTTATTTATACACAGCCGCCTGTTCTCCCTGCCCCCTGTACTGCTTCCCAGAGAAGCCAGATCTTTTCCTGACCTGGATCTCAAGGGCTTTGGGGCTGAAAGTTCTGGAGAGGGTGTGAAAGGAAGCCCTAAGGGCCAGGAGCAGGGGCTTTGCCCTTCTCATCAGAGAGCTTTCTAAATTGCTGCAGCTGTTCCCACTCCTGGCCACTGCTGAGTAATGTGCTGCCACCCAACAGCCTGGAGATGTGGCAGCGGGACACAGGAGCTGGGTTTGGCAGGCTCAGCTAAATATGCAGCTAGTTACAGCTCTAGGACTTACCTGTATGTCGTGACTAATAGCTTCTGAAAAATTCTGTTCGGAATCAGCTGTCACCTCAGACAAAAAAGGCCTTTGCTTCATTTGGGTTATCTGGGTGGCAGTCGTTTCGGTTGTTTGTTTTAAACTTCACCTTCCCCTTTTTATAGCTGTAGATAATCTTTCTTGCCATTGATAGGTCCAGAAATGTAACTCTATTTATGGGTCAGGCTTCACACACAACTGTTACTCAGAGAGTGAAGCAGGAGCAGTAACTCATGGGGCAGTCACAGCGCCTTCACATACCCTATTCTCTCTCCCAAAGCTCATTCGAGTGGAGGGTGGGGGAAGGTAAGTCCCTCCGGAGTGGAGTAGGAGATAAGCTTACAGCCCAGGTACAAGGAGGGAAGGAAGAGAGCAAGAAGGAGCAGTCAGGAGGGCCAGGTGGAGTGAGTGAGGTGGGTAATGTCTGGTTGCCTGCCTTGGAGTTTGACCTGCACAGTGCAGGAGACAGAGGGCAGGATTCCTGGAGCTCAGCACCTGGAGTCAGGTACCTCAGTTCAGTTTCCTCAGCTGCAAAATGGAGATAATAGTAATATGCCATGGATTGTTGCAAAGATACATAATAGTAACACATCATGGACTGTTACTAAGGTACATAATAGTAACACATCATGGACTGTTACTAAGGTACATAATAGTAACACACCATGAATTATTACAGAGGTACATAATAGTAACACATCATGGATTGTTACAAAGATGCAAAGGATATTTGTAAAGTACTGAGCGTGGAGTTTGGCACATCTGGAGAGTTCAAAGGTGTGGGCTATTATTTGGAAGAGTGTGGATGAATTTCACAATACATTGAGCAAAAGAACCCAGACACAAAAAGAGTATGTTCTGTGTGATTTCATTGATATGAAGTTCAAGAATAGGCAGGACCAATCTTTGGTGAAAGAAATCAGAACGGCAGTAGCCTCTGAGGTGGGAGGTGGGAGAGACCGAATAGGAAGAGGCCCGAGGGATTGTTCTATGTCTTGATAGGATGGACACGCATTTGTTAAAACTCATTAAACTGTTCACTTAAGATCTGTGAATTTTACTATATGTAAATTATACCATTGTTTAAAAATTGCCAGTAAAAAGCCCACAAATTATTATTCTATTTGTGCTTCATATTTTGTGTCCTAAGGTCATGTCTTAACGAGGACTCCCGTGATGGAGATCACACTAGATTAAACAAACAAAACTCAAACCCATTGCCGTCAAGTCGATTCCAACTCTTAATGTCCATATAAGGTCAGAGTAGAACCGCCCCATATAATTTCCAAGGAGCACCTGGTGGATTTGAACTATTGACCTTTTGGTTAGCAGCCGTAGCTCTCAACCACTACACCAGCAGGGTTTCCGGATTAATTAAAAGGAGCAGTTATTGACTCTCTAAGTGGAAGTGGTGGGTCCGTGGTAGAACTGTCTCCTTCCATGCAGGAGTCCCAGGTTTGATTACTGACCGATGCAGCTCATGTCCAGCCACCACCCGTCTGTCAGTGGAGGCTTGTATGTTGCTATGATGCTGAGAAGGTTTCAGCAGAGCTTCCAGACTAAGGCAGACTAGGAAGAAATTCCTGGAGATCTGCTGAAAGCCTTATGTATCACAATGCTCCCATCTGCAACTGGTCATGGGGACGGCACAGGACCAGGCACTGTTTCATTGCTCGTGGGGCACCATGAGTTGGGGGCCAACTTTACGTCAGCTAACTACAGCAATACTGACTCTCCTAGATGAAAATTCCAGAAAGCACGGCCTCAAGAAGAGCTGGAATGAGGGATCTCTCCCTCTCCATCTCTCAGCCTGCTCTCTACCGCATTGTCTTCATTCTCAGGGGAGCTGCCTCACATGGTGGCCAGACTGCTGCCAGCACCTCCAGACTTACCAACAACCAGCCAAAAGCCACGAGCAGGAAGAGGGCCTCCGCTGATGGCGCCTGCAAAAACACTGGGGCTGACTCCACTGAGTCCTCTTCGCTGAAGAAGAAGGAGCTCCCCTAAGAGACACCAGCCAGGAACAGTGTCCATTTTGTTGTAGTGGAAACACCACGTGTCTGTTTAGGCTTAAAAACAGTGAGTTTTATTATCCCAAAGAAAGCACTCGGCAAAACGGGGAGATACAGCGCCGGGAGAAATCCAACAGTGCGGGGGCGGGGGGCGGCGGGGGGCGGGGGGCGGCGGGGGGCGGGGAAGGCTACGGTAATACAAAGACTTAGGAAGAAAAAAGTGCAAGCAGCACATAACAGCTAGAACAATTCTGACTGATCGATATATACAAACCTGCAGGTGGTGATGTGTCTGGGTTGACCATCCTGGCAGGTGTTGTCATCTTTTGCAAGGATGGTGCCAGGTGATACCAAATTCTGGCTGACCACTAAAACCACATGTTTTCTGGCATCTAGACATGTGTAGTCTATGCTGTATTGAGTTGCTTGAGCACTAACATGGAAAAAAAAAAAGACTCTGTTAAAATATAAAACAAAAATGTTCTGGGATGATTGTGTCTAAGGCTCAAAGAGGGAAAAAGGTTTTTGATACAGAAAAGCTTTAACTTTGTAACATAAGTTTATGATAAGTTTTAAGGGAGTTAGGTCCCCCTCGAGTTTAGGCTGAATAAGGTTAAAAAAAAAAAAAAAAATGGCTTCATAAGGAGCTAGGCACAGACTAGGAAAACATTTTTCAAGGGGTGTGAAGGGGCTTTTTCTGAGAGCTGGCATAGCGGTTAGGCCACATTTTCACACTTCTAACACCTGCGTAGAGCTGTAATTATCTCCTTTTAATGTTGGACATTTCCTATCTGCATGTGCTTCCTCTGGCAGTGTTGTTGTTAGGTGCCACTGAGTTGAGACCTACGTACAACAGAACCAACACTGTCCAGTCCTGCACCATCCTCACAATCGTTGTTATGCTTGAGCGTGTTGTTGCAGCCACTGTGTCAATCCGTCTCATTGAGGGTCTTCCTCTTTTTCGCTGACCCTCTACTTTACCAAACGTGATGTCCTTCTCCAGGGACTGGTCCCTCCTGACAACATCTCCAAAGTACATAAGACAAAGTCTCGCTGTCCTTGCTTCTAAGGAGCATTCTGGCTGTACTTCTTCCAAGAAAGACCTTGTTCATTCTTCTGACAGTCCATGATACAGTCAATATTCTCCACCAACGCCTTAATTCAAAGACGTCAATTCTTCAGCCTTCCTTATTCATTGCCCGATTTTTGAATGCATATGAGGTGATTGAAAACACCATGGCTTGGGTCAGGCAAACCTTAGCCCTCAAAGTGACATCTTTGCTTTTTAACACTTTAAAGAGGTCTTTTGCAGCAGATTTGCCCAATGCACTACATCGTCTGATTTCTTGACTGCTGCTTCCGTGGGCATTGATTGTGGGGCTAAGTAAAGTGAAATTCTTGACAACGTCAATGTTTTCTCCGTTTACCATGACTTTTTTTTTTTTTTTTTTTTGCTTATTGGTTCAGTTGTGAAGAGGGAGGCAAAAATAACAAGTTGCTTGCTATGACAAAGAAGAACTCTAAGATGGAGTTGTTCAGGACAAGAAAAGATTGGGCTCAGACCCTAACTAGATATCCCAGTTATGCCAATGGTTTTAGCTTTAAAAGTGCTCTTTGTCAATTTCAGTCTGTGTCTTGTTGTTGCTGTTGATTTTGTTATTAAACCCTCCAATGAGGACAATTAAGTGAACTAACCCTGACAGAAATGAACAATGTTCAAGCCAGCAATCATCTCTTTATCGGAGGCAATACTTTACTTGTCCTAAACCCTAAGCTGAGAAGACCCAAAAGACGCTTTCTCGCTGGATTTCTGCAACTTTGTTTCTATTTGCTGAGGTCTCTTCTGCAGCTGTGTAGTCTGTTCAGACCAGCTGCTTGGAGACCCTCATTTGGGTCCAAAGAGCTTATTGCAGATTGGACACCAGATAGGTTTACCCCGTTTTCCTCCTAAGACAAGACACCTAACCTATTAAGTACCCTGAGGATATTTTCATCTTTAAAAAGTTGCTCTTCCTTTATTAGTGAGATGGAAAAATTTGGAAATGGATAGTGGTGATGGTTGAACAACATGATAAACATAATTAATGTCATTGAGTTTACACTAAAGAATCTTCAAATGGCAAATGTTCTGTTACATACACATTTACCAGGCACACCCACATGTGCACACATACACAACAGCGTTGCTTTAGGACGTCATATTCTGTTCTGATAGGCCTCCTACTGGTCCCTGAGCACAGCTGTTTCTACTTCTGCTGGCAGGTGTGTGATCTTGGCTGTCATTCACCTCATCTGTAAAATGGGGACAATGTTACCCTTCCGGCCCGCATCATGGGAGGTGTCAGGTGCAGAGAAGTCAGTGCAGCTGAAAGTATTTTGAAAATCACAAATACTTACAGCCAGAGTTACAGAAAGCATCTTAAATGTCCAGGGAGACAGACCTTCGTCTGGTCTCTCAGTCCCTCTGCAGGTTGCTGGGTGGGTTTCCGTGGCTGCTGTCCGAGGAGGAACTTGCTCTTCTTATGAGCCCAATCCAAGCCTGAGCAGAGAGGTGCTGACTTAAACCCATCAGGAAGAAGCCAAAACCAGAACCCACTGCTGTGGAGTCAATTCCAACTCAGAGTGACCCTATAGGGTTTCCAAGGCTTTACATTTTTACCGAAGCAGAAGCAAACTGCCACATCTTTTCTCCCACGGAGCCGCTGGTGGTTTCAAACTGCTAACCTTTTGGTTAGCGGACGATTGCTTTAACCACTGTGCCACCAGGGCTCCTTAGGAAGAGACCGTGGCATTGAAAATCCTGCAGCCCCCCTGCACCCTCTCTCCAGTTCCCATGGGTTCCTTTAACATCTCGAAGACAAAATGTAAGCTGTCCCTACTCTTTAGCTCAGCAATTCCACTATAGACAACCTCCTTTATGGAAGCAATCATCCATTCACATGATCTCAGAGGGCTCGGAGCCCCCGGTTTGTGAGAGTAAAACACAGCAGAACACTCAGCCCTTCATTAACAAGGAGGTAGCTAAATGCATTAAGGCATGCCTGTGCTGTGGGATGCTTGGCCATCCCTAAAAACAATGAAATAGGTCCATAGCTCTGATACGGGGTACTGTCCACGATGTTTCATGAAAATAACAATAATAATAAGTTGCAGAATAAATCATTCATTCAACAGTCAACAAATATGATTGACCACCTACAGTAAGCTAGGACTTCTGGGAAAACCACAGTGAACAAGACAGACACAGTCTTTGCTCACATGGGACCTATTTTTAGTGTCATATCCTCAGAAAATGCCTGCTCACAGTGACTACCCTTTCTTGGGCATCTAGTGCTGCTATAACAGAGACACCACAAGTGGATGGCTTTAACATAGAGATATTTATTTCTTCAGAGTAATGTAGGCTAAAAGTCCAAATTCAGGGCATTAGCTTCCTCTGTCGGCCTTCTCATCAGTCTTCCCCCAGACTAGGAGCTTCTCCACGCACATACCCCAGGTCCAAAGGACGTGCTCTGCTCCTGGCTCTGCTTTCTCAGTGTTATGAGGTCCACCCTCCCTCCCCCACTCCCTTCCGTTTCCTTTTTATCTCTTGAGAGATAAAAGTGGGTGCAGGCCACACCCCAGGGAAACTTCCTTTACGTTGAATCAGGAACGTGACCTGGGTAAGGGTGTGACAATCTCACCCTAATCTTATTATTTTTTTTTTTACTCAATATTTTTTTTTAATTAACTTTTATTGAGCTTCAAGTGAACGTTTACAAATCAAGTCAGACCGTCACATATAAGTTTATATACACCTTACTCCGTACTCCCACTTGCTCTCCCCCTAATGAGTCAGCCCTTCCAGTCTCTCCTTTCGTGACAATTTTGCCAGCTTCCAACTCTCTCTATCCTCCCATCCCCCCTCCAGACAGGAGATGCCAACACAGTCTCAAGTGTCCACCGGATATAATTAGCTCACTCTTCATCAGCATCTCTCTCCTACCTACTGTCCAGTCCCGTTCATGTCTGATGAGTTGTCTTCGGGAACGGTTCCTGTCCTGTGCCAACAGAAGGTTTGGGGACCATGACCGCCGGGATTCCTCTAGTCTCAGTCAGACCATTAAGTCTGGTCTTTTTATGAGAATTTGGGGTCTGCATCCCACTGATCTCCTGCTCCCTCAGGGGTTCTCTGTTGTGCTCCCTGTCAGGACAGTCATCGGTTGTGGCCGGGCACCAACTAGTTCTTCTGGTCTCAGGATGATGTAGGTCTCTGGTTCATGTGGCCCTTTCTGTCTCTTGGGCTCTTAGTTATCGTGTGGCCTTGGTGTTCTTCATTCTCCTTTGCTCCAGGTGGGTTGAGACCAATTGATGCATCTTAGATGGACGCTTGTTAGCATCTAAGACCCCAGACGCCACATTTCAAAGTGGGGTGCAGAATGTTTTCATAATAGAATTATTTTGCTAATTGACTTAGAAGTCCCCTTAAACCATGATCCCCAAACCCCCGCCATTGCTCCGCTGACCTTTGAAGCATTCAGTTTATCCCGGAAACTTCTTTGCTTTTGGTCCAGTCCAGTTGAGCTGACCTTCCGTGTATTGAGTATTGTCCTTCCCTTCACCTGAAGCAGTTCTTATCTACTAACTAATCAGTAAATAACCCTCTCCCACCCTCCCTCCCTCCCCCCCTCGTAACCACAAAAGTATGTGGTCTTCTCAGTTTATACTATTCCTCAAGATCTTATAATAGTGGTCTTATACAATATTTGTCCTTTTGCCTCTGACTAATTTCACTCAGCATAATGCCTTCCAGGTTCCTCCATGTTATGAAATGTTTCACAGATTCGTCACTCTTCTTTATCGATGCATAGTATTCCATTGTGTGAATATACCAGATGGACACCTTGGTTGCTTCCAGCTTTTTGCTATTGTAAACAGAGCTGCAATAAACATGGGTGTGCATACATCTGTTTGTGTGAAGGCTCTTATTTCTCTAGGGTATATTCCGAGGAGTGGGATTTCTGGGTTGTATGGTAGTTCTATTTCTAACTGTTTAAGATAACGCCAGATAGATTTCCAAAGTGGTTGTACCATCTGACATTCCCACCAGCAGTGTATAAGAGTTCCAATCTCTCCGCAGCCTCTCCAACATTTATTATTTTGTGTTTTTTTGATTAATGCCAGCCTTGTTGGAGTGAGATGGAATCTCATCATAGTTTTAATTTACATTTCTCTAATGGCTAATGATCGAGAGCATTTTCTCATGTATCTGTTAGCTGCCTGAATATCTTCTTTAGTGAAGTGCGTGTTCATATCCTTTGCCCACTTCTTGATTGGGTTGTTTGTCTTTTTGTGGTTGAGTTTTGACAGAATCATGTAGATTTTAGAGATCAGGCGCTGGTCGGAGATGGCATAGCTGAAAATTCTTTCCCAGTCTGTAGGTGGTCTTTTTACTCTTTTGGTGAAGTCTTTAGATGAGCATAGGTGTTTGATTTTTAGGAGCTCCCAGTTATCTGGTTTCTCTTCATCATTTTTGGTAATGTTTTGTATTCTGTTTATGCCTTGTATTAGGGCTCCTAAAGTTGTCCCTATTTTTTCTTCCATGATCTTTATCGTTTTAGTCTTTATGTTTAGGTCTTTGATCCACTTGGAGTTAGTTTTTGTGCATGGTGTGAGGTATGGGTCCTGTTTCATTTTTTTGCAAATGGATATCCAGTTATGCCAGCACCATTTGTTAAAAAGACTATCTTTTCCCCAGTTAACTGACACTGGTCCTTTGTCAAATATCAGCTGCTCATATGTGGATGGATTTATATCTGGGTTCTCAATTCTGTTCCACTGGTCTATGTGTCTGTTGTTGTACCAGTACCAGGCTGTTTTGACTACTGTGGCTGTATAATAGGTTCTAAAATCAGGTAGAGTGAGGCCTCCCACTTTCTTCTTCTTTTTCAGTAATGCTTTGCTTATCCGAGGCTTCTTTCCCTTCCATATGAAGTTGGTGATTTGTTTCTCTATCACATTAAAAAAGGACATTGAAATTTGGATCAGAAGTGCATTGTATGTATAGATGGCTTTTGGTAGACTAGACATTTTTACTGTGTTAAGTCTTCCTATCCATGAGCAAGGTATGTTTTTCCACTTAAGTATGTCCTTTTTAATTTCTTGTAGTAGAGGTTTGTAGTTTTCTTTGTATAGGTCTTTTACATCCTTGGTAAGATTTATTTCTAAGTATTTTATCTTCTTGGGGGCTACTGTGAATGGTATTGATTTGGTGATTTCCTCTTCGATGTTCTTTTTGTTGATGTAGAGGAATCCAAGTGATTTTTGTATGTTTATTTTATAACCTGAGACTCTGCCAAACTCTTCTATTAGTTTCAGTAGTTTTCTGGAGGATTCCTTAGGGTTTTCTGTGTATAAGATCATGTCATCTGGAAATAGAGATAATTTTACTTTCTCTTTGCCAATCCGGATGCCCTTTATTTCTTTGTCTAGCCTAATTGCTCTGGCTAGGACCGCTAGCACAATGTTGAATAAGAGCGGTGATAAAGGGCATCCTTGTCTGGTTCCCGTTCTCAAGGGAAATGCTTTCAGGCTCTCTCCATTTAGAGTAATGTTGGCTGTTGGCTTTGCATAGATGCCCTTTATTATGTTGAGGAATTTTCCTTCAATTCCTATTTTGGTGAGAGTTTTTATCATAAATGGGTGTTGGACTTTGTCAAATGCCTTTTCTGCAACAATTGATAAGATCATGTGGTTTTTGTCTTTTGTTTTATTTATATGGTGGATTACATTAACGGTTTTTCTAATATTAAACCAGCCTTGCATATCTGGTATAAATCCCACTTGGTCGTGGTGAATTATTTTTTTGATATGTCATTGAATTGTATTGGCTAGAATTTTGTTGAGGATTTTTGCATCTATGTTCGTGAGGGATATAGGTCTGTAATTTTCTTTTTTTGTGATGTCTTTACCTGGTTTTGGTATCAGGTATATGGTGGCTTCATAGAATGAGTTGGGTAGTATTCCGTCATTTTCTATGCTTTGAAATACCTTTAGTAGTAGAGGTGTTATCTCTTCTCCAAAAGTTTGGTAGAACTCTGCAGTATAGCCATCCGGGCCAGGGCTTTTTTTTGTTGGGAGTTTTTTGATTACCGTTTCAATCTCTTTTTTTGTTATGGGTCTATTTAGTTGTTCTACTTCTGAATGTGTTAGTTTAGGTAGGTAGTGTTTTTCCAGGAATTCATCCATTTCTTCTAGGTTTGCAAATTTGTTAGAGTACAATTTTTCGTAATAATCTGATATGATTCTTTTAATTTCATTTGGTTCTGTTGTGATGTGGCCCTTCTCGTTTCTTATTCGGGTTATTTGTTTCCTTTCCTGTATTTCTTTAGTCAGTTTAGCCAGTGGTTTATCAATTTTGTTAATTTTTTCAAAGAACCAGCTTTTGGCTTTGTTAATTCTTTCAATTGTTTTTCTGTTCTCTAATTCATTTAGTTCAGCTCTAATTTTTATTATTTGTTTTCTTCTGGTGCCTGATGGGTTCTTTTGTTGCTCACTTTCTATTTGTTCAAGTTGTAGGGACAGTTCTCTGATTTTGGCTCTTTTTTCTTTTTGTATGTGTCCATTTATCGATATAAATTGACCTCTGAGCACTGCTTTTGCTGTGTCCCAGAGGTTTTGATAGGAAGTATTTTCATTCTCGTTGCATTCTATGAATTTCCTTATTCCCTCCTTGATGTCTTCTATAACCCAGTCTTTTTTCAGGAGGGTATTGTTCAGTTTCCAAGTATTTGATTTCTTTTCCCTAGTTTATCTGTTATTGATTTCTACTTTTATTGCCTTGTGGTCTGAGAAGATGCTTTGTAATATTTCGATGTTTTGGATTCTGCAAAGGTTTGTTTTATGACCTAATATGTGGTCTATTCTAGAGTGTTCCATGTGCGCTAGAAAAAAAAGTATACTTTGCAGCAGTTGGGTGGAGAGTTCTGTATAAGTCAATGAGGTCAAGTTGGTTGATTGTTGTAATGAGGTCTTCCGTGTCTCTATTGAGCTTCTTACTGGATGTCCTGTCCTTCTCCGAAAGTGGTGTGTTGAAGTCTCCTACTATAATTGTGGAGGTGTCTATCTCACTTTTCAGTTCTGTTAAAATTTGATTTATGTATCTTGCAGCCCTGTCATTGGGTGCATAAATATTTAATGTGGTTATATCTTCCTGATCAATTGTCCCTTTTATCATTATGTAGTGTCCTTCTTTATCCTTTGTGGTGGATTTAAGTTTAAAGTTTATTTTGTCAGAAATTAATATTGCTACTCCTCTTCTTTTTTGCTTATTGTTTGCTTGATATATTTTTTTCCATCCTTTGAGTTTTAGTTTGTGTCTCTAAGTCTAAGGTGTGTCTCTTGTAGGCAGCATATAGATGGATCGTGTTTCTTTATCCAGTCCGAGACTCTCTGTCTCTTTATTGATGCATTTAGTCCATTTACATTTAGCGTAATTATAGATAAGTAAGTGTTTAGTGTTGTCCTTTTGATGCCTTTTTATGTGTGTTGTTGACCATTTCATTTTTCCACTTACTTTTTGTGCTGAGACGTTTTTCTTAGTAAATTGTGAGATCCTCATTTTCATAGTATTTGACTTTATGTTTGTTGAGTCGTTACGTTTTTCTTGGCTTTTATTTTGAGTTATGGAGTTGTTATACCTCTTTGTGGTTACGTTAATATTTACCCCTATTTTTCTAAGTAAAAACCTAACTTGTATTGTCCTATATCGCCTTGTCTCCCTCTCCATATGGCAGTTCTATGCCACCTGTATTTAGTCCCTCTTTTTGATTATTGTGATCTTTTACATATTGACTTCAATGATTCCCTGTTTGGAGCATTTTTTTTTTTAATTAATCTTAATTTCTTTTGTGATTTCCCTATTTGAGTTGATATCAGGATGTTCTGTTCTGTGACCTTGTGTTGTACTGGTATCTGATATTATTGGTTTTCTGACCAAACAATTTCCTTTAGTATTTCTTGTAGCTTTGGTTTGGTTTTTGCAAATTCTCTAAGCTTGTGTTTATCTGTAAATATCTTAATTTCGCCTTCATATTTCAGAGAGAGTTTTGCTGAATATATGATCCTTGGCTGGCGGTTTTTCTCCTTCAGTGCTCTGTATATGTCATCCCATTGCCTTCTTGCCTGCATGGTTTCTGCTGAGTAGTCTGAACTTATTGATTCTCCCTTGAAGGAGACCTTTCTTTTCTCCCTGGCTGCTTTTAAAATTTTCTCTTTATCTTTGGTTTTGGCAAGTTTAATGATAATATGTCTTGGTGTTTTTCTTTTTGGATCAATTTTAAATGGGGTTCGATGAGCATCTTGGATGGACATCCTTTCATTTTTCATGATGTCAGGGAAGTTTTCTGTCAGCAGATCTTCAACTATTTTCTCTGTGTTTTCTGTCCTCCCTCCCTGTTCTGGGACTCCAATCACATGCAAGTTATCCTTCTTGATAGAGTCCCACATGATTCTTAGGGTTTCTTCATTTTTTTTAATTCTTTTATCTGATTTTTTTTCAGCTATGTTGGTGTTAACTCCCTGGTCCTCCAGATTTCCCAGTCTGCATTCTAATTGCTCAAGTCTGCTCCTCTGACTTCTTATTGCATTGTCTAATTCTGTAATTTTATTGTTAATCTTTTGGATTTCTGCATGCTGTCTCTCTATGGATTCTTGCAACTTATTAATTTTTCCACTATGTTCTTGAATAATCTTTTTTAGTTCTTCAACTGTTTTATCAGTGTGTTCCTTGGCTTTTTCTGCAGTTTGCCTTATTTCATTTCTGAGGTCGTCCCCGATGTCTTGAAGCATTCTGTAAATTAGTTTTTTATATTCTATATCTGATAATTCCAGGATTGTATCTTCATTTGGGAAAGACTTTGATTCTTTTGTTTGGGGGGTTGTAGAAGCTGTCATGGTCTGCTTCTTTATGTGGTTTGATATCGACTGCTGTCTCCGAGCCATCACTGACTGGGACGCTGGCTCCAGGCTCCAAAAACTGTCACTGCTTCCCCATAGTTGTTAGTTCTCCGTCTCTGTCACTCAGGTCAACTCTTTAAATCTGTTGTTTGTTGTTCAGGATTCGTAGATTGTCATGTATGTGATCGATTCACTTGTTTTTCAGAGTCTTTGTTGCAAGAGGGATCCGAGGTAGCGTCTACCTAGTCAGCCATCTTGGCCCCCCCTCCGCCCACCCTAATCTTATTTAACATAAAATTACAATCACAAAATGGAGGACAACCACACAATACTGGGAATCCTGGCCTAACCAAGTTGACAGATATTTTGGGGGGACACAATTCAATCCACAATACACCCCCAGAGAGTGGGGTTGGAGGAAGGGCAGGGGCTCGTGGGAAGGAGGAAGATGTTTTCACCTCTTTCATTATATCTTTCTGTGCCGTTTGAATATTCTTACAATGAGTATTTATCACCGTAATTTTTCTAAAGCCAATGGAGGAAAGAAAATAAATGAACTGAGTGTCAGGAGAGCACACAGGCTGAGAGGAGATAACCCGGAGGTAGGCCAGACGCCATGGTGAAAACCCCAATCAACACTTCTTGCCCTCTTCCTTTGTCTTGCTAACCACAAGCTTGTTTGGAGCAGCATTTTTCAGGAAGTCGCAGCAGGTAGTGGCTCCATCCGCTGAATTGGCCTAAGCTACACCTTGAAACATGTGCAAATTGAAGAAATCACATCCTTCAACTGACACCCCCGCCTTCCTGGACCGATTATCACCGGAAGGAATGATATTTCGCAGTCCATGATTTTACCCGATTCCATTTTAGAAGCAAGAGGTCCCACTACAGCACATCCGGCAGAAGATGATTTAGCATCCGGACCCCCAGATATGGGCATGGGAGGGCTAAGGGCAGGATGTTCCTGGTACCAAACACAACCCCTGTTGCCATTCAAACAAAAAGCTCCCCAGCCCCCTTAGTCAGGGAGCACGTGGCCTTAAGGTCACTAGACTCCACCTGCTCCTTGTATGCGCCGACAATAAACTTGCCACTTTCTGTTTCCCTTGCGATCAGTGTCTCTCTTATTTCAATTGGCTAATAAGGCAGGACAAGAGCCTGAGAGGCCTTCAGTTACAATGGGAGAGATACTCCCCAAATCCCTGGGGGAGGCATAGGAAAGGAAATTGCTTCTGGAAGGGAGCAAGTTGCAACAATGTTCCTTCATCCGTGCGAAGGACTGAGGGCGCCTGGGCCAGGTCTGTACTTTGTGAAAGGAGACAGGCCCTGTCCCTGCCCAAATCGGGGTCTGAGAGGGAAACCTTTGCAAGGATTTCATCATCTTTTCCACCCTCATCCCTGCTCCTTCCAAGCACAGAACAAATTGTTTCGCTTTTATAAAGCAGACTCTAACGCTAGCTGTACCACTCATAAGTGGTGTAACCCTGGGCAACTCACTTTACCTCTCTTTGCCTCAGCTTTCACATCTGTAAAATGGGGATGATGATAATGATAGCTGTGGTGCGCATTTAGAAAGTTAGTGTATGGAAAGTCCTTAGGCCAGTGCCCAGCACATGGCAAGAGTTCAGTGTTGGTTGTGGTTGTTAGTACCATTTCTGCCTTGTTATGGATTGAATTATGTCCCCCCAAAAAATGTGTGTAACAATTTGGCTGGGCCGCAATTCCCAGTATTGTGTGATTGTCCACCATTTTGTCATGATGTGATTTTCCTGCCTCTGTGATGTTAATGAGGGGGGATAGGCAGCAGTTGTGTAAATGAGGCAGGACTAAGGGATTTGATTGTGTTTTGAGCCAGTTTCTTTTGGGATATAAAAGAGAGAAGTGAGCAGGGAGAAGAGAACCTCAGGCCACCAAGAAAGCAGTGCCAGGAGCAGAGTGTGTCCTTTTGAGCCCGGGTTCCTGCATGAAGCTCCTAGTCCAGGGAAAGACTGATGAGAAGGACCTTCCTCCAGAGCCAACAGACAGACTTCCCCTGGAGCTGACACCCTGAATTTGTACTTCTAGCCTACTTTACTGTAAGGAAATAAATTTCTCTTTGTTAAAGCCATCTGCTTGTGGTATTTCTGTTATAGCAGCACTAGATGACTAAGACCTTCTCCAGCCACAGTGATCCTACCATGCCAGAAGTAGAACGTGTGTTTTCTGGCTCTTTCTACTGGATCCTTGTGGCCTCTGTTCAGCATCTCAGACCCAGAGGGCCAACCTCTAACTTTACAGAACGTGCCACCGCGGCTCAGAGAGGCCAACCCTGAGCTCCTGTAACTCACCAGGGTATAGAGTATGGGGAGGGCACTTGTTGATAGATTCATCCCTCCATGCTTGTACTGAGGAATGTGTTGGCGGAAGGGAGGGCTCTGCAAATTTACTTCCTTAATTTCTGCTCTAAATTGGCCTTGCTGTGATGGCTGGGTTTCACACACCATAATCTGTAACTTGAACATGGTGCTACTGAAACACCCCTGCGATTTCATCTGAAGAGGATTATCCTGTTGTGGACATGAATAAATGCAAATTTCTTGCTGTCATGTGCATTTTCATCATGGACCATGTATTTTATTTTACTTCCATATTTTGAAATAATATTAGATGTATTGAAGCACAGAGTTCCCATAAACCTTTCACCCAGCTTTCTATAATATTAAGATCTAACATAATCATAGTACAAAGCCCAAAATTAGGAAATTAACATTGATGAAATACTATTAACTAAACCACAGACTTTATTCAGATTTCCTTTTTCTCTTCTGAGGTCTCATCCAGGACAACATACTGCTTTTAGTTGTTGTATCTCTTTGTTGTTGTTGTTAGGTGCCATTGAGTTGGTTCCGACTCACGGCTACTCTGCATACAACAGAAGAAACATTGCCCAGTTCTGCACCATCCTCATGATTGTTGTTATGCTTGAGTCCAATGTTGCAGCCACTGTGTCAATCCATTTCATTGAGGATCTTCCCCTTTTTCAATGACCCTCTACTTTATCAAGCATAGCGTCCTTCTACAGGGACCGGTTCCTCCTGATAACATGTCCAAAGTGACATGAGATGAAGTTTCCCCATACTTGCTTCTAAGGAGCACTTTTGCTATATTTCTTCCAAGACAGATTTGTCTATTTATCTGGCAGTCCATGATATATTCAAGTAAAATGAAATCCTTGACAATGTCAGTGTTTTCTCCATTTATCACGATGTTGCTTATTGGTCTAGTTGTAAGGAGTTTTGTTTCCGTTATGTTGACATGTAATCTATACTGAAGTTTGTAGTCTTTGATCTTCGTCAGTAAGCGCTTCAAGTCCTCTTTGCTTTCAGCAAGCAAAGTGGCATCATCTGCATATCGCAGATTGTTAATGAGTCTTCCTCCAATCCTGATGCCACATTCTTCTTCATATAGTCCAGTTTCTCAGATTATTTGCTCAGCAAACAGATTGGATAGGTATGGTGAAAGAATACAACCCTGATGCACAACTTTCCTGATTTTAAACCACACAGTATCCCCTTGTTCTGTTCGAACAATTGCCTCTTGGTCTATGTACAGGTTCCTCATGAGCACAATTAAGTGTTCTGGAATGCCCAGTCTTTGCATTGTTATCCATAGTTTGTTATGATCCACACAGTCCAATGCCTTTGCATAGTCAATAAAACCTAGGTAAACATCTTTCTGGTATTCTCTGCTTTCAGACAAGATCCCTCTTACATCAGCAATGGTATCCCTCTCTTCATGTCCTTTTCTAAACCCAGCTTGAATTTCTGGCAGTTTCCTGTCAATGTACTGTTGCAACCATTTTGTAATTATCTTCAGCAAAATTTTACTTGTGTGTTATATTGATGCTGTTGTTCAATAATCCCCACATTCTGTTGGATCACCTTTCTTTGGAATGGGCATAAACATGAACCTTTTCCAGTCAGTTGGCCAGGTAACTGTCTTGCAAATTTCTTGGTAGAGACAAGCTGTATCACTTTGTTGAAACATCTCAGCTGGTATTCCGTCAATTCCTGGAGTCTTTTTTTTTTTTTTTTTTCCAGTGCATTCAATACAGCTTGGACTTCTTCCTTCAATACCACTGGTTCTTGAACATATGCTACCTCCTCCGAACTGCTGACCTTTTGGTTAGCAGCTGAGCTCTTAACCGCTTTGCCACCAAGACTCCAAAAGGTTGAACATCAACCAATTCTTTTTGGTACAGTGACTGTGTATTCTGCCTCTTCTTTTTCTGTTTCCTGCACCATTCAATATTTTCCCTATAGAATCCTTCAAAATTGCAGCTCGAGGCTTGAATTTTTTTCTTCAGTTCTTTCAGCTTGAGAAATACTGCGAGTGTTCTTCATTTTGGTTTTCTAACTCCAGGTCTTTGCACACTTCATTATAATACTTTATATTGTCTTCTTGAACTGCCCTTTGAAATTTTCTGTTCAGCTCTTTTACCTCATCATTTTTTCCATTTTTAAGATATATGTTAAAGTCACCACAATAGTTAACAAATACTTGAGAGGAGATACTTTGAAGCTATGCAAATGCCTGTTTCTCCTTACCTTCTGCCCACTAATTTCAGCATTCATCATTGCACCTTGCCTACAGTGATTGTCCCCATGCTGTTCAAATAGGAATTTTCTATTTCCCTCATTTCTTCTGCATTTTTAGTTGGAATTCTGTAAGGAAGAGTTATCCTTTTCCCCCCATTTATTTACTTATATTATTATGAACTCATGAATATGTACTTTACTCTTTGGGTTATAACCTGACACTATCATTATCTATTTATTTTTTGCTTAAAATGTTTCAGTTTGGCCATTGGGAGCTCTTTTAGGTTAGCTTCAGTTACTTTTTGATATGCCCTCACCCTTTTTGGGTTTGTTTTTTGTATTGTTTTGTTTTTCTTTTTTAACCCAGGCTATGTCTTTTTAAAGCATCAATTACCCTCCAGTAAAACCCTCCAAAGGGTTCCCATTGTACTTAGAATAAGTCCCAAAAATATTCTCCAACCCCATAATCCCCTACGTGATCTGGCCCCTGCCCACCCCTGATCTTACCTTATCCCACTCCCCTCATCTCTTGCTAAGCCTGGTCACTCTGGCTTTCTTTCTGTTCTGTGACACACCTAGTTTATTCTCATTCAAGACCTTTGCTCCTCCGGTCCCTGTTGCCTGGAACAGTCTTGATCAGATGTCACCTGGCTAACTCCTTCTTGGCTTTCTAGTCTCCATTCAAAGAGGCCTTACATGACTGTGTGTGAAGTATCAGGACACTCAAAGGACAGTTGAAGGACTTAACAAAGGTGGTTTTTTACAGAGCTGTGGGTGGGGTTAAGGGAACCGAGAAGGGATGGTGAAGCATTTGGAACGAGCAAGTTGGGGAGTCTTTACCAACCCTAGCCTTGGAGGGGCAAGAGGAGGAAGTGGTGTGAACAGCACCTGACAAGAGCTGTGGCCATAGGTAAAGGAACTTCGCTACTGCCAAAACCAGGGTCCCAACTGGGCCAGGGGCAGACCAGGAGGCTATTAACCTTTTTCTCCCACCCTTAATCTCCTGCCCAGGTTGGCCAGTGCTGTTACCTTTTAATAACTCACACCAGGATTTTAGAAGAACCCAGGACTCTTACGAAGAAAGCAGGATTCCAATGGCCAGTTTTGCTCAGCCAGAGAGGTTGCCAACATGCCGATTTTCTTGACAGGAAGATGCTAGAACCTGCTTGCTCTGCACATTTTTACCTGATCAGCAGGAGTGTGGGGGGATATAACCTTTTCTGCTGCAGGAGGCTGAGAGAGATCTGCCTCTCTCCAGAGATAGAGCTTCAGCCAGACACTGTCATGAGCACTTTAAAAATTTAAGACTGTTATTTCACAAATCCCTTCAACTCCTCTGTGAAACAGGCAGTATTACCAACTCTGTTTTGCTGGTGAGGAAAGTGAAGCTCAGAGAGGAGAAGTAACTTAACCAAAGTCTCAGAGAGATAGTGGCAGAGCCAGCACCAGAGCACAGTTTTCTTGACATTTTATCTAGTGTACTGTCAATCATGCCACACTGCCTCCATCCCTAAAACGAGAGAGAGGAAGAGAGTGAGCAAGAGAGAGAGAGAACAACAGGGCGAGCAAGAGATAGAGAGAATGAGAGAGAGAGACAGAGTGAGAATAAGAGAGCAAGAGACAGGGAGAAAAGGAGACAGGGAGAGAGATTATGTGTGTGTGTGTGCGCATGTGTGTGTGTTTTAGGCAGGGCTTTGAGCCAGTCCATTTCCATTTGAAGACCCGCTGAGAATTTGTATTTCCATTCCTTAGTTTATCAAGATCCCTGGGGATTCTTATGTACACATGCTAAACTGTAGATTCTGATTCAGTATATCAGGGGTGGAAATGCAAATTCTCACTGAGGGTCAAATTGAAATGAACTACTTCGAAGCCCTGCTTTGGGGTCTATAATACATTGCTTTGGTCATGTGCCTCTGTGATGATAGAGTTTTTCAAGCAGTGTCAGTGGGCTGGCTTTCAGAACACAGCTAAGTACAGGAGCTCTAGAATTCCAGCATCAGCACCCATAGCCTAGAGAAAGGCACATCGGACTGCTTCTCTCTGCCTAAGCCCTGGCTCTCTGAGTCCCCAAGGACAATATTTCCCAGCTCCCCATGCCCCTCCTTCTCACTCTGCAAGATGGAGTGCTGAGATGCTTTAATCTTCAAGTCACCTGGTCTACACTCAGAAACGCCACCGCTAGTTGTCTGGGCAGGCTGTTACAGAGCTCCTGTATCAGCCAGCTAATGCTGCATTACAAAGTGCTCCAAAACTTACGCTCTTTCACATGTCTGCTGGTCCCTGGGGTTTTTCTGCTTCACAGGACTCAGCTCTGGGCCCAGGCTGAAGGGGCAGTGGCACCCAGAACATGTTTTTCTCATGTCGGTGGCAGAGGCACAAACAAGTAATATCAGTCACTCAAGTATACTTCAAGTCTCTGTTGGTAGTGCATCTACTAACAGCCCACTGGTCAAAACTAGTCACCTGGTGTCTTCATTATCTAGTACAGCTATAACAGAAATACCACGAGCTAGACATTTCCATTACAAGTGGGAGAGATTGGAGGGAAAGAAGGGATAAGAGTCACCAAGTAAGTCAGCAGAACCCATTGCATTAGCCTTGAAGGCTTGAAAATAATCCTGTCTTCTCTGAGATCATTTAGATAATGGCCCTGCCCTCCTGACTCTAGGTATTGGCCACACTCTCCAGATTCTGGGTGGAGGCCCCTTGGCCCTGGGCTTCAGCTCCACCTTCCAGGCCCCCTGAGATGGCAACTCTGCTCCCTCAAGCTTAGACGGCCCCATTGTCCTAGTAGGTTAGTTCTACCCTAGTGATGATGTGTTGTTGCCATGGGAATCTTGCTCAGTATGAACGGAACTGCCGGTTCAGACATACGCTATATATGCTTGACTGAGGAGCCAATGGGGACCTCATATCACCAAGAAAGCAATGCCAGAACACAGCACATCCTTTGGACCCAAGATTCCTGCACTGAGAAGCTCCTAGACCAGGGGAAGATTGATAACAAGGGCCTTCCCCCAGAGCCGACAGAGAAAGAAAGTCTTCCCCTGGAGCTGGCACCTTGAATTTGGACTTCTAGCTTCCTAGACTGTGAGAGAATAAATTTCTCTTTGTTAAAGCCATCTACTTGTGGCATTTCTGTTATAATAGCACTGGATAACTAAGACATGGTCAAGTACAAAGTCAAAGTTGGGGAAGTTCACTCCTCCCATTGAGATTGGATGAGGTGGGTGGAAGGAAATATTTTTTTTAACAATAACCTAAGCTACCAGATCCCTTAACCCATGAGTCTCAACAACTATTGGTTACAATGACTATTGAGTCAAGGTAGAAAAACACACATCATGTTTAAGGAATGTTGTTGTTAGGTGCCGTCGCTTCAACTCTGACTCATAGTGACCTCATGTACAACAGAATGAAACACTGCACAGTCCTGTGCCATCCTCACAATCACTGTTATGCTTGAGCCCATTGTTGCAGCCACTGTGTCAATCCATCTCGTTGAGGGTCTCCCTCTTTTTCAATGACCCTCTACCTCAAACATGATATCCTTCTCCAGGGACTGGTCCCTCCTGATAACATGCCCAAGTATGTGAGATAAAATCTCACCATCCTTGCTTTTAAGGAGCATTCTGGCTGTACTTCTGAGACAGATTTTTTCATTCTTCTGGCAGTCTATGTTATATTCAATATTCTCCACCAATGCCATAACTCAAAGGCATCAATTCTTCTTAGGTCTTCCTTATTCATTGTCTAGCTTTCACATGCATATGAGGCAATTGAAAACAATGGCTTGGATCGGGTGCACTTTAGTCCACAAAGTGATATTTTTTGCTTAGAGACCATGTCAAGAATAGATTTGAGGCATTAAACACTGATGACTAAAGCCCAGACAAGTTGTGGAATGACATCATACATGAAGAAAGCAAAAGGCAATTTAAAAGACAGAAAAGAAATAAAAGACATAAATGGGTGTCAGAAGAGACTCTGAAACTTGCTCTTAAATGTTGAGTAGTTAAAGCAAACAGAATAAATGATGAAGTAAAAGAGCTGAACAGAAGATTTTAAAGGGGGCTCCAGAAGACAAAGTAAAGTATTATAATGACATATGCAAAGACCTGGAGTTAGAAAACCAAAAGGGAAAAACACACACGGCATTTCTCAAGCTGAAATAACTGAAGAAAAAATTCAAGCCTTGAGTTTCAATATCGAAGGATCCTATGGGCAAAATACTGAATCACGCAGGAAGAATAAAAAGAAGATGGAAGGAATATACAGAGTCACTGTACCAAAAAGAATTGGTCCATATTCAATCATTTCAGGAGCTAGCATAAGATCAAGTACTGATGGTACTGAAGGAAGAAGTCCAAGCTGCACTGAAGACATTGGCAAAAAACAAGACTCCAGAAACTGACGGAATACCAAATGAGACGCTTCAACAAATGGATGTAGCCTTGAAACTGCTCACTCATCTATGCCAAGAAACTTGGAAGTCAGCTACCTGGTCAACCTACTGGAAGAGATCCATATTTATGCCAATCCCTAAGATAGGTGATCCAACCAAATGCAGAAATTATAGAACAATATCATTAATATCACATGCAAGTAACATTTTGCTGAAGATCATTCAAAAGCAGCTGTAGCAGTACATTCACAGGGAAATGCCAGAAATTCAAGCCAGATTCAGAAGAGGATATGGAATGAGGGATATCATTGTTGATGTCAGATGGATCCTGGATAAAAGCAGAGAATACCAGAAAGATGTTTACCTGTGTTTTATTGACTATGCAAAGGCATTCAACTGTGTGGATGATAACAAATTATGGATAACATTATGAAGAATGGAAATTCCAGAACACTTGATTGTGCTCATGAGGAACCTGTACACTGGTTTAACGTCAGTAAAGGTGTGCTTCAGGGCTGTATCCTTTCACCGTATTTATTCAATCTGTATGCTGAGCAAATAATCCGAGAAGCTGGACTGTATGAAGAAGAATGCAGTATCAGGGTTGGAGGAAGACTCATTAACAACATGCGATATGCAGATGAGACAACCTTTCTTGCTGAAAGTGAAGAAGACTTGAAGCACTTACTGATGAAGATCAAAGACTACCACCTTCAGTATGGATTACACCTCAACATAAAGAAAACAGAAGTTCTCATAACTGGACCAAGAAGCAACATCATGATAAATGGAGAAAAGATCGAAGTCATCAAGGATTTCATTTTATTTTATTATTTTTTGGATTCACAGTCAGCACCCATAGAAGCCCTGTAGAGTTTCCAAGAAGCCACTGGTGGATTCAAACTACCAACCTTTTGGTTAGCAGCCATATCTCTTAACCACTATGCCAACATAGGAGCAGCAGTCAAGAAATCAAATGATGCATTCCATTGGGCAAATCTGCTGCTAAAGACCCCTTTAAAATGTTCAAAAGCAAAAATGTCACCTTGAGGAGTAAGGTGTCCCTGACCCAAGCCAAGGTGTTTTCAATCACCTCATATGCATGTGAAAGCTGGACAGTGAATAAGGAAGCCTGAAGAAGAGTTGACACCTTTGAGTTGTGGTGTCGGCGAAAAATATTGAATATACCATGGACTGCCAAAAGAACGAACAGGTCTGTCTTGGAAGAAGTAAGTACAGCCATAATGCTACTTAAGATTAAGCATGATGAGATTTTGTCTCATATACTTTGGACATGTTATCAGGAGGAACCAGTCCCTGAAGAAAGACATCATGCTTGGTGAAGAGAAAGACCCTCTACAAGATGGATGGACAGAATGGCTGCAACAATAGGGCTCAAGCATAACAACAATCATGAGGATGGCGCAGGACCGGGCAGACAATATGTCCTTTGATGTCTTGAATGCTGCTTCTGTGGGTGTTGATTGTGGGTCCAAGTAAAACGAAACCCTTGACAACCTCAATATTTTCTCTGTTTATCACAATGTTTCTTATTGGTCCAGTTGTGAGGAGTTTTGTTTTCTTTATGTGGAGGTGTAATCCATACTGAAGGCTGTAGTCTTTGATCTTTATCAGGAAGTGCTCCAAGTCCTCTTCACTTTCAGCAAGCAATGTTGTGTCATCTGCATAATTCAGGTTGCTAATGAGTCTTCCTCCAATCCTGATGCCCTGTTTTTCTTTATATAGTCGAGCTTCTCAGATTATTTGCTTAGAGTACAGATTGAATAAGTTTGGTGGAAGGATACAACCCTAATGCACACATTTCCTGATTTTAAACCCTGCATAACAATGACTGTAAGGATGGCGCAGGACCAGACAGTGTTTCGTTCTGTTGTGCATGGGATCACTATGAGTTGGAACCTACTCGACGGCACCTAACAACAACAGTATCCTCTTGTTCTGTTCAAACAACTGCCTCTTGATCCATGTACTGATCCTCCTGAGCACAATTAAGTGTTCTGGAATTCCCAGTCTTTGCAATATTATCCATAATTTGTTATGATCCACACAGTCAAATGCCTTAGCATAGTCAATAAAACACAGGTAAATGTCCTTCTGGTATTCTCTGCTTTCATCCAGGATCCATTAACATCAACAGTGATATCCCTGGTTCCATGTCCTCTTCTAAATCCAGCTTGAATTTCTGGCAGTTCCCTGTTGATATACTGCTGCAACCAGTTTTGAATGATCTTCAGCAAGATTTTACTTGCGTGTGATATTAATGATATTGTTCAATAATTTCCACATTTGGTTGGATCACCTTTCTTGGTAATAGGTATAAATATGGATCTCTTCCAGTCAGTTGGCCAGGTAGCCATCTTTCAAATTTCTTGGCATAAATGAGTGAGCACTTCCAGCCCTACATCCGTTTGTTGAAACATCTCAACTGGTATTTCGTCAATTCTGGGAGCTCTGTTTATCGCCAATGCCTTTCGCGCAGCTTTGACTTCTTCCTTCAATACCATCGCTTCCTGATCATATGTTACCTCCTGAAATGGTTGAACGTCGACTTTTTGGTATAGTGATTCTGTGTATTCCTTCCATCTTCTTTTGATGCCTCCTGAGTCATTTATTATTTTCCCCATAGAATCCTTCAGTGCTATAACTCAAGGCTTTAATTTTTTCTTCAGTTCTTTCATCTTAAGAAATGCCAAGCGTGTTCTTCCCTTTTGGTTTTCTAACTCCAGGTCTTTGCACATGTCATCATATACTTTACTTTGTCTTCTCCAGATGCCCTTTGAAATCTTCTGTTCAGCTCTTTTACTTCATTTTTTCCTTTTGCTTTAGCTACTTGACATTCAAGGGCAAGTTTCAGAGTCTCTTCTGACATCCATTTAGGTCTTTTCTTTCTCTTCTGTCTTTTTAATGACTTCTTGCTTTCTTCATGTATCATGCCCTTGATGTCGTTCCACAACTCATCTGGTCTTTGGTCATTACTGTTCAAGCCATCAAATCTATTCTTGAGATGGTCTTTAAGTTCAGATGGGATATACTCGAGTTCATACTTTGCCTCTCATAGACTTGTTCTAATTTTTTTTCAGTTTCAACTTGAACTTGAATATGAGCAATTGATGGTCTGTTCCACCGTTGGCCCCTGGCCTTGTTCTGACTGATGATATTGAGCTTTTCCACTGTCTCTTTCCCCAGATGTAGTCAATTTGATTCCTGTGCATTCCATCTGGCAAGGTCCACGTGAATAGCTGCAGTTTATGTTGGTGAAAGAAGGTATTTGCAATGAAGTCAGTGGTCTTGCAAAATTCAATCATGCAATCTTTGGCATTGTTTCTATTACCAAGGCCATATTTTCCAACCAGTGATCCTTTTTCTTTGTTTCCAACTTTCTCATTTCAATCACCGGTAATTATCAGTGCATCTTGACTGCATGTTTGATCAATTTCAGCTGTAGAAGTTGGTAAAAATCTCCAATATTTCTTCATCTTTGGTGTTAGTGGCGGTGCATAAACTTGAGTAATAGTCATATTAACTGGAATTCCTTGTAGGTATATGGATATATTATCCTATCACTGACAGTGTTGTATTTCAGGATAGATCTTGAAATGTTCTTTCTAATGATGAATCCTTCAATATTGCCCATAGAATCCTTCAATATTGCCACTGGAGGCTTGAATTTTTTCTTGAGTTCTTTCAGCTTGAGAAATGCTGAGTGTGTTCTTCCCTTTTTGTTTTCTAACTGCAGATCTTTGCACATGTTATTTTAATACTTTATTTCGTCTTTTTGAGCTACCCTTTGAAATCTTCTGTTCAGCACTTTTATTTAATCATTTCTTCAGTTCACTTTAGCTACTCTACTTTTCAGTCTCTTCTGACATTGATTTATGTCCTTTCTTTCCTGTCTTTTTAATGACCTTTTACTTTCTTCATGCATGATGTCTTGATATCATCCCACAAATCATCTGGTCTTTGGTCGTTATTTTTTTTTTTTTTCAATGTGTAAATCTATTCTTGAGACGGTCTCTAAATTCAGGTGGGATATACTTAAGTTCATACGTTGGCTATTGTGGGCTTGTTTTAATTTTCTTCAACTTCAACTTGAGCTTGCATATGAGCAACTGATGGCCTATTTGGCCGTCGCTCCTGACCTTGTTTTGACTGATGATATTGGGCTTCTCCAGCTTAGAGAACAGTAGTTGGTGTATTCTTGATTAGCGAAATAATGTAACAGCAGATTTATTACACCTCATTAGTTCCTTGGCTTGAATATTTCATAGGTCAAACCCTGTCTCTGAAACTGAACAACTACATCTGATTTATTGCAATTGGCCTGTGTGTAAATCCCACTCCCCAGTGCCAAGCTGGTTACATTTCCACTGTGTTACCACAGGTACTTACTCTTGGCATTGGGAGCAAGTAGTGTGCTCTAATTCTAGTTTTCTCTCTGCATGAATTATTAATGATGAAGGCTGTCCTTATAAACCTACTCAATTTTCTGTGGCCTTCTCAGGTTTTAGGGCTTTCTTTGGTATTTTTCAAAGAGATTGCATGAAGCTTTGCTTTGTTTATGGGCAAACGGGTTGGGATTTTTATTACCCATTTAATCATTGTTGCTGTTAGCTGCCATCGAGTTGGTCCCCGACTCATGGCAACCCCATGCGCAACGAAATGAAATGTTCCACAGCCTTATCAGACTGTTGTGATCGGTAGGGTTTTCACTGGCTGATTTTTGGAAATAGATCACCAAGACGTTTCTAGTCTGTCTTAGCCTGGAAGCTCCCCCTGAAACCTGTTCAGCATCATAGCAGCATACAAGCCTTCAGTGACAGACAGGTGGTGGCTGCACGTGAGGCGCACTGGCTGGGAATCAAGTCTGGGTCTCCTACATGGAAGACAAGAATTCTACCTCTGAGCCACCACTGAGTCCATATGTAATCATTAGGCAGACACCAGTTATATATGAGGTGCCGTGGCAAGGAAGTGAAGACAGAGTGGCAAGCCATAGCCATACCCTCAAGGAGCTAAGCATCTCTTTGGAAAGTTGAGATGATTTTCCACACTGACACAGACCAGCCGTTTCAGTGCTGGAGTTCATAATTCAGATCAAGCTGTCACTGACAACACCACCTTAAATTGCAGATGTACTGAGGCTGTGGAATGGCATGTTGTTGAATATCGTTCTCAAGCTTGACCGCAAAAGCAAATTCGAAATACTAGTTTTCTGAGATGTCTTTTAGATCTCTGATCAGCAATGCTTAGGCTTCTCTGGCATTCTTACAGCCAAATTTCTTGTCTGGAAAGGGTATTTTTACCAACTTACAGGAGAAGACTAATTTTGTTTAGTAAGAGAAAAATGGAAGCACTAGATGGTACACATTCATCTTGCTTTTGGTTTATGTTTCACTATGAATTTCCATTGTATCTGACATCCTCGCATTAACAAATCTTTGGATACATCATTTTGGAGTTAAGACAATAATTTGCCTGCAAATTTGACAAAAAAATCAGCAATGCTAGAGATTCATCATACAGATATAATTTGCTGCTGCTGTGATCATTTTCAGTAAAATGATCCAATTATACTCCACATAGCTTGTTATCAGGTTCCCTCCCTCGACCAGCTGGAAAAGGGAAAATAGTGTCATGTTATTATTAAAGGGCTAACGTTTGCTTTCTGCATCTCAAAGTCTGATAGCAACAGTGAATTCTGGGGATATGAGGCCCCAATTCCTGTAATCATTTATTTACTCAGTGAAAATCTGTTAGACCCCTGCACTACCCAAAGCACTGTACTAGAAGTGAGGAGGAGAAGTTATGCAAAAAGAGTTAGTAAGAAGCAGGGTTTCCAGACTCAGTGCCTGTGGTTGCTGGGCTGCTGACATAAATGACTGAAGGCAGATAAGGAGGGGAGTGGCAGAGAGGAGGTCACCTCAGCTCTAGCCACTTGTTGCCTGGTGGAAACATGGTGTGTTAAGGGTGATGGAAAAAACTAGAAACAGAGAGTGGTGATGGCTGCACAACATGATGAATGTAATTAATGTCACTGAACTGTACATGTACAAAGTGTTGAAATGGCAGATGTTTTGTTATAGAGATACAGAACGGAAATAAGGGGAATTTTTTTTTTTTACTTAGATGTACTTATCACAATTGGGGAAAAAATGATCCAGAAGTCTGGCATTTGGTGAAATCTCCTGATTTTCAAAACCTGTCCATTGGTCTATGGGCTGCTAGTCAAGACCCCTGGATTCCTGCCCTCAGGAAGCTTAGCAGAGAAGGCAAAATGGAGATAGGTCACTTTGACACAGAGCAGAGTGAGATTAGTGGTGACACAGGTGCAGCTCTGAAGTACTAGGGAAGCAAGAAGGAAAGAGAGGGTCCCCCAGCCTTGGGTTTCAGCAGGGGTCTTACCTTGTGAGACATTTGTAGGCTTCATGCACGATTTCCTTTTTAGGCCCCACCCTGAGAAGAGCAAACACATTAAAATGCACCAAATTCCCATGTTAAATATATTTTGTTGTAAAAAATATTTTTAAATGATGTTTTATCGTGTTTTCAGTGAAGGTTTACGCAGCAGTTTCCCACTCAACAGTTTCTACACAAATCGTTCAGCCACATAGGTTACATTCATCACAATGAATAAACATTCTCATTATTTCCATTCCGGTTGTTCCATTTCCTTAATCTGGTTTCCTGTCCCCTTACCTTCTCAGATTTGTTTTAAAGTAATTGTTGACTGTTTGGTCTCATATAGTTGGATTTTTAAAGGAGCACAGTACTCATGAGTGGTATTCTTTATTTTATGAGCTGATCTGTTATTTAGCTCAGGGGCTTGTTTCAGTTCAAAGTTTAAAGAGTATATCAGGGAATTCTCCAGTCATAACTGATTCACTAAGTCTGAATTTTTTTTTTTTTTCTGAATTTGAAGTTTGGTTCCACATTTTTCTCCCTTTCTATCAGGATCCATCTATTGTGGCCCTAATCAGACAGTCAAGAGTGGTAGCTGGGCACCATCTAGTTCTTCTGGTCTCAGGCTAGATGAGGCCATAGTTCATGTAGACTATTAGTCCTATAAACTAGTTTCTTTTTTGAATCTTTGGCTTCCTTCTTTCTCTTTTGCTGCAGATAGGTAGAGGCTCAAAAACTTTTAAGACCCCAGACACACTCGCCAAAGTGGGATATAGAACATAAACTTTATAAACCATATCATGCCTACTGACTGAGTTGTCCCGTGAGACTATAGTCCTAAACCTTCAAACCCAGAAAACCGATCCCACGAGGTATTTGGTTATGTCTAAGAAGTATTCATAGCTGTGTCCCATATGTGTTTTATTACATATGAATATACATGCATGTATACACATACATACATATACATATGACTATACCTGTATCTATACACACATATACAAGCCTCAAGTTGTAATTCTGAAGAATTCTGTGGGCAAAATATTGAACAATGCAGGAAGCATCAAGGGAAGATGGAAGGAATACACAGAATCACTATACCGAAAAGAATTGGTCAGTGTTCAACCATTTCAGGAGGTAGCATATGATCAAGAACCAATGATGTTGAAGGAAGAAGTCCAAGCTGCACTGAAGACATTGGAGAAAAACAAGGCTCCAAGAATTGGAGGAGTACCAGTTGAGATGTTTCAACAAATGGATTCAGTGCTGGAGGTGCTCACTCATCTATGCCAAGAAATTTGGAAGATATCTGCTGGGCCAACTGACTAGAAGAGAGATCCATATTTGTGCCTATTCCCAAGCAAGGTAATTCAACTGAATGTGAAAATTATTGAACAATATCATTAATATAACATGCAAGTAAAATTTTGCTGAACATCATTCCAAAGCTATTGTAGCAGTATATCAACAGGGAACTGCTGGAAATTCAAGCCGGATTCAGAAGAGGACATAGAATGGGGGATATCATTGCTGATGTCAGATGGGTCTTGGCTGAAAGCAGAGAATACCAGAAAGGTGTTTACCTGTGTTTTATTGACTATGCAAAGCCTTTCAACTGTGTGGATCATAACAAATTATGGATAATATTGTGAAGGATGGAAATTCCAGAACACTTAGTTGTACTCATGAGGAAACTGTACGTGGACCAACAGGCAGTTGTTCGAACAGAACAAGGGGATACTTCTTAGTTTAAAATCAGGAAAGGTGTGCATGAAGGTTGTATCTTTTCACCATACTTATTCAATCTGTATGCTGAGCAAATAATCTGAGAAGCTGGACTATATAAAGAAGAACAGGGCATTAGGATTGGAGGAAGACTCATTAACAATCTGCCATATGCAGGTGACACAACTTTGCCTGCTGAAAGTGAAGAGGACTTAAACACTTCCTGATGAAGATCAAAGACCACAGCCTTCAGTATGGACTACACCTCAACATAAAAAAAAAAAAAATCCTCACAACTGGACCAATAAGTAGCATTGCAATAAATGGAGAAAATATTGAAGTTGTCAAGAATTTCATTTTTACTTGGATCCACAATCAATGCTGATAGAAACAGTAGTCAAGAAACCAAACAATGTATTGCATCGGGCAAATCTGCTGCAAAAGACCTCTTTAAAGTGTTCAAAATCAAGGATGTCACTTTATGGACTATGGTGTGCCTGACCTGTCATGATATTTTCAATTGCCTCATTATGCGTGCAAAAGCTGGACAGTGAATAAAGAAGACGGAAGAAGAATTGATGCCTTTGAGTTGTGGCTTTGGTAAAGAATATTGAATATACCTTGGACTGCCAGACAAACGAACAAGTCTGCTTGGAAGTACAGCCAGAGTGCTCCTTGGAAGTGAGGATAGTGAGACTTCATCTCATGTACTTTGAATGTGTTATCAGGAGGGATCAGTCCCTGGAGAATGACATCATGCTTAGTAGAGAGTCAATGAAAAAGAGGAAGACTCTCAAAAAGATGGATTGACACAGCGGCAGTAACAATGGGCTCAAGCATAACAAAGATTGTGAGGACGGCGCAGGACTTTGCAGTGTTTCATTCTGTTGTATAGGGTCACTGTGAGTTGGAACCGACTGGACCACACCTAACAACAACAACAACTGTCTAGAGAGCAAATTCCTTTCTCTACCCCCCCATCTGTGGCAATCATTAATGAACATAAGTTTCTGTTTATTTACCTATTCTTGTCATTTCGTAAAAAAGGGAACATACAATATTTGTTTTGTGTGTGTGTGTGTGTGATTGGATTATTTTGCTCAGTAAAAAATATTTTTATCATTTTATTTTTTAAATTATATTATTTTCCTTTTGTGTTTTCATATCCTGGAGCTGATTGTTTCTCTTCCCTCCTCCCTCCACTCAAACATTGTCGCTGGCTCCTGAACACCCTGCAGGGTAACACACTGTTTCCCTCAAGTTTACTGTGGAGGGGACTTTGCTTCCCTCACGTCAACAGAGGAAAAGTGATTTGCCTAAGTTGCCAGAAGGAGAGCTGGAGTTGGGAGTAGAATCCTTGTCATCTGGTTTAAATAGTTCTGCTTCTGTGCACCTGGCTGCCTCCTGACAGGTATAACCTGGAGATTAAATTGACAGCAGGTAATGCCGTGAGCATTCAGAGACTAAGAACACTGAGAATACAAACTGTTCTCTGAATTAAGATTGGCATCCTCAGGGGCAATACAGAAATGCATTTGGGCATGGGGCCCTGGGGTTTGCAACCAGGCCAAGTTTTCTGGTGGCCAGTTAGACTGATCCATGGATCGCATTCTCTGTGGATTCTCCAAGCAGGTATCTGACTTCCTTTCCTTGTTCAGCCTTTTCAAATAAGAGTGAATAAATTTGGGACCTGCAGGCCACCCTTTCTCTGACCCTCTGAAAGGACATGCCTGAACTGGAAATAATTGCTGTCTTGGGCTGCTGTCCATCCTTGGGCCAATCACCATGTCAAACATACATCAACTGGTCTTCTAACCTGTCTTCCGCACCATCTGAACAGAGAGGGATCCCTAGACATAGTGAACTCTGCAGGAAACCTTCATTTGTCTTTGAAAGAGATTTAATGCTGAAACCTTCCATGATGGTCTATTAAAATCACTGTGATAAAATCACAATGATATGTTGTGGAGGCAGTGGGGGTGGACAAAGGAGCCGTAAAGTTGACCCTAAATGGACTGGTCTCAAGCCTCTGGCATTGTCTTCTAGATGGCTAGCCTACACCAACCTGAAGCTTTCCAAGAGGGCAAATGCCACACCCTAACTCCATAATCTTATCTGATGCCTTGTCCTTAAACTTTCACAAAGCTAATTTTCTCGTCAAAACTGCAGTCCCTTCTACAGTCATTTAATCTCTTCCTTTTTCAGTTTAGTTCTTAAAATGTGGGAAATCACTACCCAACTCTGTCCCTCTCCTTCCTGTTCTTGAAGACGTCGTGGTTTCAGTTGAGACCACACACAGGGCTTGAGATAGGAAAGGCAGCTTGAGGGGAGGTTCCCTTGGACTCAGGACCTGGTGTTCTCACCCTGCGCTGGATTTCAGATAGGCCTTCTTGGAGAATTTGGTAGCTCACTTCTTTTCTTGGTTTTATGCTGCTTCTTCATTGCCTCAGGATGCCAATGAGAGGCTTTCCCTTGTTTGAATCTGTGCTTGCAGTTCCTAATTAAATAATAACTTTCACAGCACTCCGCTGCTCTGAGCCTGAACAGCATTTCCATTACCTCCTCTACTGAAGTCAAAATTACAGGCCTGTCATGTCCTGGATTTTCTCATAAATGCAAGCATTAAATTATACCTACACTCACCCATTAGTGACTTCTCTTGGTGGTGGGTGTTTAAATGCCTTATAACGACTCTGCTATCTCTAACTTTCCATCCCTCTCAGAATATTAATGAATTCCACCTTGTTCAAGAGTTCTTGTCTAGTTTGTCTTCTAACATCTTGATGTAATGTGACTTTGATTTTGTAAAGTTCTATTTTATTTCTCTTTGAGGAAGGGAAGGAGAAACATCTCCTTTAAGCACAGTTACCATTCTCCTCTGAAGGGCGCCAATCTGACAGAAGAAGAATCACCTTCTAGGTTTCATATTTGCCCTTGAACCCAAGTGGCTGTTTAGTCTCAGACGACTGGGTCCCTTCTTACGGGGTAATCTTTTTTTTTTTGCCACTTGATCACACTTTGACAACAATAAGCACTTGTGTTCTGAGTGGTTCACATATACTGACTGTTTTAATCTTCATAACAAACCTATGAGATTGGTTCTGTTATTGTTTCCATTTTACAGTTGAGGAAACTGAAACAAGGAGGTCAAGGAACTTCCCCAAGATCACACAGGTGTGAGTGTCAGAAGCATATATGAACCCCAGCAGTTCAGCTTCAGAGTTAGTGCTTTCAGGAGACTCTGAGTTACGAATGGATGGTGTAAAGGGTTAATGCCCTCAGCTGATCACTGAAAGATTGGACGTTCAAATCTACCCAGAGGTGCCTCGTAAGAAAAGCCTGCTGATCTACTTCTGAAAAATCACCCAGTGAAAACCCTATGGAGCACAGTTCTACTCTGACACACATGGGGCCACCATGAGTCGGAATCAACGCTGCGGCAACTGGTTTTTGGTTAGGCAAAAAGAAGGAGTTTGTTTCCTCTTACAACCAACCCTTGAGAAGCTCAGGAAGGGGGCTGCCATAGCTCATGGACAGCTGAGGTTGGGAACTTGACTTCCTGAGGACTGTCTCACTACCTCTGATCTCTGAGCATTTCTGTAGTTCCCTCAGGCTAGCTTCTTCCTCAAGGCTAGAGTCTGGTCTACCAATTACTCCTTGGCTGATACCCTTGCAGCTTTACACTGGAGACAAAGAAGCTTCTCCCCTCCAAGCCCCAATTAAAGGAAAAGCACCAAAAAACATTGCTGGGTCACTTTGGTCACACGACCAGCCTGCACTGTAGCCAGGAGGATGAGGTGCTAGGATGAGTTCAGACTGGGTTAGGTGCCCATTCCTTGAATAAGTTATTACTTGTGTGTGTGTGGGCGGAGGGGGGATACAGTAAAAAAAAAAGTGCCAGTTTTTTTTTTTTTTTTTTACTGTATCCTCCCCCCCACCCCTGGTTAATCACATTTCAGAATCCTGGAATAAGAGGAAATATAATCACAATTCCCTAAAAGATGGAAATATCTCTATTTTGCCACTGGGATGATTACTGCAAGCTGGACAACAACTCCAAAGAAATATAAAACCAGAAAGCCAAACCCACTGCAATCAAGTCAATTCCAACTGATCGCGACTCCACAGGGTTTCCAAGGCTGTAAATCTCTATGGAAGCAGACTGCCACATCTTTCTCCCACGGAGCTGGTGGTGGTTTCAAACCACTGACCTTTTGGCTTGCAGCCCATCGCTTTAACCACTGTGCTAGTAGGGCTCCTTAGAGACATATAAAAAGCAAGATAATTTTTGTTCTTGAAGTGGGTGGAACAGATCTGAGGATCTGGCAACACCAGATCTGCAGGCCACCAGTCAGCCGGAGCCGAGAACTAGGCTCCCCTTTAGGTGGGACGAGGACAGTCCACTTGCCAAAGTCCATCCACATCAGGGCTGCTTACCCCACTTATGTTACCTGCCTGGCTCCTGTGGGCATTTGTGATTGAGGCCTGGGCGTCCCTGCATCACCAAAGAGCTCATTCGGTGTCCCCATCATACTTGGCCAGCAGCCCATGAAGAAGGTTAATGCTTTGAAGATGAAAGAGCTGAGGCAAAGAATCCGGCAGTTAAAAACAGAGTTTTTTTGACAGAAAGGCTTATGACATCTGACAGAATTTTTCAAGGCGCAGAAAAGCAAGTTTGACAGCATGTGTTTTAAGCAGAGAAGCATATATGGCACTTCCAAAGTTGATCACTGCCAGTCTTTCTGTGGGGTGGGAGCTGGGAGGGGCTTCATTTCTCTCCTCTCGCTCCTTTCCAGGCAGAGCCTCAGTCTGCCCTCTTTGGATGGTTATAGGAAATAACGGAGGCAAACCCATTTCTCTCTTGTTCCCGCTAACTTCCAAGGTGGCTCTCTGCCCAGAGGAAAGCCATAGGCCCCAGGGCATCACTCCACATCAATCCAGAGCTTCTCCAGCTGTGGTCCCAAAGAGTCTCTCCTGCATAAACCAGGAGGCGTATTCCAGCTAGACACCTGCTGAAAACCTTCTAGAGCTCAGAGTAAAGATTCTGTTTTACCTGAGGGGCCTAGAAGGGCGCAGGCTGGGAGTGCCAACAGCAAATGAAAGTTTTGTGCTTCACATTGCGTCTTTGTTTTTCTCCACTTCGGAAGCTGCAAAAATATAAAGATCCCCTGTGCGGAGGGGAGGGCGGTGACCCTGAGTGGGGAGGAGGAAGCAGGAGAGTCGAGGTGATCATTTAGGAAAAGGCATCACGCTGGTCAAGCAAAAATGACTCTTCTGTTCCCGTCTCACAGAGTGCCCACGAGTGGATGAGTCTCTTGCTTCCTTTTACGGGATCATTGGCTCCATGATTGTATTTGGGTGAAGAGCAAGTCGGGCTGCAAGCGGCTGTCTGGCTCCTCCTGCTGTCCCTCATGGAATAACAACCCATATTTTTGTGGCTGGTGTGGTTTCCTGACTGCTTTGCTGCTCCTCTGGGCACCCTCGTCCTCCCTCTGGCCTCTGTAACCACTTCAGCTACACTCCTAAATGATTTTGTTGTTTATCTGCATGTTCTCCCCTGGTTTCATGGAGAGGAGAACATAGCTTGTGGCTTCCTAGCTGCGTCCCACAAAGTCTCAGCTTTAGCTCAGCATCATGGACTAAGATCACCTTGTCTGACTCCTCATTTTGTTGGTTTCTTTTTTAAAGCAAGAAATACCGGCTGCGTTGATCAAATGCAACTATTGGCCAAAGTTAGGTGAAAATGTATTTTGATTTTCATTTTTTAATTTATGAACTGTGCTGGAAATCATCCTTAACCTAGCAGATGATATCTCTGATCCTAGGTTAATCCATCCATACATCCACCCATCCATGTATCCATCCATCCAACAAACATTTTATTGAGTGACTACAGTGTACCGTTCACCAACAGGCTCTTTGCTCTTCCCAGCTGCAAGTATCATCTGCTATAATATTTATTCAGATAAAAACACCAGGTTAAAAAAATTTTTTTCTTTGTTATTTTCATTCAGCTCAGTGGCCACATAAAACCAGGTGTATCACAAAACACAGGTACCAAGCACGAATCAGTTAAAAAATAAAAAGAAGCAATTTCTAGACTCATGATACCTGGATCAGATTTCCTGGACAGCATTATTCCCAGTTTTGAAAAATAATGTTTAGTTGTGGAGGTAATGTATGGGTATATTTCTTAAAAAGAAAGACAAAAAGGAGGGAAAGGAGGGAGAGGAAAGAGCATTACAGATGCTACAGATGTTACAGCTTTGCTCCCTACCCCCAACCTCAGTCCCCTTCTTTCTTGCTGGAGCCCATTGCTGTTAGAAGATTTGCAGACCTTGTTATGTGCATTAGTAGATAGACAGCTGGATAGATAGATTAAATAGATAGATTAGATAGATGATAGATAGACAGACAGATAGATAGATGAGAGAGAGAGAGAGATGGATGGATGGGTGGATGGATGGATGGATGGATGGATGGATGGATGGATGGATGGATGGATGGATGGATAGATGGATAGATGGATCATGGATGGATGATAGATGGGTGGGCGGATGGGCGGATGGAGGGATGGGCGGGTGGGCAGCTGGGTGGGTGGGCAGGTGGACGGACGGACGGACGGACAGATGGACGGACGGATAGATGGATGGATAGCTGCCGTTGGGCTGACTCCCATTCATAGAGTCGTTATGCACAGCAGAAAGAAACATTGCCTAGTTTTGTGTCTTTCACACGATTGCCAGCATGTTCTTGTCCATTGTTGTGGTTATTGTGCCAGTCCATCTCACTGAGGGTCTCCCTTGCCCTTGCTTTCCTCTTCTAGTGTTTAATCCCTCTGTTGATGTGTCCAAAGCAACAGAGTCAGACAACGTTCTGTTGTGATCCGTAAGGTTTTTATTGGCTAATTTTTAGAAGTAGATCTCCAGGCCTTTCTTCCTAGTCTATCTTAGTCTGGAAGCTCTGCTGAAATCTGCCCACCATGGATGACCCTGCTGGTATTTGAAATACCAGTGCCATAGCTTCCAGCATCACAGCAACATGCAGGCCGCCACAGTATAAAAAACTTAAAGCCTGGTGGTGGATATGCATTTGTATACATATGTGTGGTGTATCTATTTATATATGTACATATATATATGCATCTATTTATATCGAGAGTATGATAAAACTTGAGGTCCCTGGGTGATGCAAATGGTTTGCATTTGGCTACTGACCTAAAGGTTGGAAGTCTGAACAAACTCAGAGGCACTGAGAAAGAAAGGCCTGGTGGTCTGCTTCTATAAAGATTACAGCCAAGAAGACCCTGTGGAGTAGGTCTACTCTGCAATGCGTGGGTCAGAATTGACTTGACAGCAACAAGTTTTTTTTTTATTTTATACAACTTATATTAATAATGGGATAAATTTGGAGAAATGTAGATGTTCTACATCAATTAAAATTTGAAACGACCTGCTTTTACGGAGAGTCATGCATTATCAACACCCCGTCCCCCTGCTTCCCTTGGTAGGGACTGGGGATTAGGAAAAGGAGCAAATCACCCCTGATTTCCACGGGCATTGCCTTCTTCCAACAACCCACTTGTTCTTAGCTCTCTCTCCCCAAAATGAGAGCTGAAAAATTGCCACCCAGGGAGAAATAACTTGAACGGAGAGAGTCTTAAAGCATGGGGCTGTCAGTGTATCAGGCCCAAACTGGAGGTGGCAGGGGCATAAAAACAAGGTCTTAAGTCACAATGTTAAGCTCACCGTCACTGTGGCAGGAGCCTTTCCTTTCAGCCCTTCGTGCACGTCATTAATTTATTGTGCAACCTCTTTGTGCTTTGCTCTGGTAGCACTAAGCGTAATAAATTCATTTGCTTTTCACACAGAGAACTCATTCCTCATCCTCGGCCCCAACTTCACCACCGGCTCTGTGACCAGCATGTATCGAGAAGGCATGGAGTCAACAAGGACAGAGCCATGCATTAACGTATAGAAGAATTTCCAAACTGGAAGTCTTCGAGAGATATGTATCTGAATTATAAACTGTCAGGACGTAGAGACACATGCCATTAGTCTCTGTGAACATGAATCATCACCCATATTAACTTAAGAATCCACACGAAATTATTCATCCCTACAGAAGGTTCTCCAATTAACCCAGAGCCCCTTTCTTCAAAATGCTGTTTCTGAGAGTAATGATTGCATTGTTTTTTTTAAAATAGTATATGTTCATTATAAAAATTTAAACAATGCCAAATCTACAATGAAAAAAGTAAAAAAAAAAAAAAAACCTCAAATCTAGCCCCTAGAAATAGATATCATTAAAATAATATGAATATTTTAAAAACAGCATGAGTATAGTTCCAAACACCTCTTTCTCATATATACAGAAAAGAGGCCAGATCAATCAACTAAAATACATTTCTACAAAGTGAGTGATACTATACATGCTATGTTTAAGAAAATATATTAAATTTAATTTTAATCGAATTTTGTAGGAAAAAATTTATGTTAAACTTTAAATAATTATTAATTTCAAGTAAAGGTTTCTGTACTGTCAAGGGTATTAACTCCTAAAAGGTTCCTTTTTTAGATAAAATAATGACGATAATAATAAAACTTGAATCGGCTGATGTCTTTATGCTTTTTTAGCTATTTGTATCAATTTTCAAAATGTCGGCAGTTCAAATCCACCAGCCACTCCTTGGAAACTCTGAAGGGCGATTCTACTCTGTCCTATATTGTCGCTACGAGCCAGAATTGACTCGACAGCAACGGGTTTGGTTTTGGTTTGGGGTATCAATTTTAAACAATATTTATTTACTCCATTCTCAGAAAGACATGAAAATTAGCACTATCCTCCTCCTATTTTTATTGTCAAGGTTTATGACATTTCCAGGCTATTCTGTATAATTCGCAATTCATTTAATGCTGGTTTTATATTTAAGTGACTCCAGTGCTCAGAACCCATCCTTTTCCTATGGCTTCTCCACCTGTAGTTCTTTATTTTGACTTCTCTCTTGATTGGCTGTGTTTTGTCGTTGGGTGGTCTTTTCAGAACGGACTCAAGGGTGTTGCTTTTCCATGGTTGTTTTCTCTTTGAGAGTCTCTGTCTGCTACTGTTGCATTGGAATGACATCTGGTGGGAGAATAATAGATTAGGAAGGTGTGTCACATGCAGACCTTCAGAGCCTTGGGCAAAGATGCCGACAGCATCTTACTCAGCCTGCCAGGTGGCAACGAAGCCATGTGACGAAGGAGGAGGAAAAAGAAGGAAAATGCTGGTGTAGGTGTGTGTGCGGGGCAGGGCGGGGGCGGGGGGGTGTCTGTGGGAGGCCGATTGAGGAAAAGGTCCCTGGTCTTTTGCAGGTGCTGAGGAAAGATGTCCATCAGACAGAATCTCACACTTGTCCCAGCTCTTCACTCTGCTGCATGCAGATCCAAAGGAGGAGGACAAAATTCCCCAGGAAACCAGAGGCTAAACATGAGCAAAAACCAGCTTGCCAAGGAGGCTGCCACCAGAAACCCAAATCCCCTGAGGAATAAAGCAGGGTAAAACTAACTACGCATATAAACCAGAACAAAAACGAATGCAAAGGAGCAGTAAGGAAGAGAAGGAATGACAAGCTAGTGATGGGGCACAGCTGGCCCATTCAGAGCAAGCTTAATGCTCTCAATTGCAGGGTGTGCTGTGCTCCTCAAGGACATTCACACCCCTTCTCTCATCTCAGTCCTCACAGCAACTCTGCAAGGCTGGCAGGACTAGCCCTGCTTTACAGACAGACAAGAAAACCAAGCTGGAGACGGTGGGGCTAGGACTAGGTCCCTACATGCGAACCCAGTGGTGTTTGCCTCTGTGATGCCATCTCTGGTATATTAAAAAAAAAAAAAGACCAAGAGGATAAAACTAGGAGAGTTTTAGACACTTTCCATTGTTTTTTTTCCTGGTTGCCTTTGCAAGTTGAAGGCTGGGGCTAATGGTGGATGTACAACATCTTTGGCTGCCCAGCCTCCGGAACTCTCCCTAATAGCTCACCATTTTCCTGTTAGAAATCACTTCCCACCCTCCCCCACTGGGGGTTAGTCTTGGAGAAAAATAATTCCACACAATCACCTTTCACTACAGAGACAAAGGGAGCCAAACCCTCTCCAGGGCAGCTGGGGGCAGGCACAGAATCTACACTCAGCCGAGCAGGTGCTCTCCCCAGACTTTGAATCTTGAGATCTTGAGAAGGTGCAAAAAGGACAGGTGTAAATGGTTGGCGATCATTCAGTGTGTCGTTGGTGGAGGTGGTGTATCTTTCTTAAAGTTGCTTTCTGTTACACACAGCCCAGAACCGAAACTAATGCAGTTGGTTGGCAGGGCTTATAATCGTTCCAAAGCTCCAGCCCCATATTTGGTCAGCGAGGTCCTAGATGGGCAGCCAAGGAACTGGGAAGGGTACAGAGAAAATAGGTCCTCCTTGGGTCATGCAGCTATAGGTGACAGGTCTTGAGTCTGGCAGACGCTCAGCAGCCATTGTCGAAACACAGTAAGAAGCTCCAGGAGCCTCCAGAGACTGAAGGAGTTCCTGCCCCACAGAGGACCAGGAGACTCAAGGCTGCATTAGGGTGGGGCTGGCCGGAGGGAAAGCACGCAGGCTTTTTATGGGAACATTACAGAGATGCCGCTCTGTCACAGAGCTTGTTTAAGGTATCATTTCCTTCTGCAACACGTTCGCTGCACCAGCAGAGTGGCTACCCTCCAATCCCCCCTCTCCCTCTCTATTTCATTTGTGACAAAGAGCTGCTTGAAGGTGCCTGCCTGGGAAATGCCTGAGAATCAAGGCTCTGAAGTACTCACTCCTCAGCTCTGCACAGGGAAGAGCAAATGCTCCCTAGCCTGCTCATAAACATGCGTTTTCTCTTTTATGGCAGAGCTTTGCTTCCAGAGTCCAGCTCTGTAAATCACACCTCGGAGCCCACTTCCACGCCGGCTCTTGTTGCTGGGAGTCCCGCTCTGACACTCCAGGGTGAAAGATGGCTGCTTCCCTCCACTGCTGACTCTGCTTCGTTTCCCTTCTCTGGATGCACAAAGAAAGCAACAGAGCTGTGTATTCTGGAAACTGGTGTTAAATGCTGAGGTCAGTTTGGCAAAAAACAAAAAGCTTTTATTTTGCTTTATTCATTCCCTCATTCTTCTCTTTAAGAAGGCTGCTTGCAAAACACAGATGAAAAAGGCTGCTAGGACCACAGCGGAAAAAAAAGGAAGCAGCAAATGCCTTCTCCTGCCCCATCTCCTCATTGTCATTCCAGCAGCACTCTGTCTGAGCTGCAGGATGTGGCTGGTGATGGGCCTGTTTTCCATCTTCCCTTCCTAGAACGGAAGCTCCATGAGGGCAGAGTTCATATTTGCTCTACTCGCTGCTGGAGCTCCAAGGCCTAGAGAGGTCCGGAGGAGCTCAGTAAGCACAGATAGGAAGGTAAGTGTGTGGGGCCAAGTAGTGTGATGCAGCAATGTTCCTCTTCCCACAGAATGGGAGACTCTAGAATAAAAGCAGAAGAGGAAGGGGCCTTGGTGATGTACTCCAGTGGCTTTGTTTTTACAACAAAGCTGCCCCAAACCAAAAAAACCAAGCCCTTTGCCATCAAGTTGGTTCCGACTCATAGCTGCCCTATAGGACAGAGTAGAACTGCCTCTAGGGTTTCCAAGGAGCAGCTGGTAGGTTTGAAATGTCAACCTTTTGGTTAGCAGCCAAGCGCCACTAGGGCCCCAGTGAAGCTGCCCAGGAAAGTTAAAATTGTTACAATCCCCTTTCCCCCTACTCTGAGTCCCTGGGTGGTACAAAAGGTTAGCATGCTGAGCTGCTAATCAAAAGGTTGGGGGTTCAAGTCTACCCAGAGGTGCCTGGTGATCTGTTGTTGTTGTTAGGTGCCATACAGTCAGTTCTGAATCATAGCGAATCATGGAATGAAACACTGCCCGGTGCTGCACCATGCTCACAATCATTGTTATGCTTGAGCCCATTGTTGCAGCCACTGTGTCAATTCAGCTCTTTGAAGGTCTTCCTCTTTTTTATCGACGCTGTATTTTACCAAGCATTATGTCCTTCTTCTAGGGACTGATCTCTCCTGACAACATGTCCGAAGTACATAAGACATAGTCTCAACATCCTTGCTTCTAAGGAGCATTCTGGTTGTACTTCTTCCGAGACAGATTTCTTGTTCTTTTGGCCCAGAAAAATGGTATATTCAATATTCTTCACCAACACCACAATTCAAAGGTGTCAATTCTTCTTCAGTCTTCCTTATTCATTGTCCAGCTTTCACATGCATATGAGGCGATTGAAAACACCATGGCTTGGGTCTGGTGCACCTTAGTTTTCAAGGTGACATCTTTGCTTTTCAACACTTTAAAGAGGTCGTTTTTAGCTGATTTGTCCAATGCAATGCATCTTTTGGTGACCTGCATCCCCCAAATTTGCCATTGAAAACTCCAAGGAGTACAGTTCTTTTCTGACACATATGGGGCCACCACGAGTCGGAACTGGCTCAGTGGCAACTGGTTTTCCCCTCACTGTGTCACCCAGGAGACCTGGTGGCACAATGGTCAAGAACTCAGGTTGCTAACCAAAAGGTCGGCAGTTCAAATCCACCAGCCCCTCCTTGGAAATCCTATGGGGCTGCTTTACTCTGTCCTATACAGTCTCCATGAGTTGGAATCGACTCAACAGTAACGAGTATCACTCAGCTAGTTAGTGGCAGAGAGAGGATTCAAACTAGAGATTCCCAGATGATTATGTCCAGACCACAGATGTAAAACTCCCCCTAAATTATTAGTTTTTCAAGCTATGTTAGAAATATACTTCTTGTTTAAGTGTCAGGCTTCAAGAAGGACTGAATAGACATTTTTTGAATGAACTAATGCTCTGACAACTTGGATGAGTTGAAGAAGGATGACGAGGGGGTCTGAAAGCTGTGTCGTCTTGAGGACCAGCTGCATAAACTGGCAGTCTGGAGACAGAGGATCGATGGGAAGCCTAGAGGCTGTCGCTGTGTGTGTATCTTCCTCTTCCACGAACACTTAGCGCAGAGTGGATGAACCATAAATATGGTGGGCAAGTAAATTAATTGCTTTGCTTTGAGAAGAGGGGGGATGTGTTATGTGCTGCTTCAGAAAACCCACGATAGCTAATGGGTAGGGAAGTTTCGAAGAACTGGCTGTCTCGGCAGGAAGTGGATGGCATCTGTCAGAGTGAATAGTGCTCCTCAAACTTCCACATGCGTACACATCACCTGGGGGTCTTGTTAAAATACAGGTTCTCATTCAGCAGGTCCGGGTGAAGCTGAGACGCTGCGTTGCCAACGAGCTTCCAGGTGATGCTGTTGGGGGGCCACCCTTTGGGAAGGGAGGATAAAGAAGGAAACTTCTCAGAGAGGTTATCATCCGTGATCACTTAGGTCACTTCTGACTCTCTAAGGCCCTGAGTGCTCAGCTTTCCGTAAGCAGAAAGACTTGAGAAATATGGGAGGGTGTGACTTTCATCTTTATGTTCATGTAAATCTAGAGGTCTCTGTGCTGGCAAACGTGCTTACAGGAAGGGGAGGGATTTGTCTGTGTTTTCACACCAGCAGAAAAGCATTCCTTGTGGCTGTGATTCTGCTAAAATACTCAGGGTATGTGTACTGAATTTCGCAACAAATGCGCTCCATTTGATGCACTGAAAACCTGTCAAACGCTTTACAAGCCGAAAACACATAACTCATGCAGAACTCATAAGACGCTTAGAGCCCCTTGCTGTTACCCTCAGCAAAGCGAGGTTTCTCCTAATCCCACAGTCTCTCCGCTGGGTTTGCTTCTCTGACGTTATCAGTTTTGGACTCACCCTGATGCTGCCCCTCCCTACCCCCACCACTTGGCCTTAAAGATCTCAAGGAAACTGCCCTCTCTCTGGCCCCACGAGCTGACTGTACCGGCCATTCCTGAGCTGTGGAGGCTGCAATCCAGGCACAGGACACCAGCCCTTCCTCACCAGACACCACTGGAAGTAGTTTCTGGTTAAGAGGATGCAGGTCAACAGGGAGAGGAGAAGAGGAGGAAATCCTATTTGTTGAGCACCTACTGTGCACCAGGCAATGGACCGGGCTCATTACACACATTTTCCCTAATGCCATGGCAACATCATTAGGGAGTAAAAAGATCTAAAAAAAAAGAAGAAGGAAAAGAAAGAACAGGAAAGAAGCTTCCTGATAAGCACAGGCATCAGGGCCGAGTGAGCATCTCCCATCCTGGTCTCCTGCCTTCCCCATACAGGCCCTGGCTTTGACGCTGTGTCCAGAAATCTCCCACTGTCTCTGGGGTGCCAGGACAGACACCAGAGCTCTCCCAGATCCAGGCTGCCTGGCTGCGCGAGGAGACTCTAGTGACGGTGGTTCCAAGTCCTTTGTGTTCTTTTTCTCGAGTGCTCCCTGCTCCCCAGGGAAGGCTGCGGGAGCAAACAGAGAAGTCCCGCCTGGGTTCCACCCTCACTAAAATTACAGACCCTCCTGGGGACTCAAGTACCCAAGCCCGGGAGTGCTGGAGCCAGGACCAAAATGCTGTGGCAGGAAGAGCCTGTTACTAAGGCTGCTGAGATCAGGCCTGTTTCCAGCGGGAGGGGAACTGTGGGTCTGTTTCAGATGGAAAAGGGCTACATTGATAAGCAGCAATGCAGGTCCTTTCTGGAAATTGCTCACACTGGTAAAAAAAAAAAAAAAAAAAGTCCAGGATAAGAATGATAATAATAACAGTACCACCTTGACCTTTTAGCTGCATGGAGGAAATCACCCTTCAGCAGCGATTCGTTTTTTTCAGCCTTTCATATTTTTTAGTCACAGGGACAAAGAAAGCAATGTACCCTACCCTTTAATTCACTGTTTTCTGCTTCTGGTTTCTATTTCCTGGTAAATTAATTAGGTGCAGTTTACAGACTAATCTTACTTTTCTGGTTCCTGTGGGCCCTCTTTTCAAAAGCTTCTTAACTGTTCTCCTACCCCCCTCTCCAAATTTCTAACCCAGCTTTCCCAAAAAGGGCTTATAGAAATGTTGTTGAGCTAGAGTGAGGTGTCTTGCACACAGTAGGTGCTCAATAAATGCTGAATTGGATTAAATTACAGCATTGGTAGTCCCTTAGCTTGATTTTAGCCCAATGGAAAATTACAGCATGGTTAGTCCCGATTTATGATGTATTCAGTTTGTGAGGAACTGCACTGACGACCATCCATTTTTTTTTGTACATTGTGTCATGAGTAACATGTACTACGTACAGTGTTGCAGCATGTAAGTTGTCGATGTTGTCATTCTCAGCTACTCATTGAGATGTTGTCATTCTCAGACAGTCACCGGCAGATGTTTATATGTAATGTTTCCAACCCCCAAAGACACATAAAGATGAGATTTATAAAGATATTGATAATAAAAGGCAATAATAATGAAAACTACAAAAAAAAAAAAAAAGAATGAGAGAGAGAAAGAAATTCTGCTCATGTCAGAACCACCTTATGATGGAGTCATTGCAATGGAACCCCGTCATAAGTAGGGGACTACCTGTATCTGGGGAAATGCAGCTGACCACACCTTGCCTCCCCAATCTGATCTACTGTCTCCCACCTTCACTGCTCAAGACATATAATTGAGGATCCAGCTCCTATCCATATCCTCGAAGGAGTTCTCAGGGGGAAGAAAGGGCTCTTTCTCAGGAAGTGCTGTGCTGGAGAGGAAGCTCAGAGTCCAGGCAGCCTGTGTCAGTAATCAGCCAGCATCTGTCAACACGCTGCCTTCAGATCAAACAGAAGGGACCTTCCGTTGGGGACCATCCTGGCAAGCCCACTGTGCAAGAAGGGAGTCATACACCATCAAAGTGGGTGCAGGGGGTAAGCACACTACCCAAATCCTCTGAAATCACAAAATTATTTGTGACCTGAGATTATCATTGCTTTGTCTTTTTTTTTGTCTTTTTCTCCCTTTTGTAAACAAGCTCTCTGCTCTTGGTACTATTCCCTAACCACAGCAGCCCCTAGTGGCAGCAAGCTGGATCACAGGACTGCTATAGAATCCCAGGAGAAAGGGCTTGTTCTAAATGTGTCTGCATCATGTGATCTCCAGCACCATTTCTATCATCAAGACCGTATTTTCCAACTACCAATCGTTCTTTGTTTCCAACTTTCACATTCCAATCACAAGTAATTACCAATGCATCCTCATTGCATGTTTCATCAATTTCAGACTGCAGAAGTTGGTAAAAATCTTCAATTTCTTCATCTTTGGCCTTAGTGGTTGGTGCTTAAATTTGAATAATACTCGTATTAACTGGTCTTCCTTGTAGGCATATGGATATTATCCTATCACTGATAGCGTTGTACTACAGGATAGATCTTGAAATGTTCTTTTTGACGATGAATGCAAATCCATTCCTCTTCAAGTTGTCGTTCCCAGCATAGTAGACCCTCATATGATTGTCCGATTCAGAATGGCCAATACCAGTTCGTGTTCCACTGCTATTCTTAAGGTTTTCACTGGCTAATTCTTTTCAGAAGTAGACTGCCGGTTCCTTCTTCCTAGTCTGTGTTAGTCTGGAAGCTCAGCTGAAGCCTGTCCTCCACAGGCGAACCTGCTGGTATCTGAATACCGGTGGCATAGCTTCCAGCATCACAGCAACATGCAAGCCCCCACAGTATGAAAAAGTGACAGACATGACTTCTTCATTGCAAATACCTTTTCTTCACCAACATAAACAATGACTCTACATATCAACCTCGCCAGATGGAATACACAGGAATCAAATAGACTACATCTGTGAAAAGAGACAATGGAAAAGCTCAAGAACAACACCAGGGGGCAACTGCAGAACAGACAATGAATAGCTCATATACAAGTCCAAGTTGAAACTGAAGAAAATTAGAACAAGTCCATGAGAACCAAAGTATGACCTTGAGTATATCTCACCTGAATTCAGAGACTATCTCGAGAATGGATTTGATGCGTTGGACACTAATGACTGAAGACCAGATGAGTTGTGGAATGACATCAAGGATATCATACATGAAGAAAGCAAGATGTCATTAAAAAGACCAAAATGGATGTCAGAAGAGACTCTGAAAAGTGTTCTTGAACATTGAGTAGCTAAAGCAAAAGGAAGAAATGATGAAGTAAAAGAACTGAACAGAAGATTTCAAAGGGCGGCTCAAGAAGACAAAGTAAAGTATTATAATGACACGCGCAAAGAGCTAGAAACAGAAAAAACCAAAAGAGAAGAACACATTTCGCAAGCTGAAAGAACTGAAGAAAAAAATCAAACCTCAAGTTCCAATAGTGAAGGATTCTATGGGGGAAATATTAAACAACGCAGGAAGCATCAAGAGAAGATGGAAGGAATACACAGAGTCATTACACCAAAATGTTCAACCATTTCAAGAGGTAGCATACGATCAGGAACCGATGGTTCTGAAGGAAGAAGTCCAAGCTGCTCTGAAGGCGCTGGCGGAAAAGTGAGACTCCAGGAATTGACGGAATACCAACTGAGATGTTTCAATAAATGGATGCAGTGCTGGAAGTGCTCACTCATCTATGCCAAGAAATTTGGAAGACAGCTACCTGGTCAATCAACTGGAAGAGATCCGTATTTATGTTTATTCCCAAGAAAGGTGATCCAGGCCCCAGATAAGTAAAGCGTTACTGAAAAAGAACAAAGTGGGAAGCCTCACACTACCTGATTTTAGAACCTGTTATACTGCCATGGTAGTCAAAACAGCCTGTTACTGGTACAACAACAGATACATAGACCAGTGGAACGGAATTGAGAATCCAGATGGAAATTCGACCACTTATTAGCAGCTGATGTTTGACAAAGTCCCAGAGTCTGTTAATTGGGGAAAAGACAGTCTCTTTAACAAATGGTGCTGGCATAACTGGATATCTACCTGCAAAAAAAAAAAAAAAAAATGGAACAAGACCCATACCCCACACCATGCACAAAAACTAACTCAAAATGGATCAAAGACCTAAATACAAAATCTAAAATGAGAACGATCATGGAAGAAAAAATAGGGACAATGCTAGGAGCCCTAATACATGGCATAAACAGTATACAAAACATTACTAACAACGCACAAACACCAGAAGAGAAACTAGATAACTGGGAGCTCCTAAAAATCAAACGCCTATGCTCATTCAAAGCCTTCACCAAAAGAGTAAAAAGACTACCTACAGACTGGGAAAAAGGTTTTGGCTATGACAAATCTGATCAGCATCTAATCTCTAAAATCTATAAGCTACTCCAAAACCTCAACAACGAAAAGACAAATAATCCAATTAGAATATGGGCAAAGGATATGAATAGGCAGTTTACCAAAGAAGACATTCAGGCGACGAACAGACACATGAGGAAATGCTCAGAATCATTAGCTATTAGAGAAATGCAAATCAAAACTACAATGAGATTCCATCTCACCCCAACAAGGTTGGCATTAATGCAAAAAACACAAAATAATAAATGTTGGAGAGGTTGTGAAGAGACTGGAACACTTATACATTGCTGGAGGAAATGTAAAATGGTACAACCACTTTGGAAATTGATTTGGTGCTTCCTTAAAAAGCTAGAAATAGAATGACCATATGATTCAGCAATCCCACTCCTTGGAATATATCCTAGAGAAATAAGAGCCCTCACATGAATAGATACATGAACACCCATGTTCATTGCAGCACTGTTTACAATAGCAAAAAGATGGAAACAACCTAGGTGCCCATCAACAGATGAATGGATAAACAAATTATGGTATATTCACACAATGGAATACTATGCAGTGATAAAGAACAATGATGAATCTGTGAAACATCTCAGAACATGGATAAATCTGGAAGGCATTATGCTGAGCGAAATTAGTTAGTCGCAAAAAGGACAAACATTGTATGAGACCACTATTATAAGAACTCAAGAAAAGGTTTAAACACAGAAGAAAACATTCTTTGATGGTTATGAGGGTGGGCAGCGAGGGAGAGGGGTATTCACTAATTAGATAGTAGGCAAGAATTATTTTGGGTAAGGGGAAGGACAACACACAATTTAGGGGAAGTCAGCACAGCTGGCCTAAACCAAAAGCTAAGAAGTTTCCTGAATACAACCAAACACTTTGAGGGACAGAGAAGCAGGGGCAGGGGCCTGGGGACCATGTTTCAGGGGAGATCTAGGTCAATTGGCATAACGAAGTTTACTAAGAAAACGTTCTGCATCTCACTTTGGTGAGTGGTATCTGGGGTCTTAAAAGCTAACGAGCAGCCATCTCATATGCAACAATTGGTCCCAACCCACCTGGAGCAAAGGAGGAAGAAGAACACTGAGGACGTAAGGAAAACATGAGCCCAATAGACAGAAAGTGCCCCGAAAACCGGAGGCTCCATCAGCCAGAGACCAGAAGAACCAGGTGGTGCCCAGCTACCACCAGTGACTGCCCTGACAGAGAACACAACAGAGAGTCCCTGATGTAACAGGAGAAAAGAGGGGTGCAGAATTCAAGTTCTAGTAAAAAGACCAGACTTGATGGTCTGACTGAGATTGTAGGGACCCCAGAGGACATGGACCCTGAACTCTGTTAGCCCAAAACTAAAACCATTCCTGAAGCCAGCTCTTCAAAGATTAGACTGGTCAATAAGACATAAAATGATACTGGTGAGGAGTGTGCTTCTTAGCTCAAGTAGACACATGAGACTAAAGACGAGAAGGTAGAGGGGGACAGGAGCTGGATGAATGGACACAGGAAATACAAGGTGGAGAGGAGGAGTGTGCTGTCACATTATAGGGGGAGCAAGTAGGGTCACATAACCATGTGTGTATAAGCTTTTGTATGAGAAACTGATGTGAACAGCAAACTTTCACTTAAAGCATAATAATAAAAAAAAAAAAGAAAGAAAGAAAGGTGATCCAACCGAATACTGAAATTATGGAACAATATCATTAATATCACATGCACATAAAAATTTTGCTGAAAATCATTCAAAAGGGGCTGTAGTCGTGTATTGACGGGGGACTGCCAGAAATTCAGGCTAGGTGCAGAAGAGGACGTGGAGCCAGGGATATCATTGCTGATGTCGGATGGATCCTGGCTGAAAGCAGAGAATACAAGAAGGGTGTTTACCTGTGTTTTATTGACTACAGAAAGGCATTCTCTGTGTGGATCATAACAAACTATGAATAACATTGCAAAGAATGGGAATTCCAGAACACTTAATTGTGCTCAGGAGGAACCTGTACACAGATCAAGCGGTAGTCGTTTGGACAGAACAAGGGTATCTTGCATGGTTTAAAATCAGGAAAGGTGTGTGTCATGGTTGTATCCTTTCACCATACCTATTCAGTCTGTATGCTGAGCAAATAATATGAGAAGCTGGACTATATGAAGAACAGAGCAACAGGACTGGTGGAAGATGCATTAACAACCTGCATTATGCAGATGACACGACCTTGCCTGCTGAAAGCGAAGAGGGCTTGAAACACTTACTGATGAAGATCAAAGATCACAGCCTTCAGTATGGATTGTACCTCAACATAAAGAAAACAGAAATCCTCACAACTGGACCAATAAGCAACATCATGATAAACTGAGAAAAGATTGAAGTTGCCAACGATTTCATTTTACTTGAATCCATAATCAACACCCATGGAAGCAGCAGTCAAGAGATCAAAAGATGCATTGTATTGGGCAAATCTGCTGCAAAAGACGTCTTTAAAGTGTTGAAAAGCAAAGATGTCACCTTTAGGCTAAGGTGCGCCTGACCCAAGCCGTGGTGTTTTCAATCACCTCATATGCATGTGAAATCTGGACAATGAATAAGGAAGACCGAAGAAGAATTGATGCCTTTGAATGGTGGTGTTGGGGAAGGATATGGACTATACCACGGACTGCCAGAAGAAGGAAGGAATCTGTCTTGGAAGAAGTACAACCAGAATGCTTCTTAGAAGCAAGGATGGCGAGGCTACATCTTACCTAGTTCGGACATGTTGTCAGGAGGGATCAGTCCCTGGAGAAGGACATCATGCTTGGTAAAGTACAGGGTCAGTGAGGAAGAGGAACACCCTCAACAGATGGCCTGACACAGTGGCTGCCACAATGGGCTCCAGCATAACAAGGATTGTAAGGACGGCACGGGACCAGGCAATGTTTCCTTCTGTTGTCGCTATGGGTCGTAACCAGCTCGATGGCACCTAACAACAACAACAAGATATGTCTCTAGGTAGTGTGAGTGATTAACGCACTTGGCTGCTAACCAAAACATTGGAGGTTCAAGTCCACCCAAAGGTGCCTCAGAAGAAAGGCCTGGTAACCTATTTCCGAAAAATCAGCCATTGAAAACCTTTTGGAGCACAGTTCTACTCTGGTGAACATGGAGTCGCCACAGTTGGAACTGACTCGACGGTGATTGTTTTTTGTTTCTTGGTTATATATGTCTTCAGATGTTGATAGAAGCATGTGGAAACCCCACCCCCACCCCACCAACCAGTCCCTCAGGACTGGTTGATCTAATTTTGACTTCTTAGGGGCCGAGGGTATCCTTCTGGTTTTTCAACTCACATAAATGCACACAAATGAATGCTGAAACTGACACTGTAGGGGGTGGGAGGAAGCAACCCAGGTTAGGGAGCCCCTGGGGTGGGGGTGGGGTCAGAGTAGGAGAAAGCTGAGGAGAGGGGATGACCTCTCAGCAAATCCCAGTGTCACTGGTCCAGCACACGCCCGGTGAAACTGGGCCCCAGCTCTGACTTGGTCTTTGGTCAAAAGAATCAGCTACCCAAGAGTGACCAGTCAGCAGGCCAGGCCTCATCCAGGGGCTCACAAGCTCTGCTTTGACCCTGACACCGTCAGAAGCAGCTGCCACCAGCCCAGGTGAGAAAAACTTGATGGCACCCTGGAGAGGAGCCCTCTATTGGCTGCTACTTGGAAGCTCTGTGGGGCAGTTCTACTCTGGTCTATGGGGTCACTATGAGTTGGAATCAGCTTAACGGCAACAGGTTTGGTTTTCTTGGGTTAGAGCCCTTTAAGTGGTCTTGGACATTGTATGGCATGCTTCCCAGCTGTTTCAAGAATGGATGTCAGAAGGAAGAGGCGGGCACACTGGACACTCAGGAGACAAGAAGACTCTCCCAAGCATTTAAGCAGCCTCTTGGCCTGCCCTCCTCCTTCCTGTCAACCTGAATGTCATCCTTCTTCACAGCTGACCTTTGGGTGGTGCTCACTCAGGTCCCAAAACGTGGCACACATTAGCGGCTTCCACCCCCTCTTCAGCAGGCTGCATCGTGGCTTCTGCCACGTCCAGGTCATTGAACCAACTCTGGCAAAGCTCAGTGTCCTCTTGACAGCCAGTCCACTCCCCCTTCCCAGGCCTTCCTGCACTTATCTCCTTCTTGTTGAGCTGTTCTCCTCATGAAGCTCCTGAAGCATGGCTTCTTCTTGCGTGTCCTCAGCTTCTCTGCTGTTCCCTCACTGACCCTCAAGCCAACCCCCTTTAGGAGTTGATGCTCTCTATGGTTCTGTGCTGAATATCTGCCCTTTGTGCCAGCCCAGCACCCGCTTCCTCTTTGTTAATTCATTCCACAACTTTTTTTGTGTGCGTGTGCCTACCATGTACCAGACATTCTTCTAGCCAATGAATATAAAAGACAAAAGTCCTTCTAGTGTAGGAGTTGGCAAGCTTTTTCTGTAAAGGGCCAGATAGTAAGTAATTTAGGCTGTGCAAGCCATATGGTCTCTATCCCAATCACTCAACTCCATGCCAGTAGCTCTAAAGCAGCCATAGACAATATATAAACAAATAGGCATGGCTGTGTTTCAATAAAACTTTATTTACAAAAACAGGTTTTGAAGGGGATTTGTCCTGCCGATACCTGTTCCAGTGGACTAACAGCACCTCCAATTTTCCTTTGGATAGCCATTACTTTTCTACTCTAAGTCCTCATTGTTTGGGCCTAAGGGTGGTCATGTGACCCAAGCTTGGACAAAGTCAAGTGATAGGCTCAGGGGTGGGCACAAGGTCCCCTGGGCCAGTGAGAATCAGCCTTGGGTCTTTTGCTATAACTGTTGGGAAAGAGACATTCTCTTTCTGCTGGGATTTCTAAGCTGATAGAATAAAGCCTGGTGGCCATCTGCACCACAACCCTGGAAGAACATGCCTGAGAATGAAGCCATCCTAGAGGAAAGCAGATGGGGAACCCTCACGGCATCTTTGGAGCACCTGAATTCAACTAGGCAATCACACCTGCAGTCATACGTATATCCTGTACCTTTCAGCTACACTCCATTTTTTTTTTTCCTTAAACAAATTGGCTTGGATTTTCGTCACTTGTAACCAGAGTCCCAGCCAATACAAAACCCAAACCCGTTTCTAGAACCCCCTTTCTCCTTACTCTACATACATGGTTAATTAGCTGCATCATTTTTCCCTAACTACTAAACGGAAACCCTGGTGGTGTAGTGGCTAAGTGCTACGGCTGCTGACCAAAGGGTCAGCAGTTCAAATCTGCCAGGCGCTCCTTGGAAACTCTATAGAGCAGTTCTACTCTGCCCTATAGGGTCGCTATGAGTCAGAATTGACTCGACAGCAATGGGTTTGGTTTGGTTTGATTTGGTTAGGCACTAAACAGAGCCCTGGTGGTGCAGTGCTTAAGAGCTCGACTACTAACTAAAAAGTAGACAGTTCGAATCCACCAGTTGCTCCTTGCAAACACTGTGGGGCAGTTCCACTCTGTCCTATAGGGTTGCTACGACCCTCGAGGGCAACGGATATTTTTAGATAGTAAGCAGTAGGTCAAGGGGTATGATTTTTTTTAATTCCCCCACAGTTCCCAGCACATTCCTTATTACAGATTTTCTCAACCTTGGATACACATTAGAATCACCAGGGAAATTAAAAAAATTAAAAAAAAAAAAAGATGCCTGGTCCCACAAACAGAGATAGGAATTTAATTGATCTGGCGTGACCCCAGACATCACTATATTTAAAATATTCCCAGGTGATTCTCATGCACAGCCATGGTTGAGAACCAGTGGTTTAGTATGTCAAAGGTACTCAGAAAATGGTTGATGGATGCTTGATTGATTGCCCTGAGTCCATATGTAGGTCCAAACTTCATAATTAATTACCTCCAGTTTATTTGGCTACCATAACAAGGCGCTTACCCTAGCAGACTTAATAAATATTACTTGGGGATGAAGATGATAATATTGTTGATGATGACAGTGATGATGGCGATGATGATAAAAATCTGAAACAAATTCCCCCCGTGTTTTCTAGTCTCAGCACCCAGCCACAGTTGCCCAATAAGAAATCAGGTCAGCCCCAGTTGGATCTCTGCAAGTCCTCTTCTTCCCTAACACGTGCCTCTTGCCTTCCGAGTCACTTTGTATGAGGCTCTTTGCGAGACGACAGGCTTCTTGCATCAGTGGAACAGACTCACTGGGAGTAACCCAGTTCTCCCTCATCCCCAAGGCCATGGTTTATAAAAAGAGAGTTAATTTGTGATTCGGAGGAACTTTTGGACACATCTAAGTTCATTTCTTAATGAGGTCTGGCTCTCAGGGAATGGACAGGGACTGAGCCTTTTAGTTTATGACCTAAAATGTTCTTGTTGTTTAAAGACCTTTGCTAATGAGGGGAGAGTCATGGCCCCATCCCCTCATGAAGTAATGAGCTTAGCTCTGTTCGGTGCTTGGGGCCTACCCTTAATCTCACTAGCATCTTGCAAATGGCCCCAGAAGGTTCATTGATGGTAAGAGAGTGTGGAGGAGGGCTCCATCACACAACTGCTGAAGTGGAGACACTGAAGGGGCCCCACAGTTCAGGACCCTGGGCTGTTCCTGCCATTTTATGGCAGAGTTGATTTCAGTAAGGACTTATCTTGGTTAGAAGACTAATGAGGCCTAAGATCCTAAAATTGGGCATGTTTTTTCTTCTCCTTTAGCTCAACTTCCATGTAAAGCCAAAAGAAGCCAGAACATGTCTGAACAGATCCAAAACAGAGGGCCCTGGACATTTCTTATTTGGGGACTGTGTGGAGAGCGTGTCAAGTGTCAGAGTAGAATGGTGGGTAGGAGTGCAGCTTCGGAGTCAGGCTGCCTTGTTCAAGCCCCACTCTGACCTTTGGCAATCTGCTTCATCTCTTCAAGGCTTCAGTTTCTGTATTTGTGAAACAGGGCGATCGTTAGTAAGATCACAGCATGCCCTGGGCCAGGGCAGAGGGAAATTGTGGGAACTGCGGCCCTGAGGCCATTGTATGATCGTGATGTTGACCCACATCCTTGCTCCTTTCAGCCTGGATTCTGTTTAACTGCTGCTCATTTAGGGAATCAGCTTCTCATCTCATTGTTCCTTGGAGAGTAGTAAGAATTTATTTGCCCCCACTGCACAGAACAGACCACTGTATCCCTCGGGATCCAGCCAGAAAAGCAAAAATCACTCCAGATCCTCCAAACTGAAGGTCATACAGGGAATGGAGGACAGAGGCAATGCAGGAGCCGGGAAGCCACAGGGGGACAGTGAGGCTGCCCGGGGGTTGGCAGGAGGTCACTGCCACCTGACGTGTGGAGGACAATGACAGGAGATGGCACTGCAAGTCCAGAGCCCAGCCTTTAGGTAGGAGCTCAAATCATGCCAGAGCCCACCTAGGAGGACCTGGATAATGGAGGGAGGGACTGTCCGGTGGAAGCTAAGCCATGGGGAAGACACGGCCACTGCCAGAGACACCACAATAAGGGGAGAGAGATGGGAAGAAATACCCTGGCTTTTCCTCCTCTTATCCTCCAGTCCTCTACCAGTGCCCACCATTGCTCAAACCCACCCAAGGAGCAAGGGAGTCTGGGAAATGACCCTGAGTGGGTAAAGAATGCTGAGAATGGATCTGAGAGAAGACAGGCAGTAGTCCACAAGCACAGCCTCCTTCCCCACTTCCTAAGGCACATGTGTCCCCTGGAACCAGTGCAGAATCCTGCCTCTTTGGGTGAATTAAAATGCAAAAGAGCATTTCTTACCTGGGAAGCCTCAGAAGACACTGGATAAACCCAGTTAGAAGGAGCCCAGAGCTACACCACATACCCATGGCTGTCCTGTTGGGATATGGAATACTACAGACAGCAGGAGGGAAAGGCTGCTGGGAGCTAGGGACTCAGATTTGCTTGTTTTCTTTACTTGCCAGTGCCTCAGTTCTTTTTATTGTTAATCCGAGATTTTCCTCTCATATTCTCCACACATCTTAGAAGATTTATTTCTACCAAATCTGTAGGCTTCAAGGGGCGGATCCATGTTTTCTGACTTTTTGAACAAAAGGAGAACTATAATTTGTGATCAATAGTAAAGCACAACTTTCTGAGTTAAGAGCCTCACGAGTTTGCTGCCTCCTTGGCAATGTGGAGACTCGAGACAGGGTTTGCTGAACTCAGCACAGCCTGGGTGACATAGTGGTAAAGCAATGAAGAAAGACAATGGCCTTTGCCACACTGGGCCAAGATTTCAGGACTTTGTGCCACTGCTCTCCCTTACCCTCCTCCAACCCCGTCTAGGTGAAAATGGCAGGTTTCTCCTCAGCCAATGGGCAAATGCATAACAGGTAAGCAAATAAAATGCTTAGTTTGTGAGCAGGGGTAAATCTTCCATTTTTGTTCAAAATTCAGAAGCTGGATTCGTCCAGCAGAAGCTGGAGAGGAACAGCCACTGCTGGAGATGTCGAGCATGCAGAGATATCCGGGGAGAAATTCTCTGGCATTTCCCCTCCTCCTACACTGCAATTCTGGAAGAAGAACGGAAATGAAGACTTTAAAGCCACACACTTTCAGAGCCGAAGACCAGCCTTCTATCAAATTTCCCCTCCTTTGAGCTCTCTTTACCCTGTGCCCATACACACAGAATCCCTGATGCTGCTAGTTTATGGCCGGTGCTGGAAGGCTTACTGTCCTTCCATCGCATTGCTGACTGGCCCTATTCCTTTCACCGAGCCAAAGCTACCCCCTGACATCCAGACTGAGAAAGGCTTGCTCTGCTCCCTTCCTGACAACACTTCGTAGACTTCCTCCATCCTCAGGTCTCTTCTTAACCTTCTTTCCTCCCAACTAAATACCCCCAAACCCATTGCCGTTGTGTCGAATTTGACTCATAGAAACCCAATAGGACAGAGTAGAACCGCCCCATAGAGTTTCCAAGGATCGGATGGTGGATTCAAACTTTTAGTTAGCAGGCGAGCTCTTAACCACTGGACCACCAGGGCTCTAAATACCCTCAGTTCATCTTATAACATGGACTCCATATTCAGCTTTGGTTTTATACATCTGTCTGCTAAATGTCTAAACAAAGGTTTATCCAAAATTTGCCACAATACATTAACTAACATTCTTTGGGAAAGAGGAGGAGTGGTTTCATGGCCAAATAGGTTTTAGAAGCACTGGGTTATAAGGATTGTTGGTCACTGTCCGTGCCCACCTATATTTCATTGTCCTTCCCACTTTCAGCGCTTGCAGGCCCTGTTCCCACTGCCAGCACCTGCATTTCTTTGCCTCAGGGCTTTGGCTAGAGCTTCAAGGACTCAGCACTCCCTAGGCAACCGTCTACCAAGACCTACAGGAGCTGGTATGTACTACCTAGCTCTCTCACCCTGCCCCTTGGGTAGAATGACAATGGGGCCCGTGTTCTAACTGCCAAAGATCCTCAGCAGGATTGGGCTTCAGTGTACAGTGCTTACTATTTTGATGCAGTTTCTGTCAAGTCAACTCCAACTCATGGTGACCCCATATGTGTCAGAGTACAACTGTACTCCATAGGGTTTCCATGGCTGATTTTTTCCAAAGTGGGTCACCAACCTTTCTTCTGAGGTCCCTCTGGGTGGATCCAACCCTCCAACCTTTTGGTTAGCAGCCAAGTGCGTTAACCGTTTTCACCACCCAGGGACTCCTCATACCCACTAAAAATAGAATGAAAATCCCGAGTGCTGGTGAGGAGGTGGAGCTGGTTTGATAACACACCCTTTATTGGCTGCCTTCCTTTCTCTTTCACACTTCCATTCCACACCTCCCAGGAGACAGGAATCTTTGTCTCAGCAAATGCTTCTCGTGGAACCCAAACTAAGACACAAGCCAACTTGCACTGAAAATCTCCAAGCAAGGCTTCTGATTTGAAGCCTTTCCCAAATTTATTTCTCCATGAAACCCTTTCCTCACAGCTCATTTTGAGGGGCTAGGGCTCTTTGGGAAGCACTGATCTAATTACTGGGGAGGACCCAAACCTATCACAGAGCTGTTGAGATGGAAGAAGTCAAGGATGGGACGGATGATCAGTGTATGAGGCAGCAAAGATGTTGACTGGGGAATATTTGACCACTTAGAAATACCTGGAGTTAGAGCTCCTCAGTGACAGAGTATTCTCAGAGGTGGAATTGCTGGGAAGTGGCTAACAGGGGCATTTATTGGGTTTATCTGCTATTATGGGGCCTGCTTTGAATTTCAGTTCTCACAGTTCAAGTGTAGCACAGGGATTAGGCTAATTCCTAGAGAATTCACACTTCACACACAAACACAAAAATTATATTTTAGCTGCTTATGAGGGAACTAACCCTCCTGCTCTGCATCTAGCTGTGAGGAGATGGGCCAGTATCCTCAAGCTGGTGGACTGAGAGACAGTCACCCCAGGATTGCACAATTATTTCGGAAAATTCAGCATTCCACATTCAAGATGAGTGGAAAATGGCTGGGGACTTTTTTCAACAACTTGGCTTGAGCAGGATTGATTCCAGGACTGAGAAATATTCAAGCAACATGGAGCCTGCAGCATTAAAAAATGGAATCATTTTATGGTTGGAAAATCTAAGGTGTGCCTTGCCATCAAATCACGGGCATTTAATAAAGTCGCTTGAGAATGTCGAAGCAGTGAGGAGGGAAACCAGCCATGAAACTTATCTTAGTCATCCAGTGCTTCTATAACAGAAATACTACAAGTGGATGGCTTTAACAAACAAATTTATGTTCTCACAGTTTAGGAGGCTAGAAGTCTGAATTCAGGGTGCTGGCTCTAGAGAAAGGCTTTCTCTCTTTGTGGGCTCTGGAGAAGGTCCTTGTCTCTTTCAACTTCTGTTCATGGGCGATCTTTATGTGGCTTGGCTTCTCTCTTCCCCTATCTTTGCTTACTAGCTTACACTGAATCTCTTTTACATCTCTGAAGAGATTGACTCAAGATGCACCCTACACTAATCCTGTCTCATTCAATAACAAAGACTATCCATCCCCTGGGATTTTAACCACAGGCATTGTTGTTGTTGTTAGGTGCCCTCCAGTCTGTTCTGACTCATAGTAACCTCATGTACAACAGAACAAAGCACTACCTGCTCCTGTGCCATTCTCACAATGACTGCTATACTTGAGCCATAGTTGTAGCCACTGTGTCAATCCATCTCGTTGAGGCCTTCCTCTTTTTTGCTGACCCTCTACTTTACCAAGCATGATGTCCTTCTCCAGGGACTGATCCCTCCTGATAACATGTGCAAAGTATGAAGTCTCGCCATCCTTCCTCCTGAGGAGAATTCTGGCTGTACTTCTTCAGAGACAGATTTGTTCCTTCTTCTGGCAGTCCGTGGTGTATTAAATATTCTTTGCCAACACCACAATTCAGTCTTCAATTCTTCTGCAGTCTTCCTTATTTGTTGTCCACCATTCACATGCATATGAGGTGATTGATTGAAAATACCAGGGCTTGGGTCAGGCGCTTGCTTTTTAACACCTTAAAGAGGTTTGTTTTTGCAGCAAATTTGCCTATGCAATACATCTTTTGATTCCTTGACTGCTGCTTCCGTGAGTGTTGATTGAAGATTCAAGGAAAATGAAACCCTTGACATTTTCAATCTTAATTTATGATGATGTTGCTTATTGGTCTAGTTGTGAGGATTTTTTTTTTTTTTTTTATGTTGAAGTGCAATCCATATTGAAGTCTGTAGTCTTTGATCTTCATCATTAGGTGCTTCAAGTCCTCTTCACTTTCAACAAGCAAGGTTGTGTCACCTGCACATCACGGGTTGTTAATGAGTCTTCCCCCAACCCCGAAGCCCCATTCTTCTTCATATAGTCCAGATTCTTGGATTATTTGCTCAGCATACAGATTGAAAAAGTATGGTAAAAAGATACAACCCTAATACAACCTTTCCTGATTTTAAACCACACAGTATCCCCTTGTTCTGTTCAAACAACTGCCTCTTGGTGTAAGTATAGGTTCCTTATGAGCATAATTAAGTGTTCTGGAATTCACATTCTTTGAAATGTTATCCATAATTTGTTATAATCCAGACAGTTGAATGCCTTTGCATAGTAAATAAAACATAGGTAAACATCTTTCTAGTATTCTCTGCTTTCAGCCAGGCTCCATCTGACATCAGCAATGATATCGTTTGTTCCTCGTCCTCTTCTGAATCTGCCTTAAACTTCTGGCAATTCCCTGTTGATGTACTGCTGCAACTACTTTTAAATGACCGTCTGCAAAATTTTATTTGTGTGTCATATTAATGATATCATTCAATAATTTCTGCATTCTGTTGGATCGCCTTTCTTTGAAATGGGCACAAATATGAATCTCTTCTAGTAGGTTGGCCAGGTAGCGGTCTTCCAAATTTCTTGACCTAGGCAAGTGAGCACCTCCAGCACTGCATTTATTGACATAGATCAGTTGGTATTCCGTCAATTCCTGGAGCCTTGTTTTTCTCCATTCCCTTCAGTGCAGCTTGGACTTCCTTCAGTACTCTTGGTTCTTGATTATTTGCTACCTCCTTAAATGATTGAAAGTCAACCAGTTCTTTTTGGTACAGTGACTCTGTGTATTCCTTCCATCTGCTTTTGAAACTTCCTGCCTAGTTCAGTGTTTTCCTCATAGCATTCTTCAGTATTACAACTAGAGGCTTGAATTTTTTCTTTATTTCTTTCAGCTTGAGAAATGCTGAGCATGTTCTTTCCTTTTGGTTTTCTAACTCCAGGACTTTGCACATTTCATTATAATATTTTGTCTTCTCATGTTGCCCATTGAAATCTTCTGTTCAGCTCTTTCACTTCATCATTTTTTTCTTTCGTTTTAGCTATTCTACATTCAAAAGCAACTTTCAGAGTCTCTTCTGACATCCACTTTGGTCTTTTCTTCCTTTCCTGTCTTTTTAATGGCTTTTTGCTTTCTTCATGTATAATCTCCTTGATGTCATTCCACAACTTATCTGGTCTTCAGTCATTAGTATTCAATGCATCAAATCTATTCTTGAGATGGTCTCTAAATTCAGGTGAGATATACAGGTCATATTTTGGCTCTTGTGGACTTGTTCTAATTTTCTTCAGCTTCAACTTGAATTTGCATATCAGCAATCAATAATCTGTTCTGCAGTCAGTCCCTGGCCTTGTTCTGACTGATGATCGTGACCTTCTCCATCGTCTCTTTCCAGAGATGTAGTCAATTTGATTCCTGTGTATTTCTTCTGGCCAGGTCCAAGTTTATAGCTGCTGTTATATTGTTGAAAAAGCTATTTTCAATGAAGAAATGGTTGGTCTTGCAAAGTTCTATCATGCAACCTCTGACATTGTTTCTGTCACCAAGGCCATATTTTCCAACTACTGATCCTTCTTTGTTTCCCAACTTTCACATTTCAATCACAAGTAATTATCAATGCATCTTGACTGCGTGTTTGATCAATTTCAGATGGCAGAAATTGGTAAAAAAATTCAATTTCCTCATCTTTGGCCTTAGTGGTAGGTGCATAAATTTGAATAATAGTTGTATTAATTGGTCTTCCTTGTAGGTATATGAATATTATCCTATCACCGACAGCCTTGTACTTCAGGGTTGATCTTTTAATATTCTTTTTGAAGATGAATGAAATGCCATTCCTCTTCAATTTAGCATTCCTGGTATAGTAGCTCGTATGATTCTCTGATTCGAAATGGCCAATACCAATCAATTTCCGCTCACCTATGCCTAGGTTTTTATGCCTAGGATATCGATTTTCTGAGGTCCATTTCATTTTTGATGACTACCAGTTTTCCTAGATTCATGCTTCATACATTCTATATTCTGATTATTAATGGATGTTTGCAGTGTTTCTTCTCATTTTGAATCATGCCACCTCAGCAAATGCAGGTCCCAAAAGCTTTACTTCATCCAGGTCATTAAGGTTGACTCTATTTTGAGGAGGCAGCCCTTCCTTAATCATATTTTGAGTGTCTTCCAACCTGAGGGGCTCATCTTCCGGCACTGAACCAGACAATGTTCTTCTGCTGTTCATAAGGTTTTCACCAGCTAGTTTTTTTCAGAAGTAGCCCACCACATCACCCTTCTTCCTAGCCTGTCCTAGTCTGGAAGCTCTGCTGAAACCTGTCTATCTTGGGTGACCCTGCTGGTATTTGAAATACTGGTGGTAATAGCTTCCAGGATCATAGCAACATGCAAGCCCCCACAGTAGACAAACTGACAGATGCATGAGGAACCACAGGCATGGAAGTTAGGTTTTACAACACATATTTTGGGGGGACACGATTCAATCCATAATACAACCTAAATTTTGGAATGGACTGAGACGTCATCTTGCTCCTAGAAGGACCTAGAATGTTCTGTCTAGGACCCCACCCCTCCCCACTGCCTCAGGAAAGATATGTAGTATTCCATACCCAACTCAGGGAGTGCTGTTTGAGTTGGCCCACTCAGAACCTTGGGCCTCAGTTGGACATTTGCTGTACAATTGGCATTTGGTGGCCTGCTATATAAGTGATGGAATAAAACGTTTAAAATATGAATGTTCCCAGCCTCTTCTGATTCCCCATCCACTAATGAGCATTCTGGCTGGTCTGTTCCTTACCCTCCAAGAAGGGCACTGCTTGACAGACCAGCTCTTTATACTCGGTAAAACAGAGTCTAGAAAAAAGTAGAGGGAGGGAAATATAAGAGTCATGTGAAGTGGGCTTGGAGGATGAAGTTTGTTTCAATGTGTTTTGGAAAAAGAAATGCAGAGTTACTACAGTGGATGGGCAAGAAAAGGAATGTGTTAAAAATGACTAGGGTCTTTATGTGACCTCCTTGATGTTCAAACAACGTAAATCAAGGACAAGCGTGCTTTGAAATTATTTTTGATTGGTAATTATTGGGGTTTCTTGACCTCAAAACCACCTCAGAACTGAGTTTTGTGGATCTTTTTTTTTTTTTGGCTTAAACTGCTAAAAAGATGTACATTCAGGACACTCCTGGCCAACATGGCACTGTAGACAGAGGCACTACACCATATCTCCACAGCAAAGAACCAAAAAACTAAGTGAAAACAGAGACAAACATCATCCCTGGAACCCAAAGGGTCAAATGAAGAAATAAAGAACTCAGCCAAACACTGAATGGAATAAGAAACTGACAGAGTGAGAGTGAGGAGAGATACACGCTGAGGTTCCTTATCAACTAATGCAACACGGATTCACCATCTTGGACTCCTGTCGGAGATCGACTGACAGCAAGCATGGGCAAGCAGCTTCACAGAGCTCCCAGCAGGAGACAGAGCACCTGGTAACCAGCAATGCATGCTTCGCCACCCCACATCCTCTCCCTCCTGCTCTACCTCTGAGCTTCCTGGCTGGCAGACAAAAATGAGGGAAAAATAGACAAATCCATGGAAAATACAGACAAAAAATAAAATAATTCAGGAACAAAATGCCAAATAAATTCACAACTAGAAATCATACAAAAACAACAATTATAAATCCAAAAGATTTCAGAAATGGAAAGTGTCATAGAAGGGCTGAGGAGCAGGTTTGAAATGATGGAAGACAGGATCAGTGAAACTGAAGACAAACATTTGAGGAAAAATCAGAAAAAAGAATGAAGAAAAATGAAGAAACTCTGAGAATTATGTGGGATACATCAAAAGCAAAAATTTACGGGTGATCAGAGTTGCAGACCAGGGATAGAAAACAGAAAACACAGAGAGGATCATTGACAAATTACTGACAGAAAACTTCCCTAATATCATGAATGATGAAAAGCTGACCATCCAAGAAGCTCAAAGAGCCCCATATAGGATAGACCCCAAAAGAAAAACACCAAGGCATATCATAATCACACTCACTAAAACCAAAGACCAAGAAAAAATCTTGTGAGCAGCTCAAGAAAAACAAAATGTCACATACAGAGGAGAAACAGTAAGACTAAGCTCTTATTATTTGGCAGAAACCATGCAGGCAAGAAGGCAATGGGACATTATATATAAAACCTTGAAAGGAAAACATCACCAAGCATGAATAACATATCCTGCAAAACTCATTCAAGTATGATAGTGAAATTAAGACATTTCCAGATAAACAGAAATTAAGGCAATATGTAAAAACCAAACCAAACCTACAAGAATTATTAAAGGGAGTCCTTCGGTCTGAGAACAAACTACATCAGACCATAGCTTGAATCTAGAACTCAAGACTGTACCAGCCAGATACCAATGTAGGAAATGAACTCTCAAGGACTATCCAAAACAAAAACAATTTCAACAGGGAACCAGAGAGGTTAATCTGTAAATGACAACAACGTCAGAACAATAAAAGAGGCAATAAGTGGTGTAGGTATAGAACTTTCCAATGGAGAGGAAGGCAAGGCAAGACCAAGTAATAATAGACTGGTTCAAACTTAGGAAGATAAGGGTAAATTTCAAGGTAACCACAAAAAAAGTTAACAAACCTACTTATCAAAATAAAGAAGAAAACATAAAGTTTCCATAAAAGCAAAAGAAATGAAAAAGAAATCCACAAACAAAAAGAACTCAGCACAGGAGAGTAAGAGGATCAAAGAAAACATTAGCACCACAAAAAAAGCACTACAAAATGACAGCAATAAACTCATACTTATCAATAATTACACTGAATGTAAATGGCCTAAATAAACCCAACAAGAGACAAAGAGTGACAGAATGGATTAAAATGATCCATCAATATGCTGTCTGCAAGAGATGCACCTTAGAAACAAAGATGTAAATTTACTGAAAATCAAATGATGGAAAAAAATACATCAAGCAAATAAATACCAAAAAAGAGCAGGAGTGGCAATACTAATCTCAGACAAAATAGACTTTAAAACAAAATCCACCATAAAAGACAAAGAAGAGCACTATATAATGATTAAAGGGATGATCCATCATGAAGATGTAATCATAATAAATTTACACACCCAGTTACAGGGCTCCAAAATACATAAAACAAACTCTAACAGCACTGAAAAGAGAAACTGACAGTTCCACAATAACAGTAGGAGATTTCAACAACCACTGTCAGTAAAGGACAGAAGATCTAGAAAGAAACTTAAAAAAGACACAGAAGAGTTAAAGTGCACAATCAGCCAACTTGACCTCATAGACATACATGGAACACTCCACCCAATAGCTGCAAAATACACATTCTTTTCCAACACACATGGAACCTTATCCAGAATAGATCACATCTTAGGCTACAGAGCAACCCTCGACAAAATGCAAAACATTGAGATAATACAAAGTATCTTCTCTGACCACAATGTCACCAAAGTAGAAATCAACAACAGGAAGAGTGAGGAAAAAAAATCAATTACATGGAAACCGAATAACACCCTACTTAAAAACCACTGGGTAATAGAAGAAATCAGAGATGGAATAAAAAGATTCCTAGAATCAAATGAAAATGAAAACTCATCATACCAAAACCTTTGGGACATAGCAAAGGCAGTCCTCAGAGGTCAATGTATAGCAATAAATGCACACATCAAAAAAGAAAGGGACAAAATCAAAACATTAGCTACACAACTTGAACAAATAGAAAGAGAACAGCAAAAGAAGCCCACAGCCACCAGAAGAAAGGAAATAATAAAGGCCAGAGCAGAAATAAATGAAATAGAATATAGAAAAAAATTGAAAGAATCAACAAAATCAAAAGTTAGTTATTTGAAAGGATCAACAAAATTGACAAACCACTGGCCAGGCTGACAAAAGAAAAACAGAAGAAGATGCAACTAACCCAAGTAACAAATGAAATGGGGGACGCTACAACAGACCCAACTGAAATAAAAAGGATCATAACAGAATATTAAGAAAAACTGTACTCCCACAAATTTGAAAACCTAGAGGAAATGGACAAATTTCTATACCTACCTAAATTAACACAAAAATGATGTTCAAAATCTGAACAGACTCATAACAAGAGAAGAGATTGAAAAGGTAATGATAATAATAATAAAAAAAAAACTCCCAACCAAAAAAAAAAGGCCCTAGCCCTGATGGCTTTACAAAACATTCAGAGAAGAGCTTACACCAGTACTTCTCAAACTATTTCAAAATATAGAAAAGGAAGTGATACTTTGCAGTTCAGTTTATGGGGCCAGCATAACCCTGATACCAAAACCAGGCAAAGAAAGCACAAAAAAGAAAATTACAGACCAATATCTCTCATGAATAAAGATGCAAAACTTCTAGCCAATAGAATTCAGCATCATATCAAAAAAATAATACACCACGACCAAGTAGGATTATACTGGGTATTCAAGGGTGTTCAACATTAGAAAATCAATCAATGTAATCCACCACATAAATAAAAAGAAAGAAAAGAATCACCTGATCATCTCAATTGATGCAGAAAGGGCATTCAACAAAGTCCAACACCCATTCCTGATAAAAACTTTCAACAAAATAGGTATAGAAGGGAAATTTCTCAACATAATAAAGGGCATATATGCAAAACCAATGGCCAACATCAATCGTTCTTAATGGAGAGAGGCTGAAAACGTTTCCCTTGAGAACAGGAACAAGACAAGGATGCCCTTTATCACCACTCCTATTTAACATTGTACTGAAAGTCCTAGATAGAGCAATAAGGCAAGAAACAGAAATAAAGAGCATCCAAATTGGTAGTGAAGAAGTTAAACTCTCCCTATTTGCAGATGAGATGGTACTATGCATAGAGAACCCAAAAGACTCCACGAGAAAACTACTGGAACTAATAGAAAGATTCAGCAGTGTAGCACGATACAAGATACATATGCAAAAATCCGTTGGATTCCTATACATCAATAAAGAGAGCAATGAAAAGGAAATCAGGAAAACAATACCATTAGCCCCTAAAAAAATAAAATACTTGGGAATAAATCTAACCAGGAATATAAAAGACCTATACAAAGAAAGGAAACCCTGGTGGCATAGTGGTTAAGTGCTATGGCTGCTGACCAAAGGGTCGGCAGTTCGAATCCGTCAGGCGCTCCTTGGAAACTCTATGGGGCAGTTCTACTCTGTCCTATAGGGTCGCTATGAGTCAGAATTGACTCGATGGCACTGGGTTTGGTTTTTTTGGTTATACAAAGAAAACTACAAAACACTACTGTAGGAAACTAAAAGAGATGTATGCAAATGGCAAAACACATGGATAGGTAGACTCAACATTGTGAAAATGGCAATTCTACCCAAAGTGATTTACAAATACATTCTAATTCCAATCCAAATACCAACAACATTCTTTGAAGAGATAGAAAAACTTATCATTAACTTTATATGGACAGGGAAGAAGTCCCGGATAAGTAAAGCACTATTGAAGAAGAATAAAGTAGGAGGACTTGCATTACCTGACCTCAGAACCTACTATACAGCTACAGTAGTCAAAACAGCCTAGTACTGGTACAACGGAAGATACATCAACTAATGGAACAGAAATAAGAACCCAGATGTAAATCCATCCACCTACAGTCACCTGATCTTCGCCAAGGGCTCAAAGTCCATCAAATGGGGAAAAGACAGTCTTTTTAACAAACAGTGCTGGCAAAACTGGATGTCCATCTGCAAAAAAAATGAAAAGGGACCCATACCTCACACCATACATAAAAGCTAACTCAAAATGGATCAAAGACCCAAATATAAAGCCAAAAACTATGAAGTTCATAGAAGAAAAAAATAGGATCAATGCTAGAGGCCCTAATACACAGCATTAACAGGATACAAGCCACAACCAACAATACACAAGTTCCAGAAGATAAGCTAGATAGCTGGGATCTTCTAAAAATTACACACTTATGCTCATCAAAAGACTTCATTAAGAGTTAAGAGAGAGTCTACAAACTGGGGAAAAAAATTTGGCTATTACAAATCAGACAAAGGTCTAATCTCTAAAATCTACAAGAAAACCCAACACCTCTACAACAAAAAGACAAATAATCCGATTAAAGAATGGGTAAAGGAAATGAACAGGCACTTCACCAAAGAAGACATTCAAGTGGCCAACACACACATGAGGAAATGTTCACAATCACTAGCCATTAGAGAAATGCAAATCAAAACCACAATGAGGTACCATCTCACCCCAGCATTATTGGCACAAATCAATGAAACAGGAAGTACCAAATGTTGGAGAGGTTTTGGGGAGATTGGAACTCTTTTGCACCCCTGTTGGAAATGCAAAATGATACAACCGTTTTGGAAAATAATATGGCACTTCCTTAGAAAGCTAGAAATATATAATCCAGCAATCCCACTCTTAGGAATATATCCTAGAGAAATAAGAGCCTTTACACGAATAGACATATGCATACCCATGTTCATTGCAGCGTTGTTGACAATCACAAAAAGATGGAAACAACCTAGATGCCCATCAACAGATTAATGGATAGACAACCTGTGGTACCTACCCACAATGCAGTATTACACAATGGTAAAGAACAATGATGAAATCTGTGAAGCATTTCCTAACGTGGATGAATCAGGAGGGCATTATGCTGAGCGAAAGAAGTCAATCACAAAAGGACAAATACTGTATGAGACCACTACTGTAAATACTCATGAAAAGGTTTACATACAAAAACAAACAATCTTTGATGGTTACAAAGGAGGGGAGGAGTGGGGATGGAAAAACACTTAATAGACAATAGATAAGTGGAAACTTTGGTGAAGGGTAAGATAGTACACAATACTAGGGAAGCCAGCACAACTTGTACAAGGTCATGGTAGCTCCACAGACACAGTCAAACTCCCAGAGGGACAGAATTGCTGGGCTGAGGGCTGTGGGGACCATGATCTTGGGGAATATCTAGCTCAATTGGCATAACATAGTTTATAAAGAATATGTTCTACATACTACTTTGGTCAGTAGCGTCTGGGGTCTTAAAAGTCTCTGAGCGGCCATCTATGATATTCCACTGGCCTCCCCTCTTTGGGAGCAAGGAAGAATGACGAAAACTAAAGATACATGGGAAAGATTAGTCCAAAGGACTAATGAACCACATCTACCACATCCTCCACCAGACTGAGTCCAGTACAACTAGATGGTGCCCAGCTACCACCACTGACTGCTCCGACAGGGATCATAACAGAGGGTCTTGGACAGAGCTCGAGAAAAATGTAGAACAAAATTCTAAATCAAAAAGAAAGACCAGACTTGCTGGCCTGATAGAGGCTGGAGAAACCCTGAGAGTATGGCCCCCGCACACCCTTTCAGCCCAGTAATGAGGTCACTCCTGAGGCTCACCCTTCAGCTGAAGATTTAACAGGCCCATGGAACAAAACAAGACTAAATGGACATACCAGCCCTGGGGCAGGGACTGGAAGGCAGGAGGGAACAGGAAAGCTGGCAATAAGGAACCTGGAGTTTGAGAAGGGGGAGTGCTGACATGCTGTGGTATTGTTAACCAATGTCACAGAACAATGTGCGTACTAACTCTGATGAGAAACTAGTTTGTTCTGTAAACCTCCATCTAAAGTACAATTAAAAAAAAGAGAGATGTACATTCAGACTCTGGGCCTTTAAACAAATTCACCCACCCACAAAAGGTGAGTGTTTTGTCCAATAAAAATGGATTTGAGAACCTTTAGCCCAGTTTACAGCAAATTGTCTTGGATCTTCTCTTTCCACCTGTCAACTCCAGTCTTTTCTTGAAGTCTCACTTTTTTAATAGTTCTTCTATTTTTGGTCATGCATTTCCTCCTGGAACGTGAGAAGAGAAGTTGGCTTCTCTGGTAATGCCCTTGCTATCTGTAGGAAACATTTTTTCCCTCTCTGGTTCTCCTCTATCCTAACCACCCAGGGTGAACATTAGCTCACCCTGACTCCAGACCCTGGACCAGCCCAGGGTGGTCAGCTGGGTTTGCTGTGTACCCTACCCCCAATTTAAGGAGTCATTAGACAGTGTAGACAGACAGATAGATAGATATACAGACAGACAGATAGATAGATGAGAGAGAGAGAGAGACAGATAGCTGCTGTCGAGTCAATTCTGACTCACGATGACATATACAGCAGAACAAAATATTGCCCAGTCCTACATCATCTTCAGGATCAGGCCCATCGTTGGCTATTGTGCCAATTTATCTCACCAAGGATCTCCCTTGCCCTCATTGGCCCTCTACTGAGTCATCAATCATAATGTCGTCTTCTAGTGATTGATCCCTCCTGATGACATGTTCAAAGCAAGTGAGTCAGATAATGCTCTGTTGTGATACATAAGGTTTTCATTGGATAATTTTTGGAAGTAGGTGACCAGGCCTTTCTTCCTAGTCTGTCTTATCCTGGAAGCTCTCCTGAAACTTGTTCACCGTGAGTGACCCTACTGATATTTGAAATACTGGTGGCATAGCTTCCAACATCACAGCAACACATAGTCCTCCATAGAATGACAAACTGATGGCTGGGCGGTGGCCAGGCAGTGTATTACATCCCTATTTCCTGTGGTAGACCATAACTCCTCCAGAACCAAGATGTGCCCTGTCTATTGTGGTCTCCTCCCTACTCCTCACATTGCACTGGTCCGTAGCAAGGGCTCATCCAGTATTTGCTGATTCCTAGCTTTACGTCTCAGCATGGGAGAGATGTCAATAAGAACTGACACTGGAATTTACCGTAAACCAAAAAAACGAAACCCATTGCCGTTGAGTCAATTCCAACTTAGAGACCCTATAGGACAGAACAGAACAGCCCCATGGGGTTTCCAAGGAGAGGCTGGTGTATTCGAACTACCAAACTTTTGGTTAGCTGCCGTAGCTTTTAACCACTGTGTCACCAGGGCTCCAAATTTACCATAAAAAAAAAAAATTTACCATAAAAAAAAAAAAATTTACCATAGCATCACTTAAATGTGTCAACAGAAATTCCAGGAAGCCAGAGAGCTCCTGGATAAGTTAGAAACCATAGGAAAGAGGAATGCTATTTTGCCGTAAACAGCTAATCCCTTAATGATTTAGTGAAGTCAGTACCTCATGGGGTTGCCACGGCCTTACCACACTGGGTTTCTGTTCCTCCTTTTGCACTTTCAGAGGTCAATTCTCTCCTGGCTCCACCAATTTCTCCCAGCAACGACCATTTCTCTTGGTCCCTAGACTCCTGCCTTGTCCAGTCCCTCCTCTCCATCATCTTCTTCCTCATTACACCTGGAACCTGCAGCCATGGAGAATCCAGGGTCCCCCAAGTCTGTGATGAAATCTTGAGTTTGTTTCTCAGATTGAGTTGTTAACCTTTACAGGTTTTCTTTACTGTTTTTAACAAAATTTTAAAGTACTTACTATGAGCTAATGGAGCCCTGGTGGCACAGTGGTTAAGAACTTGACTGCTAATCAAAGTGTTGGCAGTTTGAATCCACCAGCCGCTCCTTGGAAACCCTGTGGGGCAGCTCTACTCTGTCCTATAGGGCTGCTATGAATCAGAATCGACTCGATGTCAACAGGTACTATGAACCAAGCTGCTGGGTACTGAGAATGGAGTGACAGTCCCTGTCATCAAGAGGTTCCAACACAATGAGGAGGCAGGCCAGCCAGCAGAGAATGACAATATACTGCTGTAACAGGGGCTGGGGTGTTACAGAGGCTTAGAAGAGGGGCTCTCAAACTAACCTGGGTTTGGGGTTATGTGTGTGATGTTGCAGTGGGGGTAGGGAAGTAGAAGTGGGAAGGCCTTTCAGGAAGGGGTGACGCCAGAGATGATTTTAAGGTAAGTTGGCAGTAGAAATAAGTGAGATAAATAAGTAGGGTAAGTAAGGTATAGGCAGAGCTAAGTTGGAGCCCCCGGTGGTCCCATCGGTTAATGTGCTCGGCTGCTAACCGAAAAATTGAAGGTTCGAGTCCAGTCAGAGGTGCCTTGGAAGAAAGGCCTGGTGACCGAATTCTGAGAAATCAGCCACAGTTCTACTCTGACACACATGGGGTTGCCATGAGTTGGAACTGACTCGATGGCAACTGGTAAAGTGTAAAGGAGGTGAGTTAGCATGGTAGAGATGTAAAAGGAAGATATTCCAATCTCCCCCAATCCTCTGACTTGAATGCCCTTTGTGCCTTCTTTACCTGGCACATGCATGCACCTTCCCCAAAGCCCGGCTCAAAGCATACCACCTCTCTAGAGTCTTCCTGGCCCCGAAAAGCTTCTAGGATTAAGCTCTCTGGTTCTCCGTGGTGCTTTTGAACACACTACAGTATAACTTCTCCCTTTGTATCATTGTTATGGGCCCATGTACCTGTCTCCTCAGAGAGATGGAAAGACCCTGGACCTTGTCCATCTCTGTAGCCCCAGGGCCTAGCACAATGCCTGACATTTAGTAAGTACTCAATAAATGGTTGTTGAATTTAAATGATCTAATTTTAAAACAGCTTACTGATGTCATAATGTTTTCCCAGGAGATACCTTGGATTGTAATTGATGCCTATGAGGTAGTGTATCAGTCAGAGCATGCTAGGTCATGCTGCTGTAACAAAATCTCAACCCAATAAAGATTTATCCCTCTCTTAACATGCCAGAAATTGATTTCTCATTCATACCACCTGTTCAGTTTAGGTCAGTTGGTGGTGGGAATTGGGAGGGGAAGGGGTGATTCTCATTTTCCTTCACATAGTTACTTAATGGGAGCCTCTATCATTTGGGAGGTCATATGTGGTCAAAGCAGAAGAGTCAACCTGAAGGCTTTGCATTGGCTGTTCTAAGTATCAGTCCCTGTTGACACGTCACTTCCATTCAGGCCTACTAACCAAAATTACAAGAGAATTGGCAAAATTCCCACACCCCTCCCCTAACCACAAAGAGGCTGGAAATGTGGGCGAAGGGGCACATGGAATGTTTCATGAGACCACTGCCTCTGCTACAGGTAGGAACTACCATTCCTCCCACCATTTTTTTTAACCAGATGAGGAAAATAGGGACGAGTGAGGGAAAGCCACCAACCCACACTGCCAGCCTAAGTTCCCACTGTCGAACTCCCATTAAGTCAGCGGGAACTGTGAAGCCTATGGCCTTAGGAAACCCTCGTGCTGTAGCCATTTTGCCTCGGAAATACTGCAATCGCCTAGACCTGACAGGTCCCTGCCTTCTCCCCCAGTGCTATGCCTACTGCCATCAAGACACTGCCATGTGTAATGCAAGTGTCAGGAGGAGACTGGACAATGCCTCCCTGACGTTCAGCTGTCCTTGTGCCACGTCTTCCCCCAATGGACCTCTGCCCAGGGACCTCACTTTGTACACAATTGCAGAAAGGGATTATGTAGTCCATGGATGAACCTCGAAAACATACTGAGTGAAGTAAGTCAATCACAAAAGGACAAATGCTGTGTGATCCCATTTATCTGAAATATCTAGAATAAGCAAATACATAGAGACCAAAGAAGAATTGACGCCTTTGAATTGGTGTGTTGGCAAAGAATATTGAATACACCGTGGACTGCCAAAAGAACAAACAAATCTGTCTTGGAAGAAGTACAACCAGAATGCTCCTTAGAAGCAAGGATGGCGAGACTGCGTCTCACATACTTTGCACATGTTATCAGGAAGGACCAGTTCCTGGAGAGGGATATCATGCTTGGTAGAGGGTCACTGAAAAAGAGGAAGACCCTCAATGAGGTGAATTGACACAGTGGCTGCAACAATGGGCTCAAGTGTAACAATGATTGTGAAGATGGGGCAGGACTGGGCAGTGTTTCGTTCTCTTGTACATAGGGTTGCTATGAGTCAGAACGGACTCGGCAGCACCCAGCAATAACAACAACAACAAAGTTTATTAGTAGTTACCAGACACGGGAGGGAGGGGGGAAGGGGGAGCCATTGTTTAGGAAGCAGTGAGCTTCTGTTTGTGGTGATAAGAAATATGGCAATGGATATTGCTGATGGATGTACAATGTGATTAATTTAATTGGTGCCACTAAATTGTATATGTGAAAACTGGTGAATTGGCTAATGTATTATATATGCTTTTACAACAATGAAAAAGCGTATTGTTTACCCTTTTGATTTTCAAGTTTTCCTGTACTCTCTTCCTGGTTCCCCTCTCTGGTACCAATCCCTTGAACTGCTTTCATGTTTCGGTTTAATCAGATAGCTTATCTCTGGGATTGCTGTCACTAAGGGCTTCAAATAAATAACTTTCAGTGACCATTTTTTGAAGTCTTTCTGTCCCCTCCCCCGCCCCCAAATGCACACCTCTCTCACACTCACACTCTCTGTTATCCTGTACACCTTCCTTGTGGTCCTAGCTTGGACTCGTTTATGAAAGTAATTTTAATTTGTTTCCAGCTTGGGTCTATTAATACAATGTATTTCAGTGCAGTCGCCTTCATTCCTTCTACTTGCACTGCAAACATTACTGAGGAGACAGGCATCAACCCCCGTGTGCGCTTTCCGAAGGCGGAGAGCGAAGGCTTGGTGCAGCTGTTGGAATTTGCGTGGCCGCGGCCGATTTGCTACCTTCATTGCTCCTCCAGTGAAATTGATGTTCTTCACTTCCTTGCACTCCTCTTTCTGCCTCTGAACTCCTCCTGGCTGAGGTTTCCTTCCAGGCAGTCTCTGGGATTTCTCTGCGCTTGTGAGAACCCTCAGAGCCTGTTGGCTATGACTGCTCAATTGCCTGACTGTTTGCCTGATCGAACAGGCCATCCGTGTCCTTCTTCAGCTTGGCTTGCCCTGATCTTCACAATCTCATAAGGACAGAAGAAGACAAGAGCCCTCTAAGCAGCCCATCAGCTGGAGGAGCCCTGATCATCCCTCGGGGATGCTGGTCCCTTGATCATGTACTTGCTTCCTCAGCTGTTCTTCCTCTAAAATATCAGGGAAGGCTGAAAGTTCCCTGGGAAGTGATTCTACTAAGACGCTTCCTGAGGGGGAAAATATGCCATTTTGATCTGAGCTGAAACACTGTCTAGCTCATCAGAGGTGACTGACTGTGAGCAGCACAGACCCTCTGATCCTCCTGAACTTAGACGGAGACCATTCCGGGGTGGGGGCAGTGGGGGTGGAGATGAGCAGTCCTGAGAGGATGGGCAGGCGCAGTGTGTATGTGCCAGAGACAGAGAGAGAGAGAGTGAGAGAGACAGAGAGAGAGAGAGCGGAAGAATGAGAAAGGGGGAGAGTCAAAAAGAGAGAGATAATGAGAGACTGAGTGAGAGAGCCAGAGAGGTAGAGAATGAGAGAGCAAGAATGAGAGACAGACAGAATGAGAGAGAGACAGAGAATGTGAGAGAGAGACACACTCATAGGGGAATTAAAAAAAAAAAAGGAATGAAGAAGATTGGAGCTCTAGACCTCAGTGTTTTAAAGCAAATGTCTCTCTTCTTTGGGTCTCCACTTCCCCTTCTCAAATTAGATGGACAGTCTGGACTGCATGGTTCTGAAGTTCTTCCAGCTCTGAGCTTCTATCCTTGTGTGACCATGACAATTTATTTCAATCCCTTATGCCTTGTTGTGTTGTGTTTTTGTTAGTGAGGGATAATAACCCCAATTCAAGCAACTGTTGTGATAATAAAAGGAGATTAAAGATATAAAACACTGAAAAACATAATGGTGCTTTACAAATGCAAGATCTTTGGGCAAGTGACTTGTGCCTGGCTGGGCGCAGCGTCTTCATTGGCAAATGTGGGTGATGACACCGTGTGCTCACCGAGCTGTTGTGAGAAGGACTCTGGTAACCTGCCTGGCACACGGTAAGCACTAAATAAGTGTTCTATTATTTATGTGTTTCAAAGTGGTGGTAGAACAGGGCAGCAGGGGCCCCCAGGACCTAGGCCATGATGCAGGTACTGATTTACAGAGGAAGTCTGGGCCTGCAATAGCCCCTAGTTCTCAACCCGGGTGTCTGATGATAGCCCCCCTCATTCTGTGCAGAACACTGTATGGCTCTGGCACAGTGGGGGACATTTGGGTACTTCAGAAGTCAGGAAGCTCTAGGGCCAGCAGAAGTCAGCACCCTGGGCAGGTCATCAGCAGCACATCCACCATTGTTGTTGTTAGCTGCCGTCGAGTCACGCCCCCGACTCATGGTGACCCCGTGCACAATGGAGTGGAATGTTATCTGATCCTGCACCATCCCTGTGATTGGTTGCAGACTGGTCCACTGCAATCCACCAATTGTTGTTAGCTGCAGTAGAATTGGCTGTGACTTACGGTAACCCCATGTACAAGAGAACTAAACATTGCCCAGTCCTGCACCATCTTCAGGACTGTTGCTAAGGTTCGGTCCATTGTTGCGGCCACTATGTATTTTGATTGCCTTCCAACCTAGGGGGCCCATCTTCCAGCACTATGTTGGACAATATTCTATTGTGATCCATAGGGTTTTCACTGGCTAATTTTCAGAAGTAGATTGTCAGGCCTTTCTTCCTAGTCTGACTTAGTCTCGAAGCTCCACTGAAACCTGGGTCCATCATGGGAGACCCTGCTGGTATTTGAATTATCAGTGGCATAGCTTCCAGCATCATAGAAATGTGCAAGCCACCACAGTACAACAAGCTGACAGATGGGTGGCAGGATCCACCAATAGAGGCCATGATGAGCAAGAGATGAGCAATATCCAGGGCTCATGGTAATGCCCTCTCCATCTCTTGGGTCTGTTTTCTTCTGTGTTGGCTTCACTCCCAGGCAGACTCTCTCTTTTTGATATAAAAAATGGTATTTGGAAGCTCAAAGCTTAAGAGGTTTGTAGTACCCACCATCTCAGAAAGAGAACTCCCTCTTTCCCATTAAAAATAGTTCTAGCTAAAGTCCTGGGGTTGACTCTGGCTCGTCCCGCTAGGGCCATGAGTCCACTTCAAACCTCTCACAGTAGCCACAGGGCTATGAGACTCCAATTGACCTGGTCTGGATCCCAGACCCAGACCAGGAGATAATTGATTGGTGGGGTCAGCCTCACCTGAACTACCTAAGTCCTAGACTAAGACTGGAGTGGGCGGTAGTCTCCCGAGAAGTGCTGGAGATTTGGAAGTGGTGGCTTTGGGTTTGAACTAAGATTTCTTTGATGCTCTGTCTTAGGTCAGATTCCCCTGAAGTATAGCCTGAAACATAGATTCCTATGCCAGAGATTTATCAAAGATGTGCTTCCAGGGAAAATCAGTTTAAGGGCCAGGGAAAAGCAGAGAGAAGGGGAGGAAGGCAAGCAAGGGTAGATTTTCGGACAAAAACCTACAGAAGGTACCTGAAGCCTGATCCTGCAGGGAAACTTGGGAGTGTAAGTAGTCCTACCCCAAGTTAAGGGAGTGGGCGTACTAAGAACTGCCCTGTCGTTGTTGTTAGGTGCCACTGAGTTGGTTCCAACTCATACCGACCCCATGTACAATAGAACAAAACACTGCCTGGTCCTGCATCATCATCACAATCATTGCTGTGCTTGAGTCTATTGTTGTAGCCACTGTGTTAATCCATCTCACTGAGGGCCTTCCTCTTTTTCTCTAACCCTCTACTCTACCAAGGATGACGTCCTTCTCCAGGGACTGGTCCCTCCTGATAACATGTCCAAAGTGTGTGAGATGAAGTCTCGCCATCCTTGCTTCTAGTGAGCATTCTGGCTGTATTTCTAAGAACTGCCCAGGGGATATAAGCTTCTAGGCACTGCTGCCTTTGTTGTGTGTGGGCAGAGCAGCTCCAGTAGCCCAAGGCTCCTGGGAAGAAGAATTAATGATTCCCATAGCTGGTAGCCAAAGCACACGGAAACGTACAAGCAATCCCTGGGATCTGGGCCAAAAAGGGGCAGCGTTCACTTTTTCTCTCTGGCACACTTCCCTGTCCTCTAGTTTGTCAATCCAGATATTAACAGGCTGCCTTTGCTTAGAGTGAGGGCACTGGGTTCTAAAACTCTCCGTCAGAGCAAAGGAGGGATTTTGTTAGTGTTATAGCACCATTATGGCCACTTACCAAAGAACCCTTTTGGTTGCCAAGCCAAACATGCTTTCCGCACAGAGTGGCCTCATCATTTCCTACGTGATCCTGCTACGCAGATGGTCTTTGATTTAGCACTCAAAGAAGCAAGAGGCAAAAAATTTAAACTGATGCTCCAGATGGGACTAGGCTCTCCTGCCTCTTCCACTGCACGTCCAGGAGAGCTTCCTGCTGGCGTGCAGATTTCTGAACCGCACACATGACACTGCATGTTACTGGCAGTGTTAGCTCTCAGGGTGTCCAGTCTCGCCATCCTACCATGGCCTGACCCAGGAAGAGTGATGTGGGAAACCAGCCCCGTACTCCTCCCAGTAGCTTAGCTGGCTCTGCTGCAGCAGGATTGCCTGGGGGCCCTGATCTTCCTTGGCCAGGCTCCTTTTATTGCTAACAGGCTTTAGCCAGCACTTTTCCTAATTGTTTCCCCAACCAACTGTTCTCCCATCTCCAGTTGTATCCAGGCTGTTGGTGGTCACCAGCTCTGTTTGGAGATGCAGACAGTACCTGACAATTTTCCAACTGGTCCTAAGCCCTAGTGAGGGAAGTCACTCTCTGCCTCCCTCAGCCAGGCTCATCCCACCTCCAGGTCTGTGTTTCAGTGACTCCCCCAACCAAAAAGACCCCTTCTGCTCCTCATCACGTTCATAGCTGCTACTTGTCCTACAAGGACCATCATCTCCTCAGTTTTTCCCACCTCTTCTGACCTTTATTTGTCCTCCCTTTTAAGATGGAAGAAAATAAAAAAAACAGATGAGCATGTGGAATTATGAAATGAGTGAATGAATGAACAAACCTTACCTTACACTTCATCCTCTGGCATTTTACTCTAAGCTCATTGGCACTATTAAGTCATTTTCCCAGTAAGATTATAAGCACCTTGGGGGAAAGAACTTTCTATTTTCTTTATGGCGGAAGTCACAGAACTGGCCAACAGTCAGCCTTCTTCAGAACGGTCTGATGCAATGTGTGCCCATGGATGTAGCCCTAGGCTGGAATCCAGGACCCCAGATTCTAACCCTCACCCAGACACTCGTTGGGTGAACTTGGACCAGTTTTAGGATTTCTGGGTCTCAGTTTCCTAATCTGTAAAGTGAAGGGATTGAACTGAGGGAGGGAACTCTGGGGTTTGAATCCTGTTTCCCCCTCCGACCATCTGGGTAAACTTGGAAAGGTTACATGTTTTCCCTGAACAAACAGAAACAATCATCCCTTCTTCATGAGCTGTTTAAAGATTTAATGATATGATGTACGCCAAGTGCTTATACCTCTTGCCGTGGAGTCGATCCCAACTTGTAGCAACCCTATTGGACAGGGTAGAACTGCCCCGTAGAGTCTTCAAGGAGCAGCTGGGGGATTCCAACTACCAACCTTTTAGTTAGTAGCCAAGTGCTTAACCACTATGCCACCAGGGCTCCTTCTGAGTGCTCTTAAAAAGAAAATTTTTTTTTTTTTTTTTTTTTTTCGCTCATAGCTAGTAACAATTATAGTCTCAAGGTTCTTGTCCATATCCTGACACTCTATGAGAATATTCACTCGAGAATAATTTGTCAGAGAAGAGGCTTTGCAAATGGTAGGTCATTGTCCCTTTTAAGATACTCACAGGCTGTGTGAATTTCTTGTTAAAGGAAATGCGAGCCAATAGCCATAAGCCAAATTTAGGTGTCTTTGTGTCTTTGAGTGTGTTTCTTGCCAGGTGGAGAAATCCCAAAGCTCCTGAGGTCCCTGGAGCTGAAGGTCAAGGTCAGCCTGGCTCCCACCTGTTTTTTGCTAAAGCAGTGGAAGCCGCCTTTGTCTGGCCCTTTAATGCGAGCCCCACCAGAGAGCAAGCTTTCAGCGGGAGCGATGTAACATGCACATCATGAAGTCAGGCAGACCCTCTCCATGGAAATCAGCATTTATTTGAAGGTTTTAGTGCTCAATTTAGCCTCACCCCGAAGTGACCTTCTACACAAGGCCAAAAGAAAAGTGATTTCTTTGATCGTCCGTCTGACCTCAGGCTGACCTCCTGCATTTTTCAACCCATTTAAATCATGCTGTTCCAGCCAAAGTGATTCTGGCTCTTGGCAAAGAACATTTCACATTTTTACCTACAATTCTGGGCCAATTTCAGATCTGTTCACTTAAATAGCAAGAATAAAGTGAACAAATTCTTTCTGAATCCTTCTGGTCTTGGGCAGTAGAGAGGGAACATGAAGAAAATATTTGTAAATAGCATGAAGCTTTGGGGAGAGACAAGAATCGCAAACTCTGCTTGCTTGGATGTGAACTAACACTTGTTTGGGCCACGTCTAAATTGGAGGAGGATAGCTGTACCTCTCAGGGCAGGGATTGAAGTTCGTTTTTCCTCAGGTAAGGATCAGCATCTTCTCAGGAACGAGGAGAACACTCGGTCATCTGTATCATTTATGATGTGTTTGGCTGCAAGTAACAGCTAGCCCAGCTGGAGCTGGCTTGAACAATAAGGAAAACATATGCTCTCACATGACAAGGGGTAAGGTGGCTGCAGGATCGGTAAATCAGCAGCTCAATGTCATCAACAAGGACCTTCTATCTTCTATGTTCACAAGATGGCTGCCACAGCTTCAGGCACCACATACAGACCAGGCAATGGCAAGGAACTTTCCAGAACCTACCCCTTCACCCGCAGTAGACTTCCCTGCCACATCTCATGTGATGCCTACACCGTGAACCAGTAATCTGCTTCCGTAAAAAGCCAGATAATAAATAGTTTTGGCTATGAAGATCATCAGTTCTGTAGCAAGTACTCAACTCTGCCATTGGAATGTGAAAGCAGCCATAGACAACACATTAACAAATGAATGTGACTGTGTTCCAATAAAACTTCATTTATAAAAATAGATGGCAGGGTGAATTTGGATCGAGGGCTGTAGCTTGTTGACCCTTACTGTGGATCACTCATCCTTTGATTAGCTTCAGGACACAATTGACTATGAAGCACTTCACAGGCAATTTGTCATTAACTTTTAATAATAATGCATGCAAGTGACTTATTTTTATTACTGCCTTCTTTTCTGGCACCTAGCAAAGAATATTCAAGAGGCCTTCATTCATAACCTTGAGCATAAGATCGCCTAATAGGCTGATAAAGTCCAAACCACAGCAAACCCAGGGCACGAAAATAAAATGAAGAAAAAAATGTAAAGAATTTATTTACTAATTAGCATTAAAGTAGACCATAAGGGAAGACTGAACTTTGCTCAGCTTTACAAATTTAACATGGAAGAAAATATTGAATTGCACTTAAGGAGCATGATAATCCCCCTCAACAACACACAACAACAACAACGTAATCTCTCTGAAGGGTCTCTGGATGGTGCTCAGCTGCTAACTGAAAGGTTTGAGTCCACCCAGAGGCACGTGCCTCAGAGGAAAGACCTGGTGTTCTACTTCTGAAACACAGTCATTGAAAACCCTGCGGAGCATGGTTCCGCTCTGACACACATGGGGCTGATGTCTCAGTCATCCGGTGCTGCTGTAACAGAAGCACCCCAAGTCGATGGCTTTAACAGAGAGAAATTAATTCTCTTACAGTCTAGTAGGCTAGATGTCCAAATTCAGGGTGTCAGCTTCAGGGGAAGGCTTTCTCTGTCGGCTCCGGAGGAAGGTCCTTGTTATCAATCTTCCCCTGGACTAGGAGCTTCTCCGCTTAGAAACCCTGGGTCCAAAGAATGCGCTCTGCTCCCGGCACGGCACTGCTTTCTTATTGGTATGAGGTCTCCTATCTCTGCTCACTTCCCTCTCCTTTTATCTCTTGTAAGACAAAAGGTGGTACAGGCCACACTCCAGGAAAACTCTCTTTATACTGGATCAGGGATGTGACCTTAGTAAGGGTATGGCAATCCCACCCCAATCCTCTTTAACAAAAAATTACAATCACAAAATGGAGGACAACCACAGATACTGGGAATCATGGCCTAACCAAGTTGACACATATTTGGGGGGGACACAATTCAATCTGTGACAGCTGCCGTGAGACAGAATCAACTCAGTGGTGACTGGTACTGGTTAAAATCCTTCTGAAAGGATTATAAGTAATATAAATAAATAATATAAATGCATTCAACCCTGTCAATGCTCTGTTGTTGTGTGCCATTGAGTCGATCCCGACTCACAGCAACCCATGTGACAGAGTGGAACATAGGGTTTCCTAGGCAAATCGCAAGTTCTTTTCTCCTGGGGAGTCTCTGGTGGTTTGAACTGCCAACCTTTCGATTAGCAGCCGAGCACTTTATTGTGCCCTCAGGGTTCCTGTCAATGCTCCAGAAACAGGTTTTATATCCCCTTTTGGTTTCTCTAGATTGAAGGTCAGGGCTGAAAAGGATCTTAGCATTTAGTCCAAACCCCAAATTTTACATATTGGGGGGTGGAGGCTCAGAGAGGGCAAGCTGCTTGCCCCAGGTAACACAGTTACTGGGTTACAGAACCAAAACCCAAACTCAGGCTGTGGAAAATTATATCAGTGTTCAAAACATTTGCTGCCCCTTCCAAGTGGAGGGTTATGCAGTTTTCTTCAGGGACAAGCTTGTCCACGTGCCCGTGGTGCCCCTCCCTGCGGGTTGAATATATACCCCCCACCCTGCTGAACTTAGGAGTGGTCACGTGATTCACTTTTGCCCATGAAACCTGAGTGGAAGGGGCACATGTCACTTGTGACTACCATGTCCACCTTTGCCCTCCTCCATGAGATCGGTCACTTTGCGGACAGAGGGCTGGGACCCAAAGTGACGGAGGGCAAGCAGGACAGCCACCGCTGACCCACGATGAGCATATAGCACGTGGAGGGAGTCAACCACTGAGATCTGGGATTGTTTGTTACCACAGCATAACCTCACCCATCCTGACAAATACACAGCCTTTCCAACTCTTTCGCCCCCTGAAGTTAGGGAACACACTTTAGAGTCAGCCTGCTGGAGTTCAAGTTTCAATAGTGGTGTGACCTTGGCCAAGTTACTCTCTCCGTGACTCAGTTTCCTCATCAGTAGTGTGGGGATAACTCTGGTACATACCCCACAGGGATATGGTAGGGAGTCAGTGAGTTATGCATGTGCCTTGAGGAATAAATGTTGGTGACTATTATTCAGCATACCAAGCAGCCCTGGTGGTACGAGCGGTTAATCACTTGGCTGCTAACCAAAAGACTGGTGTTTTGAACCCACTCAGAGGTACCTTGGAAGAAAGGCCCGGTGATCTGTTTCTGAAAGTCATAGCCATGAAAATCCTACAGAGCACAGTTCTACTGTGACACACATGAGGTCTCCATAGGTCGGAATCCGCTTGATGGCAACTGGTTTTATCATTCTACATAGTCTCCCCCTGGCTAACATTTCAGTGCCAGTAAGGACTGCGGGGGAGGCGGGTTCACCAAAGCGGTTCCGTGCTGTTGTTCATGCACATCCAGAAGTCGCTCTTCCCCGTGAGGATGACTATCAAGGCCACCGCAGCAGGCAGGCGGAAAAGGCATGAGAGACTGCTGGGGACAGGTGAGGAGCAGAGGCCGCAGAGTAGACGGTTAGGGCGCTGCTCCCTCCTTCCCATGTACCTGTAGCTAAGTAACCAACCTCAGTGAGCCTTAGTTTCTGCCTCTGTAAAACGGGAAAAATTTAAGTGCCATCCCGGGAGGTAAGATGAGGATTCAACGAAATCATTCATGTAAAAATGCTTATCATGGTTCCTGGCACGTTGTAAGGTTCTCCAGCTGTTATAGACCATGTCGGCATCCTGTTCTGTCTGTATAAGCCAAGGGGAGAGTGGGTACAAGACAAGTGGTAGGAGGTGACCCATCTTTCAGAACACCTGAGTGAGCCACAGGACATCGTAGCCTTGGCCAACTTCTGCCTGCATGGACACATCTCCTCGAAATCACAGACTAATTGCCTGGCTGGAGCCAAATTGGTAGAAAATAAAGTACCCCCATCTGCCCCCGAGTTCCATGGGTGTCACAAACAGTTTGCACTCAATTGCTAACCTAAAAGTTGGTGGCTCAAACCCACCCATTGGTGCCACAGAAGAAAGACCTGGAGACCTGCCTCTAGGAAGAGTACAGCCAAGAACACTCTATTGTCATGGACTGAATTGTGTTCCCCACAATATCCATCAACTTGGCTGGACCATGATTCCCAATATTGTTTGTCCACCAGTTTCATCTGATATGACTTTCCTATGTGTTGTAAATCCTGTCTCTAGGATGTTAACGAGGTGGGATTATTAGTGGCAGTTATGTTAATGAGCAGGACTCAATCTACAAGATTAGGCTGTGTCTTAAATCAATCTCTTTTGAGGTATAAAAGAGAGAAGTGAGCAGGGAGACAGGGGAACTTCATACCACCAAGAAACAAGAGCCACGAGAATAGCGCATCCTTTGGACCTGGGGTTCCTGCTTTGAGAAACTTCTAGACCAGGGTAAGATTGATGACAAGGACCTTCCTCCACAACTGACAGAGAGAGAAAGAGCCTTCCCCTGGAGCCAGCACCCTGAATTCGGACTGCTAACCTTGTAAACTGTGAGAGAATAAATTTCTCTTTGTTAAAGCCATCCACTTGTGGTATATCTGTTATAGCAGCGTTAGCTGACTAAAACACCTATGGAGCAGTTCTACTCTGTAACAGGTGGGATGGCCATGAATCATATTTGTTTTGGATCTCCTCCCAGTAGTCCCTAGGTGGTGCAGTCAGTGAAGCACTCTTCTACTAACCAAAAGGTTGTTGGTTCTAATCCATCCAGAGGCACCTTGGAAGACAGACCTGGCTATCTGCTCCCAAATGGTCACAGCCATTGAAAGCCCTATGGATTGTGGTTCTGTTCTGCACACATGGGTCCCCATGAGTTGGAGTCAACAGCGGCTGGTTTGGTTTTCGGTTTACCCAGCACATAGCTGGCATGGATTTATGTGGCCAGCAGGGACTGCTGGGTCCAGCTGCCACATCTGGGGAGTTGTAGGGTGACCACACTCAGCCTGGCACAACAGCTGCCCCAGAGCTGAGCGAACTTGGGCTCGATGACCTCTAGATCCGGATTGCACATGACAGGAAAAAGCTCAGGTCAGGCCAGCAGGGCGTGTAAAGACACACTGATTCCCTTCACCTTGGAGAGTCCAAGCTTGGTGCGGAGATGCCTGTGAAAGGACCCTCCTTATTTATGTCCTTTCCTGCCACCTCCTTCTTGGTGTGCATCCTTGGCTGATGGCAGCATGGCTGCTAAACTGCCTTGGACAGGGCACCAGTACGCTCACCAGACTGGGAGCTGAACCTGAACCCGCTTCTGCCTCTGCTGGCCTCACTTCCGGCTCTGCAGACTTCGGTCAGACAAGAGTTGGAGAAAGACTGACTGGAAGCCAACCTCACAGGCATAGTCCTTGACGTGCTGGCTGTTGACATCTCTGTAGTAAATCTCAGGTCCTTAACAAGCAAATGGTCCTCGGATGGGAGCACACCAGCTCCCGCTGCCCGTGTTTGAATGAGTTCCTCAGATGCTGCCATTCGCTCGGGCACACTGGTTCTGAATGCTCACTCTGTGCCCGGCACTGTGCCTTCTGCATGTTTGGGAGGAAGGAAATAGGTAGGCAGCCAAGACTCAGAAAGGGAGTAGAGAGGAGGGGGCACCAAACGGAGCTCTGTTAATCAACACTGCCCTGTGCTGTAGCTAGAACTCAGCCTGAGTCCAGGAAACATGGCTGGGCCTTCAGCCCTCAGGGTGTGGCCCTTGAGAAGTGGTGTGCAAGTCAATCAGTCAATCAACACACCAGCTGCCACTGAGTCCAGTCCAACTCATGGAGGCCACGTATGTTGCAGAGCAGATTACCAGGCCTTTCTTCCGAGGCACCTTTGGGTGAATTCAAACCACCAACCTTTCAAGTAGTAGCCAAGGACTTAACCATGTGGTCCACCCAGGGAGTCCTGTACAAGAGCCCCTAAAATTTTCTATTGTCTTTTCCTTCAAATGTCCCCATAAATTAGCAGTGCTCACTCTTGGGCTACTTGGAATACATCCTACTGGCATCTGCCATAGTGAACCTTGAGGTTGGAAAGAAAGCCCTTCATTTGGGAACCGGGGAGGGTTATGACTGAGCCAGGGGAGAACCCAATGAGGGTGTATGAGAGGTAAAAATACAAAAATTGGAATATCTTCAGTAAAGCAAACAAAAATCCTCACAACTAGACCAATAAACAACATCGTGGTAAATGGAGAAAAGACTGAAGTTGTCAGGGACTTCATTTTGCTTGGATCCACAATCAACACCCATGGAAGCAGCGGTCAAGAAATTGCATTGGGCAAATCTGCTGCAAAAGACCTCTTTGAAGTGTTGAAAAGCAAAGATGTCACTTTAAGGACTAAGGTGTGCCTGACCTCAGCCATGGTGTTTTGAATCACCTCATATGCATGCGAAAGCTGGACAATGAATAAGGAAAACCAACGCCTTTGAATTGTGATGTTGGCAAAGAATGTTGAATATACCATGGACTGTCAAAAGAGGGAACAAATCTGTCTTGAAAGAAGTACAGCCAGAATTGTCCTCAGAAGTGAGGATGGTGAGACTTCGTCTCACATACTTTGGACATGTTATCAGAAGGGACCAGTCCCTGGGGAAGGACATCATGCTTGGTAAAATAGAGGGTCAGCAAAAAAAGGAAGACCCTCAGTGAGATGGATTGACACAGTGGCTGCAACAATGGGCTCAAGCATAGTAACAATTGTGAGGACGGAGCAGGACGGGGCAGTGCTGTTCTCTTGTGCAAGGGGTCGCTATGAGTCAGAACCAACTCGATGGCACCTAACAACAAAATAATTGCATAGCAGCATTTCAGGGGAGTTTAATTTCCTACTGCATTTTAATGACCAATAAAGAAGATATAGAAATGTCATTTATGGAGAAACTCCAGCATTTTGTTTTCCTGGTTATTCTAATAGATCAAACAGAACATATAATACGATTTAAAAAAAAAAAAGAATTGGCCACACACTGTAACCCATCTTACACGCTGCAGATCTCTGTAGTTGTCACTCAGGAAAGACAGGGGTGAATAGGAGTGAAGGTGGGAAAAAATTCTCTTTTCCTATCTGATCACAAGGCACGGAAACTGTTACAAGTCCTATTCTTAGGCATTTTCCCCATTCTGTTTAAAAACATCCAAGTTTTTAACTGGAAGTTACAATGTATCCATTTTCGAGCACTGAGATGGTATTGGTAGGGTCACATGAGACCCTGGGGGTTTTAGGGAATGAGGGGCAGTTTTTTTTGTTTTTTTAACACATTTACTTTGTCTGCCCTCTTTCGCTATCCAGAACCAGCCCCAAGCCTGCCAAGGGATGAGGTGGTCCGGACTGGGCGAGGCAGGGAAAACCAGCTCTGCCCCAGCTCAGCTTGGGCTCCGTGGGGTGGCAAGGAGGGTGAGTTACGGGGGCCTGCTGAGATGATAGCCCTCCTTCTAGTTATCGCATACACCCTCCTTCTCTAAAATCACGCAACATAGCCCCCACAGGGACCCCTACAATCGGACTTTGTTTTCTGCTGCTAGTAACATTGCAAACGCGGAATCTGGATTCTCAGCAAGGACTTCGGGCTTGTCAAACTCAACCACCTGAAAGTCAGAGAAGAACTGAAGCTGTCAGAAATCATCTACCCACCATAATAAAGCCCAAACCATGTGAACCTCCAGGAAGGGGAAGCCTCCAGCGCCCTTCACCTTCCCATTTTCCATGACCAGCACGCGGTCGCAGTTGAGAACTGTGTTTAAGCGGTGGGCAATGGTGAGCACTGTGCAGCCTCTGAAGGCGTCTTTGATGGTGTTCTGAACAAGAGTGTCCGTCTTGGAGTCCATGGAGGCAGTGGCTTCGTCAAGGAGAATGATCTGTTGAGGAAGGAATATTGTAAATATCACACTAAGCCAAAGCAGTACGGAGAGGAAAATGTATAGATTTACAAGTGTCTTTTCTTTTTTTCTTTATTTAAAAAGGGGAGCCCTTTAAAAAGGAGAAAGACTGAAAAGTAATGAGCTAAGTAAGTATCCATCTCAAGAAGTTAGAAAAAAAACCAGCCGTCTTAGTTATCTAGTGCTGCTGTAACGGAAATACCACAAGTGGATGGCTTTAGCAAAGACAAATGTATTCTCTCACTGTCTAGGGGGCTAGAGGTCCAAATTCAGGCGCCAGCTCCAGGGGAAGGCTTTGTTTCTCTGTTGGTTTTGGGGAAAGGTCCTTGACATCAATCTTACCCACTCAAGGAGCTTCTCAGGGCAGGGACCCTGGGTCCAAAGCATACAATATTCTCCTGGCTCTTGTTCCTTGATGGTCTCAGGTACCCATGTCTCTCTGCTCACTTCTCTCTTTTATATCTCAAAAAAGATTAACTCAAGACACAAGATAATCTTGTAGATTCAGTCCTGCCCATTAACATAACTGCCTCTAATCCTGCCTCATTAACATTATAGAGGTGGAATTTATAACACATAGGAAAATCACATCAGATGACAAAATAGTGGACAGTCACCCAACCCTGGGAATCCTGGCCTAGCCAAGTTGACACACATTTTGAGGGACACAATTCAATCCATAACACCAGCAAAATAAAAGCCATGCTAACCACCTTCATTTCTCTCAAACTGACTTGCTGGAAGAACAAGGTTATATATTCTTAGGTCCTCTTTTAAGTGATTAATTCTAACCCTACAATCTGGAAGGAAGAAATAGCCCACAGGCTTTATCCACTGCGCTAACGTGAGTGGTCAGGAGAGCAGGAGGTATCAGAACAGCACTGTAGTAGCTTCCTGCTGCTGCTGTAACACATCGTCACTAACTTAGTGGCTGAACACAACACAAATTTAGAACAAAACCTATGACAGCCTGAACTCAAGGGGACTGCCTTGTTTTTCCAGGTCTTGCAAGTTTCCCACCTTTGACAGGGTGCAGTCTTACCACTTTTCTGTTGCTCTCTATTAGTGGAAAATGTTTTAGTTTTCCTTCTCTGACAGGTTTCTGCCTTACAGGCGTTCCAGCTTTCACAGGTTTTGCTCTAGTATAATTCTGGAGGTCGAAAGTTCTAAATGGGTCATATGGGGCTAAAATCAAGGATTTTTTATAGAGCCGTGTTCCTTCTGGACTCTAGGGAAGACCCCGTTTCCTTTTCCTGGTCCTGGTGGCTGCTTTCTATTCCCTTTCTCTGATGGCTCTGACCTCTGCTTCCCCAGTGTTGCATATTCTTCTCACTCTCTGACCTCCCACCTCTCTCTACGGGGCCCACCTGGGTAATCCAGAGGAGCCTCGCATCTCAAGACCCTTCACTTAATCACATCTACAAAGTCTTGTTCGCCACATCAGCAGACATAGTCACAGTTGCCAAGGACCAGAATCTGGACATTTTGGGGGAGGCCATTCTTCTGCATATCACAGTGCTGGTTTCTAAGATGGAGGACTTGAGTTCTGCCCAAACATTGTTTGACTCCATTACTTACCATCCCCAAGGCTCCCGTTTTCTCATCTGTAAAAGGGCTTATGCTCATAACCCATTTAACAGCATGTGGCGCCAGGCAGCAAAAGAAAACCAAATCTGTTGCCATCAAGTCTATTCCAACTCATAGTGACCCTATAGGACAGAGTAGAACTGCCCCATAGGGTTTTCAAGGAGCTGCTGGTGGATTTGAACTGCCGACCGTTTGGCTAGCAGCTGAGCTCTTAACCACTGCCTGACCTGGGCTCCACAGACACTTCAGCCAAAGATTAGACAGGCCCATACAACCAAACGAGACTAAATGGACATGCCACCCCAGGGCAAAGGACGAGAAGGCAGGAGGGGCCAGGAAAACTGGTAGGCCCTAAATGCATGCCACGTCCCTGTCATCCAGGCCTGGGAACACACTATGGGGTCTCTGTTTGATCAGGATTCAGAGAATGGGGTTTCTACAGCAACATCAACCCCTTCCCCAGAAGCAGCAAGCAAGGATGGCTACGTCCCTAAGGAAAATACATGTACATTTCACAATTCCCATGTCCTGGCATCCTGATGGCCTTCTTCAGTGTCCTGCGTTGTTTATCAGGGACAAAGGTAAAAAGCCGAGAGGCAGGTTTTTCAAACTTGAACCACTTAGGAGAACAGACAGAATACCTACGCAAATTCGCCCAGGGGGAGACCCAGGCCAGGGAGCTGCTATTGCTGTCAATGGTTATTTTTCAATTTCTACCCTGCACCGCTTTATCTTAAGAAAAAGCTGCTGGTTTTTAAATGGTCCGATTGCTCTCTCTTTGCTGGAAGACGAACGTGTGATTCGGCCTCCCGGATGGAGGGGCCCTGCGGGAGAGATCCAAAATTTGACCAATCCATTTCCCATGTTGTTGCCTTACTTTTGAATTACGGAGGAGTGCTCGGGCCATACAAAGCAACTGGCGTTCCCCCACTGAGAAGTTCTCCCCATTTTCTGTGACTTCTGCCTGTAATTTTTCCGGGAGTTTCATTATCTATAAAACACAGAAAATGCCGCATTTGTGCTGATGATCTATAAAATTGTCCCACATCGCCTCTATTGATTGTCTGTCTCTTGCATTCATCAGCTTGCTTTATTTTACTGTGGAAAAGAAAACACAAAACAACAATCATTTCAATATTGCAAACAGGCACCAGGGAAAGGCCAGGCAGTAGGTGGACAGCAATAATTTAAAATCACAGTATGATTCATAGAACCCCGTAGGCACCTCGCCAAAGAGCACAAATCCTGCATGCATGGCTCCAGAGGACACATGAACAAGTGCAAATGGCTTTCTGAGTCCCCGTTTCCACGGACAAAATAGTGGTGGGACAGAGGAGGGGGGTTTCTGGTGACCAAGAAAGGTAAGACTTGTTAGCTGGACAAGTCACGGTGGCTTTGGGAGAAGCTTATCTCAGTGCCACATCCGGGGAAAACACTCCCATGGGCTGCAGAGGTGGCCACGCTCACCTGCTGACTCCAACTGGAGCTGAGGATCTTATGGCGCAGAGTCCTGCTTCACAGGCAGTTCAGACCACTCAAACCGGCCGTACTTGCCCTTCCTGAACATATCACACCTCCCACCTTTCTGTGACATCATTTGGATGACCAAATGAGGCCAGTGGCAGAGCAGCAGGGCACTCCGTCTGTTCTAGAGGGAAATGGACTTGGGCTCAAGACTCCAGTCCACCACTGGCTGGCCTGGACGCGTTACTTCCCTGCCCTGAGCTTCATTTCAGCATCTCTAAAATTGGGGTAACGCTTCAGCCAAAGATTAGACAGGCCCATACAGCAAAACGAGACTAAATGGGCATGCCAGCCCAGGGGCAAGGACAAGAAAGTAGGAGGGGACAGGAAAGCTGGTACTGGGGAACTCAAGGTCGAGAAGGGAGAGTGCTGACAGACTGTGGGGTTGGTAACCAATGTCACAAAACAATATGTGTATTAATTGTTTAATGAGAAACTAATTTGCTCTGTAAACCTTCATCTAAAGCACAATAAAAATAAATAAATAAAATCAGGGTGACTGTACCAGCCTGAGAGGGCTGTAGCAAGGATCAAGTGAGATGATTGATGGAGAGGTCTTGGCCGGATCATCTCAGAGGGCTAATCAGTATTACCTATTGTTGCCTTTCATAATGAGAAGTAAATAAGGATCACATTAACTGACCTACATGGTGCCCACAGCAAACCTGGTCAAATGCTGGCCAGGTGTTTGTGGAATTAAAACCTGGGCCAGGTATCTAGCACTTGTTCTGGGAAGCTGATTCATCCTGGACCACCCCAGAAACGTACTGTGTCTCTCATGAATGTTCTTTCCAGAACCTGCCAGAGCATCTCGTCAGTGTGGCTCTCAAAGGGATCCAGGTTGTACCTGCAATGAGGGAAAGGAGAGGGAGCTGGATTTTTGAGGGTGAGAGGCTGGGGGACGGTTTTCTGCAGCATGTGGCCAAGGGGGTGGGGGGCGGCGGTATGTAATGGCCTTACAGCTTCAAAACTGTGTCAGCCCAGGATGACAGCCCATTAAGTATCAACTCAGACCACAAGACTGAGGACCCAGAACCCCATGACCAACCAGAGACCACCGAAGCAGGCAGGGACATGTGCAGTGCTGCCAAGAAGTAACACTGAGCTAGGCACCCAGGAAGACGCATCTGGACCTTTCCATCACCATGTGCAGCAGAGCCGATTTTTGTTGTTATTGTCGCCTGGTGTCAAGTTGACCCCCAACTCATGGTGACCCCATGCACAACAGAATCAGACTACTGTGATTCATAGGGTTTTCACTGGCTGATGTTTGGAAGTGGATCACCAGGCCCTTCTTTCTAGTCCATCTTAGTCTGGAAGTTCCTCTGAAACCTGTTCAGCATCATATCAACATGCAAGCTTCCACTGACAGATGGGTAGTAGCTGCGCATGAGGCTCAATGGCCAGAAATCAAACCAGGTCTCCTTCATGGAAGATGAGAATTCCACCACTGAGCCCCAGTGTGGATTTTACCCGGTACAAATTCATCTCCTTTTGCTCTTGGCAGAGAGAAAGGAAGAGAGAGCAATTCAACCTGCCATTCCATACACCCCACCTTCAGAGTGACCCTGTGAGCTGCAAGAGGGACATGACCTATGGTTCCCAGAGCCTTGCAAAGGGTGAGTATGCAGGGCGAGAGTCTAGAATTTCGACACGTGGAATGTATTTTTCACACACGTTTTCTAAATAGAGCCCCCTACATTGTCTGGCCCTTCATGGGAGAAAGATCTCTCACATTCCAGGTGCTGCCCTGGACTAATTGAAAAACCCTAGGCTGAACTTCTGATGGGATTTTCAAGTTTAATTTGATTCTGTGGTTTTCTCTTTCTGCCCTGACCTCAGATCTTCAGCCCCGAGAAGCGGCAACTCCACTGTCCTTGTAGCTCTTCACAGCTTCTGTTCACTCCTTAGCCAGTTGCCATTGCGTTGACTCCGACCTCAACTCATGGAGATCCCATGTGTGCCAGGAGAGAACTGCGCTCCAGAGGGCTTTCAGTGGTGGATCTTTAGGAAGTAGATCACCAGGTCTTTCTTCCGAGATGCCTCTGAGTAGACTAGAACCTCCAGCCTTTTCATTAGCAGCTGAGAACACTAACCATTTACTCCTCAGCAGGAATGAATTAATGTACTTCCCAGAAAATGGCTACGTAAGTAGGGTAACCATTTATCTACTGTGCAAACTGAGGCACTTTTGAGAGTGGCCATTGCAAAACCAGATGGGCTGGGGCACAGGAATAAACCAGGGCTCTCCTGGGCAAACTGGGATATCTGTTCAGCCCACGTATAAGCATCTTGCTTGTCGCTTACTAATAATGTAATTTACACAATACAAGTCACGTTCAGGGCCTTGGTCCCCAGATTCTCCCAGGGCTTCTCTTAGAAACGGGCATCGGCAGTGTTCATGAGCACTTCAGGATGCTGCTTCCCCTCAGATACAAAACCCCCGGCCAGCTGCACCTCAGGGACTTCACAAAGCTCCTGGTCTGCCTGATTTCACTATCCAAAAATAGGAATGCACGATGATCAAAAGCAGCTACCTTACTGTACCTACGAACAGGACAGGGTCCTGGGGGATCACAGTCAGCTTGGCCCTGAGGTCTTCTAAACCAATGGTGCAAATGTCCACCTCGTCAATGAAGATGGTACCGCTGGCTGGCTCCACCAGACGAAACAAGGCCATTCCTAGCGACGACTTTCCTGGGGGCAATAAAAGCAAAAACAACAAATCAAGCATTGGCTTGTACTTCCACCATATCAAGGCGTTTAATTAAGGGACTTTCAGATGCCATGAAAATGGCTCCGCGTGGAGAGCTGTGCAGACAGGATCCCTCACCGCGCTGGTGGCCACCGGCAGCCCTACCTCTCGCTCATCCTCTGGGCCTCGTTCAACAGGAGTGATTCTCATTTAATTCATTCAAGAACTCATGTGTGTTTGCTTCCAACGCCCCACACCCATTCAACCTGAAATCCTCATTTACAGTAAAGAGATCTGAGGGGGGAAAAATCCAGCCAACCCACCACCCATATATATCACCCTCTGGCGGGCTTTACTAGCACATCCAGCGGCAAGTCAAAGAAAACAACCCGGAAGGCACAAAAGCGGAGCTTGCCCGCACCAGAACCTGTTCTTCCGACAATCCCGACCGTCTGCCCGCTCTGGATGTTCAGGTTCAGCCCGTCGAGAACAAGGGGAGTGCTGTCTCTGTACCTCATCTGATAGTCTTTGAATGTTATCTCCCCGTGGCTGGGCCAGTCCTTGGGACAGGCCTCCATCTTGAGCCGGTGAGTGCATTCAGGAACGCAGGTCTGGAAAGCAGGATAATGAACGACGGGTAAGTAGCCATTCGCTTTGCTGCTCTTCCATTCCTTCGCTCACTCACACGGTTCTAGGCACCAGGGCTCGCTGGTAGTGAACTAGTCCCATAAGGACCCTGCAGTCAAGGAGCTCAGGTACTAGTGGGAAGTCAGGTGGTAACAACAACCAAAACATTTTAGAAACGAAGACAATAAAACAGGATATTGTAATAGAGTATGGCTTATAGGCGGTGGCAGTGGTAAAAGCAAACTGGGGATCAAGGAAGGCTTCTGTGAGAAGGTAACATTCAAGCTGAGACCTGGAATGAAGAGAAGATGCCAGCCACAAGATTCGAGGCCAGAGCCTTCTAGGCAGAGGGGACAGCTAGTACCAAAGCCCCAAGCCTGGAACGAGGTTGGGTGATTGGAGGAAGAAAACTAGTGTGGCCAGAGCTTTGTGATTAGACAGATGGAGAAAAAAAACTGGCAAGGCACAGGTAACGCTGGGCCTTGTAGACCTGGGCAAGTGTCAGCAGTGTGACCCCAAAGCTGGGTGACAACTCCAGACTGAGTCTTCAGATTTGCAGAATTCAATGAGCTGTAATTTCAGTATCTATTAGAGTCATCATGGGGCCATTGGTGGTTCAGTGGCCGAATTCTTGTCTTCCATTCAGAAGACCCAGGTTTGATTCACAGCCAGTGCACCTTATGAGCTGCCATCACCTGTCTGTTGGTGGAGGCTTGCACGTTGCTGATGCTGAACAGGTTTTGGTGGAGCGTCCAGTCTAAGATGGACTAGGAAGGAAGGTCTGGCCATCAATGAAAACCTTATGGATCACAACAGCCTGTTGTGCATGGGGTCAGCATCAGTCAGAGGCCAACTGGATGGCAGTTAACAGTAACATCAACGATGAGTCATCATGGTGCCAACAGTAACATCAACAAAGAGTCATCATGGTGCCAGCAGTAGATAGAGGACAAGAATGCAGGATGTCAAACCCAGAGGTCTTTCGAGTTACATGGAAAAGGAATTTAAATTTCCTAAAAGCCCAAGAAAGGCAAAATCTAATCAAGAAGTATAGCCACTTGGCTGGGCTACAAAACCAGGCCCTCCTCTTAAGTTATGAAGAAGTCCTAGTTAGTGACAAGAAATAGGGCCCCTGTGTGCCTCATCAGGGTGGCAGGCCAGCTCAGTCTCTGGTCAATATGCAACCTCAGTTAGCTGAGAAAATAACTGTATCCCTAGAGAGTGAGCATATTTAAACCCTAGAAGATTTAGAATAAAGAACAAAAATATTTAAGGGAAGTAAAACCAAAACAGTAGTATTTTTAGTTTAAGGAGTCTACCGATTTGGTGTTTTAAGTATTTGTAATATTAATGGAATTTGGGATTGTGATTCTAATTTAAAATATATAATTGAATAATTGATATAAACATGACTTTAAGTTAAAAGCTTACTGTTTATATACAGCATTGGAACATTTATGAGAATGCAAAGCTCACCATATTTGTAAGTTTAATTTATTAGATTTATACAACTCAGGGAGATTTGTTTGTTAAATCAGATATTTGAGGTACTTAAAAAGAAAACTGAATGTGTTAAATTTTAAAATAAAGTTTAAAATGTTTAAAAATGTTTAATTAAATTTGTAAAATGGAGCCAAACATTATTCAAATGCCCTTAAAAGTGATTGCTAGAATTGACTAGACTACTTTTCAAAGCATAGCAGGACTTGGAAGCTGAGCATAAAAGCTTTTAAAGGAGAGTCAGACTACTTTAAAATTTACAGTTTCAGCACACCTGGACTAAACGAAAAGCTGAGAAGATTCCTGAATACAACCACTTTGAGGGACAGCATAGCAGGGGCTGGGGTCTGGGGACCATGGTTTCGGGGGACATCTAGGTCAACTGGCATACAAAGTGTATTAAGAAAATGTTCTGCACCCCACTTTGGTGAGTGGTGTCTTGGGTCTTAAAAGCCTGCGAGTGGCCATGTAAAATGCATCAATTGGTCCCAACCCACCTGGAGCAAAGGAGAACGAAGAACACCAGAGACACAAGGGCCACATATACCAGAGACTTCATCAGCCTGAGACCAGAAGAACTAGATGGTGCCCAGCTAGCACCAATGACCGCCCTGATAGGGAACACTGAACAGAGAGTCCTGGATGGAGCAGGAGAAAAGTAGGGTACAGAACTCAAATTCACGTAAAAAGACCAGACTTAGTGGTCTGACCAAGACTGGAGGAACCCCTGAAGATATGGCCTCAGACTCTCCATTAACCCAGAACTTTAGAAACAAAGACAAAACAAATTTACAATTTCAATAAGCCAAATATTAATTTTTAGAAAACAAATTTGCTGAATTGTCTTGAGGGAAACCGCCTTGAGGGAAAAAGAATTTTTTTTTTTAAAGAACCTCATGTTTAATATCAAGGACTTTAGATTATATTGTGAAGGATTTTTAAGAAGAGTGAAGTGGTCACATTTCCTTTTCTAAAAACAAATCCTGTCTCAGGGAAAAAGCTTACAGTGAGACTGACACGTAACACACTAACCCTGCTGTCTAATTTTAATCTGGACTTCTAGTCTAACGGCTATGTTTCTGAGAAAAATGTGTTTTTCCTCAGTGGTCAAAATGAGGGGTCTTGACCAAGAGACTATCTGTACCCTTCAAAATACCCGTATTCAGGAACAGTGTTGTCTGGGTGCTATTGCCAGCAAGGTATTTTTGCAAGATAGACAAAGAAAATACAGGTAAGCATCTTGTGACCATGATCTAGGCATCCTGTGAGACTACCTGTACTCTTTAATCAAAGCTGTTACTAGTTGGCTACCAATCAGTGTCTTGCTGCTATACCCTCTGAACCAACAAGGTGTCTATCTCCTGCCTTGCAAGATCCCGCCTCCCACTTCCCTAATCCGAGATGGGCCCGTGGAGCATAACCTGTGGCTGATGGCTGCCATAGCAGATAATTATCCCTGATTCAGGCCCCGTCTTCGGACACCGCTCTTATCTCCATGAGCTGTGCTGTTCCCGGTTTGAACTGTAATCTTTGCTCGGGATAAACCTCTGTGACTTTATCGTAAACAGACTGGGTTTTCTGTACCTCGGTGACACTTTCAATCCTGAATAAACCTCTCTGTTTGACTTTGAAACAGCATTCAAGTTTTCTCGACAACAGTCCCCTTCACACCTAAAAACTTCAGATATTTGACAAGTTCTGCTGGAAGTAACACATCCCCTCTCCTTCACGTCTGAATTCTTACCAAAATATACTCCCTGAGCAGCTCCACGGAGGTGAACTTGGCTTGGGTCTCCGTTCCCGTTCGCACACACACTTGGAGCAGCCCACTTAGCTGTGTGAAAGGAACAAACAGCCACAATTAGGTCCTGTCCACATCTGGGTTCCGCTGTTCCCCCTTTTGGAGTCCCTAGGTGGTGCCAACGGTTTATGCGCTCAGCCGCTAACAAATTGGGGGTTCGAGCCCACCCACTAGTGTCTCAGAGGAAAGGCCCAGCGATCTACTTTTGAAAGATCACAGCCATTGAAAACTCTGTGGAACACAGCTCTACTCACACACATAGGGCCACCATGAGTTGGGGGTCACATGAGTCACGGTCAACTCAAGGGCCCCTGGTTTGGGCTCCCCCTTTCAGAGGGGCAGAGCTGTGAATCACCCCAGCTCTGCCTCCCTGGGATCCACACAAAAAGGAGGCCTGCATCCCAGCCAAGCGCCCAGGAGTGAAGATATTCCTGCTGGATGTTTTGCCTTTAAACGCTTCCTTTGTATTTAGAAACAAACAGTATTTACATTTTTTCCTGGCGCTCCAGATGGTAAGAATCATCCCCCTACTGCACCACTTGATCACACGCCTCTCCGTTTGAGTGGTGGGGAATTGCTGTCGAACAGGAATTTCACGGGGAGCTGATGAACTATTAGGTGTGGGTCCCTTGCTGCTACCTGGCGGGGTCCTGCACCCCTGTGCTATCCCCGCTTTGTGCCACCCACAGCCAGAAGCAGCTGAAAACCTGGTCACCACAGATCATCAGAGCTCAAAGATCAGAAAACCATCAAGCCCAACTGCTGGCCTTAGAAAAGAGAAAACCAAGGCCCCGATGGCAGACGCGGCTTGCTAAGGTCCCCATCCTTAGGCTGGGACACCCCAGAAGCCAGCCCTGAGATGTGAGCACAAGTAGTTTGTTAGGGCAGTGTGGTGGGCTGAATGGTATCCACGTCTTGTGAAGGTGGGGCCTGTGGAGGTGGGGCCTGTGGAGGTGGGGCCTGTGAAGGTGGCCTGAGAGGGAAAAGGGTTTTTGCAAATGTGATTAAGTGGAGGACCTTGTGAAGAGATCTTCCTGGATTACCTACAAAAAAACCAAAACCAAACCCATTGCCATCAAGTCCATTACCAAGCTGGACTTGTGGCAAGTGCTCTGGTAAGAGAGGAGAGGAGAGGGCCCTGAGACGAGGAGAAGGACTTGAAGACAGGGGCAGGGATGGAGCGATGCTTCAGCAAGCCGGGGAACGCCGAGGGTTGCCATAGCCAGGAGAAGCTGACGAGGCCAGGGAAAGATTCTCCCCCAGAGCCTTCAGAGGGGCCCTGCCAGCACCTTGATTTCAGACTCTGACCTCCAGAGCCCTGAGACAACAAATTTCTGTTGTTTTATGCCACCAAGTTTGTGGTAACTTGTTACCACAGCCCTGAGGAAATAACAAGGCAGTAAGCCCAGGAAGTGCCGTGGAGGACGGGAGAAGTGAGGTGGGGAGGGGAAGGCAGCCATTGCAGGCTGTGTTCACATGCAGGTTACTGCTGTGGGCACCTGAGGCTCAGGCCCGCCAGGGACCTCTGGGAGGCAGTACAGAGCACACTGCAGAGCTGCTCGTGAACGGGTGAGGAGGCTGCGGTTTATATGTCTGCTAACTCCCTTCCGCACCTCCAGTCTGGGCTTGGGCTTGGGCTGAGCATCCTCCGTGGGCGCAGGGAGTCTGTTGGCCTGCCCTGGAATGGTGGGTGCTGACGGCACACGGGTGGGGTATCAGCAGCATCTGCCTCAGCCTCCAGGTGAGCTAGAGGCAGGACCATGCCTTCTTTCCTCAGTAACAGCCATTTATTGAGCTGTCCCACAAGCCAGGCACCACCAGAGAGGCCGGTTCGCAGAGGTGAACATGGCAGACAAAGTTCCTACACCACGAAGTTTACATCCTAGTGGGAGCCCTGGGGGGCACAGTGGTTAAGAGCTCAGCTGCTAACCAAAAGGCCAGCAGTTCAAATCCACCAGCTGCTCCTTAGAAACCCTATAGGGCAGTTCTACTCTGTCTTAAAGGGTCGCTATGGGTCAGAATCAATTTGACAGCAGTGGGTTGGTTTTGGTTTGGTTGAGAGGACATTGGGCAGTTGACTTGATGGCTTTCTGATCTACAAGCTCTGATGATCTGTGGTGACCAGGTTTTTAGCGCAGGGGTGCAGGACCCCTCCAGATGGCAGCAAGCGGCCCACATCCAACAGTTCAAATTGGATGGCTCATAAAAACAGACATGGGGGAAAGATGTGTCAGTCTGTTCTCGTAAAGATTACAGCCTTGGAAACCCTGTGGGGCAGTCCTGTAGGGTCGCTAGGAGTCAGAGTTGACTGCACAGCAGTGGGGTATGAGAACAGAAATGTATTGTCTCCCAGTTCTGGAGGCCAGTAGTCAGATTCGGGGTGTCAGCAGGGCCGTGCTCTTTCTGAAGGTTCTGGGGGAAGACCCTTCTTGTCTCTCCCAGCTCTGACAGACCCAGGCATTCTTTGGCTTGCAGCTGTAGCATCACTCTGTCATTCCATGGCCTTTCCCTCTGTCTGCCTCTCTGTGTCTCTTCTCCTCTTCACAGGACACCACTCAGAGGGATTAGGACCCCCCCTACTCATAGTAACTTTAATGATAACATCTTCACGGATCCTATTTTCAAAAAAAGTCATATTCACAGGTACCAGGGGTTAGGATTGCAACATAAACTTTGGGGGGACACAATTCAATCCATAACAATTGCCCAATGTCCTGTCAACCAAACCAAAACCAAACCCACTACTGTCAAGTCGATTCTGACTTGTAGTAACCCTGTAGTACAGAGTTGAACTGCCCCATAGGGTTTCCAAGGCTGTAAATCTTTACAGAAGCAGATTGCCACATCTTTCTCCCACATCTGTTCTTATGAGCCATCTAATCTGAGGTATTATAGCAGATCTTGGAAACTGTGGAGACATGTTTGATTGTCACAAATGTGTGTGGGTGCTGGGGGGTGCTACTGGCATCTGGTAGGTAGAGGCCAGAGATGCAGCTAAACATCCTACAATGCATAGGACAAACCAAACCAAACCCACTGCCATCCAGTCGATTCCAAATCATGGCAACCTGATAGGACAGAGCAGAACTGCCCCATAGGGTTTCCAAGGCTATAAACCTTGCGGGAGCTGACTGCCACATCTTTCTCCCGTGGAGCGGCTGGTGGGTTCGAACAGCTGACCTTTCGGCTAGCAGCCAAACCCTATAACTTTGCCACCAGGGCTCCTCAATGCATAGGACAGCCCCTCACAAAAAAGATTATCCAGCCTAAATGTCAATGGGGCTGCAGTTAAGAAACCCTGTCTTAGAATACAAGCAATGCTCCTACCCCTGGCCTACAAAGCCCCAGCCCCACATCTCCTACTCCTCCGTACCCCTCAGACCTTATTTCTGCCACTTTACTTGAGCCTCGTGAACTGCTGAGTTCCTCAAACTGACCAAGCTCATGCCTTCCCCTAAGCCTTCCTTGGCCTCTCGGGCTGAAAGAGTTGTTCTTCAGATCTTCCGTGGCTGGTCTGTTATCATTCAGGTCTCAGCTCAGAAGTCACCATCATAAGAGGCCTCTTCTGACTGGTGAATCCGATGCTGCTTCCCCGTCCCCGCTGCCCATGTTGCCCGGCTATATAGTTTCCATGGCACTTGACCCACTGGCCACGTTGCCTGGCTATATTGTCGCCATGGCACTTGACGGCTTTCTGAAGTCACCTCATCATTTACTTCTCCGGGATAGAACATGAGCTCCATGGGGGCAGGGGCCTTGTACAGCTTGTCTGCTGCTGAACCCACAGTAGTCAGTGCAGTGCCTGGCTCACGGTAGGATCTAGGTGGCTATCTGGTGAATGAATGAATGAGCCCTGCCCATGAGAATCATTTCCATCTGCCTGTCATTCAGACGTATACACATTTGTTTAAATACAACAGTTGAATGCTCAGGTACTAGCCGAGAGGTTGGCCGTTCAAACCCACCCACAGGTGCCTTGAAAGCCCGGCCTGGCAATCTGCTTCCAAAAGGTCACAGCCTTGAAAACTCGATGGAGCAGTTCTATTCTACACATATGGGGTTGCCATGAGTTGGAATAAATTCGATGAAAGCTAATAACCACATCAACATGAAGGTATCAACTCCTTAAGGACCTGGGCCGCTTTCTTCATGTTTGGGATTCCCACACTGGCACAGTGCTGCCCCCACTAAGTGCTTCTTGATGCCCTGACTTTCCTCTGTGATGCGGTGTTACTTTGCATCTGCTTTCTGCTCTGTGGAATTTCACACCAATTCCTCATCCATCTCGGGAGTCTCCTCTGTTCTCCAGGGAAGCTCTGCCATTCTGATTCTCAATGAAGCCAACTGGAGAGAAAGCATTCCCATAGGTCTCAATATGAGCAAATTCTTCTCTGGCCTTATAGGAATGTTTGAAAATACTCTCACAGGAAGCTGATAATACCCCCCAAAAGCATGACCTTTGCTGGGGAAAGCTGGTTTATTTGAACCAATTAGGGGAAACAATTCAGTGTCTTCTGTTTTGTATTTCACTAGGCAGGATAAATGAAAATACCCATTTATGAGGAAGACTGGCTACCCAAGGAAAATTCACTTTTCGCATTTAAGATAGAGGACTAAGAATATGTTTTTGTTCCTATTCCTTCACAAAGTACTATTTAAATGATATCAGAAGAATTTTCAAAAAAGAACAGACCTTTAACAGCTAGGGAGCAGGGGAGAGACATTGAATTAGAGAGCGCAACAAATTCCTGGAAGATGGAAAGAGGATGAAAGAATGGAAGAACAGAGAACCAAAGCAGAAAGCCACAGGGGCTCAAAGCACCTTCTGCCTAGCATAGGCCTCACAGGGTCCAAGTGTGAGAAGAGGGCTCACAAAGATGCTAATAATCTGTAGACACCTACTCCTGCCTGATCAATTTATCTTCCCCCTTCTTTGTCCCATCCAGAGGTAGCTGGACACTTTATCCCCAGGCTAACACACGCATGCATGAACGCATGCATGTGTGCACCACACACACACACACACATATACTCACACACTCACACTTTTCTTTAAAGAAATTAAATGAAATATCGGGGGATAATTGGGGCTCCCAGAAAGTGCTAGTACTCTAGATAAAACCCCTTTAAATCTATCATCTGAACTCCCTGTCTCCCTTCCTGAAATGAAACCAGCCTATGAAAAAGCCAACCCACCTACCCACCCACAGATATAAAGTTTCTCATAGAAGTGACCTCACAAAGTATACACAGAGGCAGAGGAGATTCTGAAAATCCAACCCAGTGCCCCATTCTTAAATTAATGTATCAAAAAACATATGAATAAAACCGGTGGCATGAAAGAGAAAGAAACAGATCAATAATAATCTGACCCTGAAAAAAATAAAACAAACAGATATAAGTCAAGGAAGAGAAGAAAGTTAAGAGAAAAAAAAATCTAATGTGTTCGGAGAGATTAAAAAATATATCCATTTAAATGTTGATTAATTGATTGTAGACTCAGAGAACAAGAGCCAGTGGTTGAATGACAAGGTTAAGAAAAATTCCCAGAATAAAGGTAAAAGACAAGGAAATGAAATCTTTAAGATAAGAAAAAAGGAAACATCAGGATTGATGCAAGAAATCCACTTTTCAACCAATATAAGTCACAGACAGAGAAAACAGGAAGATGAAGAAATTATCAAAATGAAGGAGAAAGTTTTCCAAGCTGAAGAGGGTTTGACTTTAATCTGAAAGAACAAGCATTGAACAGAATAAATACAAAGAAAAACTCACACCCAGACATACTGTCCTGGAATTTCAGAGAGTCAAGGATAAGGACAACATCAGAGAAGCTTCCAAAGAGAAAATGTGAAGCTGATACCAAGGAATGAGATTAAGACAAGCATCAGACCCAGAAGGCCTTGGTTAAAATTCTGACTTTCAAACGCAACAGGTATGTTATCTTGGGCAAGTTCTCCTGTGCCTCAGTTTCCTCATCTGTAAAAAGGGGAGTTTATGGCAGTACCGATCTCATAAGAGTTGTGGGGATTAAATGAATTAATTTATAAAAGGACTTAGAACAGCGCCTGTAGCATAATAAATGCCACATGTTTGCTTATTGAATAAGGAAAAAACAAAACAAAAACAAAACAAATCAGTAATCCTTTGGCATAGACCTCATGGTTGGCTCTTTACTATCCATCCCACTGTGGGGCAGCTGTGTGACTTGGGGCCGGGATGAGGCTGCAACTCCACCCCTTGGCCTAAACCAATTACCCTAATCCCATCAAATCACTATTTAGTTCTGGGATGCCTAAGTTAACCCAATGACAGAGAAGCTTTCTTCCTGTTCTAGCCCCTAGAGGCTTCTGGTCACCATTGTACAACCATGAGCGGAGCCTGCCTGAGAACAAAGCCATTACAGGAGCAGGACAAAGCCAAGAGCATCACAAAGAAATGAAGTTGGAGCCATGATCAAACTGTGCCTGAAACCCACAGACTAACAGAAGTTTTAATAATATGCGCCATTTTATTGCTTAAACCCAGTTGAGCTGGGTTTTCTGTTACATCCATCCAAGAGCATCCTCCCTGATAAACTGTATGCCACAGCCTCTGCTCAAAGCTTAACCTTGCACCAAGTGTTACCTGGATGATGTAAGACAGTGACAAGCCTTTGGATGAAGCACTGATTGAGGAGAAACTCAGCATCACCAGCAACGCCACAATAAAGGTAACAATGTTCATGAGGACGTCCATTCTCAGAGCAAACCACCTGAGAGCACAATTAAAGTAGAGGAGGTGGCTGGAGTTTTCATCATTAAGCATCTTAAACCTAAAATTAAGAAATGAGATAAAACAGGAGATTAAGTATGCTTCCGTGCATTTAGGCTTAGGGCTACTGGAGAACTAAGGCAAGGGAAAGTTGTAACCAAGGGAGAGATGCACTTTCACACAGTAAATGCTGGCAAAAAACGAACATATGTCCGTGCCCTTCAGGATCTGTTACACCTTTGACTCGCACATATGTTGAAAAATTCCATGCGGCAGTACGGTAGGGTGCTGAATGGACTCTGTCGACTGGAGCCCACAGCTGAGAACAAAAGAGGCTGAGTACCTCATACTCTAACTTCAGCGGATCCCTTACTTGGCATCAGCCACCCCCAAAGACTTTGCAGAATGAAAAATGGCTCCGTGGTAAGTGGATAGAAGAGGGGTCGTGGAGGAGGTCACCTTTAAGAAGAGCTAGTGTTGGTGATGGCAGAAGAGGGGAAGGAGGGTGCCTGACTGGTTCCCCTCCCCAAGTCAGAGAGTCAGGGTAGCTGCATAGAGCACAGGGGTATGTCTTCAATGAGAGGAAGCTGACCCCTTGTCCCCATGTGCCTGTGTGTCCACTGAGCAGAGGGCCTGCTAAGAAGAGAAGGAACATCAAGGAGGGTGACAGAGAGGAGAGGGGCAATGTGCACCCTCTGGAGTGCCTTGTCCCAAAGAGGTATGGGAGTCCATGGGTGGTACAAACAGTTAACACGCTGGGCTGCTAGCTGAAAGGTTGTCTGTTTGAGTCCATCCAGAGGCACCTCGGAAGAAAGATCTCACCTTCTCCTTCCGGAAAAGCAGCCATTGAAAACACTATGGAGAACGGTTCTACTCTGACATACACAGGATTGCCAAAAGTCGGAATTGAATCAACGTCAACAGGCTTTGGTTACGGAAGGCAGGTCCTGCCAGTTTGTGCAGTTTCTAGCGTAGGGAGTGCAGAGGGAAGGTGGTATTTGGAGCTGCAGTCTTGACGTGCAATTTCCGGACTTGAGGAACCCCCACATCAGAGGAACGCTGCCTGATGGGTGCTGCCAAGTTGAGCTTGGCTGGAAGACCCTTTGGATCTTAGCAGCCGGGAAATGCCTGCTAGGGCTGCTTGGGATTGGTCCCGTTGGGCCCTCAGCCCACCACGCCACGTCTGTGCAGTGAGCTGGCTCCCCTCTGTCCTCCTGCACCAGAACCGGGGGACGGGGCTCAGAAAAAAGGGGAAAAAACAGGTATTTCCCCCAGCTCCAATCCATACACACCAATGCCAGCCGTACCACTCCAGGCCTCTGGAGGAAAGGGAGAGCTTCGGCTTGAATATCAACCATTCAACTAGTTGCTGCTAAGTTGGTTCTGACTCATGGCAACCCCACGTCTTGTAGAGTAGAACTGTGCTCTCTGAGGTTTTCAAGGCTGTGGCCTTTTGAAAGCAGATTCCCAAGCCTTTCTTCTGAGGCACCTTCGAGTGGGTTGGAACCACTAATCTTTCAGCTAATAGTCAAGCACTTAACCATCTGTACCCCCCAGGGACCTCTAACCGGTTGCCGTTGAGCCTTTTTTGACTCACGGCAGCCCCGTGTGTTGTAGAGGAGAACTGTGTTCCGTAGCGTTTCCATTTTTGAAAGCAGGTTGCCGAGCCTTTCCTCCAAGACATCTCTGGGTGGGTTTGAACTGCCAGCCTTTCAGTTAGTAGCCAAGCATGTAACCATTTGAGCCACCCAGGGACTCCTTGTGTCTTGAGTATGAGATTGAAATTTTAACTGAACTGAACGAACCATTAACCAAAGATACACCAGATTAGGTAGATACTCAGGGTTCCCCTGACTGGTGGGGAAGGAGCTTCATCCAAACAACTGGTAGCAATTATTGCAAATAAAAAAAACGAAAGCTTTTTGATGTTTAAATCCCTGAAGGGTGAAGATTTCTCCACAGCCACAATTGTGCATGTCATCAGCAGGGACAGATTACCCAGGAAGCAAGGTAAGCACGGGCTTACTTGTGCTTGCTTACTAATCTGTAGTGACCAATTTCAAATGGGTTTCACCACATGCTTACGTGTAAAATTGGTCACTGCAGATTAGTAAGCAAGCACAAGTAAGCCCGTGCTTACCTTGCTTACTGGGTAATCTGCTGCTGTCAGGGATTGTAAATTTGGAAAGAGGCTTTGATTCTGTAGGACGGTGCTGTGGGGTGGGAGAGAGACTGATGTCCAGCCATTCCTAGAAGCAGAATCTTTGACGTGGTAAAAAAATGTGAAATTGTTCACTACAGATGATGCGGTAAGCACCATGCTCACCTTGCCCATTGGATAATCCGCCCCTGGCCATCAGGGATTGCAGCTGCACCCTGTTCTAGAATTCCTCAAAGGCGTCTGCCTGGAAGCAACTCTGGCCGGCCATCTTGGGCTCTGCAGCACCCTCCCCACTTCTGTTTCTGCTCTTATTTTCTCCAGAGCTTAGTCAAAATACTCTTGCCAACACCATGCTCCTATCATGCAGCCATAAAGGCTACAAATTCAATTGAGAACTTACATGACCTGGCAGTCGCCTGCAGTCTTGTGTATGTGGTTGGCAGGACTGCGCAGAAACAAAATCACTAGCTGGAATCAAACTGGAATTTGACCTCAAACCTTATCTTAATGCTGTAGCATTTCTCGTCTACAGGCGAAAGCAATGCATGTCAGAAGCCCAAACCCTCTGGACTGTCTATGACAGGAAAGAGACTATTACAAAAAGGGAGGCCCCATCAATCATGTGGGGCCCAGCTCTCTATGGAATTCTCTTGGAAACCTTGGAGAAGAATCTGCAGGAAGACAAAGCTTGAAAAGGTTTCGCCTATTGTGGGTGAGCCAATGAACGATTCCGTGGGTGGGAGACTTTTCCTTACGACCAGGACAGGTAAAGGGTCTTTTTGTGGCTGCAGAACCCTTGATGGATGATGTTCAGGTCAGGCTAGTAATAGGACTAACTGCTGATTGAACAAAAGACAGAGCTGGGATGCCAAGTCTACACTGAGATCCTGGGTGGTAAAGTGGGAGGTCAGTGAGAGAAAGAATTAGGTGCAATTAGACTAAAATGTGTGTTAAATTTTTAAGGAGAGAAAAATAGAAACATCTATGTGACAGACCCTGCTATAGATTCATCAAACTCCATTTTCTTTTCCTCCTATGGACTCAGCTGGACTACATTTCCCAGCCTCCCTTGCAGTTAGGGGAAGCCATGTGACTGAAATCTAGCAAATGTGTGTACAGAAGTGATGACGTCTCCACTACAAGCTTTTCATGGAGTTCTTCCCCCACCTTTTGCCTCTCATCTTCTGGTTAGACACAGTAGATCCTGGAGAAGACTTCGAGGCCCTTGGGGATGGCAGGGCCTCAGATGGAAAGAGACTGGATTCCTGAGTGTGGAGCAGAACCCTCCATGGACCCTCATTGAATTATGACTTGAGGAAAAGTAAACATTTTGTATGTGTGTGTTAAGCTCCTAAGATTTAGGGTTGCTTATTACAGTGGTGAGTCTACTGTGACTGATATAATTTATACAGCATTTTAGAAATTTTTTTTTTTTTGCTGGGAGATGCCTCGGAAATTTACTAATCTAGTCCCCACAACATTTTAAGAGGGAGGAAATTAGTTTGTCCACTGGCTGGAATATAATGTTAACCTTTAAGTATTAGTTTTACTTCATATGTAGTAACATGAAAAATGCTATTTTAAATTGTGAAGTAAAAGAAAAAATACTTAAGAAGAAGAAAACCCTATAAATAGAAAAAAAGAAAAGACTGGAAGGAAATATATGAAAGTATTAATAGGGTTTGGGTTCGGAGCCTATGAGTGGTTTTCTTCTTTTTTCTGCTTTCCCATATGTTCCTGAAATGAACACGTTTTACATTTATAGTGAAAAATAAAACTTGTGAGGTCACATACTGAAGTTGTGATTGAGTGAGCTCCCCTAATTCTCCTTGTCATGGGGCCCCAGAAGCTGGGAAGAAAGGCCAAATGTCTTAGACTGTGCCTCCTCAATCCTGCCAGCTCTTCATCTAGGGTCAGTCACCAGGGAGCCCAGGCTTCCCTTCCCAGAGCCAGAAAAGCCATTTGTCCCTGTGACCGCGTGTCCATGGTCAGGTGTGAAGTGGGAAGCCACAGGCCAGGGCCAGCCAGGACTCACCTGAGGATGCAGTCCTCCTTTTTGTCATAGGCATGAATGACGCCCAGTCCCTGCATGGAGGAAGTGATGTGGGAGAACCAGGGTGACCGGCTGATGTTCTCCACCTTCTTGAGCTCCTGGACTCCTCTATGGAACACGCTGCAAGAAAATCAAGAGGGCCTCAGAGTGGGGTCTTGGGGGTCTCACACTTGGCACATACAGATTCAAGTATCCAGTCAACACAAAGCTTACGTCAGAGACGTATAGCGCTAACTGGGGAGGGTGAGCTGGTCACCACTCTTCTCTAGGAGGGTATAGCGGGTTGTGTCAGAGGTAGGGGTCTGAGAAATGTGAGTCTACCAGTTCTTCTTCTGGTCTCGCTTCTTAGTGCTTTTTGTATCGTGACAGTCTCGCTGCACGAGATGCGATTCTTGCCTTTGAAGATAAGTGCTCTGCATACAAAGAGGTCCCTAAACACAACCCAACCACTTTTTGGTGCCCAACCAAAGAAAAGTGATCTGTTACAACTCTGGAGGAAGACCTGATGCACCAGCTGCCAACACCTGATCTTCTAGGGGCACTTTCAAAGGTAATTTTGACCAAATGTCATTCTAGCCTCAAGAGCTGCCTTTAGAACCAAACCCTCTAAACACAAGTGCAGTTGCCCTTCGTGTTGTAGCTCCAGGGCCCTGGTGAGCGCATGACCACTGCCCTCGGGAATGGACATTGGCAGGCTGGCCTGTGAGAGCTAATCTAACCTGGCCTCTGGACTTTCAGCTAAGATGGACCCGGGGGAGAGGAGGGGAAAATCCCATCAGTTCAGAGCTCAAGTGAGTTTGAAACATTTGGATAATTCCATCAGAGCCAGCCCTGGCCTGAATTGTCCTTATAGCAGGAGGTGGAGCTGCAGAGCAGAGAAAAAAACATTTGCTGAGCAAACCAACAGCACAAACAAGAGAATGGACAGGAACAATGGTCAGATAAACACAAAATTACAAAAATGGACAGCAGCCCAAGGGATCTGCTTTAAAGGCTGACATACAGGTCAGGCTTTATCTTCGTAAAGCACTTTCAAAAATGATTTTTCATCGTCACAGTGAAGGCATGGGGATGGAGATGGAGGCCAGGGGTCCTTCCTCAAGGTCACCAAAGAGGCAATGCAAGACGGAGGGGACAACCCAGGTCTCCCAGCTCCCAGGGCACACGTACCACAGCCCTTCACTCCCACCCTGATGCCAAGGAGACCTGAGTCCAGACCCGTATCCCCAGTGTGTCCCTTCACCCGCATTCCCACTGCCCAAGGCACCATCCACCGACTTGACCCACAAACTTGAAACATCCAGACCCAAACACATCATCTTTGTTACCCGCACTGCTTCTCCTTCTGTATCTCCTCTCTGCACATTACTGCCCACTTTGGAGTGATTGATCCTTGGTTCCTCTATCTACCCAACCCACAAAATCCCACCAATAATGAAACCCCAATGATCCTGCATCAATTAGAAATGACTCTGAATCCACCCCTCTTTCATCTTCTCACGTCTGATTCACATCAGCTCTCGAAGATTCTACATCTCAAGAGATGCCCATCCTATAGCCATGACTGATCTTTCTGTAGCTCCGTCCATCCTCCACACTGTGGCCATCTTTAATCCAGGGAGCTGAGAATCCCTGGATTAAGACAAACAACCCTATTACAGGTAGTGGTGGATCCAGGATTTGTGGGCTGAATCTTTTACAATTTAAGGGGCCTGATTAAGACCCTGGGTGTCCAGCACAGAGCTGAGCACATCTGGGAGCATCATAAATATTGTATTGGTTTCTATGGACCCTTTAAGTTCCCATAACATTGCACCCATTTCTACTTTACAAGACACTTAGAGTCACAGAATCTCATTTGATCCTCACAGTAACTTCTCTGAAACAGGAGAGGCTTCTGTGTGTGTGTGTACATACATTTCCGAGGCAAGGATTTTAATGATTACCATCTGCAGTCTCACCGGCCGCTTTAAGGTCCTCCAGCCGGTTTGTAAGGCTCTGCTTTCCACCCACTGTGCTGTCTGCTGAAAACTCCAGCTGGACCCTCGGCCAGGGAGGAGCCAAGTTTCCTGGGAAACTGGGATCATTGCTGCCCTCCTGCCTTCCCCGGGTAGACTTGAAGGTGGGCACAGCCCCAGCAGGAGCCCCCAGTGCAAAGAAAGCAGCCTGAGGCTTTCTCTGACCATGCCAGTGGTTGGGAGGGAGTGATTTTTCCAAGCTCAGAGCAACTGAGGATCGGTCTTCTGTCTCTTCAGCAGCAGGAATGGCAGCGCCCCGCGATTGAGAACATGTCGGTATCACCCCTACTGCCTTCCTGGCCTCCAGTGGTATCTACCTCGCAGGGCTGCTCAGAGGCTGAAGGGCCAGGGTGGATGCAAAGCACTTAGCCTAGCCCCTGGCATTTCCTAAGTACTAAAAAGTCAATGTGCTCAATATCAAGTGGTGCCCGGTCACTGGGTATGGTGACCGAAGAGGCTCTGTGTCGACTGGAAATGCACGTGTGTGGTTTTCCCTTCTTAGACAGTGCATCGACCTACCGAAAGAGAATGACAAAGCCTACAGCAAGGCCGACCAGGACTAACAGGACAGCAGGAAACACAGCAGCCAGTATCACTAGGATAAACACCACCATAAAAAACTGCTGCAGAAAGTTCTCAGCGTGAAACGGCAGCCTCACATCCAGCTCATCCATATCCTTGGAAAAGCGGTTCATTAGCCTGCCCGTGGGCGTCGTATCAAAGAAGCTCATCGGGCTCTTTAGGATCTGTGGGTAAAAGCCGGGAGTCAAACAGAGCCACGACGTGTGCTTGGTAACCGGGCTGCTCACTGGGATTGGGGTCGTGGAGCGCGGGGCCCTAGCTTTTCTCAGGGACACAGCACGATGCGCCAGGCAATCTTGGGGAAGTCAGGGTGCTCCCGGTTCTTGTGGGCAACTGCATGAGAGGAACACGAGAGAAGTCCCGCCTCTGTGAGGAGCTCCAGGGGGTCCCCAGGACAGACTTCTGCTCCAAACCCAGGTGCCGCTTAGGGTGGGGGGCTAGTGCCTTTGGGGGAAGGAGGATTATCACCCCACAGGGATAAGAAGCCAAGTTCCACTGTGGATCTCTGCCCCCCAACGCGTGGGCTGGACCTGGCGTTCTGACCAGGGGACTGATAGCTGATGGCTGCCGCCCACCACAGCAGTAGAATTAGGCGAGGCCAGGGGCAGTTCTGAGGTCCTCGATGTACTCAGCCTTCTTTGGAACAGGAGATGCCCTCTTGGTCAAAAGATCCCTGTTCCAGGGTCACTTCCTCCCAGGGGCCTTCCTGACCCCCCCACACCCACCCCAGCCTAGCCTAAGAACCCATGACGCACCCCACAGTTTGCCTTCACAGTTGGTAATTAGATGTTGGGAGACTCTTCCCAGACTAGACTGTAAGCTCCATGAGGCTATGTCTGTCCCCAGAGCCCAGCACAGTGCATGACACATAGTTGTTGTTAGCTGCTGTTGAGTCAGCCCCCGACTCATGGGAACCCCATACACAACGGAATGAAATACTGCCTGGTCCTGCGTCAGCCCCGTGATCGGTTGTGGAGCAGACTGTTGTGATCCACGGGGTTTCCACTGGCTGATTTCCAGTAGATCAGCAGGCCTTTCCTCCTACTTCGTCTTAGTCTGGAAGCTCCTCTGAAACTCGGTCAGCATCACAGCAACACACAAGCCTTCGCTGACAGGCAGTGGCTGTGCATGAGGCACATTGCCAGAAATCAAGCCCTGGTCTCCCACACGGAAGGTGAGAACTCTACCACTGACCTGCTGCTCCCCACTTCTGGCACACAGTAGGTGCACAATAAGCCCTGTTGTGTGAATACTCGGATGCACATGCAGCCCCTGGGAGCGGCACCTTGTCAAACACTTGGTCATGTAAGGAGGAGGACGCCATCAGTGTGGTCTTGGTGAAGGTGAAACCTTTGGTGACGCCGAACACCAGCACGGAGACCATGCTGCCTGCATACACCCACTGGTACAGATGGTGCCCCGTGTCCGCCAGCACTGCACCAACCTCACACATGGTCTTGTTGCCCTGGGGCCCACAGATCACCTTTGGAGAAAAACGAGAGAAGTACAAAGTGTTAGTAAACTGTCAGGGGAACAGGAACTTTCAAGAGAAGAGAGTCTAATTGCTAAAGGTAACCCACGAGTGTGAAATCAAGTCAGTTCTGATTGGGGGCTTTTGAACTTTGCAGGGTCCTGGCCCTGGGCAGCTGTGACTCCATGGGGGCACCTTATTTATGGAGCCTGGCATAGTCAGTGGGAAAGCAAAGCTGACAAACCAGGCAAACGTGGGCCACTGTCCTGGTGCAGGCTGTACCTACAGAGGCCAGAGAGAACGCTGAGTCAGAAGAAAATGCAAAACCTGGAGTCCAAGCAGCTGGCTGAGTAAGCCAGAAGCAGCCCAGACAGGACAGGGAATCAGGGACTCGCCACCGAAGGCTGAGCTGCCTGGCAGGAGATACCAGGCCTTTGGGGGACTCAGGGACCTCTCTGTACCATGGCCAGCTCCCCAGGCCTTCCCTTTCCTTTACTCAAGGGGTACTGGCACCCTGCCCTGGAGCTCCTGGTGGGGAGATGCCTAGTGAGCACAAAGGGTGCTTGGAGGACCCAAGGAGGCCACTGCTCTATCCCACCCAGGTGAGAACACACAGCTTCTCTAGCAGAGTGTGCTAGCACAGCATTTCTACTCCCGAGAAATTGACAGCTGCGTTTTTCTCTGGGCAGTGTGCTAAACATCAAGGCCGCCTTGGGGTGCAAACAAGCACCTTTCTCCTTAAATGCAATTTTGCTGATTACAGTAATAGCAGAGGTCGCTGATGGATTAACACCCGTGTAAGCCAGAGCAGCCCTGTGGGGCTAGTTTTTGAAAGGCCGGGCTTGCAGAGGTGACTTGGCTGTGCTTTAGGTTGTGCCTACTTGTGTCTGGGGTGGGGCCAGCACATGAGTCTACTATCCTTGATGTTTGCTGAATTAGCCACTGGCAACTGGCATGCCCCAAGCCTTGGAGGAGGCTCCACCTTGACCCTAACCTTGGGCTCTCCTGGAGCAGGAGGGGGTGGGAGAACACGTTGCTCTTTTTCTGCAGACAGCAGACTACCCACTGGCTTCTCCCGTTGATAATGGCCTCAGGAAGCTGTGCCAAGCTCATAGAAAACTGTAGCAGCCTCTTCCATACGGGTCTTCCCAGTGCTGCCTCACTTCAGTTGTCATAGCAACAATATCACACCAAAATATAACCTTGGAGGATGGGCGGGTGACTCCACAGCATCCCCGGGGACGCGAGAAAAGCTTTGAAACTTCTGGCCCAAAGCTGGGCACTTTCAGCAAGCTCAGGTGAGAACAGGCTTACCAGTCCTTCCCAGGAGGGTCCCCGGCCCAGGCTAGAGCCCCAGGAGCGATGGCCCTCAGCACATCAGGGCCTGACCTGAACCCTACATGGACTGTTCCTGTAGAGGGGCCCTTGGGAGCTGAGCACTGGGCAGTGTTCATGACAAAACACCAGTCTCTCTTCAGGGGCAGGAAGACACAAATCTACGTTAGACTTTCTTGCCCCCTCCCATCCCCTCCTCAAAGCTGCCTTACAGTAGAGGATGCAAACTGACCCTATCCCGCAGGTGGCGAGGTATTTCTCCAAACAGTCTTTTCAGCCAATACTTTCAAAGGTGGAACATAAAAATCCAGGTGCCCTGTTTGTCTTGAAAAAGCAGAAGGGGTTTCGGGAGCCTCCATTGTGTGGTGTAAACAACTGACCTCAACCTCGTGGGAAGAGGCTGGGGGCGGGGGGATGCTCCTTGTTCATAGCGTGGTGCTAGGCACATTCAGACCCTCCACCTGCAAACTTTTTGCTCCAAAACACAGACTAAACATTCTCCAACACCAAAGGGAAACTCACCCGCGAGCCCTGATCTAGCCAGAGACCCAGCCACCAGTTGCTGAAGGCAGAGCTGCCAATCATCAGGAGGAAGAGGGCCACTGCCAGGAGAGAGAGGAGGTACCCTGCAAGAGCGGGGAGAAGCCCACAGGGTCACAGCGGGAGGGGCTGCACTGAGTCAGTCTTCCTAGCCCCAGCCCTGAGGGGATATTAAAAACCAGCAGGAAAAGGACCTGCACCCCTGGGGGCCACCTTCTAGGCCAATGCAACAGTCTGGCTTTGGAGCCCTGGCACTCAAGAGGACATCTGTTCCACTTGATTGGAAAACGGGACCAAATTGTCAACAACAACAGTTTAAGAAAGGATTTTTCAAATTCATATTAAATCAAGAAACCCGTTGTTTTATACTGAACCTCCAGAAGCCTTGATGTATGTGTGATACGTTTTCCAGGTCACTGACCCCTCCCGGGGGGATTCAGTCTGGATGAGTTGGTGTGCAGGAGCTATGGAGGCAAAGACAAACCCAGTAGTGTCCACCGCTGGGGTGAGGAGCCCCCCATGCAGGCACACGCCACCTGCATGCTGCACCCCCAGGCAGGCACACGTCATCTGCTTGCTACATACCCCACCCCCCAGGCTGGCACGCGCCATCTGCATGCTGCACCCCCCAGGCAGGCACGCGCTATCTGTATGCTGCGCCCCCCCCCGCCAGGGCAGTTAAGACCCTGTCTTATATTTGCCTTGTGCTTTCAAATGCCCAACACAGTTTTGCTCCTTTTTGTCTATTTGAGCCTCATTCCAGCCCTGTGATATAGGTGGCTTTCTGAGCAATGTTCATTAAGCGCCTAGTCTGTGCTAAGGAATCCTGGTGGTGCAGTGGTGAAGCGCTTGGCTGCTAAACAAAATGTCGTCGGTTGAAACCCACCAACTGCTCCACAGGAGAAAGATGAGGCCGTCCGCTTCTGCAAAGATTTACAGCCTTGGAAACCCTGTGGGAAAGTTCTACTCTGTCCTGTAGGGTCACTAGCAGTTGGAATTGCCTGGATGACAAAGGCTATGGGCCTGTGCTAGGCCCTGGGGGTGCAGAAGCTGTTAGTTTGGCTCCCCCAAAAGCAAGTCTGCTTCTAAGAAAAGGATATGAATACGAGTAGTTTGAGGGAGTCCCTGGGTGCTGCAAATGGTTAATGCGCTCAGCTCCTAACCAAAAGATTGGTGGTTCAAGTCCACCCTGAGATACCTCGGAAGAAAGGCCTGGCAATCTACTGAAAACGCAGCCATAGAAAACCCTGTGGAGCGCAGTTCTACTCTGACACAAATGAGGTCTCCATGAGTCAGAGTTGGCTCAACAGCAACTAGAAAGAAAGAAAGAGTCTATTTGGGAGCTAAAGGGAGAAGGGAAGAGAAGTGTCTCATTGAGCCAGGTATCACTGTAGGTGACCGGAGCTTAATGCCATGTGGAGAAAACGCAGAGCCAGTGCAGACCAGACACCTCAGAGCTTTTCCGCGTGAGGAGAGGAATCTGGGATATTCCTACACCAACTTTCAAAGGCTGTTGGTTGAGGGCTGCTCCCAGGGAGTGTTGATTTGCCAGCACTCCCAGCTTGAGAAGTGCCTGCTGCCAGAGACAGCCTTCGGGCAGAGAAACGCCTACCTGCGGTTGGAAGTGGGCTTGCGGGCACTCAGGTGGTGAGGAGGGAACGGGGCAGCATCTACTGCCAAACCAGCTGCATCCAGTCAGGACCCAGCCACCCAGCGTGTGTCGGGGGGGAACTGTGATGTATAGGGTTTTCAGAGGTTGATTTTTCAGAAGTAGATGGCCAGGCCTTTCTTCCAAGGGGCCTCTGGGTGGGCTCGAACCTCCAATCTTTCTGTCAGCAGCCGAGCGCATTAACTGCACCACCCAGGGATGCCTAGCATCTACTACAGGGGTCCACAAGAAAGAGGTGGTTCCTGTCTTCTCGGAGCTTACACCATGCAGAAGAAATCAAGGGCATCCCAGGCCATCGGCTGCATGGAGTCTTGATTCTCTCCATATGGCTTCCTCAAAACAAACAAACCAATTGCCTTCAAGCCTATTCCAACTCGTGGAGACCCCATGTGTGTTCAAGTAGAACTGTGCTCCATAGGATGGCTGTGATCTTTTGGAAGAAGACAGCCAGGCCTTTCTTTCAAGGTGCCTCTGGATGGACCTAAACCACCAACCTTTTGGTTAGTAGCTGGGGTCTTAACCATTTGCACCACCAGGGACTCTCTTTAAGTGCGCTCCATCCCCCAAAGTGAAGGAAGGTAAAGGACTGTCGGGTTCTCAGGGACGGAACACTGAGAGGCAAGGGGATGCCGGGAAAGAAGCCGCCACATTTCAACAGCTCTGAAATCAGGATGGGCCTTCTGTTGGAACGCATGTCATATCGCTTAATTGGCCAAGATCTTTCTTTCTAAATGGTACATAAAATCACGGTGATCTGAAAACGGATGGCATCCTAAGTTTGATAAAATGCACTCAGCTGCACATCATTGAGGAACGGGGCTCTGACTTGGGAAGCCCCCTCCCCCACCGCAGGCACCTGAGGGTGGAGCTGTGGGTCTTGCCCTCTGCCCTCTCCGTGCCCAGCACAGGGCAGGGCAGGGAGCAGGAGCTAGATGATGTGGAGCGGAACGGCTGGCAGGTAACGCAAACATTGCAGGGTGTTCGGCAGCATCCCCGGCCACCTGGCTCTCGCTAGGCTCATCTCCCACAACCTTCCTCCCTCGTGCAGTCCCGCAGCCCCTTCCACCTCCTCACCTTCTCACCAGATGTCCCTGCCAAATGCCTACATATTCTTGAAGGACCAGTCCTAAGGTTTCCTCTTCTGTGAAGCCCTTCCTAACTAGCCACTTCCACCCTCACTCTCCGTTCCTCTTATCACAGCTTCCTGTAATTATCCATTTGCCTGTGACCCCTGTCAGACCTCTTATGGTCAGTCCCATGGAATAAGGACCAGGGCATCCCTTCTCCATCCTTCTGTCCCAGCCTAGCTCACTGCCCAGTACACAGCAGGTGCTGAGTCTTTGTTGAAAGAACAAACGGCCTTCTCCAACCTTGACCCCTCCATGCTGCATAACTGTCCTCAGCGCTCATCATAAAGAGTGGGGAGCATCTGTCGTGCTTGGTTTCACTTCAACTTAGTTCCTGCACACTGCTTTGGTCTCTCATAACAACAACAAACTACTGAGGGTTACTCTGTGCTAACCACTTCATGTACAGTTTCTCATTTAATCTTTGCAAGAACCTACAAGGTTGGTACTATTATTTCCCCATTTTATGGATTAGGAAACTAAGGCTCAGAGTGGCCACATAACGTTCCCAAAGTCATGAATCAGTAAGTGGTGGAGCCAGAACTTGAATTCAGGCAGTCAGACCCCAAGGTTCCCACTCCAGCAGAATATGCTAGCTCTCCAAAATGGCATCTGTTGTGCTCATGCTTCAGAGCCCTGGTGGCGCAGTGGTTAGGAGCTCAGCTACTAACCTAAAGGTCGGCAGTTTGAATCCACCAACCGATCCTTGGAAACTCTATGGGGCAGCTCCACTCTGTCCTGTAGGGTCACTATGTGTTGGTATCGACTCGAAGGAGGTTGGTTTGGTGCCTTTACTATCCCAAATAGTAGAAAATCAATAAATATTTAAGACTAGGTAACTGAGAAAAAGAATGGCGAGTACCTTTTACATCTACAAATTCTGAGTCTGTTTCAGATTCTTTCCTTTCACCTTTCTCATCTCTTGGGGCCAAAACTAGGGTAAGAAATAAAGAGAGATCTGTGCCCATTCACGAGCTGTGGGCAATCAGAGAGCTGTGGTTCTAACTCGATTGTACCGGTATCTTTGTCTCTCTCAGCAGGGCTCTCCTTCAGGGCTTCCACCATTGTTGCATTGTAAATGTGCTCAGGATCCTGGGGACAAAAGGAATTCCTTTGAAAGCTAAATAACAGAACTTATCCTGGGCCCAAAAAACCAAACTCATTGCCATCAAGTTGATTCCCACTCATAGTGACCCTAAGGACAGAGTAGAACTGCCCCATAAGGTATCCCAGGAGCACCTGGTGGATTTGAACTGCCGACCTCTTGGTTGGCAGCCATAGCTCTTAACCACTGTGCCACCAGGGTTTCCAAGAGTTACCTTGAATTGCAAGCCCCTGAGGTTGTGGATCAGTTTTGCATAGCGGCCTCTCTCCTGCATCAGCTGCGTGTGGGTTCCCCTTTCACAGATGGCTCCATCTTCTAACAGAATGACCTCATCACAAGACTCCAGGAACTGCAGGGAGAGAAAAGCAGTCCACAGAGGGCTCCTGTCTTCCTAAAAGCTAGGGAGGCACCATGCCAAACTCCCATCCAGCGGGTCCTGGGCTCACCTAGTAAAGGGTTTCTTAACTGTGGGACAAGAGGCTCCAACTCAGGGCAGCGCCATGCGTGTCAGAGTGGAATTGTGCTCCATAAGGTTTTTAATGGATAATTTCTCAGAAGCAGATCACCAGACCTTTCTTGTGAGGTGCGTCTGGGTGGGCTCAAACCTCCAACCTTTCAGTTAACAGCTGAGCACGTTAACCGCTTGCTCCTCCCAGAGACTCCCTATTGACGTTAAACTAAAACACCAAACCTATTGCTGTCGAGTCAATTCTGACTCATGGTGACCCTATGATGTGTGTCAGAGTAGAACTGTGCTCCATAGGTTTTCAGTGACCGTGACCTTTCATAAGCGGATCACTAGGCCTTTCTCCTGAGGTGCCTCTGAGTGGATTCAAACTGCCAATCTTTCCATTAGTAGCTAAGCACCACCCAAACCAAAAAAATCAATCTCGCTGCTGTTGAGTCGATTCTGGCTCATAGCAACCTTACAGGGCAGAATAGAACTGCTCCATACAGTTTCCAAGGCTGTAATGTTTACGGAAGCAGGCTGCCACATCTTTCTCCCACGGAAAGCCTAGTGGATTTGGACTGCCAACTTTTCAGTTAGCAGCTGAGTGCTTAACCACTACACCATCAGGGCTTCTTATTGGCATTAGGGGCCAGATAACTCTTTATTGTACGGGGCTGCCCTGTGCATTGTAGGATTTTAACATTGTCCTTCGTTTTCCCCACTAGATGTTTTCAGACACTGCCAAATGTCCTTGGGTGGGGCGGGTGAGCATGCAAAATCGCCACCCCCCCCGAGTCGAGAAACACTGATCTAGTGCCCCCAGCTCTCCTGGTGCAAAAGCGGCCCTCTGGCTGTCAGGACGAAGCACACAAATCTTCCTTCGCCACCATCTCTTAAATGCAGCTACCGTCCTAAGAGGTAGGTCTCATCGTGGAGATTTGGAAAACAAATTTTCAAAATCACTGCAGCCTAGACCGATCATCTGGTGGAGAGGCAAAACACGTTCTCAGCAAGAGGCTCCCTCTGTCCTGTGTGCAACTCCACACGCCCCTCATGACCCCGATCTAGCCCAGGGGAAGCTGACCAGGTGCAGTCTCCCAGCCTGGAGCTCACCCTAGCTTTATCTGTGTGGTGAAATCATAGCCACATTTAATGATGGCACCCCACGTCTCACCCACGGCAATTCTGTATCTCCAGTTTGATTCCCCCTCACTCCTGTGTCACTCCTGAGATCAAAGAGCTCTGCGGGGGAGGAGGGGGGAGGGCTTCCTTTCATTTTAGAATAAGATAGGCCTCTTCCCACTGGATCCACCAAGCTAAGGGCAGGGAGCCCCCTCCTAGAGGCTGGCCAAGATACATGAGATGTAACGTGGTTTCAGCTGAAAGAAGCTTTTGTGCAGGCCAGAGGTTTTCCCCTGTACAGTGGGGTCGCCCAAGGGCAATCAGTCTTCAATGCTCTTGATTTCAGAAGTCTGAGAGAAGTATCTTTGCTTGACCATTGTCTACCTATTTTCCAGATGGGAAAACTGAGGCTCCATAGAGCCTGGTGCAGCCCCATGCCCTCTCCTGCCTACACCAGCCCCCACTGCTCCTGGCGAAGCGGCCTGGCTATGGAGCCCCGAGCCCCCTGGCTCACTCCAGCGAGGCCTGGGGGGTTCAGAGCAGCTTTCTTCTGCAAACCCACATGGACCCTGACCCAGGAGTGAATTCCAGCGGCCAGCCTGCTGGCCTCCTTTCACTTGTTCCCTCAAGTAACAGAAGAGCAATCGCCGACCAGAGTGCTCAGAGCTGCTCGGGTTGCCATGCCCGCCCAAGAGTCAAAGCAGCAGAGAACGTTCCGAAAGATCCCCCTGGGTTCCTTCTGGGGCGCTGAACCCCTCCTTCCCTACAATGGGCAGCCGAGTGAGTCAACGGCACCCCTGGTGGCTGCCTGCGTTTTCCAACACAAAAAAGTGAGCTAAAATGACCTTGGTGAAATGTAGAATCCTTCAGTAATTTTTTTCAAAGCGAAAGAGGCCTGATCATCAACACACTCATCATACGAATGAGGAGACTGAGCGCTGAAGAAAAGCACGTCTTGCCTGAGCTCATGCTGCTGCTTAGTGGGCCTTATAGATTAGGCCAGAACTGGGGTCTCCTAACTCTAACGGGGGGTTATGGATCCCACATCCATGAGGACTCCACCCAGAGGTACCTTGGAAGAAAGGCATGGTGGTGGGCCTCCAAAGGTCACAGCCTTGAAATCCTGTGGAGCACAGCTCTATCTAATCTGCAATACGTGGGGTCTGCTTCCAAAGGTCACAGCCTTGAAACCCCGTGGAGCACAGTTCTAGGCTAATCTGCAACACACCATGAGTCAGAATCAACTCCACAGCAGCTGGTTTGGTTCTTTAGTTTATGTGGGCTCCTGAACATACAGCTCAAATCCGCGTTTGTCAGGTGTCAGGCACCCCCTCCAGATCCCCAGTCACTTCAGGAGGACAGCCCTCTAGACTGCGGGTTGGCTCCAGGGTTGGAAAGTCAGGGTGCAGAGCTGTGCGCGCTGGCTGAGTGAGAATTCATCCCTAGTTGCTTCATGGGGGTCCCAAGGGAATCCAACCTTTTCCTCCAGCCTGGCCCCTGGCCCACAGAGGAACTGGGAGCTGAGGCCTGCACAAGCCCAGCCTGATCTTCCTGGAGGCAAAGGAAACCCAGGCGGTCTCCACATGCAAAACTCAGGTGCTTGAAGCCTCTTCTGGGACCAGAAGTCCAGCCCCCAGCAAAGGTCAGCTCAGGCTGGAGACAGGGCCACAATGGTGGAAAGACCTGTTTTTCCTGATTCTTTAAGATGCCTCTCCTTGTTCAGACTGGCCCTTCCTGGCCACCTGCCAGAGGACCCTATAAATGCTCACTGCAGCATCCTGCCACCATGGTAACTGCTTTTGCCCCCATCCCCAGCTTGACTTACCCTTGCAAGGCCCTGAGGCCTGTCTGCTGCCCCCAGACCAGGCCCTTGTTAAGCCTTCTCCTGAGGGTGGTGGGAGAGTGAAGGGCAGGGGATTTCTACTCCCCCACTTTTCTGCTCCCCCACTCCAACAGGCCTCTGATGTAGGTCAGTCCCCTGGGATCTTGCCTCTGGCAGGACAGCACACATACACCCCTCTGGGAACTCAGAGGAGAAGGAGGAAGTTGGAGAGGGGGACATCTGGTTCTTGGTGGAGGGGGGCCTTGGGTTCCCACTAGGCATTCAGGACTTGTATGTGGGACTGACACAGCAAAGACTGTCCCCAGCCTGGCAAATTCTCAGTGTCTCTCAGGGCTAGGCCTTTCCTCAGCAATGTCCATGTTGCCAAGACTGAGGAGTGGCTCTGAGCAGGAAGACGCTTCCTGCCTTAACCCCAGTGTCCTGGGGAAGGGGGCCAGGGGCATCTGGATGCCTCATCCAAGGGGCCTGCCATGCCCTGTCATCCCTCACCAAGGTGCCCAGCCCTTGCTGGATGAGGGGTGTGGCCTGAAACATTTGCACCTGGCTTCCCATGTGCAGCCCACAGGCAGGGGTCAGTTGCTACTGAAGAATCTACCCTCTGGTGGAGGAAAGGCCTTGTTGCCCTGGGCCCAGAGTGGTCATGCACAGAGAGGGACAGGCAGAACTGTGTCAAAGCCGGGAGGCTGGGAGAACCACGCATCCCTGCTCTCCCCCTGACCCTGTCCAGCCTCAGATGCGGGAGGAAGGGTTAGGCCAGGAGGAGGCTTTGTAAGCATCCAGTGCCATGCCCACCCCGTGATCATGTCAGTCCCCATCACCTGCAGCTGGTGGGTCACCAGGACAATGGTCTTTCCCCGGAGTGTCTTCTTAATGCACTCCTCAAAGACATGCTTCCCCACGTGGGCGTCCACGGCTGACAGGGGGTCGTCCAGCAGGTAGATCTCATGGTTCGAGTAGACAGCCCGGGCCAGGCTGATCCTCTGCCTCTGTCCCCCAGACAGGTTGAGGCCCCTCTCCCCGATCTGCAGACGGAGACAATGGTACTGCCCACCATCAGGCTCCACCCACCACCCTGAAGTCCTTGGAGAACAGAAGCTTCTTAGAACTCAGGAGGAAGACACGCAGACCTGTCATCACCATGCCCAAGCTCTTTCACCCCTTATGGGGACCCCGACCACATTAGAAACTCTGGTGGGTGGAAGAGCTCCACTTTTCAGGAAGTCTGGTGGGCAGCGCCAACTAGGGTAAAGCCCTTATTCATGTGGAGCAAGACACACCTGCCCACATGCCTCTTCACAGTGCACAGACCATGGGGAGGAGCTGCAACTTGACCATTGACACCAAGGGGAATCACTGAGCACAAAGCTCTGGGAGAATGGATGAGTGAACAGGAGGGAGAAAGGGCTGAGAGCAGATGGAAAGGTGGCTCCATATTTGCTTCCTTGTGGGTCAACTATCCCCCATAACCCCATTGCCATCGAGTTGGTTCCAACTCACAGTGACCCTATAGCACAGAGTAGAACTGCCCCATAGGGTTGCCAAGGAGTCGCTGGTGGATTCAAACTGCTGTTCTTTTGCTCGGCAGCTGAGCTCTAAACCACTGCACCACCAAGGCTTCATCCCCTACTCTAGGCAACCATAAATTCTATGAAGACAGAAAGCTTGTCTGTCTTGTTCTGCATTCCACCCAATCCAACTGAACCCAAAGGGAACATCCGTTATGTTCAGCCAGGCGTTGAGCTGGGCCCAGGAGACAGGGCACCTGAAGGTGAATAGGAAAATCTCCACGTCTACCGGGAACGCAGGTTTTGTGGGGAGACAGTTACACACACAGTAACAGCACAAAGCACATGGGAAACATAAGCTCAGTGCTTTGGGACAAATCACTCCAGATTGTAGGACTCGGGAAAGTCTCCCTCAAACTGTGGCTTTGAGGTTGGAACTTGAACAGTGGTATCAATGCAGGAGCAGAGGCAGAAAGGCTGGAAGATGAGCGGACCCTCTGGCTGGCTTGTAGAAATGCCAGGGTGTGGGTGGTGGGCAGAAGCAAAACCTGGAGGAGCAGGTCTGGGCTGCAGTGAGGGGGCCTTGAATGCCAGGCAAGAAGGCTATTGGGCCTTTTCTTGATAAGGGAGATGGGGGCACTAGCAGAGAAAGGCGATGTTCTCTAAGCTGGTCTTTCTTCAGCAAGTTCTAGCTTTGTGATCCCCTCTGAGGCTCTGGGGAAAGGGGGGAAGCCCATGCAGAACTGGGAAGGGGAGGCAGGAGGATGGCAAGGTGACACCCCTGGGGACAGTCCAGGCACCTGAGGAAGCTCTCTGGACAAGCACCCCAGAAGTACTGTTTGGAGATGGCCTTCATGCTTCTGGGAGGAGCAGAGCCAGTGAGGCCAGAACGGGCACGTGAGGCTCCAGCCACCACGCAGCAACCGTGGGTCCTGGCCTTTCACCAGGAACTGCTCCCGAGATGACCAGGCAGCTCTCCGTGGGCCCAGGAAACAGCCCCGCTGAACAAAACACAAGTGGGGGGTCTGTGCCATGTTCATTGTGATAGCCACCAAGTTTAGACTCAGATGAGGAAGTCAGGGTGGGGAGTGCCCTAACTTTCCCCACATTTCCTGGGAGGTCTCTTTTCCCAGGATGTGAAGCCAGGGTCTGCTGAGCCTCAGCCCTGTGGGCCTTGGCAAATGGGCTGCCCTGCAGCTGAAGTGGAGTCGAGCTCCCAGCTCTGCTCACCTCTGTCAGGTCTCCATAAGGAAGGCTGCTCAGGTCCTTCTGGAGGCCACAGACGCGGATGGTGTGCTGATACCTGTGGCACAAAGGTCAGAAATCCTCTCGGTGAAAAAGCCCCACAACCATCCCTTTGTACAACTCTAGGGCTAGAGAACAGAGTGGTTAAGAACAGGGGCTTTGGAACCAGAACAATCTGGGTTTGAATCCAGATCGGGTGGCAAGTGCCTCTATCTCCCTAGCCCTCACTCTCTGCTCTACACTTCAGGATGGTAACTCTCACTGAGTTGTGAAAGTGTGGAAAGCCTTTAGCGCAACGTCTGGTGCATTGCAAATTCTCCATCAGTGGTCGTTATTAAAACTATTATTACCTTGGTCAATCTTCCAATTACAAGACTGAGACCACTCAGTACTTCTTCCTCCCCGTGCCACCCCCAACTTTGAGCTGCTTCCTGCCCTCCTCCTTTCTCTGACCCCAGGAGTCTCGATTTCCACCTTAGGAGTAAAACCTCTACTAGAAGACGCCATGTACGATGGGTGCCAGACCCATCCTTTGAGGTAGAATTAAAATGCCAACCCCTGCAGGGACACTTTCTTTCCTGACCCGCCCCTCTCCATGCCCTCTGGTGACTCCGCTGCCTGGGACAGTCCCAGCACAGGCTCCTGTCCCCTAGCCTGTTCCTCCTCTGTGCACCGTCCATTCTATGTGCCCTCCATTCCCTTCCAGACTTGAGCACCTAGAGGAAAGAGATACATCCAGCCATCCCTGTGTCCCCAGGTGCCCTGTGTATAAAGATTTGCTCTCCTACATCCTAATTCTTCAGTAAAAGAACTGCCCTCTCCCCTCCAGTCCACTGCCCTGAAAAGAGAAGGCATCCCAGGTGCGGGTAGGAGTTGTAGTGGTTGTTACATGCCATGGAGTCTGTGCCATGTTCATTGTGATAGCCACCAAGTTTAGACTCAGATGAGGAAGTCAGCTCATAGCAGCCTTGAAACGTTGCCCTATTCTGTGCCATCCTCACAATCATTGCTATGTTTGAGCCCATTGTTGCAGATACTGTGTCCACTCATCTCACTGAGGGCCTCCCTCTTTTCTGCTGATCCTCTGCTTTTCTAAGCATGGTGTCCTTCTCCAGGGACTGGTCTCTCCTGATGACGTATCCACAGTAAGCGAGACTAAGTCTCACCATCCTTGCTTCTGTGGAGCATTCTGGCTGTACTTCCTCCAGGACAGATTTGTTCATTCTTCTGGTGGCAGTGCAGGAAATGCTGAGCAGAGCAGTCTGGCTGCTGCCAAGGACTCTGTCATGGATTGAACTGTGTCCCCCAAAATATGTGTCGACATGGTTAAGCCATGGCTACCAGTGTTGTGTAGTTGTCCTCCATTTTGTGGTTGATAAACCTTAATTTCTGTTTCTAGTTAATGAGGCAAGATAAGATTACATTAAAGAGAATTTGGGTGGGATGTAACACCCTTACTCACGTCACATCCCTGATCCAAAAGTAAAGGAAGTTTTCACGGGGTGTGGCCTGCATCGCTTTTTATCTTGCAAGAGATAAAAGGAAAGAGAAGTGAGCAGAGAAGGGGGGACTTCATACCACCAAGAAAGCAGTGACAAGAGCAGAGTACATCCTTTGGAGCTGGGTTCCTGCATGGAGAAACTTCTAGAACCAAGGGAAGATTGATGACAAAAACTTTCCTACAGAGCTGACAGAGAGAGACAAACTTCCCCTGGAGCTGGCGCTCTGAATTTGGACTTCTAGCTTCCTAGACTGTGAGAGAATAAGCTTCTCTTTGTTAAAACCATCGACCTCTGGTATTTCTGTTAGAGCAGCACTAGATGACTAAGGCAGACTCCTGCATTCACCAGCCCTTCCTGTTACACCTGAGTCTCCTAGGGACAGGATGTCAGGTCCAGAGAAGAGGAGGAGAAGGGGTGGAACTCTTGCCTGCTGGGAACCCACATGCTGGTTGAAGCCTACCAGCAGGGGCAGAGTTTGTGGGTTCAAAGAGTAAAGCACCAAAGTCCAAACCAGCAGTTGGAGAGTTGACAGCATTTCTCTTTACTTCAGCTTTGTGGTGCTTGAGGAGGATTCGGGGTGGCCCAGCTCCCAGGTGGCTCCAGCAAGTTCAGATGACCCTGATCTGGAGTTCAAGGTGTGCATCCAAGACTCGACTCTGCCATTTAATGGCTTGGACCTCAGCCTCCACATCTGAGCAATGGGGATGTGTTGCCAGAATCCCCTTAGGCAGGTGCCTCTGGGCTCTGAGGACAGAGTACACGTGGGTGCTCATCAGACTCGACAAGGAGCCACAGAGAGGTATCCTGGTGCTACTTGCCAGAAACTAAAGATAGTGCACCAAAGTGCGCCGAATAATTATGGCTTGAACTTGGTGTTTTCATTGGATGATATTGAGGCCACTGAGGGCAACGCACCCTGTAGCTCTCATGTCAATCAGTAATGTCTGGGCCGGTTAATCGTATCCTGCTGCTCAGGATTTCAAGCACGTTTTGGTTACTGAGCCTAAAGCAAAACTGTCGAGTTCGTTCCTCTCCCTCAGCCAGCACGTGTGCTGTTACAGAGAAGCCTGGAGCATATGCTACTCCACGCCGGGAGTAAAGTGCTGACTCCACCGGCTTCTCAGCCTGTGATTGTGGGTTGGCAGAAGATGCCTCTCCTGAACTCCTGGGTCAGAAAGAGAGAAACCGACCCCCATCTGGGTCAGATAAATGTTTAATCGGAACTGGTTGGAGAAACCCACTTAGCCATCGTTACCAATCTCATCGGCATCTGTAGCACAATGTACCAAATTCTAAAGTGCTCATGCTTCAAAGTTAACATTACCTTTGGTGGTCATACTTTTCTCCAAATAATATGTTTTCTCTCACATTTCCGTGGAAGATCCATGCTTGTTGGGAAACATAGGCCAAGGTTCCACTGACTGCCACGACCCCTTCCTGTAACTGCATCTAGAAGCAACAGTACCAGAGAACTTTCAGGAGCTGGACCTCACAGGGTTCTCCTTGGCTGACCACTGCGCCCTCACCACCCACTAATTCTGAAGGTGCAAGAGGTCGACAAGATGCCACAATGCAAAGCCCAGGTGTGCAAGCTGAGGGTCCCAAAGTCAAACAAGGTGCCAGGCAGGGAGCATAAATGAGGGCAGGGAACAGGGTGGGACAGAGAAGGAGCGGTGAGCTCTTTAAAAGTGGCCGGCAAAGCCAGGACTGCTGCTGGGACACCTAGCTCCTCTGGGTGAGCCAATCACAGCTTCCCCGGCCTCCCAGCACCTTGGCCTTTCTCAGCCAGGCCTGGTGGGTAGGGCATAGCTGCACGACTGTGGATGGAGGCCCTGGCATGCCTGCCATATGGGAGCAGCCTCGGCTTGTCGCATAGTTGGTGCCATGCAAGAAAGCAGGCCCAGGGTGGCCAGAATTTCTCATTTTTCAAGAGAAGCAGAAAATCTAGTTTCATGTGAATTTCATTTTCACTTTTAAAACCTTGAGCAGTCCAATCAAAAAACATGCATTGCCCGTATGAAGATCCCTGGGTGCCACAAATGGTTTGCACTCAACTACGAACCTAAAGGAAACCCTAGTGGCATAGTGGTTAAGAGCTACAGCTGCTAACCAAAGGTTGGCAGTTCAATTCCACCAGGTGCTCCTTGGAAACCTTATGGTGCAGTTCTACCCTGCCCTATAGGGTCACTATGAGTCGGAATTGACTCGACAGCAACGGTTTTTTTACTATCCTAAAGGTTGGCAGTTTGAACCCACTCAACAGGACTGCAGAAGAAAGGCCTGGCAATCTGCTGCCATAGAGATTAAAGCCAAGAAAACCCTATGGGCCAGTTCTGTTCTGTAACACAGGGGGTCGGTGTAAGTCAGAATCAACTCGATGACAACAGGTTTTGGGTTTACGACCCATGTGATCCAGCAATTACACTCCCTGGTATATACCCAAAAGAATCAAAAGCAGGAATGCAAACAGATACTTGTACACCCATGCTCATTGTGGCACTCTTCACAAGAGCCAAAAGGTGGAGACAGCCTAAATGCCCATCAGTAGATGAATGGGTAAATAAGATGTGGTACATAGACAATGGAGTATAATTCAGCCATAAAGAGAAACAAAGCCCTGATACAGGCTACGGCATGGATGAGCCTGGAAAACACCATGCTGAGGGAAATAAGTCAGTCACGAAAGGGCAAATACTGTGTGATCCCTCTTATATGAAATCTCTAGAATAGGCAAGCCTATGGAGACCGAAGCGAATTAGTGATTACCAGGAGTGGGTGGGAAGGGAGACTCAGTGCCTGGGGATGCTGGGCTTCCATTTAGGGGGGTGGAAACACTCAGGAATGGTAATGGTTCGACAGCACGATAAACATGCTTAGTATCACTGCACTGTACGTGTGTAGACTGTTGAAATTGCAAATGTTTTGTCACCTATATATTTATCACGTTGTCAGGAGAGATCAGTCCCTGGAGAAGCAGAGGGTCAGCAAAAAAGAGGAAGACCCTCAAGAGATGAACTGACACAGTGGCTGCAACAGTGGGCTCGAGCATAACCAGGACTGTGAGGCTGGAGCAGTGTTTCCTTCTGTTGCACGTAGGGTTGCTATGAGTCGGAATCAACCCGACGGCACCTAACAATAACAACATATTTATCACAAGAGAAAAGCAACATGCATGGACTCCAAAGGTGGTCCCCACGGTGAGTATGTGACAGACGGTGGTAGGCGCTGGTGGTGATGCAGCATGCAACGCTACCAAGAAAGGGGTCGTGTGAGCCAGCCAAGCCTCTCAGGGCTGCTGCTCACTGCTCGGCAGCAGTGTGTCTGGGGCGGGAAGAAGGGCAGCGAAGCCAGTCAAGGGCTGTGGTGCCATTTTACCCGAAAAGCCATCCAAGGAACAGAGACTTGGGGAAGAGACCATGATAATAATATGTCGTTGTTGTTGTTAGGTGCCGTCGAGTCAGTTCCTGCTCATAGCAACCCTACAGGAAAGAGTAGAACCACCCCATAGGGTTTCCAAGGAGAAGCTGGTGGACTTGAATTGCTGACCTTTTGGTTAGCAGCCTAGCTCTTAACACCACCAGGGCCTGATAATAACAATAATGGTAACAATATCAATAATAGCTAAAATGTGTAGGGCTCATGCAAAGCACTCTGTTGAGTACATATAAAGTGCTTATCACTATGATTGGCACTGGGGATTATCTGATTACTGACTCTTGTCTCATTCAACCCTCCTTAGCCTCATTTTACAGATGAGGAAGCCAAGGCTCAGAGAGGTTAAGTTACTTGTCCAAGGTTAAACAGCGAGCACATGGCTGAGAGGTGGTGAGCCCAGGCAGTCTGGAGCCCACTTGTTTAACCACTATGCCACCCTGCCTTCCAGTGATAGTGAGGGGCCTGATGGCACCCCTGCCCCATGGGAGATGGATTCTATTTTCTCTGAGACGTTCCAAGGGAACAGACCAATGGGTGGAAGCTAAAAGGAGGCAGATTTCACTCCAATATAAATCAAAACTCTCCAAAAAGGGAACTGGCTGTAAAATAATGAATTTCCCATCACTGGAGATATCTGAGCAGAGGTTGGACAATGTCATATAGGATGCTGTTGAGAAGACACATGTTATTAGGTGGAGGATTGGGCTGGGGCGCTCTAACATGGCTGCCTACTCTAAGGTTATCACAGAGCCACACACATTCAATCCCTCAGAAACTCATGTGATTCAGCCCCCACACCCACCTTCAGGCAGGGAAGGCAGATGACTCAACTGAGCCCAAAGAAGTCACACATACTGGAGCTCATGAGACATACCTGCCATATGGCCTGGTGGGGCTTTCCTGAGCCTGGTTCCCTCGAGTCTTCAAAGGCACCCCAACGTCTCCCGGCTATAGGCAAAGGCAATCCCAGCTGCCCAACCTTCACTTCAGGAACAGCAGAGTGGGGAGGAAGAGGGCTTCATATTTGCCCCAGAAAATTTCTCATTCATTTGGAAGGCAAGGTAGAAACCACTGCAAATTAGAGACCCGTGAATGCAGCATACGGTGGCCATTTCCCGAGGGTCACAGAGCCAGGAAGCAGTAGAGAAGGGACCATAGGATTGGCACAGAAGTTGGAGGCATGTTGCTGCTCTCGTTCATGCAATCGTTCAGCCATCCCTCATCGAGGCAGGCATTACTGAGCTTCTGCTCTGGGCAGACACTGAACCAGGTACTGGGGATGTGGAGATGAACCAAGCAAAACACATCTGAAGTCATCGTGAGTCCCAGGCTCCTGGGTCCTTCCCCACCACGCTGCCTTGCTGGCCTTTCTACATCAGGATAGCCCACGCCTTGAGGGAAACCATGGATTTAATGACTCTTCCTTTGACCAAGATGAAGCTCTAGGCAAGAAAGTTGTCACCATTTGACACACATCCTGGGTGGCAAACTCAAGAGTGTGAAAAGCTCAGTACCATCTGGCTGAGAGGCATGGGCCGTTGAGTTGATTCCGACTCCTAGCTGCCCTGTAGGACAGAGTAGAACTGCCCCATAGGGTTTCCAAGGACTGGCTGCTGGATTCAAACTGCTGACCTTTTGGTTAGCAGCCATAGCTCTTGGCCACTGTGCCACCAGGGCTCCAAGCGCATTAGCCTCCTGGAAATCACCATCAATTGTGTGTATGGTGTCCTGTGCAGCCCGCCTGCTGTGTATTCTGATAGGGCCCAAAACATGGCAGGAGGGGAACTGTTCCATTGCCATGTTAATGTTCCATCTTCACAACACTCAGGCCCCTGGGTGGTACAAACAGTTAAGTGGTTGGCTGCTAATCAAAAGTTTGAGGGTTCAAGTCCACCCAGATGGGTATGCCTTGGAAGAAAGGACTGGATCAGCCACTGAAACCCCTAGAGAGCATATTTCTCCTCTGAGACACATGAGGTCACCATGAGTCAGACTTGACTTGATGGCGACTGGTTTGGTTCGCTTGCTTGTTTTTCCCCCACAGCACTCACCACCCAGCTTACCTGTCCTAGGAGAGCCGCAAGGAGGGAGCTCTTCCCACTTCCAACATTCCCGCATATTCCCAAGACCTTCCCCTACCAGAGAAATGGAGACAAAGCACAGTCATTCTCCCAGTTCCCAGGGGGCCTTGGGCCAGAGGTGTCACCCCAAACTGCCCCGGTCAGGCCAGGTAGGGACCAAGGGGCCACTGCTGGCTCTATGAGGTGGTAGCCACAGCCTCACAGCCCCAGCCCTCATACACACAGCTTGGGAGGACGCAGGAATGTTAGTCTTAATTAACCGCCTTCCCCTGAGTGGCATAGCAGAGCACCTGGAGGGCTTCTGGAAATCACGTACAAGCAATGATGTGAAGCAGCGTGTGCTGGGCCGGGAGACACGGGCCTTGAACGTGGGGGCTGCCTGTGCTCAGACTCCAGGAAAGCAAGCCTAATTGAAGGTACAAGGCTGAACAGCCCAGGAGGACAAGGGCAGCCTTGGAAGGGTGGGTATCTTCCCAAGGTCATTCTTCACGTACTCCTCGACTGCAATAACTCAGGCTGACACTACCTGGCAGTGACGCCATTGCAAAACATCGGGCTTATGAATTACTCCACAGTCGTAGATTTATTACTCCAATCAACAAATTGTTGTTAGAGCCTGCTATGTGCCAGGCACTGCTCTGGGCACCAGGATATAGCAATGAACACAAGAGACCAGAGCCTGGGTCTGCCCTCACAGGGCTTACTTTTAAGTTGGGGGATATGTAATAAGTAAGTAAATACAGAGTACTTCAGACGCATGCCATGGGAAAAAATTAAGCAAGGAGGGAATAGGAGGAGGGGAGGGGACTGAGGGATCCTTGCTGAAAAGTTCCATGTCTCAGCTTGAGTGTTCCCAGAAGCAGACTCTTAAACAAGGATTTGAGCAAAGGTAGCACATTTAGGAGGCGCAGGAAACACAGGTAGGGCAGTGGGGAAGTGAGACAGGAAAGGGCAGGTGGCCCACTAAGATTATGCTACCTGGTCACCTACCACGGGACAGATGATGGAGCACAATCCTGCAGGGAAAATCAAAGAAACTCCGGGAAACTGAGTGCGGTTTTATCTCAGGCAGGGGCTGAGGAAGTGGGGTGGAAATGCCCCGAGAGCCATTGTCTGAGAGCTGCTCCTTAGGCTGTCGTTCTCCCAGCAGTTTGCAGGTGGTGGGGGGCGCCATCAGGCACACAGGCAAATCTGCAGTTGAAGGTGCCAGGGCACACGGAAAGGTCCAAGGCACACGGCAGACCGCTGACAGTATCTGCTACAGGCGTCAGCTGGGTCAGGCCTGAAGGAGGTGACGGAGTGAGCCATGTAGATACCTGGGGGGAACCACCGCAGCCAGAGAAACAGTCCAACGGGAGGCCCTGAGGTGGAAGCGTACCCACAGGTATGCTCAAGCAGGTATTGCAATCTGCAGGTGGAACTTCCAAGAACATTCTCTTTTAGAACTGTCCCCCAACACGGGCCAAATACAGCCACTTGCCCACCCCAAGCTAGACCAGAAACGCCAGCACCTGCCGCCACCCCCAACCCATGAGTGTTGCTGTCGGTCATCATGAATTCCTTTGGCAAGACCTTTCCGAACTCCAGGCACCATGCTAGGCACTGGAGATAGAATAGCGATCAGGACAGACACAGCCCCAGCCTCGTGGAGCCCAGCCCATGTCGCCATGGAAGCCGCATGTGCGTGAAGCTGATCCATTTTAATTCCGTTCAAAGGACTTCCAGGATCTGTGCATTATGCAGACATCTGGACAAAGAGACCACAGGTATGAATCCTGCCTTCCTAGGTGCTTTGTACTCCTTTAAGCCCTGTCCACTCCCTGGAACCAGGTCTGAGCATTCTAGATTCATCCTTGTCTTCAGCAAATAACCCGTGATATATTATCTTCACCCCACGGGTCTCTGATATTCATCTGTTCACTCAGCAAACATGAACAAGAACGGACTCTGTACAGTGCTCTGGGTTTTGTGCAGAACTGTGAATAAGGCAGATACACCCTACAATCTAATGGGATCATGGAGAAAAGCCTGGGAAAACTGGGATGCCCTGAATTGAGGACATTTAAGGGCAGCACTAAAGCCGGGCATGCTTGTTGAAGAAAAAAGGCAACAGTAACCGCTAACATCAGTTAAGACTTACTCTGGGCTTAGCATTTCTGTGTCACATTTTTAGTTCTTACAACCACATTGTGAAGTGAGTGCTATTACCAGCACATCCATGGAGCAAATAAAGAAAGCAAGGCTCCAGGCGGCTAGGCAACATACCAAGGTCACACAGCTAGTAAGCTGGGAGCAGAACCCAGGTCCACCAGGCTCCAGAGGCATACGCTTAACCCACACGGCACTGCGTTCTGTCTTCAGCATATGTCATAAACTTTGATCGTACCCTGGATGATCCGGGAGTTACCACCTGAATGAAACGTGCATTAGGAGTAAAGCAATTGGAGGCCTAAAAGGCAGCTTCTTTAGAACCAAGAGCAGTTCACCAGGCCTCTATGAAGCAAGTCTAAAGTCAGGGTTGGAGCAATCAGGGTCCTGCCCCTCAGAAGCACAGGGTGGAGGGGGAGGGTGATGAGATGGCAAAGGGGCTGCACTCAGCAGGACTTAACTGAGAAGAACATGATTGCCCTGGGCAGACTGAAGAATATTTCCAGTGGATACGTGGCGGACACCTCATTAGCTCCAAGAGTCACTGCTCTCACACCAGCTATTGAGCTAACATTGCATTGTAAATAAGAACCTCTCCTTCCATGGTGCTCGGTGCTCGCACGCACAGGGAAAGGGTGAGTCAACAAGACAGCATATTAAAATACTAGGCAAGGATTTCCTGCTGAGCCCTTTGCGGCAGAATCAACACTGCCACCCTGGGGTGCTGCTGCCAAACTCCCAGAGCAGGAAAACCACGTGCAGGAGAAGGCCAAGCGTTCCCCAAGGTCATAGCTCTGTCTAAAGAGTTCATCCACCAAGCCTGCAGGAAAAGAGCAGCCAAAAGACTCTGGCGGGCTTTCCTGCTGGGCTGCTTGTTGATTTCACTTTGCTTTTTACGAGAGCGGTATTGCAAGGTGGTCAGGAGCCCAGACTCTGCAGCCTGATACCCTGGGTGTGAAGCCCTCGCTTGCCACTTGCTAGCTATGTGACCTTCGGCAAGTTCTGTAACCTCCTTGTCCTGAGGTTTTCTCACACAAAGCAGGGGTAGTTATAGTGCCAACCTCATAGGGTTGTTGAGGTGGTTCAATATATTCATTGTAATTATGTACCTGAGAAATAATAAGTGTTCATAATTGTCAGTTATTGTTATTTATCATACAGTCTCTGGGTGTTACAAACAGTTAATGCACTCGGCTGCTAATCGAAAGGTTGGAGGTTTGAGTCCACTGAGAGGCACCTCAGAAGAAAGGCCTGGTGACCTATTTCTGAAAAGCCAGTCATTGAAAACCTTATGGAATCAACAAAATGAAGAGACAACCTACGTATTGAGAAAAAATTTTCAGGAGCCATTTATCTAATATGGGTCTAAAACCCACTCCAATACGCACACACACAAACATATATAAAAACATACGTAGTTCTGTGCTGTCAAGTTGATTCCGACTCATAACGACTCTATAGGACAGAGTAGAACTGCCCCATAGGGTTTCCAAGGAGCAGCTGGTGGATTTGAACTGTTGACCTTTTGGTTAGCAGCTGAGTTCTTAACCACAGCGCCCCCAGGGCTCCATACAAATATATATATATATATGTATTTTTTTTATATATATAGCTTTTACAGCTTAACAAAAAGGTGAACAACCCAATCAAAATATGGGCGGAGACTTGAACAGACATTTTGCCTAATTCACACGGCCAAGAAGCACATAAAAAGATCCTCAACATCACTAGCTATTTGTTGTGCTTGTGTGCTGTGGAGTCAATTCTGACTCATGGTGACCCTATATGACAGAGTAGAACTACCCTGTGGGACTTCCTAACTTATGTTGAGGAATTTCCCTTCTATTCCTATTTTGCGGAGAGTTTTTATCAGGAAGGTGCTGGATTTCATCAAATGCCTTTTCTGCTACAGTTGAGATGGTCATGTGATTCTCTTCCTTTGTTTTATTTATGTGGTGAATTATGTCGATTGGTTTTCTAATGTTGAACCATCCTTGCATCCTTGGTGTAAAGCCCAGTTGAGCATGAAGTGTTATTATTTTTTGATGTGCTGTTGAGTTCTCTTAGCTAGAATTTTCGCATCCGTATTAATGAGGGATATTGCTCTGTAGTTTTCATTTCCAGCGGTGTCTTTGCCTGGTTTTGGTATCAGGGTTATACTGGCTTCATAGAATGAATTAGGGAGTATTCCTTCCTTTTCCATATTCTGAAATAGTTTGAGTAGAATCGGTGTCAGTTCTTCTCTGAATATTTTATAGAATCCTCCAGTGAAGCCTTCTGGGCCAGGGCTTTTGCTGCTGTTGGCAGTTTTGTTTAATGACCCCTTCGATATCTTTTGTTATGGGTCTGTTCAAATTTTTGAACTATTTGTGTTCTTTTAGGTAGGCAGTGTGTTTCTAGAAGTTTTTCCATTTCTTCTAGGTTTTCAAATTTGTTGGAGTACAGTTTTTTATAACATTCTGTTATGATCCTTTTTACCTCAGATGGTTCTATTGTAATGTCATCCATCTCCTTTCTTATTTTGGCTATTTACGTGTCTTCATTTTTTTTCCCTTTGTCGCTTTGGCCAATAGTTTGTCAATTTTATTGATTCTCTCAGAGAAACAACTTTTAGTCTTGTTGATTCTTTCTATTGTTTTTCTGTTTTCTGTTGCATTTCTTCTTGCTCTGATCCTTATTATTTCCTTTTTTCTGGTGACTGTGGGCTTCTTTTGCTGTTCCTTTTCTATTTGTTCAAGTTGTAGGGACAAGCTATTGATTTTGGCCTTTTCTTCTTGTTTGATGTGTGTATTTATCGCTATAAATTTTCCTGTAAACACTGCTTTTGCTTTGTCCCAAAGGTTTTGGTATGTTGTGTTTTCATTTTCATTTGATTCTAAGAATTTTTTTAATTTAATTTTTAATTTCTTCTGCTACCCAATAGTTTTTAAGTAAAGTGTTAGTCAGTTTCCATGTATTTTTTTCCTTGTTCTATTATTGATTTCTAGTTTTACAGTGTTATGATCAGCGATGGCACTAGTTATGATCAGAGAAGATGTGTTGTATTATTTCGATGCTTTTGAATTTATTGAGCCTTGCTTTGTGGCTTAATATGTGGTCTGTTCTGGAGAATGATCCATGTGGATTGAAGAAGAATGCATACTGTGCTGCTGTTGGGTGGTATGTTCTGGGTATGTCTGTGAGGTCTAATTGATTGATTGTGTTATACCTCAACATGAAACAAAAATTCTTCACAACTGGACCAATAAACAACATCATGACAAATGGAGAAAAGATTGAAGTTGTCAAGGATTTCACTTGTATCTGCAATCAACACCCATGAAAGCAGCAGTCAAGAAATCGAACAACACATTGCTTTGGGCAAATCTGCTGTAAAAGACATCTTTAAAGTGTTAAAAGGCAAAGATGTCATCTTGAAGACTAAGGTGCACCTGACCCAAGCCATGGTGTTTTCAGTCACAGCATATGCATGTGAAAGCTGGAGAATGAATAAGGAAGACGAAGAAGAATTGATGCCTTTGAATTATGGTGTTGGCGAAGAATATTGAAAACACCACGGACTACCAAAAGAATGAACAAATCTGTCTTGGAAGAAGTATAGCCAGAATGCTCCTTAGAAGCAAGAATGGTGAGACTGCATCTCACATACTTTGGACATGTAATCAGGAGGGATCAGTCCCTGGGGAAGGACATCATGCTCGGTAAAGCAGAGGGGCAGGGAAAAAGAGGAAGACATTCAACAAGATGGATTGACATAGTGGCTGCAACCACGGGCTTAAGCATAACAACGATTGTGAGGATGGCACAGGACTGGGCAGTGTTTCATTCTGTTGTACATAGGGTCACTATGAGTCAGAACCAACTCGACGGCAGCTATCAGCAACAACAAACATCTTTGTTGAGTTTCTTTCTAGTTGTTCTGTCCATCATCGAAAGTGGCATGTTAAAGTCTCCTAGTATTATTGCAGAACTGTCTATATTTCTCTTTTCAACTTTTTTAAGAGTTTGTTTTATGAGTTTTGGAGTTTTGTCATTGGGTGCATACATAATACGGTTATGTCCCCTTTGTGGATCCTTTAATCATTATATAATGCTCTTCCTTGTCGCTAATAATGGATTTGACTTAAAATCTATTTTATCAGAGATTATTATTGACACCCTTGCTTTCTTTTGGTTACTGTTTGTGCAATACCTTTTTTCCATCCTTTGATTTTTAACCTATTTATGTCTTTGTGTCTAAGGTATATCTCTTGTAGGCGGCATATTGGTGGGTCATGTTCTTATCCATTCTGCCACTCTCTGTCTCTTGATGGTGCATTTAAACCATTTACTCAGTGTGATTATTGATAGGTATGAACTTACTGCTGCCATTTTGTTGTGCATAATATGGTCTTAACGGTTTTTTGGTTACGCTTAATTTTCTGTGTTGAGTTCTTTTTATTATTTTCGTTTCCTTCGTTGTTTCTGATTTTGTGTTTGCTGAGTCTTTTGATTTTCTTCTTTATTTTGGTGAGTAGATTTATTAATTTTCTTTATGATTACTCTTAAATTTACCTTCTCTTCCTAAGTTTAAAACATCTTGATTTCTTCTCCATATGGAAGTTCTAGAATACACCATTTGTCCCCCTTTTTTGTTTTGAAGTTGTTAATGTTTATGAATTGGCATCTCTGGTTCCCTGTTTTCAGTTTTTAGCTTTACTTTGCTTTTGAGAATTTTTTACCTGGGTTGTAGCTCAGTGATGTTGTCAGGTGTCTTAATCTCAGGTTGTTGTCTGATATTGTTGGTTCTCTGTCTGAAGGACTCGCTTTAATATTTCTTTCTTTAATGTTAAGGTTGGTCTGGTTTTTACAAATTCCCTTAATTTCTAAACAGTTTCATCATCATATATGAAAGACAGTTTTGCTGGATATCTGACTCTTGGTTGGCAATTCTTTTCTTTCAGGGTTTTATATATGTCATCCCATTGCCTTCTTGCCTGCATGCTTTCTGCCAAGAAATCAGAGCTTAGTCTTATTGGTGCCACTTTGTAGGTGCTGGTTTGTTTTTCATGAGCTGCACTCAGAATTCTTTCTTTGTCTTTGGTTTTGGAAAGTTTGGTTATGATATGTCTTGGTAACTTTCTTTCGCAGTCTATCCTGTGTGGAGTTGGTTGAGTTTCTTGGATAAGAACTTTGTCTTTCATGATATTAGGGAAGTTTTCTGCTGAAAATGTTCAGCAATTCTCTGTGTTTTGTGTGTGTGTGTTTGTTTTGTTTTTTATCTCCTCCTGTTCTGGAATTCCAATTAGGTATAAATAATTGCTCTTGATAGTATCCAACATAAGCCTTAGACTGTCTTCATTCTTCTTCACTCTTTTTTTTTTTTGTTGTTCCTTAAATAAATTAATATCAAGGCATTTGTCCTCTATTTTGCTGATTCAATTCTACTTGTATGTCCTTCAACTGAGTTATCTATTTCTGATATTTTATTGTTCATCTTCTGGATTTCTAGTTGTCGTTTTTGTATGGTTTCTAATTGTCTGTTTATTTTGATATTTTGTTCTTGTATTGTTTTCCAGAATTTTTCTAGGGTTTTGTCTGTGCTTTCTTTGATCTCTTTGAGGATCCCATACATAAGTCTTTTGAATTCCTTGTCAGGTAGTTCTATTACCATTTTTTCCTCAGGAAGGTTTTCTGCCCTTTTGTTTTGCTCATGTGTTTGAACTATCCTACCCTGTTTTCTTCATATAGTTCATTATTGTCTGCTGTCTCCGAGTTTGGTGCATTGAGTTTGGTGCTAGCAGTCAGTGCATTCTCTGAAGGTCAGGGCAGGACATCTCTGTGTCCACTGTGAGGAATGCTACCCAAATGGACACGGTAGGCCCACACGTTTCTTGTGTCATGCTAGGTGCAAGTATGACTTTGTAACTGTCTTTATTTAGAGATTTGTATGGGGTAAGGAGATGTGTACAGATGCCAAGTTGACAAGGGGTTTTTGATGGTTAAGGTTATGTGTCAGCTTGGCTTGGCCATGGTACTCAGAGATTTGGCAGTTATGTAATGACATAGTGTGGCAGTTATGTAAAGATGTAGTATGGCAGTCGTGTAATGCTGTAGTATGGTGGTCATGTAATGATGTAGTATGCCAGTTATGTCATGGTGTAGTATGCCAGTTATATAATGATGCAGTATGGCAGTTATGTAACGATGCAGTCTGGCAGTTATGGCATGATGTAGTATGGCAGTTATGTAATGATGCTGTTTGGCAGTTATGTCATGATGTAGTATGGCAGTTATGTCATGATGTTGTATGGCAGTTATGTCATGACGTTGTATGGCAGTTATGTCATGATGTGGTATGGCAGTTATGTAATGACATAATTTGGCAGTCATGTAATGATGTAATTTGGAAGTTATGTAATGATGTACCTAGTCTCCATTTTGGGATATAATGTTATCACCTCCATGATGTGATCTGATGGGATCAGCCAATTAGTTGTAAGGGGAGCTTCCTCAGGTGTGTGGTCTTCATCCAATATGTGTGGGCATTCTGGTTAAGCTAGCTGACTTTTGCTTGCTCTGAATCCTGCATCCAGTTCATTATTCCTGCTGATTTTGGGATTCGTCATCCTCCATAGCCTGTGAACCAGCCTGCTGTGAACCAGACAGCAGCCTGCTGATTTGGGGATTCATCATCCTCCATAGCCTGTGAACCAGCCTGCTGTGGACCAGACAGCAGCCTGCTGTCTGACCTGCCTATCTTGAGTTAGTCAGCTCCTGCAGCTATATAAGTTAAGAGAAGCCTCCAACCTGATGCCTTTCCCACAGACTTGGGACTTGCCAGCTTCTACAACTGCATGAGCCATCTCTGTGACAAAAATTTCACTCTCTCTCTCTATACATATATGTACATATGTTCTTGTGTTGTTGTTAGATGCCGTGAAGTTAATTCTGAATCAAAGTGACCCTACGTACAACAGAATGAAACACTGCCTGGTACTGCACCATCCTCACAATCACAGTTATGCTTGAGCCCATTGTTGCAGCCACTGTGACAATCCATCTCATTGAGGGTCTTCTTCTTTTCCACTGACCCTGTACTTTACCAAGCATGATGTCCTTCTCCAGGGACTAGATAACATGTTCTGATAACATGTCCAAAGTATGTGAGATGAAGTATCTCCATCCTTGCTTCTAAGGAGCATTCTGGCTGTACTTCTTCCAAGACAATTTGCTCTTCTGGCAGTCCATGGTATATTCAGTATTTTTCTCCAACACAGTAGTTCAAAAACATCAATTCTTCTTCTGTCTTCCTTATTCATCGTCCAGCTTTCACCTGCATATGAGGCAATTAAAAGCACCATAACTTGGGTCAGGTGCACCTTAGTCCTTAAAGTGACATATTTGCTTTTTAACACTTTGAAGAGATCTTTTGTAGACAATTTGCCCAATGCAACGCATCGTTTGATTTCTTGACTGCTGCTTCCATGGGCATTGATTGTGTTTCCAAGTAAAATGAAATCCTTGACAACTTCAGTCTTTTCTCCATTTATCATGATGTTGCTTATTGGTCCAGTTGTGAGGATTTTTGTTTTTTTTTATGATGAGGTGTAATCCATACTGAAGGCTGTAGTCTGTCATCTTCATCAGTAAGTGCTTCAAGTTCTCTTCATTTTTAGCAAGTAAGGTTGTGTCATCTGCATATCACAGGTTGTTAATAAGTCTTCCTCCAATCCTGATGCTGCCTTCTTCTTCATATAGTCCAGCTTCTCAAATTATTTACTCAGCATACAGATTGAATAAATACCCTGATGCACACCTTTCCTGATTTTAAACTACACAGTATCCCCTTGTTCTGTTCAAACCATTGCCCCTTAGTCTAAGTACAGGTTCCTCATGAGCATGATTAAGTGTTCTGGAATTCCCATTCTTCACAATATTATCCATAATTTGTTATGATCCACACAGTAAAACGCCTTTGCATAGTCAATAAAACACAAGTAAACACCTTTCTGCTATTCTCTGCTTTCAGCCAGAATTCATCTGACATCAACAATGATATCCCTGGTTCCACATTCTTTTCTGAATCTGGCTTGAATTTCTAGCAGTTCTCTATCAATGCACAGCTGCAACTGCTTTTGAATAATCTTTAGCAAAATTTTGCTTGTATGTGATATTAAAGATATTCTTCAATTATTTCCTCATTCTCTTGGATTACCTTTCTTTGGAGTGGGTACAAATATGGATCTCTTACAGTCTGTGGACCAGGTAGCTGTCTCCTAAATGTCTTGGCATAGACAAGCGAATGCTTCCAGAGCTGTAGCCATTTGTCGAAACGTCTCAGGTGATATTCCATCAATTCCTGGAGCTTTGTTTTTCACCAATGCTTTCAGTGCAGCTTGGACATCTTCCTTCGGTACCATCCTGGAATGATTGAGAGTTGACCAGTTACTTTGGTACAGTGACTCTGTGTTTTCCTTCCATCTTCTTTTAATGCTTCCCACATTGTTTAATATTTTCCCCATAGAATCCTCCAACATCACAACTTGAGGCTTGAAGTTTTTCTTCAGTTTTTTCAGTTTGAGAAATGCCAAGTATGTTCTTCTCTTTTGGTTTTCTATCTCCAGGTCTTGGCACATTTCTTTATGATACTTTCTTTACTTTGTCTTCTTGAGACACCCTTTGAAATCTTCTGTTCAGCTCTTTTCCTTCATCATTACTTCCGTTTGCTTTAGCTACTCAATGTTCAAGAGCAAGTTTCAGAGTCTCTTCTGACATCCATTTTGGTCTTTTCTTTCTTTCCTGTCTTTTTAATGACCTCTTGCTTTCTTCATGTATGATATCCTTGGTATCATTCCACAACTCATCTGGTCTTTGGTCGATAGATAACTATGTGTCTACCTACCACATGTCTGTCAGTTTGTTGTACTGTATTGGGTTACGTGTTGCTCTGATACTAGAAGCTTTGCCACTGGTATTTCAAATACCAGCAGGTCACTCATGGTGGACAGGCTTTAGTGGAGCTTCCAGACTAAGACAGACTAGGAAGAAAGACCTGGCAGCCTACTTCTGAAAAAATTGGCCCAAGAAAACCTTATGAATAGCAGTAGAACATTGTCCGATATAGAGCTGAAAGGTGAGCCCCTCAGGTTGGAAGGCACTGAAAATACGACTGGGGAAGAGCTGCCTCCTCAAAGTAGAGTTGTCCTTAATGATGTGGATGGAGTCAAGCTTTCAGGACCTTCATTTGCTGATGTGGAATGACTCAAAATGAGAAGAAATTGCTGCCAACATCCATTAATAATTGGAACATGGAATGTACAAAGTATCAATCTAGGAAAATTGGAAGTCATAAAAATGAAATGGAATTAATAAACATTGATATCCTAAGCATTAGTGAGCTGAAATGAACTGGTATTGTCCATTTTGAATCAGGTAATCATATGTTCTACATCATGGATTAAATTATAACACCCCAAAAAATGTGTGTATTAACTTTGTTAGCCCATGATTCCCAGTATTCTGTGGTTGTTCTCCATTTTTTTATTGTAAATTAATGTTAAAGATGATTAGGGTGGAATTGTAACACCCTTACCAGATCACATCCCTCATCCAATGTAAAAGGAGTTTCCTTGGGGTGTGGCCTGCACCACCTTCTATCTCTCCAGAGATAAAAGGAAAGGGAAGCTAGCAGAGAGGGGAGATCTCATACCACTAAGAAAGCAGTGCTGGGAGCAGAGCATGTCCTTTGGACCTGAGGTTCCTGAACTGAGATGCTCCCAGACCAAGGTAAGACTGATGCATCACAAGGGCCTTCCTCTAGAGCCAACAGAGAGAGAAAGCCTTCTCCTGGAGCTGATGCCTCAAATATGGACTTCTGGCCTACCAGACTGTGAGAGAATAAACTACTTTTTGTTAAAGCCATCCACTTGTGGTATTTATGTTATAGCAGCACTAGATGACTAAGACAGTCTGCTATGCTGTAAATGACAAATTGAAGAGGAATGATGTTGCATTCATCATCGAAAGAACATTTCAAGATCTATCCTGAAGTACACTGTCAGTGACAGGATCGTATCCATACACCTACAAGGAAGACCAGTCAATATGACTATTATTGAAATTTACACACAAATCACTAAGGCCAAAGATGAAGAAATTGAAGATTTTTACCAACTTCTGCAGTCTGAAATTGATCAAACATGTAATCAAGATACACTGATAATTACTAGAGATTAGAATATGAAAGTTGGAAACAAAGAAGTATCAGTAGTTGGAAAATATGGCATTGGTGATAGAAGCTACACCAGAGATCACATGATAGGATTTTGCAAGACCAAGGACTTCTTCATGGCAAATGCCTTTTTTTTAACAACATAAACAGTGACTATATATGTGGACTTCACCAGATGAAATACACAGGCATCAAATCAACTACATCTGTGGAAAGAGATGATGGAAAATCTCAATATCATCAGTTAGAAGAGGGCCAGGGACCAACTATGGATCAGACTATCAATTGCTTGTATGCAAGTTCAAGTTGAAGTTGAAGAAAATTAGAACAAGTACATGAGAGCCAAAGTATGACCTTGAGTATATCCTACCTGAATTTAGAGACATCTCAAATATATACATATATATGTACCCATATATATATATATGTATGTATGTGTGTATATACATATATATATATGGAAACCCTGGTGGTGTAGTGGTTAAGTGCTAGAACTGCTAACCAAAAGGTCGGCAGTTCAAATCCACCAGGTGCTCTTTGGAAACTCTATGGGGCAGTTCTACTCTGTTCTAGAGTTTTGCAGTGAGTTGGAATCAACTCGATGGCAATGAGTTTTTTGTTTTTTTTTTTTTAATGTATGTATATATGTATGTACAGTTCACTTTCTGGCTTTGCTTTTCTAGAGAACCCAGTCTAAGGCATTTGGTACCAACAGTGGTTCTAGAGAAAGAAAATTGTAAGGCTGAGTTTTCTAAATTTGTTCTCAAATCCAATTAATCTTAAAAATGTTGATGAGTCTGATTCTAGTAGTAAAGAGGGCACTGCTAATCCATGGCATGAGGTGACAATAGAAATACACAAAATATTATCACCAATGGATCAAGCACTGGTGAGAGGCGAGTCTCTGGGTGATTGCAAATTTGATATTTTTCTATGATTTTGTCAGGAAGGAAGCTGGTTGGTTGGTCCTACTTTTGCTAGACAAAGTGGTGAAAGAAAGAGAGGAGCTCAGGGCTTCAAAGTCACAGCTCAAGTGCCACATAAATGACATTAAAGTTGCCATTTGTGCCATGAAAGAATGCCTTATTTTTTTGTAGTCATATAGCTGATGTTTCTGAAAAACAAAACCAGAGTCTTATCATAAGAGGATATTTATCAAGTGACTCAAAAATCTGCTAGTTTTGAGTAGGGCCCAGAACAAGAGAAGGTTCTGCAACAGGTTCAGGCTGCTGCGCAAGCTGCTCTGCCACTTGGGCCTTATGACCTGGCTGATCCAATGGTGCTTGAAGTGGCAGTGGCACATAGAGATGCTATTCGGAGTCTTTGCCAGGCCCCTATTGGTGAATCACAGCACAGATCCTTAGGATTTTGAAGCAAAGCTCTGCCATCCTCTGCACATAACTACTCTTCTTTTGAGAAATAGCTTTTGGCTGATGAACTAAGTAGCTGTGGTGGCAGGGGTGGAGGCTACGCATAAGCTTAGCAACATGGACTTCCACTCACCAAGGCCGACTTGGCTGTAGTCCCTGCTGAATGCCTGATCTGCCAGCAGTATAGGCCAACACTGAGTCCCCAATATGGCACCATTCCTCAGGGTGATCAGCCAGCAATCTGGTGGCAGGTTGATTACTTTGGACTGCTTCCATCATGGAAAGGGCAGCATTTTGTTCTTACTGGAGTAGACACTTAATCTTTTCTTTAATGCCTTCTAAAGACACAATTACAATACCAGCTAGGTGGCAATACCTTGCAGGGTTGGGGCAATGTTCTGTAGGAGGCTGTATATGATCTAAACCAGCGTCCAATATATAGTTCTGTTTCTCCCATAGCCAGAATTCATGGGCCCAGGAATCAAGGGGTGGAAGTGGGAGTGGCATCAACACACTATTACCCCTACTGACCCACTTGCAGGCTGTGTTCTTTGATCTTCATCAGTGCTTCAAGTCCTCTTCGCTTTCGCAAGTAAAGTTGTGTCATCTGCATATTGTAGGGTGTTAATGAATCTTCTTCCAATCCTGATGCCCCATTCTTCTTCATATAGTTCAGCTTCTCAGGTTTTTTGCTCAGCACACAGGTTGAATAAGTATGGTGAAAGGATACAACCCTGATGCACATCTTTCCTGACTTTAAACAGTGCAGTATCCCCTTGTTCTGTTGAACGACTGCCTCTTGATTTATGTATAGGTTCTGCAAGAGCACAGTTAAGTGTTCTGGAATCTCCATACTTTGCAATGTTATCCATAATTTGTTATAATCCACACAGTGGGATGCCTTTGCTTAGTTGATATAACACTGGTAAACATCTTTCTGGTATTCTCTGCTTTCAGCCAAGATTATACCCCTGGGTCCACATCCTCTTCTGAATCTGACTTGCATTTCTGGCAGTTCTCTGTTGATGTACTGCCGCAACCAATTTTGAATGATCTTCAGCAAAATTTTGCTTGCGTGTGCCATTAATGATATTGTTTGATAATTTCTGCATTTGGTTGAATACCCTTTCTTTGGAATAGGCATAAATATGGATATCTTCTAGTCGGTTGGCCAGGGAGCTGTCTTCCAAATTTCTTGGCATAGACGATTGAGCATCTCCAGCACTGCGTCCATTTGTTGAGTCATTTCAATTGGTATTCCATCAATTCCTGGAGCCTTGTTTTTTTGGCAATGCCTTCAGTAAAGCTTGGACTTCCTCCTTCAATATCATTGGTTTTTGATCATATGCTACCTCCTGAGATGGTTGAATGTCAAACAATTCTTTTTGGTACAGTGACTTCTGTGTATTCCTTCCATCTTCCTTTGATGCTTCTTGTGTCCTTCAATATTTTGCCCATAGAACCCTTCAAAATTGCAACTTGAGACTTGAATTTTTTCAATTCTTTCAGCCTGAGAAATGTGAGGGTGTTATTCACTTTTGGTTTTCTAACTCCAGCTCTTTGCACATTTCATTGTGATACTTTACTTTGTCTTCTCAAACCACCCTTTGAAATCTTCTGTTGAGTTATTTTACTTCATCTTTTCTTCCATTTGCTTTAGTTGTTCTATGTTCAACAACAAGTTTCAGAGTCTCTTCTGATGTCCACTTTGGTCTTTTCTTTCTTTTTCATGGCTTTTTTCCTTCTTCATGTTTGATGTCCTTGATGTCATCCCATAGCTTGTCTGGTGTTCAGTCATTAGTATTCCATGAGTCAAATCAATTCCTGAGATGGTCCCTAAATTTGGGTAGGATCCTGATTGCCAAGGAGAAATTGCACTGATTTTACATAATAGAGGTAAAGAAGAGCATGTCTGGAATGCACGAGGTCCCTTAGGCCATCTCTTAGTACTACCGTGCCCTGTGATTAAAGTCAACGGAAAACTACAGCAACCGAATTCTGACATGACTACTAACAGCCCAGACCCTTCAGGAATAAAGGTTAGGGTCACCCCAGCGGGCAAAGAACCGCGGTCAGCTGAGGTGCTTGCTGAGGGCAAATGAAATATGGAATAGGTGGTGAAAGAAGGTAGTTTTAAGTACCAGTTACAGTCATGTGACCAGTTGCAGAAACAATGACTGTAATTGTTGACTGTAATGAGTATTCCTTCCTTGTACATGTGCATCAGATTTTTTTGTTTTCTTCACTTATAAAATATAAGATGTAAATGGATCTAGAGCACTTTGGTTGTACGCATATTAGTTGTATCATTTTATGTGCAAATATGACTTCGTAATTGTCTTTATTTAGAGATAGTGTTTGGTTTAAGGAGATGTGAACAGATGCCAAGTTGACAAGAGCTGGACTGTGATGGTTAAGATTGTGTACCAACTTTGCTGGGCCATGATTCTCAGCAGTGTGGCAGTATGTAATGATACAGTTTGGTAGTTACGTAATGACGTAGTTTGGCAATTATGTAATTTGGCGGATATGTAATGATGTACTTATTCTCCATTTTGTGATATAATGTAATCACCTCCATGATGTCATCTGACGTGATCAGCAAATTATAGACACACACACACACACGTGCACGCACTCTTCACTGGTTTTGCTTCTCTAGAGAATCCGGCCTAATGCAGGGTTTCAGTGCATGTGCAGAAAGCCTGCAGGAACTGTTTGGGTGTGGGATGTGTGATGCTGCAGCTGGGTGGGTGTTAGAATCTCCTGCTCATTGTTTGGCAGAGGTGTGGCTGGCACCTGTGGAGCTGTGACTAGCATTTCTGGTAAGGCGATGTGTCTGTCCTGCCATCACCTGGGCATGGTGGGTTCAGGGAGCATTCTCACTGATTTCTGGGTAGGGTGCTGTGTGTGCACACCACCAGTTGCTGGGTGATCTAGGGGAGGATGCACGGGTCACTGGTTGGGTGGCTTGGGAATTCACAGCAGCAGCCACTGAGTGGGCAGAGAGGCACAGGGGAGATCCTAGCACACACCACGGATCACCAGCAGGTGTGGCTGTATGAGGACTGGCAGAGGCAGTCGTGAGCCTCTGGTCACAAGATCACTCAAGCTGTGGATCAGAGGGTGGGGATTGAGGGGGAGCTCGCCACTGGCCATAGGGTTGGAGAGCAGAGGGAGAGCATGTTTCCTCAGTCTCTGGCATGGGCACCGGGACACTCCCTGCAGAGTGCATCTGGTGATCAGGACCCACCCCCGGCTAAATGTGAGAAGGTAGGGCTGTCCAGAGTCTGGTTCGGTGGGGGATCTCTGGCTGCCATGCCAAGGATCCTCCATTCTGCCAGTGCTACCCTCCCAAATGATCAGGGACCACCACTGGTGAGTAGTTCTGCCCCTATTTTCTGGCTCCCTCCCTGTTCTATGGTTGTCTGGACCCTAGGGCTCTTGCCTAAGTTCCTGCACTTTTCCTCCTCAGATCCAACTCATGTTCTGCTCACCTTGCTTCTCTCAGATTTGTCTACACAGTATCTCTTCCTCCTATTGGGGCGTCCGTGAAGTTGCCTTCCTGTACTCCTCACCCAGGAACGCTTCTTGCTTTGTCTAAGGATGGCCATGCTGTGCTGGATTGACTGGTAGGGAGTCTACAGCCTTCTTATTCGCAGTTTTCATTCAGTTTCACCTTCCCTTCAGTGTTTGATCTAATTCTTCAACCTTCTGTTTGCTGTTCTGAGTGTCCAGATTGTCATCTGTATCTGTTGCATTTGGTTTCTAGGTTTTTTTGTTGCAAGAAGATGGTAAGGCGTGTGTGACTAACCCACCATCTTGGACTCTCTCTCCTAGACTGTAATCTTTATAGGAACAGATTGCCAGGTCTTCTCTCCCATAGAGTTGCTGGTGGGTTTGAACTGCAGACCTTTCGGTTAGCAGCTGAGCCCTTAACCATTGTGCCACTAGGGCAAAACAAAGCTACAATGAGATACCATCTCATCTCTATTAGAATGTCAATGATAAAAAAAAAAAAACTGAAAACAACAGGTGTTGACAAGGTTGTGGAGAAACTAGAACCTTCTTCCATTGCTGGTGGGAATATAAAATGGTACAGACACTGTGGAAACAATTTGGAAGTTTCTCAAAAAGTTGAACATAGAACTACCACATGACCCAGCAATTCCAAACCTAGGTATATACCCAGAAGAAGTGAAGGAAGAAATGCAAACAGATGCTTGTACACCAGTGTTCATTGAAACACTTTTCACAAAGCCAAAAAGTGAAACAACCAAAATGTCCATCAACAGATAAATGGATAAACACAATGTGGTACACAATGGAACATTACTCAGCCATAAACAGCCATAAAAAGAAATGAAGTCCTGGTGCATGCCATACCATTAATGAACCTTGAAAATATCACGCTGAGTGAAATAAGTCAGTCGCAAAAGGACAAATATTGTACGAACTCACTTCTATGAAATAAATATACAGAAACCAAAGATTATTAGTGGTTATCAGGGTGGGAGGGAGAGGAAAGGGAAATCATGGTTGTGCAACTTAAGAATGTAATTAGTGTTACTGAATCGTACATGTAGAAATTGTTGAGATGGTCTATGTTTTGTTATGTATATTTTCACCATGACACAATAAAATAAAATAAATTCCATGGAACACAGTTCTACTTTAATACACATGGGGTCATCAAAAGTTGGCATCAACTTGACAGCAACTATTTATTATCTATCATGATACTCCAGTGTGAAGTTAAGAACAAATCTGAAAAATTTTATGAAAGCTAGTTGGTTTAAGTCTAGCCACCTGTCATTGATTGTCCATTCAATATTGTAACTGGCTCCAAAGGAGGCACTGAAGATCAGGATTAATACAAATTTCATCTTCCCTCAGCTTGAAGAGGATGTCTCCAATGTTCACATACATAGTTTTAAAATTTGGGGAGAAAAAGAGAGCCTGGCTAGAGACATCCCACCACCCACAATTCCAACTCAATTATATGAGGCCTTGAGAAGGCCATAGCTTGTGAGATGAGGAGGGAAGGATAGAACACACACCCACCTTTCTCACCACAAAGTTTATGTTGTGTAGAACCCATTTGTGGCTGCCACTTTGCTCTTCTGGGCCAGCGACTCCCTGGGCTGGTAAACTCAGGTCACTGTATGCCTCCAACCTGTGCTTCTTGAGAGAATGGCTTTTCTGGTTCTGCACTTTCTTTAGTTCAGTTTTCCTGCTGGTTTCTTGCTCCCATGACAAGGTGGCATTCGCTAAAAGCAAGACAGTATCTGTGTCTTCTGGTTGGGTGATGTAAGATGGGGGGCTTTTATTTATGAGAATTTTCTAAGATTAAAGAGACAAAATTAACTGTGCAGACGTCATCCATTTGTAAGAATCATACCAATATATCTTTTAATGACCCATAATCACAATCTTGGCAATTCTACATATGACATTCAGGAAAGAGACTCTGAAGGTATTCCCCAGGGGAATAATAATCCACAGGACGTATGCCTCTTTAGCCACAAGGCCTATGTGGGTGATTCACATTGGAAAATTCTGATCCTAACTACATTTCACCCTCCTATACAGGAGAGTTGGCCTTTACCGGGCTTTGGGTGGTGAGCCTCATTGCTGGGTGCTAACGCTTATGAAACTGAGATCACTTGCTCAGTTTTTGCTATGTTCTCCCCTTAGGTCCCTACTCAGCTCAGTTCAGCAGAACATTTGCCAAATGCCTACTAAGTGCCAGACACTGGGGTTAACGGCAGAAATGCAAATAAAATAAGGCATGGCTCTTGCCTTTGAAGAGATTGCAGTCTAGCGGGAGACAGGAACGTGCACAGATCATTTCTGTGAAATGTGACCAGGACAAGGCCCTGTAACTGCCAGAGAAGAGACATGTGGATCGCCATCCCGAGGCCCAAGAGCTGAGTCTTGAGAGGTGTGTAGGTGCTGCACAGACAAAGATGAGAGAGGGTGAGCTCATTCTAGTGGTGGGCACAGCTTGGGCAAAGGCTGGGAAGCATGCAACAGCTTGGACTGCTGGGGGCAGAAGCATGAAACCAGCAATTCAGGATGACTGAGGCGCAGAGCTCAAGGTAGGAAGGGCACAGAGAACGATATGGAGACATAACCGAGGATCAGCTGAGGGCTCAGGCTCAATCCTGGAGGCGGCAAGGAAACATACAAGAATTTCAACCAGGTGAGTATCGGTGGTCAAACCAATGTTTTAACAGCTCTCTGGGGGCTATTGGAGTAAGAATTTGAGGACAACATCACCAAAAAGAGAGAGGATGGGCTCAGAAGTCTGTGGTCATTTAGATGAGAGATGGCGAAACCCTGAATGGAGGTGATTGCAATAGGGACAGAGTTTGAGGATTCAAGAAATACCTGTTTCTCCAGTCTAAGAAACACCAGTGATTTTTTTCTGAGATCATAGTATAAAAAATTAATTTTATGACATTGATTTTTGTTTAAAAATTAATAACTCAGCAGTATACCTTCCAACCCAGCCTTACAATGATGCCACTTAAAATTGAAGGAATATAGTGACCAGGAGGCAACTCAATAGAGCTCTTGGTTGGTTAGATGTTGATGGTAAGTGAGAAGAGGGATACAGGAACCAAGGATGCTGAAGATGACTTCCAGATTTCTGGCTTGGGTGAATAAGATCATCCAGTCAATTTATAGATACCTGAACATGCTGGTCACTCGACTGAAATTCCCTTTTATTTTTCCATTCCTTGTCTGAACTTTGAAACCACTGTATCTATCCTTATTGCATGTCGCTTATATCGTTACCTTGTATAGCAATTACTGGGGTACATAGTCCTATGCTAGACTGGAGGCCTTGAGGGTAAATGCTTATATCTGCATTTCCCACAGTGTCTTGCACATAGAAGGCTTATGATAGATCTTTGACGAATGAGTGAATAACGTGACTAAATGAGTGTACAAATATGGTGCCCTTACCACCATCTTTACGTCTTCCATCACCACACCCATCACAGGAAGAACTGGATTAAAGGGGGATGCCTCAGTGTAAACCCAACCCCACTCCAGGAACCACTGAAGATTTATGGCTTAGGTAGATGGTAGAGAGTCGGGAGCATCATCTCCATGTACCGAGACTCTATCTCATTTTTACTAAAAAGGCAGACAACCTGTAAAATTCCATCTGTACCCTCTTCCATGCACATCTATCAATGACCCAACTCTGAATGGTGGCCCTTTGCCCAACGCCCACCCGACCAGTGAACCAGCCCTCAAATGCATTGACACAGCTTCCCCATATCTGGGAACTCCCCCACCCAGAAATGAGCTCGCTCGTCCCTACTCACCCAGTGTTTGTTATACCTTCATTCTCTTTAGAGACACATTGGCTTCGGCCACTGCTTTGACCGAGAAAGGCAAGATTGCAACTGAAAACTTCATGACATTAAACATGGCAATCACACTAAATGCCTGAAGAACAAAAGAAAGGTATAAGCGTTTAGGAGGTGTTGCCTTGGCTCTGAGCCATTAAATGCATGGGGATTAAACTTGCTGAATGAGAAACAGTGGCTCAGGTGGGATTCTCAGAGGAACCTTTTTTTTTTTTTTTCCATGGCTCAGAGAAAAAATAGGGTTAGTAGCATCTTAATCTCCCTTGCTTTTGAATTTTCACCAAAATGGTGGGAAATATATCCTCTTGTCTGTACTGATTCAGAGAGGAGAGGGTTTGAGGCAAGCCTCTAACTGAATGCTTTTGGCAATCTCCATCCATACAACGTCCTTACTAGATTTAGACCATTCCCTCAAAATCCTGTGCATGTGGCCAACTACCTGCCATGAGACCAGAAAAACTGGATGGTGCCGGACTATCATTACTGAATATTCTTATCAAAGACTCTACAGAAACATCCTGATCAAAAAGGGAGAGGAATATGGAACATAATTTCAAAGTCCCTTGGAATCCAGACTTTCTGGCGCCTTTGAGGCTGAATGAACCCCCAAAATTATTGCCCTGAGATAACCTTTAAAGTTTAAGCCAAAAATATCCCCTGAAGCCTTACTTATCTTCCTTCATTAACGAAAAAATTAATTTATTGTGCATTAGGTGAAAGTTTACAGAGCAAATTACTTTCCCATTCGATAGTTTGTACATAAAGTGTCCTATGACATTGGTTTCATTCCCCACAATGTGTCAGCACTCTCCCCAGTTTCCACCCTGGGTTCCCCATTTCTTTTCGTCCTGATTTCCTAGCCCATTCTGCCTTCTCATCTTTGCTTTTGGGCAAATGTCACCTTTTTCATCTTGTCTGGTTGTTCTAAGGAGACTATGACTCTCTGGTGTTATTGTTGATTTTATGGGCCTGTCTATGGGTTAGCTGAAAGGTGGTCTCTGAGAACGGCTTCAGTTCCAGTTCAGGAGGGCGTCTTAATGCCATAGTCTCAGGGGTTCCTCCAGTCTCTGTCAGATCAGCAAGTCTGGTCTTTTTTGTGAATTTGATTTTTTATCCTACAATTTTTCTCCCACTCTGTCTGGGACCCTCTGTTGGGATCTGAACTCTTCTTTAAACCAAGCAATAATTTAGCTTAATTAGTCAAGAATGACTGCCTAGAGTGCTATGCAATTTTAACGAGCTATCTACGTGGATCAAATTAACAACAGCAACTCCAAAGGTTAGACAGGAAGCTTAGGGGGCAGTGAGGTTATGTTAATGTGGGAGGAACAATTTAGAAAAGGAGGGTGAGCATGGCTGCACAACTTAAAGAATGTAATTCACGTTGCTGAATTGTACATGTAGAAATTGTTGAATTGGTGTATGTTCTGCTGTATATATTTTCAATAGCAACAAAAATTAAAATAATTTTAAAAAGAAAAATACTATGTGTGGTTTCCTAAAATCATCCCATTCTCATGCCTAACACTTCAACGCTAGAACATCCTTTTCCATACCACACACACCCTCCAAGATGAAGACAGAACCTCCTGGAAAGACCTCCTTCGTCCACACTGGCTGCTGGAGAATGACCTCTGCCTCTCCCTCCCAGGGCCTGGCTGCCCCACACACCAGGGTCACAGGGCCTTCCTCACTGAGCCTGCATGGTGGGTAGTTAGTATCTTACAGCCTCAATGGAGTCAAGTTTCCTCGCTTCCATTTGTGCTCCAGGGGCACACGATCTCATGCCTCTGATCACATCTCATCTGTCCGACTTGTAATTAGCAGCCTCTCCCCAGCCACCCATTGAAGAAATTAATAACACAACCGCCTTCAGCAAATTCGGAGTGATCCTGTCTGATGTTGAGTGGGCCCCATGGACAGGGCCTCAGGCTTCCACTAAGCCTAGTGACTTTGTTAGGAGCAGGAGGAAGGATGCTCCCTTCACATCTGGTCTGAAACACATCCCGAAGAGAATTCAACTCCGCCAAGTCCCAAAGCCCCACCTTGGCCCTGGAAGTCCACCCTGGGTTGGCAGAGCACCTGGGCTGCTGTGAGATGCCTGATGTGACCAAGCACCTGGGACTGAGCGACTGCTGCTGTGGCTCTGGGCAAGCTAGGGATTCTGAACCCAAAGAAATATAAGCTGTGCATTCAGGAAATTTGTTTTTGCTCTAGGTTTTTTCAGAATCCATTGTTTAAAAAACTGTTAACTATGTGTACTCAGTTTGGTTTCAAATGGATGTGCCTGGTGTGCTATTGGGTAGATTTTTGTTTGCTTGCTCGTTTGGGATCATAGGAAGGAGTCACAATAGCTGGGTAGCGTTCCGTTCAGACTTCAGTGCATTGCTGCCATTCATTGTGGCTTTGGGTTCATGCCTTATTTCAGCCTAAGACTGCGTAAGCTATTACCTGCCAAGAACCTGAGAAAAATACAAGTACCTCACAAAGAAACACAGGGCAGGAATGGAACTAACAGCCCCACAGAGAAAGTCCCCACAAGTGTATTTTCATTGCTCAAAGTTCATCTGTCCTCTCCCCTTGAGGTCCCTGATCTTTGGTGCAATTCTTCCAGGATGAGTTTGCCTAGACTTGCCTACTCTTCTTTTCCAGCATTCGCTGGCTTTTACTAGCCCAGTCACTTGCCCATCAGCTACGTGGTTTATTATCTTGAGTATTGTTGCTTTCTTTAAGCCAGTGACCAATTTTCCTCTAGCTCACCATTTCTTTACCTTCGAATGCTCAGGTCCCCTTTGCAAAAAGCCTAACATCTCAAACTCATCCCAGTTCTCTCCCCAAACCTGCCAACCTGCGTTTGCCTGGCCTGGGTGAGAATTGGGTGAATAATAATAGCAGAGACTGATAGAGCACTTAGTACCAGCACTGTTCTATGAGGTTTACATAAAATAACTTAGTTCTCGCAACCTCGCTGATGATTATCGTTATCGTCATCCCCATTTCACAGATAATAAACCTAAGGCAAGTGTAGTCAAGCATTCGCCATAAGCCACAGCTACCAAGTAGCAGAGCAGGATTTAAACAAGGCAGTCCCAGCTCCAAGCCCACACACCACACTGCCTCTCTTGGTACCTACCACACGACCCACTAAATGAATTTTCTCAAACTTTCTTTTCTGTATTGCTGTTGCTTGCTGTCGAGTCAATTTCAATTCATAGCAACCCCATGTGGCAGAGTAGAACTGCCCCAGAGGGTATTCTAGGCTGTAATCTTTATAGCAGCAGATCACCAGGTCCTTCTCCCATGGAGTTGCTAGGTGGGTTCGAATCGTCAACCTTTGGGTTAGGAGCCAAGCACTTAACCATTGTACAACAAGGGCTCCTTCTTCCTATGGTATGTATAAACCTAACAGCCCTGGGATTGGTTTGCTTCACTTTTGCTTTCGGAATGTAAAATCATATTTGCATCTGGAATGTAACTACGCTGTTACTATGATGTTAACTATGACCCCTGCCCTGCCAAGAACCAGATAAGAATCGGAGCCAGACAGTCTGGGGCTCACAGTCAGCCCAAGCAGTTGCTTCAAAAGTTGGGGTGGAATTCTGCAGAGTCTGGCCCACTGTGACTGGGTGTTCTAACGCCATGCCAGGAAAGGGTGGGGAGGAACTTCCCACCTGGGGCTGGCTGTGGTTGGGGTGCAAAAGACGCCAGATCTGGGGATGGTTCTTACCACGGGGGCGGTGAGCCTGCGTCTCAGAAGGATGTGGCAGGAGAATGTCAATACAATGGCTATGGTGGACACGATAGGCGCCAGGGCTGAATTTCCACTTTGGACAAATCCAGCTCTTTCCAGTAACTTCCTTTCCCTCTTCCTTATGTCTGTCAAATAGAAAGCAGTCCAGCGTGACCTCATCCTGCATGTCAAGCCCCAGCATTAATAAATGTCTCAACCCACCCTCATCTTCCTTCAAATGAGTGTTTGTGAAGTTCCTGTGGTGAAGCTTTATGAGAGGGAGTACATGAAACGCACAGAGCACAAGCCCAGCAGCCATACAGGTCAGGTGCCATGATTTCCAAGGCCCCTTCCCGTCCTGATGACTGTGTGTGGCAGGAGTCATAAACTCAGATGCCTTACAAGCAACGTGAAGTAGGCCAGTGGGCAGCTTGTAGGACCAGAGGAAGAGTGAGGGATGTGGCGAAATGAGGAGCCCATGCCTGGTTGAGAGGGGTGGCCTCTCCTCAGTGCCAGCGAGTGGTTGCCATGTGGGCAAGTGAGCCTAGTATTTGTTAACTTCGATTCTTTGGAAGAAACTCAGATTCAGATTTTTATGAGACATCCCCCTACTCGTGAATGTTGGCAACTAATTGAGACAAATTTTTAAATATTGTAGGAGCCAAACAAAGCACCTATGCCGGCCTAAAGACCACCAAATGGGGCCCCTGCCTGTGTCCCAGGAAAGGCTTTAAACTCAAGGAGAGTTTTCTCCTTTCGCTGGTCCAAGTGATGCGCACGACTCTGCGCTGATCAAAACTGAGCTGAAAACTTCTTTCTCTGATATCTGAAGTTCCCACCAACCCTGATTCCAGCCTTATCTGCAAGATCCCTGTCACGTTAGCAATGTGACAGCTGTTGCTTACGGAGCACTCACGATGTGCCAGGCGCTCTGCTGAGCACTCCACATGCACCATCTCGTTAGATGGTTCTCCCTGCTGTGTGACGAGGGAGAGGAATTCCTATGCCCTTTGCACAGGAGAGTAGCTAGTCCAAGCAAGGCTAACTTACTTGCCTATTGACTGATGGAGCCAAGATTGGCACCCAGTTCTACCGTGATCCTAAGCTCTGCTATCAGATGCCCTTCGCCTCAAGGACACCCAACCACCTCCTTTTCCACGAGCACACCCACACATCTCTACCTCTGGGCCTCTGCTCCTACCTGGGGGCTTCCCCAACTCTCTGTGCATCCAGATCCTCTCCATCCTTCAAGACCCATCTAAAAGGCCACCTCGGCCTTGGTTTCTCCAACCCAGTTTGCTCCCCCTTCAGCTCCCATGGAGCTTGCTCAGTTTCTCCTGTGGCACTTTCCCCCTTTCATCCTGTACGGTAATGAATTAATGTATTCACTCATTCAACAAATTTTAATCTGACATTTACTATATGCCAGGCCCTGTGCTTGGCGCTGGGGAATATAGGAGTAAACAGGGTCTCAGTCCTCTTCCAGCGGGGGAGAGAGACAATGAAGAAATAAACCATTACATAATTACAGCTTGTATTGGGTGATAGGAAAGAAACAAACAAGGTGGCACGATTAAGAAGAACTGGTGGGCAGAGGACCTGCTTGGGGCAGTGATATTTGAGAGGAGACCTAAAGTCAAGACATCCTGTGAACATGTAGCGGAAGAGCACTCCAGGCAGAGGGTACAGCAAGTGCAAAGCTCCTGAGGAGTGACTGAGGTTGGCATGTGGCTCTAATAGGAGAGAGAAGGTTAGCACGGCTGGGCTGGAGTTATCCAGGGTGAGTGTCAAGTGCAATGAGATCCTGATGGTCACCAGGGGCCAGATCATGCCAGACCTAATAGTCCAAGTGACAGAACCTGGATTTCAGTCAAAAGTCCTAAGTTGAAATAACTCTAAGTATGATGAGAAGCCACTATACTTGTCAGCAGGGAGGCAGGGGCATGATCTGATGGAGATTTTGAAAGGTCACTCTGGCTTCTGGGTACATAATTGGATAGTAGGGGACAACTAGGTGGAAGCAGGGAAGCACTGGAGTTCTTGCATAGTCTTGGAGGGAGAGAATGTTGGCTTGGGCTATGAAGGTGGTCGAATGGAGAGAAGCAGATGGATTCTGGGTATATTCCAGAAGAGCCCACAAACTTGTAGGTATTTTTGAGCTTCACAGCTCAGCCTTCCTGAACCTTTAAAGCAGGGATCCTTTTCCTGGTCATTTGTGTAGCTCCTGTGGCCTTGCACATGCAGGAACTTGGTAAATATTTATTGAATTAAACTGAGATGAATTATAGTAAGTTAAATTGAATTAAGTCAAATGGAATCAAATCAAATTAAATTGAACTGGAGTGACTCGAGTGTGTGAGAAAGTGCTTCTGGATCCTCAAGGGGGCAAATGGAACTATAGATGTCCCAAACTGGGGCACTTCCTTTGGCCAACTCAGAAGCAGGTTTTCTAAAGCCAGGCCCTAAAGTGCAGACACACAGCTTAAGCCCCAATTACATGCTGGGGCAAAAGTGTAATTGTAGATCCAGAAAGTCAGTTGTGACAGGGGTTCAGATCGTTAACCGGCCAACCACCTGAGTCTATGTCGGCAATTATGTAAATGTACCTGCAATTAGATTTGCATTTATAGTTGATTGAAATAGTTTTAATATCTTTAAAAAAAAAAAAAGAAACTATATATGCACCCCTGTATCTGCCCAAGGAATGTCGAGTTAGTGAGCCATCCAAATGTGACGAGGCTGCTGTAGGCGAGTAGGAGGCGGTATCTGTGTGAGTGTGTGTGTGTGTGTGTGTGTGTGTAGACTTCTTCTAAATCAAGGAAATCACTTGAGACAGCTCGTCTCCTGGTCGTATTGTTTTAGTGGATTATTTTTTAAAAAGGTAAGTAGTCAGTACCAACATCCCAATGCCCCAGTAAAGACAAGACCATATACAGCTAACCTGCCAAGCCCTTGGGTTTACCACAACAGATGCCCAGGTCTGTTATAAAAGCTCCCTAATCTTTGAAAAGCCTGCCTAGCATCTCAGGGCCCTGTTCAGCCACTTCTGGAATACTTGGCCCCAGGAGCCCTAGAAACCCCTTTGATGAGCACCGTCAAAGAGTACGTGGCTCTGTAAGATGCTCTCGTCCTACCTCGAATGGTCTTTGTAAAGGATCCCTCCCAGGCGTACATTTTAATCAGCTTGATGCAGGTCAGAAACTCATTCATTGTCTGAACTCTCTTGTCTGTCACTGAAATTGCTGATCTTCGGAAAGTTGAATTGAGCTTAGCCATAAACATCTGAAATCAAGGGACATACACTGTGCTCAGGGAGAATTGCTGAGTTGCAGTTAGCCTAAAGAACCAGGGATCAGAACGTAAGTGCCGGCAAAAGTTCAGAGGGAAGTTGGTTGGAGAGTCTCAGCCGAGTCCTTTCCTTGTGCTGTGGCAGCAGATGTGGTCTGTGGACCATCCCCTGGGATTGGGCAGGTGATATAAATAAGTGAACTGCAGGATGCAAGTGGGGAGCTGGGAGCTGGGAGCTGTGTAGACTGAAGGAGCACAGCTCCCTTCCCCAGGGCATCAAATTCCATCTTTAAAAAACTACAATGTGCCAGCAAAAGAAAGCACACCTGTGGGTATGGAATGGGCACACAGGCAGCACACCTGTGGGCTCAGAGAGGATGCATGCAGAGCACACTTGTGGGTACAGAGTGGGTGCATGGGCTGCACACCTGTGGGTACAGAGGGGACACATGGGGACACACCTGTGGGTACAGAATGAGTGCAAGGAGAGCACACCTGTGGGACAAGAGAGGGCACACAGGCAGCACACCTTTGGGCCCAGAGTGGGCACATGGGTGGCACACCTGTGGGCACAGAGTGGGTGTATGGGCAGCACACCTGTGGGCACAGAAAGGCACATGCACAACACACCTGGGGACACAGAGAGGGTGCAGAAGCCTCAGGTCCGTGCCCCGGAATTTATGCCTTCAGTTTTTTTTTTTTTATCCAACCCAGCAAACAAATGTGTGTGAAATGCAAAGCGTGAAGCAGTGACAATTACAACCCCCTGCCATTACCTGGATGGGAATGAATATGACATACACGGATATCCCGATGAGAGCTGTAGGCCCCAGAATGAAAAAGGCGTACACTGCACAAATGGCCATTAGGATAGGAATGGTGGCTGGCAAGGGACAAAACAAGGCAGCTTCAAACAAGGAATAGCTATCACTTGACAGTATATTGAGCACCTAGAAAGAAAGAGCACGTGTTCAGGCTTTCAAAGGTCACCCAACTATTTTCTCAACCAAAGGCTTTCAAAATGACCCAGGGCTCTGAGGAGAGAAGAGAAAAACTGCCTTCATCAGGAATGATAAGGGGCCAACATGATGAGTTTTGTGGGTCTCTTTCTGGTATGACTTTGGAGGAAACAATCTTTTAGACCGAGAATCCCAATGAAGAAACCCTTATAGGGTAATATTACCACCTAGGAGCATGTAGGGGAGACTTCTAGCTGCCTATCCTATATTTATTGTCCCCTTCTCCTTATTAGTACAACCCTGCTTTATCAAGGGCAATAGCATGTCCAGTTAGAAGCCTCCTTTATGGAAGGAGTGTGGCCACGTGACTCTTTGTCAATCAGATGTCAACCGAAGTGTCCAATGGACCTTTGGGAATGAATTCTTAAAGGGAGCCAACTCAATTTGGGAGACATATCCCTTTTGTTCTACTCTCTTTCAACCTACCAGCAATGAGACTCCTCCTGTACCAGCTTACCTTGCCAACAGAGATATGTGTCAGCGTCTTGAAGGACACCAGGTTTTCAAAAACCATGGTAGAGACTGCCACCTTCAACCGGATCGCCGTGCGGTAATTTATGGCCCAGGCAAGGGCCCAAAACAGAACTTTGGTAAACTCAGTGGCAAAAAGGGCAAAGCACAGGCTGATGCCAACCCAGACTTTCCTGGAGGTGTTCTCGGTCTGCTGGAGGATTTGGTGAATGAGAACTGTCTGTAAAAGAGTGTAGTGGAGACAGGAGAGGGCTGCTGGAGGCCAAGGCCATACAGGAGGCCTCAGATAAGGTCAGCAAGCTGACTTTATGAGGCAAACTTTCTAATTACTTTCAGCGGCCGCTGCTGTGCTTGACAAGGATTAGCTTTATGAACATTTGCCCCCAAGGAGCACAAAGATAATGACAATGTACTGAACCCACCAGCTCACAGAGAAAGTACTAACGACATTCTTTGCAGATCTGGGGACCAGGAGACGAGGCAAAAGAGCCAGCCCCACTCACCGGCCCTATGGCTGCCATGACGATGCACAGGATGTTGGCCACAATGTCCATCAAAATTCGTGTCCGCTGGAATTTCCAGACCACTTGGCCCAGGGAGGCTTTCTCAGCCCCCACCCTCTCTACCTCTTTATCCCAAAGGATTCGAAATCTATGATGAAAGGACAGGAAGAAAGAAAGGCATTTAGATTTCTACTTGCTATTTGAAGTTATTCTGATGGACACTGCCTTGAGAGGTTAGCAGAGTCCTCATTCCTGGAGTGGTGGCCTCAGATGGGCAGCACTGATTCTCCTTTCTTCTTTTCCAGGAGAGGGGTACAGGAGGGTCAGGGGACAGAGCCAAGATGCTAGCTGGTATGACTGCCTATCTGGTATTTGAGTACTTTCTAGGCCTTCACTGCTCTTCCCACTTTTCATCTCCACCATCCAGTGCTGCTTATTAGCACAATGTTGTTGTCACTGCCTCTGAGTCAGCCCAGACTCGTGATGAACCCACGCACAGAGGGAAAAAACACTGTCTTGTCCTGAGCCATCCACACGACTGGTTGCAGATCAGACCATTGTGATCCATGGGGTTTTCCCTGGATGATTTTTGGAAGTAAGTCATCATGTCTGTCTTCCCAGTCCATCTTAGTCTGGAGGCTCCACAGAAACCTGTTCAGCATCGTAGCAACACATAAGCCTCCACCAGCAGATGACTGGTGGCTGCACATGAGGTGGATTGGCTGGGAATTGAACCTGGGTCTCCCTCATGAAAGCAAGAATTCTGCCACTTGACCACCAATGCCCTTATTAGCACAATAACAGTTCTGATAAGAAGACAGAAGCAACAGAGAAAGAAGGGAAAAATCTTCTCCAGGCCTGAGAGGAACTTGTCCATTGGGCAGACCTGAAAGGAGAAGGCCAATGTGGCAGAGTGTGGTGATGAAGGAGAGGAGCTGAAAGGATACCAGGCACCAAGGCAGAGCCAAGTCACACGGGAACTCAGAAGCCTCAGGAAGAACCTAGAGTTCAAGAGTAAAAAAGCCATGACAAGTCTTTAAGCAGATGTGACAAGATTACTTTATTTATTTACAAGATCAGCCTGGATACTGTGAGATTGATGGATTACAGTGGTGAGGAAAGCAAAGGGGACCACATGGCAGAGAGTTGGAGTTCAGGTGAGGGGTGGTAGTGGTTGACATGGGGGAGAGTGGAGATAAGAAAAGGTGGACAAGAAGACAACCGGACTCACTGACAAATTGGATGGGGGAGAAAAGAAGAAGTGGGGTCACAGATAACCCCCATTTTCTGTCTTGAGCAGAGTTTACCTAGTGGATGGAGTTTACCAAGATGAGGAAAAGAGGAAAAGGAGGAGAATACTGTCAGGTTGGGGCGGAGGATCAACAACACTGCTTTAGATATAAGATGCCTACGAGGCAACTACTATGCCCAGAATGACAACTTGAAGAGGAATGGCATTGCATTCATCGTCAGAAAGAACATTTCAAGATCTATCCTGAAGTACAATGCTGTCAGTGGTAGGATAAAATCAATAATGCCTACAAGGAAGACCCGTTAATATGACTATTATTCAAATTTACATACCAACCACTAAGGCCAAAGATGAAGAAATTGAAGATTTTTACCAACTTCTGCAGTCTGAAATTGATCAAACATGCAATCAAGATGCCCTGATAATTACTGGTGACTGGGGTGTGAAATTTGGAAACAGAGAAGAGAGATTGGTAGTTGGAAAATATGGCCTTGGTGGTAGAAATGATGCTGGAGATTGCATGATTGAATTTTGCAAGACCAACGACTTCTTCATTGCAAATACCTTTTTTCAACAACATAAATGGCGACTATACATGTGGACCTCACCAGAAGGAATACACAGGAATCAAATTGATTATAACTGTGGAAAGAGGCAATGGAAAAGCTCAAAATCATCAGTCAGAACAGAGCCTGGGGCTGACTGTGGACCAGACCATAAATTGCTCCTATGCAACTTCAAGTTGAACCTGAAGAAAATTTAGAACAAGTCCACAAGGAATACCTAACAAAAATTGACGCCTTTGAATTGTGGTTTTGGCAAAGAATGTTGAATATACCATGGAATGCCAAAAGAATGAACAAATCTGTCTTGAAGGAAGTACAACCAGAATGCTCCTTAGAAGCAAGGATGGCAAGACTATATCTCACATGCTTTGGACTTGTTGTCAAGAGGGATCAGTCCCTGTAGAAGGACATCATTCTTAATAAAGTAGAGGGCCAGTGAAAAAGAGAAGACCCTCAACAAGATGAATTGACACAGTGGTTGCAACAATGGGCTCAAGCATAGCAACAATTGTGAGGATTGCTCAGGATCCAGCAGTGTTTCATTCTGTTGTGCATAGGGTGGCTATGAGTCGGAACTAACTTGACAGCACCTAACAACAACAACACTACGAGGCATCCAGGTACGGCTATGAAGTCAGGTGCTGAGCATATGAATTCAGAGGCATGAACTGGAGATAGACATGTTATTAAAAGTGTTAGCATGTGTTTGAAGCCTTTGGAGTGGATGAGATTACCTAGGAGTGGAGCATAGCACAGAAGAGGAGTTGAGTAGATGGGAAAAAAAACAGTTGCCTTGAGTTGAGTGCAACTTATGGCATCCCCATGTGTGTCAGAGAATAACTTCACTCTAAAAGGTTTTCAACGGCTGACTTTTCAAAAGTTGATTGCCAGGCCTTTCTTTAGAGATGTCTCTGGGTAGACTTGAACCACCAACCTTTTGGTTAGCAGCCAAGTGTGTTAACCGTTATGCCACCCGAGGACTCCTTGACTAGATGGAATGAAACGTTAAAAACAGCCTGAGAAGTACTAGCCAGAGAGGTAGATCTGAGATTCCACAGACACTGGTCCCAGAGGATACTGGTCCAGCCCTTTCTCTCAGTGCTTGATGGTAACTTTCTCCAGATTGCATATTTTGGAAGTTACTACCTGTCTGAGATTTCATTAGGGTGCACGTGAGGGGAAGCACAATTCTGGAAGCAGTTGCAGGGCTCTGATGAAAATTCCCAGCCCTTTAAGTATATACTCCAGGCTGTACCTTGCACTTTACCCCTGTCGTCAAAGATAGGGAGACTCCAAGGAAAAACTCATGCAGAGGTCCTGGAGAACTTCCCCGTAAATACATAATGGTTCATCAGGACCACAGAGGTCAACATGGCTGTTAGAAAGAATAAAGTTGGTGTCTTTGTGCTGACATGGAAAATCTTGATAACCTCCTAATCAAAAATAGCAAAGTCATCAGCAATTAAAAAGGATGCTTCATTTTTTGTGTAAAGCAGAAAACATGACCTAAGGGTTGAGAGGAAGAGAAGGAGGTATTGATCTGTAGAGGATGGTAGCACAGGGTGTGTTTAATCAGAGTAGAAAAATTTTTGAACAGATCCTGCCAACATTAAATAGTGCTTACCTCTGGGGAGTGCAGCTGGAGATGGTGGGCATACTTCCACTGTTTGCTTTTACAACTTCTCTTGTTTTAACATTTTTATAATGAACATGAATAAGGTTGGATTATACGAAACTGTCATTTTTAGAAGTCAAAAATGCAAAAGATGAGCAGTTTCATGTGGTTCAACCTAAATGTATTTTGTAATATGAAAGCCCAATAGCAATTTTTAAAGCTGAAGGAGAACAGGATGCCCAGGGCTTGTGCAGCAACCCAGGTGGATCCTGCCAGCACAGAGCAAAGTGGGAATCCAGCCACCTTGTCCTGATGCGGCACTCCTACAAAAAACCAACTGCCCAGCAGGCGGAGCCTCAGGTCATAGTTCTCCAACTGGTCCTTTTTCCCCCCAGACTCTTCCCAGTGCTCACCTACAAGAAGTGTAGTCAGCCTCGCCCACGTCTCAGAGAGCCGCACACCTGGGACATGGGAGCATGCAAAGGGGCTCACAGGCCCTTCCTAGAATGGGCTCCTCTCCCAAGGTGATTGACCCAAGCAAGCCCTGGTACCTTTTGGCATTGGTGTCGGATGAGTCATACAGCGACAATGGGGGCAGGGTGTCCACAGTCAGCGTGTGCTTGTAGCCTCGAATCATCACTGGAGTGAGCCAGGAAAAGGTGGCAAAGGAGAGCAGCCCTGCATCATCCACAGGGTTGGGGGCCAACCTGCAGACAAACAAGTTGCTTGGTGCTCCAGGGTGATGCTCTGGCTTTTATTCTTAACTGCGGTACTGACCACAGGCAGGCTCAGAACCTGTGGCGTGCAACTTTAGACCTTGGAGTAGGGTGTGCCAGAGCCAGCTCGGACCAGCTCGTGATGGCCAGTTGTTGAATGCTCAAGAATTCTGCAGGTCACTTGTTAAATGCAGCCATTATTACAAATTAAATAATAATAAACACTTAAAATTAAGTAAATTATGTTAAAAACAAAGGTGATAAATACCAAAAGCTCACTCCTTTTTAGTTACTTCAGTACATTTTACTAATATCTATGGTCTTGAGATTGTTGTTTAAGTCTGTCCTTTCTGTCTGGCAGAAATACATTACAACAGTGAGCCTCAGCACACTCCGGATTTCACATTCAGTGATGTCATGTCGATAGCCTGACCATGGTAGGAATATGTGAACCCTAAACCTCAATTTTTTTTTCAAAAAAAAAACAAACTCAATAAACACTACTGTCATGGATTGAATCATGTCCCCCCCAAAAAAATGTGTGTATTAATTTGGTTAGGCCATGATTCCCAGTATTCTGTGGTTGTCCTCCATTTTGTGATTGTAATTTTATGTTAAAGAGGATCAGGGTGGGATTGTAACACCCTTAGCAGGTCACATCCCTGATCCAATATAAAGGGAGTTTCGCTGGGGTATGGCCTGTACCACCTTTTATCTTACCAGAGATAAAAGGAAAGGGAAGCAAGCAGAGAGCTGGAGACCTCATACCACCAAGAAAGAAGCACCAGGAGCAGAGAGCGTCCTTTAGACCCGGGGTTCCTGCAAAGAGAAGCTCCTAGTCCAGGGGAAGATTCATGAGAAAGACGTTCCTCTAGAGCCAACACAGGGAGAAAGCCTTCCCCTGGAGCTGATGCCCTGAATTTAGATTTCTAGCCTACTTTACTGTAAGGAAATAAATTTCTCTTTGTTAAAGCCATCCATTCTTGGTATTTCTGTTATAGCAGCACTAGATGACTAAGACAACTAACTACCAAGAGTTTTCTTAGCGAGCCAATTATTGAACACTGACCAGTGTTTGAGTTCCATGATCATTGTATGGAAAGAGGCTCCTGTCCCATTTCGTAGATGGGCAAATGGAGGTCCGTTAGTTGATTCTTTATGGAGTCAGGCACATGTATTTGCTCTCAGGAGGAGGGGTGGGTCCAGAGCTGAGAATTCCACAGTGGGGGTGAGGAAAGGGAGAAGACCTAGAGACAACATCATGGTTTATTACCAGTTTTAAATCTATTAACATATGTGTGATGGTTAATTTTATGTGTCAACATAACTAGGCTCTAGTTCCCAGTGGTTTGGCCAGACACTGGACTGGTTGCTGTCCCGTAGTGTAGCGTAGTGCAGTGTAGTATAGTGTAGTGTAGTGTAGTGCAGTGCGGTGCGGTGCGGTGCGGTGTAGTGTAATGTAATATAATTGATGTAATGTTTTTTTAATGTAATGTAATTGATGTAATGTAATTAATTGATGTAATGTAATGTAACTGATGTAATGTAATGTAATTATCTTCCATAATGTTATCCAATGTAAAACAATCAATAGATCAGTTGAAAAGGGAGTTTCCTTAGGGTATACTCTGCCTTCAGACTATAAATAGATATTTTGGCAGAACTGTCCACTCTGAGTTGGAATCAACTCCACGGCACTGTGTTTGTTTGTTTGTCTGCTCTGTACTCTTCTCATCACCTGACTTACATATCTTGGACAAAAGGGTTCAGAAGTCTCCAGCCTGCTGTCTGACTTACAAATTTTTGATATTTGCTAGCCCCTCACAATTGTATGAGCTAATCCCTTGAAATAAGTCATATATGTGTTGTCCCTGTTGTTAGGTGCTGTTGAGTCAGTTCCGACTCTTAACGACCCTATGTCCCACAGAATGAACCTCTGCCGGCTCCTGCGCCATGCTCACAATCATTGTCATGCTTGAGCCCATTGCTGCAGCCACTGTGTCAATCGATTTCATTGAGGGTCTTCTGTTTTCCTCTGACCCTGTAATTTACCAAGCACGTTGTCCTTCTCTAGGGACTGACCACTCCTGACAACATGTCCAAAGTATATAAGATGCAGTCTCACCATCCTTACTTCTAAGGAGCATTCGGGTTGTACTTCTTTCAAGACAGATTTGTTCATTTTTTGGCCGTCCGTGGTATATTCAATATTCTTTGCCAACACCACAGTTCAAAGGCGTCAGTTCTTCTTTGGTCTTCCCTATTCATTTTTCAGTTTTCGCATGCACATTATGCAATTGAAAATACCATGGCTTGAATCAGGCATACCTTGGTCTTCGAGGTGACATCTTTGCTGTTAAACACTTTAAAGAGATCCTTTCCAGAAAATTTGCTCAATGCAATGCATCTTTTGATTTCTTGACTGATGCTTCCATGGGTGTTGATTGTGGATCCAAGTAAAATGAAACCCTTGAAAACCTCAATCTTTTCCCCATTTATCATGATGTTGCTTATTGGTCTGGCTGTGAGGATTTTTGTTTTCTTTATTTTGAGGTATAATCTATACTGAAGGCTGTGATCTTTGAACTTCATCAGTAAGTGCTTCAAGTCCTCTTCACTTTCAGCAAGTAAGGTTGTGTCATCTGCATACGCAGGTTGCTAAAGAGTCTTTCTCTAATCCTAATGACCCAGTCTTATTCTTATAGTCCAGCTTCTCAGATTATTTGCTCAGCATACAAACTGAATAGGTATGGTGAAAGGATACAATCCTGACACACACCTTTCCTGACTTTAAACCACGTAGTATCCCCTTGTTCTGTCTGAACAACTGCCTATTGATCTGTGTACAGGCTCCTCATGAACACAATTAAATGTTCTGGAATTCCCATTCTTGGCAATGTCATCCAGTATTTGTTATGATCCACACAGTTGAATGCCTTTGCATAGTCAATAAAACACAGGTAAACATCCTTCTGGTATTCTCTGCTTTCAGCCAGGATCCATCTGACATCAGCAATGATATCCCTGGTTCCACGTCCTCTTCTGAATCCAGCCTGAATTTCTGGCAGTTCCCTGTCAATACACTGCTGCAGCCACTTTTGAATGATCTTCAGCAAAATTTTGCTTGCATGTGATATTAATGATACTGTTCAATAAGTTCTGCATTCGGTTGGATCACCTTTCTTGGGAACAGGCATAGATATGGATCTCTTCCAGTCAGTAGGCCAGGTAGCTATATTCCAAATCTCTTGGCAAAGATGAGTGAGCACTTTCAGCGCTGCATCTGTTTGTTGAAACATCTCAGTTGATATTCCATCAATTCCTGGAGCCTTGTTTTTTACCAATGCCTTCAGTACAGCTTGGATTTCTTCCTTCAGTACCATCGGTTCCTGATCATATGCTACCTCTTTAAATGGTTGAACATTGACCAATTCTTTTTGGTATAACAACTCTGTGCATTCCTTCCGCCTTTTGATTCTTTCTGAGTGCCTTAATACTTTCCCCATAGAATTCTTCAGTAGTGCAATTCAAGGCTTGAGTTTTTTCTTAAGTTCTTTCAGCTTAAGAAATGCCAACCGTGTTCTTCCCTTTTGGTTTTCTATCTCCAGGTCTTTGCACTTGTCATTATAATACTTTCCTTTGTCTTCTTGAGTTGCTCTTTGAAATCTTCTGTTCAGCGCTTTTACTGGTTTTGTTTTCTCTAGAAAATCCTAAGACAACATGTAATGTGCTGCATAAATATTAGGTATCACATAATGGTGGAGGAGGATAGAGGAGGGGTAAGAGAAAAGGAAGAAGAATATGGTGTGGGGGGAGAAGGAGAAGGAGGAAAGGAAGAAGAAATGAAAGAAAAGACTGAGTTTTTGCCCCTGAATAATAAATCGCCTGAGAGGGACTAAAAGTCAGAGACACAGAGTAATATCTAACAATCTAACAATTCTCTGGGAATCCTATTATACTGGGATGAGATCAAGCCCAGGCTAGCCTGCTGAAGGTTGGGAGTCCACATGGACCATATTGCTCAGCCAGCCCCCAGAAGCACAGCCACCACCATGATGACCAATAGATGCATGAATAAGCACAGTTAAGACCAGATGAACCACACAGCTGAGCTCAAGCCCAAATTGCTTAGTCAAAGAATTAGAAGCTAAACCAAAGGCAATTGTTTAAAGCCATTAACTGTTGAAGTAGATTCCTATGAAGGAAAAGCTACCTGACTTGGCTATTAACTGAAAGGTTGATGGTTTGAACTCACCAACCCACTTTGAGGGAGGAAGATGAGGCAGTCTGCTTCAGGAAAGAAAACAGCTTAGGAAACCCTATGGGAAAAGTCCTACTCCATCCTATATTGTAGCTATGAGTTGAAATTGCTTCAACAGCAATGGGTGTAGTTTGAACCTCTGTCAAGTGGCTTAATCTTTCTGTGCCTCGCTTTCCCAATTTACCAGATGAAGATAATCCTAGCAACTCGAGGGTGATTGCGAAGATTGAATGAGAAGATTTGTAAGGTGCTTTAACAGGGCCTGACATGTACAAAGTTCTCCTTAAAGGTTAGCTATTGTCTACCTCTCATCCAAAAGCAAAAGAAGGCAAGAAGTGCCTGGTGGATAAACGAATAAACATGTGGATGGATGGATGGACAAAAGGACACACATACAGAGGCAGCAGCATGAGGAGCAGAAGCTGGCTGGCTCTCCTGATCCCTGAAAGCTCTGCCCGGCCCTGCCCCACCCCCACCCAGTAGTTTTGAGGCCTCCAAGACTTATCCTGGCTTACCTTGCATAAGGTCGCACTGGGATCATGGTCTTCAGGCTGGGGTCATATCTCTCGAAAAAGGACCTCCGATGGCCTCGCCGGTACAGGTCTGACATGAGGTAAGGGCCTTCACCCACCATCTTGATGGCAGCCTGGAATCCTAGACTCTTAGTTTTAGGATGTTCTCAATCTACAGCAGAAAGATGAGAAGTTTCACTGAGAGATGAGGACACTGGAATGGAATTAGGCAGCCCCTACTCCACCTTCCCCAATTCATCTCTCAGTTTGTCATTCTTTGGGGACTTGTGTGTTCCTGCGATGCTGGAAGCTATGCCACCAGTATTCAAATACCAGCAGGGTCATCCATGGTAGACAGGTTTCAGCTGAGCTTCCAGACTAAGATAGACTAGGAAGAAGGACCCAGCAGTCTACTTCTGAAAAGAATTAGCCAGTGAAAACCTTATGAATAGCAGAGGAATATTGTCTGATAAGGTGCCAGAAGACGAGCTCCTCTGGTTGAAGGGCACTCAAAATACGACTGGGCAAGAGATGCCTCCTCATAGTACAGTTGACCTTAATAAAGCAGATGCAATCAAGATTTCGGGACTTTCATTTGCTGATGTGTCACAACTCAAAATGAGAAGAAATAGCTGCAAATATCTATTAGTAAATGGAAGGTGGACTGTATGAAGTATGAATCTACAAAAATTAGAAGTCATCAAAAATGAAGAGGAGTGCATAAACACTGACATCCTAGGCATTAGTGAGCTGAAATTGACTGGTATTGGCCATTTTGAGTCCGACAATCATATGGTCTGCTAAGCTGAAAATGACAAATTGAAGAAAAATGATGTTGCATTCATCATCAAAAAGAAGACTTCAAGATCTATCTTGAACTACAACACTGTCAGTGATAGGATAATATCCATATGCCTACAAGGAAGGTCAGTTAATATGACAATTATTCAAATTTAGCCACAAACCACTAAGGCCAAAGATGAAGAAATTGAAGGTGTTTGCCAATTTTTGCAGTCTGAAATTGATCAAACATGCCATCAGGATGCATTGATAATTACTGAAGACTGGAATGAGAAAGTTGGAAACAAAGAAGAAGAATCAGTAGTTGGTAAATAAGGCCTTGGTGATAGAAATGGTGATAAAAATCACATGATAGAAATTTGCAATACCAACTACTTCTTCACTGCAAATACCTTTTTTCAACAACATAAATGGTGACTATACATGTGGACCTCACCAGAAGGAATACACAGGAATCAAATTGACTATAACTGTGGAAAGAGACAATGAAAAACCTCAAAATAATCAGTGAAAACAAGGCCTGGGGCTGACTGGGAACCAAACCATCAACTGCTCCTATGCAAGTTCAAGTTTTGAAGCTTAAGAAAATTAGAACAAGTCCACAAGAGCCAAAATAAGACCTTGAGTATATCCCACCTGAATTTAGAGACCATCCCAAGAATAGATTTGATGCATTGAACACCAATAACTAAGGACCAGACGAGTTGTGGAATGACATCAAGGACATCACACATGAAGAAAGCAAGAGGTCATTAAAAAGACAGGACAGAAAGAAAACACCAAAATGGATGTCAGAAGAGACTCTGAAACTTGCTCTTGAACATTAAGTAGCTAAAGCAAAAGGAAGAAATGATGAAGTCAAACAGCTGAACTGAATATTTCAAAGGGCACCTCAAGAAGACAAAGTAAAGTATTATAATGACATGTGCACAGACCTGGAGATAGAAAAACGAAAGGGAAGAACATGCTCAGCATTTCTCAAGCTGAAAGAACTGAAGAAAAACTCAAGCCTCAAGTTGCAATACTGAAGGATTCTAGGGGGAAAATATTAAACGACACAGGAAACATCAAAAGAAGATGGAAGTAATACACAGAGTCTCTATACTTTGAGTGTCTTCCAACCTGAGGGGCTCATTTTCCAGCACTATATCAGACAGTGATATACCAACCTGAGAAGCTATAAGGTTTTCACTGACTAATTCTTTTCAGAAGTAGGCTGCCGGGTCCTTCTTCCTAGTCTGTCCCAGTCCGGAAGCTCAGCTGAAACTTGTCTGCCATGGGTGACCCTGCTGGTATTTGAATAGCATAGCTTCCAGCATCACAGCAACACACAAGCCCCCACAGTGTGACAAACGTACAGACGCGTGGGGAAATTTTGCTGAAGATCATTCAAAAGCAGTTGCTGTCGTACATTGACAGAGAACTCCCAGAAATTCAAGCTGGATTCAGAAGAGGATGTGAAAGGAGGAATATCATTGCTGATGACAGATGGATATTGGCTGAAAGCAGAAAATACCAAAAAGATGTTTACCTGTGTTTTATTGACTATGCAAGGCATTTGACTGTGTGGATCATAACAAATTATGGATACCATTTTGAAGAATGGGAATTCTGGAACACTTAATTGTGCTCATGAGGAATGCATACATAGATCAAGAAGCAGCTGTTCAAACAGAACAAGGGGATACTGCATGTTTCAAAGTCAGGATAGGGGTGTGTCAGGGATGTATTTGTTCACCATACTTATTCAATTTGTATGCTGAGCAAATAATCTGGAAAACATGACTATATGAAGAAGAATGGGGCCTCGGGATTGGAGGAAGACTCATTAATAACCTGCAATATGCAGATGATGCAACCTTGCTTGCTGAAAGTGAAGAGGGCATGAAGCACTTACTTAAGAAGATCAAAGACCACAGTCTTCAGTATGGATTACACCCCAAAGTAAACAAAAATCCTTATAACTGGACCAATAAGCAGCATCATGATAAATGGAGAATAGGTGGAAATTGACAAGGATTTCATTTTACTTGGATCCACAATCAACGCTCATAGAAGCAACAGTCAAGAAACCAAAAGGCTCATTACATTAGGCAAATCTGCTGCAAAGGACCTCTTTAAAGTTTTGAAAAGCAACGATGTTGCCTTGAAGACTAAGATGTGCCTGACCCAAGTCATGGTATTTTCAATCGCCTCATATGCATGCAAAAAATGGGCAATGAATAAGGAAGACCAAAGAAGAACTGATGCCTTTGAATTACGGTGTTGGAAAAGAATGTTGAATATACCATGGACTGCCAAAAGAATGAACAAATCTGTCTTGGAAGAAGTACAACCAGAATGTTCCTTAGAAGCAAGGATGGCGAGACTTAGAGTCACATACTTTGGACATGTTATCAGGAGGGATCAGTCCCTGGAGAAGGACATCATGCTTGGCAAAGTACAGGGTCAGCGAAAGAGAGGAAGACCCTCAACGAGATGAATTGACATAGTGGCTGTAACAATGGTCTCAAGCATAAGGATTGCAAAGATGGCGCAGGGCCGGGCAGTGTTTCCTTCTGTTGTGCATGGGGTCGCTATGAGTCGGAACTGAACCAACGGCACCTAACAGCAACAACTCCACCTCGACCAGCTGCCTTGCTCTCACCCCTTAGATCTGGCTTCGCCAGTAAGCCTTCCTCATTCATGAGGGAGCATGGTCAGAAGCCCCACTACATCCCGCAATTCTTCTCTGAAGCTTCTTTATTAGCAAGTACATTCAGTTCCTCTTTTGGTTAGCAGCCAAGCACTTAGATAGTCAGTATTAAAAGGTCTCAAAATTCCAAGCCTCCACATGTATACATGCTTGGAGCCCTGCGTCTTCCCTGTTGGCAGGAGTATAAATTCCACAACTAACTTGGAACAGAACGTGGCATTGTCTGGTCAAGTTGAAGATGCTGTTACCAACATTCCCAGAAATTCTCCTCCTTAGGCACACGCATGACCTGGAGGAGTCCTGCTGGTCCTAGGAGTCACATCCAGAGAGGCCATGAACCCTAGAAGGCCCCTTCCATTCCCCTCACAGTTCCCCCCGCCTCGGCTGACCTCTCTTTCTTTATACTCACCAATGTCTACACAGAAGTTCAATCTAGAAAAACAGAAGCAAACAATCCAGGGAATAAAAAATATATACATTTTTGTGGACTGTCTACAAGAATAACTGTAGCGGTTCTGTTTGTAACATTGTAAACATCCATCAAAAGGAAAATGCATAAATAAACAGTGGAATCTATACTCATGTATGTGTGCATGTGTGTGTGTGCATGTGTGTGTGTCTGTGGTATATAGAGAGAGAGAGAGCATTACTACAGTAAAACCTTCATAAGCCGGAATCTGTATAAGGCGGAAGTCTGTCAGAGAAGGAAAACCAAATATTTTCCACTAAAAGAGAGCAAGAGAAATGTGGTAAGACTGCACCCTGTCAAAGGTGGAAAACTTGCGAGACCTGGAAAAACAAGGCAGTCCGAGCAAGTTCTGGCTCTCACTGGTTTCTCTGTATATTCAGGAGTAAAAATGAGTGAGCTAAATCCACAGTGAATATCTCACACATGATAAAATGAGAGGGAAAAAAAACAAGTTGCAAAAAAGCACATGATGAAACCCAATACCCTCTTTTGATTTAAAAAAAAAAGCACTCGACAAGGTAGCAATAGACGGGAAGCTCTTTAACCTGATTGAAGACATTTACGAAAAACCAGCCACCAGCATCATATTCAGAGGAGAAAGATTGACAGCCTTCCCCTCAAGCTCAGGAACAAGACAAGTATGACCACTCGATGAAGCTTGTTCATTAGCTATAACACGTATACCATACTAATAGAAGACATTAGTAGCAGGGAGAGCTGAGCTCAGGGTATGTGGGAACTTCGTACTATCTTCTTAATTTTTCTGTAAATTTGAAACTATTCTTAAAAAATAAGGTTTTTTTTTGTTTTGTTTTGTTTTTTAAAGGAGTGGGCAGGATGTACAGCCAAGTCAGGGTGATGGTCACCTCTGGGAGGTAGGGGAATGAGATCTAGAAGTTTTCACACAGGTCCTCCCATATAACTGGAATATTTAATCTTATTTTTAAGAATGTAAACCCCAGACGCAGACTGTCTGTGCTCAGTGTCACTGAGTAAGGCAGACCACTTGTGCTGCAGGAGTTCTGAGAAGGGAGAGTTCGGTATGGTCTGGGGAGGGGACAGGGCCAGCAAGAACTTCCTAGGGAAGTTAAGACTAGAGCTGGGTGGTGGGAGAAGAAGAATTTAAGAGAAAGCCCAGACCCAGCCCTGCCCCTGAGATTGGGCATGTCGGCTGCATAGTGAGGGTCTTAGAGGAACCAGGTGTACCAGGCGCAGGTACAAAGGCTGATTCGCTGACGAAGAAGAAAGGACACACAACAAATTCTGGAACCTAACTGGAATTATTTTGGGGTGATAGGGTCATAGAATCCAAGAATTAAAAGAATCTAAGAAGCCATCAGACTTGGCGGACTCAGCTTCTCACATCCTCTGGCCAAGCAGACCTCAGTTCAACAAGCTTTGGTGACGGACCCTGGTCACGTCTTCTCAAGACACCCCTCATGCCGCATTTCTGCAAAGCCTGCACAACCTGAATCCAATCATAGGGAAATGTCAGGTGAGCCCAAAGGAACATTCTACAAAACAACTCGCCTGCGCCCTTCGCTCTTCAAAAGTATTAATATCCAACTTCATGGTTTTCCAGGAAGTGGGGTGGGGAGAGCAGACAATGGGATACCCCTAACCCATAGGAGCCCTCCTCCTTTACTTCATTCAACTAATATTTATTAAATGTCTTTTAGTGCTGGGCACAAAATATACAAAAGTCCCTGCTTGTCTTGAGATTACATTCAGGGCAGGGGTGGGAGGGCAGAAAATAAACATTTGTAGAAAGTCATAGAAATCAAAGAAAGGTGATGAAATATTCAGATCAAAGGAAACTTGGGAGTCCCCGAGTGGCACAAATGATTAACAATCTTGGCAGCTAACTAAAAGTTTGGGGGTTCTAGCCGGCGCAGAGGCACCTTGGAAGAAAGGCCTGTTGATCTACTTCCAAAAACTTAGCCATTGAAAACACAGAATGTCTACTCTGACACTCAGGGGTCGCCACGAGTCAAAGTCGACTCAGTGGCCACTGGTTAAAGAGACGTGATGACTAAAAGCAATATGCAATCTTGGATGGGATCGTGGAGGAAGGAGGAAATTACATAAAGGCCACTATTGGGATAATTGGACAAATTTGAAGATTATGTAATAGTATTGTATCTATATTAATTTTCCCAATTTTGATCACTGAACTGCATCTATGTAAGGGAACACCCTTCATTTCAGGAAATACACAGGCACATATTCAGGAATAATGGAGCAAGATGTCTGCAACCTACTCTCAGATGCTTCAGAAAATAATAAAAATAACCATGCATAGAAAGAATGTTAAAGCAGATATGGCAGCATGTTAACTTCCGAATCTGAGTAAACGGTAATTGGGATTTCTTGGTATTATTCTTGTTACTTTTCTGTAACTTTAAAATCACTCAAAAATAAAAAGTTAAAGAAATAGCCTTGACGAGGAAGATATCTGCCTTCTGTAGAACGGAATTCTATTTTCCTGCAAGACTTGCTTTGCTCTCAGGAGCCATGAGACTCCATTCATGCCCTCTTCAAAAACTGGCTCCACCATCGCCATCCCCCACTCACCCCAGCCACCCGTTTGCCATTCTTCTCTAAGCCAGTCGCCATTGAACCAGTTCCAACCCATGGCGGCCCCGTGCGTGTCAGAGTAGAACTGTGCTCCACAGGTTTGCAAGGGCTCATTTTTAGAAAGTGTATCGCCAGGCCTTTCTTCCGAGGCTCCTCTGGGTGAACTTAAACCTCCAACCTTCAGGTGAGCAACCAAGCACATTAACCGTTTGCAACACCCAGGGATTCCCCTCCAGTCCAGGCTAAGCATCCCCAGCCCCTCCCACCCCAGGCCGCCTCCTCCGCTTCAGCTGCACCCTTCTGGGAGAACCCACACCTACGATTTCTATTTTTTGTTCACTCTTATAAGGCACAGGGCCTGGCAGCACCTTCTCCTCAGCTCGTCTTAGGGGCCCTGACAGGCAGATGGCAAACACGGAGGCCAGGCCTGCCTGGCCAGCTCAGGTAACCAGCATGCACAGGAAACTGGTGCTGGGAGGTCAGGTCCTGCGCTCTCCACCGGGAGTGCAGAGTGCGATTACCTGAGACAACCTGGAAGCATTGCAGCTGGAATGGCACTTGGCTAAATTTGGCAGCCCCGGGGGGGAAAACGAGACTTTTCAAATCAGGAAGCCTGCTTTAGCCAACGTCTCTCTCCCCGTCTGTCAAGCCATCCTCTGCCAGGAGCGAGGAGCTGCCTGGAGTGAGGAATCTGCTTGCCGTGGTCGTGGGGGTGGAGGCAGCTGAGGAGAGCTGGACGGTGAGAGGACCTGCCCAGGCTAGGACGCTTGCAGCCTTCAGGACTCTCTCCTGCATGCCTTTTTCCACTCGGAGCATGGGAGGGTTGCCAGGAGACGGCAACACAGTCACTGGTGTGTCCCTTTGCTTGCAGGTGGCGGGTTCTGAACCCATCCTCCATAGACTGGACAAGGCAGAAGGAGGAAGCGTCTGTTTAGAGCAGAGGACACAAGTGGGTGGACTGTGGACTGTATACAATGTGCAGGTACATTCTACTTGGCCTGCACAGTTCTTAAAATTTTGAGTTTGCAGCAAACATTTAAAAATTAGGAGATATCTCATTTTAAAAAAGGACCTTGGTTTCTGTATGTTTGTGCCGCTGCAATCAGCTCGTGCACTCAGTGGCCTTCCCTTTTTGGCAGAGAACACATACTTTACTTTGCCACAGTCCTCACCACTCCTTATTGTCTTCCTGACCCTGGAGCTCTGGGTAACTTGGCATTAATCATTTGTACTGGTATTTTCCACTTTCCTTAGAGTAGATTCAACTTTCTCTTTCCTCATCTCTGTCGAGCGTGGGAGAAGGAATGCTGCCTGGGGGCATTTCAGGAGAAATGTCTCCCACATCTACCCACTTTCCTCAGATGTGTTCCATTGCTGCCTCCTGATGCCAGATAATGAATGATTGCTTGTCTGAAAATTGGGTTCCCAGTCTCCCTTAGGCCTCGCCTGCTTCACCAAGCATAGACACACTTTTAATCATGAAACCTTCACAGGTAAGAGCCTCCTGTGGCCCCCGGTCCTTTCTTAATAAACTCATTCTTGATTTAAGCCACAAAAATTACCACCATCGGGTGTCACATGTCCTCCTCCTTGTTTCCACACTGCCTTCCTTCCTCCAGGGGGCTGGACTGCTTGGAGGAGAAACTGCGGGGAGCTCCCCTCAGCCCTGGCCCTCACCTTCCTTGTCTGTCCTGCTGGCTGTCCCCAGCAGCCACGTGGGCCGCCAGACTGGAGAGAAGGACCAGGGAGTGACGTGGGACTGGTGTCAGAGTGGGTGAGGGAGGTGAAGAGAGGAAAGCACGTGCAGATGACAGGGGAGAGAGCACAAGGCCAGGTGGGGGCAGGAAGGGAGACGGGGGCTTGTGTTCAGGTCTTCTCACCCCAAGAGGACCCCATGTGGTGACCTGTGACCTCTAAGTGATTCAGTCACAGAGATGTTCTGACAAGAAGGAGGAAAGATGAAAACCCTACATTTTAGTCCTGTGTGACCCACAGAATGCTGCTCCAGGATTTCATGTGTTTTCTTTAATAAATCCCGTCGTTAAATTACGAACAGTGAGGTTCCCATTCAGCTTCTCCTGTGTGCTAAGACATGATTTATTTAATGTAAACTTCTGTGTTTTATAGAACTTGAAATATTGTCTTAGCATTTCTTCTTTTCCTTTTGTGATTTGAGGGTGAGGGCTCAAGAAATGGAAGTGCCCCGCCCTCTCTTCACCTCCGGGAAGCCCCAGTTCCTGCTTCCTCCCACAAGGGCAGCCACTTTGGGATGATGTCGCCCACCAAGCCTGTCCCATGGATGAAAGCCAAGGACCCTCAGGAATAACTGGTGACCCCTAATTGCTGCAGAGAAGGACTTTACCTGGGCAGGAAGTGCCAGTGCCCCAAGGACCAGAGGGACAGGAGTCAGAAGTCATGGGGCCCGGAGGGGGCACGTGTGGCCTGTGTTGCCTGGGCCTCCTTCTCACCACAGAGCTCAGACTCAGCTTCTCTTATCACACCTGCCTGGAGCCTTCCTCCCCAACTGCCCCATTCAACTGCCACTCCCAGAGCCCTGCACAGGGAACTCTGGGGGGCCAACATTCCCTCTCCCCCCATGAAAGGGCACTGCCCCTCCCCCAGGGGAGCCTATGGCACAGTCCAGCTCAGCCCTTCAGTGATAATCAGAGCTGATTCCACATGCTTGTAACACCACGCCTGCCCAGGCCTGTCACAGCAGGCTTCTGCACAAGAGCTGGAGAACGGCCCCCAGCCCACTCCTAACTATTCTACCGATGAGGAGACAGAGGGACAGAAAGCTTTTCATGCCTGGATTGGGTGGCACTGAGACCAGAACCCAAGCCTCCTGACCCCCAACCCAGGGGCCTGTCTACCAGAGTGCACCCCACTTCTCCCTCGGTGTTCCAGCAAAAGTAAAGCAACTCTGGGATAAGGGAGGTGCGGGATCCAATCTTCAAAGCAGAAAAACTCACTCATTCACTCCCCATTAACTTAACCAAAAATAAAAATGCAATTTCGTCACAATTTCTTTTCTTTTAATTGAATGAAAGTTAAGTCTGGGACTGGCACTAGCAGCTACCTCTTGTATATGTAACTGCTTGTTCATCACACTTCAAGCAAACTCCTGGCACAAAGATCTTTTCTGCTTCCTCAGGTCCCTTCAAGTGCCCAGCTGGGGCGCCCTGCCCAGAACCAGTTGCAGTCAAGTTGACTTCGACTCATGGCAGTGACCCCATTTTGCTTCAGAGTAGAATTGTGCTCCAGATGGCTGATTTTTGGGAAGTAGATCATCAGGCCTTTGTTTTGAGGCACCTCTGGGTGAACTGAACCTCCGACTTTCAGTCATCAGCCAAGCATGTTAACCATTGGTACCACCCAGGACTCCTTGCCGCCCGGGGCAGAGTTCATTGAAGGATTCCACAGTCGCCAAAGTGAGTTGGTTGGGAGGGAACAAAATGTCTAACGTCAGAAATAACAAACCTTGATTTATTTTTAAGAACTATTGACGCATGAGAAGACCTCGTCCACCTGACTCTCATGGATTCTATGGCTAATTTTGCTGTAGTATTTCAAATCTACAGCAAAATTAGGCCTCTTTTTTCTCTTATCCTGGTCAGTTCCTCCCTCTGCTGGCTGTTTCTGGCTCCTCCACTTCTTGGGGTTGTAATTCACAGAGAAGGCTGCCTTCACCCACTGTCTGGCTCCTTCCACCCTCCCCAAATACAAGCAAACGAACAAAACACCTGCTGCCGAATTGACTGACTCATGGCAACCCACGTGTGTCAAAGTAGGGCTTTGATCTAGAAGGTTTTCAATGACTGATTTTTTGGAAATAGATCATCAAGCTTTTCTTCTGAGGCGCCTCTGGGTAGACTCAAAATTCCAGCTGATCCTGCCCAAAAGGGAGGTGGAAAATGGAGAAACTCACAAAGTAAAGGGTAGAAATATAGGAGAACTGGTTCCTCGGGAAGGTCTCCTGGTCCAGAGAGTGGGCTGGCTGGCACTGCATCTAAGTGCCCGTTCCATTTGCCTCCATTTCTTCCTCCATGAATGCAAATCACTGCTAATGCTATCACCTCATGTTTGTAGAGCCCTTTTTTTAAATCACCGGAAACCCTGGTGACGTAGTGGTTAAGCGCTACAGCTGGTAACCAAAGGGTCGGCAGTTCAAATCCACCACGCCCTCTTTGGAAACTCTATGGGGCAGTTCTACTCTGTCCTATAGGGCCGCTATGAGTCAGAATTGACTCAACGGTGCTGGGTTTGTTTTTTTTTTTTATCACCAAGTTATTTATCCTCTTGTTTACTTGATCTTCACAACAACTCTGGGAGGTCCCGTAAACACTACACAGAGTCATAGTCATCATTTGCCAAAGTGTGTTTCTGTGTGAAATCCTCCCTGAACCTGCCCTTTGCCAACACGTAGATGATAACAATGTTATGTATACATATATATATATACACACATACACACGTACAAACGTACAGACACGTAAATATATATAAATACCCGTAAACTATATATATGGAGACCAGGTGATGTAGTGGTGAAGAGCTTGTCTGCTAACCAAAAGGTAGCAGTTCAAATCCACCAGCCCGTCCCCACAAACCCTGTGGGGCAATTCTACTCTTTCCTATAGGGTCCCTGTGAGTCGGTATTGACTCAATGTCAACAGGTTTGGTTTTGGGTTTGGTTTTATACACACACACGCGCGCGCGCACACACACACACACACACAGAGGGCCATGGCCCCAGGGAAGCAGCCAGAAATAAGTGTGAGGAGTTGCATAGAAGCAGGGTAATGGTTAAGAGCATAGACTCTGGAATCTGATTCTAGCTCAAAGTCTCTAATTTCAATTTCTCCAACCACGAAATGAGAAAAACACGAACCTCAAAATGGGAGGATTTCAGACAGAGCCCCACTGTGGCATGAAGGCCTTACAGAACCCCAGACCTTGGAAAATTCTCTCAAGGAGAGACCCTGAAATTTCTACTGGGCCCACTATTGGTCTTTGGGCACACAAACCTCCATATATGCGTATACTTTTATTTGCAAACAACGTATAAGATATACATGCCTATCTCTGCAGTAGTCCATTTGCATACAAAAGGAGAATTTTTAAAAGGATGAGGAAAAATATAGAAAAGATTTCTCTTATTTTGTTCCCGTACCACAGTGGATCCTCCTGTGCCCCCAGCCCCGGGCGTGCACTCCCCAGGTTGCAGCTCAGCACCCTGACCTTTGGTGAAAACAGGCCCTTTTCTTAAGGAGTCGTGTGGGCAGAGACTGCACCACCCCTCCCCTTTTTCTAGCCAGAAATCTATGCTTCCCGAGGCCAAACAACCCTCCTCATGTAGTGCCAAAATGCTGCCAGTCTTGGTGGAAAGTTATCCCTGCCCAGCCTTCCATAAACACAGGGAAAAACTGCTCAGCATCTTCCTTCCACTTACTTGACCGGATTTGGATCTTTTGGAAAATTTATGAGCCCTCCTGGAGTTGTTGTGAAGATCAAGTAATAAAGAGGATAAATAACTTGGTGACAAAAAAGGGCTCTACAAACATGAGGTGATAGCATTAGCAGTGATTTGCATTCATGGAGGAAGAAATGGAGGCAAATGGAACGGGCACTTAGATGCAGTGCCAGCCAGCCCACTCTCTGGACCAGGAGACCTTCCCGAGGAACCAGTTCTCCTATATTTCTACCCTTTACTCTGTGAGTTTCTCCATTTTCCACCTCCCTTTTGGGCAGGATCAGCTGGAATTTTGAGTCTACCCAGAGGCGCCTCAGAAGAAAAGCTTGATGATCTATTTCCAAAATATCAGTCATTGAAAACCTTCTAGATCAAAGCCCTACTTTGACACACGTGGGTTGCCATGAGTCAGTCAATTCGGCAGCAGGTGTTTTGTTCGTTTGCTTGTATTTGGGGAGGGTGGAAGGAGCCAGACAGTGGGTGAAGGCAGCCTTCTCTGTGAATTACAACCCCAAGAAGTGGAGGAGCCAGAAACAGCCAGCAGAGGGAGGAACTGACCAGGATAAGAGAAAAAAGAGGCCTAATTTTGCTGTAGATTTGAAATACTACAGCAAAATTAGCCATAGAATCCATAAGAGTCAGGTGGACGAGGTCTTCTAATGTAAAAAAAAAAAAAAGTATCTACCATAATTTGTTTATCAACACATGAATCGATAAATTCAGGCCGGTTTCAGAACAGGATGTGGAACCAGGAATATCATTGCGGATCCTAACTGAAAGCAGAGAATACCAGAAGGATGTTTACCTCTGTTTTATTGACTATGCAAAGGCATCAACCGTGTAGATCATAACAAATTATGGATAACGTTGCTAAGAATGGGAATTTCAGAGCACTTAATTGTGCTCATGAGGAACCTTAAAATAGATCAAGAGGCAGTTGTTCAGACAGAACAAGGGGATACTGGTTGGTTAAAGTCAGGAAAGGTGTGCGTCAGGGTTGTATTCTTTCACCATACCTATTCAATCTGTATGCTGAGCAAATAGTAAAAGAAGCTGGACTATATGAAGAAGAACAGGGCATCAGGATTGGAGGAAGACTCATTAACTACCTGCGTTATGCAGATGACACAACCTTGCTTGCTGAAAGTGAAGAGGACTTGGAGAACTTACTAATGCAGATCAAAGACCACAGCCTTCAGTATGGATTACACCCCAACATAAAGAAAACAAAAATCCTCACAACTGGACCAATGAGCAACATTATGATAAATGGAGAAAAGATTGAAGTTGTCAAGGATTTCATTTTACTTGGATCCACAATCAACAGCCATGGAAGCACCAGTCAAGAAATCAAAAGACGCATTGCTTTGAGTAAATCTGCTGCAAAGCATCTCTTTAAAGTGTTGAGGAGCAAAGATGTCACTCTGAAGACTAAGGTGCTCCTGACCCAAGCCATGGTATTTTCGATCGCACCATATGCATGTGAAAGCTGGACAATGAATAAGGAAGAGCGAAGAAGAATTAACACCTTTGAATTGTGGTGTTGGCGAAGAATATTGAATATACCATGGACTGCCAAAAGAATGAACAAATCTGCCCCGGAGGAAGTACAACCAGAATGCTCCTTAGAAGCAAGGATGGCGAGACTGCGTCTTACATACTTTGGACATGTTGTCAGGAGGGATGAGTCCCTGGAGAAGGACATTGTGCTTGGCAGAGTATAGGGTCAGCGGAAAAGAGGAAGACCCTCAACGAGGTGGATTGACACAGTGACTGCAACAATGAGCTCAAGCATAACGATTGTAAGGATGGACCAGGACCAGGCAGTGTTTCGTTCTGTTGTGCACAGGGTCGCTATGAGTCGGAACCGACTCTAAGGCATCTGACAACAACAACTGTGCTTGGTGAAGCAGAAGGGCCCTAAGGAAGACTGGAAACCCAATTTTCAGACAAGCAATTGTTCATTTCCTGGCATCGGGAGGCTGCACTGGAGCAAGCTTGAGCAAAGTGAGTGGGTGTAGAAGACATTTCTCCTGAAATGCCCCTAGAAGGCGTTCCTTCTCCCACGCTCAACAGAGACAAGCAAAGAGAAAGTTGAATCTACTCTAAGAAAATATCAGTGCAAATGATTAATGCCAAGTTACTCAGAGCTCCAGGGTCATGAAGACAATAAGGAGTGGTGAGGACTGTGGCAAAGTAAAGTATGTGTTCTCTGCCAAAAAGGGAAGGCCACTGAGTGCACGAGCTGATTGCAGCGGCACAAACATACAGAAACCAAGGTCCTTTTTTAAAATGAGATATCTCCTAATTTTTAAATGTTTGCTGCAAACTCAAAATTTTAAGAACTGTGCAGGCCAAGTAGAATGTACCTGCACATTGTATACAGTCCACAGTCCACCCACTTGTGTCCTCTGCTCTAAACAGACGCTTCCTCCTTCTGCCTTGTCCAGTCTATGGAGGATGGGTTCAGAACCCGCCACCTGCAAGCAAAGGGACACACCAGTGACTGTGTTGCCGTCTCCTGGCAACCCTCCCATGCTCCGAGTGGAAAAAGGCATGCAGGAGAGAGTCCTGAAGGCTGCAAGCGTCCTAGCCTGGGCAGGTCCTCTCACCGTCCAGCTCTCCTCAGCTGCCTCCACCCCCACGACCACGGCAAGCAGATTCCTCACTCCAGGCAGCTCCTCGCTCCTGGCAGAGGATGGCTTGACAGACGGGGAGAGAGACGTTGGCTAAAGCAGGCTTCCTGATTTGAAAAGTCTCGTTTTCCCCCCCGGGGCTGCCAAATTTAGCCAAGTGCCATTCCAGCTGCAATGCTTCCAGGTTGTCTCAGGTAATCGCACTCTGCACTCCCGGTAGAGAGCGCAGGACCTGACCTCCCAGCACCAGTTTCCTGTGCATGCTGGTTACCTGAGCTGGCCAGGCAGGCCTGGCCTCTGTGTTTGCCATCTGCCTGTCAGGGCCCCTAAGACGAGCTGAGGAGAAGGTGCTGCCAGGCCCTGTGCCTTATAAGAGTGAACAAAAAATAGAAATCGTAGGTGTGGGTTCTCCCAGAAGGGTGCAGCTGAAGCGGAGGAGGCGGCCTGGGGTGGGAGGGGCTGGGGATGCTTAGCCTGGACTGGAGGGGAATCCCTGGGTGTTGCAAACGGTTAATGTGCTTGGTTGCTCACCTGAAGGTTGGAGGTTTAAGTTCACCCAGAGGAGCCTCGGAAGAAAGGCCTGGCGATACACTTTCTAAAAATGAGCCCTTGCAAACCTGTGGAGCACAGTTCTACTCTGACACGCACGGGGCCGCCATGGGTTGGAACTGGTTCAATGGCGACTGGCTTAGAGAAGAATGGCAAACGGGTGGCTGGGGTGAGTGGGGGATGGCGATGGTGGAGCCACTTTTTTTTATCAGTTCTTTTTGTTGTTGTTGTTATTGTGCTTAAAGTGAAAGTTTACAATTCACGTCAGTTTCACATACAAACACTTATACACACGTTGTTATGGGGCCCTAGTTGCTCTCCCTACAATGCGACAGCACACTCTTCCTCTCCTCCCTGGATTTCCTGTGTCCATTCAACCAGCTCCTGTCTCCCTCTGCCTTCTCATCACACCTCCAGACAGGAGCTGCTAACATAGTCTCATGTGCCTACTTGAGGTAAGAAGCACGCTCCTCACCAGTATCATTTCATGTCTTATACCCCAGTCTAATCTTTGTCTGAAGAGTTGGATTCAAGAATGGTTTCAGTTTTGGGCTAACAGAGAGTCTGTGGGCCATGACCTCTGGGGTCCCTTTAGTCTTAGTCAGACTATTTAAGTCTGGTCTTTTTACCAGAATTTGAGGTCTGCATCCCACTCTTCTGCTCCATCAGGGATTCTCTGTTGTGTTCCCAGTTAGGGCAGTTCTTGGTGGTAGCTGGGTAGCATCTAGCTGTTCCTGCCTCAGGCTGATGGAGTCTCTGATTTATGTGGCCGTTTCCGTCTCTTGGGCTCATATTTTCCTTGTATCTTTGATGTTCTTCATTCCCCTTTGCTCCAGGTGAGTAGGGACCAATTGATGCACCTTAGATGGCTGCTTGCTAGCTTTTAAGACCCCAGATACCACTTACCAAAGTGGAATGCACAACATTTTCTTAATACACTATGTTAGGCCAGTTGACCTAGATGGCCCCTGAAACCATGGTCCTCAGACGTCCACCCTTGCTACTCTTTCCCTCGAAGTGTTTCATTGTATTCAGGAAACTTCTTAGCTTTTGGTTTAGTCCAGTTGTGCTGACTTCCCCTATATTGTGTGTTGTTCTTCCCTTCACCTAAAATAATTGTCTGCTATCTAATTGAATGTTTTCTTCTGTGTTTAAACATTTTCTTGAGTTCTTATTATAGAGATCTCATACAGTATTTGTCCTTTTGTGACTAATTTCACTCAGCATAATGCCTTCCAGGTTCCGCCCTTATTTTTAGATGTTTCACAGATTCATCTTTATTCTTTATCGCTGGGTAGTATTCCACTGTGTGAATGAATATATCATAATGTGTTTATTCGTTTGTCCGTTGATGGGCACCTTGATTGTTTCCCTCTTTTTGCTATTGTAAACAGTGCTGCATTGAACACGGGTGTACATATATCTGTTTGCGTTGTTGTTGTTGTTAGGTGCCCTCGAGTCGGTTCTGACCCATAACGACCCTATGCACAACAGAACAAAACACTGCCTGGTTCTGGTCCATCCTTACAATCGTTGTTATGCTTGAGCTCATTGTTGCAGTCACTGTGTCAACCCACCTCGTTGAGGGTCTTCCTCTTTTCCACTGACCCTGTACTCTGCCAAGCATGATGTCCTTCTCCAGAGACTGATCCCTCCTGACAACATGTCCAAAATATGTAAGACGCAGTCTCGCCATCCTTGCTTCTAAGGAGCATTCTGGTTGTACTTCTTCCAGGGCAGATTTGTTCATTCTTTTGGCAGTCCATGGTATATTCAATATTCTTCGCCAACACCACAATTCAAAGGTGTTAATTCTTCTTCGCTCTTCCTTATTCATTGTCCAGCTTTCACATGCATATGATGCGATTGAATATACCATGGCTTGGGTCAGGTGCACCTTAGTCTTCAAGGTGACATCTTTGCTCTTCAACACTTTAAAGAGGTCCTCTGCAGCAGATTTACTCAAAGCAATGCGTCTTTTGATTTCTTGACTGCTGCTTCCATGGCTGTTGATTGTGGATCCAAGTAAAATGAAATCCTTGACAACTTCAATCTTTTCTCCATTTATCATGGTGTTGCTCATTGGTCCAGTTGTGAGGATTTTTGTTTTCTTTATGTTGAGGTGTAATCCATACTGAAGGCTGTGGTCTTTGATCTGCATTAGTAAGTTCTCCAAGTCCTCTTCACTTTCAGCAAGCAAGGTTGTGTCATTTGCATAACGCAGGTAGTTAATGAGTCTTCCTCCAATCCTGATGCCCTGTTCTTCTTCATATAGTCCAACTTCTTTTACTATTTGCTCAGCACACAGATTGAATGGGTATGGTGAAAGAATACAACCCTGACGCACACCTTTCCTGACTTTAACCAACCAGTATCCCCTTGTTCTGTCTGAACAACTGCCTCTTGATCTATGTAAAGGTTCCTCATGAGCACAATTAAGTGTTCTGGAATTCCTGTTCTTTGCAATGTTATCCAGTCAAATGCCTTTGCATCTGTTCGTGTAAATGCTCTTATTTCTCTAAGATATATTCCCAGGAGTGGGATTGCTGGATCGTATGGTAATCCTATTTCTAGCTTTTTAAGGAAGTGCCAAATCGACTTCCAAAGTGCTTGTACCATTTTACATTCCCACCAGCAGTGTATAAGTGTTCCAGTCTCTCCACAATCTCTCCAACATTTACTATTTTGTGTTTTTTGGATTAATGCCAGCCTTGTTGGGGTGAGATGGTATCTCTCATTGTACTTTTGGTTCGCATTTTCCTAATGGCTAATGATCTTGGGCATTTCCTTATGTATCTGTTAGCTGTCTGAATGTCTTCTTTTGTGAAGTGCCTGTTCATATCCTTTGCCTATTTTTTAACTGAGTTATTTGTCTTTTTGTTGTTTAGTTTTTGCAGTATCTTGTAGATTTTAGAGATTAGATGCTGATTGGATTTGTCACAGCCAAAAATTTTTTCCCAGTCTGTAGGTTGTCTTTTTACTTTTTTCGTGAACCCTTTGGGAGAGCATGAGTGTTTCATTTTTTAGGAGTTCTCGGTTATCTAGTTTCTCTTCTGCTGTTTGTGCTTTGTTAGCAAAGTTTCTTATGCTGTTTACGCCATGTATTAAGGCTCCTACTATTGTCCCTATTTTTTCTTCCGTGGTCTTTATCATTCTAGATTTTATATTTTGGTCTTTGGTCCATTTTGAGTTAGTTTTTGTGCATGGTGTAAGATATGGGGCTTGTTTCATTTTTTGCGCATGGATATCCAGTTATGCCCGCACCGTTTGTTAGAGAGACTGTACTTTTCCCATTTAATGGATTTTTGGGACTTTGTCAAATATCAGCTACTCATAGCTGGATGGATTTATGTCTGGAATCTCAATTCTGTTCCATTGGTCTATGTATCTGTTGTACCAGTACCAGGGTGGAGCCACCTTTTGAAGAGGGCATAGATATAGTCTCATGGCTCCTGAGAGCAAAGGAAGTCTTGCAGGAAAATAGAATCCTGTCCTACAGAAGGCAAATATCTTCCTTGTTAAGGCTGTTTCTTTAAAAAATGTTTAACTTTTTATTTTTACATGATTTTAAACTTACAGAAAAGTAACAAGAATAATACTGAGAAATCCCAATTACCCTTCACTCAGATTCACAAGTTAACCTGTTGCCATATTTGCTTTAACATTCTCTGTATGCATTCTTCTTATTATTTTCTGAAACATTTGAGACTAGGGTTCAGGCATTATTCCTCCATTATTCCTAAACACGTGCTTGTGTACTGACTGAAAAAAGGAGGTTTTCTTATATAGCTGCAGTTCAATGATCAAAATCAGAAAAATTAACACTTTCCCAGTACTCAGAGATTGGCCATATTGTTGTGTTTATTTGGCTCGATGGTGAATTACGTGTTTATACCTTTTGTCCACTTTTCTAATTGTTCGTCCTTTTCTTATGGATATATGGAGAGTATTTGTAAATTCTGCATATTAATTATTTGTAGTTAAATAAATCACATTTATATGTTTGTTGCTTCTCTTTTTAACCATTTTTAATTGACTTTTGATTAACAGACATCTATAATTTTAACATAACACTTACCAATCTTTTACTTTATGACTTCTGTTTTTTTTTTTTATAACTTTTATTAAGCTTCAAGTGAACGTTTACAAATCCAATCAGTCTGTCACATATAAGTTTACATACATCTCACTCCCTACTCCCACTTGCTCTCCCCCTCTTGAGTCAGCCCTTTCAGTCTCTCCTTTCTTGACAATTTTGCCAGCTTCCCTCTCTCTCTATCCTCCCATCCCCCCTCCAGACAAGAGTTGCCAACACAATCTCAAGTGTCCACCTGATATAATTAGCTCACTCTTCATCAGCGTCTCTCTCCCACCCGCTGACCAGTCCGTTTCATTTCTGATGAGTTGCCTTCGGGGATGGTTCCTGTCCTGTGTCAACAGAAGGTCTGGGGAGCATGGCCGCCGGGATTCCTCCAGTCTCAGTCAGACCATTAAGTTTGGTCTTTTTATGAGAATTTGGGGTCTGTATCCCACTGATCTCCTGCTCCCTCAGGGGTCCTCTGCTGAGCTCCCTGTCAGGGCAGTCATCGATTGTGGCCGGGCACCAACTAGTTCTTCTGGTCTCAGGATGATGTAGGTCTCTGGTTCATGTGGCCCTTTCTGTCTCTTGGGCTCTTAGTTGTCGTGTGGTCTTGGCATTCTTCATTTTCCTTTGCTCCAGGTGGGTTGAGACCAATTGCTGCATCTTAGATGGCCGCTTGTTAGCATTTAAGACCCCAGACGCCACATTTCAAAGTGGGATGCAGAATGATTTCATAATAGAATTATTTTGCCAATTGACTTAGAAGTCCCGGCAAACCATGTTCCCCAGACCCCCACGCTTGCTCCGCTGACCTTTGAAGCATTCATTTTATCCCGGAAACTGCTTTTGGTCCAGTCCAACTGAGCTGACCTTCCATGTATTGAGTGTTGTCTTTCCCTTCACCTAAAGCAGTTCTTATCTACTGAGTAATCAATAAAAAACCCTCTCCCACCCTCCCTCCCTCCCCCCCTCGTAACCACAAAAGTATGTGTTCTTCTCAGGTTTACTATTTCTCAAGATCTTATAATAGTGGTCTTATACAATATTTGTCCTTTTGCCTCTGACTAATTTCGCTCAGCATAATGCCTTCCAGGTTCCTCCATGTTATGAAATGTTTCAGAGATTCGTCACTGTTCTTTATCGATGCGTAGTATTCCATTGTGTGAATATACCACAATTTATTTACCCATTCATCCGTTGACGGACACCTTGGTTGCTTCCAACTTTTTGCTATTGTAAACAGAGCTGCAATAAACATGGGTGTGCATATATCTGTTTGTATGAAGGCTCTTGTATCTCTAGGGTATATTCCCAGGAGTGGGATTTCTGGGTTGTATGGTAGTTCTATTTCTAACTGTTTACGATAACGCCAGATAGATTTCCAAAGTGGTTGTACCATTTTACATTCCCACCAGCAGTGTATGAGAGTTCCAATCTCTTCGCAGCCTCTCCAACATTTATTATTTTGTGTTTTTTGGATTAATGCCAGCCTTGCTGGTGTGAGATGGAATCTCATGGTAGTTTGAATTTGCATTTCTCTAATGGCTAATGATCGAGAGCATTTTCTCATGTATCTGTTGGCTGCCTGAATATCTTCTTTAGTGAAATGTGTGTTCATATCCTTTGCCCACTTCTTGATTGGGTTGTTTGTCTTTTTGTGGTTGAGTTTTGACAGAATCATGTAGATTTTAGAGATCAGGCGCTGGTCGGAGATGTCATAGCTGAAAATTCTTTCCCAATCTGTAGGTGGTCTTTTTACTCTTTTGGAGAAGTCTTTAGATGAGCATAGGTGTTTGATTTTTAGGAGCTCCCAGTTATCGGGTTTCTCTTCATCATTTTTGGTAATGTTTTGTATTCTGCTTATACCTGGTATTAGGGCTCCTAGGGTTGTCCCAATTTTTTCTTCCATGATCTTTATCGTTTTAGTCTTTATGTTTAGGTCTTTGATCCACTTGGAGTTAGTTTTTGTGCATGGTGTGAGGTATGGGTCCTGTTTCATTTTTTTGCAAATGGATATCCAGTTATGCCAGCACCATTTGTTAAAAAGGCTATCTTTTCCCCAGTTAATTGACACTGGTCCTTTGTCAAATATCAGCTGCTCATACGTGGATGGATCTATGTCTGGGTTCTCAATTCTGTTCCATTGGTCTATGTGTCTGTTGTTGTACCAATACCAGGCTGTTTTGACTACTGTGGCTGTATAATAGGTTCTGAAGTCAGGTAAGGTGAGGCCTCCCACTTTCTTCTTCTTTTTCAGTAGTGCTTTGCTTATCCGGGGCTTCTTTCCCTTCCATATGAAATTGGTGATTTGTTTCTCTATCCCCTTAAAATATGACATTGGAATTTGGATCGGAAGTGCGTTAAATGTATAGATGGCTTTTGGTAGAATAGACATTTTTACTATGTTAAGTCTTCCTATCCATGAGCAGGGTATGTTTTTCCACTTAAGTATGTCCTTTTGAATTTCTTGTAGTAGAGCTTTGTAGTTTTCTTTGTATAGGTCTTTTACATCCTTGGTAAGATTTATTCCTAAGTATCTTATCTTCTTGGGGGCTACTGTGAATGGTATTGATTTGGTTTTTTCCTCTTCGGTGTTCTTTTTGTTGATGTAGAGGAATCCAAATGATTTTTGTATGTTTATTTTATAACCTGAGACTCTGCCAAACTCTTCTATTAGTTTCAGTAGTTTTCTGGAGGATTCCTTAGGGTTTTCTGTGTATATAATCATGTCATCTGCAAATAGTGATAACTTTACTTCTTCCTTGCCAATCCGGATACCTTTTATTTCTTTGTCTAGCCTAATTGCCCTGGCTAAGACTTCCAACACGATGTTGAATAAGAGCGGTGATAAAGGGCATCCTTGTCTGGTTCCTGTTCTCAAGGGAAATGCTTTCAGGTTCTCTCCATTTAGAGTGATATTGGCTGTTGGCTTTGCATAGATGCCCTTTATTATGTTGAGGAATTTTCCTTCAATTCCTATTTTGGTAAGAGTTTTTATCATGAATGGGTGTTGGACTTTGTCAAATGCCTTTTCTGCATCAATTGATAAGATCATGTGGTTTTTATCTTTTGTTTTATTTATGTGATGGATTACATTAATGGTTTTTCTGATATTAAACCAGTCTTGCATACCTGGTATAAATCCCACTTGATCAGGGTGAATTATTTTTTTGATGTGTTGTTGGATTCTATTGGCTAGAATTTTGTTCAGGATTTTTGCATCAGTGTTCATGAGGGATATAGGTCTATAATTTTCTTTTTTTGTAATGTCTTTACCTGGTTTTGGTATCAGGGAGATGGTGGCTTCATAGAATGAGTTGGGTAGTATTCCGTCATTTTCTATGCTTTGGAATACCTTTAGTAGTAGTGGTGTTAACTCTTCTCTGAAAGTTTGGTAGAACTCTGCAGTGAAGCCATCCGGGCCAGGGCTTTTTTTTGTTGGGAGTTTTTTGATTACCGTTTCAATCTCTTTTTTTGTTATGGGTCTATTTAGTTGTTCTACTTCTGAATGTGTTAGTTTAGGTAGGTAGTGTTTTTCTAGGAATTCATCCATTTCTTCTAGGTTTTCAAATTTGTTAGAGTACAATTTTTCGTAGTAATCTGAAATGATTCTTTTAATTTCATTTGGTTCTGTTGTGATGTGGTCCTTCTCGTTTCTTATTCGGGTTATTTGTTTCCTTTCCTGTATTTCTTTAGTCAGTCTAGCCAATGGCTTATCAATTTTGTTAATTTTTTCAAAGAACCAGCTTTTGGCTTTGTTAAATCTTTCAATTGTTTTTCTGTTCTCTAATTCATTTAGTTCAGCTCTAATTTTTATTATTTGTTTTCTTCTGGTGCCTGATGGATTCTTTTGTTGCTCACTTTCTATTTGTTCAAGTTGTAGGGACAGTTCTCTGATTTTGGCTCTTTCTTCTTTTTGTATGTGTGCATTTATCGATATAAATTGGCCTCTGAGCACTGCTTTTGCTGTGTCCCAGAGGTTTTGATAGGAAGTATTTTCATTCTCGTTGCATTCTATGAATTTCCTTATTCCCTCCTTGATGTCTTCTATAACCCAGTCTTTTTTCAGGAGGGTATTGTTCATTTTCCAAGTATTTGATTTCTTTTCCCTAGTTTTTCTGTTATTGATCTCTAGTTTTATTGCCTTGTGGTCTGAGAAGATGCTTTGTAATATTTCGATGTTTTGGACTCTGCAAAGGTTTGTTTTATGACCTAATATGTGGTCTATTCTAGAGAATGTTCCATGTGCGCTAGAAAAAAAAGTATACTTTGCAGCAGTTGGGTGGAGAGTTCTGTATAAGTCAATGAGGTCAAGTTGGTTGATTGTTGTGATTAGATCTTCCGTGTCTCTGTTGAGCTTCTTACTGGATGTCCTGTCCTTCTCCGAAAGTGGTGTGTTGAAGTCTCCTACTATAATTGTGGAGGTATCTATCTCGCTTTTCAATTCTGTTAAAATTTGATTTATGTATCTTGCAGCCCTGTCATTGGGTGCATAAATATTTAATATGGTTATGTCTTCCTGATCAATTGTCACTTTTATCATTATATAGTGTCCTTCTTTATCCTTTGTGGTGGATTTAAGTCTAAAGTCTATTTTGTCAGAAATTAATATTGCTACTCCTCTTCTTTTTTGCTTATTGTTTGCTTGATATATTTTTTTCCATCCTTTGAGTTTTAGTTTGTTTGTGTCTCTAAGTCTAAGGTGTGTCTCTTGTAGGCAGCATATAGATGGATCGTGTTTCTTTATCCAGTCTGTGACTCTCTGTCTTTTTATTGGTGCATTTAGTCCATTTACATTCAGGGTAATTATAGATAAATAAGTTTTTAGTGCTGTCATTTTGATGCCTTTCTATGTGTGTTGTTGACAATTTCATTTTTCCACATACTTTTTTGTGCTGAGGCGTTTTTCTTAGTAAATTGTGAGATCCTCATTTTCGTAGTGCTTGACTTTATGTTAGTTGAGTCGTTACGTTTTTCTTGGTTTTTATCTTGAGTTATAGAGTTGTTATACCTTTTTGTGGTTACCTTATTATTTACCCCTATTTTTCTAAGTAAAAACCTAACTTGTATTGTTCTATATCGCCTTGTATCACTCTCCATATGGCAGTTCAATGCCTCCTGTATTTAGTCCCTCTTTTTGATTATTGTGATCTTTTACCTATTGACTTCCATGATTCCCTGTTATGTGTATTTTTTTTTAATTAATCTTAATTTGTTTGTTTTTGTGATTTCCCTATTTGAGTCGATATCAGGACGTTCTGTTTTGTGACCTTGTGTTGTGCTGATATCCCATATTATTGGTTCTCTGACCAAACAATATCCTTTAGTATTTCTTGTAGCTTTGGTTTGGTTTTTGCAAATTCTCTAAGCTTGTGTTTATCTGTAAATATCTTAATTTCGCCTTCATATTTCAGAGAGAGTTTTGCTGGATATATGATCCTTGGCTGGCAGTTTTTCTCCTTCAGTGTTCTGTATATGTCGTCCCATTCCCTTCTTGCCTGCATGGTTTCTGCTGAGTAGTCTGAACTTATTCTTATTGATTCTCCCTTGAAGGTAACCTTTCTCTTCTCCCTGGCTGCTTTTAAAATTTTCTGTTTATCTTTGGTTTTGGTGAGTTTGATGATAATATGTCTTGGTGTTTTTCTTTGTGGATCTATCTTAAATGGGGTTCGATGAGCATCTTGGATAGCTATCCTTTCGTCTTTCATGATGTCAGGGAAGTTTTCTGTCAGGAGTTCTTCAACTATTTTCTCTGTGTTTTCTGTCCCCCCTCCCTGTTCTGGGACTCCAATCACCCACAGGTTATCCTTCTTGATAGAGTCCCACATAATTCTTAGGGTTTCTTCATTTTTTTTAATTCTTTTATATGATTTTTTTTCAGCTGTGTTGGTGTTGATTCCCTGGTCCTCCAGATGTCCCAGTCTGCATTCTAATTGCTCGAGTCTGCTCCTCTGACTTCCTATTGCATTGTCTAATTCTGTAATTTTATTGTTAATCTTTTGGATTTCTGCATGCTGTCTCTCTATGGATTCTTGCAACTTATTAATTTTTCCAGTATGTTCTTGAATAATCTTTTTGAGTTCTTCAACAGTTTTATCAGTGTGTTCCTTGGCTTTTTCTGCAGTTATCCTAATTTCATTTGTGATATCATTAAGCATTCTGTAAATTAGTTTTTTATATTCTGTATCTGATAATTCCAAGATTGTATCTTCATTTGGGAAAGATTTTGATTCTTTTGTTTGGGGGGTTGGAGAAGCTGTCATGGTCTGCTTCTTTAAGTGGTTTGATATGGATTGTTGTCTCCGAGCCATCACTGGGAAACTAGTTTTTCCAGAAAATCCGCTAAAAAAAAATGCAGTCAGATCCCTATCAGAGTTCTCCCTCTGGCTCAGGCTATTCGGATGTTAATGAAGCCGCCTGGGGAGGGTGGGGGAGGGAACAGAGAGATAGGAGAGTAGCACCTCAGAATATAGCCAGAGTTGCTTGTCTTGCTTGGAATGACTATTATATCTGAGATTCCCGCAGGCGCGTCGCCTATGTGTGCTGGCTGTGTGGAGATTGCCCCCGGGGGGTCTGGCCCGCTGGAGTCACGGTCAGATCCTCCGCTTCCAGCCCCACGCCCAGCGTCAAGGCTCCCCTACTGGGACGATGCCCTCTCGACTCCAAAATCAGTCGCTGCCTCCCGGGGACTTCTCGTCCCTCCAGCCGCGTGGCTGTGCCGCCTCCGAGAACCAGTTGGGCCTCCTCCCATGGTTAGTTCAGATGGGTGGAGCAGGTCCCCGTGCTTGTGCCGTGACCAATTGTCCCGGCTGGGACGCTGTTCTCCCCGCTCCAATACCAGTCGCTGCCTCCCGGGGACTTCTCCTACAGGCTGCGTCCCACGCCGCCCGCGCGACCTGGCTGGTCCCCTTCCCGGGGTTAGCTCAGGGGGGTGGAGCAACTCTCCATGTTTATGCCGTACCTGCGTCCAGTCCAAATCCCTGCGGGATGGTTCCCCGGCTCGGACGCTGCTCTTTCTGCTCCAAGACCAGTCACTGCCTCCCGGGGACTTCTCCTACCGGCTGCGTCCCACACCGCCCATGGAACCGGCTGGTCCCCCTCCAGGGGTTAGTTCAGGGGGGTGGAGCAGCTCTCTGTGGTTGTGCCGTACCTGACTGGTACGCTGGCTCCAGGCTCTGGAAACAATCGCTGCTTCCCCGTATTAGTTCGTTCTCCATCTCTAAATCTGTGTTTGTTGTTCAGGGTTCATAGATTGTTATGTATGTGATCGATTCACTTGTTTTTCCGTGTCTTTGTTGTAAGAGGGATCCGAGGTAGCGTCTGCCTAGTCCTCCATCTTGGCTCCGCCCCCCCATGACTTCTGTTTTTTAATTGATTTTAACAAACACTTCCCTATCCTAGGAACATAAAAATGTTTGTCTATATTTCCTTCTTACTATTTTGGAGCCCTGGTGGTGCGGTGGTTAAGAGCTTGGCTGTTTACCCAAAGACTGGCCGTTCAAATCCACTAGCACTCCTTGAAAATTCTATGAGGCAGTTCTGCTCTGTCCTATAGGATCACTTTGAGTTGGAATTGACTCGACAGCAATGATTTTTATTTTATTTTTTGCATGGCATTTCTTTTTCCATCCTTTCGCTGTCAACCTATCTGTGGCTTTATATTTAAAATGCACCATATATCAAAAATAGGCAACACATAGTTAGGTCCTATTTTTTATCCTGCCTGACAATCTCTGTTTTATAATTGAAATGTTTAGGTCATTTACGGAGACCTGGTAGCGCAGTGGTTAAGAGATATAGCTGCTAACTAAAAGGTCAGCAGTTCAAATCCACCAGCCACTTCTGGGAAACCCCATGGGGCAGTTCTACTCTGTCCTATAGGGTCACTATGAGTTGGAACTGACTCGATGGCAATGGGTATGGTAGGGTAGTCCATTTATATTTATGGTCTTGCATGTATACCTTCTGTTTTTTATCCCTTTGTTCCTCCTTGCCTACCATTTTTGGGCTAATCTTTATTTATTTTTAAACGTTCTGTTTATTTACTCTATTGACATCTTAGCTTTAACTTTTTTTTTAATTGTAGTAATTAGATGTAATAAAACACTTGGCATTCTCACATGTACAGTTCAGTCATGTTAACTTACTTTCATCATGTAGCTTTAACTCTTTATTGTTTTTTTTACTGGTTTCTCTGAGGCTAATACTGTGCTAAGGTTTACATTCTCAGGTGTGTTGTTGTGTACTTATTTCTCCCTTTCTTGGGGAAAAGTGTGCCTTAGACTTCTCTCATCCTCATCATCACTCACATGTTCATTCATTCATTCAACAAACACATATTGAACATCCACTGTGTGCCAGGGACTGTTCTAGGTGTTGGGAATACAGGTGTGAACATGACAGATATGAACTTCACCGTGTATTTGGGGAAATACATGAGTAGGAAAGTCTTCCCAGAAGAGAAAATATCTGAACTTGAAGGCTGATCGGGAATTGGCCGGGGAAGGGAGGAATGTTAGGTTGTTCCATGTTGTGGCAATGGCAAGCACAAAGGCCAGAGGCAGGAGGGATTGTCAATTTGTTCAGGAAGCTGTAAGGCGTTCAGCGTAGCTGGAGCTGGTGTCAGAGGGTGCAAACTAAAGTGGAATAGTATGTAGGCTGGCAAGAGGTTGAGCGAGTCCTTATTGTTTAACTCCTTATCTTCTCATAGAATTAGGAATCTAGGGCTGGGACCATGGTATTCATTTTGTGAATATTCATCCATTGAAAGATTAAAGAGATTTTGGGCAGAACTACTGCTGATAAAATACGGATCCACTCCAGCCGATTGTAATGCCTCAATTTCTACTTTTGGGGATTTTGTCTTTTTGATTTTCAAATGCTGTTGTAAAAAAGACCATATTATTCCAGAAGAGTGCCTCTTGTAATATGAGCAAGGGATTTTCCAGGTCATTGGAGATGGGAGGGAACGTCCCTAGACTGCCCTGGATGAGTCTAGGGGCCACTCACTCTCTGTATACTCTCGAGTACCTTCCTTCTCCTCTCTGGCCTGTCTTCCCTCTTTTGTTCAATCAGGAGTTTGTAAAGGAGTGCATCTGAGGGCAGTTCCTGCCAGCTCTGACATGTCATGAGTTTGTCAGCCTATAACACCTCATGGGAACTGTTTTTTTTTTTTTTTTTTTTCTGTATTTCTAGCCATAAAAACTTCCAGGGCACTCATGGGAATGGGGCATCCAGTGTAAATATAGTAGCCAGGTCTCTGGATTCAAGTGATAGAAACCAACTCAGATTAGGTAAAGACAGGTTAGGCATAAAAAGGAGAATTTACCTATAGGATGTGGGGAGAGGAATATCAAGAATTCCAGGGCAGAATGCAAATGGGGCTCAGGAAAGAACTGGAACTGGAAATAGCAAAACCTTCAAGGATCATTCACCATGGTGATTTTTCCTTCTCTCTGTGCCTATGTTTTGCACATTCTCTCTCTTCTCTGTGCTTCTCTGGTCTATGTGAGAGAAGATGGTGTCTGCCTAACCCCCAATTCTACCCCTTCTCTCTCCCAATTTAAGAATTCTGAAGGGGAGAGAATCAGATTGGCCCAGCCTGCATCGGGCATGAAGTCCTGACCAGTCATCCATGGCTCTAGGCCCTGAGTTTAGGGGGATTGGCAGCCAGAGAGTGTCTATTCCATCTGGATTGTTTGGTTTGAAATGGGTGCGGTGGTCACAGAAGTGGGGGGACTGTGGGTCTGTCCTAACCTATTGAAGGTCTCTGCCCGTGAGAGGTGGGGGTGAAGCTCCTGGGAATCTGAGGGAATGTGGAAGAAGGTGAGTGTGTGACAAACTCCACGCTAGGTCACACTAAGACAGCAAACCCACTTTCTTGGACCCTGCCTTCTATGGCTCGGCCTTCATCATGGGCTGACTCTCAGCAGAAAAACCATTATAGGCATTTTTCCTTCCAGTTAACCCAAAATGGGAAAAGAAGAGGAACCAGACGTCCTTGCTAATAAGGAAGACTTAGAGTGGAGTTGAGGGACGTGGTGGGGCTTCTGACCATGCTGCCTCCCTCATGAATGAGGAGGGCTAACTGGTGAAATCAGATAGAAGGGAGGAGAGGAAAGGAGCTGGTCTAGGTGGAGCAGGGGCTTCCTGATCCCATTCCAGAATGTCCTCATCTCTCAGTGAACCTTCTCATCTTTCTTCTGCAAAGTGAGAGTATCCCAAGACCAAGAGCTCAGGAGTCCAGACTGCTATCAAAATGGTGGATGAAGGCCCTTACCTTATCCCAGATCTGGACCAGCAAGGCCAGCAGAGGTCCTTTTTTGAGAGATATGAGCCCAGCCTAAAGACCATGATCCCAGGGCAACCTATGCAAGGTAAGCTAGGATGAGTCTTGGAGGCCTCAAAACCACTGGGTGGGGGTGGGGCAGAGCTGGGCAGAGCCTTCAGGGATCAGGAGAGCCAGCCAGCTCCTCCTGCTGCTGCATCTGTATGTGTGTCCTTTTGTCCATCCATCCATCCACACGTTTATTCGTTTATCCACCAGACACTTCCTGCCTCCTTTTGTTTTAGGATGAGAGGTAGACAATAGACAACCTTTAAGGAGAACTTTGTACATTTCAGGCCCTGTTAAAGCGCCTTACAAATCTTCTTACTCAATCTTCACAATCACCCTCGAGTTGCTAGGATTATCTTCATCTGGTAAATTGGGAAAGCGAGGCACAGAAAGATTAAGCCACTTGACAGAGGTTCAAACTACATCCATTGCTGTTGAAGCAATTTCAACTCATAGCTACAATATAGGAGGGAGTAGGACTTTTCCCATAGGGTTTCCTAAGCTATTTTCTTTCCTGAAGCAGACTGCCACATCTTCCCCCCTCGAAGTGGGTTGGTGAGTTCAAACCACCAACCTGTCAGGTAGCTTTTCCTTTATAGGAATCTACCTCAACAGTTAGTGGCTTAAAACAATTGCCTTTGGTTTAGCTTCTAATTCTTTGACTAAGCAATTTGGGCTTGAGCTCAGCTGTGTGGTTCATCTGGTCTTAACTGTGCTTATTCATGCATCTATTGGTCATCATGGTGGTGGCTGTGCTTCTGGGGGCTGGCTGACTGTGGTTTAGGGCAATATGGTCCATGTAGACTCCCAAACTTCAGCAGGCTAGCCTGGACTCGATCACATCCCAGCACAATAGGCTTCCAAGAGAATGAGTGGAAGCATGCACTGCTTCTTGAGACTCAGGCTTAGAACTGGCACACCACTTCTTCCACTGTACTCTGTTGGCCAAAGCAAGTCACAAGGTCAGCCCAGATTCAAGGTGTGG